>NC_092029.1:13440884-14787134 GCF_042242105.1 Pempheris klunzingeri | reverse complement strand
TATGAGTATTCCCAATTTCCCACATGGGTTAGATTCTGATTTTAAAGTATTTTGTCCCCTCTGACCCCCGTCCTCTCCGCCGCAGGGAACCAGGTGAGCAGCAGGCTGATGAGCATGCGCAGTGCTAATGGGCTCCTGATGCTACCTCCAAAAACAGAGCAATACGTGGAGCTGCACAAGGGCGAGGTGGTCGACGTCATGGTCATCGGCCGGCTATGATGTCATCACAGAGGGACGGAGCGTCGGCGTCATATAGCGAGGGTTGGAATGGGTGGTTCACGGTGCATGTCCACATATCATTGACTATTCTGTAATATGCAACGGCACAGCTAGTTTTTATTGATTTGGATAACGTTGAGGTATAGTCAACATCTTGATCACAACCTAGATACATATGAAAAAATTAATTTAAAAAGATTATAGTATTTCAAACAAAGAAAATATAACTTTTAATGAAAAAATCTAATTATAAAAAGAGATTTATTCTGTAATATATTATTATGATTATTCTTATTATTATTATCATTATTCTTCTTATTATCATTATTATATTAAGGCAACTTCGTTCCTTTCATTGCAATTGCTTTGTGTGTTCAATGCTAGACCTTATCTATAGCAGTAGCATTTTAATAGACAGCTGTAGGTGCCTGCCAGGACAAAAAAAGAAAATTATTATTTTCTCATCTTTAGTGGAAAAAAATAATCTGTTTTTTGAAAATGAAGAAAACATTGAGGAAGACTCCAGATTTCCCATGGTGCTCAAGCAAAGAGGAAGAGGGGGCACATCAAGACCACTTCCTCTTTTGAGCGCCCATCAAGGTGACACTTCTGTTTTTCTCTCATTAGTATGCATCATAATGGCTTCACAAAGAGCTTTGCTTGTTGTTTATCTTGTGAGTCTTGTTTATGTGCGCAGTGCCAAATGCCTGGGCAGGGAAGAGGTGATGTTGGGATGGGGAGGTGGGGGGGCACGCCCCAGTCTGCCCAGACCCTGAAGCTTCCTTATATTCACGATGACCGGGTGTAAACTCCGCCCCAAACCCCCCCAGGGGCGAGCTGAACCTGGGAAAAATAATCTTTTATTTGATCAACTATTTAAGAAAAGAAAAGAAAGAAAAGAAACAGCTTCTTTAAGTGCTGACAGCCTTTTTAACCAACTTCACAAAAAATGTACAGAAAAAAAATAAGAACCATATTGTACAGATATATGTGACCAGCACTCCTAAGGAAATTATTAAGCAATGAGGAGACATTGAACAACGCTGTACTATAACATTTTCTGTAATGATATGAAACTGATGAAAGAGACTAAGATAATAAAAATCCTTGATCATTATGTAAAAAAAAAAGTTCTTGTTGGGTTTCCTTTTTTAATAAAATGTATCTAAAGAAAAAATAGTGATTTTCTTCTTTGGTACTAGAGGTTTGGTAGGTGGTAGCCTGAAAGTTAGAGAAGTGCATGAATTTTGATGAATGAATGAGTAACAGTCATACCCTCCATCACTAACCATTGATGAGATCCATGAAGGTTTTCAGGAAAAAAAGCATTTGTTCAGTACAATTTTGAGGTACTTGTACTTTACTTAAATATCTACATTTTATGCAAATACATACTTAAGTTATCTACATTTCAAAGGGAAATATTCGACTTGTCAGTTACTTCTCAGATTAAGATTTTACATTAAAAATCCTATAATAAGCTTATAAAGCACAATACGGGTATAAAGATAAAACCAGTGGTTTCTTACATGAAAAGCAGTGTTTAGTTTGGACTCCTTGTCATGTTTCAGACTATTCTGTCCGAGCTGTGAGCAGCTCCACCAAAGAGACATATTCTCTCTCAACAGCTTCATTAAAATATCTATTTGAGGCCCAAAGAGGCAAAATCGTTCAATGTTTCACAGAAAAGGAAAGATGGGAGAAAAAAGTCCAAAGAAGAATATTGTGTGGTCAACAGCATGTGAAGCATTCAAAGCCCAGTTACATTAGTAAAATCACTCAAAGCAATGTAAGGGTGCCATATATAACAATACATCAGTCACAGAGGGCATTTTCCTGCAGAATATGTGCAAGTTTTGATAGTTTAGGTACGTTTTCGCTGATAATACATTTCTGAGTCCCTCATCCACCGCTGCTCCTTAGAAAAACAAAGGCAAAACAGCTGCATTGGAATAAATCACTGCAAAGGCAAAGGGAGGTTTAACTGTCTGTCTTTCCAGGAAGGTAAGTATTTAAGAATCGGGAACTGGCAGGAGAGAGCCTAATGAGGAAAAGAGGTTAAGCACAGAGGTGTCAGAAAGGATTAACTTAATAGAAAATACAGCAGGAAAAAGGCAGCTTCAGGCTTTGGTGTAGATATTTCTGAGGCTGCAGGAGATTAGACAGTTTCTGTTCTGCTCGGCAAGGTGAAATGACAGTAGATCCCATTAGTTTGTGATGATTAATAGTGCTGTGACAAGAACTTAGTTAAATTCATCTATGTGAACATGTATAAAAACGTGTGGAACGTAAGGGGATCAGTGGGAAGACGATTGTGGAAAAATAACGGCAAATTCTTCATACCCTGGAGTGCAGTGAGTGTATGTTTATTTATTAGAGGATACACTGACACGGTAACAAGAGATTTTCCAAGCATTTTATCTCTGAGTAGCTCCATGACGAAATAATGAGGAAACACTTAAAGGCCAAATCAGTAGTTTTTTGAAGCTACAGTATATATTGAAGGTACTAATTGAAGTGTGAAAACAATCATTACTACTGTAGCAATACTCTGTTAGTGCTGGAAAGTAACTCCATTCATTTAAACTTGTATTGTTGTCAAGTCATATTTTTAGGAGCTCGTACTTTTGAATACTTTCACTTCACTACTTTGTACTTTTGTTTACTCTGCTAGATTTCTGTGAGGCCTGTAGTTGCTTGTTACTTGACAGATTCAGAGTTTAAGACAGAATTTAGAATTGACCCCATCAGCTACATTAAAATGCTACATACACATTAATGCGTAATTAGGATCCAAAATTAGCTATATAATGATATGATCCAAAATTAGCTATATAACTCTCCTACATGAGAACAATCTATCTGTCTGTCTGTCTTGTGTATAACTTAACTTTAACAGCAAGAAAGATCTAATTAACCATTTTTTATTTCATCATTTTGAATGATTCCCTGCTCTCACAACAGCTGATAGTGATACTGACACTCACCATGTGATGGAGGGTCTGATGTAGGAGCTAAATACTCACACATAACAAGTGTTCCTTATTTTCTGCTCTTACCCTGATTTCATGAATTGTACCCTTCTCTTTTTATTTCTTCTTTTCCCAATAGTCTCATTATTACTTGGGGCTTTTGCCATGCTGTCTTTGGCACAGTCTTGCTAATAAAGCTAATTGAGTTGAAATAGAAGCTGCAGAGCAGAGAGGGGGCGCTGTAGAGTCGCGCTGTTGCCAGGGCGACGACTCAAAACAGCAGGCGCAGTTTCACAGCAATGGCCACAAGTGTCCCGACTGAGCCTGGACCAAACTCACTGTAGCGGCTGGACGCGGGGCTGCGAAGACCCGGAGAGACCTTCTGCTGTTTCTGGCCGCTCGTGTGTGAGTAAAACACACGTTTTCAGAGAGTTGGATTATTAAGGAGTAAAAGCCTCTGGCCCAAAGTCATTCAGCTCGCTATCTTTGAAGCGGTGAGTACACGCAGTCTGTTGCGGGACGGCTACCGTTAAGCTACGCAGTTAGCGGCTGCAGGCTACTAAGCTAAGTTCCTTGTTATTGTGGCGTTAATACAAGTTAGATTTTACGCAGTAAAATGACGGACGGTGTGTTTCTGCGTGTGTGTGATAAGTCTGCTCTTGCCGCTGTGCTGTGAACTATAGCTCTGCTGCACAAATATGTATTTCTACACAATAGGAAAGACTCAGTTGCTGTAATTCCTCGGTTGACTCATTGAAATCACGTTATGTCTAACTTAGCTTAATGCTACATCAAGCCGAGCCGGCAGCTGCTAGTTTTAAACCAGAAAACAATGACTAATTTATGAGAATGTTTTCTATTTTTACTCTCTACATGTGTGCATGTAGCTAATTATAGTCAGAGATCTGGTGTTGGAGAGTAAATTCACCAAATATCTATCACTTGGGTGACTTTCAGTGAATAACGTAACTATTATATCAACAAATTCCATATTGATAAATGACAGCGTCTCCAGGAGTTGTAACTGACATTTATACAAGCAAATTCTTAAATTGATAACTCTCTAAGTGGATTTTTGATCTTCTTAATTTTGGTGATAATTACAGATTAGCCTGCAGTTGTGCTGTAGGAGGATATCCCATGTTTATTTGGGATTAGAGGTGGGAGGAAATCACATGTTAGGACACAACTATCCCACTGAAAAGATTGTTAGCACATTAAGAGGCATCACTAAACTGTATTTGGTCTGTTAATGGTCATTCTAGGTAAGAATTGTTACATTGAGTATGCCGGCACAGTTAACCGCTGTAACTTTTAGTTTAAGTAGTTTTTGATGCCACAGGAGTGAGGAAATACACTACACTTTCTGATTTTTCAACCATATCTCACAGCCTTCTTCTGCAAATGAGACCCCTGGAGAATAAATGGAGGATACTGCAGCACTATTTTCACTCACAAATTCAGGATTTCTTGTACATCAGAGTGAGTAGCGTGAAAGATGATGTACAATAAGATGCAAGAGGACAGGGACAGGGAGATCCAAGTTTACCCAATTCTAATTTGGACTCTATTGAGATACTTTTAATTTGTTTTACATTCAGTGCCTGTGTCGTTGGACCTTCTTCGGTCAGTTTTGGTCAGTATTTTGTATTTTTGGCCTTCGAGTGTCACCTCACCCTGTTCAGTTAATGGGTTTGCTGATGTGAGCTTGATTGTATCAGTCTAATTTGACGTCACGCGGCACAATTAGATCTTATTTAATTTCACAGAAATATTTCACCACCCCCGTAATCTTGCAGTGGCCATAAACTTGCTCCTCCAAACTGGTCGTGTTGTTTGTTTATGTCCAGGTGGGTGCATGAATTTCCATTCTTTCTCAATCCTCCACCCAGGTCCCTCTGTCCCTTCCCCAGCATCCCTCCCAGTGCTTTTGTGACCACTGAGCTAGAGTAGAGCACGAGATCCCAGGCTTAATTAAGCCCACAGGAACAGATGGCCTGCTGGCAGTCTGCTTGTCAGCCGTACACTGCCACTCTAAACGGAGCTAAATGCTTCTGCAGGGGAGGGGTTTGGAAGCTTGGACCAAGAGCAGGGGGGGATAGACCTGCCAGACATAATTAGCTGTGGGAAGTAGGTAGGTAGTAGAGGGGGAGGGCTGAGGTAGTAAGTGACATGTGTGTATGACTGACTATGTGACATGAGCCTCAAAGGTGACTTTCAATGACAACGCCATGTTTATCCTTCTGTTACTGCACACAGAAAGGTGTCTTTAACTTCTTAGCAATAATTAGGGGGGTTTACCATGTAAATTAAGGAAATATGTATATAGTTATGTGTCAAGGCTACAGTGTATTTAAGCCATAGCAGATTGGAGAGAGAGAGCCACTACAGGCCCATGGCTTTCAAGATATATCCTTCTTTTTGGCCCGCACAGAGCACTTTCACTCATCACTCAATTTCATGAAATATAGATTGAGTTTGTTTTGTTTTTTTAAGCGAGCATCTGCTAATCATACCAACAAGCAAATTTGTTAATCCAGATTAACACACGTAGCATCCTTAAAATAGAATAATATGCACATCAATCATAAGAGTGATAGATCACATAGTGGTAGTTCTGCGTCTTTTATTTAGGCATCCATACATAGGCTACAGATGGGTATTTTAATTAAGCTGTCCATGAGGACGGGACAACTGGGGACAAGTGACCCAAGAAAATGGCTGGATGAGACTGAGCAGAAGGGATTTCAGGTGACTGAGGCCACAGAGCTTTCCATGTAAAGAGTTAGATTAGTGGTGTGAAAGATGAAAGCAAGTGAGAGCAAATGTTAACCTCGCTCAACTGGCAACCAGCTATTAACGATTAAATATGAGCTTAACTGGTTGAACAATTTATTAGTTACCACTGTTAAGTAATTTGAGTTTGTGAGGGTCAGAATACAAATAAATTAAGACTACTT
Source organism: Pempheris klunzingeri (assembly GCF_042242105.1). Lineage (NCBI taxonomy): Eukaryota > Metazoa > Chordata > Actinopteri > Acropomatiformes > Pempheridae > Pempheris > Pempheris klunzingeri. The sequence goes on along the minus strand of NC_092029.1, from coordinate 14,780,983 downwards.
TATTGATCCACTTGAGAGAAATTCACATGTTAAACCAGCACAAGAGACATGCTCTAAAAAAGTAAAGAAAATACCTTTTAAAAATACCATTTAAACAAAAGCTACACACACACACACATATACTAATTATTTGTGTAGTTGTATATTTGCAAAAGGTAAGTAATGAGTTGTGTTCATATTGTGGTAAAATTGTATCAGTTTTTAAACTTTGGCATGAGAATATAAGATAGAATTGTATGATAATTTTTCTCCACAGATTTTTGGCGATATAAGCAACATATACAGTGTATATTTTGAAAAATGATGCAACACCAGATTCACCCTTTACCCCCTCTGAAGTATAACAAAATAGGGAACGTGTTGGCAGCCGAGGATATAGACTGCTCCAATATCTTAAGTGTTGTCAATTGAGCTAATGATCAGGCTGCAGCCCAAACTAGTGCAAATTTTATCTGGCAGTGGAACCTTTGAACTTCTGTTTATGGTTTACTTATGCTAGATGTATTAAACATACTTGACTTTATTCACCATGTTAACACTTAATGCTGAAAAATAACATGGACATTTTTTACTCTGTTTGTATTTCAGAATGACAGATTAGATAAAGGACTACATCCTCCACTGGTGTGCTATGGCCTATGAACGGAGCAGTCTCACGGTCAGCTCCTTGTAACACTCAAGCAGCTCTCAGTAAACACTGGGATGGTTTGAGCTGCGCACTGCTGCAGCAACGATGATCACGTCCCATATGAATGGTTATGTGCAGGAGGCCTCTGGTCAGGCCAAGGGCCACAGGGAGAGGGCAGTGGACTGTCCAGGGGAGGAAAGTAGCCTTGTCAAATCTCCACACTGCAGTGCCCACATGGAGAGGATCCAGCACTATCAAGAGGAGCTGAGGAAGAGGAGGGAGGAGGACAGCAGGGGGAAGCATGACATCGACCCCAACGCTTCACTGAGGCTCAAGAAACTGTCACAGAACCCCAAAGTGGGGATTGACAATCCTACATTTGAGGGGAAGGAAAAGGCCACCAAAAACACATGTGCCCAGGATCCTGTAGGCGGTGAGTTGAGAGGAGGAGGTCAATGAGGCCTAGAAGGTCTTTATGGGGGTCAAAGAGGGTGGAAGACGGTTACAAAGGAGAGGAGGACTTTAGACCCAAGAGAAGAATACAGAGTTGCGACGTTTTACAAAAAATCAGTGACAACAAAAGGAGTGAAAACAATGACTATTGAGGGGGAAGAGCAGAGGGCGTTAGTGCAGGAGTGTGATGGGGTTTAGGGGCTGTTTCCACTAGTTAGGCTAGTTTGAGTTCACAAAATATTGTTTGAACTAGTCTGTGTCCACAACATATTAATTTGTAGAAAGTAATTGATTAATTTTCCACACAGATTTTTTTTTAAATGAGAGGGTGGGTTCATTATTACATTTCTTCAGTTTCAAACTCATTTCAGTGACAGATCAGGAGTCAGTTGATTGTTATTCAGAAGCTTCTGACATCTTGCTAATAAAAACAGCAAATTACATCAGACAAAGAGCCCTCTCATACAAATGCGGTTGATCTGAATGTGTCTGTACACCTCATCTGACTTAACTTTGTGCCCCTTGACAGTGCTGGCTTTGGTATGACAGGGAGGAGGTGAACATGTGTTTCTGTAGGATTACTACACAGTATACTATTATTATACTAAAGGGTAATTGCAGTTATTGTGTTGGGTCAACGTGTGCCTCTCGACTATGAAATCTGGTCTTCTCAGTCTAATACATAATTAATATTACTGTAGAGTGTAAATTGGTGCAGAACATAAATCCAATAAATTGTTTCCATTCTGTCTGCTATGATAAATCTTCAAATCAAAGTCTAAGTTGAACAGAAATGAAGACTCACTGGCACACAGGTAGCTCAAGAGCTAAATTCTAGACATTCACTGCAGAGACCAACAGTTTGATTCGTCACATCACTGGAGGAGAAAAATCTCCCCAAAAAAGAAAACTCCCACATAATTGAGGTCTCCCACCACAGCTCTTAAAGAACACACAGTTTTTGTCCTACTGTGCTATGACACACCTGTCATACACACAGCTGTGTATAAATGTTGTTATGGCTCTGAAAGCTGACAGCTGTGTTTAGCAGACATTTACAATATGAGGTATGTGCCTTTGCAGCAGGGATGGCACCACACCTCAGGAAGCAGTGGGCTAACATCGGGGTGATTCAAGGGCTTAAGTCCAGTCTCCCCAGGCTTAACATGTTTGTGCCTCTCCTTTAACCTCTAAATATGGACGTCCACATATTATATGAAGTGACTCTTTGAAATAACATGGTTCTAATAATATCATATTCTTAAAGGAGTACAAATTTCCTGACTTTCATCTGTTTGCCCCTGTGTGTCTCTGTACTGTTCGCCTCACTGTCTCTGCCTCTTTCTCAGAGTTGGAGGAGTTGCTGCAGGCTCTGAAGTGGGTGCAGCACTGTCTGACTGATGCGCAGAGCCAGCAGGATGTGGAGCTGATAATGCAGCTCGTTGCCAAGGAGGACTTCAGGAATGCCTACACCATCTACACCGCTGTATCCCAGCAGATGAGCCGAGTCAGTCCCACTTCACCCCTCACAGCACAAGCAAAGGATCTCTGCCAGGAGGTGCGCAAAACAGTCATTTTAAAGCAACTTGTTCAAGCTGAAAACAAACATTGTATGGAAGCACTTTGCTGCAGTATGACGACTTATGGAAAAGTAAAAGCAATTTATGCAGTGCTCAGTGGAAGCGTTGCTGTTAGTATTGAATCAGTACTTGTTAAAGTAGTTGACACTGCTGCATCTTACCGTTTTGTAAATGCTGGTGGTTTTAGTGTCCACAGCTCCAGGAGAAACTGAATCAGGGAATATTCTTTTACCCAGAATAACGAACAACTCACTTTAATTTTTAGAAATTTTTTACCATGCCACAAAACCAATTCCTTACCTCATGAGACTAGCAGTGGTCTCCACAGAGGAGGCAGTTAGTGCATACAGGCATAAAGGCGCTCAGATTGTACTGGCCAATTTGTGGTTTGGACCCTGTTAAACTTCTATTTTGAAGCAAGTACCTCTGTGAGTAAAGTATCTGAACAAGCTCAATGAATCATGAAAAATCTTTGCTTGAGGTGATGATTAATTCAACAAAGCTGCCCAAAAGACAGCTAAGCCAGTCTGAATAATTATGAAATGTAAATTGTCTTGTGCTTAACAAGGTGAGAGAAAACAAAAATTGGGGATTTGTTGGATCTAGTCCGTGCATGAAAAATGAGTGAGCTGGAAAAAAGTGAAAAGAGGCAGAGGGTGGAAAAATTTAAAATGGAGAATTAGGGTGCAAAAAAGGACAAGATGACAGGGAAATACTGTACATTAGACATGGACAAAGAAGGAGAAGAAGGAAGGCATGAACCAAAGTGTAAATACTTGGTTTGGTCCACTTGTTTGCAAATATATTGTATAAAACATCACAGTGGTTTTTATTTGATTTCCCTGTCCACCAATTACCTCTTTAAATACCAGCTGACAGTTCTGCCTCCTGAGCTCTGGTACAGAGAGTGACAGAGAGCACGAAACCATCTCAGTATTCATGTTTGAGTAGCTGGGAATGTGCCACACCTGACCTCCTCGTTGACAAAACACAATCCAGTTGGTCTTTACTGAAGCAAAGCGACAGTAATTGACTTGTGTCCCTGCAGAGCTGAGCCTCTGCACATTGAGTGTTCAAATGCAGCCTGTCACACAGAGCCCGTTCTCTGTAAAAAGACAGAAATTGTGATATGGTTTGCTATGAATTAGGTAGAAGCTCTATACAACAATGACAGGCTACACCCACAATAGGCACTTCATTAGGATTAGTGTCAACTTTTGATAGGTGTAACATGAGCGAATGTAATACAGGCTTCTCAGCGCAGTCAGAGTGGTGCAGTGTGATTTTTAGCTGATAGCTAGATGTGTAAGAGTCAGCCTTGTTTTCACGAAACAGGCTGCTATGAGCTGTGTGGAGTTCATTCAAAGGACACCAAGCAGCACTGCTATAGAATTGATATTCCAGTCTTGAAATGAGTGGTTTGAAGATAGGGGGGCTGGGTGAGATGATCTGTTTTGCTTTACACACAACACGTTGTCTCCCTGCATACAGTAAATCAGTGTGTGCACTCACCCCCGGGCACAGCTCCCGAAGCGCTTAACAACTCGTAATAGTTTGAGCTGCAGTGTGTCTAAACTAAGAGGTTGTGCTGTGTGACAGTCAGATTGGCTGTTGGGTAAACTAATCTCCCAGCAGCCCTTGGTGCTTGCTGAGCAGTGCAGCACACTGCAGGAAGGAGGCCAGGATCTGGGCAGCCAGAAAAAGAAACTCCAGCAGCTTACAGCAGCGTGGGCCGAGGTGCAGCGTTCCTGGGGGGGGGAGGGGAAAGTGCGTCACCTTGTTAATGAGCGCTTTGATTAGTGTAATGGATGAACTAAGCTCCGAGCAGGAGAGGAAGAGGCAAAAAGACAGAGTATCAGAACACCAAGATGCCTTCTGTCATGATCCAGAACACAGTCCAAACCACAAACAATAGCATCTTCCCTCCAAATGACAGCACAACAACTGAGTGATTAAAATAGAGCCTTGTAACAGAGTGGAGAAAAGAAAGAAAGGAATATAAACGGAGCAGAGTGGAAAGTCTGAAAAGCCATGGAAGAGAAGTGTAATGTGCTGTAGTATAATTAGGTGCTCCCAAAGTTTATGCTTAAATTTGGCTAAACACAACTTTCATGTGTAAACACACACAATGAAAATGAATTTCATTGGTTGTTTTTCCAAGTGTAACAGCTAGCTCTCTGGAATGTGACACCCTACTGTGAGCTACCATTGGGAGCCAAGTACTACGTGTGTGATTGTATGCGTGTGCAAGCACATGCACATGTATGCCTGCACACATTTGTGTTTTTATTATTTTTGCAATTCTTTGAGAATCCAAACTGCAGTCAACACATTACCAATGTAACCAGATTATTTTGTTAATGTATGTAGGTTTAGGATACAATCAGTTTAGTGTCCAAGCTTCATGTAGATATTTATGCTGCCCAACGTTGAGCAACAGTGTCACTGTTAGTGAAATGCTAAACAGTGTCATGAAAAAAACCCAGATGAAGGAAGTGTCCAACTGTTATGAAAAGATTATTCACATTAATTGTTGCACACGTCATACAATAAGACAGTATCTTGCGTTTGGCATATGTCTGTGCAAATGTAACTGAGATATGATGTGTAAAACGTTCACAGTCCGCCCTGAGGTTTGTCCAAGGAAATGGGTCATTGACTCACCAAAATCCAAAGAATGCATCCTCTGGGGAGCGTTAATGTAGTCATCACATGTCAGAGTGATGTTCCACCCTTCCGATTTGAATGCACAATTAGAAATTTTAGTTCAATGTTTTAAAATGTTCTCATATTGTAATGAACGTCAGAAGAGTTGAAGGTCAGATGAAAAATCTCTTGTTTTAAATAGCAGTACTGTTATACTAATTGTTAAATATGATTATAACAGCGCACATTACACATCCTAGAAGACATTCATAGCGTGTCATTCGGTTGTTCACATGGAAAGTGACAGAAATGATTGTGTAAAGAATGAAAAAGCTAGAGAGAGCTAGAGAGAGAGGTTCAAGCCCTGGCTCCTCCCTTTCCTCGTCTCCATTTTGATATTCAAGATAGTTTAAAGTTGTAAATTGGTAATAAACTTAATTTGCTCTTGACTTCACCTGGTCACCCTGTTTACAGCTCTTAGTGAAAGTCAAACAGTTTCCCTCACCATAGTTCTGTGTTTGTGTTCAGGTTCAGAAGATGCTCCAGTCCAGCCAACAGAAGGAGGGTTTGGAGCTCAGAGCTCTGCTCACCAATCCTCATCTGCAGGTCAGATATCAGCTTGCCAGCTGTGACTCAACATACCTCTACTTGGCTTACAATATTATTGTAAAGCAAGCCAGCTGAGCCTTATAGACCAACTCATTAAATTAGTTAATATGCTGGTAATTGGAAAACTGGAAATATAATTATTGTTACACTCTACGTATTCCAATAGGGTAATTGTTTCTCGTGCACCTTCCACTGGGAGGTCAGAAGTCAGGCTTAAGTATATAATACTTCATAGATTATGAGATATAAAAATGGTCTCACCAGCTCAAAGGCATTTGAAGGATAGTTTCACTTTGCTACCATGTACCATCATATATTCTGGGCTAAAAGCAGACCAAATGACAGATTGCTCCATCACGATGCACTGTACTGTACTGTACATGGCAAAAGACTGGCGGATATAGAAAGCAGGAACTTTATGAAGAAAGTTATGAGATCATGTCATCTTTGGTGTCCTTTGTGCTAGTACGGATTTACTGTTTTGCTCAAGGACATTGGTGCAGGGCAGATGCTTGCTTCTCAGATAAACTCTTTAATGACGCATTAATTTTATCTGTTATTATTAGCTGTTATTTTAGGGTGTGCAAAAGTCAGTTTCTTCAAGGTCAACTAGTCTGTGTTTTGTTCCAAAGATTAATCTAGTGGGTCTCAAGAAAGGCCATTATGTAAATTAGGCTGTAATGTGGGTCAGCTCTCTTGGTAATGAAAAAGCATGATTGGTGCGTTCTTCGCAGCGGACCGCTTGTCAGTTTCTTTGAAATTAAAAAAGAAAAAAGGCAATGAGAAATGTAAAAGATCTCGCTGGTTTATGACAGCCTACAGCTTTGATGTAGTTCACAATTTAAAGGATGTAATGCTATACAGTAGTTTAGATGAAGTAAAGCCATATTTAACCTTTTAATAAGGTTTCCTCTAATGTGTGAAAAAATGTCCTGCTGACAAGGTGGATGCCTCTCTTAAATACATGTTGCCAGACTCAAGATGTAACGGTTGATCTGTGTTCACTGAGTATCTATAGAAGTTAAAATAATGTAATTACATGATGCTATTATCACAAGAATCTCAACAATTAAAAAAAAACCTTAATTAAAATGGTAACTATTCCCTATTTGTTATGATGGGGCATTAGGATGAAGTAAGCAAGGAATTTTAGGGAGATTTTAGGTTATTGTGTAATCAAAGTGAGTGTGATTAACCATTAGCAAAGAGGTAAAATATCTGTCCTATAACTTCTAATCTTCAGTTATGAGTAATTTCCAAGTCCATTTTGGCTGTAGCTTAAATAGTTGGCACAGCTGGCTAACAGGACAATTAAGATGTTCCAGTGTATGTGTACCGTCCCCTTATAAAAGCATTACACACTGTTGTTTACCTGTGCATCTTTTCAGTGGACATTTGGTACGCTATCATGAAAAGATTCAAATAGAGTTGCCTGGAAGTGGCTTAAACTGGGGATGCTCTACATTTATCAATATAAGCCTGAGTGGTTCCTCTGTAGAAAAAATGTACGCACATTATCGTCATTGTCCATTAGAGACGCAGTAAGGTGAGAAAAGACTCCAGGTGGATGACTGCTGTGATTTTATGGTCGAGGGTCCTGACAAAGGGCCAGGGGTCTGATGTTTGACCCATATGACCACCAATTCTCCTATTGCCCTATTAACCCCTCTACTGAGCTGGATCCATGCAGCCAGCGGGGGCAATATGATGTGAAGTGAGTCTACTCTGTGGCACAGAAAGTGGAACAGATTATGTTGGTTTCTCTGCGGGGAGTAGAAGATCACATGAGTCACCCTGTAGTCCGTACAGGTAAACAACCTCATACTCTAAACTAATGGAGACAGGTACACGTGTGAAAGAAAGAGGGGCCCCTCAAGTCCACCCGTGTCCCTATCACAGTTTTCTAGGACAGAGTTTTCTCACAAGCAGGGAAGCCAAAGGTGTTTGATGATTGATGGCGGTGGATCTTGACTCTTAAACGCTGGGGGAGATTAAGACGGATTGTGTGTATGCCAAAGCTTAGCCCGGCCTCCGCTCTTTCAGGTCCCCTCTGCTGCAGGATAGAGAAACTAATTTGGACAGACGGTTATTAATTGTGGGGTACAGAGCGCTTGTCACATTAAATGTAGTGAAGGAGCAATCTCTGTTTTATTTCTGGCTTAGAGGTGGGTCTACTGACTGGTCTTGTTAAAAAAAGACGAGGGGTGAGCACTTTTCTGTTCGCAGGTGCATGTTTGAAATGTGTTTGGTGTCTTCTTTTCATCAGTTTACACTGACAAGTACAAACCACTTGATAAATGTGTATGATGTGCTATAAGATTTATGATCATATTATTGCCATGCCAACCATAGTCCTTAAAACAGCATTCATACAGACACAATTCACTATTTTCTCACGCTGCCTCCTCCTTTATTTTTCTGTCTGCGTCTCTGTCTATTATGTGTTTGTAAAATTTCTCTACGTACGTACTGTTTGTCTCTATGTGTGTCTCTGTGTTTGTTTCATGTGGCAGGCACTAATGCAGGCCCATGACAGTGTGGCAGTGCAGGAAATGGCAGAAGAAAGCACGACCCAGTACCTCGGAGAGACAGTTAAACTGGTGCGGTTGGAGAAGGCCCGTGACACTCCACTGGTGAGACAATATCCATCAGTTCATTAATTATTTAAAGGAACACCAACAAAAAATTAGAGCAAATATGCCACTAAGAAATATGTTTGGATCTTAAGCATCTATTCCATTGTGTTATTCTCTTTACGTTTTTTTTTTATTCTGTGTACGTCTGGTAGAGAAACCTCTACTGTCATCCCTCACCATGCTTCACCACTCACATTTATCATCTGGGTGTGTCAGTGTCAGTGTACCCACAAATCAACAGGGCAGCAAAACGCCTGCCAGTGTGAGCTCCAGGCGCACATTTGAAAACAAGGGCACTGACACAATGATGTTCAGCATATGTGGTATATTTCCCTGCATTCAAACTGTTGCCTCTCCCTCTGCTTTTAGACATGTCAGTCTAGGGAATATTATTACAGGTTTGAGGTGTTTTGTTTACATATTAATTATCCAGTGAGATCATCTTAGTCATCAACAGTCTTGTAACTGTGTGTGTGTGTGCGTGTGCGTGGTCATCAGGGTGCGACAGTACGTAACGACATGGACAGTGTGGTGGTGAGTCGTGTGGTGAAAGGCGGAGCAGCAGAGAGTAGCGGCCTTCTCAGCGAGGGAGATGAGATCCTTGAGATTAACGGGATTCCTATTCGTGGGAAACACGTGAATGAAGTCCACGACTTGCTGGTGAGGATCACGGATCATCCCGTAGTCTGTTGATTATGCACAATAATTTATGGGAAATGATCTCTGGTACATCTATATATTAATTAATGGGAAAGTTAAGGAAGCTTTGTCCCTCTGACTGTATTCATTTATGAAAGAAATCATTTTCTTTTTCCTTTGCCAAATTGAATGTAATACAACATAAATACCTGAGCTGTTGTTTTTGAACAACAATGCACTCTCAAAATATAATATACATCCAGAAGCACAGCAACTGGGGCTCTTAAGTAAATACAGTCCGTAAAAAATGTAGTTTTATGGAAATGTGATCTCTGTCATGTTTAATTCATTTCATTCCACCTTTTCCATCAGCAACAAATGCACGGCACTTTGACCTTCCTCCTCATCCCGAGCGCTCAGATTAAACCTGCCCCACACAGACAGACTGTGGTAAGTCTCTAATGATGAGCGTGTGTGTGTGTGTGTGTGTAAGTCTGTGAACTCCTGTCTGCATGCATGCAATGCCAACCTTGACATTGTAAACCCCGTCCTCAGATACACGTACGAGCTTACTTTGACTACGACCCCTCTGATGACCCCTTTGTGCCGTGTCGGGAGCTGGGCCTGTCCTTCCAGAAGGGAGACATCCTCCATGTCATCAGCCAGGATGACCCCAACTGGTGGCAGGCCTACAGGGATGGAGATGAGGACAACCAGCCACTGGCTGGACTCATTCCAGGTAGAGGTCAGACCAGGTCTGAATATCATTATGTACTTCATTTCTTCACAAGGGCAGATAACCACAAGGACAAAATGCTACCAATGCAAACAAATCTAGAACAGGTATAAAATGTGTAAATAATGGTTTTTATATGATTGCAGTATCTCAGCACAGTATCTTTATTTTTGAATACAAGTGACATCATAAACATAAGACATGGAGAACTAAACTATAACACACTGTACAAGCCATAGTAAAACTAAAGTACATGGTATCTCCACTTACAATACATGTAGTTGTATATTCTGCATCATAAATATTTGAAGCAACAAGACTGGAGATGCATGCAAATGACATTGTCGGTGCACAGTCACTTGGTTGATATAACAGTCATTGAATAAATGTGTTGATCAGAAATTGTCCAACCGGTATACACACTTGTATAAGTGTAATCGTACCACAATATGTCAATATGTCATGTCATAAACCCTCTTGTCAGTTCTCACAGTCAACAGCAGCCTTGTAACACACAAACAACAAAGGCTGAACTGTTAACAGTCAGTATATGAAGGACAAACACCTGCATGATATTAAATCATTTTTTAAACCGCTGTAAATAACTTTAACCAGAAAAATCGAAATGTCCTCTAAAACACATGTGTATATGTATATATTAGTAAGTGGCATTCAACATAAGATAAACAGTGGTGCTTGATTCCAGTATAATATCCAATAATGAGTAAAGTACGCAGAACTTCTCGTGACTCACTCCATCTTCAGTAGTACATGAGAATGCAATCACAGTAAAGGGGCGTGAAAGTTATCTGTAACCAACCGAGCGCTGTCGTCCTGGCAGGAAACACCATCCATCTGGCACATCAAGTAGATTAAAACAAACACCTAAGAATTATTGGCGATTACACTCTAACCCAGGACTGTTGTGACTGGAAGCAAATGAGTTTAAGTACTGAAAATGGAAAGCTGTGTAAGGTGTAGTGGTCCAGTGCATGCAATTTAAAGTGAACATGGACCTTTGAAATGCAAAACACACTGGGTTTGTGTGTCTATATTTACAGTGTTGGATAGCTGATCTGTGTCTCTCTGCTCGTCTCTTTTTCAGGGAAATGCTTCCAACAACAGAGAGAGACCTTGAAGAAAACTCTAACGGACAGGACTCGAGAACACCAAGGTAAGCGTAAAATTTTGGACATGCACACTATGTGGTGAGAAAACACAAGGTATAATTCTCAAACCCAAACATTTTGCATGTACTACTTCAAGATACGGTGGTCGTAACAGAGTGAAATGATTATCCCCCTTTTGAAAGCAAACATTGTTTGACCCTGTCGTTTCTGCAGGGAAGCTTTGGTATGCAAAGAAAAGCAAGAAACAGAGGAAGAAGAGCACATCAACCGTGAGCAGAAATACTGGTAAGATTCCACTTTTTAGTGTGTTTTTTTTTTTTCTTTTCTAGCTGTGTCTCTTCAGAGGCTTAACAGTTTGCGGAGTGGGTTTCATGTTTGAAAATGGGCCCCCTCTCCCTCAGCAACCGCTGTTTAAAAAGCTACACCCGTAACCCAAAGAACTCCAATTGTCGCTTCTCGTTCACCGGCAGTGAAAGACTGCTCCTGACTGCAACTGTCCTCACATTGTCAGTATTAACCCCACACGTTAGCTGGAGTTGACACGTCCTGTCGGTCTCACAGCAGCTTGTCCAGACTCGGTGTGTCACAGGTCAGATTAGTCCCGGAGACGTGATCAGAGGAGGCACCAACAGGTGCCCAGCAGGTGCCTAAATGGCTTGAAGGGACCTGTGGTGTTATTGGTTTACACATAGCAACACATATACACTCAGACAGACACACACAGACACACACACATTTCTCGAGTGAACAACTGTAGCACACTGATTTTATGTGTTGCTGAGAGACTCAAGTATGAAGCAGGACGTTGTAAAGAGACTATAAAGGCTTTCCCACAAACAGGAATGATGATATGTTAGCGTGGTGTTGTGTTGATCTCCCTCTAATCTCTTTCCCCCCTTCACAGACAGGTCAAAGATCAGAATTGTTTGTCAGGGATTTTTTCACTAACCCCTCCTAACTGTCTCTTCAGACTACGATGACATCCTCACCTATGAGGAGATGTCGCTTTATCACCAGCCTGCCAATCGCAAACGGCCCATCGCTCTGATTGGTCCTACAAACAGCGGCCACGATGAGCTGCGTCGGAGGCTCCTGTCCATTGAACCGGAAAAGTTTGCCGTTGCTGTTCCACGTAAGTCCCCACTTTTTTAAAGCAGGGGGACATCGCAATATCAAATATTCATCAACACTTCATGAGTCAAGTCAAACTGATTTGTCCTCTTTCATGACTCAGACACGACCAGAAACTCAAGGATAGATGAGCGGAATGGGCGCGAGTACCACTTTGTGAGCCGCTCTGCATTTGAAGCCGACTTAGCGACCGGGAAGTTCATTGAGTCTGGGGAATACGAGAAGAACCTGTACGGCACCAGCACCGACTCAGTTCGACACGTCATCAACTCTGGACGCATCTGCCTGCTCTGCCTCCACACCAGGGTAAAGACTGAGCACCTGTCACTATTTCTGTCTAACACATTAATCACAAAGCCCATTTCATCTCCATGTCATGATCTTAACCACTGGCCTTGAGGCCTTGAGTATAAATCTCAAATTGTGTTTCGTTTGATACTCATCACTGCTGATTAATGCGGAAAACTCTGTATAGTCAGTGAAAAAGATGGTAGTGTTTGGTTTGGTAGATTTTCAGTCCTGTTTTATCTTTGTTTTGGTTTGTCCTTCCATTTCATATATATGTAATATACATATATATCCCTGTTCTTCCTCTTCTCAGTCACTGCGGGTACTGAGGTCATCCAACCTCAAGCCCTATGTCATCTTCATCGCTCCTCCTTCTCAGGAACGACTACGCACCCTGCTGGCCACTGAGGGGAAAACACCAAAGGTACCCACTGTTCAGTGTCACTCCTAAAAGTTAATATATGCATATGAAAGAAAACATCTTAAAGGAAAATGAACCATTTAAAGGTCCCATATCATGCAAAATGGTTTTTCAACATAAATATGTGTTGCCTAACAACTACCAAACTATGAGAAAAGCTCTTTACTTTCCAGCCCATTTTTCTGTAAACGTGTGAAAACACAATGTTCACATTTTGCTCCCTTTATGATGTCATATTGGGATCTGTTGATCATGTGACCTCCTCCAGCCCTTCAGCAAGCTGACTGTACTCACCCACTGAAGACCTCCTCAGTCCACCATGCTGTTACCCCTTTGTTTTACCTCACTAACACCAGCTCCCCACAACACAAAGGTGTTGAAGGCAAAGCCACAGATTGTTCTGTTCTTCTAAAGCAGAATGTGCAGATAGTGGCTGAAAACAGCTGCAGCAGCCATGTCCGGTATGACCAAAAAATCAAACCAATTAAACCTATTCTAAGAGGATCTCCAAATACAAGAATGAACTTGACAAAGAGCATAATATGGGATCTTTAAGGTTTAAAACACTTAAGGGCTTTTCAGACAAAATGTGCTAAAATCTGTCTGAAATGTGTCTCAAAGGGCCTTTAGGCAGAGCAACAGAATAAGTTATGTCAATTTTAATAGTCTAGTTTTGACCTCACAGCATCTTTATCTGGGCAGAAATAGTAAAAACAAATCATTTACTCCTGGTACTCTAAATACACAATAACATGACAAGAACATGACATCATTGCATAACCAAGCGATATAGAGAAAACAGCTATCACAACAAAATCAAAATATAACCTTCATAAAAGTAAAGAATTAATGACCATTGAGGATTTCTCTCTTCTTGTTTTCTGCGCTCAGCCTGAAGAGCTTAAGGAGGTCATTGAGAAGGCCCGAGAGATGGAGAACAATTTCGGCCACTTCTTCGATGCCACCATTGTGAACATGGATCCAGACCAGGCCTTCCACGAGCTGCGCAGGCTGATAGAGAAGCTGGACACTGAGCCACAGTGGGTGCCCACCTCCTGGCTGTGCTAGAGGTCACAGGGTCTGACCTCAGAGTAGAGGGAGGTAAACAGCAGAGCAACAGTGAATGTTTCCCGGAGATCGTTAAATGAAAGATGGACGGTGCTGATTGTCACTGGATTTTCGCTTGCACATTCTCCTCGTTTACAGAGGAGGTGATCCTCACCACATGTTGCAGGGATGGACTCAAGTTTCTTACATTTCTTTTTGTCTCTGTGTGTGTGATTTTTTTTTTTTTTTTTTTCTGTTTGTTACATGAAGTTTCTTGTCAATCTCAGTTTTATGCAAAGTCATTTATCAAACAAATAGAAATATTTCTATGCTATCCTTAATAGTTATTTATAATTGTAAATATATATTTTCTAGTCAAAAGGATCACATATTTTATCATTACATTTTGTGTGTGTGTGTGATGTACGAAACGGTGCACTCAGCTGGGAGAGTGTTAATGTCACAGTTATAAAATGACGTCCTGATGAAGCAGGTACCAGACTGAAGAGAAGCGGCCATGATTAAAGCGGCTGCCGTGTAACGTCTTCCATTCAGACACAGAAGGGAAATCTGCTGTAATCTGCTCCACGCCACTGTCAGTATTATTTTGTGTTGTCTCATGTCGCTGTTATGAAGGACCTCAAATCTGACACATCGTCTCTAGCTGGTTCTCTTTACTGTCAGTCTATCATGCTGCAAAATACTGCTGAGATAAGCTTTTATCAACAAAACATGTTATCTCTGAGCGTAACAAACAAGGTTTTGCTTCTTTTCTTGAAATCATAAGCACAATTCTGAAGTGTGAATAAAACCAGATACATATGTGAACAAGTGATTCCACCTGCCGTCTAATCTGCTGGTCATATTAATGTTGCAACACAACTGTGTACTAATTCAGCCCTTGAGGATTCCTACAGTAGCTAAAAATAATGTGTTGAATGTAGTATTGTGGTGCAAGATAGCTGCCATTCCTGGGTTACCTCAACACTTGGATCCCACTTCCTTTTCCTTTACATATGGGCTTGAAAATCCGCTACGTTAATTTAAAAGCCTGATTGTAAAACTGTAACAACCTGTAGAATCTCACCTTGAAGAATTGAGGCGTTGGCTGGATACTGATGATGTCTTTATTTGGATGAAGCGTGGGGGCTTTTGTTGACTTGCACACAGTTTTACAGCGGGGTCACAAATGGTAAACTCAAATCCTCAAATGAGGTAACAAGAACAACCCCGCGGGACGGGCCTCCACAACACAGACTCACACACACACACACTCCATCTACAACCACCTTAAACTTTACAGCATGCAATGGCTCTAAATGTTGTGAGGAAGGTGAAATAAGTTTCTTCGTCACACGGAATGCTTCGTTAATTTCACTCGCAAACCATGTGTAAACATATTTAGATTCATATTACTTTATAATAGTGAAGTGACTTCTCTCCAAGTGTGTCCACACTTCGGTTCTGTACAGCGACAAATCTGGAGACACGCAGCGCTCTCCAGCACTGAAACAACGGGACAAATCATCACAGACGAGTACACCAAAAACACAACTTTCATCACTGGCGTCATAAAGAAGACATAAACGTGGCCTCAGAGGCACAGAATAAATAGGATGATGGGTGAAGTCGGTGACGGCCAGCCTTTAGAGCGCTTCACTCAAACAGAAGGTCCTCATCCGTCTCCTCCGTCAGCATGTTGCTGGGCTCTGCGATGGGACCCAGCTTCGCCAGCCGCGCTGCGATCTCCTTCTCCGTCCTTTCCTTGAGCTGCTTCTTCTTCTCTTGGATCTTCTTCAGCCTGGCAGGGGAGGAAACGTTTTCAGCATTATCACAAAAACACAAGGTTAGGTAATGGGTGTAAATGTTAATAAGGTCGGCCAGAGGGACACAGTTTAACACAATTAGACAGCTAGAACGTGTTTTTTTACCTGTAGAACTCCTCTCGTTCTCTCTCGTCCAGCTCTGTGACGATGTAAGTGAGGGTGCGATCAATCCGGGGAATAATCACTGCAGAGTGGGATGAAGAGGAGCAACAGTAAGTCTTCATTCTTTGAAGAAAAATGGCAACAGCTGTATCTGTATGTAAAGTGTGACTCTACCATGCTCAATAGCGTTTACACGCCGGTTGGTGATCTTTATGGCTTCATCCAGAGTCACAAAGGAAGTCTGCAGACAGAGAGAGGCCGCTGTGTATCAGAATCTCTTAATCATGCTCAGTTTTTACTGACAATGCAGAAAAATTGCAGTAATTTTTGAACAGAACAAGAAACACACTCAAATGTCCACTGATAAATATTGATAAAGACTCTATATGAGCATCATAAACAAAATCTACTTCGCAAATATTTAAAAAGTGCTCATAATGCAGAATGCCCCTTTATGACTGTCACAGCATTTCTACATATACACTTTAATATTATGTTGTTGGATTTTTATTATTAATGCATTAAGCAGCATTTTAACGTAGCAGGTTATTGTGAAGGTAATATTAACTACTTTATGCTGTTGGCTAAACTGATTTGACTGTATGTTAAAAAAAAAAAAGAACATTTCAAAGGAAATATAAAAAATAATACTTGATTAAATGTCTAACTTTCCCCCACTGTCTGTTTCACTGGAGAAATAATACAGCTAAGCCGAATGGACCTCAGTGTATTTGGAACAGCACCCCCTACCTGTAAGGAGGCCAACTCCACCAGGAGTTCAACAGCTCTGGCGTAGTTCCTCTTCAACCTGGAGAGCTGCTCTCCTCCTCTGGACAGACCAGTCAGCTCGTAGCCTGAAAGACACGGCGAGGGTGAGCACTCGCTATCAGTCAGTCATCACATGAACTCATTTTTGTCTGCACGTCCGACTTACTGTCCCCGCCTTCTTGGTAGTGCTCGAAAACAGGAAGGGTGACACCTAGAAGAGAGAAAATCATGTATGTAAGCGCTTGTCTCATCTGCAGTGATTGTAAAAAGGGAATAGGTGATATTTTTTAGGCTAACCTGCCACGTTGTCTCTCTTGGCTCGGACCTTCACTTGGGCTTTGTTGACATTCTGGATGATAGTCGTGCTGTGGACAGAATCACAGGTGATGGTTACAGATCCATCCGTCCTAAACACAACAACACATGGCACACGATCTCTCTCTGATCCTTACCTGAAGTCTCCAGCTGTAAATTTGGCTTCAGCCAAAGAGAAGGCCGCCTCTCTCATCACCTCTCCCATCTTAGTCTTAGTCTGAGGAAAAGGGACAAGTCCACCTTTAGGAAACCATTCAGGGTTATAAAAGAAATAAACGCATGGAGAACAAAGTCAGCTGTGAGCTGTATTCGACTGACTTCGATAATTTTGCGGAGGATCTGACGGAAGCGCATGGAGAGGGCGTCCGACTTCTTCTTGAGCAGGTTGCGGCCGGTCTGAGCCCCTTTGAGCCGTGCCTTCATGATGGTCTGAGCCCTGCAAGCCAGAACAAAACACTTTAGCATTTTGAATGCTGTGTTTAAACCTCACCAACTACATTATACGCATGCAGGATTCAACTGTTTACAGAAGTTAAGTACATTTTTTTGACCCTCACAGCCACATTTTTAGCAGTCTAGGTCCTTTTTTTGGGATGAATTTGTGGGCATTTTAACCACAGATCTATTACTTTTGTGAGGGGAGGTTTTTGGTTTTCACTTACTGTTAAAAGACTGACTCAGGTTGTCAGAAAAATGAGGTCTGAAATCACATTACGCTTTTGTGTCAATAAATATACTAAAGATGAGTGTCACAGATTTGTAAATCCTATTTGTGTGTTGATTATGTTATCAAATCATAATTTATGTTTATTCAAAGTAGCCCGGTGACCTCAGAGTCTAAGTACTCTTGAGGTGACTTGATTGAATCAATATGGGGAAAAGATTAAACCTTACAGACATCCCACTGATGAACTCAAGTTGCACAATGTTTAAGTCTGTCTAGAGGTCAGTGTGTTTCAGACTGACAGCTCACACTGACATATTATAAAATATCACATGACAAAAGGACTCTTCCTCTTTTACACAGCACTCTGGCACTGATATAACTATATAACTTATATTTAGACTTGAATCCCACTGCAGAGCAAGACTGTGATCCCTTCGTGTGATACTAAGTGTGTGTTCCAGCAGATAAGATCATCAATCTGACAGACTGTAAAGCAATAAGTCAACAAAACAGCATCATAGAAGCTGGTTAGGAAGCTACACTGGGTTAGCTACTAGCTAGCAAACAAGCTGCTTACATTCTGGAGGGGAATATGTCGATCCTCTCTTTTCCAGACATCTTCGCGTCCTTTGGTCGATGATTGCGGTCTTGTGTTTCCTTAAATTAACACCGAAACGTTAGCTTTTATTCTGTTCTAGTAGCCTCACAAAGCTCGTTGTTTTTCGTGCAGGATTAGACGCACGGATCGAGCCGATATATTCGTGATCTTGTCCGACTGCCCGTCCGTGATGATCAGCTGGCCTCTGGTCATGTGACTGAACCGAACCCGCTCTGCACATGCGCGCGTCGGAAAAGCTCTGACGATCTTTTCCGGGTCGCGAAAATTAGCACACCCATGAATGTGAGCTAGCGGGCCCGACTTTTTCATTAAAAAATCTACGAAGAAACACATAATAGGGCATTTAAACACTTCCAGCACAGAACATTCCGGCGTATCGTCCTGTAACCATATGACACAGGTGAGTTTAATTGATAAAGGAGGTGTTTAGCGGGCAGTGACGAACACACGGGACTGCTAGCGGCTAGCTAACTGCTAGCATCGACAGCGGTGCATGTGCCGCATGTGAGTAGTGAACCGGGTTAATTAGCTAGGAGGCTAACAGATACTGAGCTAACACTTTATTGTTCTTATGCTGCGTTAAACTCTTGCTGTATTTCGCTTCTAGCTTCAAGTGCTGTTATCTTGCTCCTCTTGTTTCCACAGTGTTTTTTTTTTTCTTATTTCGTGTTACTGTCAGTTTTCGCTCTCACTTGAAACACTGAGAGGCTTCTCGTTGTGTCTGCATTGCATCATCCCGTTTACAGCTTAAAATGTGAAATAAAAGCGTCAGAGCCTGCGCTGCCATTCCACGTATTCCTCTTGTTAATATCTTATTAATATATTTGACTAATGTCACATTTGCCAGGCTAAACTCCCCCGTTTGACCTGCTGAAGTGGAAAAAAAAGACCCAGATAAGCAGAATTAACAATGTGTCACATAACGATAATACGATAATATCGTCCAAACAGTGATCCAAACCATGTTCATGATGGGTTTTATTGAAGAGGTTTTACAAAGAGGCTGCTTTTATTTGTAGGTGGAAACTGGCAACTGAGATTATGCTGGAAATAATTGACTGGTACCTTGACCTGAACTGATGATGTAGCAATAGATCTGAGTCCATTTATAGTTACTTAATGTCTCCACAGGCATTTTTTTTTATTTTTATTCAACATCTCAGATCCAAGTCACTGTTGTTGTTGTTGTGGTTAAAAGCTCAGCAGCTCAGAATCAGACCTGAAACCACCCTGAGTGCTGTCATTGTGTACCAGGATTTGATGCATTGTTTGCCTCCTGTGGCCTGTAGATCAGAGGCTCCCAGCCTCTGTGTCCCCTCAAAAATAAAGCAACACCTACTTCAACACAGGTTATGGCCTTAGTGTGGATGCCACGATACTGTTTAAACAGGTCAAGTATGAAGTATCTCAAATAAATCAAATAAGTAGAGCAGTGAAAGATAAATAACCTTTCAGATATCTCCCAGGCAGGGAACCGCTGCTCTGGTAAAGTCACTAATTAAAGAGCTGCACAATGAAGCTGTAGAGAGAAAAAAAACAAAATGAAAATGTAATATTGCCAAAGCAGCAGAGGCTGAGATATCCTGACCCTAAGTTTCTAGTTTAAGCCTACATTTCCCTTACATACATTGTCATTGCATTTTTTTTTGGACGTGTCCCTTTCCGTATAAATGCTCCACACATCCAGTTTGTAACACAGACTTTCTGTTACAAAAGTGTAGTCTTCAAGCTTAAACAACTCATCATTCAGGTTGATTTTAGAAAATCAGGGTTATTTTCTCAACCCAGAAACACAGAATCCATTATGATGTCATTAAACTTCAGTTTTTACAGGCTGACGGATACATTTCATGACGTGCAAATCCATCATGATGTCTAAAATTGGCGGCTGATCCCATTTCTGAGGATTTGTGACGCCCTGCTTCGGTATCATACCCCTGTGTGTGTGTCTCTGTTCTCCCAGCGATGCCGGGGCTCAGCTGTCGATTTTACCAGCACCGGTTCCCAGAGGTGGAGGATGTAGTGATGGTGAACGTGAGGTCCATCGCCGAGATGGGCGCCTACGTCAGCCTTCTGGAGTACAACAACATCGAGGGCATGATCCTCCTCAGCGAGCTGTCGCGTCGACGTATCCGCTCCATCAACAAGCTCATCCGCATAGGCCGCAATGAGTGCGTGGTTGTCATCCGAGTAGACAAAGAGAAGGGTGAGTGCAGGCTGGAGGGCTCAAACCACCAGAGCTGAAGGTCTTTGGGTGTCAGCCTGCATGGAGGGTTGCACAAAGGGCAGGAAACCTTTTGGCTGCCAGTGTCAGAAATGCACCAACCACAGCAGAAATTGGTGACTGAACTTTAATGACAAGATGAGGTGGAACGATCGATGTCCTCTTTGGTCTTTGAATTAGAAAGTAACAACGGCTATAGTAGTATTGTTGTGATGTTCCCTGATACGGTGATACTTGTTCATGGAGTTTAGATAATGTGATATCTGTAAGCTTCTGTGTGGAGTATGTACAGACTTTGGAAAACCAATCTCTCTTAGGGACAATAAAGACTCTAATCTCAGAGCCCAAAATGTTTGCTTAGGCTGATCACAGTAAACCAGACATTGTTTAGTGAAAGATTTGCTGTAGTGATTTAACCATGTTGGCTCTAACGTTGAGAATGTTCTGCTCATATCGTGCCATGAAAAAATATTACAGCATCTTTTCTCTGCCTTGTCTTCAGGTTACATTGATTTATCAAAAAGAAGAGTGTCACCAGAGGAGGCCATCAAGTGTGAAGATAAATTCACCAAATCTAAAACTGTAAGTCAAATTATTTCCCAGAGGCCTGTTCTCCAAACGGCGCACTGCCTCTCTGTATGTGTCACCGGTTTTTCTCTTTGTCGCTTTGCACTGAGCCGATGCGGGTTGGTTTGTGCGTTCACAGGTGTACAGCATCCTGCGACACGTGGCAGAGGTGCTGGAGTACAGTAAGGACGAGCAGCTAGAGAGCTTGTACCAGCGCACCGCCTGGGTCTTCGATGAGAAATACAAGCGGCCGGGATACGGGGCTTATGACGTCTTCAAGCAGGCCGTGTCGTAAGTGGTCGCTCCGAGCGGCGCGCGAGGCCAATCACACAAAGCAGACACGGCGAATGTATGCAAACAATGTTTCATCCATTGATGTGAAATCAAATGTCGCGTATCTTCCCTTTCCCCAGAGATCCCGCCATCCTGGACGGGCTGGACTTGACAGAGGAAGAGAGGAATGTGCTCATCGATAACATCAACAGGCGTCTCACCCCACAGGCTGTTAAAATCAGAGCAGGTAACAACAATAATCTCTAAGTCACTTTGACCATTATGTATTCCACACAGTATGGGTGCAAACTGGTCTGTTCTCCAACCTGCAGACATTGAAGTGGCGTGCTACGGGTATGAAGGCATTGATGCGGTGAAGGAGGCCCTGCGGGCCGGGCTGGGCTGCTCCACAGAGGCCATGCCCATCAAGGTAACAAGGCCGAATGACTCGTTCACTGATGCTGAACAGGGAAACTTTTTCCTTTCCTCAGTCATGAACGAAAAACTAATATTTTCCCATGCTGGTCAGACCAGGAGGAGCTGCTTATTTTAACCTGATGCCGTAGGTGTACTTTGTGTAAAAGTGTAAAAGCTGTCGGTCTCTGTGCCTGCGAAGCGACGTTAGTAAGACCTGGCGTGGTGTCGTTCTTGGCAGATCAACCTGATCGCTCCCCCTCGCTACGTGATGACAACGACCACTCTGGAGCGCACAGAGGGCCTGTCTGTGCTCAACCAGGCCATGGCTGCTATCAAGGAGAAGATTGAGGAGAAGAGAGGCGTCTTTAACATCCAGATGGAGGTGAGGGGCTTCTCTTTATCCCTTAGCGTTTAGTGTTTTTCAAAAACGGAAGTTAAGTTCCAGTTAGGCCAGGGGGCCCAGTGAGCAGTAGTGTATTGCTGTAGATTAAACTACCCAACAGGATATGAAGTGGTTAAAATCTGCAGTAAAACGCAACACAGACATTAATACAGCAGTAATATTAATCCCAAAACAGAATCAGTGCTGTACATTTATTACTTTAAGTGCATTTTGCTAATTAAACATATATACTTTCACTTAAAGGCATACTCTTCATATTTTCAGCCGGGTAGCAAATGCAAATGAACCGTGTTTTATTCTCCTCTGTGTCGCCTGCACCCAGAGCTCCACGCTCCGCATCCAGCTGGTCGCCTGCCAGAACATTTACCGGCTCGAGGGCTGTTGTTTGATTCAATAACCGTGTTGACGGTAAAATACCAGTAATGGTTTCATTGTTGCAATGAGCCGGATGACGAGCAGAGAGCTGTCGGTGCAGGCGACACAGAGGAAAAGTGAAACATTTGCATACACTACCCACATTGTAATGATACAAAGCCAGCAGAAAATTGGCAGCGTGTCCCTTTAAGGAAGTCAGACTGCAATTTTACTTCGTTTTCCCACTGACGACGAGACCTGTTTGCACAGGGAAGTGACATCAAAGTCATTATTTGACCTCAGCTGTGAATCTTTACACACGGGCCACAGATTTTAAGAGGTGTAATTTAGAGGGGGAAAAGTTGTGAGACAAAAGTTGACACTTATCAAAATTCTGACTTTATTCCTGCAGTGCTTTCTCGTAGTCAGAATATTACTTTACTCATGTCAATGTCAGATTTATTTTTTCCCCACCAATAGTGGTCATGGTAGTTATCATCTCGGGCCCTGCGGAATTTCTCCATTTTGACACGTTGCCACCTTTCTTTTTTTTTTTATAATTCTCTTTCAGCCCAAGGTGGTGACAGACACAGATGAGACGGAGCTCGCCCGGCAACTGGAGAGGTTAGAGCGGGAGAACGCGGAGGTGGACGGAGACGACGACGCCGAGGAGATGGAGGCCAAGGCGGAGGACTAGAGGGCGGTCCTCTGAGGAAAGCTGGTGGGAAAAACAGGAGAGGAGAAATGTGGACAGACCTGGCCACAGTCACTCAGTCCAACAGATGTTATCTTTCACATTGCAAACATTAACTGGTGTTAATAGTTCATTGGCAAACGTCCCGGTTTGTTCTGTAGCGAGGTTTGTTTCAGTAGACGGCAACACAGAAAGCCGTCTTCTTATCCAGACATGGACACAAGGAAAGTTAAATTACAATTTAAACATCATTATAGTGTCTATTTTTAAGTACACTGATTTGAATAACAATAAAAAACAACAAAAGCTGTTTACAAGCAGTGGCCTTCACTTACCTCTTGCTTAAGAGCTCAGTGTCTTCAGTATCCGTGGCGCTTCATCTCTGGCCGGTCACCGGATGTGATTGATTTAAGGGGAGTCGCATAGCGGTGACTTTATGTGCTGTTTCCTCCTCCAGTTAAAGGGTTTTTACTGGCAAGACCTGCTCTTGTTAAGTTCACATGGCATCAATAAAGTTCTGGAAGTTTTGATCTCAGTGCGTATTTGTCAGCTGCTATGAGTGGACTGTTTGACATGTGATAGACAGAAATTTTAATTCCCTTGGAATGATTTTTCCAGCACCAAAGAGGTTCACCCACTACAAATCTAAAGTCATTCAAATCTGCCATCACCCTCAAACTGAAGTGTAATCTCTCTGTTGCTTTTAAAGTTTAAAAGAAGGTTTAATGTTAACGTCACAAACAAAAAGGTGGTTTGAAGCAGGCTGAAATTGACCCATCGCCTCCCACAAAGTATCAGCTGAACTATGTTACATGTTACACATACCATAGAAATGAACCAATAATGTATATTGTAGTGCATACTCTGACAAAATATCTTTTTTACATATTGTAGGTTTGAAATAACTGGTAGGTATAAAACATTTTGAAGTTAGTCTAGAAAATTGTCAGCCAGGAGGGTTCGCCACAGTTGTTTGTCAAAGTGCGTCCACCAAAAGTGTTTTTGCCACTTAGATTTATACTCTGTGTCCCGACAGAGACAAACCTTTAAGGACCATTTTGTTGAGCCAGAAGCTGTCGTTCACTTAACTCGGTTCAAAGTCACCAAACTCCATTGACAAAAACAGCGATTTTACCACATAGAACATGGGTGTTGTTGCTGTGACTTGGTTGTTTTAAAGAGTCTGTTTAGATCCCAACTAAGGTGTTAAAACACAGAAGTCACAACATCATTTTTAATACTAGTGTTCTGTGAGGTAAAATTACTGTTTTGAGTCTGGTGGATTTAAACAGAGAGATACTTTTCTGTTTAAAAAGAATCTAGCAAACCTTTGTATAATGTTGTCTGACACATTGAATAACAACCTGATCCTGTCAGTGCCAAAAACAGCACTTCAGTTGCCCCAAAGGGTTGTTACAGCAACTGTAGCTTGTTTGCAATCAGATTCACAGCTGCAGTGATCTACTGGCCCAGTTCCAAAACGTTTTGTAGGCTCCAGTCATTTCAAACCCCAAATTATGTAAAAAAAAAAATAGGGTCCAGGTTTAAGAATACTGGAGTTATGCTTTAACGCGTCTCTTCACGACACCGAAAATGTTGTCACCAAAAGAGGTTACACTTGAATTGCAGCGGATCTTTAAAAATGGTCATTTTACTCTTTAATTAAGAACATGAAGTTACTATTGAGCAGGTTTCAAATAGTGATTAAAACAGAGTTCAAGCTTTAAACACTGGTTACCCTCGTTATTTATATTTGCATCTTAACCATTTTACATTTTGTTTTCCCATCCTTTGACTCATGACAGTGATTTGTGAGAAAATAAAATTGCTGGTTCATAAACTGTTATAAAAATCAACTTTATTCAAATGTTCACCAATACAAAAACAAATGGAGAGCATCTTCACAACCTGAATTTATTTTCCCGTTCTTAGCTCATTTTCCTATAGTGGTTATGACGTGTGCGTGCGCTTCAACAGTTGCTGGGATGGCACCACCCGAGATATTCCGTAGGTCTTCAGTAGACACATTTCAAAATGACAACTGGGTGCTTTTTTTTGAGATGCTCTGAGGATGAGGACATGTCGACACGTTTTAGGAATGTGATGAGGAAAAATGAACAGGGAAAAAAAAAAGTGTTAACTCGACAGAAATAAACTGTAGTTGTGTCCAAACCCCTGAATAAATAACCCTGTAAAAAACATTACATCCTTGTTGTAGGTATGTATCGTCTGTGGCCACCGACCCACATTCAACTGCAAGCCAGATCTCACACCTTAAGAGACTTCAGAGGAAAGTTCATGAAACCGGTGAACTCTTCCCACAAAGTGTGCGTTGGTATGTATACAAATAAAGTATAGGACTTTATGTGGCAACACAGCGGTGGTCCTGGATATCTGTCAGCAGTTTCCCGTCAGAATGATTTCGTCTCACTCAAATAATGACGTACTGTATATACACGAAAGCACACCGACAAAAATCAGCACCAGCAAACCGAGGGGAGGCGAATGTGGCCTGAGTATGAGCAGAATCTGCAGTTACAGTCTGTACTGGTGTGGACAAGTCGCTTCGTTTGGGGTGACAATTGCTCTACACTATTATACATGGTGTGGGGGGAGAGAAGGAAAAAAAAAAAAAAAAAAGATCTTCATTCAGTGGTTGCGTCACTTATTTCACCAGTCCGATCTTCTTAGCTTCAGTTTCATAAATGAGTAACCTCCACATCTTCACTATGAAGACTTCGGCTTCTTCATCGAGAACCTAAAGCAGGAGCAGAAGGAGAGTTAGAGGAAGACGTGAGATGAGACGGCGACCATGAACCACAACGTCAACTCACTTTCCTGTCATCTCTTCAGTGGTGCTGTAGCAAGTCTAAGTTATTTACTGTTTATTTATTATAGCTTATTTAATCCATTTTAAATTAATTTGATGTGGGAGTGAATCTATCACATATTTTCATTATCAAATCTATTATCTTATTGTGTGGTCAAAAGAATAAAATATGCCCATTATCATTTCTCAAAGCCTAATGTTACATATTTATATGTTTGGATGAAATAACAACAGACATTCAGTGTAAACCATCTGAGGAAGGGCTGCAAATGATTGGTATGTGGTTAACATTACCATAGTTAAAATGAACACAAAATAAAGACAGTAAACAGTATGAGAGGCTTACTTATCATTACATTACTCACCATGGCAACATCATCCAAGATACTCTGTGGCATACTGTGGGCCATCACCTGGAAAAAAAAAACCAAGAAAAATCAGGATCATTTCATGTGTCTCGTTCACGTCCAAGTGTGTGTGTGTGTGTGTGTGTGTGTGTGTGTGTGTGTGTGTGTGTGTGTGTGTGTGTGTGTGTGTGTGTGTGTGTGTGTGTGTGTGTGTGTGTGTGTGTGTGTGTGTGTGTGTGTGTGTGTGTACAGATGTACCAAATGTACAGATCGTCACAGGATCAATACCTTGGAGCAGACAAAGTCCACAAGCGTCGCCTCTTCCTCTCCGATGTATTCAATAATCTTTTTATTGATCCAGGGCCGAACACGCCGTTCCATTAGCGTCTAAAAAAGGAGAAGAGATGAAGGCACATTTATAACATGTAACCGCTCAGACGTCACTGCAAAACACACTCATTGTGCTGCGAGTTAAACCGTGTTACAGCACAGAAAGAGAAAAAAAATAATGCTTAGTTTACTTGTCTGCTTAAAACCAAGTTTAACTGAACCAGTGTATTTTTCCGTCTCCTCACCGTGTCAACCATGGTCCAGTCCAGCGGGTAGGAGAACAGCTCAGGCTTGGCTGTGGGGATCTTTTCTATCAGACTCTTGATGTGTTTCCGTTTCTCCTCGGAGTTGGCCCCCTTTACGCTGGAGAGCCCGGCCCCGTCCACCCCGAGGCTCTTGTCGTCGTCGTAGTCCAGGGGCACCAGCTTTCTCTTGCGGGGCTGCTCATCGGCCTCTTCGTCGTCAAACTTGTCGAAGACGCTGTCCACGGGAAGCTTCTTCCTCTTGCCTGCGTTCGGCTGACTGGGGCTTCCTGTGGCACCTGGAGAGGACGAGCAGCTTTATTAAGGAAGGGTTGTTTTTTAAATTTTTTTACATTTCATTACCAATCTTAGCCAGTATCTGTAAGAAAGAAAGCAGAACGCTTAAAGCAAAAATTCACCCTCACGTTCTCACATATCTGACATTTGTCATGTTCCAGATGTTCTTTTGTGACTGACAGAATTTCCCTACATTTGCCCCTTAAGTTAGCGATGCCCTACCTTATCCAGACTACATTTCAAAATTGACTCAAAATCTGGCTTTTTGTAATAAAATGAAAATTTAAAAAAAAAAAAAAAAAAAAAATGGCTTTTTGTGCGTTGTCTTCACGTATAGGTGGACAGAGCAATGACAGCAAAGAATGCTGTGTGAGTTTTTCTACTTGAATCAAAGTGCATGTGGAGAGAGAACTGAACTGTGGAGTGAGGTGGGTGGTTGCTGAAATCCATTTAACATGCTACTCACAAGAGATGTGCAAGCTGTGGATTCTGGTCTATGAAGGCTAATAGGAGAAATGTGTGCTGCATCTGTGAATCTCTTTTTCTGTGGCCAATACCAAAACATTAAAGACAGAATGATACATGTGTTTTAGAGGGAAATGTCTACATGTTTTTTTTGTAGCTTCACTTCACTTCCACTTAGCAGTGGAGCACTTTGCCGTGTCACAGCGAGGACACGTTTCATTGAGACTCACCCAGTTTGAGACTGAGGCCAATCTTTGGCCGGTTCTCCTCCTGCGGCAGGGCCTCCGGGGGGGAGTTTTCATGTGGGATGATGATGCCGCAGGGCGACTCGTCCCCGGGTGTGTCGGGGGACACATTGCCACTGGCAGACGACACTGAAGGTGCTGCTGTGATTGGCCGCATCGTGGGCTTCAAGCACGGTTTCATGTCAGGGTTATCGTCATCGTTTTCGTAATCATCTTCCTCGCCCTCCTCCACCTCGTCGTCTGAGGGGGCGGGCCGCGTGCGGGCCTCTGCTCTGTCCTGGTCCTGCCGGCGGTCCCGGTGGTTTCGTGAACCCCTGTGGCGATCCCGTTCCTCCTCGGGCTCCGGCTCTTGGATGATGGGAGGTCGTCTCAGACGCTCCTCCTCTTCCTCCTCCATCTGGACCAATAAGAGGCAGATATGCAGAAGATTAACACCCAATCACAGTGTTTTACAGAAAAGAAGGTTAACAGACGATGAAAGCTGGACACCACAGACGTGCAGAGATGCAGAGCGACTCGGATGATAAAGTGACCTTCACAAAGGCAGCAGACAGCATGCACACTCACTATAGATATGCAGGCAAACACACACACACAGACACATTACTATTATAGACAAGCATACCCTGCGTAGCTCTGCGTCTGGGTTTGGATGTCCCTCGTCTAACAGCCTCTGTCTGATCTCCTCCAGCTCCTCCTTCTCTCTCTTCCTGTCACGCTCGTCCGCCTCCATCTCCTTCTCTCGGTCTCGGAGACGCTTCTGCAGCGCACTGCCCCTAGGGGTCACACCAAAAATAACAGCCTTCAGAACAATAGCCAGAGCAGCAGCACTGCATCTGCTACCACAAGTCAGATCTGGGTCACACAGCATCTGCTGCATGTTCTCCATGTTTTTACATGTGCAGGTGCCACCTGGCTCTGATGGGCCGCACAGAACAATGAACTGAATACCTAAAGGTTTCAAGATTTCTGACATTGAAATTCAGACAATCATACATCAGTACATTTAATTAACTCCTACTTTATCTTATATTCCTATATATTCATTTGACCTAATTGGCATAAGTAAAGACTCCCCTGCTGCATACTGTTTTATATTGCTCACCTGTAGTACTTGGGGTCATCTCTGTCATCATCATAGTCTTCAAGAAACTCTTTAAGCCGTTTGCCCTCTTTCACCTGAGAGAGATTTGAATTTATTTAGCGCCTTTCAAGAAACCCAAGGATGCTTTACATAGAGAGCAGATTTGTACACTGAGTGTTCAAATTGAAGTAGTCAACGAGCTCTCACCATTTCTCGTCGGCGCTCATCTTCCCTCTCGGCCTCCTTTGCATAATCCCGCGCCTTCTTCCTCTCCCTGAGCTCCCAGTTTTTCAAACGCTGTAGTCACGACGGCATCAGGGAAAGCCACAATCAAATACAGTTATGTTCAATCACACCAAGAGAAAAGTGCTAAACAGCCAGTATTTTAGGTTTCACACTCAGAAGACACTCTAGTAAGATGGGTAAATATGGTGCACTAATAGGAAGTGATTTGGGTCACAGCCCAGGTAACCTCCCTACCTCCTGATAGGCTGTTTCCTTGTCTCTGAGTTTTCTCTCCAGCTTCCTGCGTTCGTACGCCTCCTCCTCATCCTCTTGGTCTCGTTTCTTCTCTCTGTCTCGGTCTCGACTAATTTCCCTGCAAAGACAAAAGGTAAGGATATTTTATCCTTGAATATAAATTGGAACTAGCATAAGCAAGTGTTAAGTTTAAAGTTGCACATAAAGGGGAGACAGATAAATGTTGATCAAGGTCCACATGGTCCTGAGAAGGAGTTTTAATCAGCCATAACAAGTGAAAACACCTTCGTGGGTGTGCAAGGGCTTTAAGCAGCCGCTGAATATTTTTACTGAACATACCATTCTTCGGCCTCAACGCACTGCACCGCTTTGGCTTCATTTTGTCATCAATTCAAACAGTGACCGTAGAAAGCTGGCATCAAAATTATGACAACACCAGCACATGGCCAAAGCTTGTACTTTACTGCATTTTCAAAACCAAGAGCAGTGCAGAAGGTGGAAACCGGTTGATGACATGTCTTAGCTTCCATATTTTCTCCCTAGTCATTCATTTATTGCACAATGAATAGGATATAGTTTTCCAGACAAACCCATGCTGTCATTGATTTCAGTTCATTTCAATGTAAACACTTAAAACTTGCTGCAAATAGAAAATTAATCACAAAAATGAATCAACTTTTGCCAACTATAAATTCTAATCATCTGTTTGTCCCCGAGCTCTGATGTGTTTGATTGAAATCTGTGACTGAGGTTTTTGTTTTTTTTTCCCCTTCACCTGGATCGGCTGCGTTCAGTGCTCCTCTCGCGGCTTCTTTCTCTGTCTCTGTCCCACTCTCTGTCTCTGTCTCGTTCCCTTTCTCTGGTCCTGCGGTCGCGGTCTTTGTCTCTGTCTCTGTCTCTCTCCCGCTCTCGCTCCCTTTCCCGCTCCCTCTCTCGTTCCTTCTCCCTCTCACGGTCCCGCCGCTCTCTTTCCCGCTCTCGCTCTTTTTCCCGCTCCCTCCGCTCCCGCTCCAACTCCAGCCGCTCCTTCTCCCTCTTGTCCTTCTCTTCTTCTAGTTTCTGCGGAGCAAAACACAGAGAGGTTCAGCCGATGCCACGCAAGATCCAGCGAGTCTTTGCAGTCAATTTGCTACTGTGCACAGATCAAGAGGTTTCCAGATCTTAAGGGGGTTCATACAGGAACATGCCCTATACTAATTAGTGCAAAGCATGTCAGAGAAGCTGGAATCCTAACTGGGATAACCTGGAAGGTTCAAAAGACTGTCCCTTCACACAGAGACTGCTTCATCATTCATCTAAAGCAGTACGCTGCACTTTATTGCTTCAAACTTGCAGTGTAAACTACAGTTTAGCAAGGATGTAACTGGAAACCACTTTACTGGTCAAAGAGATCTGTGGAACTTGAAGCATTCATAAAGAGAAAAAGGCGCCGCAAAAGACAATGCTTTTTCTCTCCTTAAGAGTCCTCCTCTCAGAACAAGGAAAACAAAAACAGAAAACAGGCGTCAGTCTTTTGTTGAACTAGTTGTTTGTGACTTACAGGTGTTGAACTATGGACTCAGCCCTTCGCTGCCCCTACAAGCCTTTTAAGTTAGGCCTGGGAGGAAAGCAGGTCACACGGTATACAAGGGAAAAACGTTATGGGTTTCTGTCTTGCTTAAGCATCATCATCATCAAAGAAACAACAGCCTTTACTTCAATGGGTAGCATGGCATTGGGTAAAGAGCTAAAAATCAAGAAATGAACATAATGAGCATCAGTTACATTTCTGCACAGATAAATGAAATTGTAGAAAACGGTCTTACCCCTGCAGTAGTCTTCAGCAGCTCTTCACGACTCATTACTCAAGACACATACGCCCACACACACATCCCAATTTATGGACATTACACACAAGGCTTTGACTGCAATGTGCCCGGAGTCCTGTATTCAGAGTGCTGAATACAAAGAAACAGCACACTAAGCTCAGAGAAGCGCTTTTCCATTACTTTTAGGGCATGTGTGCTGTTACAGAGAGTAATGTACAGTAAGTGCAACTGTAGAATTAATTCAATTTCAAAGAGGCTGCTGCACTACAATAGAGTCATATGCAGCCACAGACAGTCAGCTGGTCTTCAGCAAGAAAAGCCTTGGGTGTAATACAAGAGAAAGAAACTTATGACATGAGAAATAAGTTGGGAGATGTTTGCAATCATTTTTAGCACAGGTTAAATATTATTACTCATGTTATTACTCATTACTTGTGTGCTTTGACTAAAGGACAAACCACATCAGGCATCATTTTTTGCAACTTGTATTTTCACTTACCTCTGTAGAATGTCTACCAGGGCTTGCTACACTGATACTTGTCTGACAGAACATTACGGAGCATAAGATCATTTCCCATAATTTTGTTATTACATTCTCACAATCTATGAAACAGTAGATATTATTCATTGTTGTCTGTAGTTTGTGTTTGTGGTTTTCTACAGCAGCAGGTTTGGCAGAATGGTTTTTAATCTCTGTAAAAAAGCCAGAGCAATAAACTTTAAAAAGGTAAAAAATGAAATAGTATTGATGTGTCATTTGTATGTATTTTTGGCCTGATCCTCTAAGGCTGGGAACACACAGCCTTCCTCACCTCTGTGTGGCAGTGACCTAGTTGCACTGCTGCACCTCGCATGCCTGTGATGTCCACAGAGACATCACACAGTCCACCAGCCTGCATATCTTACCATACCGAGTTTGCCTTTGATAACGGCCATAAGTTATTGAATATTTCACTTCATTTCGTAAGAAATGTCACGTGAACAGATAACAATAAATTAATGGATTCTGTCCACAGAAACGCTACAGACTTTCACTTTGAAAAGGGAAACAGGAAGTGTATGTAAAAACATCCATTTATTTTTTTCCATTTATCTACAGATAAGGACCGTGAAACTATTAAAAAGTTGGTTTCACTGTGTTTCTGCTGCAAAGCTTGTGTTACAGAAAAAAAAGGCAGTCTCCAAATCTCTAGAGGAGCCGCAGCCAAGCCGAGCCGCCATGAGACACATCTGAGCCACGCTGCACACCTGGGCTGTGTGGTTGCTCTAACCAGTTAACATGGACGCTCTTGGTTTAACCTTTTGACCTGGTTGCAGGACTTTTAAAATTCCAACTGTTTGTGGAAAAAAATAGAATAGACTGCGCACTTGAGTTTCATCTTGTACAGCTTTTAAAGCAGATGCATGGAGTTCAGCTTTCACGTAATAAAGGCAGAGAGAGCACGACAGTGATGGAGAGAGAGAGATGGAAGAGAGAAGTCACACGACACCACATACAGAGAGCACGTACCTTGTCAGTCTTCAGATCAGCGTACTGCTGTGGAGAGGGCGCCCCCCCACCCCACACTAGCATTATAAAAGCTACAGCCAAAGTCACTGCAGTGGTTATTGAAAAGAGTCCTTGTGCTTCAACATGAACACCATTAAGACAGATCATACTTTACAGAGGACTCGCACAGGTTCACTGACTCAAGATTGCAAAGCACCATCAATACCTACAGAATGAAGAAAAGGTTTTGCAGGAACTTTGGTACTGGTGCTGTCTGATAGCTGACTGAATAGAGCATTGTGAGCTCTGACCGACACACAAAAGTGCGGGACAGTTGCCCCTATGCGAGTCCTTGAAAGGGGGACGCCCAGTATATGTATATAGTAAATGAAGGCTGATACTTACATCCTATCCTCGCAACTTTTTCCAAAGCTCTGAGATTCATCTTGCTTTAGTCACCATATGATCACTATCATAATGGTGGGGTTTAATGAATAGATTAGCTTTTAAGTAACTTTACATCGTCTCCATGCATTTTTGTGTGATGAATGAAGAATGGATCTATATGGTCACACCTAGACAGTTTGACTACGGTGGTCACAGGTGTCAAATCAGGCCTGAAACAGGTGACATAAACACTAGCTGTCTGCCTACTTGTGGTGTCTGAACATTAAATATGAAACACTTGATATAATATGGGGCAAATTACGATGTTTGATGGTCTAAATTTTAAGGACCGCCAATTTGTAGCGCAGTATGCATGTTACTACGGTCAAGAGAAGCTTGGTAAATGTGTCAGCTGAATGTGAAAGCTCTAGGAGTGAACTATGTGAGCAGCTGCTGTCCAAAACCTGTAATGTCAACAGCAAAAATCAAAAGAGCCACTTTACCTTGTGAGTGTCGCGAAATTTACTAATCTCTCTGGAGATCAGGTCTCTCTTGTCCTCCTCCATGTCAATAGTGTTTATGTCGTCCTAAAGAAAAACCAATGGAAGAGTCAAATAACGCTTTCACATTTTCAGCTCTATGAGGAGCGCAGTGCAAGTCAGAGAAGAGGAAACGAAAGTTAGTATACCTCTTCTTTTTTCTCTTTTTTCCTCTTTCGTCGCTGGGAGTCCTCATCCTGTGAAGGCGCGTTGAGTTCGGCGGCGTATTCCCGCATCAGTCCATCGATAGCACCTTTGATAATCTGATCCTTCTTCTTTGTCTCCTCGTCTAGAACCTCTTCCTCATCCTCTGCTCCATCTTCAGCCTTCGAATCCTGCAAGTACCAAAACAAACCCTTGTTTAGCAATGAGTTAATTATTACAATAATTTTATCAGTAATAACAATTTATTATGAATCGCTTCAGAAATCTAAGATTCCGCCATCCATTCAGAAATCTGGATCGAGGCTGGGTGCAGTAACTCCCTAAGTAGTAATTCCCTAAAAACAGAACTATACCCCATTCGCAGTCTTCTTCTTGGCCTTCCACTCGTCCAGCTGAGCTTTAGTCTTAGCATCCACCTTCACCAACAGATTTTTATCTCCAATCTGCAGGTCATGAAGCAGCCGAAGTGCTCGCAGTGTGGACTCTGGCTCCTTGTACTCACAAAAGCCAAAGGCTGCAAAAGACATTGACATGGAAACAGACATATATATGATTTGATGGGATAACAAATACAATGTAATTAAGCCATTCCTTTTCTTCCAGCTGATCATCCCAGTAAGCTGTGGATGAAAGTATTTCCTGACCTAACGATGCTCAGTCTGCGTATTGTGAATTACCTTGAAGCTTGCCAGAGGCTCCTTGGACTCTCTTCCAGCTCAGAACAATTCCGCACTTCTGTAACATGAGCAAAAAAGGAGGAGTTCACGACTCAAATAGAGGGGGATTGTTTTTTAAAAATGCAACAGCACGGGATTCACAGATTCAACAGGCTGCCCACACAGTTTGGTAAATAAATTCTGTGATATTGATAAATGTGGCATCAGTGCATGCAAAAAAGGGTGTTTGTTATGTGGTAAGTGTTGCTGATAAGATCTGGAAGATAACACATCTATAACGAAATAACCATGAAGGTGGAAAATTTGATTGCTTGAATAAAAGGATAGAATAAAATATGAACAATTTTAGAGAAATTTAGAGAATTTTTTACACCCAGAGGACAATTATTTATGGATTAAATAAATATTCCACAACTGTGTGACTTGAGTACATCATTCACAAATCTTACCGCCAGCAACTGTCTGATCAGCATGTCTGAAGCTTTCTCTGATATGTTCCCCACAAACACTGTGGTGGTGGGACCGCTGTTCTCATTGTTGTCTTTGACTCGCATAGCAGCAATTTCCTTCCTGGGGACTGCAGGCTTACTGACCACTGACACAGAGGGCATCATTACTGTGGTGGTGGGGGTCATGATGCCCACGTGAACTGGGATCATTGGAGTTCCTGCGAGAGCCAAACAACATGTACATCAACTACAGACAAAGCAGTTTTAAAAAGAAATTAAATCAGGGCTGTGACAGTGTGAATTCCATGTTACCTTCTGATTTCATGTTGCAGACTTATTTTGATTACCTGTGTGTAATTTATCTATTTTAGATACATGTCTTGCAATAGTGCTTGCAATAGCGTCCATGTCATGTGAGGCAGTGCCTCTAAATACTTATGATAAATACTTCACAGGTGCAGTTTACAGCAGTCTTTCCTCTTTGTATTTTGAACAGCTTTGCATTTTCTTTGTAGTTTCTCTGCTCAGTTTAATCATGGTGACGCTTTGTTCTGGGGCACACTTGTCTTTTTCATTTATGCTATTGAAAAAAAGCATGAATTTTCCAAAGAAAATTCATTTAAAAAATTGAAGGAGGACTAAAATCCAATATGATGAGATGTAGTAATAACCTCTGGTACTAACCTAGAGTCACTGAGTCGTATCGCATGGAAGGCATTGGGGAAAAGGCATTATAATCTTTTGTTAAGATTTATGTAAAATAAACAAATACACATTAGCAATCAAAATAACCTCTGTGAAATTAATTTAGTGCATTTTTAATCATGATCATTGTCAAGTCAGCATGAGGGTATTGAAATAGCATTGTTTTTGTGTCAATTAAACAGTAATTTATGGATGAAAATAGCTGTATGCTGTAACTGATCAAGTGAATGATGTTCTTCATTCATTTTGAGACAGGTGCTTGCTTACCTGTGGGAAAACCAGCATACTGAGGGGGCATCCCGGGAGGAGGCAACAGCGGCCGGTTTAAATGAGGGGGGAAGGACATCCTGGCTGTGAATCAGTCCAACCTGATGAGCAAACAGTGACAGTCGTTAGCAGCCTATTCATCTATGATGTGTTAAACTCACACTTGAATAAACTCCTCAAAAAAACACAAACCTAACATCAGCATTACGGTGCAAAGAGATGCGTTAGCTTATTCTATTTAAAAAATGTTAGCAAGTACGCTGAAAAAACTGCCATGATTGTGTGGGTACCATAGTTTGCTTCATTTACAAATCCGACATCGATTTATGACTTTTACTATCCAACTGTAGCGCTGCTTGAGGTTAGCTTAGCTTATCGTAGAGCGGTAACAATCAGTCATTTCACATCACTAAGCCCCACGGTTGAAGTAGTATCACTTTGTGTTGTCCCGGTATATCATAGAGTAGCTAACGTTAAATAACTCGACCCCAATTAAAGTTACCAAAAAGCTGACAGCTTTGTTAGCTAAAGCTAGCATCAAGCACGCTACCATACCCGGCACAGCTAAAGTTGGCTAAGCTAACATTAGCTAGAGCTGGTGTTTACGCCACCTGACAGACAAAATCCACTTTAGCGGGCTAAATGTGAGCTCGTAATGAACATGAAAATATCCTTTTATACGTACCCGGGAACAGGTGACGTACAGAGTGATAAAACCCACTATGGGTGAGCTATTAGTTGTGAAAATCTCTGTAACGTTCCGTATGTTGGATTAGCACGTTGGCTAGTCGCGGGCCTTCAAAAACATTGACGCAAGCGCTCTACGTACCAGAGTACAGGCGCGCTTGATTTGCATATCGGGACGTGGCCGCTGGACGGAGATGGAAAATGTTGTCTGACAGCCACTAACTCTGATATTGGCTACTCCAACAGCACTGAACTCACAAGTAATAATAGTACCACTATATTACCAGTGCGAACTACAAATAAACATTACTAAACAATAATAAGCATCATCATCATCATCATCATCATGATAATGTGTATATTATGTGATGTGTTTGTGAGATAAATCCAAAAATATTAACTGCATCAGTAGGACTTTTCAGTGAGTGGTGAATGTAGAGCTCCATCTCTTGATCCTACAATGTTTATTTTGGGGTTATATCCATAGACTGTAGTTATAATCTGCCATCCCTGCCACAGCTTTTGATCACCTTACCATGGA
Source organism: Pempheris klunzingeri (assembly GCF_042242105.1). Lineage (NCBI taxonomy): Eukaryota > Metazoa > Chordata > Actinopteri > Acropomatiformes > Pempheridae > Pempheris > Pempheris klunzingeri. Next base: position 14,743,776 of record NC_092029.1, on the reverse strand, counting down.
GCCACTGGGCCATCTGGGCCACAGATGGCCACAGATGGCCCAGTGGCTCAAGGAAATGAAGAGGCCTAAGTGTTGTTTTATGGATGAGATAACTAATATTTTGAAAAGGAAGGAAGTGAATGTTAACGTGCAACGAAGTGATGACAATGGGAATCCTTGAGAGATGTCATTACCACTAAGGGGACATGATCGGTCACTCTTCATTACACAAGGCACATTAGTCTAGTTTATAATGCATGCTAATAAATCAACAACAAAATAAAAGCACAGAGACATTTTCCCTGTGATTGTCTGTGGGCCACTTTAAATCAGCTTTTCCCAGGATAGTGATATCATCCTTCTATTCAAATTCATTCATTTTTGTTGTTATTGTTGTTATTACTATTATTATTATTGGTGGTGGTGGTGGTTTGTGGGTTGGGTGGCTCTATTCGTATCTCTTTTAAATGTACTTGCTTACTGTCTATATCTGCTTCAACATGTAGAGGGAACAGCCAACAAACGCCTCATGCGAACCCCTCAGACAGCTCGTGAATACCAAGTGTGTCAGCTGGTTGCTTAATGTACACTGTCGATCGATCGATTAATCAATTAACTGATAGATGTAACTGAACAATCAGCTCTCTAACCCTGTTATTTTATTTTATTGTTCAACATCAGTGGCTCTCCTGGTTTAATAGCATCACTATGCTGGACGCGATCATCCTGATCCGCCATTTATTTTGCTGTGTGAACAATGTCACAATGAATGTTTTGGTTGCCATGGTGTTGCTGTTGTAGGTTCCAGGCCCGTTGTCAGGCTACTGTTAGTGTGTGTGTGTGTGTGTGTGTGTGTGTGTGTGTGTGTGTGTGTGTGTGTGTGTGTCGTGGCTCTGGTAGGTTCTAGATCCCTCAGACAGCAGCTGGGCCGCGAGGGCTGCGTCTGACAAGCCGTGACGTCACTTTAGGCGGGTTTTTCACGGAAAGTGCTAGAAGAAACGAAGCACGACCCCCTTTTTTTAAATATCCCTCCGTCAGATGAAAAAGATCCCCACGCTTTGCTGTGAAATATGCTATAAAACCCGGTGATTTTGACCGCATACATTTCTGAGGATGGCGCAGATGTTTCTGCCTCGATAGTATATGCCGGCAGCCGTGGAGTCGAGCCAAAAATATGGTCTCTGAATATCTATGTAGTTCAAGCCTTTTAGCATAAACCTCCACAAGGTGGCAGCAATGGCCCGCTGGGCACAGGGACTGACTTTGTTAGTTACATTGCAGTGTTTCACAAGGTGCACAAGGTTATCTTTACCACCCGGTGCATCGCCGAATAACCCTCTTCATATTTAGTATGTATAAAACACAGTTAGACTTGAGTTCTGATGATTTAACACCAGCTGCACATCATCTTCCTAACGAAGTTTTGCAGCAATAACACCGAACATTAATATTCACTTAACTCTCAGGCGTATGTAGTTGCCTGGCTCTATAAATAATTATATTATTTCACTAACTCTGTATACGTTCATTTCAACCATCTATTTGATTTTAAATCACTGTCTTACAAAAGGTCATTTTCTTAAATAAAAGCTATTTTACAGACTGTCCTAATGGTAGTTGGTGCACCGCGGATGGATACGGCCGCACACTAACGAATGTGTATAAAGAATCCGGTCTATTAAAAGGAAGTCCCTTTCCATTTCCCTGCGTCAGAGAGCAGAAGGGACACTGTATTGGTAGCATTTTATTCAAGACAAGTCAACGGAATAAACAAGGTATGTACATTAGTGTTTGGCTCGCACACGGAACATATTGTCCTGCTTTAATATTTGTGGTTTGCTAACCCATAACTGAGCTTTGGTCGGACGTATCCACGACGAGAGCTCCTGAGTCACGACGACAACCTTAGCATCCTAACCGTCTCGTGGGCTCCGGCTAACACATGAATGCTGTCACCTGTTGTCTAATAACTGTTACACAATATATAATCCTTTAACATTGTCACATTTTGGTGGACTGGCGGATAGTTTTTGATGCCGAGCTGTGTAAATGCGGCACTCTGCAGCAGTGTTAGGCCAGGCTTGAGTTTCGCCGAGGCAGGTGTGGTGAGGATGACAACGCAGACTCGGTTTATTTAACGGATTTTGGTTTATTAAGGACACATCCTCGACCCGGCTGGACCACATCAGAGCAGACCTGGCTCACTTCAAAGCCAGATCCCTTCACCTCAGCACGTCTCACACACCTCATACTGAAGGTTATTAGGGCAACGGATGGTGGAGTTTAATGTAATGTGTCTAACGCCAGTCAGCGACGTAAAGGTTAATTTCACTGTTACGTAACTAAATACTGATTTGATGTTAACATACACGCGGCCTCTTTCCATGCAGTGCGCTTTCATTAATGACTAGTCACCGTTTTTGCTTTCGCTTCAGCTCACCGCCTCCTATTGGAATCATTCGGCCCCTATCATTAAGTTTCTTATTACGTGAAACGTAAAAACGTTTCACTCGGTGTCGATCGTGCCAAACCACGTTTCCCATCGGTTATGTTGTCATATTAGATCGTAGCCGATCCTTAGCACGTGTTTGCGGAGTCCATTGTCTGTCGGTCGACGCCATGTTGGTAAAGACTACTTCCGCCGATCTTGGTACCATGATGGCAGCTGTCCAGGCTTATGAAACAGACTAGATGATAGGATTCATTTATGTCCTTTTTTGTCTAATGCAACTAAAACAATCAACGCTTTGAAATGTAATGACTCTCACACAACAATTGGCTAGTTAAGTTTGTGGTATAAGGTTGTCCTCCATTGAGACATTGTGTTTTTTTTTTATTAATTTTTTCATTATTCCATAAAAATAAAGTGAGGCAGATTGCTAAAACATTAACATGGTCTCCCTTATGTGCAGATGCCTGAAGAAATGCACCAAGAGGAGGAAACTGAGACCTTTGCCTTCCAGGCAGAGATCGCTCAGTTGATGTCCCTGATTATCAACACCTTCTATTCCAACAAAGAGATCTTCCTCAGGGAGTTGATCTCCAACGCCTCTGATGTAAGTCTGCAAGAACTTGCCATTCTTGTGCTTAATAATTGGGCTGTTTACGTTCTAGTGCTTATTCTATGACATGGCATTTAATTATAGCTGTAATTGTAAGTGTTTCAGAATTCACTGTAGGACTTTGCATGTTAAATACAGGTACCTTTTAGTCTTGATGTATGATGTCCTTATGTTAACAGGCTTTGGACAAAATCCGCTATGAAAGCTTGACTGACCCCACCAAGCTGGACAGTGGCAAGGATCTGAAAATTGACATCATCCCCAACAAAGCAGACCGCACCCTGACCCTCATCGACACTGGAATTGGCATGACCAAAGCCGACCTGATTAACAACCTGGGTACCATCGCCAAGTCTGGCACCAAGGCCTTCATGGAGGCCCTGCAGGTACAGGATCTAGATTGCAGTATGTGGAGATGGGGGACAAATGGCAGTATATGGTTAAAATGAAGTGTTCTTATTCTGTCAATCTTAAATTGCAATACAAAGAGCTTAGCCAATTTTGCCAGTTAAGGTATCAAAACTGGGTCAATCAAGCCTGTCAATTCAATCCAATAACTGTTCATGTTCACTGTAATTTTCTGCTCTGTTTACACTGGAAGCTGCTGTAATATTAGCAGGCTGTGTTGGATCCAGTGAAATTCAGTCAAACGATCAGAATTAGCTTGGAACATCTTTATAAACTGACATTCAGTTACCAACATGTAAGACTGTTTTGACTACTATGTCCTGAAGTTATAATTGTCTTTCCTCTAGGCTGGAGCTGACATTTCCATGATCGGTCAGTTTGGCGTGGGTTTCTACTCTGCCTACCTTGTTGCTGAGAAGGTGGTTGTCATCACCAAACACAATGATGATGAGCAGTATGCCTGGGAGTCCTCTGCTGGAGGTTCCTTCACAGTCAAGGTTGACAATGGTATGTTTGTGTAACTGGTTACAGAATTGAAGCAGCTGAAATGAAAACATTTGACAATCTACTTGTGCTAACCACCTGATGTATGTAGCTCAAAGGGTTGTGACATGCTAGTGCTGTAATCACACCTGGTGCTTAACATTATTTTCCTTTTGGCTAAAGTGTGCTCATGACTGTTTCACAACTCTGTTCACAGGCGAGCCCATCGGCCGTGGAACAAAGATCATCCTGCACCTGAAGGAGGACCAGACGGAGTACATCGAAGAGAAGAGGGTCAAGGAAATCGTGAAGAAGCACTCTCAGTTCATTGGCTACCCCATCACCCTGTTTGTAAGGAACTCTTTGACATTTGAATGTTGGCTTGTTAAAACTGTCTGCAAGTCAAACTAATCATATCTGTGTGCAGGTGGAGAAGGAGCGTGACAAGGAGATCAGCGACGACGAGGCAGAGGAGGAAAAGGCAGAGAAGGAGGAAAAAGAGGACGCCGAGGACAAGCCAAAGATCGAAGACGTCGGCTCAGACGATGAGGAGGACTCCAAAGACAAGGACAAGAAGAAGACGAAGAAGATCAAGGAGAAGTACATCGACCAGGAGGAGCTGAACAAGACCAAGCCCATCTGGACCAGGAACCCTGACGACATCACAAACGAGGAGTATGGCGAGTTCTACAAGAGTCTGACAAATGACTGGGAGGATCACCTGGCTGTCAAGGTACAGTGAAATGCAAAAGCAACTGTTGCATGGTCACTTCTCAGCCAGCACTGTGGCTTAACATGAGCTCAAAGTAAACCTAAGGTCAATTCTTTTCCCCTTTGCAGCACTTCTCCGTTGAAGGCCAGCTTGAGTTCCGCGCCCTGCTCTTCATTCCCCGTCGGGCACCTTTCGACCTCTTTGAGAACAAGAAAAAGAAGAATAACATCAAGTTGTACGTCAGGAGAGTCTTCATCATGGACAACTGTGAGGAGCTCATCCCAGAGTACCTGAGTAAGTTGACCTGCCAGGCGACAGCTTCAACCACACAAAGCTGTTTTGAGACTGATGCAAATCCTTAATGAAATACTCGGATAGGTTTTCATAAGTCATGATTGTATTAATCTCCAGACTTTGTCCGCGGCGTGGTGGACTCTGAGGACCTGCCCCTCAACATCTCCAGAGAAATGCTGCAGCAGAGCAAAATCCTCAAGGTCATTCGCAAGAACATTGTCAAGAAGTGTCTGGAGCTCTTTGCTGAGCTGGCTGAGGACAAGGAGAACTACAAGAAGTTCTACGAAGGGTTCTCCAAGAACATCAAGGTATCTAAAATAAACGTGCAGTGTTGCATTGTTTATAATCTAATTTTTAATGAAGTTTCCCCTTTTCACAATGACTCCTTATCTCTTCAGAACATCTCCATGGATTCATAAGGTTTACCTTTCATTCTTTATTCTAGTGGTTGCTTTGCCCCCTAGCTTCATAAGGCAGTGTAGTTGTAGCTTTGGTAGACAGTCGTTTTTAAATTTCACGGCATAGCTGACGAATTGCTGTAATGTGTGCCATTTACATAATCTCATGCAGTTGTACATCGCTTAGTTGGTGAGCATACGACTCGTGTATTCTACACTTGGTCAGTGCCTATGACCTGTAGACTAGTTACTTAGTGCTGTAGACAAGTCAGTTCAGTATCTATACATGAGCAGACCTGATTAGACCATGTCTAGTGTAAACTGTTGAAGAATAATGTTATTTATGACGCCTGGTCAGTCAACTTTAATGCAGTATTCTGTATCTGACTTGAACCAGATTAAAACCAGTGTTGCATTTTAAGCTGTCTGTCCATTTCACCTCAGACCTGCATTGCAAAACGGGTCACAGTGGTTCACTTGGAAGGGAGTTTGTAACTACAAGGCAAAATGCCAGACAACCCAGTCATATTCAACATGAACAGTTGGAGTAATGAGCCACGTCCAGAGTTTGCAATGTGATCTAGGCTCCTGGTGTATGGGACCGTTGGTGAATGAGTGTAACGGTGATTATCTGTCTGTAGCTGGGCATCCACGAGGACTCTCAAAACCGCAAGAAGCTCTCTGAGCTGCTGCGCTACCACAGCTCCCAGTCTGGAGATGAGATGACCTCCCTCACAGAGTACCTGACCCGCATGAAGGAAAACCAGAAGTCCATCTACTACATTACTGGTGAGTTGTCTTCTAGAAAAGTGTTTCCTGATAACTTATTTTTGTCTTCACCACACATAGTTTGGTCTGAATTTGAACACAAACTAACTTTTTATATAAACAAACTATTAAATCTGTTGGTAACACTGTCATTATTTTTACACTATTTAGGTGAGAGCAAGGACCAGGTGGCCAACTCCGCCTTCGTCGAGCGTGTCCGCAAGCGTGGCTTCGAGGTCCTGTACATGACAGAGCCCATTGACGAGTACTGTGTCCAGCAGTTGAAGGAGTTTGATGGCAAGAGCCTGGTCTCTGTCACTAAAGAGGGCCTGGAGCTGCCAGAGGATGAGGAGGAGAAGAAAAAGATGGATGAGGATAAGGCAAAGTTTGAGAGCCTCTGCAAGCTCATGAAGGAGATCCTTGACAAGAAAGTAGAGAAGGTCAGTAGTTTTTTTTTTTTTTTTTTTTTTTTTTTTTTTTTTCCCCCATGCGTTAAGATTCACGTTGACCTTAATTTCCCTGCATACTGTAGGATTTTAGGTTCTGAAAAATTCACAACTACAGTGTTTTGTTTGGCAACAGGTGTCCTAAGTGGTCCTAACTTGTGTTCTGGTGAGTTGTATACAGCTGAAAGGAGGCCTTTAAGTTTCTGATCTGAATGAGTTTGACCAGTGATGGGTTCCAAATGTTTGTAGAGACGTACAAGTCAAGAATTTTGGAAAATGCAACTGGAGTGATCTAACAGATGCCTGTTTCTTTCTTCCCCCCCCCCTTTGGTTTGAGTGTGAAACTAAATTACGTGAGCTGAAGTTGAACCAGTTTTGTATTGATATTCATATTTCAGACTGTGCACTTTTCTAAAATGTGAGGTGTGGTTGAATTGACAAGCCAACAGTTGCCTTGGACATGCTGGTGTGAACATTTTTCTAACATGACTGCTCTGCATGCTTTATTAACTCTGACATAGAAATGGGTGAGCCTGCTGTGTCTAAGGCTTAATGTTCTGTCTGACCGTCTCCACCAGGTGACAGTGTCCAACAGACTGGTGTCTTCACCCTGCTGCATTGTGACGAGCACATACGGCTGGACGGCCAACATGGAGAGGATCATGAAGGCCCAGGCACTCAGGGACAACTCCACCATGGGTTACATGATGGCCAAGAAACACCTGGAGATCAACCCTGACCACCCCATCGTGGAGACGCTCAGGCAGAAGGCAGATGCTGACAAGAACGACAAGGCTGTGAAGGACCTCGTCATCCTGCTGTTCGAAACCGCCCTGCTGTCCTCAGGCTTCTCCCTGGACGACCCACAGACCCACTCCAACCGCATCTACAGAATGATCAAACTTGGACTGGGTAAGGACGGGCTGGACATCAATATTACAGTTTTACAGTTTACATATGTTGCTCGTGTTGATCTCTAACAAAGATTTCCTTGTATCTGTAGGCATCGATGACGACGATGTCCCCACAGAGGAGGCCACCTCTTCAGCCGTCCCAGATGAGATTCCTCCCCTAGAAGGTGACGGTGAAGACGATGCTTCACGCATGGAGGAAGTCGATTAAACCAACCCCCTCTCAGATTTCTAACACTTTAGCCTCACTTTTCAATTGTTCATCCTTTAAAACTGCAGTAACTGCAAAACAAAGTCATTCATGTTGTGTGGTGGACCAGTGTTGCTCTTGTGTCTAGAGCATTACTCTGCAAGACCCTTTTTAAAGAAAAGCAATTTTGGTTTTTGCGTTCATGGTGACAGCACATATGTTTTAACGAGTACCCTGTTGCACTGAGTTTTAAATGTTGGAGTGGTAAACGTGTGAACATGGGAATGGTACATTCCATTAATGGACCAGGTCTGGTGGGTTTGGGGACGTTCTGCTCATGTGCAACACTGCACGCTGCATGGAGAGAGGACTGTATGATTCCTTTTGCCTGAGTCCAGGCTTGTCTGTATTCCAAGTCTTGTTTTGCAAAAAATTAAAGATGTAATACCTTATGTTTTGTCTTTGTATTTATGCCTTCCATCCCCACATTTCAACCTATATACAATTTGGTTTTTTTTTTTTTTTTTTTTTTTTTTTAAAAAGGAGCAGCCTCTTGAACTAACCTGACCTACTTCTACATGTGGGGCTGCTCTGGGTGGCCACTAGGTGGGGACATTTCCATACAGAACTTCTGAGGACTTGACAGAAATTTTCCATGTACACTTGTCAGGAGGATCAAACTCCCTGAAACACTAAACCATCTGTACAGCTAGTGAGGAACTGGGACACAGCAAAAGTGTAGAACTAAAACTTAATATGCCTGTTAAAGGAGAACTTAAAGCTGAAAGTAAAGATGTCAATTAGCTTCATGGGCACATTTACTGAAGGTGAAGTGAACTGTCTTCAGATGTTGGTAAATGCAACTGACCGTAATAGAAGTCAAGTCACTTATTTAGTTCAAAATCAAATTTAAAGCACACTTGCTGTCCTTTTGATAATTTGGTTTGTGTGAACATGGTTCATTAGAAGCCTTTGGATTATAGTATAATTTAGTATTCCTACAGAAGCCCAGCACTAATTAACGTTAGTGTAGCAGGCTGAGCTGTAATTTACTTTTTTAAAAATCCCCCTCCTGCCCCACATATATTAGAGTACATTAAAGTGCATTGTGTCAGGAAATGTGGTGTTCTGCAGACCTGTTCCACGGATGTGTCTTACCAGTTATCAGGATCAATGGTCATTTATTCACACGTGTTAGAGATGAGATGTGTTATGAGATCAAGTATTACCAGTAACATTAGAGAAAATAAGTCACACCGTACAATGAAACACAGCTATGAACTGAAAGCGCGTGTTTCTTGAAAGTGAAGCATCAGCTGAACGCTTTGGGGGGGGAAATGTTAAGTCTGTAGTTTTCCTGGAAGTCATGTGTTTTGCACAACTTTGAGGGGGTGGCAGCCGCGGCTCTTCTGCTCTTGACAGTAAAACGGTGAAGTGCGGGCGTCTGCCCCTGCTGAGCACACACACTGCATCTGCAAATCCTTTTATGGAGAATTTAACAAAAACATATCCACATATGAGCTCTCATTACATCATGGAGCTAAGTGTTAAAATAGTGCATTTTATATGTATTATTATAAATCAGAAGTTGTGTAACAGACTGTTATGTGATTGTTCTGGGATAGATTGGTGTCTTCTATAGAACAGTGGGCCTAAATTGAAAAAAACAAAGTAAAATGCAAATTAGGTCCATAGTAAGGTACCCGTCTGGCTCAGCTGGTGGAAATTTCCTGTGATGTTCTTGAGGAGTGACTGCAGGTTTCCCTCATGAAGTCAAAAGGTGATTCTGGTTTGACTTGCCCTTGTTTTAACTAAAGTGACTTCCTGTGGAAACCAGCTCTCGGCCCACAATGCTGAGTGGATTAATTGCGGGGGTTGTGGGCTGTTGTGTAACATTTGCTTGCAGTGTCACAGTTGTTGTGACCTTTGTAGCCTGTCGTCTCTTCTCTGCATGCTGCCAGTGCAGACAGACAGAGAAATTAAAGTGTGTCGACTGGAAGATTGCAGGTCCTGCCTAAAAAGACCTGCACCCTCCGCTGCATGAATGCAGGGTTTAGATTCAGGTGATTCTGGACTCCTATTATCTCTACGTGCATATTTCATGGTGACTTGATAACAGATGATAACAGGCAGAAAGTTTTTTTTTAATCACTGAAGGAAAAAAACACGGCAATAACACGAGATAAAAAGGTGCAGCTTGGCATCACAGTGAACGCTGCAACCACACAGTCCTGCAAGCCTGCGTGCACAGTGGCGTAATAAAGTTTCCGTGACATTTACGATGCAAGCTGCCAGAAAAAAACATAATTACTACTCATGATCTGAAACAGTTTTGTTACACAGATCATAGCGCTACCTCTCATATTCGACAGCACTTGTTAAATACTAGAGACAGGAACAGGATTAACACCCACACTGAGTAGGAAGGAAGCGAGATGTGCAGATAAAAGGCCTACTCGAGAAAAATAAAAAACCTTCTAACGTGAAGTTTAAACTGCAGCGGCCCACGAAAACGATCACCTTTATGACGAGGTGTGACAGAGTGTCACACGTGGTCTGTCACGCTGTTTGTGTTCCACATGTACAGTAAAAGGCTGCGAGGTGGCGGTGGCCTAAAGGTTAGAAGGGCTGCACCGCGGTCCCGGTTCAGATCCCAAAAACCAACTTAAAGGAGACATTCGACATTTTGAGGACATTTGCTTATTTGGTTTCTTGCAGATGATAAGATGAGTGTTTGTGCTGTAAATATGCCCCACTGTGGCATCTTAGGTAGCTGACGGCAAAGCAAAAGAGACAAGACGTGTAACACAGAAGCATCTGTGTCGAGTAGCTCCCCATCCATAGACTGTACCAAAGAAGTGGACATAGCCACTGTGACGCCACACACTGGTTTGCCGCTTTGAAGCCTCAAGTTTGACTTTACCGGCGTCGCCATCTTGGCTTTTTGGAGCCAGAAGTGACATTCATTCCATGAAGGAGGCCACAATGTAGTCCCGCTTTAAAGCATACCATGTTCCTCTAATTGGCACTATGATTTATTTAGCGTCTCAGACCATAAACTCATCGGAGGTAGGCTCATTTTCTCATAAACTTCCATTCAATCGAGTTTCTTTCTGCATCCAGCAGAGTCATTAGAAGCAATGCAGGTTTTAAGGCACTTCTGCACTGGCTTCACTTTCCAGATCCGTAAGCTATGTCCACTTCTTTTATACAGCCTATGGTCCCATCCTGCCCACTCACTCTTTTTACCCAGAGGCCCGTGCGACTGTTGCACTACCTCTGGAGCTCAAAGACGGAACAAAAATGACCCCCACTCTGTCTAAGTAACTTTTACACAGATGGCAAAAGTGGCTTGGCACATAACTCTGTTTCTAGTCTTTGTGCTAAGCTAAGTAACCTAAGCCAAACTAGCTTGGAGGTGTCATCAGCCATCTCATCTAAAGTTAAGAAAGCAAACAAATAAGCATATTAACATGTGTAAGTAAGTAAGTATAATAATAAGTAAAATGTGTAACTTTCCCTCAAGAGGATTTGATACTGTTTTTAGCTTCTCAGCAGCTTCTGAGTGTCCTCGACAAAACCATGGACCCTTTTCCGGTTTCACTGCTGGGTGAGGTTTGAGCAGAATAAATGGTTTCAGGAAGCTCCCAAGTGATGCTGGGAATTGCCAAAACCGTCAGACGCGCGTGCTGGCTAATAAAAGACACAACGAAGACACTCATTGTGTCACCCCTACAGTCAGAGCGAGAGCCCAAGGTGACTGGTTGGTGGGGGGCTGAAACCAAAGGTCCACATGCCCGCACCCCCTCGCCCCCCCCATCCTCCCCCTCACCTCTATTGTTTGCCTCTTGTACCATTGAAAAGAGGACTGGAGACATCGTGACGCACTACTTCAAACTGGGCTGTAGCATGGCGTGAAACGGGAGGTGCGGGGAAATTCCCCCATTGAGCAGCTGAGAGATTGATAAACCAGGGGGAAATGTTTTGTCGCACTTTACAGTCAAACACGGCCTTCAGTTTGATGCTCAGTGAATCATAATAGTGGTCGGGTTTATGAATCAGTGTAGAATGTCAAGAGCTTTGTTTCAAAATTAACGTGCGCTGTGTTTCTTCTTGATGAGTCTGGAGAGGGTGGGGGTGGCAGAAAGGACAGTGAATTAAATGACTGATTTGATTTGAACCAAAACTCTGCAGTGATGATACGGACCTGGGCCTCAGCCACAGGACACCTGCAAGACAACCTTGTGACCAGTGTTGGGAAGGATACTTTGGAAATGCAGTTGGCTACAAATCACTAGTTAACCTGTTAAAAATGTAATGAGTAATGAATGGACCTGTCCAGATGTAGAGAAAGCTCCTTGTTGGCCATTTTACTCCTGATGCTGTTGTACTTAAAGTGTCCAAACAGGTGCAGACCAGCGTTATATTCTACATATAAGCTTTTTACTGATAATATTCGGATGTAACCCCTTTGTAAATACAAACACTTTGATTAGTAACTGTCATTCAATTACATACTTTTTTCTCACTAACTGTAACAGGTTACTTTTATTTTGTAATTTCATTACATAAGCCTGTTACATGTCACCCGTCACTGCCCCACTTCTTGTAACAGTGACCATAGCGATGGGCTGTTGTAGGATCAATGCCGAAATAAAAATGTTAAGGCTGCTTGTTTACTTGATTCATAAGAACATTTAACTGACAAACCTATTTGCAGATGACAACCAGCTCTATATAGGTGTCTATCTTATTGATCAGAAAACCACCTTTAAAACTACATCTCTGGTATCAATTTATATATTGATGTATAGATTGTAGTTACTGCTCAAAGAGAGAAACCATGTCAGCACATTAGACCTCAGGGGACCGTTCATTGGATGGACTGCCATGACATTTTTGTTCATACTTTCATGGTCCCCAGAGGATGAATCTTAAGGACTTTGTGACATATTGTTCAATACTTTGATTTTATCTATCAGTTTGGTTTTCTTCATTAGCCTTAGCTGCTAATGACTGAAGCCTATTAGCCTTGTTTTTAAATTACATATATTTCTACAAAATAAGTGTTATTTTAGTTACTATGGTTGTGATTAATTTGTTGTTTTACAAGCTACTTTTTGACTGTAGTTTTTAAGTTTAACTATTCAAATTATCTGCTATTATGACTTCATGGCTGATCCGAACTAACCCATAGTTTGGATCAGTCACAAGGTCATTATAAAGCATGTTCTATCATTGCTGGACTCTAATAGTTGAACATAAAAATACAGTCAGAAAGCAGCATCAAAACATGTTCTATCAATGCTGACTTTAACACATTCAGTCATGTATTGGCTGCACTTCTCTAAGACCAAACTGAACAACATCTTTCTGTCCATCTCTGCCGCCTGTGAGTTGATTGACAGGACCCGTGGTCATCTTTTCTGGTCCTGCCCAGCTCACGAGTTCCTGGGGTGACTTTTTTCATTTGTACAGTGGCATATACACTAGACAGCTAATTCCTGACAGTCTCTCTGTGATACTGGAGTTATCCTGAGATTATTTCACCTCCTTGCTTTAATAAAATTGGTTAAATTGATTAATGGTTTCTTGTGTACACCTTGAAGAACCTGAGAACCACTTGTATCAGACTGTGGTGTATTCTGCTCTGCTGTATTTGTTTTGCATTGTGCTTGCTTGTGTACATTTGAGTCATTGCACAAACTGACTGCAAATGTGAGCTGGCACTTTTTGTTCCACTCTTTTGTTTTTTAAAAAATAATTATAAAGTCTACATTTTCCATTTCTTTTTAGTCATTATTTGTAATGTAAAGCACTTGAGTTTGTGCATGTGTATGAGAATTGCTTCATAAAGGTTTATTATTATTGTATTACCTGCAAAGCAAACGGCACTGACAAAACAGGCAAATCCTTCAGCACACAATGTCAGTAAACAGTAAAATAAAAAATCTTCACTTCATAGTATTAAGTTAATTTAATATGTTTTATTATTAATCCAGTTAGAGGAGGGGAAATAGTAGAATGATAAAAACAAGGTACCAGTAACATTGCATTTCCCTTGTATGCATTCTGTTCTGCAAACTCCCTACTGGACCTACAGTCCCACATCCTTATGACGGCAAAGAGCATCATCATCATCACCCATTCAGTATTCTTCCAGACATTCACATGTAACAGTGAAACGAATGAAGCAGTCCTTTTACAAAAGTACACAACAGACAAGCTGGTTGGAAATAAACAATGACAGAGATATATTTACAAGATTTTAGCCTGATTTTAAAACATTAAGTAAAATCTGGGTTGAGACGACAAACAAAAAATATCTTAAAATAATGCGGTGCAAAAAAGTACCGACAGCAGCATCTGCTTCAGTAACGCCGGGGCAAAATTATACATTTTCTACGTAGTGCCCCCTTTATTACACAAACTGCTGCTTACCGCCCTCTATTACAGATGGCAACCTCTGGAACATGTTAATATACCTTAAATTAAACAGAAATGTATGCACCATGTGTTCAGGCTATGTTTACAGCTTTACAAGGTAAAATCCTACATAAAGGCCCCTGCTCTCCAACATGGAGGACTGTGAGACAAGCATCTGGTGACTGAAAGATACCTCGACAGACAGTGTGTGTCGTCTTTCCGGAAGGTGACAGTCAAGTAAGGGGCGACGTCATTAATGCTCAAAAATGAATTCTTAGCCATACATACATTTTCCAGGGTCACAGTAACCTTTCATTGGCTGCAAATGGCCACGCAAGGTAGTTTAGGAAAACAGTATTGTACTGTTAAACTGTGAAAGAGGTGAAGAGGCAGTTTGCACAGTTTATGGTTTGGGACTCTTGTATTAGACAATCTTACAGGCACTCAAAACTTCTGTGACTGCTGACCTGACAAATCACATGGACCCCTTGGGGGCTTCTTGGTGTAAGAGTCAAAACTGCAGAATCCCTTTCTGTACCATTGCTAACAAATATTAAAAACCGATGGAAAAGAACAGTAAAAAAAATCCAAACCCGACAGATACACACAAATAGACAAAAAAGCACCACAGAAAACGTGGTCTCAGTTCCCAGTTTGGTGCGACTTCGGAGTGTTACACCTTCTGCGCCAGCGGCTGCGCCAACCGCCGCCCTGACTTCATGCGGCTACGTGCGTACACCCGTAGGAAAAGTGCCACGAAAACTACACCAACGCCAAATCCGCCGACTAAGGTGACGGCGTGGCCGTAGAGGAAACAAGAGAGTAGAATGGCGATGGCCTGCCGCAGGGTCATAATGATGGTGAAGACGGCAGCACCAAACTGGTTGATAGTATAGAAGATGAAGAGCTGGCCACACGCCGAACACACGGACAGCAACACGGCGTGGAAGGCAAACTCGGAGTGGCGTGTCATGAAGGCCAGCGAGTCGAAGAAGGCACCCTGCTCCAGCAGCGAGCCGACAGTGAAGAGGCAGGAGAAAAGGTTCACCCCGAACATCATCTGCACTGACGACATCTTGTACTTGAACAGGTTGTCCTGCCAGTTGGAGGTGAAGCTGTCGAAGACGATGTAGCCGACGAGGATGATGACCCCACTGAAGGTGGTGACGGTGGACGGGTGCTTGCTGGACGAGCTGGACAGCAGGAACATGCTGACACCCACTGAGATCAGCACGGCCGTGAAGTACTCCCAGTATTCGTAGCTCTTGTGGGAGACGATCTTACCCATGAGCATGACGGGAATGACCTTGGAGGCCTTGGCCAGGACTTGAGTGGGGAAGCTGATGTACTTGAGGGCCTCGTACTGGCACCAGCTGCTCAGGATGTTGGACAGCGAGGCGAAGGAGTACTTGTACATGGGTGCTCCGTGGCGGGTTTGCTTGAACAGGATGCACCACAGGCCCGACACGGTCAGAGCCAGGATCCGGTTCATGAAGACCAAGAACTGAGAGTCCTTGAACCTCTCGCCTTCCTCTTCTGGAGTCGTGGCTCCATACGATCGTGTCATCACCCTCTCCTGCAGGACTCCCCATGTCAGGTACGATGCCTAAGAATAAGAGAACTGACTTTATCTTTTCAGGGGTAGGTTTCATGATCTGTTAAAAATGTGCGCACAGAAATGGATTCCCAACCTTTGAGCTTAAAATCATTTGCTGCATGTACTTGAAGCCTACAACAGGTTTGGATTTATAGAAGTCTGTCCTGGTACAGTACTCGTATGCCATCTTACTGGTCACTATAATAATTCCTCAACTCAGTCGTGGCTGTGAAACCATACATTCATAACTTCATGGCCTGTGTTCATACTGGCCATGAAGTGATCCCAATAACCAATAACTCTCCATGTACATACAGCATGTGAGTGTAGTATTGGTGAGCAGTTTACTAGTGACACATCCAACAGCCATTATCCATTATCCTTCATTTGGAGTCGTATTTCTGGACACCTGAACCAGAAGTGTTGGTCTCCACCAACTCTAATCTGACTCCTTAAAACTGCTAAGAGTTAGTCGCTTACTTTGTGTGTCTGCTACTTAGTACTGGGCAGGTGGTGGATGAAGGTATCTGCAAACTTGGGTAATAACTGTGTGTTTGTCACAACAACCAGCCTCTTTCATATTGCATGTAGTCATTTAGTCCATTACCAATATAAAAATATGGATTAGTGCAGCTCTAAGGTAGGTCTGTCTTTAATGTAGAGCTTGATTTCATAGATGGTGAAGTTACTGGCCTGCTCTTAACTAGAACCTCCCTTTGTACAAACTCTACTGAAGCATCTTTGAAAAAAAAAACAAAAAAAAAACTGACCAGACTGCCAGTGGAATCACACTTGAATAAAAACAAACACAAAATAAAGGTCCCTACAGCTGTACAAACAGAACAGACGCTCTGTGGCGGTATTATAGGGATTAGACCGTATGTATTCAGTGGCTGTATTTTCTGGGAGGATCCCCACCTGAAGTCCAGCAGCACAAAAGATTAATTTGATGATCTGTTTAACCGACGAGCCTGAATCTCCCTCGTTTCTGGGCGCAACTGACACATCATCCAACAGGCCTGTTTTGGTCTCGCTGCCGAACACGCAGGTCTTTATGAGAGGGTAGCACAGCCCGCTGCCTGAAAGAAAGGAAACAATGCATTTAAAATAAAAAAATAATGTCAATGTGTCACGGTGCTAAGAAAAGGGACTATGACAACACGTTTGTCTTCTTTAACCTGCATAAATTAGATGTCAGCATGTCACAAGCCCGAACCTGTTTCTAAGTAATTGACGCGCTTGAAGTAGCTAATGAGGAGGTATCCCGGGATGATGATGGTGGAGTATCCCAACATGTTGACGAGGAAGCGGAAGAGCCAGACATCGTGCCAGCCCTCCAGTAGCGACGACTCTTCGGCGGCCGCAGTGGAAGGGAGGAGAAGCAACACAAGTGCAGGCCAAACCCTACAGGGCAACACCACAAGATGGATCAGGCCACGTTATGAAGGACATGCCAGTGACGGAAAAAATATCACCCTTTTTGCTTCAGTAATGTATAATAATAATAATAATGTACATTTGATATTATCAGTAAGTCAAGCCAATGCATTTTACATTATTAACCATCATAATTTTTAACATAAAGTAAGTAGTACTTCTAAGCCCACTTCAGTTCAGCCCAGTTGGTCTGTAAAAGCGGAGTTCTATCCATGATGAGCAAACTGATCCTTCCGCACAACATTGGCTAGTTATAGCTATGGTATAGAAGGTGTGGAGGATGTAGTCTGCAATAAGGTAAAAACAACCATAATTCAATAACTTAGCCGTGTGGAAATGAGGCCAGCTTCATCACCCACCCCCCCAACAAACGCCTCCAGTAGCACGGATGGCTCAAGCACACCTGTGGTGAAACCCAAGCCTCCTCTGAAAGAGGTGTGCTCCTTGCTGTCGTGGCACTGTATCTCATTCAAAGTGAGGCCAAGCCTCCTCCCAGGGGAGCCTGACTCACACAGGGCCTCTTTGTGTGGGACTCTGCTGTAGCCTGGGCAGCCAGTGGCCCGCTGCAACGAGACCTGGGCCCTGAACAAGCAGCTTATTACATGGAGGAATGCGCTGCACTGGCTGGGCGGCCAACCAAACGGGCTGCTACGCCACGGGCGCACAGAGACGGAGCACTGCCAGCATGTACCTGAGGAGAAAGGAGCGCTTGTGTCTCGTCTGTTGAGTAAATGACAGCAGATGATATAAACTGAAACAACACAGCAGTCCCTTGTTGGCCCAATCCTTCATTTATAACTGTGTAACCTTTACACCCAGGCTGCTGGAGGGAGTGATCTGGATTAATTACCACATTCACAGTAAACACATCAGTAAAGATGGACAAAAAAACAGAGCGGTGTTGCACCAAATCACCCATCAGATCCTATGACCTGTGTAGGAACTTCATCCATAGTGCCACTGCCAATGTTTCTGATGCATGTTATCACATGAAGTTATCAAGCTTTTAATGTCTGACTATGACATGGTCATAATTATGGTTATCTATGGAGGCATGTGTGTCCTCTGCGGGGACACCATTTCTGTTGGCACCTTTCAAACCTAAATAAGTGATGAAGTCACTTACTTATAAAGCTAATTTAGGCTAGCTTAAATTCCTATTAGTGTCACAGGATTTGGTGTAGCTCCGCTTCCTGTGTGCAAACTGTACAGTTTTACTTTGACCAGCAGGCTGTTTGCAGACAGTCACTGTGACTGTAAGGGAAACTGATCAACATTTCACCGGAGGTTGTTCGCACCTAAAACTCGTCTTTAGCATTATTTTTTCCGGTTAGCCCCCCTCTGTCTGTAACGTTACCTCCATGAAAAAGATGGCATTTTCCCCACACTCTGTAGCCCAACACCTGGCGCAGCACACACGCCGACAGACTCAAACGCCTCCGCTGAAGCAGAGCATGAAGCCGCGGAGATCCGCCAGGTAAAGATAATTCAATAAAACAATTAGGGAGCGTCTTCTTTCGGACTGGCCGTCGTTAGCTTTGATGTCTTCAACTTATTCTCAATTGCCGATGTGTTCACTTGAGCAGGAAAGGCCCCCCTCCTCTTTCCTCAACACCAGAGGATGCCGGAGGCTGAGGACAGCGCCCACCCGGCGGCCCTGCCCCCTGTCGGCGTGGAGGAGGAACTGCAAGGCAAAGCGAGTTTATTTGTAGTGCACATTTTATACACTACAGTGCTGTGCATGGTGCATAAAAATACAGAGGAAATACAGCATAAAACCCTTAAAGTCGTTTGAAATAGTTAAAGTAGTGCCACTATAAATATATGATACTATAAAGTAGTTAAGCAAAGGTCAAAACTGCAGGAACACTTGTGGTATAAAGCCTTTATACCACAAGTGTTCCTCCACGCAGCCTGGAAGTAAGCAAAAGAAAACAACATAACTACTTATGAGCAGGATGAGTATTATTACTTTTGATACTTAGCTGACAATATTATGCATAAGAAAAAACATCAATAGGCCAACATTTTGACTCGTCATAGCAGGAAGTGCACGGGTGGACCTAATGCCGTTAATGACGGCTCTGTTCCAATTAAGTGTCCCAGTGAGCATGAACAATGGCTGACACAGCTAAATGGAATAAAGCCATCATTATTATTATGAATTACACCTTTGCTTTTAGCAAACTGCTTTGTTTCCGCTAAGCCTGCATGTAAAGATGAAGAATAACACAGCACTTCTTATAAAGTTAATACTTTCCTTAATTAATTCGTAATTTCACCATCTCAACCGTCCTCATGATTGATCTCGATAATGATGGCAATTCTGACACCGTTATCCGATTATGTTATTTCCATTGCCACTGAAAGCAGCATTTTCAAAAGTTCCCTATTTTGATTTTATCTTATCATAATAAAATGTAACAAAGCTCCTTAAGGACACGACTAATGACATCAGTGTTGGTCACATTAGTCCAACAGTGTATTATTAAAACATGTGGTACATGATATGTGAAACTGGCTTTTCTGAGTTGTTCACAATACTTTTTTTAAATGTAGACTATGGCAACATCAGCTTGACCTTCACTGTATATAACAAAAATAGCTTCATGCATAGGCTCAATGGGGAAGTGGGCATAGTTTCATAACCCTTTGTTCTAGCTGATCACCACAGAGCTTCTGTCTGTTTAGAAGCGGTTGCTATAATAATTTCCATTTCTGCTCACGAAATCTGCCGTCCAAACCCTTCCAACTGTTCACCTGACCAGGAGAAGGATAAGTTATTGCCTCAGATCAACAACGGTGTTGAGATTATTTTTTTTCTGGCTCATATCCTCTACATGAAGAGAGGACTTTGTCAGCATATTATTAAACCTGTGGGTATGTGCTTATAAAAGACATACAGCTGAGTGGAATTTCCAGATGCTCCTCAGCCATTGTACTGCAGGAGGTATCAGGAAGAAGCCAGTTACAGGAAAAGAAAACATAGACTTTACAAAAGCAGCTGACAGGAAACAAAGAAAAGAACTGGAGTGTTTTCCTTCTCATGATTTACTGTACATAAGTCAAAATGACAAAAAAAAAGTACAGATTTTTACAAGATAAGCTGAAAGGGGCTCATAAAACAAACATCTCCTTTCACTCAAATGGCACTCATAAACACAGGTGAACATTTCCCCCAAATTTTTCCAGGAAAGAGCACAATATGCAGTCAGTTTTTTTTCCCCATTTTATTATAAAATAAATGAACTGCTTACATTAACTAGACAGGGCAGTGTAATTACACACCAAGGAACAGTAGCAGTTTACTGCAGATTAAAGATAAGAGGTGATAAATAGAGGGAAAAAAAATAACATTCACAACTTAAAAGGAGAAACCAAACAAAAAAAACCTAAAAAATCAAAAAGATGAAGCTGCGTTTTTATGTTGTATATCATATTTATGTATGGACTACCAGTTTTCTAGCAAATTGCAGGCATGTCGTTAGTTTGTCTTAGTGTAGGACTGCAGGCCTCTTTGGGCCTGCATTAATTTTGTCCTGCCTCTGATTGCGTCTTTCTGTGGTTACAATGAAAGGTCATGTTTTCAGGGATATAAACATTAAAATGCAAATGCCGTCAAAGCACTGATGAAGTTTGAGAAACCATTAAATGAAGCAATTTGAATGTTGCATTTCTAAGCCATTGAAACCAGGTTAATGAGATAAAGAGGTAGATTTTTTTTTCTTTAATAAAAGTTGAAAGTTTGGCACTCACACTGAGGTGGCTTTTGTTGCTACCCCTCCAGAGGCATGCGAAAAGAAGCAAAATTATTGAGCCAATGACTCATAAACATAGATGTTTTTTTTTTTTTTTAAAATCAGTGTTCAGCTCTCTTTGACAGAGGGAAGTAAAATTTACATGGTGCATATTTGTCTAGGTAATGGATAAATACACATCAACTCAGAATTTCCTACAAATAAAAAGGCACTATTTCATGAAAATAGCTCAAATACAGCTTTTTTTGTTTTGTTTTTGTTTTTTTAGATCAAAGTTTTCAGCCGCAGTGAGATAATTTCAGGATTGTTGTTCAGCCTATGCACAACCTATACTCAAAACTTCACACCAACCACCGACCTCCCGGAGATCTGGATGTCATCGAAAGGAAATAGAGCCAGAATCTGAAAGACAAGGATACAAAAAGTCTGGTTTTACTGATGCCTTCTCTGATGCGCCATTACTGTTCTCAGGTGATGGGAAAAACAACATATCTGACACCCAGTATTTTTTATTCAAGCTTTGAAGTCATGGAAGTAAATGCTGTTTAGGTCTCATCTCTATAGCTCTCAAAATTTTGACGTTATCAAGAATGGAAAAGTAAAGGATAACAATGTGTGTTAGAGAGCAGAGGCATTTCTTTCTACTCTGTCACGACATCTTTAAAAACAAATATATGGTTACATTTTCTAAAAGGCTCATTCATTTCCTGAAACAGCTGGGCACTGTAGGTTTTAGCAAATATCATTCAAAGTGGAAGAAATATTGCATTTGCTGGGGACTATTTTTAGCTGCGGATTAATACAAATTTAATGTGAGGATCTATGGAAGCAGAATGGTGTTTGTAGGATTGACTCAAAATAAATTACAGCACCCATGTTTATTTACTTTTAAATAGTGATTGGAAAACAATGGAGTTCTATGGCAAGGCAGCAGTTTCCGTTGGTGTACCTGTAACTGCCAATCAACAGTAACTTACATCATCATTGCCGTCAGCCAGATCCAGCGCCGTTTCGTCCTCCATGTTTCGCAGCATTGTGTCAGCACCAGACTGGCAGAGGAGGTTGGCGATGGAGGCGTCCTGTCTTCCCACCGCGAGATGCAGGGGCGTGCAGCCGTTGAACATGGCAGTGTCCACATTGGCTCCTCTGCTGAGCAGCAGCTTCACTGATGTGATGTCGTGCAGCTCGACGGCGAGGTGAAGAGCCGTTTTGCCGCTGGTTCCTTCCTGCCAGTGGGTGTGGATGGAAAATGGTCGTGAGAAATTCGAGAGCTAAACGCCACTAAACATGTCACAATTTAATCATTGTTTAATTGTTGTTAGGTGTATATCTTTTGGTAAGTATGTACATATTTCTCTTAATTGCACATTCCTCAAGCTTGGATAAATTATGCAGCAAGTTGCATAATAATAATAATAATAATAACAACAACAACAACAAAGACGTGAGATGGAGTGATATGTTTGGCTGGTGATTTAAACTGAGAGGAATGTCTGGGGTAGTTTCTGGACTGACTGCCATGTTCCTTTCCATCAATAGAAAGTTAAGAGTGGCTGGCCAGCTGAGCCTAATCATGTCTCAAATCTAATTATGTCTCCATGAATCCTGCAGGAAGCCCTGGGCTCAGCTCATATCACTATCAGCCTTGCACAGGTGCAGCAGATTTATAGACAGGAACACAACATAAGGCCTGGCGCAGTAAACAGTTTAAAAAGGATAAGCTTGATTATAAATACTGGAACATTACTGGATCAAATGAAGGGATACTGCGGGGCAACCCTACTCAGAGACTAATTAAACCTGATTACAAACCGATGTTTTCTCACCCTCTCCTTCAGTCTGTTTCTTCCAAACATGTGTTGACAGAGATAATCTAAGATGTGTCGCTTCAATGTTATGAGCAGCAGGTCGGACTCAGGGTCAGCTGGCTGCAGTGGAGGCTTAATATTTGTAACTGGGGACAATCTGAAGCTTATTTAAAGGGTAATTTTAAACTGAATTAAATAAGCCCCAAAAGCTTTAATTTTCTATTCTGTGGGTTGTTGGACTCAATGTGTATTCATCCTTAGAAGCAGAGCCTAGTTATTAAAAAAAAAAACAAACAAACTATAATAGCCCGTATGATGCAGCAAAGTAAGGAGTAATTTGACAGACTAACCTGGATATTCAGGTCTGCTCCCTTTTTCATCAGGAGCGTCATAATCTGATGTTGCCTGTTCAGTGTAGCCAAGTGAAGACAGGCAAGACCTGGAAGTACACATCTTGTTTGAAACATGGAACATGGGGCTCATTTTGTGCTCAAAAGTGACAAATGCATTTTTCACATGACAGCATCAAACTGAGATCATGAGGAGTTTTGCCAACCCCCTAACCTGTGCTACCCTTGCAACTGTTTCTACTTGTGAACAAAAGTGTGGGACCAGAATAATAACTGATACATGCTCACACCGGTAACGCAGACGCATGAAAAGCTTTTTGCGTACCTCTCCAGTTCTGGGTTTCGAGGACCGGCGCGAGCTTGCTGGGGGAAACCTCTCTGGTCATCTCGGTGGCGCACTCCGTCTGCCCATGCTGGCAGGCCACATGGAGCGCTGTGTTCCCGTCCTGGTCCTGCAGCTTCAGGCTGGCCCCCTTCTCCACCAGGCTTTTCACCACATCCGTCAGGTTCAGGTAGGTGGCCAGGTGCAACGGGCTCTGAGGGTCACAGAAGAAGAAGGCGGTGGAACGCAATCAAGACTGCATGTCTCACGTCAAATTAAATAGCAGTTCTTCATTATAACCAGAGCATGCCAGAATTTTTTTATTTTTCACACTCGAGTCATTTATAAAGTACAAATACCAAACATTTACTAGTTCTAGCTTCTTAAATGCGATGATTTGCTGTTTTCTTCTGATTAATAGGACATCAAATTTAATATCCTTGTATGTTTAACTGTCAGTTGAACAAAAAACAAACATTTTGAAGACATCCCAATATTTCCTGATATTTTACACATAGTGATTGATTGAAAAAAATGTTTTAAAAAAATATTTTACTATAAAAATAAGTTGGCGGCATCCTTAATTAAAATCAATATATTTTTTTTTATAGAAACTGTCCTTCAACCCTGCCACTTCTACTTCAGTCGTTGTTTTTGTGCACTTCCCACATCCCAGAGAACAGGCTTGTACCTGTTGCTTTCAGCTGTTGGTTAGATCCATGAATAAAGAGACCAGCAGAGAGCTATTCCAGCGGACAAAGTGAGAGTTGCACCTTCAGTCCAATACAAACAAGTCTTGTGGTTGCACCGCATTCTGGTCTATTGAGGCAACAGTAGGTGAAGAATTTGATACCTGAGCCTCTTATCTATGATGGCTTCAAAATATCATTTCTAAATCACAAAGGCTGCACTGCATATGTGCAAAAAAAAATGAATCACTGCCTGTTTTTGTTAAATCAGTGTGCAAATGTCTGAGGGTGGATTTTCATTTAAGGAGTGAAGCAGAATTCTTGTTGCCAATATCTCCAAATACGAGGTCTTAGAATGACTACTGAGAGTAAATTAAGCGACCAAAATGGACTCGGGTCTAACTGAGTCACTGCGTCAACTGCTGAGTCTTAATGTCAGATGTTCTGTCCGTTTGCTCTGCGTCTTGATGGACTGGAACAATTCCTCCACCCACATCCACACAAGGATACAACTCCACGACTCCCTGTGGTTCTATTTCTACAGGAGGTAGAGGAGGGGGGTTTCCATTCAGAGTCCCTCATGAGCTAACACTGGAACCACCCACAGTGACGTCCCTCAGAGAGGACGGACTGCAAATAAAGAGGAACAACGCTTCTCTGGAAGTACAGAGATATAAAATATGGCACAGTTTCCACGATCAAGATACTGATTGAGGAAGTGACTTTGGATAGAAAAATTCCAGTCGAAACTGCAGGTTGCCCGTTGGAGTGGAAAGAGCCACGTTGCACTTACCTGGTATAAATTGTTCTGGATGTCCAGGACTTCTTTTGGGAATAGCTGTATCAACTGATGAGCAATGAAGTCGTCTTCATGGATGATTGCTAAATGCAGAATTCTACAGGGGAGGAAGAGAAAAGTAATAAATATCTTTATTTATGCTTGCAAAAACTTGTTTATTTTTTCACATTGAGCAATCGAAAAAAAAAAAGAGAGAGTTGAGTAGTACAGGAAAAAAAAAAACGACTATTTCAACAGGAGACAGAAAGTGTTGCCTCACAATTTTCCTCAGTATTCATCTGAAGAGTAGTGGTTGAGGTATTGAGCAACACAATCCGTTTTTAAAGAAGATAGCATAGCAGGCTGTTAAAATGCAGGGGCACGTTCCAAAAAAAAAAAAAAAAACACCCCTCAGTAGGTGCATCCTTGTAGGCTTTAGTTTAAAACACTTAAAAAGGAAATGACGAAACAAAAATCAAATAAAAAAAACACTCTAACCTCAAGACCTGAGTGGGACGCTGCAGCAAACAAATGTGTGCAAAAAGCAGGAAATGGAGCAGAGCATTCGCGCTTCATTTAGACTAAACAAGTACAACACAAAGAGGGTCTCCTCTGTGAACGGGTTTAAACAGATTCTAGTCAGTTTGGCCTCAAGTTGGTTCAAATTTCGAGTATCAGGCTTCATGTGGGAGGCTGGACCTCATTTTTAGCCACAAAATGGCATGAGGATGTCATTCTATTGCAGCCTGTAAAATGTATGTCAGTAAAGTTACTGTGCTCTCTTTAAGATCAGCAATGGGTTTTTCTGACATCAGAATAAATGTCATTTAACCACTCAGAGACAGACAGTGTGGGATCAAACGTTCCCACAAAATCTCACTGCGCTGACATTTCATTCAGCTGTCTGCTTTGAGCGAGTCAATGACAAATCAAGAGTTAAATATTACACAGTTAGTTTTGCCTGTTCACAAAATACTTCAATTACTTTACTTTAGTGGTTTAGTGGTTATTTTTGTCATTTTAGACTGCATCCAAGAAAAACCGATAAAGGCAACTACATAATTTACTTAATTACCAAAAGATAAATACACCAATAATAGTGTATTGTCTAAATAATTTAACACATACACACCTGTCTGCAATTACAGTGCAATGGATGACATATTAGTTGGGCTTTTTAACTGACTGATCAATAAAGTGTACTTGTGTTATCTTCCACCATACCTTCTTTGCATTTTTCACCCCCAGAACACATTTATTTTTAAAGAAATTAATGTAAAGATATAAAAATGTAATCTAACTTAAGCCTATTTTTCTAAGCAGAATAAAGTTTAAATTAACAGCTGTTAATCACTCAAAATAGAAAATGAAATTTTCACAATTGATAAACTTTTTTGCAAAAAAACAATTGATGGCGCCAGCTTCTGAAATGTGAGGATTTGCTGCTTGTCCTCATCTTATATTAAAATCGAATATTGTTGAGTTTTGAACCCTTTTCCAGACAATCCAAGCAATTTGAATGCTACCTTTAAACAGTTAATCAATTAGGAGAATGATGAATCCTTAGTTGGAGCCCTAAATACTGTATAACTGAACCAGTGTACAGCCTCACTGAACTGAACTGGATGAAAACTGAGCAATTAAAATATACAAATGGAAATAAATGCATCAATAAATTATCAAATCATTGGTATAAAGTTACGGATTATGTGTCTCATGACCCATGATTACTGACCCAGTTAAATGTCAACAGATTAATGGATCTGCCAACTAGCCAACCCTGTGAGTCTCAGTGTGAAAGGGACTTCCTGGTTTGAGTAAGACTTGAATGAATAAGAGCTCAAAAATCCCACAGGGGAAAAATAATGTTTGCACGAGTCTCTCAGTCCAAGCAGCCAAGAGTGTTTCAGGTGTTGTTTTTTCCCCCTCCCAGGTGTCTATAGTTAGGGTGTGAGAATAAAACCATGAGCACCCAACAATCAGCAAGCGGAAATGAAAAGAGGTCAGAGACACAACAACACTTTGACAATGCTATGACTACATCAATTGCTGGATCACAGCAGTGGCTGCAGAAGTCATGAGCTTTAACGTCCAAACAGACTGATGACATTGCAACACAAGATGAGCGGGTCACACTTGACATGGGCTGATATGGCTGTGTGTGGAGGCCGAGGTGCTCGGAGTGAGTGTGTGAGTGTGTGTGTGTGTGTGTGTGTGTGTGCGTGCGCGAAAAGCAGTGGTTTCATTGACTCAAAGCGAGAGCTGAACAGCAGCAAACAGCCACGGTGACAGGTAACCCACTGATGTCTCTAAATGCCTAGTCTGGAAGGAAGAAGAAGAAGAAAAAAATAAGAGCGATAGCAGCTAGGGAGTTGTGGGATCCACCAATAAAAACATGTGCACACACTGTCCCATCCTGATCAACAAGTTTCTTGGATCAAAAGCCATCCACAGTGCTGCCTCACAGCATGTGCTTTGTCTGTGCTGCATGGGGAAGTCCAGGCCTCTGTTTCACTTCTGTTTTCTGACTGAGAGACGCCTCACAGGAGTCCGTCCACATTCATGACAAGGACAAAGTTAATTTAAAAAAGAAAAAAGCTGCAGTATCACACTGCTATGAAATCCCCTTCAAAACCAGTAGCACAGGAACAACTGCATCTCAAATGTGATTTACAGACTCCAAAAATACCAATTGTGGGTGTTTTAACTTCATCATTTGCAACGGAATTTTGAATTGTTAATCATTTAAGGTCAGTTTTCAAGCAAAAATGCCAAATGTGACCCGATTCCAGACTCTGGAATGTGATATTTCCTGCTTTTCTCGATATCATTTTAAACTGGATATCTTTGGATTTTACATCTGAAGTTGTCCCCGTGGACTTCTTCACCATTTTCTGACATTTTATAGATCAAGCAACCCCAACCAGCAAAGTCACAGACGTTTAAAGAAAACTTCACCTGCTGCCAGACTGTTGTATTTAAATACAACATAATTATGCTCAGAGAAAAAGGGGGGTGGGAAATAAATCTAGAAGAGCTAATAAAAGAAAAGAATAAAATGCCTCTTTTTTTTTTACAACTTTGATCAGTCTGGGAAACTGCACACTACTTCATGAGAGACTTAGCAAACATTATTGGAGAAAAAGAGCTCTTAGGGGGAAACAAGGTTAAAATGCAAAAGCACCCTGTTTAAACTTCACCCACCAGCATGCATCTGCGGGCCTTTTCAGCGAAGACACCCATGCAAGCTCAGAAAACACCCACTGTCACACAAGAAACTGATAAATTAAAAAACACAAACATACGTGTCTCCATCTTCAGTGATAGTTGTGAGCAAGTTCTCCTCCTGTTCTGAGAGTTCAGAGATCTGTGCTTGCTCCTCCTTGGCGCTGGACAGCGTGCAGTCCCCCACTATTTCTGACAGACTCTCCACCGTGATGGACGAGGAGCCGTAGGCTGAGTCCAGGCGCTCCTCCCCGGTGGAGAACTTGTCCCTCGGCCCGCTGAAGTCGGCCCTCGGCTCCCGGGGCTCCTCCGACTTCAGCATGGAGCGAAACAATTCAATGCCCGAGTCTGTGCGGCTATCCTCCAGCAACTCATCTTTCCTACAGTCGTCGCTCGCCATGGTGGTGGTGGTGGTGGTGGCCTGGCTGGGTTTCCCCCTCCCTCCTTCCCCGAGGATTTAAAGGCTACCAGCGGGTGTTGTCGCCGCTCGGTGCTCGGTGATGTGGCCGGCCGGACTCCGGGGATAGCCTGCTGACACCTGAGGAAACCACCGCTCCTTTGTGAAACCAGAGGAATGAGCCGCTGCGTTTCATGCCACAGACACACAATACATTACCTCGCCGGCAACAGCCCCTCGGTTTTCAACTTTATCGACTGTAAGTTTTGTCAGAAAGGTTTAGAAACATGGTACGCTCATCCCAGACTTCCTGAAATGGGCTAAAAACGAGAGAAGCGGCTGCTCGTCGACTACATATCCGGTAACAGCGTGAGCTCCAGGCGGAGAGCATATGAGCAATGAAAGCCGATAAGGGAAGAGCTGACATGTGAAAGGCTGTTTTTCAAGCTGGGGAATCCCCAGTGCGCGTGAACGAACACACACACACACACACGTGCACGCAAACTTCAACTGGAAGAACGTCAAGGTCCAGTACACAAGGCGGAAGTGGTGCGATTTTCAAAATAAAACTGAAAAAACTACCACAGCTTCAGCGGGTTACTGTTTAGAAGTGGTTTTTTTTAGGTCAGTGTTTCCCAGTCCTGCCCCTGGGGGCCCACTGACCTGCATGTTGTAGATGTTTCCCTGCTCCCACACACCTGATTCACACAATCATCTGGCTCTGGGAGAAACCTGATAAAGACCTTTTAGTTTAGAAACACTGTTTTATTTACTAAAAATTACCTCAAATCACAACTAATCAGTTGGAGACACCCTCTTCATTGATTTCCATAAATTTTCTAAACAGTATGAAACTGTAATTTAGTACTGTATTAGTCCCTCATGCCAGGAAATAAAAGTTATACACCAAATAATTGAACAGCTAACTAGTATTAGAGACCATAAACTCATGACCTGAGGATTTTTAAAATCCTCTGCCCAGCCGTTGCTTGAGTTGTTTAATCCATCATAGTGAACATCAAGTCTGCGTTTGTCAAAGTTACACTATTGTTGTGAGGTCGTGCAGTGCAGACTTCTCAAATCAGCCTGTGCTTAAACAACAATAATGTCAGATTGATTAACTAATGGTCAACGTGGTCACCAAAAAAAAAAAAAAAACAAATCTGTGTGCATAACTTGTAGTTAAAGAGCTGAACACACAGATGTGGTTCTGTGAGCTTTTTGGGGCAAATCTAAGTCTCAAGTCTTCATAAATAAATTACTAGTCAACTGTAAATGTTTTAAGTCGCCAAATGTTGGCCGTTAAAGTTGTCATGGCATTTAAGATTTTTCTTATCAGTGATTTTTCTCAAAGCCTAGACCACCTAATTTTAAAGCATATACTTAATAATTAAATGTCCTGCCTGTGCCGCCATGCGAGGTAAGTTTTTTGTCTTCTTCATTCTTTGTTCAAGTCCTCACATTTGTGACTTTGAGTCCAAGTCCAGTTTCAAAATAACACAAGCGATAGTGACTCCCTTAAATTTCCCTTCAGTAAACTGCATTCCTCAACAACACGCGAGTTTTATTTTCTGAAGTCATAACCGGAAGTCCCAACCCTCACAGTAGCAGGCTTGGCACTGGAAAGGAAAGGAAACTACAAACACTTTATTATTCAAGGGATTTCAGGCCTTTTCTTGAGAAATCCTGCCCAGTTATTTCACTGGATGAAATGGAAATGCAATGCAATGTGCGCTACGTGCTGCTGTTCAGGAGCCACTGTCAGTCTGCACTCTGACATGCAACCATTACACAACTCCACGATATGCATAGTTCTTTGCATTCTTGTGTGGGAGCTCCAGTGATACATTCAAACAGGAACTTTATCTCGGTCAATAAGGGACAAAATGCTCCTATTTGTCCAATACTTCCTGTGTTTGTTCAAGGAAAAGATAAATCATGTACACAGACTTTAAGGTAAACATTTTTTTGACCTGCCCAAAGTTCAGGAATAGCCCAGCTACCATTTCTTGTTTCCTTTACCATCATGTGAATGCTTGTTGTGGTTTGGCCGTCAGAGGGCTCACTCACACAGCTGCTGCTCTCTGCTCGGAGGCCGCCACATTCATCATAAATATAGTCTATAAAACAATAGAGGCTGTCAGGGAGAAACCTTTACTGCTGCCAAGAGCCGCCATCGGTTTTCATATCATCTACTGTTCTGTTTACTTATTCCATTTTATGCCAGCAGTATAGTCCAATGTCCTTACTGTGGGCTCGTGTGACAGGGTCGTAAGGTAAAGGCTTCCTGTGTAAATAGGGAAATAGAACTGGCAGGAATCTAATATTCTTCTTTATATTCTTAATCTTCTTATTATGAGTTCTTTCTTGTATTTCACTGTGTCACATTTTGCTTTGCAATGTCTGTAATCATATATATGTTTTAAGTCTGTTTTTGTGTTGAGATCTTGTGTGTAAAATGTTTAAGCTCTGTCAGTACAGAATATACAGAGATTAATCAGTGTTTATGAGAATAAAGTGCAGAAAACAGAACACAGTGTCCTACAAATACAGTTTATGAATGGGAAAATAAAAATGAATGAATTCAATTTAGGAATTTAAGAAAAGCATAAACCACTTCATGAAGCAATCATACTCAAACAAACATCATCAGGCTTCATCGTTTTTTTTCTCTGCATTTTACTTCTCACTGTAAATTATGTGCTTAGAATTATATACTAAAAATGTATTCTAATACCATTTGGCACAATAATACAAAAACTATTGACTCAAACATTTTTTGACACAGCCTCAACATGAACACTGCAAAATCGTACTCCATGCATTACATTGTTTTCCCCCTATATAGAGCGTCTGTGGAGCTCAATGGTGAATTTAACATGCAGTTAAATGTAGTTTCCATCTATAATGGCATAAAACACCAAACATGGACCTATTCACACTCTCAGACTGATGAATATGTTTCTTAAAGGGGATATTATTATCATATTTTCTCCATACAGACAAGGTCATGCAGCTAATAAAGGTGCAGGGGGTGGGTTCCTCTTTGCAGCACCGCCCCTGTGTCCTGTTGGGATTTACTTGAATGTGTGTGTGTGTGTGTGTACGTGTGTGTGTGTGCGTGTGTGCGTGTTATTTACATTGTGGTGTCGGGGTGGCTGCTCACACGTGCCGCTGCCTGTCGTCTTTGTCCTGCTCCACAGCCTCACTGGCTGCCATGGGCACAGCCTGCAGGGAGAGGAGCCGACTCCCCTGACGCTGCATCCCTCGCAGCAGTCTCCACCAGCATCCATCGTGGGAGGGAGTCTCAGCCTATTTTGCGCGTCTTCCGCGGCACAATGACCGGATTCCCATAGGCGACACCCAGCGACGTCTGCCCACCTGGAACACGCTGGGATGATGCGTCTTTTGAGCGTTTCCATGTGGGCTCCGGCCGGACTTTTGGATGATGCTCAGAGGGGCTTTGCGTGTCTTTATGTTTGTGTCTGATTTGGAAACCCCCCCTCGTCCCGTAAGGAGATCCATGCCCCGGTTTTTGCACCGTTGTCATCATGTCCCCAGCATCGGCGGCAACGGCCAGTGAAAGCAGCACCACCACGGTCCCCGAAGAGGAGCCGGACAGCCCCCGAGAGGAGGTGAGGACACATTGTCTGCAGCGTACAGGCCAATCTTCTCATCCATGTGCACGGGGGGGCGGGGGGGGCAAATTCAGCTTTAAATTAGTGTGACATATTATATCCCAATAATCTCACTGTAATCATCAGACTGTAGAGATTGGGGTGTAATTGGGGCCAATATGCACGCAAAGCCTGGGAATTAAACAGGATTTCTTACGTGATTACTTTTGTATTAATGGCCTAATATGCAGTAATGTATTAAACCTGTGCGCCCAAGCGCGCACCCGAGAGTGTGGGCGCGCATGGATGTACTCCTGTTTATGTCTCCTCCAGTCAAGTGATTTGCAAAATGAGGCTCGGGGACCTTTTGTGGGACCTGGGAAAGATCCAGACAGGTCCTCAAGGAAAGTGAAACAGTCTAATGTCACTTATAAGAATAGCTGGTTTGTTCAAATGTCTCTGCAGTGTTATTTTCCCACGAGAAAACTCCTCACAGGAACATAATCTATATGGGTTTGTTACTGTAAAAACAAAGAAGTCCTGTCTTTCCACTAAATCAGACAGACACATAAAAAAAATGTCCAGGCAAGTGGAAACAGGGATTAAGTTCATTAGTGATCTTTAGCCTGGATAACCTTTTTTTGTCGGCCGGATATTTCTCCCCTCTTCTTAACTGTCACTGTAGACTTCCCCTACAAACCCACATGTTGGGTAAGTTACATATCCATTACACAAGAGGGTTTTTATATAACCTAGCTGGTCTTATTATGTCAAGAGAAAGTGTCCGTGAGTGTGAGAGGCGCTCACTAAAAGGCACCACAGTGGGCTCGTGAATCGTGAAGCTTCTCCAGTCTTGAAGGTTCTCACTGAAACATTTGTTTTCTAAAATACTGATTATGTTTCATAACAGGCTGTTTTGTGGATTTTATGAAACAGCTTTCATTCCATCCTCTCGCTCTTTTTATTTTCAGAAATGTGTCAAATACAAGTCTGTATCAGTGCAATTCAGAAGCAGCTTTTAATCCCAGCAGAACACATTAAAACCAGACTGTAAGAAAGACTTTTCTTTTTAATTTTAATTTTAACTTCCTAAACATTAAAAACTGTGGATGTCCCTGTGTGACAAATATCGAGGTATTTTCCCCTCCTGTGTGCTTAATAAGAGGTCAGACATGCTATTCAACCAGGCAAGAGGAATGTATCAAAAAATGTCCACACCACTGTGTTCACGTGGTGAGTCACTTCCCTCCTCCTGTAGCCATAATGGACCGTTCTGTCATGAGCTCAAGAAGGGAGTTTTTAATTAAAATGTCATTTGTTTGCAATATAAAAAGAAGAAAATCTTGGTGCTGTTTTCAAGTTTCCATCAACCCAGTTCAACTAACTGACTGTCCAACTAACAGTCAACCGCATGTTTTTAATTATTAATGCAGCTTACAGAAATATCTGCACACATTTTTTTCAATAAAGGAAATTACAGACTATCTCATGTGCAGAGGGATTATTTCCTCCTACACAACTGCTCGTCATTATTCCTACTGCTTAAACACGGGCTGTAAAGAGCAACATGAGCCACAAAGTATGTCACGTTCTATTGATTATAGTTGTTGAGCGTGCACAGGATGCTCGTGAGTAAATATTCCTCCTGCAGCAGGTTTATCTCAATGGGGAATTTCAACGTTAATCCCTTTTACACCGTGGGGTATGGGCCTTGGGTTGGTGAGGGACTTGGGGACCATGTGACCAAGGTGGGGAAGATAATTATGGAGACAGAACATCTATTATTTATGCTTATCTGTCACTTGAAGAGCAAAGAGCTGACATATTGAATTCAATACATCAATGCAGTGATGCCAGCCGTTGTGGCCCCTCATATGCAGGAGCTGACCCATGTGCTGTCCTGTGCAAGAGATGAGGAGGAGAACCGTTGTTCTTCAGCTGAATCAGTGCTGCTGCACTACAGCATTCAGTGTTTTATGTCTTCACGCGGTGGGCTCTGCCGTGGTGCGGTTTATGCAAATTTTTTGAATGAATTTTGTGATAATTCATCCTTCCTGGGGCTTTTGAATCTCTGCCAGGTTTGTGTGGCAGCGTTCCCAAAAGGCGTGACTAGCTCTCGATGGGCCTCGCTGTGCCCCGCGGTGATAAAGGATGGCACATAAGCTTTCTGCTGCCAGACTCAAACGACTGCTTTTTTTTCTGGCTGGCTTTAGGTTAGAGTTTACCCCTCAGAAAATATCGGTTCTTTTCTTTTTTTATTCTCACATATCATGTTTATGTACACACACGCCCTGTGGCCGTGTGCGCACCCACACACCAGTCAAACAGAAGCTCCCAGTGCTCCTTACTGACAACAAAGTATACACACAAAATTGTACTTTTGCAATGTTCAGACATATTTATTACATTTTATCATAAGAGTGGGTGAACCTTTTGATTATAACAAGAAAAGACCAAGACATGAGCAATTGGCTCACAGCTCATGCATAAACTATGCAAAAGCACTTACAACGCAGAATATTTTCTTAAATATTTTAGGTGCATGAGCCACTACTTTTTAACTGTTTCTAACTTTATACCTAACAGATATTTAGGTCATACTCATGTTCACCAGATAAATTACAATTTTCTATTGTAATTACAGCTAATATAACCTTTTATGTTCCTAATTGCTTGACTTTACAGGGCTTTGTTTACAGTTTATTATCTCTAAGAAAGAATATATATCTATTTGATTATGTTCAATTACTTTGTTGAATGAAAATGTATTTACAGTATTGTTTTTTTGACTTACTGCTGTTTTCTCATCTGATTCACAGCAGCGGCCCCAGAAACAGTCCCTGACTAAATCTTTGTGTCAGGAAACTCACTGGAAATGCCTGCTGTTGTCATTGCTGATGTACAGCTGCGTTGGGGTGATGGCCTGGTGCCAGGTGACCAAGGTCACGCGCCTCTCCTTCGACAGCGCTTACAAGGGAAAGTCCATGATGTACCACGACAGTCCCTGCGCCAACGGCTACATCTACATCCCTTTGGCCTTCCTGGTCATGCTCTACGTGGTCTACCTGGTGGAGTGCTGGCACTGCTACACCAGGAACGAGCTGCAGTACAAGGTGGATGTGGACAGTGTGGAGGAGCGCATCCAGAGAATGCAGCAGGCAACGCCCTGCATCTGGTGGAAGGCCATCAGCTATCATTATGTCAGGAGGACGCGGCAGGTGACGCGCTACCGCAACGGAGACGCTTACACCACCACACAGGTGTACCACGAGCGAGTCAACACCCACGTGGCTGAGGCGGAGTTTGACTATGGAAACTGTGGTGTCAAGGACATCTCGAAGCAACTGCTGGGCATGGAGGGCTTCCCCATCACCAGACTGAGGTTCACTAAGTGCTTTAGCTTTGCCAATGTGGAGTCAGAGAACTCCTACCTGACCCAGCGGGCCAGGTTCTTCACAGAGAACGAGGGCCTGGATGACTACATGGAGGCCCGTGAGGGGATGCACCTGAAGAATGTAGACTTTAAGGAGTACATGATTGCCTTTTCTGACCCTGATCACCTTCCTTGGTATGCATCCAACTCTACTTTCTGGGCAGCAGCTGCATTCACACTCTCCTGGCCTCTGCGGGTGCTGACAGAGTACCGCACTGCCTGTGTACACTACCACGTAGAGAAGCTGTTTGGCTTTGACTATGTGCCAGCGACGCCATCCGAGGAGCGGCCGCATTGCCGTCACATCCCACGAGTCAACACAATCGACAGCACAGAGCTGGAGTGGCACATCCGATCAAACCAGCAGCTGGTGCCTAGCTACTCAGAGGCAGTTCTCATGGACCTGGCCCAGCTGTCAGGGAGTTGCAACAGCTACTCCGTATGTGGCGGCTACGGTAGCTACAGGCAGAACTGTGAACGCTGCCACCGCACCATCAGCAGCTCCTCCATCTTCTCTCGCAGCGCCCTCAGCATCTGCAACACAGGGAGCCCCCGCATCCCCTTCAGTGCCAGCCGATTCTCGCTGGGTCGGCTGTACGGCTCCAGGCGGAGCTGCCTGTGGAGGAGCAGCGGGAGCCTGAATGAGCGATCCTGCCCCACAGAGAGCACACACTGTCTGTCAGGCCAGCAGACCAGTGAGGAGAACCCTCCAGCCTACCAGGACGCCCTATACTTCCCAGTGCTCATTGTACATCGCAACGAAGGCTGCCTGAACCACGACCACCGCTCCCTGCACAGAAATGGTTCCTGTGTGGAGACATCATTATGACCCAAAGTGGCCAGACTTATCTGAGCAAGGAATATTGTACAGGAACAGAACGAGAAACCTCCTCACACCAGGGTTGGGCTATTATTGACGTCTCCCTTTTGCAACAGGTGTAACTCGGTCAGCTGCAAGTTACCAAGCAAGGATTTGTTCAAGTTTCTAAAGATACTGTAGCCTCAGACAAACAGAAAACAGAGAATATCTGGGTAGCTCTGTTCAGTAGAGTCAACAAGTCAGGGAAAAGTGTCACATACTGTCCTACAGCGTTCATAAGAACAAGAGTCAAATAACCAAGGAATACCAAGAGGAGTCATGTCCTACTGTAAATGCTGTAGTCGTAGATCTTAGTCACAGGCAATTTACAAGGACATGAGTAACATGTTCTAGTATTTGAAGCCTAATTGACTCAGC
The DNA here is from genome assembly GCF_042242105.1 of Pempheris klunzingeri. NCBI lineage: Eukaryota > Metazoa > Chordata > Actinopteri > Acropomatiformes > Pempheridae > Pempheris > Pempheris klunzingeri. Next base: position 14,707,051 of record NC_092029.1, on the reverse strand, counting down.
AGTAGCCTAAGAAATTGCCAAGAAAAGAATATAATAATTGAATGAGAAATGAACATCGCGTGAGTCGTGTGAATTATGATGGAAAATGCAAAAATATCAGCCTCCTTGTCAAAGCATATTGAACAAGACTATCTAGTTTTGCAGAGATAAAATACATGACTTAAGGGAACTCAAAATCTAATCCCAAATCTAAACATTTGCATGTTTTTAATATGGGTGGGTTAAATCTGTTCATTCAAAGTCAACACTCATGCAAATCCTATTAAAAAGAAACACATTTCCAGAGTATAAAAAGATGCTGGGATATCAAGTTAACTGAAATCGGCTTGGTTGCAATGACTGTACACTTCCTGGCTCACTAAATATAGCAACACAGTCGATGAATAATTTAGCATAGGTGGGCTAAAGGCCATGAGAACTTCAAACTGAATCAACAACACTTTTAGCTGTCTCTTAATTACTACAAACTGTACATTTATTTTGTAAAACGACCAACTACATTGTAATAAACCTCACCATAATATTAATAGATCAGCGTCAGTTCAGCCAGTTTAAAACCTCAAAGATCCATTTAATTTCGCATTTGGCAATATTTGTATTCAGCCTACCTCTTTATTTAAGTGCCTAGCGATCAACTGTTACTGACAAGCATAAGCTATTTTAATTAAAGTCATCTCATCTCGACATCTTCCCATTGAAACAAGTCAAATTTGCAGTCATAATAGCACATGGTATACAACAAAGTGGAGAAATATGGTGCATTCCCTGACCTTCCTATTGTTTAAATACGCAATAATTGGTTTTTACATGTTTTCTGGATGATTTTCCTCATAATGTAACACAGCCTCCCGATGCTGCTGATGCATATCAGAGATAGAGCCAGAGAGCTGGGCATCAAAGACACTAGAAATAGGCAGAGGCCTGGATTCACTACTGATAGTGTCAGATTTAATAATATGACAAGATTACTATAAAGAACTAAAAGAAAATGCTCCCTCAGAAATGAGTGCTTGCAGTATCTTAGTCATGGTGAATTGCAGTTTACAGCCAAGCCATGAACAACAGTAAATGTTTAATGGGAGCAGTAATGAAAATCAGGCTCGCAAGAACTTTGCAAATAAATATTATGTAGAAATAAGCTTCCAAAATGAAACAATTTAGCTAATTTTAACTGTAAAATGCACAACTCATGACTCAAAGTGTGCTTTGTGCTTTCTCCCATTTCCTCAACATTTGAGACATTTGAGAACGACCTTAATCTTAAGGGATGAAAATCAGCACAGATCTCGTTCAAGAGACGCAGATATTTATGTAAAAACCAGCTGTCATCTCATGAGACCCACAGTGGAAGAGAAACTGGCAAGAATCACTTTCCACCATAAAGACCATGAAAACCATTCAAATGTCAGAGAATATGAGAATCTTACCAATGGTCGAGCATTTTGTGTTACTTTCGGTTACAACTTGTCTTCACAACAATGAGCTTGTACTGTAACTTCAGACCATTTAGCCATACTCATTACATTCCATGTGTGGTGTTCAGTTTGGAGTTGCGGACTTTATATCTTTATATTTATAGCAATACTACTGAAGAGAATCCACGGAAATTAATCAAAGGGAGGGAGGCGTGATAAAAACACTGATTCTACCAAACCTCAACAAAGGACTGTTTTAAACTGCTTTCACTACTCACAGGTCATCTATGCAAGCCCCTAAAACTCAGGATAGTGTTCAGGGCAAAGAATCTGTTTTGCAACAACATCCAAAAACAAGTCATAGATATGCAGACATTTTAATTTGCTTCTCAAAGGCATCAGCGAGGATCACGGCATAATAACTGGATCATTTCTTTTAAATGAGGGGTTTGCAAACACGGGACGTTGAACCAAACATGATATTACTAATGTTCCCGCTGCAGATAACAAAGGGAAAGGTACGGATAGATATCTGTTCCTCTCCAGGATGTTGGTTGCACCAGCTATTCGTAAATTAGTTAGTAAGCCAATTTAGGTATATTGACTTATTTTTGTGAAATGTAATCACATTAATACATTATCAAACAGCATGTCAATCAATTGTCAGGTCATATATGTTGACCGTAACACCTCTGTTACACCTCAAATATAAACAGATCATGTATTGAGGAGTTAGTATGGTCAGTTGGTTCAGTTACACCTGGCAGTTAGTCTGTAAAAATGTGCTGTGGTTACATGTAAATCTCCACCTTTTAAACTGGCGAACAGCTGGGGCAACCAGCTCTGAATTCAGGTCCTGGTGTTCATGACACTCATGTATAGAGATCTCTCTTTAACTGAAATTATTTATTTTTAAAGACATTTTGGGAGATGAAATACGCTTATTCACCTTCTTGAGGAGGGTTAGATGAGGTGATCAGCACCACTCAAATGTCTGTACGGTAAATATGAACTCTTGAATATGAGACTCTTAGCTTAGCTTAGCATAAAGACTGTCTGAACAAACTCAGCACCTCTAAAGCTCACTTTCTGTTTCCTCAGCTTCCAATGTAAGCTACGCATAGCTAACAGGCTGCTGGCTGTATCAGCCTTATATTCAGCAAACCGATATGAGAACGGTATCGATCTAAACATCTTTTTTAGAAACGCAAACTAAAGGAAAACAAATGAATCTGAGTCATGAAGGGCTCATATCCCAGCATGCACTGGTCAGAAGGCAGAGAAATGTGTACTGTACTGTCCACAAGGAAGTGCATGCATACTCCACAAGCGATTGGACATGTACTAAAAGGTATAACTAGTATATATATTTTGGATTTTACTGCTTCACCGTTTTCTACTGAAGTCATCACATTCTCTCATTCACGATTAGCCAACAAGCCTCTCAGATGGCTTCACTGTGATATCCAGACATTTTCATGTGTAAGAGTAGAAAAATGTGTTTACCAGTACAATGTTTACCTAACAGCAGTGACAAAAAATTTTGGCATATTCAAAAGGGTTATAAATCTCACTAGAAGGTTCATAACTAGACATTTTTCCTCCATAGATGACTGTTAATATAAAGGCTTCTGTCATGCAAAGCACTGAACCCTTTATCCTGTGTAGATTAGATTGTTATGATGTGTAGTCCTTCACTCGAGAATGCTCTGGGCTTCGTCTTTTTATATTTAAATAATTCTGTGGACTTTTTTGAAGACTGTGGGGCAGAAAGGATTTTTACTGTAAATAAAATAGTGACGGGAGGTCAGAGTGACTGTCGATGTGGATCTTGTGCTTAGCTGAATGTGTCACACACTCTCAGAGGTAACTGAAGCAGGGACGTTTTTGATGTGCACATGTGAAATGATGAGTTTGTCGAATGGCAATACAATCTGTTGTAGGCAACACAGCCAACTGCATTCTTTGTGCTGCTTTTAATTTGCTATTTTGAATGCATTTTGTTCCCCTTTAAACCCATTTTTACATTTTTAAATCACATTTGATACACCTTTATCTAACTGAGTAGTTAGTGTCATTTGACTGATTTAGGACCAGGTGCACAGATTTTCTTTTTTAAAGAAAATTATTGAGTGATTATTGATAGTGATTATTGATAGCTTGTCTCTCTTCATATGATTCTAGAAAACAAATAGTTAAAAAAGATTAACAGGGAAATTGTGACATTAATTAGCACTTAAGATGTTTTGTTGCTGCCTAGCAAAGGTGTTACTACTGTAGTATACTATTAGCCAAAAGCTATAGGTGAAAAAAACAAACACAAATCTGTATCCACCACCACAATGTGGCCTTGATGTTACATAAGGACTGAATACCAAATCTGTGGATCAAAATGGAAAAAAGGCTCCTCAATAAACTGAAATTCTCACTAAGATATGTGTCAAAAATTACTTTATGACAATTGGTGCCACATTCCGAAGAATTTCAGCGATGGCTTAATCACTGATTTGTGCATGTAGTTTTTTCATATGTTATTTTGTATAAAGTTATGATTATAGTACAGGGTTACAAAACTAATACATAAAGCAGTAACGAGGGGCTGGATATCAAAGACACCCTGGTAATAATCCGCGGACATCAGAAATATACACTATCCAATATCAATATGGACTCAAAAATGTAAAGCTGACAAACATTAAGTATCCTGGGGTCGATTTTTCCTCTTACTGTAACACTCAGTACGAATGACAGGAGTAATTAATACTAATAAAGACGAGTTTGTGTTACAAAAAGGAGCTGTCAGTGTCTACTTCTTTTTTTTACTCTCTTGAGCACGTCTCTTTTGTTCCAAACTCTGGTTGGTCCACACCACCTTGTTAATGAATGAAACTCTCTGCTCGTCGACATCCGTCAGACGGATATCACATTCTGTTACGCTGGTGTTGTGAGACATCGCCTCCTCCAGAGCTTTACCTCCATCCTGCACACACACACACAGCGGAGGGGCAGAACAAACACTGAAAAACACACATTCAACACTGATGCATGTCCATGTTGAACACATCACAGGATGAGGTCCTGTAAAGGTCTTAAAAAACCTTGAAAAATCACCCCTGGGCAAGTCCTGAAATAGCTCACAGTTTCTAAACTGCTTATTGTGAGTGTAACCAGTGTTTTACTGTTATGTCTGAAACAGGCATTTCTATTTCTGTGAAGAATAGAACAAGGTCACAGATATTGATGGTACTGCACGTTGCATTTATGCTATGTGGGTGATTTTTGATCCTCCGCAGTGTATTTCAGTCAGAGGAGAGGAGAAAGCATGAGCAGAGGAAAAATCTGATCTGCCTCTCATGGGGAAACAACACTTACTTAGCTTTCCATTATTGCATGTTTTCTACACACGTCTAATGAATAATTGAAAATCCTTGTCCTGAGCTATTCTGTCTGTTACTTTCAATACAGGGGCAATGCATGCTTTGGAGGTGAAGAAAATCCGGTGTTTCAAAGGAACCCAGTGTTTCCCCTGATAACATTTTACACAACAATATCTTAAAAGATAATTTACAATGTTTATGCCTCAATTCTTCCATCGTCTCCTCTTTTTGAAAACATTTTTTTTATTCATGCATAGACTATTTTCATTGTCAAGTAATCTGCCAATTACTTTCTTAATTAATCATTTTGCAGATAAAATGTCAGAAAGTTGTGAAATATGTAAGTAACATTTTCAACTGCACAAGTTGACATACCAAAAACTCAATTGTCTAAAACCCCCAAAATATCAAGTTTATTATAATAAAAGAATGAGAAACCAGCAAATGGCCATATTTTATGAGATGGAATCGGTGATTTTCTGCTATTTTTTTCAACGAGGCATCACCCACAGGGAAAAATTCATATTCATTCCGCCCTGGTAGTAAGGATCTAAGAACAGCCAGTTACTTACCACACCCAGGTTGTTGCAGGAGAGATTGATGCTCCTTATGGTGTTATTCTGAACCAACACTTTCGACAGTGCGATGGCAGTGAGCCCCGTCACCTCATTGCCTCCCAAGTGCAGGTGAAGCAGGGTGCTGTTGTTCAGTAAGGCCTTGCCAATAGCCTGACCGCCCTCGTCTCTCAAACGGTTGAGGCGCAGGTTGAGTGACAAAAGGGTGGAGTTTTTTGACAAAGCATGAGCTATTGCTTTGGCTCCCGGGCCTCTAATAGTGTTGTCACACATGTTCAGGGTCTCCAGTTTACTCCTGGTGAGCAACTTGCCGACGGCCCTGGCTCCTCTGTCTCCGATCAGGTTGTGAGAAAAGTCGAGCTCCCTCAGGGACGGGTGGTCCAAAAGGTATTTCGCCAGCAGCCGGCACTTTTTGTCATCAAGGTGGCTTTGATGGAGCCTAAGAAGCTGTAGAAACAGTGTACTACGTAGATTAGCAAGAACATATTGAGTACGAGTGAGAAAGAGCACAGAAAACAACTGCCTTTGTCCTTTTTTCTGACCGTTAATGCGATTTAGATGCAAGCAACACAAAACAGTGAGGGGCCATGCTTTATATAATGTGAAATTAAGTAGTAGGTAAATCAAGAAATATCAACTCATGCTGAAATAATTAGCTAATTGAACAATGAGGCAATCAACAAGTTGTGTTATCTAACAAGTAAGCAACAGATAAGCATTGCCCATAACATACTACAGGAAACAGTAGCCAATATATGACACGTTCTCCTGCAGTACAAAAATTAATGTGACAAAAATGTTGTGTCAAATAGTGACTTATTTAGGTTGCAGCCAGAGGCTCTGCTGTCTTTTCTTTGATGTAAATAGGGCATGAATTTAATGCTTGGGTAGTGCCAACAACAATTGTTCTGTTTCATGACATCAGGGGCTGTAAAATGTCTGTAAATGATGCTTTGTAGAAAGCCAGAAGTGCTGGATTACAACAAACAATCTCCAGACAATCGGGCGCCCCACTTTGCACAGATGCAGAGCAACAAAATGGCAGCATGCCACAAACCACTGAGGAGGAATCAATATTCACCTTCAAAGCCTTACAAGACTTCAGGGCCTTGGCGAGGGACTCACAATCTTTGTCAGTCATCTCAAACATGATCCATTCGAAGTTCATACCACATTGCTTGACCCTGTAAACCAGATGGAGCTCTTCCAGGTTCGTCAGCTTGTTGAGCAAGATGCTAAAGTCAAAATGGTCCATACACTGTCTGTCATACTCGTTGTCACTTGCCAACTCTGAGCCATATTCCTCTTCCTCCTTCTGAGGCTCCTTGATCGGCGGCAGGAGTTGGGAGATGTCCAGCCTCTTGATATAGTTCTTACAAAGAGGCACCATCTCCAGAACTGTCTTTGGCTCTGTTACACCTGGGATGAAAAGCTCAATAGCGTTCTCCATGTGCCTCTCGAAGAACATTCTTTTCCAGTCGTGGCCATAATCTGAGACGTCACAAATGTCCCACCGCTGCTGGCAGCACCTCTTCCAGTAGACACCATCGCCGATCAAGTTGGCTGTCACATGCAGGTGGAGGGAAACGGACAGTCTCTCCTCCACAAAGCCTTTCTGGATGGGTGTCAGCTCTTCAAATATGGGTTTCTCTGTAACAAGTTCAAGTTTTGCATAGTCTTCCATTCATATGATAAGTGAATGTGTAAAAGTGTGTGACTGTAATAATGGCAGTGAAAACAAGAGCATACCCTCAAAGTTTCTAACGATGGTTTGCAGACAGAGGTTTGATAAACAAGGCACTAAAGCCAGGGTCCAGTCTGGATCCTCAGCGATGACCCTCCTCACGATTCTGTGGTCTTCAGCTGGATTGAAGCTGGCTCCTCCAGGATAAAGGCACCTTGACATTGTTGCTGGGTTTTTGTAGATTATCCTCTCCTTAAAACATTGAACACGTGAAAAGTGGCACATCCCAGCAATTGTAGACGTATTCTCGCGTGTTTTCTGCTGCGTTTATGTGATGATAGTTTGTTTAATACATGCATAAATTGTTGCTGGAATTTAGCTAACTAGCATTATGAGCATTAGCTAACGCCAACATGTTGCTATAACGTTAAACATTCTGCTGCTAGCCAAAACTGTAAAGCACGTTAGCTAAAGTGCGGCTAGCTTCCTACTCCAGCTACCCAATGAAGCATTAAAAAAAGGTAAATTAACAGACATTGAATGTGTATCCGTTTAGTTACAAACAAATAACTCAATGTTTAATCGTTACCGTGACATTATACCTGCGGCGCGCTGGTCTGGGCTTCATCCGTTCCCTTGGTAACAGGACGCTCTTAACTTCCTTTCACTAAGCCAGGAAATTTGAACACTCTACCCTGGACGTCTAAAAAGCGGTGTACTTCGAGGATAAAATTGCTGAAACTATCTAATGTTTTTGAATTTACCGTGACTGAAAACCTGAAAGATTGCGAATTTTCTTGACAGAATTGTGAATCCATGACATCTTTGTATGTATTTTACTGTGAGAAAAGAAGAATTTCCGACCTTCAGCGAATGCAACATACGGTTTCCCCATGTTCATTCTCTGTATGTGTGATATAATGTGCTGAAGTGCATCTGTGTGAAACATATGAATGATTTTATGTTGATGTGGAAAATGTGAGGAAAATTGTATATTGTCTAACAACTACTTTAAACATAGCAACATTAAAAAAAACCCTGACATATTCGTGGGGGGATTTGGCCATGTAGGAGGAGTGTTAGATTAATTGATTAGTTTGATATAAAAAATGAAAAAAGTTTAAATCATGTCAGAAGGCTAGACAGATGCCCCTCCATATGCTGCTTTACTGCAATATTTTGCACTCTATTCTAAAAACCAGTCATTTCAAACTACCCACAATATATTATTGTCTATACATCATTTAATACAGGAGTCATATTTTAACAGTTGGAGATAAATCAGATGCAATAGGAGCACTGACATGGGCGCTGAGTGAGTGTGTTTTTAGGTCTGTGTGACATCTGTGTTGCAGGAAGTTGTGTGCAGGAGCTGCTGCAGCGTTCAGCCTGATCACGCTGTGAAGACCATTTGGGTTCTACAAAGCTGGCAGATGGACTACGGATATGGACCGTGGGCCTTTTGGATGAGAGCATGCTGGAATGAATTCATCTTTCTTACGTTACAAACAAGAGCAACAGAAAGCAGGTGCACAGCTACGGAGTAGGAGGTCACAAATCAGTAAATGCCACTGTAAGAGTAAGAGTCTTGACTGTGGTTAAATACTGTGTAAAATAAGTGAAATATACTGTAAGTATGGTTTTTCATGTTCCCCAACCAAATCTACTGTAGAGAATCACTGATAAATTAAAATTATGCTTCCTTTAAAGGTGACAGGCAAATCAAATTACAGGGAATCAACATTGTCAACATTTTGTTAATTTGACTATAATCATATAATGGTAGGACTCTAACTAGTGCTTATTTTTGTTATTGATTAATCTGTTGATTAAATTATAGATTTATCAAGTAGTTGTTTGCTTATAGCATGTCAGAAATAATTAAGAATACTTAATTGTTCCAAAATCCATGTTGACAAAACCTGTTTTGTCCAACCAACAAAATCCAGTTCAAATCCAAGCCACTTTTATCATTTATGTCAGCTGGTTATCTGGGGAAATTTTTCACATGACCACCCCTGGATGGAGGCAGGTACATGATGCAACAAAAACTGATTCCCATGTGGAGAGAGAGAGAGAGAGAAAGAGAGAGATGGCTGTTACTGGCAACATAAGTTTGCTCCAGGAGTCCGGTGGAGGGTTGGACGGAGGAACGAGAGGCTCCAACTGTAGCCCCGAGGCCGTCCATCACTGTCGTCCTCATGTAATGCGGCCTGACAGACACACGCTTCCCTCGTGCTCTGGCTTTAATGGACTGGCGTGACATCAGCCATCCCCAGCGCGGGAGGCAAACTCCCTCTGTGAGCTGCTGTTCCAGTGCACTCAGCACTGTAGAGTCACTGCAGGATGAATCACGGTGTTGGGTGTCCCTGAATCTGCACCCAATGAGAGCTGCACAGGTTCTCCGATCAGCTTGGCATCCTGATGTCTTGGGCATGCGGCAGCATGACTCAGCTGTCACACATTATTTAGAAATGATCTCTGTATGTATCAGTAAGTTGGTGGGAAGGTTACTGGAAAGAATTTTGTACTAATAATACACAGGGTCATAGCCACAGTAATGTAAATAGTCCATGCAGTGGTCCCACTTCCAGAAATTTTGGCCACAAAAAAGGAGTCTTTGAATTTTTCATATTTTATTAATATTTTCTGCAAGTTCAATGGGCTTTATGAGGTTTAAACCCTTGTTTGTACTACAAGGAATATAATTGGATGAGTCATTTATGTATTTTGTTGACTTACAAGTAGTCAAATTAAGTATTCTGGGCCTAAAAGTAATGGAATCATTCTGAATTATAATTGTAGAATAGAAACTCCACCAAAATGGCTGAAACACCCAAATTCCAAGAGGCCATTACCCCTTTCTATACAGCAGGTGAAGCCCTGATTATTTGTCTTTTAGTCAGTGCAGACGATGAGTTAAACTTACAAAATGATGTGAAGTTTACATGCAAGCAAGCATGCAGCTCATCATAAATGGAGAATGAAGTTAGGGTTTATTTTTACAGGAATTCTTATTAAGTTTTCTTTACAAGACAGACTTTTAACAAATTAAATCTAATGTTGTCTAGAAAATTCAGTCACACAAAGCAGCCATCACACAAACATGTATTATTAAGAATGTCACTTTAAAGTCTCTTAGAGAAACTTGTAGTTGAGGCTGAGTGGCGCAGACTAAGCAGAAAAAAAAGCACACGTCACTAGGAGCAATAAAAGTGGCTCCATTCTATTCCCAGTGAGCCATGACAGTGAGGCAACACGAGAACCCTGAAACCGAAGCAGCTAAATGGAACTCAGCCATCATTAATCTTATTCAGCATCGAATTATAAAGTTCCTCCAAGACTTTCTCAAGAACTAAAAAGGTTTGAACGTTTAAATGCTCCTGTATGTAACCAGTAATTCAGAATAACAGGAAATAACCTGACAGCACAGCAGGATACTGGCTCTCACATCTTGGTTAGTGCAGGCTGTTTGATGTGGATATTGGAGAACTGAATACATGCAGTGATTATTTATGGCACAATTAAAGCCTTTAGTCCTCTCGTGTAAAAACGCAGCACCAAAACCAACATCTACCCACAGCATGGAGACTGCCTGTTGAGGCCGGTGCCGCCACACTTCCGTTTGCTTTGGAGCCCAAGGAGCTGTTGCATTAGTTGCTAGGCGACATGGCGTATGTGTAATTACCAAAAGACGAAAGGTTAAAGCAAAATGAAGAGTTTCTTTCTAAGATGAAAATGAGTTTTTAAATCCGACACCCACTCCATTGTTGATATGCAGATCTGAATGTGTAATATTGTGTGTAATAAAGTTTTTAATGATCTCCTAATTTTTCAGATCCCGACCATGCCAATCAGCTTTTATTGTTACATAAAATAATTAAAGTCAAATAACTGTACAAGCTCATAACTTGCTGAGTTTTTCGAACGAGGTGAAAACGTTCAGTTGTTTGTTTATGCCAGTCAGGACCAGAGAGATATGATGTAAACTTTGGAGTGTTGCCAGTGGGAGTGATTAATAATGCTTTTCCTTTTTTTCAGCCCAGGAGCCTTTCAGCAAAGCACCAAGCACCGCACAGCTTGTGTGCCAGGCCGGCCAACTCCCAGGTGGGCACAACTGGAAGTAGGGCATCGCTGAATGAAACAATGAAATAAAAGAAAATGTAAAAAGTTCTCGTTTTTTAGTCCGCCCATAGAACCACAGAGATAATGGATTAAAGGACCACAGCAATAGTTTTGCATAATAGTTTATCGTGTGTTCCTGAAATGATACTGCCATGTTTTTGCTTTCTAAATTGTCAAATTGTTGTATTTTTAATAAAAAGGCAAACGTGGCTTGTCAGACATCATTTCAGAACACTTTCACTATCTGTGGTAGGTGAGACTTGTAATTTTTAAGGTTTCCTTGCTTCTTAGAACCAGAAATACAATGAATAAACGAGAGGATAGTGAAGATGCATAGGAAGAAACTTTATTCTTTTTGTTGCAAATAAAGACAATAAGACAACTGGTCATTTTACAAAAAGAAAAACATAAACCTTTGCTGGATCTAGTTACTGGACTCATGATGAGACCAAACTTATCGAGTTATCTTAAAGTTCCCAGAAACGTTCGCGGGTAATGCCTCAACACAAAAAAGTCCACTTCACATCACAGCCCACAGGAGAACGGGGCTAATCCTCAAACTCATCAACGCTCTCATCAGAGTATCCGCTGTATGACGGGCTGGAGTCCAAGTGGATGCTGCTGTCTGTGTCCACGGAGACCACAGAGCTGGGGCTGCTGTCTATGGACACCATACTGCCGTCACTGTCGCTGCTCCTGCTCCTGCTGCTGCTGCTGCTGTCGTCGTCGTCGTCGTCGTCGTCGTGGATCACCATCACCTGAGCCGAGTCTGCTGCTAGAAAACACAGAAAAAGGAAGCAGTGAGTTTCTATTTACAGACATCTGAAAGAACAGCATCTTCCCCTTGGGCCACTTTCAAGACTTTAAAACGCAAAGCCGACGTTATTCTACATTTTTCTTATCACCAACAAAAATGCCACATAGAGGTTAAAACCAACAATTCGTCTCTCTGTACATTTTTACATTCCTACCTTGTCTGTGGCCGCTTGAGGAAATTCAATTCAATGAAAACACATCTTCATGGCTTCCAGGGTGATGAGTCTCTCCATCTATAATATGAGATTTTCAACTAGAATTGCTCCGAGTGGCTGCACAAAAAAAAATGGAGTGCTTAAAAAATTGAAAAAAAGTACTCGGGGTGCAGCACTATTTCTCTAGGTGGCTGCAAGCGACCGCATACGCTCCCTCCTCATTGTGTACAACCTGAAAACAGCTGAACACAGTTGCTTTCAGACAACGCCACTCACACAGAAGTAGAATTTGTTGGGGACTATTTTCAGCTGCGGATGAGTACGCATTTAGTGCTCAAGTGAGTATTTGCTGCAGCACTGCATAAGTGGGATTGACTCAAAGTAAACGACTGTGCCCATAGTGGAATAACCTGCATCATGCTTTGCAACACAGAAAAAAAACAAAAAACTTAATCAAAAATAATCACTCCATGGTTGTTTTTGTTCTTTTTATGGTATTTGTTGACAAGAAATAAAAAATATCACCAGACCGATCTTTTAAAAGCAAACTGGGCATCCTGGGCCAGACCTTTTTAAATCTACACGAGGAGAACACGTGTGATGGCCCTGGTCCTCAAAGCCTGTTATTTTTCTACAATAACAATTAAATCAAAACTTTGCTACCATGTGTAGAAAATCAGGAAAGACTATGTGCACCATGAGTGAGCTCAATCAGACCACATTGCCTGCTGGTTTTGATTAGTCACTCCTTTGTAGTCCACAAATATTTGGTTTCCAGACCTAGCAAGTCTGGCAACCCGATCCTGCTAAAAATGGTGCAGCTTTGTATCTTCATTCAAATCAATAAACTTGAATAGACTTGCTAAGTGCAGCACATACATTTTGCTTTTCCACTTGTATTTATCAGAGGCATCTAAGCTCAATTTCATCACGGTGACATCTAATATTCATAGCAGGACTATTTCAAAGCTACACACAGCCGTTTGGCCTTTTATGTAGAATTAATTTTCACTGTAACGGTCACTACAGACAGAAAAGACACGAGATCAGCCTCATTTTGCTGCCACCTTGTGTCTGAATTTCTCACTGTGCTCCACACTCAGGACCACCCACCCCTGCCCCTCCACTAGGGAGCACGTCTATTTATTAAGCTGACACAGGCTGAAGCAGTGGGTGTAAATACCCTTCAGACACCTTGAAAAACCACATTTCTTTTACAGAAATCCACACTGCACACCGTTTCCAGTAAGTACACCAGCAGTCAGTTATTAATACTATATGGGCCACCCATGTGGTAACTTTAGTGTGATCCCGATTGAGTGATACTGTCATACTGTTATAAATATTTTTTTCTGTAAAAATTGGTAAATTAATAAACATAAATAAAAATATGTATACACCCAGTTCATGTCGGACACTAATGACTAATGCAGGTAACGCACCTCTCACCTTTCCTCTCGGTGATGAGCGTCTGCCGCCTGGCCTTCATGTCCAGACTCAGGTTTTCCACCATGCTGTTGATGCAGTTGTCCAGGGCCAGACAGCGCGTCTGGGACTGGATGGACTGTCGGCAGATGGGACACTCGTCTTTCTTTTTGCGCCACTGGTTGATGCAGTGGCAGCAGAAGCTGTGAGCGCAGTTGAGGATGACTGCCTGTAGGCGATACCAATACGGATTCAAACCTCGCGTTCATGTTTTCACGTTTATCCTCCAAAGGCACTGCACTCGCTGCACTCGTAGATTATTGCTGTCCAGTGCTGACCATGCTAAACTGATTCTTCACCCTACCTCGATGAAGAGTTCGGAGCAGATGATGCACTGAAGCTCGTTCTCCAGAACCTCAGTCACTTGTGTAACCACTTCCTCTTTTTGGGCTCTTGCTTTTTCTTTCTCCTCCTGCAAAAACACATTTTTTGTTATTCATAAATAAAGCTTTGCCCGTGCCATGCAAAACTATGCAAACAGCGTGCTGAAGTGACCGTGGATACCTTCGTCACTTCCAGCTCTTTGTTTTTGGCCAAGAGGATCTCTTCGAAGCCTTGCCGAGAAAGAGCAAGCTCGTCTATTACTTTCTTTTGCTGAGGACGACGAAAACATGGTGATGAATAAAAAAAACATTTCGAAAAATGTTAGTCTGCATACAGGAGCACAGATTCTGTGTCTGGTTGCTGGTATTAGTGGTGTAACAATAAAGAAAAGCTCCAGTTTTACGCTACACACCTCTTGCAGGGCCTCTTCCAGCTGTTTTTTCATGAGCTCCTCTTGTTGCTGTGTTTTTTTTGCCTAAATTCATAAAAAGTTACACCATCATTAACACATAAACGTCAAATATGCGTCCACATCACATCATACTGTAGTGCAACGCCGTGATATTCTGTATGTCATATTCCATGTATGAAAGGAGCTGCTGTAAAAACCTCTCACCTCTAGCTGCCTCTTGGTTTCACCGAAGGCCCTCTCTAACGTCTCCATCCGGTGCATCTTGGCTCTGAGCGTCTCCAGCTGACTCTGCAGCTCCCTGACCTGCTCCTCTTTGAGCGGGTCGGTCTTTCTGGGCTCTCCCTCCAGCGAGGCAACCTGCCTCTGGGTGTCGTCCACCTGCTCCCTCAGCATCAGAAGGTTCTGGCTGTACCTGCAAACAGAGACAAATGCAAAAAAAAAAAACGTAAGGGGAGTTTCTTTAACTTTCTGGTTGTAACATAAAGGAAAATGGAAATTGTACTTCTCAATTATTAGAAAAGGTACTATTAATTTGTATAGCATCAAAATAAACTGTAAAAAGCTGTCAAGTACATTCACTTTCACAGTGTATTCATGTTATTTGCCATTTAATTAAAAAAAAAAATACTGATGTTTACATTTTTCTTGCAGTATGCAGAGCCATAAAAAAGACTGCTTTAAGGAATCCTGTCATGTTGAGAAAATACATTCATTAATTAGCTGATCAACACAGAAAATTAATCCATGATTATTTTGTTAAGAAATTAAGTGTTGAAGTAATTTATCAAGAAAAATGGCTTTGAAACTGTCAGGATTTGCTGTTTATATGAATGTGATTTGAATATCTTAAGTTTTGGAGTGTTCCTTGGCAACAAGCAGTGTGAAGATCTCAGAACCTGTAAGGGGCATTTTTCACTATTTTCATGGGTGCGCTCTATGCCGATTATGCACTGATTATTAGTACCGAGTGCTTGATGATCACCAGGTGGGACATAAAAGTCTTTAAGGGATCTGAAAACACCTTAAGAACCGTCTCAAGGCTCAAACGGGATCAAACGACCACACTTGAATGTAATGATGGTATACGAGAGGCACAAATTGTGGCTCACATCTGTAAGTTGTCCAGGTCACACAACGAGCTGGGGCCATCTGCGGGCCCGTCTACTTCTCGGACTTCAGCCTCCTCTGGCTGGGTGTGGCTGAGCCTCTGCTGGCGCTTCGGCGGTGACAGCGGACATGGCTTTGCAAACGACTTGTCTGCAGAAGAGCAGCGGTAGAGCTTTGGCTTCGAGGTAGACGGCTCAACTTCTTCCGCCGTCAACTTCCTCTTGGGCTTCTTGGCCGCTTTAGCACCCTCTTTGTGCGCCTTAGCCAGGAAGAGTTCAATGTCTTTGAGGGGCCTTCGGACGAAGATGTAGTCAAACTCCACTTTGGCTCCAATCACAGGAACTCCAAGTTGGATGGAGTCTCCAAGCCTCAGCTGGCGGGCCTCTTCAGCAGGTACGCGATTTCCGTTCACCCACACACCATTGAGACTCTGAGGATAGAAAAGGCAAAAACACAGCTGCAGCTCAATGCAACACTCATACATAGAGCACAGTAAGAACATACACTCTGTAAGTCTTTACAATGCTTTTGCTTGCAATTTTTACATTTTCTGATTGCTTATTAGAGACTTTTTGCATTTGCGCATATAGCACAATAAAACAGGACAAAACAAAGCTGAGCAAATCAGAAACCTGGCTACCTTTTTGTCTGTCACCGTCCACTGTCCGTCTTCCCTTTGCTTTAGAGTACAGTGCAGTCTGGAGATCATCAGGGGACAAGTGGGAGACAGCAGCTGGTAGGTCACATCCACTCCTCGTCCAATGGTGATCTGGACAGTCAAAAACAAACATGTCCAACACTTAGATAGCTACCAGCACTGCAGCCCTTTTAGCTCAGTGAAATACACGGGTACTCTTCAAAAGCGACAAGCTAAACTAAACTAGAAAGTGGGCCATGACAGAGGAAGACGTTTCATGTGGAAAAAAACCGTGAAGTTGAACAAGTTTTGGGGTTAATTGACAGCATAATTAGCTAGTTAGCTAGCATTAGCAAACTGCTGCACCTCAGTGTTTTCGAACAAGCGGAGCCAGTCTGAGTTTCTTCCGACTCTCATCAAACATGAGACCTCAGAGTCCGAACAGTCTTCTTCTTCAACAGCAGACGAATCCGTCGTGACTGTCTCCATCTTATCTCATTCTGTCGGCGGCTAGCACGGCCTCAAACACATCACTGGCTGTGTTACTGCTCCGCAGCTAACGTTGGACCACAGCGTCAAGGTGGAGATTGACAGCGCAAAAACCGGAAGTCGGTCGGCGTGCTTTCAAAATAAAGGCGTCAGAGGAGTTGAGCTGATGATTCATGTTTTTTCAATTTATGTCACTAATATTAAAATGCTTCTTAGACTTAAATAAAGGCAAACCACGCTGTCACAGAACCCTATAGCAATAAGGACATGCTAGATAATACTTTCACTTGCCATAAAATGTTTATTTATTCTGTTTTGTTCAAATGAAAGTATAGACCCGTGGCAGTAAAACCTGCTACTGATCCCAAAATGAGTGACAATCCTTTTAGTCTTTTTTAACACATGGATTTACACCAGACAATAGTTAAATCTGGGCTATTGTTTAATAACTTAATCATTACTGATAAGTTAACAAAGCGTACAATAAACTCATCCTCATCTTGCAGAGTGGCTCCTGTCACTGTGTTATAGTATTATATTATTGGATCATTGTGTTAAGTGGAGCTGAAGCTAATTCTCCATACACTGTTCAGCATTTAACTCTGAAAAGTAACTAGTTACATAATTGTCAAATGAATGTGAATTAAAAGTTAAGTGTTTTCCTCTGAAATATGGTGGAGCAGAAGGAAACAGTACCACAAAACTGCCCTAAAGTACAGTATCTGAGTCAGTGTACTGATATTATGATATTAACATACATTTTGCAGATGATACTTTTCCATATCTGTCAGATTTTGACCTCCAGAGCAGCAGAGTTACACTGTGACACCCACCCTCTCCCCCATACAATGTGTGAATGCAGCTACTTTACACGCTGATAAAAACGCTGATTGCACCTTTAAATTAAATACCCTTTTTTTCCTCCTCCCTTTTTTTTTTCCTTCTTTTTTTCCTGTTTGCCGTCCACTCGTGCGACCCCGCGTCCCAAAACGCGCGCACCCCGAGCTCCAGGCGGGACTTCCTTTCTCTTGCGGATGCGATCCTTAGGGTGAGCAGGCAGAAAGGGCTTGGTCGGGGTGCTGCTGGTGTATGTGTGCGCCTGTGGACGGCAGATAACCGGGCTGACGACGCCGCCGCCGCCGCCTCGGCCCCGTAGATGAACCTCCTCCCCGGCTATGCTGCCCTGAGAGCGCCGAGCGTATCCGCCCTGCCAACATGTCTGATGTCAACAAGACTATTCAGAAATGGCACGCCAGTTTTAGGAAAGGCACAGACTTTGACTCGTGGGGACAATTAGTGGAGGCGATAGATGAGTACCAAATGTAAGTTGCATTCAACATGTGTGTCCTGTCCTGCCTCTCTGCTGGGCTGCCTTTTAATCCGTCCTTACATCTGCAGGGGTCGGTGGGTGCTGGTGGGTGCTGGTGGGTGCTGGTGGTGGGTGGGGGTGCTAACAGCATGTGTAGGAGACAGTCGGTGCGTGGTGCTTCAGCAGAAGTTAGAGCTGTCAGTCTGCTCCCACAGCAGTAAACAAACCCTACACCCATCCATGACGTGATGTGGCAGTTGTTGCAGCACAGTCGCTTTTGTGCATGTTGCATCCCATCCTCACTCATAAAGGGGGTGGGTGGGGGGGTGGGGGGGCTGCTTTTCACAAGCCTGTCATGGAGAATCACCCAGAGCTGCTGTGCACTGTGTTTCATTATGTGTCATGCGGTGCAGAAATGGGCCAATATTCCTCAGAGTGTTGAGAAACAGTCAGCCACACCCTCTCATTGTTATGGGAGGGTTTTCATCCAGTCTACTGAGGAATGTTTCCTGCTTTCAGGCAATATCAGTGTCTCTACACATATGTTTTAAGAAACAATCTGATCTGCCTTGACAGCTTATTCATGTTTTATCTGAAATTGCAACTATTAATAGAAAATCTAGAGCCTGACACCTTCTTTTCTTCACCGCAAGGGGGCGCAAATAGCATCATTTGGCCACCTTGCATTGCGAGTTTTACTGCAGAGCATTAACGCACTTCTGTGTTGCTGTTCAGTTTGGCAAGACAACTGCAGAAAGAGGTCCAGTCCACAAATTCATCAGACTTCACAGAGGAGCAGAAGGTAATCATTACACCTCTTTGACCTCTGGACAGAAAAAGTTAGGTATTAAGTTTAAACTAACGAGTTTTCTGTTTTTCTTTTTCAGAAAACTTTAGGAAAGATTGCAACATGCCTGGAGATGAGGAGTGCCAGTCTGCAGGTGGGTGTTGTTCTTTTTGAGCCTGTATGAAATATGACAAGACGTGTTCAGATGTGTGGTTTGATTAAAAAGTCGATTTATTCTTAAGAGCATGTTGAAAAACATGTTGAAAAACTAAAAAAGATGATGAAATCAAATAAAAATACAATTATGAGATGAATTCTAGTTGATGATAATAATTATGATAATAAGTAAAATAGTTATGATTCCAAACCTGCTCTTGACTAGTCAGTGTTTGACTCGTCATCAGACAAAGTAATTACTTTGAAATTTCAAAGCACATTGCACCACACTTAATTCAGATTTTTAGCTATTTAGTGTTGATCAACCACCTTATTTTCATTGTCTGTGAATTCCCTCTCTCCTCCCGTGATGGTCCAAATGTGGATTTACAGCCTTTTTCCACATTGCCAGGAATGTAATTCTGGTGGAGGAAAAAAAATAAATCCCCTTATTTTATTAAAATTGTAATTATTGTTATCATTTTGCTAGAAACGGACAAATTACAACTATATAGAGGCCAAATATAGTTCTTAAAAAAACTCATGTGCAATTCATGTGTGGAGCATACACTCAACTTTCTGGAAGTTTTGTTGATTTGGCTAAGATCCCATATTTTATTTTAAATTTCTAAAGATGTACAGTTGGGCTGAACGATATGCAGCAAAAATCCCATTGCAATTGCATCATGATTTTAGTGTGAATGGTAATTTTTGCATAATATTTTACACTTAAAAATGGTGTGATTTGGACCAAACCAGCATTACGTCCATTACGGCTGGAGAATATGATTTGTATTTGCCGGGGATGTCTCTTTACACACTTTACCTTCATTAAAAAAAATAAATGTGCCGTTTTCCTGCTCTCCTGTAGTGCACACAGTCAAAGGAGGAGTTCAAGTTAGAAGAACTGAAGAAAGTGGAAACCAGTAAGTGTAGTGAATGGGAATAAAATGTCTACTCATTAATCCTCCTTTTGACCAGGTACTCTGATCCACTCACAACTCAACTTCTTCCTTTTGTCTACAGTAATTCAAAATATCCTGACGTACAACAAAGAATTTCCCTTTGACGTCCAGCCAGTGCCCTTAAGGTAGATATTCAGGACAATATATCTCATGTTATCATTGTTTTGAGCTTTTATTTGACAGAATATCCTCCGTCAGCATTTGTGCATTGCTACATTTTCCATGGATTACTGTCTATGATCTATTATACTATATATATCTATATACTTCTATCCTCTCACATATTAAATCAGTGGCTCATAATGTGGGGTCATGACCACCTAAAGGAGCCACAAAATAAGTCCCAGAGGTCAATGATCAAACTTGCCGTTCCTCCCTGTCAGGAAAATCCTCGCTCCGGGCGAAGAGGAGAACCTGGAGCTGGAGGAGGAGGAGGAGGATGCTGCAGCAGGAGCGGCCACGACAGAAGCTTTTCCCCCTCGAGCCCCTGGTACTGCGCATCCGCTGATAACAGTTAATCAAACGCGCCCGCTGTTTGGGGTGATTGAGTGTCACGTTGTCCTGATTTTGGAGGGCTGTTTGACTGTGTGTCTTTTTGTCCTCTCTGTCGGTGCTGTGCATGGCTTCATGGCTCATTCCTGCCTGCCTGTTCATGTGCAGCTTCGCAAGGTACGGCTCTATCAGCGACCACCATCGGAATTTGATCTCTATAGCATGAAAGACTGACATTTTATTATTTTTTTACCCATTTGAAGATACTGATGCCAATGTAGCTTAAAACTGTGCTAATTAGTCATTGTTTTGTTTTTCATCACATGACTATGTGTAAAGTTAAAGGTGTCATTTGTAGTGATAATTCCCCCGTAGCTCTACATAGAGTTTTGGTGTCCTAGCCGACAACTGTATGGTTGGGTAACTCTCACCGCTCTCATCAACATCGTTTCCATTTGCAAAAGCTCTATAAACCCACTACAAGCAGCAGCAAAGCAAAGCTAGTGACTTGCTGGCGAACATAGTGGCTAAAAAAAGAGATTTTTCTCAGGAGCTGGTGGAGACCAAAACAGAGCGAAGAGAAGATGAATATGCATTGATCAGATGGACAGCATACGTCATGGTTGTGTTATAAGAGGCCAAAAAAAAGAATGAATGCAGCTTTAATACATCAGAAAACACCATTATCTTCAGCTTCATATGTCTGTTTCAATTTTTCATATTTTTAATCTTACTTAACACTGAGGCCTGTAATCTGATGATGAAAAACATGTTGCTGAAAATGTCTTCTGCAGTTGGCTAATCTTTGTACCCAGGTGATGTCAACACCTGTTGCTATGGTAACTGTAACCTTTGTCCCCTCCAGGTACCTTGTTGCCACGGTTACCCTCAGAGCCTGGGATGTCACTACTTACGATAAAGATTGAAAAAATTGGGTTGAAGGATGCCGGCCAGTGCATCGATCCTTACATGACCATCAGTGTCAAAGGTGACCCCCCCACCCTGTTCTACACATTTGAAGAAGACCGCCACAGCAGCCAGTATCAGATTAAACCTCTTCTACTTTACAGCTGTATGAGCTGCATGTCCTGTGTTTCTCTGCCTGCAGATTTGAACGGTGTAGATCTGAACCCAATGCAGGACACGCCTGTGGCCACCAGGAAGGAAGATACCTACATTCACTTCAGTGTGGACGTGGAGATCCAGAGACATGTGGAGAAACTACCGAAAGGTAAGACCTGGAGCCCTTTTGATCCAAAGTGATATACTACACATATAACAACATTGAATTCCTACATTACTAACACATCCCAAAACTCCTTACATGAATCAAAAGATAATTCTGCCATATTTTGGGGATCTTGACGTACCAATGCACAGAAAGTTCTGAAATAGAGAACAGACTGGAGAGAGAGTTTAAAGCAGATAGTGCTACTGTCGAGTTACTTATTTAGTCTCTAAACCAGTGAAACCTGCTGTACATTCCTCCAGGAGCAGCTATCTTCTTTGAATTCAAGCACTACAAACCGAAAAAGAGGTTTACCAGCACTAAATGTTTTGCCTTCATGGAAATGGACGAGATCAAACCCGGCCCCATCGTAATTGAACTGTGAGTCAACTGACGCGTCCTTTTGTCTAAAAAGATTTGAAGGATTTCTTTGGTGTCTTTTGAAACATGCACCGTGTACCAGTGCCTTCTTGAATTTCAGGTACAAGAAGCCAACAGACTTCAAGAGGAAGAAACTACAGCTTCTAACAAAGAAGCAACTCTATCTCCACCTTCATCAGACGTTACACAAGGACGGCTGAATCGCAGCGCGCCTTGAACTTTGAACCACCTCATTCAATCTCTTTCTCACATCCACATCCGGCAAAATGTGGTGTTCCACCTCATCACATTCAGCAATACTAAGTCAAGGTTGTAGTCGTTTTTTATTTTTTTCACGAGCACATGAAGAATGTAAAGGGATGTGAGCCAAACAGTAGTCACATCAACTCAGACGACCACGCTAGCATTTTTGTATTCTTTGATTATTTTTATTTTTTTTGTCAAGCCTTAAAATGAGTTGGTTTTTTTTTTGACTAGTTGGAGAAACGAGGCGTTTATATGACAGCAGGATCACGTTGATACTGATTTTGGGAAACCGGGGACACGACATATCGTAGGTGCTTAACTTGAGTCTTTACGACCATTTGATTCACTGCTACAGGTTTGTGCTGTGGGACTTTAAAAAGTTACATTTAGCTAAAACATTAAAAGCAACTTGTAGGTGCCACACAGTGAGAACTTGTTGGGGAAAGTCTGTCCCTGAATAAATAACATGTTAACAGCAGCACTGTTTGCTTCATCAAGCCATCAGAAGTTCTTACTTCTTCTGCCAGGTTTTGTGCCATGATAATACACTTTTGTAGAGTTTACTATTGATTCAGTTAATTAAAAAAAAAACTGATAAAAGCTGGTTCATTAAATTTGCATCTAAATTATGCAATTTAAAAAATATAGGTAATGAAAGTAGTGATAAACAGCTTAAATTGATAATTCAGTTTTAAATAAATAAATGAATGACATTTTCTGCCATTTACTTATGTGTTTCTCACACACAGCGTCATCGTACAAATAGTTTTATGCTTTTACAGTTTCGATTTTGCGCTGTATTTAATATTAACCTGCATTAACTGATTTCTGTTGAAAGTTGAAATACCTGATGAATGTAAATCCAGTGTTCAGTCTCACTTGAGCTCGGATGTGGTTTCAACAGCGGATGGAAATAATTGGCTCTTTTAAAGCTAAAGTTAAAATGGAAACTAAATTAAAATTCTAAATGATATTAAACTATATTTAAAAAAAAGTCCACAACTGTCCTGGTGGCACACTAAAACTCTAATGGTTGGGTGTTACGCCATAGACAGTATTCAGTTCAGCAGTGGCATTTGTAATGATAAATGGTCCAACTACATGTTAAATATACAGTAGGTTTACTATTATTAAAGGTTTGTCGGAGTATGTCAAACATTTGATTTCAAACTCAGATTTCTATACTTTGCAAATATTTGTTTTAACCTAGAAATAATTAAATGTCCCCATAATTCTGACGGTCCCCACACGTCAGTGTTATAACCTTCAGTATGTGTTGACTTTACTACGGTGAAATAATCTTTCATACAGTTTTATAAATGCATAAAGAGTCATTTGAATGCAGCACAGTTGAATGCTGTGGATGTGAATCAAGTATTCAGTGTGAGCATTTGGTCATGGTTCTCATCTTTTCCAGCTTTCAGGTAGGATTATTCAGAAGTTTATCACCTGTCAGGAAGTGTTTTTTTAAGATCTAGTGTTACTTTGCAAATCAGATGTTTTATGTATACAGCTATATCTGACCAGTGCTTACATGGGACTTTGATGCATCTTTATTGGCAGCCAAAGGACAGGAACTGTGCTCTTGGACTTTTTTTAGAATCATCTGTTGCGCAAGTTGTTATTCCTAAAAGCCCACCACTTTTATTTTGAAATTTCACATCACCCTGTTATAAAGGGCTTTTTTTAAACTTTGTTACATGTAACACAGATGTCCCTCTTCCCTAAAACATCTACATTGTAACATTTGATTTTAGATTTTATTTTTGTAATGTCACAATGTTCAGGACTGTAAATTAACTGTAAAATACATTAACTGATGAATATACAGTAACCGTGTGTATGTATGAAGCACTACGATGTGGTAGGACTGAGACCTGTGTAGTGTTTTAGTTTGGATGACAAACTGAGGGGAATTATATCAAACATTTACAATGCTTTTAATTTCTAATAAACTACAAATGAAGTACTTTGGATAATTTTATCCAGAGCATCATAGAGTGAACAGACTACATTTTTAACAAGTGTGATTCATGGAAATCTTAAGTCCTTAAGTCATTGCTTTAAATGTCATATGCTCATAAGAACTTGCCTGCATAAAGCTAGTGTTAAAGATTAGTTCACTCAATTAGGTGGACAGAACAGATGGACTCCCTCTGCTTTTCTGTCCCTGCAAACACTAAACCCATTGACATACATGCAGGTTTTGGATCAATTGACTTGTCAGCTTCCTTTTAATGAAAACAAACTAAAGATATTGTTTCTGTCTCAGCAGCAGCACAGATGTATGCCTTATTTTTCCCCAAATAAAGCACAGGCCTCAAGACACGTTAAACTACACAGCACCTGTGTAAAAAAAAAAAACACATCCACCGTAAGTGATCTGTAGTTGATAACATAACACCGACAGCTTTTACATTCTTTATTATTAAAAGTTCTACCAACATAGTAAAATAAGTTATACATCTGGCCATCAAATTACACATTTGCTTTACAGTCGGTTCTAAAGCAACAGCTTTGGGAAAATGATGGTATTCCTGAAATGCTAGAAGCTAAACCTCCCTCCTTATTCTCCTTTTTTTAAAATAATTTCCACAGGAAATGACATTAAAAAATTTGCCCCTTAAAAATCATTGCTATACTGTATATATTTTTTAAAAGAACGACATAAATGAAAATCCTCTGGCATATAATGAATTATTATTGCACAATAAGCTGTTCAGAAAAGTGGCAACCCTTTTAACTTATATTGATTTTGGACACATAATTATTGTTGATGCTTTCATTTAAGGACCATGTTTTTTTTTTCTTTTTTTTAATAAACATCATTGCAGTTTTTATTTTAGAACTGAAATATGAAAATAATCATGACCTATGTTTGGACTGGATCTGGGTTGTTAATGTGATGGGTCCGGGGTAAGTTCAAGTCCTCTGCCGTAGCTGGTGGCATTTTTAAGGCTTGACCATCGCTGGCCTTGTGGAGTCCTGAGGCGCCTCCTGCTTCACGTGCAGGTCCTGTCTGGGATCGCTGTGAGCTCCCGCTGAGTTCTGGAGGGCATCGGGTGGAGTCTGACCATAAGGATCCCCGAGATGTGAGGGGTGGGGAGGCACACCTGGAGGCAGGTTCATTGGTGGGCCGGCGTGGTCACGCGGTCCTGGGAAGCGCATGTCAGGAGGGACAGGCGGACGTGGTCCCATAGGTCCACGGACACCTAAATAGAACCATTGAAGAGGGAAATATCGATGATGACACAGGCTGAAGAACATCTGAAATACTACAATACACATAATATAATGTGATGGTGCTGGCAAACAAGGAATTAAAACTTTTCTGATGACTTTTAAGGATGTATGTGAATATGGAAGGATTACAATTGTAAACAATACTAACTATGCGTTAGCAGAGTTTTACTTGATAAATAATACGCATGAAGACGTAACACAGCAAATAAATTATTAAAAAAAACTCCCTGCTTTTCCTAATATTTAGGATTTATAATGAAGCAGTGAACGTTCCGCCCCAGTATACACCAACACAACACTTCCCAGCACTACTCAGTGACAACACAAACTGAGGCGTTGAAAAGAAACTAAATGGCAGAACGCACCCGGAGGCAGGGGCATCGGTCCGAAGTGATGAGACGGAGGGGGACGGAAGTGAGGCGGTGGTGGGCCCCGAGGATCAATGACATGTCCAGGGCCTGGCCTGGGGTGGAATGCATGTCCGTTGGTGGGTCGAGGTCCGAAGTCTCCTGCCATTGGACCAGGCAGAGGCATACCTGGGTGTCCGTTGGCTGGTAGCGGAGGACCATGAGGACCTGGTGGGAGGTGGAAGAGGCCGGGTCGTGGAGGAGGTCTGTAAGGTCCAGGTGGTGGCGGTGGCAGACGGCCGTGGGGTCCAGGAGGCAGGAACTGGTCATGGGGTGCAGGACCGGGTGGAGGACCTTGGACCATGGGGCCTGGCGAGTCCCTGATTGGAGATGCTATGAAGGATCCAGGGCCCTGAACGAGACGGATGACGACCAATAATGAGAAAGAGGCGTGCTGCGTTTTTGCACAGTTACTAGAATTTTAATTGATCCTGTAAGTGAGTGTTAAAAGTTAAGTCATGCAGTAAAGAGATCCAAAAACCAAGCAATTTACTCCCAGCAAAAAGTGCATTTAGCCAGGACTCAATCACATGACCAGTGACCACACACCATGATTCTTTAGATTAAAAACCAAACCACTTTCACATATGCATAAAACTCCGTCCCTGTTCAGACCTGGCATTAATACGCTTTGTGTGCTCTGCTCTATATGCAAATAAATGTGTACATCATTCGTACAAACATGTCTGGAGTGTTTTAAACATGTACAAATTGAAAAAAATCTATTTAATAGCAATGTCTCCTCTATTCAAATACTTCCTTTTAAAAATCTACGAGTCTGTGCTCGGTGCGACGATATCACAGCATCATGTTCCGTTTAACTTTATTATCTTATCTTTAATATCGCAGTCCAAATCAGATCCATAACGTTAACTCCTCTTTTGGAGCACAGAGTTAAGTTTTGGTGAGCAGGCAGATGGAGAACCGAGATGTTAGGTGCAATATCCGTGGAAAAGGACATTCACCAGTGCTGATTAACACGGCTCAGCGGGAGGACATACTGCTCCACCCAAAACATCTGTAAATGCACAGCAGGACGCAGATTCTAACTACTAGTCTTATATCATCTTTTAGTTCTCACATTCAAGTTAAAATTGCCTAAATATCGACGTGCCCTCTGCTCAAGCAGGGATGTCAGTTGAGTATGCGGCCCCTTCATTTGGCCCAGGACACTTTCACCTACACGCTGCTGACAGAATAGTGACCATGTGCAGCACAGACGACCTCTGGTCTGAATGATCCGATCTCAAAGTGTCCTCAATGCGTCTTGAGTGCATTCACATCTGTACTCTGTCTACTGTCTACTTGTGACTGGATCACATGAGACGCACGTTAATGCCAGGTCTTTTAGCTGAAGTTTAGACGACGATGACAAAAACATCTTTGCTTTTTTCCAGTGCTGTGGGAGCAGGTGAAAAACACACTCAGCCCAAAAAAAGTTAGGTCAGTCCCAGTGAAGCAAAATGCCTTGAATCTCTTCCCAAATCCAAATCCAGCTTTAGGGAAGAGGGGGGTGGAGTGCGTGCAAACACCTTCACACCTGGACTGGACAGCCTCTATACTCACTGGCTCTGGACTGTCTGTGGAGGCCTCAGCCTGTGTCTCTGCTTTTATCTGTGGATCTACTGCTTGTGTCTGTTTTAGAGCAAGGACATACACAGCGAACATGTAGGTAGGAGCTCTACGCCTTCAGATGGAAGGAGGGAGGGTATCGTGTAACAATGAGTTTGATCTGACAAGAAAAAAAAAAAGACTTACAGATCCATCCATGTTGGCAGGCGAGGAGCTACGGGGGCCCATCATGTCTGAGAGAGGAGAAACAGTACGGTGATGGAAGAGCGTTAAAAGTAAAGGTGAATTCTTTGAAACGCAGAGACGGCAGAAGACATACCCATCCCAGAGATGTGTTTGTTTTCTGGGTAACGACTGTGTGGGTCTGATGGAGGTCGTGGACCTGAGGGGAGGAAGGAAACAAGGTTCAATGAAGACTGGAATCCTTTAAAACTCAATAAGATTCAATACATAAGAAGCATATGAAGATTTTTTTCCCAAAGGTCAAAGATTGGTCATCTCTACTCCATTTGGACAACAGTCAGAGGGAAAAAGAATACTGGATGAGTTTGAAGCCCTTGAAAACTTGAATTTAATCTAATTTATTACTATTAAGCTTAAAAAGAAAGCTAATCTGGTTAATCAAGACTGTTTGTCTTGAAGGTTTAGGACCCTGTTGCTTCTAGTAAAATATGTTTTTAAGGGCTTTAAAAAAACAAAAAGGTGAGGCACATATTTCAACAGCAAAATCATTCACAAAATGAAATTTCTAAATGACTGAATGCAAAGACACAGAACAAGAGGCAGGTAAAAGGGAGTTGAAGTTAGAGGTACCAGGAAGAGGCGGGATGTGACACAAGCTGGGAAGAAATAAAAGGAAGAACTCAAGAGGGTGAAAGAGCTGAAAAGAATAAGAAGGTCAAGTGTGCAAGAGTAGAAAGACTTAAGGACACAAGGTTGTAGCGGAGGGAGGATGTCCATCTGAGGCGAAGTAATCCACTGGGACTCACCATACGGGTCAATTCTTCGCCCCACTGGGGCAGAAGGAGGGCGCCTGGGACCCTCTATCATTAATGGAGGGGATGGTGCACCCCCACTCACAGGAGAGGGACCATATGAATCACCTGTTATGATCAAACCATCCATTTACCAAAGGAAAAGACAGACCTGACAACACACTCCACCCTACTGAGGAGAGGCTCTCAGAGAAAGTCACACTGAAATGACAAACCTACAACAAATCATCTTTCTCATTTAGCAAAATCAAAATACAAGAAAAAAGGAACGCGATATTTTATCACAAAACAGCAGCCTCTTCTCAGAGCTCTGCGGGATGAGAACTGGAGAGTGTGTGTGGTGTGTGTGTGGCCTGCTTACCTTGGCGGGGGCCTGCAGGCTGGCCAGAGTTCGGTCTGAAGAGAGGAGCGCGTCGTTCATTCAGTTGGGAGGTCAGTACAGCCAGCCTGTTAATGGGTAAGATGAAAAAGAAAAAAAAAACCTTTGGTTAGTGGGCTAACTATTATTTTCATTATTGAATATATTAAATAATCAATTTTCTCTTGATAAACTGACTGTTTTGGATCTTGCCACATAAAATCAAAACTCAGATGTTTCAGCTGAGTTGTAACACATCAACAACCCACTTAAACTACTATAATTCTGCCAGCACCTACTTTTCACGGAGCTTTGATGATTCAAGCTTCTCTTGATTCAGAGCTCGCTCGGCATTACGAGCATTTACCTGAAAACACAATGGAGAATTAGTGTGTAACCAGATTCTTAACGCCTTAAGCTGACTATTAGCCTTAAACAGGCTTAAATGTCCATTTATAGCATTTAAGCATATGTGAATAAATTACACCACTATGTACAACATACCCAGTTTGAGTGAGTTTTGTTTTCCTGGTCTTTTATCTGAAAAGAGAGGAAGAAAAAGAAAAACAGATATTCACTCAGGGTCGAGTTTTCAAGTAAGATTTTTTAAAAATGAGTAAAGCTTCACAACAGTCCACCTGCTCTTTATAGACTTCCTCGGTCTTCTTCATCTGCTCCTCCATCTCATTAATGCGTTGCCTTAAGACCTTGACCTGCTCCTCGGCCTCCAGAGCTTTTCCTCCCACCTCAGACAGCATGCTCTCTTTGCTGCGTCGCTCCAACTCTTCCTTTGTTAATCTCCTGTGAAGTCGCAGAAACACCCATCTTCAAATAACAGCAACACCGAACTGCTTCACATCGTTTCCATTTCAAAGACGCATACTTTTATTCATGAGCCTTTTGGCTGGATTATGCTAAAACAGAACAGCATTTTCATCGTGGTGAAAGGACAGCAGATTTTCTTGAGTGTGTTTCTGCAGCTAACAAACGTTAGAGCTCCACTTACTGTTGCAGAGCGTTTTCCTTCTGCTGATACATTTCAATCATGATTTCGTTCTTCTGCTGGAGGATCTTGTACTGGTTTTCCACGTGGCTCTTCTCGCCTTTTAGGGTTGCTATTGCATGCTCCAGCTCCTGGTGTTGTTCTGTTGCAAAATACAACGGTATGTTCAGAGAGAGGCAGGAGGGAGGTCATATTCTACGGCTCCATGTTTATGCAATCAAATGAAACACGACCAGCATACCTTCCAGTGACTTTCTAGTTTTTTCTTCATTCAGTAGCTTGGTCATGAAACGATCACGCTCTTCTTCGACCACAGAGAGAGTGGTCTGGACCTGGAAAGAAAGAAACACATTACGATAGACTAAATACTAAATATTAATCATGAGATTTGGCTTCCAGGCTTTAATTGTTATCTGGACATCTCACCCGAGAAACATCCATCATCTGTTTGATCCGGTTCTTTATTGCGGTCTTCTTGTCTGGTTAAGACAGTGAAAGTCCATGAACATTAACAGCGTTAACAATGTCTCTGATGATTAATATGTGGTGGCACTTTGAGAATTACAGAATCTATTGGCAAGTGTATTCTTCATTTTACTACATTTTTTATTAGTAACAGAGTCCGACTAACCGGGTGCTACTTCTCCATTGGCTAAAGCTTTGGTGTCACCTTTTTGTGAATCGCAAGCGTCTAGATCTGCCAGGAGTTCAGACAGCACCTGCCAGGGGACATTTTTTATGAGGGGTGAGTGAATGATTTGACACAGGTAGAGGACATCCAAGAAATGTGACATCCAAGAAATACAGTGGCTGCGACTGGAAAAAAAAATAATCCTGACCTCCACGTTGTGATCTTTGAGCACCACTGAGTCCTCCAGCTCTTTCTGGGACTTTTGATAGACTTTGATCTGCTCGTTCAGCTCCTTGTGTTTGTCCTCCCAGGCTTTGATTGTAACCTTGAGCTGTGAGAATAAGCCGTGTCAGGACAGTGCTTCTGACGTGATACCTTTTCAAAGACCTCTGATGAAATTTACAAAATCTGATTTAAAAAAAAGACCCATTACGTTAGACCTGTTAACACTCCTCAGTGATCGACAAAATATCCAAACAAGTCTGCATATCGTCTTACTGTTTTATTTTCTTCTTTTAGTGCTGCATAATCTTTCTCAAGGCATTTGTGCTGAACGTTTCGGGCATCTTCACGAATCTTAGCCTCGTCCAGGAGAACCGTGGTCTGTGGGAAATACATGCAGTTTATAAGGGAGGTCGAAACCAACAAGCTTCCTATAATCTTTCGATGTGCAGACGAGTATGCGAGGGCACGCACCTTGGCGAGAGCTTCCTGAATCTTTTTTCTGCTGAGCTGCAGCTTCTCGTTAGACTTCTCCAATTTCTCAATCTATTGCAGAAACCGTTAAGCATCATTAATCTGAGATGACAGTCAGAGTTCTATCAGGAGGGGGGAAAAAAATCTTAAACAATTACCCTGGTTTCATTTTGCAGAGAGTTTGCCCTTTCATCTTCAAGCAGTTTTGAGCATTTCTTCTTTTCCTCAGCAATTTTATTATTCCGCTTTTCTGCCTCCAAAATCTTACTCTGCAAAAAGGCAATGAGAGAAACTTCAGATAGTCCTTTAAATTCAGAAGCCATTTCACTTGCTAGCCAAGTGACACACAACATCTAAAAAGGACATTTACAGCTCAAGCAGGAACACTTCCTAGTTCTTAAAGCTCTTTAAAAAAAAAAAAAAGTACACGTAAATACACACAAACAGAAGCCTTAGTTTCTTAGCGCTTACCTCCAGGCCCTGCATCCTCTTCATTGTACAGCTAACTGTTTCCTTTGACTGTTTTTGATGGTCTTTTAGCTGTTCAGTCTTTAAAAAGAAGGAAAAACAATTGAGAGGGTTCCAGGAATAAAAATGTTCACTTTTTCGAAAGTAGCTCACAGACATTTGATTACATTTGGTTTGTAGCTCACCTGTTTCTGGAGTTCAGACATTTTGGTGAGGACATCATTCTTCTCTTTTTTAAGTGACTGGATTTGCTCCGTCAGCCTTTTTTCATCCACTGTGTCCACAAAAGTGCAACAAAAAGATGCACAACTGGTTAGATGTTACACATCTGCGTTTTGTAATGGGCTGTGAAAAAAGGTATGTAAAAACTTACCAAGGTATTCTCTCCTTTTTACCTGAAAAGGTTTAGAGAAGCATTAAGTATCAGTTTTACCATGTCAGGAATAGTATTCAATGGTAAAATTAATATGTCAGTCTCAAACCATGGGGAGTTAAGCTGAGGAGGAAAATTAGACTAGATTTTTCACTCTGAAGAAGAACACTACATTTAAATGTTAAACTTGACTTTTGGTCAATCATAACAAATAATACCACTAGAGATGAGAGCAGCAATAGTACAGCACTTACTGCCAACACGGTCCTCCAGAAGAAGAGGGTGAAGGTCACTACTCCAATCAAAGTGGTGATGACAACAGCTTTCCAAGGACAGCCAAACAACGTTTCTCCTGGCTTCCACTCCTCTGGCAGTAGTGAAACCATCTGATGGCACAAACATGACCAAAGTTTTAAGGAATGATCAGGGACACAATCAGGATTAAGGAAATTAATCTGAACAAAAGCTGGTTAAACATCACTCTTAAAGACAGGAGTCCTACGTCTAAAGACTCACAATAAATGAAGGGTAAAATACCCTTGTTAACCTTTTTACTGTTCTTAAGTGTGAATATTATGACAAAACTACAAATAGAGTTAATATAAAGTAATAAAGTTAATATTTGTAAAGCACAGTGAGACACTCAAAAGCATCAAAGCAACTTCCAGTGTTTACATGTACTCCTAGACTGAGATATTCATTAACTGACATCTGATTAACAAAAAGATATGAGTGATCTGTTTCTCTATTCGCACTGCTGAGAAGAAAGCTCATCAAGATATCAGAGCACTACCACACAATAATAATAAAACCAAGCACTGCCACAGGCAATGTCCTTATACCACAAGTATTTCAGGTACTGCACTGTTAAAAGGTATCAATGAGAGTACTAGAAGATGGTTGCTGTTACAGTGCATCAGTGGAGCAGAAGGCCAATTTCTGCCTTTACCTGCTACGTCCAAATTCAGACAACGAACATTCACAAATAGAAGCCAGGTGGGGTTTATGCCACAGTTAAATCCATCAGCCTATTGGTGCCAAGATGCTTGAGTATTCAAGAATCAAAACAGCCAAAATGGATCACAGTTTTATCCCTTTTTTATTAATATCCAGCCACACCAAGAAGAACTCATACGAACACTGAGCCAACCACAAAGTAACCTTTGAACTGAACAAACACACACTCCATGGCTCTTTTGCAATGTAGGGATTGCAAATAAATGAACACAACACATTGCCTGGAAGGATTAACGTGCTTTCTTCTGCCTAAAGTGTGCTTTTTCGACAATGCACAAAGGCAGGGCTGCAACCATGTTTTGTTTCAAGGTATCCAAACTCGAATCTGCACTGAAAACACGCTATGAAAGACCCACATGGAAGCAAATGATCTTCTGTCAACATCTAAAGGAAAGACCAGCTGCATCGGCTAGTGTGAGGTGAGTGAATTAAGGAGTAGTTGACGCTCACGTCAATGTGCATTAGCCATATGCTCATTAACACGTCAGCAGGCCATGGTAGCATAGTAAACACTGGACATCTTGGCCAGACTGACTCAGTTTCTCACTTACATGTTGCAGCTCCTTTAGAAAAAACACGTAAACATGATCCGGTTCCATTACGGGTCGGGGTAACGTGTCACTCTCCATACCAGGCTTTGAAACAAGAGCGGAACTAGCTAAAGTATGCTAGTTTGACAGGTATTAGCTTGCTAGCACGTTAACGTTAGCTGTCCTCAAAGTAACCTGTAACAGTCCGGTTAAGCTGCTGTCCGCCGTTAAAGGCCAGGGTGAAAAATAAAAACACGCCGTTACAAACACTGACAACGTTATATAACCCAGACAGGCCCTAAGTAGGACTCCTCAACAACAGTTGGCTAGCGGAAATTAAAGATGAGTCGTCGAATCTCATTCACTATCAAAAAACAAGCGATAAACTGAGACGTTAGCCAGCCGGAGCTTCAGATGTGGGTAACAACTTTAGCACAACAAGCGATTAAGAAGCCGGATTAATCTGACAGCACAGAGATCATCTTTTGACTCGGTCTCATCTTAATTATCTGCCTTTCCATGCTAAAATAAGGCCCGCTGGATGCGCTATTAGCCAGCTCAGCACCGGCTGTGTTGAACTTCAGCCTACACCGCGACAGTCAACAAGACCGGGGGAGGCCCGTGCGGCGTTCAGGAAACTCGGAAATTTGAAGTTTACCCTGATATACAGGTCCCAATGTCCTCCATGTGAGCGCTGACACCTCATACTTAAATCGACCTGGCTTCTGTCTGCTGGAAGATACAAGTGCTGAAAATGCTTTAAAATCGTTGTGAAACTAGAATTATTAGACCAACCACACCACTACATGATAAGGTTTACTTTCAGTGCAGTTCAGGGTTCCACAACCTTTTTTTGAATGTTTTCATGCTGCTAATGCCTGGCAACGCTGTGCATGTTTGTTGTGCAGCATGCACACTATCTTACAATTCTTAGACTTACCACAGTGGTCCACTCTGCAATTTTACTCATGATCATTGAAAAGATGCAGCCCATGTAAACAGTTCCAGTTGAGAATAATCCCACTTCATCCTCATGAATTTCAGACACAGGTTCCATAGAGTCCAGAGATCCTGGCAGAACAAAATGTGTGCGTGTTATGGACTGATTAAGCAAAAAAATTAAATTCTTCCAAAATGCAGGTAAAGCAAAGACAAAATCAAACAAGACATTTCTATGACTTAAACATAATAAAATCTCAGGGAGCTTAACATGCAGTGGACTGATTTACTGACCCTGAGAATGAACTTTTGAACATAACTGTGCTACATTTTATTGTAACCAAGTCCAAAAACAGCTTTACATTTTCAAAAGACACCACAAATGTGCAGGACTTTAGAATATTAAAGTCACATATGGCAAAAAGACTCCAGTAATTTTTAGATCTAAAGAAACACCTTCACAATCGTCACCAGAAACTTGTATGCTGTGAACACGAATAATCAATTAACTTAATAAAACAACAAAATAAAACTTAAATTAAATTGATTATATCGTTTCGATTACCAACCTGAGGGCGAGTGCTCGACCTCGACGCCAAGGCCCATGTCTAAGGGACTCTCCAGGGTGGCTTGAGGGACCCTCTGTATCTCGTCTGATGCGCTGAAGCTTGGCTGATTGTCTTTGTTTTTATTGAAGTGTCTGCCTTCCTCCTCCACACTGACATCTGGTCCGCTGTGCATCTCATCCAAAACTATGTGCTCTTCCTTAATCTCTGCTGGCCCTTCCTCATGATCGGTTACTGTGAGGTTGTCATTGTTCTCATCCTCAGGGACGCGGTCAACCTCGTCTACTTCAGCAATGTGGGGCATGTCGTCTGTTTCTTTCCGTCCATGTTCATCTACAGTGAAAACACAGCAGAATAAAAGAGCAATTAGGGATTAGTCAAACAGGTCATTTTCCAGGTCTGTCTAAAAAGTTCATGG
The DNA here is from genome assembly GCF_042242105.1 of Pempheris klunzingeri. Taxonomy (NCBI): domain Eukaryota; kingdom Metazoa; phylum Chordata; class Actinopteri; order Acropomatiformes; family Pempheridae; genus Pempheris; species Pempheris klunzingeri. The sequence continues at coordinate 14,671,670 of NC_092029.1, read as the reverse complement.
TTAGAAAGGGACGTTTTCCTGGCAGGAGATTTTAGTTTGTTTTATAACTCGGGTTTCTGTCAAACACATTTGGTCTAATGACAGCAGGTGTGGTCTATAGCTTTGTAAAGAGCGTGGTATTTGCTAAGTAGGAGGTCAGTGTGACAATCTTTAATTTAAGACAAAAGAGTGAAACCAAAGGTTGGCAGAGTTAGGGCATGTGTAGTCGTCAACTGGACAGAAACTATTTTAAATCTATAAGTGGGCTGTACACTGTATGATATTATCAGCAAAGCAATTGTATTCTTTTAGGTAATTACAGACAAAGGACAAAGGTGGTCGTTCAGTGTTTAAATTGAGCCATGTTTACACTTTGTACGTAGACACACTGAGGATGCACCCTGACCAAAAAGCTCAAGCTACATACTAGCTAGCCACCAAACTGAGAGTCCATTTTTTTTCCCCCAACTTAGTCGAGTACGCAGAGCCAAACAATTTGATTAGGCCCGACAACTAGGGCAAGACTTCCAGAGTTGAGGTATCAAATAGCTGGTGCAATAGCCTTGTTCACAAATGGTCACTTGAGACACATTCTGAAGTGTGAACCGCAGTCCCTTTTCACTGGATGTAACTGGTGATACTCTGAACAGTGCCTGAAAAGGGTGATGTCTGGATATCTGTTGTGCCACGGTATCAAATTCTGCATTCACTTTATCTGCGGATCATAAGCTGATGAAATATGCTGTGCTAGTGTGTGAAAGGCCCATGTCAGTGATTAAAGAAGAATATGCAATGATAAGACTTGACTTTGACAACGACAGAGGAGCCAATCCTTCAGCACTCATTTCTACAAGATACTCAAATTAGAAGAATAATAAAAACAAACCTACCTTGATCAAGATGCGATTCTTTTTCTGTTGCCAAAGGTGTGCTGTCACTGGCTGTGGAATACTTTTGTCGTAGGCTGAATGCAAGCTCCTGGAAGTCATCCAGTATTTCGGTCTCCTCATCCACACTACTCTTGTCCTCATGTTGGTCGTAATTGTGTTTTGTGTCCCGGCTATCCAGCATCTTCTCAATCTCATCCAGGATGGTGTCCTCAGAGGTTTCCAGGACGCTCTCCAGCGCATTTTCAATGTCCTGTGTGGTTGCCGAGTGTGAGAGACGAGTAGCCTGCAATTCTGTGTCCAAGTCAGTAAACATGTCCTCCATTTTCCAGAGATTCTTGAGGCCAAGAAGCTTTTGGATCCGCTCCATTTTCTCCTCTGTGAAGTGGCCTCGAAGCAGAGTCAGCCTCATCACGCTGCTGCTGTATTCTGGCTCCGGAGTGGACGCAGGAGTTTCGGGTGAGGGTTTGTCAGGGTCTGCGTGGTCTGATTGTGAGAAAGAAAGTGCATTTTCATCCTCAAGTAATTCTTCTTTCTCCTCCTCTTTCTCCTCTTCCATCTGGGGTTCTCTCTCATCTACCCACTCCTCTGTAAGAAGTTCCTCATGAATCTCTGGTTCCTTGACAGGTACTTCTGGTTGACTGTTATTACTCTCCATATCAGTCATTAAATGGTCATGAATCTGCCCAGGTAGGCTGTTATCTATCGTCTTTTCATCATCTTTGACGTCTGAATTATTTGATTGCGTCTCGTCGGTGAACAGGTCTTGATGCGTTTCAGTTTCGGTGCTGGATAATTCTTGATCGGTCACCGTTTCAGCCAATTCATCCTCTGAATCCTCACTGTGCTCTGTTGCAACGCCACCATCCTGTACATTAACATTATCGCTACTGATTTCTGCATCTTCGGACACGTCCTTCTTTTCCTCTTTGTGCTCAGTGAGTTCATCTGATGTTTCAATATCCGGGTTTTGAATTTCAGAAAGGGCAGAAGTATCATCTTGTGAAACCAGATCTACTGATACGGTACTTTCTTCTGCCTGATGGTGTATTGGCTCATCAGTTGGTTGTAATGTTTCCTCCCGAGCACCCGCAGGTCCTATCACTTCTTCTTCATCATCATCATCATCATCATCATCATCATGGTCATACAAGTATTTGTCTGGCTCCTTTGCCGATTCTACTGATAGTGATTCTGCTACACGTTTCCTCGCTTCCTCAAAACTCTGAGAGGTATTTGAGGCAGGTATTTCCTCCTCATCCTCGTCGTCCTCATCTTCCTCCGAACTCAAATCGTGTGCCGTCTTCTCTACCCCCGTGACAGCTGAAAAAACAGCATCTCCAAGTGTTGTCCACATGTTCTTTTCCTCTGCGGCCTCTGGTTTATCGTCATGTGTTGTTGGAGGACTTTCGTGCATTTTGAAGGAATCAGATGCCGGAGTGCTCGCGGCCTCGTCAGAGAAAGACAGCAGTGGGATTTCTACTTTAACGTCAATGTCATCTTCGGGAGGGCTTTCCACATCTTCGCTTTCCTCCTCTTCATATGGCGTGACTCTCGTGGTGATTTCGTCATTGGTGGTAACAGCATCGAAAGTTGTTCCAAGGGTAGTTTTTAACACAGGGATTTGGACTCCTTCAGAAATCGAGACTGGTTCATTTTCTGATGCAGAGTCATCTTCGGGCTCAGATTCTACCTCAGATGTTGTGGCTGTGTCCTTTTCGAGAACAGACTGTGCTGCATCTTTTTGCTCAACGTCCGTGTCTTCTGCAGGTTTTCCAGTAGCATCAGGTATAGCTGTTGTATCAGACTCTACTGCTTTTGTAGAAGGCGATTCGGTCTCCACCGCAAGTTCAGACAAAGAGGCACTTTGATCATCTGGCACTTTATCGAGATCCTCAGATTTATCTGGATGATGATGTGTTTCGCCCTCTGCCACTTCGATTTGGTCAGATGTTTCCTTATTTACGTCATCATTCTCCCCCGATGAAGAGCCTAACAGTAAATCTATGTCGTAATTGTCAAATTTATCATATCCAGTGTCAAAACAGACAAAATCTGTTTCCTGAAAGGAAGAAAAAAATTTAACTTACAAAAAACATACATGGGGGATTTATAAGGGCTACTCTGTATTAATACGCTGTCATAGTTTGAAAGCTCCAGTGTATTTTGAAATTGCATTTTGACTCATCGAATTCAGCAAGTTATCAACATATTTTCATACCTCTGCTCGAATTTCGAGTTCTTTGTCAGTGTAAACGTGGTTAACTGCAAGAAGGTCCTTTGGGAAATAGCCAAAGTGACTTCCAACCTATTGAAAAGTACAAGAAGACACACATTGAGGATAATAACTGTAAAGAGCTCGTTCAATACCGATTAATTATTGACCACAGCATACTTACACTTCCTGCCCACATATCAGCCCTTTTGCCTGACAGTTTGTAGTATACATAGATAGTTTCTGATTTCTTGACCGACAGGAACCGACAGTCTGGTCCTGAGAAATCTCCCACAGCTTTTCCCCGACACAGAAGCACTGTGAAGGCAAAATATGTATTCTATATTAGAATTGCCTGAAAAAGGGAACCTGATCAATACGTTATTTTTCCACAGTGCTCATGTCAAGAATACAAAAATGCCAAAATGGCGGCAACTTGTCCAAGAGGCACTCAAGACGATTTAACATTGCTCATTTAATGGATTAAATATTTGGCCCTTATAGAAAACTGAAACTTGTGATCTGTTTGCTATATTTTCCTTAATGAATGCAGGTTAATTGCCTGGTACTTTTCTGTTTTTTTACAACAACATTGCCTACTATTTCACATACAGCACAAAATGAGACTTGTACTGATGTGCCTAGAGGAGACGTCTACAAATAAAGCATTTACCATTTATTAAAACCAAAGTCTCCTGGTTTTAGTCTCACATATTGGTTCTAAACATCATCCGAAGTCAAGGAACAAATCTACTTGCACCTTTATGTGCTAATGAGTCTAATCTTTACTGTTTTATGACTCCATACTAGCTTCCAATGATGATATATCAGCAGTAGAACAATTCACCCACACCAGCCTTTGGCGTTGGTGATAGATAACAACAGCTGTAAGTTAACAGTCCCCTTGAGACTTTGAGGTTGGTTTAAACCTAGCAGTGCAAACATGAATGTAAATGAGCTGTCCTTCACACAGTCACCTAAAGCTAACGGTACATTAAAGAGTTTGCTGGTTTAGCTAAGAAATCTACAGCGACGTTAGTCTGTGGTCACAAACATTAGCTAAACGGTGAGAAGTGACAACCAAAGCTAATGTTGCTTAACAACACTGCTAGAAAGGTTTTTACTTTGTTAGCTGACGTTAACTATTGTTTGTTTAACATTAGCATAGCTTTTGGCCAAACCGGTCGGTGGCTAGTTAACATAGCTGCTAACATTAGCCGCCACTGTCCATCCAGGAAGGCAGGCCGGAGCTGCCAGGCAACCGGCCAGCGCAGCCTGCGTCCGCACGAATAACCTTCCCAAGCTAACATCTGGTGTTAACATTAGCTTTCTGTGTTTCCAATGGGCAGCACACACATAAACAGCGTCGGAGCAGCTGCGAGGGAGCATCCCGGTCGCAAATATCGACTGGCAACAGGTCTAAAGATAAGGCGCAGTTTATGGCTAGCTGTGGTGTCGGGATGAGGGAAGATGCATCCTTGAAGTCCTGATGAAGAACAAGCCAGCAAACTTACTGCTGCACTCCTCATCGGCGCATCTTTTAAAGTCGGAGAACCTTTTTTCCAAGGCTGCGGTTGAGATAAAATTAAATAAAAGTAATAAAAAGCCTTGTCGGTAGAAGTGTTTTGCTGCCATGCTGGCAGTTTTGTTGACTGGCTCTTGCCTGGCTGCTGCTGCTGCTGCTGCTGGGAGCATGAGCACTGGGTGAAGGAGCCGACACGTCAGCACATCAGATCCGGCTGGGTGTCGGCACGGATAGGTTTTCACAGGATATAAGGCTTGGATCAGGCTGCTTCATGTGACTGTGGGAAACAAGCCCAGATCCATGCAGCGATGAAGGAGAGACTGCACAACACATCAGCCCCATCATTTAACATGTGTAGTATCTTCTGGAATAATCCATCAGACACAGAGAGGCAGACTCAAGTATTTCTACTCCATTACATACTAAAGGGGAATCCTGTTCACTTCACTACATTTATTATAGTAATTGCAGCATGATTAGATTTATATTCGCTACTGAGTTATATTTCAACTGCAAACTATATAATTTAGAATTTGTAGGTACACTTGATGTTTTACTGTTACAGGGTTGTCGACACAGTATGACTGATATAACTGTTCACATGCACCCAAGGGCATCTACATTATTAACAAAAAGATTTAAGAGATTGAAAATCAGGTGTTTTGTATCACACATATTTGTAGTAACTAGAGTAACTGGAGTATCTCAGTCTATGCTTCCTCACACATGTACTCCATTTATTTGTTACTAGTTACTAATAGTTACTTTACACAAAAATATGAAATACTTGGATGACATGATGTGGTACTATAGTCCAAATCTATCCAGTAGCATCTAAAGTAAATGTACTCTCAGTCAAGTAACGTTTTGAATACAGGACCTCTACTTGGAATGAGATAAGAAACAAGCGGAGAAGAAGAAAAAAACAAGCGAAGAAGTTCTTTGCTCCGCCTTTTCCGACCACAGCAGCCAATCACAGATCAGCTCGTCTCTCTACTTCCTCAGCTGCCGTACTGAGACCTGCTAACAACATGTGGATGTCACAACAATAGTTTATATATTTATATATTTTTAAACAAATAACCAGACTGATTTTAACTCTGATAGTTGCTGCACGTTGGACATGAAGCTTTAGCTCACCAATACAGGTTAGCTTAGCTTCTAATTTAGCATCGGGACGTTGTTTTCCTTCAGGAACATTTGAGTTAAAGGTAGGAACTGAGATAACTTTCTTTGAGAAATAGATGATAATATAATTAATACAGTAAGAATGTCGTTATCGGTGGTGAAATTCATTCAAAACGATGCTGAGGAAGCTAAATAGCCAGAAAATTAGCCTCAAATTACAACAACACCTATTCTTATACAATTATAGAATAAAGTTACAGTTAACTAACCCCAAAACCTTAAAGAATATATAATCGTTTACATTATAACCGGCATTGTGTGTGTGTCCATCTTTACTGACTGCCTGTGTCCTGTAATACCTCGATTACATTACAACCAATTTGACGGACAGAAAATCAGACATCAACCTGGACTTAAATGGATTATGATGGGCATTTCTAACTATTTTGTGACGTTTTATTGAACAAATGATAAGTGGATTGAGAAATTAACCAGCAGATGAATCAATAGTTAGAATAATTGCTCAGAACACAAATGTTTTTCTCCCTGCAGGTGGAAGCTCACACCAGAAGTAGTGATAAAAGGCAGCTGTCTTGCCTGATTTTAACTGCTGTGCTCATTATGGATGATTTGGAAGGAGAGCTGAGGCGTCTTGAAGACTTAGAGGATGACAATGACTCCTCAGACAACTCTAAAGGAAGTGGAAAAAAATCAAAGCTCCCTCTTGTCAATCCCATGTGTGTAGGTGAGCCACATACATTGTTTACAATGTAGCATCTATAATATATCAGTTAATATGAACTTATAGCAGATGTTAGAAATAACTCCAAAATGTTTGTGTATGTATATATATATATATATATATATATATATATATATATATATATATATATATTTAGGTAAAAAAAACTATATTTAGGTAAAAACTGACGGATAAATGACTCACGCTATTGACAACAAATGCCTTTGTGTCATAATAATAACATTGCTTTTTTTTCATCTCAAGAGACACCTAAGGAAACTGGGTTCCACCAGGGTACCAGAATATGTCTGGAGCAGATCAGAGAAGCCCTGCTGCATCATAGATGGCAAGAGGCAGCAGAATATATGGCGTGTTACCCACAGATATTGGAGGACCCTACCAATAGCACAGTTCAGCAGTACAAGGAGGTAGGTTGGGTTTTGTTTGGTCTGCGTTAGTATGTTTTTGTGTTGTGCGGACAGCGCCCAGCCAGCATCGCTTACAGACCACCAGTTATACAGTAGGAGTTCTGGGACAGAATTTCTCACATGAATCACTACACATAATCCTAAAGTAAAGAATGGACAGACAACTCCATGACTCCTCTCCCGAGTTGCTACAAAAGCCTTGTTTCTAAAAACACAACTTTATTCTTTTACAGTCCTCCAGTCTACATGCATTTGCAGAGATTGCAGACTTTATTTTACATTAAATATATTCTTAAATGAAGTATCTGTTATGTAAACAATTTGATAAACCACTTGATCCTTCATGTTAACACTTTTTTTTTTTGCAATGCCCAGCTTATTTGGAGAATCAGCACTGAGATCCTTCACCATCACCCAAACTCAAAGATGGAAGACTACAACAACATCTACGAACGAATGAAACACTCGGGAGTTAAGCATTACCTGATGGTATGTTAGCTAGTATTCCTCACCCCACTCTGCTCAGTTTTCATGTTGATTTCTTTCTTCTTCTTTTTTTTTTTTTACATTGCTGAAACCCACTCCTTTGCATCTCCAGATCTGTCTAGAACATTCGTTCCACCTGCTGCTTAATGGTCACATTGAGGATGCAAAGCGACAGCTGTCCGTTAGTGAAAGTTGGAGGTACGGGAAGGAGACAGCAGCTCAGCACCAAAAGATTAAACTGATCCAGGCCTACAGGAGTTTTCTGGATTATATCATCTGGTGTGACAAAAAGTTGACATACTCCAACTCTGGTAAAGTGATACACAGCTCAGTACCCAAAGCATCTATTATTTACTTGCATGAGTTGCACACACGCTGCAAGCTCTTGTGTGATGTCACAATGCCACCTACAGGTCAAACCCAGTAACTACTCGGGTAAAAAAAAAATAAATGGGTGATCTGGTCGTGGGAAACCTGTGTGTACAGCCTTTCCACTGAATACCCACCAGTGTGATTGATTTTTAAAAAAATCAGTTTATTGTTTGTCTTAAATGAGATGCAAACTGATTGTATCATTTCAGATTATGATGCATGTCTTGACAACCAAGACATGCACAGCTACTTCAGGCAGGCCTCTGTGAATCTAAAGGAGATTCTGCAGAATCCTGGTGTCTGGGATCCCTTCATACTGAGTTATGTTGAGGTGAGCTCTTGTTCGCAACTGCATATATACGTAATATCACAAGATCAAAGACAAAAGACCAGAGCTTTCTTGGTTTTACATGTTTGTTTTTTAGGTTTGCTATTATTCAATTTCAAGCCAAATTCAAGTGAAATGTCCCTACTTGCTGTGCAGCCGTTGTTTTATTTTGGCAGATGTTGGAGTTCTACGAGGACCACGAGAATGCTTTGAACGTCCTGAATGACTACGCCTATGACAACGCTTTTCCACCCAATCCCAACGCTCATGTCTATCTGTATCAGTACTTAAAGCGGCATGATACTTCAGAGAGGAAACTGATTAAAGTATTGAAGGTATAACTCTATTTTAAAGCACACTGCATATTTGTATATTATTTAAAACTAGAACTTGTGCCTGCCTGTTATTAGATTTACAGTTAAACACATAATAGCACACTGTGTCTAACGCATCCTTTAAAATGTCACTTCCTCATGCCGTAGGTCCTCCATGCACTAGTCCCAAGCCATGAGCTGATGTTGGAGTACAGCTCTCTCCTGCTTCAGTCAGGTAAAAGCGGATTTGACTAAATTAAATGTCTATCATTAAGCAAAAATACTCAGAATTAAAATGATCCTATGTGAAGAAACTCGATATTAGTTGTTTCTGACCGAGTGATGACTGTCTGGAAACATCAAGAAGCTAATTGTTTTGAAATAAAAATGTTTATTATAGAGCTTTGGAGAGAATACCATCATTTCACCATCTGGTTTTTAATTAAAGTGTATTCTCCTTTCTTATAGCCATATCACCTGATATAATTTCCCATAATAACCATTATTGATGTGCTTGTTTGTTTGTCTTTTCAGAGAAAAAAGATCACACCCAGAAAGCTTTAGGAGTCGTTCTAGAAATGCTGGACTTTGCCTGCTGGAGGAGCGACCTGAATGTGTGGAAGTGTTTAAAGGCCATTATTCAAAAATTACAGTTGCAGTACGTACCAGATGTTTGGAAAATTCGATTTTGACTCTTAAGAGACTGCAGCTTAAAGTTTTGGTATGTCTCTTTTAATAGATGTTGATACCTGTTGCTTTGCGTATTTGTGTGTTGAAACAGAGAAAACTGGAAGGACGTCGTCTCAGAAAAGATGGCTTCAAGGAAGGACTGGTGGCCTGCGCTGCACTTCACAAGGTTCCACGCCAGTAAAGACTCTGAGGAGAACCCAGAGCTCCTAGAAGAGAAGGCGCCGCTAGCAAAAATCCTTTGCCCAGGTAAGTAGGTGTATATATGCATTATATCATGTAACTTTTAACTACAACATCCACAGCAGTGACAACATCCACAGTAGAGACAGAAGCCAACAAACAACATGAGCCAGGAAGTTTTTTTTTTCCCCTCTGGCGTGCAATAATCTGTGTTTTATTTTGTAAATTATACTCTGACCACATTTATAGATGGGGACTTCTGTTACTGAAGAAAATCAAAGGTTATCCCTCTCTAATTCTAAATAGCCTCTTAAAACCCCCATACGTACAGTATAGGACTTCTGGAGACCGCTTCTGGTTATATACAAAAGTTGGAATAATCACATTTTGTGTACCACAAAAACAGGTGTGATGTTACAGTAATTTTAAAATGACCATCAAGTCACTTCTTGTGTGGAATGTTGAGAAGTCGGCATTTCACTGGTTACAGAAAGCCTGAAGCTGCACGTCAACTGAAAATTCCACCTTTCAAGATTTTCTTCACCAAGTATTTTACCAATGACGCGTGGTTCATTATCTCTAAAGAACCTGAGCTTTTCCCTACATACTTTGCTTTACACTTAATCTGTCTCTGTTCTTACAGAGCTAATGCTGAAGTACACAGCTGGGAGGTGATCAGTGGAGGGTGGACTTGAAAGAAGAACTCATGACTTCACGATCAAAAGCAGGGCTGAGATGCTGTGCGGGAACAACTGAAAAACTCAGGCAAAGGTGTTTTGATGAAGAGGAAGAATCCTCATGAATGCACATTTGTACATTTGATTTATTTTCTTTTCGGGCGTTAATATACTTTTTATTTAAGGTGCACTGGCACGCAGACACGTGTTCCCGAGGTGAAAAGCGGACCTTGGTATTTGTATTTTTTAAACATGGCCTTGAGCTTCATTATCAAAGCACAAGCTGGGTTGTCCACTGTGTGGAGCTCTTGTTCTTTTGTTGTTTTTGCAGCGAGCGTCTGGAGTGCATGACCACCTAACTTTGACAGAAACGGAGTGCAGCTCTGAATGTCGGTGTACACATTGCTTTCATGGTTTCTGTAAACATTTCAATGAGTCCCATTCTGCCCTCAGTTGACCTGAGAGCGTTTTAACGTCACAAGAGAGTTCACACCACGCGCTGCCTGATGGATTTTCTCCCTGTCAAACGTATTGTCATGTGAAGATAATCAGCACAGACCTTTCAGCAACATGATGAGCACAGTTTTGTGAGTGGGACAGACCATTGACGGGCAGCTGTTGCTAGGAGCTTTGAAATATTGAAATGTTATCTGTAGCATCACTCCTTTTCCCTTAAATGTGAGAGGTGCCTTCAGTGAAAGATCATGATTGATTTGTTTTTATATGTGCTAATATTTTGCACACACTGTATATCCATCACTGTCAAGCTTGATTTTCAGAAAGTCCTCTCGTTTCAGTGTGCCTTGTAGTAAAGATTCATTTATATCTGGATGCAGTCCATTCATTTCCTGTAGAAAAGAGGGATTTTTGCCCTAAGAATGTTTCTAATGGCATGACGAGATCCGGGCCTTCAGATGCTCCACTCACTCTCCTTTGGAGCAAACCATGAAGTGAAATCCTGCATCCAGCAGCATGCCAGTTTAATAAGTGAAAGTGTTTGTAATTATTCTGTTTCGGCTTGCCACAATGTTGGCCATGCAGCAACTCAGTCAGCCGTACTGTGTGTGTGCGCGCGTGTGTGTGTGTGTGTGTGTGTGTGTTGCTTTGCAGTCATTACATAAACCAAAGCCCAAAGCACTTGCCCGACCACAGGAGCAGCTGCAGAAGGGATCTGGGAATACACAACACATGTCTTTTGAAAATTCAAAACTCTGGGAGCAGCGAAGAGCATCGAGTCATGAGCTGGTCACTGCTTTGGATTGTGTCCTGGCTGTGACCTTTTTAAAGCTGTTATTTTTTTTTTTTTCAGGTCTTTGAATTTTTTTTAATCACCAACACAGATGCTCACAGTTGAGGCAGTCATTGCACAGTTTCCTCATCACGGAGCGGCTAGTTCCTTCCTCAAGGGCACCTTGACAGTTTTCAGCTAATTCTTTTGTCCAGGAGCGGAGACTCTCCTCTAAGCTCACTCCACGAAGGAGCTTCTTAGGCAGTTACAATTTCATGTTACTCACCGGATCACGAGAGATTTTAAGTTTGAACAGTTTGATACTTGTCATCTTTTCTCGCCAAATCTGTCAACAAAAACACCTGGTTTATTTGGGTTTTAATCTCCCCCTGACGGTAGCAGTCAAACAAACACAGCATAAAATGTCCCGAATGTAGCCACCAGCTTATTGTTGCCTCCTGAGGCAGCAGCAGGAGTCTGGGGCACGGTGTCCTCGCTCTAAATAAGACACTAGGAATTTGCAGCTTTGTTCCTTGCAGTTTCCACGTGTGCTTGGTCATGACATGGAGTTAGAAAAGGGCAATAGGTATAAAATCCTAAAAGTCATTTTATATCGTGATCCATTGATATAAATCAACAGGAAGTATATTTTCTGAAAAACTTACTAACTTGCTTACTAACTTTAATTTGTGGAAAGAGTAACCAGACAGGATTGTCTATTTAGTTCAGAAAATCCTGCACAGAAAATCCTGTAACTATAAATCACCATAATCCCAAACACACACTGAGACCTTTAGTTCACCCATTTCTGTGGATATTTGTGGATTAAAAGATACACACAGTGCTTAATTTGAGTGTATCCAAGGAGACAAAGTGGTGTGTTGTCCAGTGTGTTAATAACGCAAATATTCAGACTAGAAACTGGCTGATCAAATGTTGGCTTGGCTCATGTTATCGGCCCATTTGACCTCATGACAGATATCTGATATCAGAACTGCTGTATACGGTACTCATTGGCCAATAAATGAGAAGCAGTGCAGAAAAAGAAAGAGAAACCGTGTTAATCAGTTTTCCCACCAGAGGAAATCTACCACCAAATCTAAGTTGAGAAAATAAAGGTCTTGTTTATGCTCATGTTGGCCAATATATGTTTTTTTTAAAGGTATAGTTTGATGTTTTTGGCATTTTCCTTCCAAGAGGGAGCTGAGAAGTCTAGTAGTTATCTCCTAAAACAGCAAATAGTTGTTTTACATTTCTATTTGTGTGCTGATTAAACAAACGAGATAAAGCATGTCAATGCTCCATTCTTAAAGGAATAGTCAAAACACGTTTTTGGAAAAACACTCGATACCCCACCACTGGTGTCAATCCTCTCATCTAACTCTCAGCAAGAAAGCAAATAAGATAAGGAGGCACAACATGAGTCAGTGTGGTAGTTAACAGGCTGCTTTCAGATATTGTTATTGGTATCGCTCGAGGTCAAATACAGACAGTTTAGCATCATATAAACACAATGCACCCAGCCACCAGCTCTTTTGGTGCCACCAGTTCCACCAGCTTGGTCAAAGTTCATTCAGATAGGAAGAACAATGATGTATGTTCATCTGGGAATGCACCCCAAGGTTGTTGGGACATACTGTACTGTAAAATCTATCGGTTAAAAAAAAAAAGAAAACATCCATCCTCTGTGGACTCATCTGACGACTCTAACAGGCCCTTTAAACCTCCTCAAGCTCCGGGAGAAATTTACTGGCATCTTCAGCTTAACCCCACTGTGAACTGACAGGCATAACAATTGTTGTGTAATTAATCATCCGCGCAGGTTGAAGACTTAATCTAACAAATCGTGTAGGGAGACATGTTTTAATTTTATGTAGAAAGGTGCTGGATGTAGCTTTGTTGTGTTTGGGCCGACATTAATTGAGTTTTCCCCTCTCTTATGGTCTCACTCCCACTTCTCCCAGCGCACAAAAACACACACAGACACACACACACACTGCAATTGGTGACTCAAGGTCTCGCTTGGTTGGTCTGCAGGGCTCTGAGGATTTGTAACCTAAAATCCAGACTTGCACAGTCACAGTGTAACATCTCGGTAACTCTGCAAGACATTTGAAGTCTTGTATAGTTTGAGAGTGTGTGTGTGTGTGTGTGTGTGTTTGGGGGGGTGGGAGTGTGATAATTCAGCCATGCAATTTGGACTTAACATACTGATGTGTTTGCCAGTGCTGCATGCTACAAGCAGAGATAAAGCAGGAAAACATGAGGCTGAAGTCATCTTCAAAATGCAACTGAGGATCAAACTGGAAAAAAAAAACAACTAAAAATCCAACTGACTCAGAAGTCAGCTTTAAGTCTCTTGGTGCAAAATGGCCGGCGTATTACAGGTGTGTTCCAAACACACGACGGCCCATTTGAACACTATGATAACAAAAGGCTTTTGGCTTTCGACACATGATACTGGCAGATGCTAGGCAAAAAATTGCTTGAGGGGAGTCAAGTATTGGGGAACTTCAGGGAGAGGAAAAAAAGCAACAACACGCACACACACAATAGATTCCCAAAATATCCTCCCCATTCTGTCTGTGAAGTTGAAAGTGACAACTGCAATACCTTTGTTCTTGGAGTGCAGCTGCAAAAATAGCTTTCAATAATGTATTAGGAGAATAAAGACTGTGAGCTGATTTCTGTGGAGACGGTGCTCAGCTCTGTATGTGCCAAGACCAGGAGCTTTCTCTGCTGTGCGCCGACTGTGAGAAAAGATCAGGCCGGTGAACACAAACTGATCCTCTTGACTTCTAAGATTGCTCCACTTATCCGGCGTGGAATAATATCTTGGCCCTGGGATAAAAAGCTCAGCCCTCTACATATATTTACTTGGGGTCTCATATCTTCACCGGGGACTGGACAATCACTGAAACAGGGTAATTCCTCAGGGCTTGTTCCTGAAATATTGCTCATGCACACAGTCACCCCCCCCCCCCCCTTCCTCTGTGCAGAAGGCAAGCAGTGCAGAACTGCTATGTAATGACTCTAAAATGCAAAGTGCGCTGACCAACAGAGCATTCACCTGAGGCTATGGAGGTTTAATTTCTTGCGTGCCTGAGTGTGATAAGTGGCAATCCAAATGTTGTGACTCTCCTTCAAGCTCTGTGGAGGCCAGCCAAGTGGAGCACGCGTGGGGGAAGTTGGGGGGGAAAAAAACAAAAAAACAAACCTTGAATGATCTGAAATTTGAAGAAAGAGGCACCACAGAATTCAAGGCAGGCATCAATTATTAAGACAAGCAAGACAGCCGTGACACAATGTACAGATGGAACTTTGGAGGCTGTTTTTTTGACAGTGTTTTGGGTGGTCCGACTTGGAAAGAAATATTGCATCTAAAAGTGAATATTTTAACAAAGGCGAGTGACATTCCTGCAGCTGAGCTTCTGCTGACTCCCAGGGTCATGAAACAGTCTCATATTAAAGCTGCTTTCATCTCTTTTTTTAATATCAACAATGGATCACATGAGTAATGTTTAATGTAGAAGGGCTCACTCATATTGATGAACCCACAGAAAACTTTTATTTTAGCGAATATCAGTTCATTGCTTTGGTTTTCTGGCCCGCAGCTTTATCGCTTTGGTTCACTGTCACCGCTCTCATCAACTAACTTTTGGCAGCAGCGTGCAGCTGACCTCCGATGGTGAACATAGCGAAGCTTTCAGCAACTGGGTGGAATCTAAAACTTAGTGAAATCTAAAACTTAGCTAAAAGGAGAATAAATATTGACCATACACTCATCAGGTGACCAGAAATAAATTATTGCAGGTTTAATAGTCTTTTTAAAATATATTTTGTTGATGCTTCTTTGTCCTGATTTATTCTTATACTGCGATCAATCTTGATTATCTTTGATTTATGTATTTATTCAAATGGTTTCTCTATTTTTTCTGTTCATATTTTACTTTTTCTGTTCCATAATAAATGAAGTAGATCTTATTTGATTGAGTTATTATAACCCTTTCCTGCAGGGGGCACTCTTGCATTTGATGTGACGCCTTTCTTTGAGCCTTAAGAGATTTTTATTTCAAGTGTTGAGTTGAAGAGCATGAACAGAGCCTCTGAAAGACCTAATTTGCTTTTTATTCAACATGCGGGCCACTTTTGTGTGGATTCACATGATGTAATAGTTTAATTGATACCTTTCTCTGGTCCTACTGAGTGTTAAGGCTGCACAGAGGAGGATAATGGCTTTAGTTTTCGATAAACATGTAATTTTAGATTTTCACATATAAAGAAAGCATAATGGATATTTATACCACTTTAGGGGTGATATCATCAAGGTGATATCATCCACCCACACTCTCACATATCAAGCCTGCAGTCTGCAAATGAGGCATGTTTCACACTCTCTGCAGCTCTACAGGTATAATACCAGGTAGGTTGAATGATTCTTTGAAATGGTTTTCCCTGAAACCAACCTGTTAACTACCACAGCGACTCATGTTGTGTCTACTTATCTGTAATTCTGTGTTAGTACAGTGAGCGGTGAACAAACAAAGAACTCGACCTGACCCAAAGAAGCCTTGTTTGTCAGTGAAACCGTGGCTCCATTGTGGGGGGGCAAAGCCTGGCGCATTTTGAGTCAATGTGGGAGCTGGAGAGCACAGACTGTCTTTCAGTCTGTCTGTCTGTCTGCCTCTACATTTCCGCCTTTACTCATCCTTCTCTCAGTTAGCACTCCCTCTCTCACCCCCCCCCCCCCCCCGTATGTCTGGCTGCTAGTGGAGATGATGTGGTAAAACTTTTCAATATTATGTCACTTTGACATCAATTAAAAATGTAATACAGAAAGGGTGAGGGGTTATTAAATGCATTAGTGAAAAAGCTTTTAACACACTGTAAGCAGACTGTGAGAATAATGAATCAAAGCTGATCAGGTCTTTGTCATCCATGTATTTGGATATTTGGACCCATATTTTTAGTCATGGCAGCAGCGCGGCTCTGGGGATGGCTGTGTTGGTCTGTTGGTCCACCACTTTGGTCCAAAGCTCCCACGCTCTGAAATAACCTCCCTTCCCACATTGAGCCCTGTTCCACCATTGACCATTTCATATCAAATCTAAAGGTCCACCTCATGGCTCTTTCCTTTGGTTCTCTCTGACGCTGACCCATGGTTTCTGGTTCTATTAAACTACCCTTACCATCTCTTCTTTTATTACTTGGACTTTGATTTTATCATCTCACTGGCTCCTGCTGTTTTCCATTTTAGTCTTCTATGTATTATTACATTACACATTATTGCCTTTATGTCTTGTTTCCTTTAATCATGTATATCTGTACTGAGGCTGCTAGATGCTAACCCATCTGCCTCAACTGGAAAGCACTTTGGGTCAGCTCCTGTTGTTTTAAAATGTGCTTTAGAAATAAAAGTGATTTGATTTGATAAATTGAAAAAGCTCAACGAGTACTGGAAGGAGTTTCATGAACAAGCACTTGCATTTTCCCTCTTTTCATGGGATTTGTTGCCATAAGACCAATATAGAGAATCATCAGCTTTATCCTCCTAATGACTCTAAATGTTTTCATACAGTTCAAATTCAACATTAGTCTGAATGATATAGAATCTAAACACTGAGCAAATCAATTCAAGCTTTGTCACCTCTGTTGAATCTGTCTGCCTGTAGATTTTCATTGCCTGATCTCACTCGAAACATTGTGCTTTTTCTTTTGTATTCAAAAAGCTGTGATGGTGTATTACAGGGTGACATTTCGCCGCTGGCCTTTCTCTACGCTGGCCTTTAAATTTGCTGTTTGTGTGTCTTTGTCCTGTGTTTAACTGTGTGTTAGGTCAGATTAACAAATGGTAAGGCCGGTGGCAGGCTGAATAACAGCATTAACCAGAGAACAATGGGAGTGTGGGACTAAGCCCTTTCACAACCTGTCTGATAGCTTGTGGCGTTGATGTCATCCTCTGACTCAGGCCGTTACCACCGCCGCTGTCACCCTGGACGCTTGGATGCATGACATCACCAAATGACACATATCACTCTCCACTACTGCCTCCAGGCTTTCATTTCTCTCCTTTCCTCTCTCTCTCTCCCTGTCTTCAGTCATTTGCATACTCATCAGCTTTCCTGCATTGTAGGCTTCCACTTTGTCAGTCTGTGAGCAAGGAGGAGAGGAGCATGAAAGGACATCATTAGTTTTCCAAGGAGACGCAGATAAAGGGAGAGAAAGTCTGAGAACAAAGACTGTTGGGTCATGTGATGTGCTCTCAGGAGGACTTCCTTTTTAATAGAGTACAATAGTAAGTGGCTACTGATGTTGGCTGCAGATAACAGAACAGAACAAAAATATGGTGAATATCACCTTTCTTGTTTTCAGTAAGAAGAATGGTGAAGAATTTGCAGGTTTTTAAAATGTGGGCATCAGTGTTTTAGATTGCAGTGACGTGATCATCACGTCATCCCCATTCAGCTGAAACCACATATCTATGAATTTGGTGAAAAGAATTGAAGAATTAAGTGTTCCTCAAGGGATTGAGACAAGTAAAAAGTCCCCCATTGGATTATGTGAAAAAAAGCACTGTCACACAGCTGAAAACAGATGTTTTTCTCAGCTCATAAAAAGCAGATGTTGTGGACACACATGGCATCGTCCCCTTTCAATTATGGTCTGTTTAAGGTTTTCCATTGTTCCCATTCAGAAGTGATACAAATAATAACAATAACTGATTGTAAAAGTTCATTATCGACTCTGGAAAAACATAACCTGAATTCATTTTTTCCCCCAAATTCAACCACATCTCACAGTCTTCACCGGTTGATGGAGTGTGCTCAGTTGTCATAGAGATGGCATCACGTGACCCAAGTATGCCCATGTGACAACAGGCGATGATGGATAAGGGGATCTTTGTGTCTGTTCGCCAAATAGCAACAGCAAACTAAATATTTTTGCCCAAGATAATAATTTAAGCCATTATAACTGAAACTGCAGATTGATTTTAGTTCAAGTTTAGAAACTTCATATTGTAAAATGTTTTAAAGTCTCAATAAGTACTCCAAAACCTCAAGTTTTTGTGTCCAATTAGAAGAAATAAAGATGAATATTTTTTTATTATTCACTGGATAACCGAGCACATCTGTTAATCACTAGCCCATTCACGGACGTTTTTACATGTGTTATTCTATCCACCTGGTGTCTGCTAAGTTTATCCTTGCAAAACCATCCTCTGTCAAATAGGAAGTGGAGCGTTTTACATTTCTGACAGCTGCCTCAGCTTGTGCAGAATAATGTAGGGAAACTGAGGAGTTAGCACGAGCAGTATCATCAACTGAGGAGACAAAGAGAAGAACACTTACTATAGAAACTCACACTTCAATAGAAAAATCTTCCACTTTCACATTTAAACAAAACCAGATGACTGCGAGATAGTGTTTCAGCTCGGGGTCCTGCAATTCCTGACTTGTCTCTCATTAATTTACAGTATTATTATTGCAGTTATAGTCCAGAACAGCTGCCAACAGAGGCCAAACCTCAGCTCCCTGTGGGACGGCCATGCAGAGCTAAAGAGCCCTGGCTCCCACACCAGCCATGCAGCAGGTGACCCCCTGTCCTAGAAACAGTTGCTATTTAGATGTGATTAGCAGCGGGTGCAGAGAGACTCATTGTTATTTATACTGCGTTATCCCCGTGTTTGTTTCAGAGGTTGAGGACGGCAAGTATTTCTGATAAGTTGCTCCACTCGAGGGTCACGGCTGAGAAGTTTAGGTTTATAACCTCTAAGAAGACACAAACATTTACTAAACAGACACTCACTGTTGGCGATGGGTATAAATATCAGGGGACATCATCTAATACCCTCAGTCGTGTAAATCCATCCATGTGTGTGATATGCTTCCATTCTGGGATAAGGTCAGAATTAAATTGGGCTCCCACTGCAGGGAGAATGACAGTATTTGCTATTCTTGAGATCATTATCTCAGATTTCATCAAAGC
This sequence comes from Pempheris klunzingeri, assembly GCF_042242105.1. Classification (NCBI taxonomy): domain Eukaryota; kingdom Metazoa; phylum Chordata; class Actinopteri; order Acropomatiformes; family Pempheridae; genus Pempheris; species Pempheris klunzingeri. The sequence goes on along the minus strand of NC_092029.1, from coordinate 14,652,505 downwards.
ATGAGGTAAACCAAAATTGCAAGTGCACACACAGCCACCTTAAGTGCACATCAAGCACCACGGTACATCAAGATTAGTGATGCTTCATCCCTGACTCTATGCACTGTAAGCGTGAGTGTATACGCCGGCAAGCGAGAGTGAATGTTTAAATTTTTTGATCGTTAACTAAACAATATTTGGTTGTTGCTAAGTGACCGTGAGGATGATTCACCCCTCCTCAGGCGAAGGGACATGCCAACTTGAATGAATAATACTGAGCAGACTAGTCCAACTCAGAGAAAATAGGGTTGTTATGAGTTCACTGATGTAGCTGTTATTGTTAGGGGTAAACCATATCTCTACCGGTAATCTGTCACGGCTGCTGGCCTCCTCGCACAGGCAACATTTAAAGGAGACATTTGTCCTTTTAATAGATGTTGAGTAGAAGATTCTTTTTTTAAATTTTCGCTGCTTACAAAACTAATTTCAGTAGTTTTCAGCCTTCAGGTAGGACTGATGGTTTTGGGGGAGGTGGGTATATATATAGCTGATGTATGAAATGTGTTATAAATATATAGCCTATAGTAATGTATCCCTCCTAACATATTGATATAGCAATACATTGATGTTTGGTCTTTATTATCTATCAGTTTTTGGTTTGTTTAAAGTTGTTAAAGTAAAATTTTGCTTGTTTATAAGACACAATCTTCCACATAATTTCATCATATGTCTTAGAACTGTTATTCTTGATTTTACAACCGTCGTGCAAGTCAGAGGAGGCGAAGACCTGAGGCCTGAAAGAGTTGGAAGTGTCAACTGAAATGTTTGCTTGGAAAGAGCTGAAATGTCAGTTAAAGAAAACAAAATGAAAACAGTGGAAATGTCAGTTGGAGGGTGAGTTGAGTAAGCAGGGGAAACATTTGAAATGGTTGAAATACTGAAACAGTTGAGGTCACAGTTGAAGTAGCGGTCGAAAGACAAACGGTGGGAGAGGTTAAAACGGCTGTTAAAATGGCAGCCCTGAAAGGACTTGAAGTGTCAGTTGAGTTGTTAGAGGCTTTGAAATGTTAGTCGAAGCGTGAGCTGTAAAATGCAGCTTTAAAGTGATAGACCCGAAAGAAATGACGGACCATAAGTAGATGTTAGTTGAAGTGTCAACACTGAAAGCAGTTGAGTGTATTGAGTACGAACAGTTGGTTGTTAAAGTTATAAGGTCAAGCCGTTTTCTTTGTTGTGGTTGTTCAAAGTTGAAACCATGAAACCTGAAAGGGTTTGAAGTGTTAGTCCAAGTGTAAACTCTAAAAGAGTCAAAGATAAGATCACATTTCTGTTAAAATTCTGATTTGGTTGTATGTTTTGTGACATCTGCTTATTGCTGTCTATCTAGCCCAGCACACTATTGAAAAAACTTTTGAGATTTATAATCTCAATTAGGCCTTCCTTGCTAACTAAATGTTAAATATGTTAAATGAAACTAAAAAAATCTAAAGTGGATAAACCATCTGAGCTTGCTGCTGAACATTCACAGTCGAAGCATTTGTGATACAGACACGGCTGAAGTTGCAGTTGAACTGGCAGGAGACACACACAGTTACTAAATGAAGTTGAAATGGCAGTGCTGAAAGAAGTTGAAGTGTCAATTTAGGTGTGAGTGCTGAGTGAAGACGGAGCATCATTTGGGGTGAAAGTGCTCAAAGGAGTCGAAGATTCAGTTGAAGTTCAGGCACTGAATGGAGTCATTAGTTCAACTGAAAAGAATCAGTGTGTGCGCACAAACTAAAAGAGGATGTTGAAGTTGAGGCGTCAGGTGGAGTGGAAACACTGAAAGCAGTTGGAGTAAATTGTGTTTAGACAGTGGAAGTTGTGGTTAGGAGAAGTGGGGAGGGATTTTTTTCGTTGTTGAAAGGTTTGAAATGTCAAAGTATAATCAGTGAAAGAAGCTGAAATGTCAACTGGAACTGTAACTCACTGTTGCTAATTTGATAACTAACTTAGCCAGGACACTCTTGAAATGAGCTTTTCCTTGTTAAATAAAGGTTTCAAATGTTTTGTCAGGCTTTGATCTGATGTGTAATTCTGAGTAAATGTCATTTCGCTGTTAGATTGTAGTACTCTCCAGTCCAGTGTCCAAAAACATGTAACACAACAGAAAAATAAGTTCTCTTTTGTTAAAACAAAGATTTACAAGTTATTATTTTTGGACTTCTGACACATTTTAATTCTATTTCCATACAGTATGTTGGTGTAATGCTTATAATAATGACTTCTGTGTAGAGGTATAATCTAAGATGTGTTTGTCAGTTCCAATGTTGAATTCCGTCACCAATCTTATCAATTCATTTGATATTAGTTTGTATTTTTGGGAGTTTTGTCACGTTAAACTCTGTTTGTCACATGCTGTCAGTCCTTACAAAAGTTTATACAGGAAATTCGCTTTCCATCCAATATATCAAAAAATAAACAAAGACATGCAGTCATGGTGTGACAGTATTTCTGAGGGAGGCACCATAATGCATCGACAGACTGGGCTGACAGGTTTTTTCTTTTTTTCCTTTTTGGGCTCTCAAAGCTCAGACAGTTTGTACAATGATAGTCACACAGCCCGAGTATTAACGATGAACAGAATGTTATTTTGGAAAGCTGTGTCAGGTCTTGCTCACTCAATTAAATTGCCTAATGAAGCTAATGAAGTAGATTTAAAATGATGGAGAGAGAGATAATCAGCCCATGAAGTTTCAAGAGGTTAGACACGTTTGAAGCTGTGTGCTGTGTTGTGTTTCAGCCTGACGGACTGAGAAGCTGATAAATATTCAGAAAGTAAAGGGGCATAGGTCGACAGGCTGTTGAGTCTTTGGCAGCGTCCCTCCCCGCCATCGTTGGACATGTTGCTTTTCAAGCTGTTGAGTCTGCAGTAGGCCCATCTGTGCCATTCGCTCTTAGAAATCCTTCAGTAGCAACATTTCTCCATTTCTCAAATCTTCAGCACTGATAAAGAAATTAAGTTAATGGCCAGATGGGAAGAAATACTGGGAGCGAGGGGGCAGTCTTTTGCATATTAAAGACTAAAAACAGCAATTAGTAAATGGGCTAATTTGTAATTCAAACAGCCTCCTGGGTCTTTGCTAAATGAATGTATGTATGACAACCGGTTTCCAAGGTTACATAAGGTCGAGATCTTCCTGTGCTGCTCTAAATGTGACACTGAGTCTGCACCTCGCTGAACACAGGAAGTGGTTTGAGTCTTTCATCTGGGCCAGCGAATACCGCACCACGATCAGTCATGTTTTCCATGCCGAGCAACTGAGAAAGGCAAGCCACTTGACTGTGTTTTACATCAAAGTTTGACATTATCTCATATCATGTGTGTGAGCTCGAAACAGATACACAAAGCCGCACGCTGTCATGTTTTCCATGGGCTGACATTTATAAAGGAAGGCGGTTGGCTCGATCCAGTTCGAGATCTCGCGAAAAGGAGAAAATGTTCGTAAAACAAGGTTTGTCATCCCGTTGAAGGCTCAAAATGAAATAATAAAAAGCTTTTTAACATCTGTAAAAACTCTCACCAGCAGCGAACATTTCAACATCCACCTGTTTCCTACAACGACGGCATTGAGAGAGAACTGGCAGAATCCTCCTGTAAATGTAAAAACACAGATGGTTGAAGCAAACAGCACAAATACAGCACTGACTGAGCAGCACTGATACAAAAACAAATTTTGTTTATTTCCAACTCTTTGTACAAAGTCTGAAGGTAAATTACAGGACAAATGTGCTACTTCAATGATATTTAAAAGGTGGACATATCGCATAAGTGACTTAATAACACAATTTCAAGAAGCTCATATTTAGCCATAAGTTTTAATGCTGTTCACTTTATAGTCAACCCTGACAGAAAATATGCTTTGAGAAGAACACAATTCACACTGAATTACACTTTTAGCCATGGCTCTGACAATGGCAACGTCAGTCTGTTGGTCCAGTACTTTATAACCAAAATTCAAGATTCAAAATGCTCCAATGCTCATATAATACAATCAATCAATAACTTTCATGGTCCCTGGAGGATGAATCCTGACGACTCTGATGGTCCTGACTTTACCTCTAGTGTCAACATCAGGTCCGAATTTGAATTAGTCCAAACCCTTGTTTGCCTTGTGGAGTGTGTGCTCACAGAGCCGCTGGCAGGGCTGCATTATTCTTGTTTATGAACATATAGAGTAAAGAGCTTCATTTGTTTTTCCAGCGACATCCAACTCTTGCAACACACTTTCCACTTGTAGCAACTATGGCACCATGAACTTTTCTGTGGTTATGCTTCAGTTCTCAAAGCACCTGGTTAAGGAGAAAAATGTTGTCTAAATTTTGAGAGAATTGAACTTGCAGCACAAGACAGAATGTGCTTAGTTAGCTGACATTTAACCAAAACTCTGATCGATCCCTTACATTAACTGAAGTGCTTTTGTTGCCTAAACCTCACATCACAAGATGTGAACTCCAGTGTCACAGTCCTGTGCTTTTGTCCCCCCCCCCCCCCCCCCCCCCCCCCATCTCCACCAAACTATAAGTATCACGCAAACATTTTTAGGAAAACTGATTAGAAACATAATTTCTAGAAGATGGGGTTGATGTTGGGCTGTTGTGGTTCAGAAATTTCTCATCCAGGCCTGAATTAGCACTGAGCGCTTCCAGGAACCGCCATGTCTTCCATATAACCTGTTAGCATCTGAACTCTGCCTCAGTGTTCCTGATCTTTATCATGAACACGTCATCATGATGACCACAATCTTTTGATCAAAACACAGATGTCTTATCGAATCACTTTCACAGCTTTGATGGTGCAGACTTGCTTCTTGGTGATCCCTCTTGTCTTCTACGAAGCAGCCCCATTGTAGGTGTCGATCTGAAACGTCTGACACCAGTTGGAGAGGGTTTTATGGTGTCGGTTTGACAAACAGTCAGCCTTATGAAACCAGCCATACAGGCACAACTGGTTCAATTTACATAACAGGTTGGGTCATGCCGAATCCTGTGTTTGAATATCCAACAGATCTTTTAAAAGTTGTTCCAAGCTTCTGCTTATTTCTTATGGACTATGACAAACTATAAGTGAAGTATTATTGTTCTGTGTGTGTGTTTTTATACTTCCCGTTATTCTAATTTCAATTATAGTTGCTATAGTTACAGATATAAATGTTCACAGCTCTCTATAGCCTACATGTCATTACTCCTCTGTGGCCATGCATCTCCAATACTATTAATTGTTTTCAGCTTTATGCTGATGCATTTTTTTCAGATAATCCAGTGGGTTTTTTAAAATGGTTGATTTAGTGTGGGTGGTATGTACTCATATGATCATAAGTACAGATAAAGCACCAATACAGCAATCTAAAAATGCTCCATTACAAATCCTACTTTCAAATTCTTTCTCAAGTTAATGCTTATTTTATATAATAGATTAGTATTATTTACTTATTTGGACCGACTCTTTACTAATGTGTTGCATTAGCTAGTAACTTCAGCTATCAGATGACTGTAGCGGAGTAAAAAGCGCAGTTCTTCTCTCTGAGATGTGATGGAGTGGAAGTATAAAGTTAAGATATGTTCATATAACTTACTTTTCGCCTCTGCATAAATGAACACTTAATCCTTCTAATTTATCTGATGAATATGATGGATTTTTATGGATTTTACATGAATGAGCAGTGAAATTTTAAATAATTCGGCCACTACATTAAATATCAGATGAAAAACGAGAACAGTATTTGTTGAGTGTCCTCTGAAGGCCTGGGGTGCTTGTTCACTTACCCTTTATCACAAGTGAAACAGGAGTAGCTGGGACTCCAATCTGAACAGGCTTTGATCAGCTGTGTCCATTTATATATAACCATACAGAGGGCTAATAATAGAAGCAATACTACATGCCCCACATTGTTTCAGGTTGCCAATGAGGATAAATAGAGAGCTCAGATTATATTTGGGGTTTGAAGCCAGCGAGACCCTTTCACCGCAACATGGGTCCTGTCATATGGGACTGTGCAGTCAGCCAACTTGGCACTTGCTTAACAGCACTCCTGCCAAAGACACACACTTATTACCACCAATAATGTTAACTCGCTATCTCACACACACGTCACTGTTGTTGTCTTACACAAGACGAGACACTATCTTCATTATTATGTTCTTATTCTTTCATTACATTCCAGTTGCAGCAGGTTAGAGTTTGATCCATTTGCCAGTATCTGCTTCTCCAAAGCTTCAATCAGTTTATATTTTGAACGAGGAAACATCTGCATCTGGTTTTTATTGGGAATAATAACCAGAACTGGTATTACCAGGTGAGCTCCTTGGTTTTGTCTTACAGGTTTGGGTAATACTGCCTTCAAGTGCTGTGGGAAATACGAACGTTTGAGTGTGTAACTGTGCAGACACATTATTAAAAAAATGGAAATGTGCTCCATATAATGTGCTCCATATAATGTGTATCCATATATTGTGTATCCTTGCTTCACATGTGTGCATTGCTCATAAGTAGCTGAAGTGGAAACTGTAACCTCGAGGACGACTAGAAACACAAAAACAACAGTGTGAGGACAAGAAGGCAGCTGGAGGAATATGAAAATGTAGAAGTGATTTGTTTGTTCATAAAGCTCCAGATATCGTCTCTCGAACTCCGCAGGCCTTCGAGTGAATAATTTGGAAAAAGCGGACCAGAAAGATGAGAGAGGAAAAATAAGCACGGGGGATGAAATTATAAAGGACATGCATGTATCTCAGTATAAAGACACACATCTTTGTAGACTCATTGTAGAACTTTTATCGTTCTTTCAATGAGCCCCCAGTTTTTGGTCCCGGTTGTTTGCCTGTTTCTTCATCTGTTACCCGGCAGGATGTCTCTAAAACATGACAGATATAAATGGGATTTGGTGGAAGGTTAGCCCACTGACCAAGGAACAACAGGTCCATTTCATCTGACTTGTTATAGCAAGAGAAGCACAGGTGTTACTAGTAACATTAATGTCTGCTCTGTTAATGTCACAGTGACAGTGGGCCAGCATGCACAATACCAGGACCCTAAAACTGAAGCAGCTAAATGGAATTCGGCCAGTATTAAATCCATTATTTAAAGCAGCACTGAAACTGAAAAAAGCCTAGTGTGTCAGCATGGTGGTGAACTCATATCATGTGATCTATGCTGTTAAAGACTCACCTGCATTGACAATGATAAGTTTATGTAAATTCATATTTTTGCTTATTCAACTGTATTATTGCTCATCTCCAATGACCAATAACTCCAAAAACTGTCCGCACTGAGGCGCCTGGAGTCCCTGCACGGCTTCACTTTTTCTACCAATGTGTGTGTTGTAATTCTGAAAATTAGTTTCCACTGTGCATAATTAAAACCACGCACAACGACCACAACATTATTTACCAGCCTGCATTGACTTCCACTCTCCTTGCCTCTGCCGCTGCAGCGCCGCGTCCACTTCACTTCACTTAACAGTTAACAGTTTACGAGCAGCACGCGAACGCACCGCGTCTCCTTCCTCGAGCCTCCCGGAGAGGCTTTTGATTGGCTGCCAGTGACATCATCCCTGCTCGTACTTGGGACTGAAGGCGGCTCAAGCGACTGCTCCCCTTCTCCCCCCCCCCCTCCTCCTCCCCCCTCCTCCCCCCCCCTCCACCTCCAGCCACAGAGGCAGACGAGCGGGGCCAAGTCCCTCCCACCGCGGGGCCGGACCTCACTGTACAAAACAGCTCCACGTTTAATATTAATGAAGTCGCGCATTGGCTCCCGCACGCGTCAATCCCGCTGCGCAACTTCTGTAGGCTGGCAGACTTCCTTCAATATTATTTGTGGGGAGCGGGGTAAAAGTACTAAAAAATGTTGCCGCTCCACAACACTGGGACGGACTGAATGGAGGCAGCGCAGTCAGCGAGCGGACACAATAAATCCGTCTACAGCGCACCGCGACACACACCGGTAAGCAGCAATATAAGACAAGTTTGGCATTCAGGCTCCGAGGCACAAGTTGTTGTTGAAATGCACAGTCATAGAGATTTCACGCCATTCTATAATTAATGAAGAGGAATATTGAATTGCTGTAAAACCATCTTGGGCTGATCGGTGGGTTATTGTCGCTGATTGTTCCTTTAATCGCACGAATTAAGTGTTTTTATCGCAGCCCTTCTCTTTATTATATCCCACTGTTGCGACAAAGTTACATCCCCGACGTTTAAAATACACCCATCGCGTTTTTTTTTTTTTTTTGCTTTTTATTTGATAGATTTATTTATTTATTTTGATGTGGCGGTATGAAACTGAATTTCCTCCAGTGTTCAGCTCATCTGATCAGTTCGTCTCGTCCTGAGAGCCATATCACATTCTCGGCACGTTCTCATGCCGGTTTCCTCAATGAATTTGGCCATGAATGATTTCTGCTTTTGCTGAAGCTGCACCGTGCTTAAAGGATGGCAATGGCCGGGACAGGCGCTGCTCGGCGGGTGTCTTTACATAATATGCCAGGATGACATGCTTTTAAAATGCTCAGGCTGCTGATCAAAAGGAAATGCCTCCCCTCTTTTTTTTTTTTTTTTTTTTTTTGTACCCCGACTTTCCATTTAGGGGAGAGACCAAACTGCGGCGTAGCGTTGATGCAGTATTTTATCTTTTTCTCTCTTTTTTTCTTCCTTGTTATAAAAGCTTGGCATCAGACAGACCACAGCTGGGTTTAAAAATTCAGCATCACACACACACAGGCACATGTATGATGGCTGATATTAATTACAAAGTGATTCAGTTACACAAGACTCTGTGATGATTTCACTGTTTATTATTAGTGGCCAGTCTGACACGCCTACATTTTCCCACCAAGTTGGGTGTTACCCTGCAGGTGTTGACACTACTAATATTTGGCTTCAGCAGCCGTTTTCTAGTTTGCACGTTGATCAAACAGACAGCAGGTCTGCCTTTGTGCTCTCTGTTCTTTCATTCACAGCCTTGATCTGAATCAGTGGATCCAGGATTCATTGAACTAAACTGGTTTTTGCAAAGATTTTTCTCGCTCGCCTCATGTTTTTGCGTCTCTCTGTCCCCACAGAGCGGCTTGTTGACTTCTCAGTAAACGTCCAGCCCTCGGCCTCCCCATGCCTCCATCTCCTCTTGACGACAGAATTGTGGTGGCGCTGCCAAGGCCGATCCGACCTCAGGAACTCCAACTGCGCCTGGACACCAGCTACCTGGATTCCATCGCCACCAGCAGCACCAACAAGACAGTCATCAGCACCACCGTGGTGAAGATCCGGGCGACGGCCAGTCTTGTAACGTATATGCCCTCATCCAAGGGCTCCACGCGCTCATTGTCGTGTGGATGCAGCAGTGCCAGCTGCTGCTCTGTGACTACCTATGAGAAGGACAGCCAGAGCCTCAGCCACAGCCAGGTGAGCGCCAGCAGCCCCAACCTCAGCTATGCTGGGCCCCCCACCCCTATGGTTAGCAACCATGAAGCATTAAGCGGCCCCGGTCTCACCCCGGGCACGACGAAGGCCCTGCCAGCTGTGAGGCTCATCCACCCAAATGAGCTGGCCAAAAGGATGACCTGCTGCCCCATGGGACATCCTGTAGGGCCTGTCCCAGTCATCATCGACTGCCGGCCCTTCATGGAGTACAACAAGAGCCACATCCGGGGGGCCGTGCACATCAACTGCTCCGACAAGATCAGCCGGCGGCGGCTGCAGCAGGGCAAGATCACTGTGCTGGACCTCATTTCCTGCCGCGAGGGCAAGGACTCTTATAAGGGCATCTTCTCCAAAGAGATTGTGGTTTACGATGAGAGCACCATGGACCCCAACAGGCTGACATTCTCCCAGCCACTGCACGTGGTCCTGGAGTCACTGAGGAGGGAGGGCAAGGACCCCATCATCCTCAAAGGTAACACCTAAGTGGGTTTGTCAAGGCTTGGGGAAGAAGGAACTAAAGCTTTCCAGCACAAACAGGGGATAAAAACCAAGATTTTATGGGCTTAAGTTTGACTCTTGACTTTTTGGAAGTAAATCAGTTCAGACATATGAAAACAATGAGCATGGCAGCATAATAATGTGTCGTTGTGTGTGTGTTTAAAGCCTGTTAAACTTTCACCTTTATTGTTCTGCTCAGCTGATGTCGTCTGTAAACGCACTGGCTGTAGTTTGATCATCCTGTGAGCTTTGTAACTGAAGGAGTTACAGTCCCAGCAGCTTTTGCATGTGTGATCAAGCCTCTTTATCATCAACCTCGTACATAAACATAAGCACACACTCCTCACCAGCTTTCTATATGACACACATTAAGCGTTTTTGCAGGGAGTGAGAAGCAGCTGTTGGTAAATAAGGCGGCATATTGAGATAGCAGTCTCTGGGTTGCTGCCATGTTTTCTATCTTTGGTGTGTGTGTGTGTGTATGTTTGAAGCTGGAGCAGCGTGTCATGTTGGGGGCTGGGCTCCCAGTGTTTTCTGAACGCCTCTGAGTCACCGTCTAGCCGTAAGATCACAGCACCTTGATCTCTTCTCTTCTCTTCTCTTCTCTTCTGCTCCCCTGGTGCACTTTGATGGACGAGGCTCCTCTCCAGTCTCTCATCGCGTCTGCCTGAAGCTCGCCACAGTGGGATGAACAGGCAGACTGTTGCCTTTCTCTTTCTTCCCCTGGTTAAATTCTTACAAAATGCAAGCTGTCCTCTCTGACCGACCTTTTATCTACATTACAAGTCCTCGTTTCATGCCACGAATGGCTGGCATCTCCCATGTGTCCTCGCTGACGTGTTTGATTACAGACTATATTCCAGCAGTTACTTTGGATATGTGCTTAAATGGTTGATATTTTTACCAAAATGTGAACAAAACCTGCCCAAAACACAAAATGTATAATGCTGGAAGGGTCTTGGTTCCATCCAATTAACACTTCTCATACACTTTTTATTTCTTTCGAAATAGAGTGTTGATTTATTGATTAATAAATGAGTTTTTTCTGACTAATGGAAGTAGGAAGGGGGTGATTAGTCCAAGCTGTAGCAACAGTGACATATGTGGAACATTCTCGTAGGAATGCTGCTGAATAATTCACTCATGCTCCATTATTTGCTCTGCTACTAGTATGTCTTAGTCATGATTTCTTGTAAAACAACTTTTGCGTGATAGTTCGCTCCACTGGAAACACACAACCTTTTGTCCCTGCCCCGCTGCAGCCAAGAGCAGAAATAGGTTACATTTAATCCGTCAGAATCGCCATAAACAACATGTCAGTAATGTCAGAAGGTTTAGAGTAAGCGCTGGAAACAGCAGGTCTGTGCTGCGAGAGGCCTTGCGAGGCAGATGTGGTCATTTCTAAGGAGGAACTGAGCCTGTGGCTTATGAAAGTGATAGACACAGTTTTCGTGTTTTTCTCTTTGAGTTTAGTTTAGAGATAATGACAGGCGGTCACGCTCGACAGATTTCATCTCGCAGCAATGTGCTGCTTCTGGAGATTCTGTTCTGCTCTCAGTTTACTATGAAGCGTGTTATTTATCAGCTGAGTTTGACCCGAAAAGAAAGACTTTAGTTCAGTTTGAGCCAAAATAAGAAGTGGTTTTCACAGATCACTGTGCGGGTAGCTTAGCCATTTTACTGTTGGTTGATGCCGACCAAAAGATATTGGCTTCCAGATATAAATAGGCAGATATTAACTTTTATTGCTTGTGCACATTTATTGTTTCGGTTGAGTTTTACTGATGTCATCAACCTCATTTGGTGTGGAAAAGCCCTGATTGATGCATTATACACTCCCTGCTCAGCACCAAACAACAGACAAAGTTAGTGCCCTACTGGTGGGGCATTTAGCAGCTGTAAGAGCCTCATATTGCCCTCAGCAGTTGGTTGAGACCAAAACAGAGCTAGAAGAGAGAGAATTTTGGACTTCAATGTTGTGTCTTCTACGGTGATAATAGATAAATGTATTGTAAATGTATGGTAAATGTATAGATATTTACAGCTTCTTCTGCTGCCTGTAAGGGCTGAAAAAAATCTATGAATCCTGCCTTAGATTAAGGCAAGATTCTCTCTAATTAGCCATAAAGGCTGTCAGACATTTTGGTCTTTTAACGTAACCTGTGGCATTCTGAACTAAATTGTAAAGCTGTAAAGATATTGTATTTTATGACAGATAGGGTTTTATGAAAACGTGTGCATGTTTAACACCAATGAGCTTCTTTAAATGTCTGTAAAGTGACCTCGCTCTGTCTTAAGAAATGTTAGAAAATATCAAAAATAGTAGAAATTCCCCCCAAAGTCTTGTTTGACTGTGTTGTCAGAGCACCTGTATAGACTAGATTTTATTTGCTGTAGGGTAATTATCACTATTACAACCCACCACAGCAAGGGCTGTGCTAGCATCAGGTTAATGTCTCTGTTCATGGTTAACAGTTGGGCTGTTTAATGGTGAAAACACAGTCGGACAGTTGACAGGAGATCCCCACCTGCCCGGTCACCATGGGGAAGTTGTGCGATGACTTCACATGGCATGATGTCAGCTCTTGCAATGTGAACAATACATGAAGTGATACTTTGTGTGCGTGTGTGCGTGTGTGTGTGTATGTGTGTGTGACACTTTCCACCCCTCCCCACAACCCCTTGTGCTGAAGGGGAACTTTGGCCGATGGCATCACTCGCAACAGGTGTGAACCAGTTATTTGGGGAAGTGCAGATGTCCAGTGTGAAGTATATTAAACATTTAGTACATTTATTTACCTGCAGATTAACAAAGGGGATTTCTTGTGTAGTTCAGCCGGTGGAAACTGTCGTAGTTGCTATTTTTGGCCATTTCTGGCCTTCTTGAACGCGTTCACTCGCTGCAAATGGAAACACTGACAACCGCTTCATATTACTTTAGTGTCCAAATGGGGACATTAAAATTCTGACCAAATGTATCAGTGCCGTCTGGGAATTTGAGTTTTCTCAATGCTCTTTAAAGCAAGCTGTTGATGCTTTTTATCAGATGTGTATACAAAGTGTGCTTGTCCTACTCAGCTGTAACGTGTGCCATGTGGCGGACAGAAGCATGAGGGCATGTATTTTTAGCAGGGAGGGCTACAGTGGGAATTGAACCCTTAACCTTGGCAGTGTTAGCTACATGCTCTATCGAAGAAGACCAACAAGGGGAAAAAAGAAAATGTTGTTGGGCAGTTTTATTCATTTTTTAAAAGAGATTATTTATTAGACCTCCTGTTAGCACTTATGCATAGCACTTATGTCACAATTGTTCTGTTTGTGTTCACAGGAGGCCTTAGCAGCTTCAGGCAAAGCCACGAGAACCTGTGCGAGCACTCGCTGCACCTTCACGAGGGCTTGGACACCGGTGCGACTGCTGGCCTGACGGGGGCGCTACCTCACTCTCTGCCCTCCACCCCAGACATAGAGAACGCAGAGCTGACACCGATCCTGCCCTTCCTCTACCTGGGGAACGAGCACGACGCTCAGGACATCAACCTGCTGCAGCGCTTCAACATCGGCTACATCCTCAATGTGACCACCCACCTGCCGCTCTACCACTACGACACGGGCCTCTTCATCTACAAGCGCCTGCCCGCCACAGACAGCAACAAGCAGAACCTGCGCCAGTACTTCGAGGAGGCGTTTGAATTCATCGGTATGAGAACTCTCAACTTGCTTGAGCAGCAGAAGAAGTGCAAGCTAACACAGTGGCTGCCTCCAAATGTGTAGCAGAGAATGCTTTGATTGGCATTAGTGTCAATACAAGTTTTTTTAAATGAAGGTTTGAATGTTAGTTTGGAGTTTGCATATGTTTCTTTCCACAATCAAAACATTTCATCTAGTCAACTTGATACTAAATAGAAAGAAGCAGGAAAATGAAAGATATTGATTATGTAGGGAAGGGTATTGTTTTAAATGGTTTAATAGGCCACATATTATTTCTCCATTCCTTTCTTTAAGGAATCTAAACAGATTTTATATTCTACAAAAGGAACTATAGTTCTTAAAAGATGAATGTAATCACCAGCATCTATGCTAATTTTGCCGATTTCGGATTGTATTGTATTTAGAAAAAGCTCATTGCTCAGATAAAATACCCTTCGGTTAAATTCTTGTTTTAATGGAAGGATAAATGTGGTGTTTTTAAACCTGGGCCCTATTTTGACATATTTTGTGTTTAGAATGTCTGGATGGTACAAAACCTTATGGAATTGGCCCAGTAGGTCACCTCAGCTGGCAGCCGAGACAAATCACTGTCTTTGTCAGTGGAGTCTGGTGGCTTTGAACTAAGCGATATAACGGCTGTTTATGGTTAGACAAAAAGGATCTTACAGGTGTGTCTCTGTAGGGTCCTTTCTGTAATATTGTCAGACACCTAGAATAACAATCAGTGTCAGTGGCAAAAATGATGATCTGGTACAATTACCTGGAATGGTTAAGTCACATCTATTGTCTATTGAGCTACTGGGCCAATAAAAATATGGCCCAGGTTCAAAAATATCAGAGTTATCCTTTAAGAAATATGTGATCACTGAATAAGTTCTGTGAATCTGAGCAGGCATTTAATACCAGCTATATTCAGCTTTCACTTCTAATGCTTTTCTAATCTTTTCCAGTACTCCATACCACAGACACATTTCACTTGCTGCCAAAAAAGGGTTTCATAACCAGGCCTAGACAAATGCCTGGTCATTAATGGGAGTTTTAATGTCTTATCATGTGTGATGACTGTGCTTCCCCCGTGGGAACAAAGCGTTTACTATATTGTGCTCTAATGAAGTTTCCATGTTCCTCTTCGCAGAGGAAGCACATCAAGCAGGTATGGGCCTGTTGATCCACTGCCAGGCAGGCGTTTCCCGTTCAGCCACCATCGTGATCGCCTACCTGATGAAGCACACCTGGATGACCATGACAGACGCCTACAAGTTTGTCAAAACCAGGAGGCCCATCATCTCCCCGAACCTCAACTTCATGGGCCAGCTGTTGGAGTTCGAGGAGGACCTCAACAACGGAATAACGCCACGAATCCTCACACCAAAGCTGATTGGTGTGGAAACGGTCGTCTAAACGAGCCCTCCGACTCGACGCTCACACTTGTACTCACTCTCACTGTCCTCCAAGCGAGAGACCGGCTGCACCACGAGCTGCGTTGGAGTGTGTTTGTGTGTGAGAGAGAGAGAGAGAGAGAGCCGCTGTTTTCTTCTTGAATCTCCTCATGCTCATCTTGGACTCTCTGGAGTGCCAAAGCTCTGGGTCAGTGGTGACGAGAAATGCCAAAAATCCCTACTGTTTTGACCTGGCCGAAGTCCCGGAGGAGAGGACGAGTTAGAGCGACAGAGATGGAGAGGTAGAGAGGGGAAGCGGTCAGTGGGAAGCTTTCCATTTGTGACCGCAGAGGAGCAAACATGAGGGAAAAGATACTCTATGTGCTTAGGGGCAATTACTGAGGAGAGAAACTGTTAAAGCTCACACTGTGGCACACAGTTTCTGTTTGCAGACTAAAGCGGGGTTGGCCACGGCAGTGCCTGTCAAAAAAAAAAAAAAAAAAAAAAGATGAAGACATGTTTGGTGTGTTAATGTTGTTGTTCTATTTTTATACAGGGGTTTATCGGGGTGACCATGACAAGCCCACAGTGGCTTACTGTGCAATAATTTCAGAGTGGAATGCAACTGAGACCTTGATCTTATGTGTATATATCGGTAATGATTACGAAACATTTCCAGCTCTTTGCTGAAATGCCATTTTGATGTTAATGTAATTACTGTTGTTCAGTTCTATGCGTTTCTGTTTATGGTGCATACAGTTATGCTGTAATATTTGGCGCAGATGTGTACAAGAGACAGAAAAAATGGGGTTTTCTTTTTGAGTGCAGCTTGTGGGTTTATGTTAGTCTGCTAATCTGTGTATTTTCCAAAATACACACAACCACAAATTCATATTTTGTGCGTTTTGCTTCTGTATCTTCATTTTGCCATTCCTGCATCACATATGCATATATTTTTAGCAATATATATATTTCCAGACAGCCATAAGAGCTTTTTTTTTATGCATGGCTGCTGGCAGAGGAAAGAACACTTTGAAATAATCAGTGAATATTGTAAAACAGGGCTACTGGTGATGTTTAATGTAACAGAACGGAGGAAATTCACTGCCTGCTTCTGTTGTCTCCTCTGTTCTTTTTGCTCCCTTTCATCCATGAGCCAGCTCTGTTCTAATGTAACCTGCTGTGTCCCGATGTAGCTACATGTGTTTGTGTCAGTGCCCTAAATTTTCAGCTATGATTTAGTCCATTGTGAGGTAGCAGAGTTAAGGCTTCAAACAAACATTCACTTCCTCCCGTGGGTCCCAGTGTGGTGTGGTACAGGGTGGTACAGTAGAGCAGTGTGACCCTTGTTTAATCTTTTGCAAGTCCCCGTCGCTGACTCTAAGCTACAGTTAAGTGAGCTCTTCTGCCTCGCATAGGCAAGCGCTGCTGTCACGTGCTGTTCTAGTGCCTCTATCAATGCCTTAATTCATGTGTCACCACTGGGCCCGCGCATGGTACACCATGACGTGCAGACGAATGCAGAACAACACACCGAGGACGAATTTTAACTCCCAGACAAAAGCTCCCCCCTGGTCTCTGTGTGACATACACATTCAACTTTTACAAAGATTACTTCTGCTCCTCCTGATTCATATGCAGATTTTTAGGAAATTGCATTCAAAGATGCTAAAAAGCCTTGAGGTAAAAATGCTCCTTATGTAACTCTGATCTCGTGGTGGCATTTGAAGGAGAACACCACCGTGAATTATAAATTCTAAACAGTACTGTAAAGAGTATATGCGCACACACAGTTTACCCTCATCTTCCTGCGTCTGAAAATACTCACCTTTAACTTGATATGAAAAGAAAGGCTGCAAAAATACCCAACTTCCTGGTGCTGCTTCTTCACAAATTCATTCTGATCCATAATGCGGATTTTTGCATCTTAATTTTGCATTTCTGCCGTGTCAGTTTTTACACATTCGACTGTCTCATCTGCTGACAGTTTTAATGGGAATAATAGAAAGGGAAACTTCCAGGTGGGATGCATGCGTTTTTAAGGTGCACTCAACTCAACTTTTCAACCACCAGTTTAACCCTCAGCACACAGTATAAATGACCTCGTCCTGTTCAGATCACTGTGTGCATGACTACATAAAAAGTGAGCACTTCAACTCATCTTTGATATAATTGGTTTTGTTTTGATAAACCCAAGGGCTTTCAAAGAGTCCAACACATATAAAAAGAGCATGTAGTCCTTCAACTGAGCTTTATGCATTAAGTTTAGACCAAAATATCAACGTCTTCATATAATATTTTATAGTTTTCACCAAGCTGACTTGAGGCAGCTCCCTCACACATTATGGTCTGTTTTCTGTTCACGTTCACATGTTTCTCTGGCTTCTCCGTGGCTCTCCATTGTTTGCATGAAAATCAAGGCATAAAATGAAGCACAGGGCTACCGATATATCATTGTCAGAGCACCAAAAACCGATATTCATTTTGCAATACACCCTCTGTGAACCACTGTAGCTTCAAAAGTTCACCTGAACTGAAAAGGTCGGAAAATGACCGCATGTCCCAGTCAGAGAGATGAAGGCGTGTGCGAGGAGTTTTCACAGCATATAGCGCGTACAAACACACAGTGCACTCAGAAAGGCGTTACGACACCAACATTCACAACAATAAGCTTCGAAAATCCCTCATGTGAAAATTCATGCTATGCAAATGAAACCGTAACAGGTAGAGTCTTTACCCACCTACCACGTGAAGTCTCTGCCAAGATTTTCGAGCATGAATAACAGTTCGCAGCCTCAGCCTCTGACTGAAGTGAGTTTTTTAAAGTGTGACAAAGAAGTTGAAAAAAAAAAACAACAAACGTTTGTGTGGCGATGTGTTGCCTCACCTGTATTTTTGTTGCTGTTGTCGTTGGTGTCTCCTGGTGCTCCACAATATATTTGAATATGATAAAAAGGTATATAATAATCATTTACCACACGTTTGTAGCTTGTGCATTTATATTGCAAAAAAGAGGTTGCTTACCATCTGAGCCAATGTTATATAAGAATAATGTACCTTTTCGTCCCATCTGCTGGTTTCTACAACCGCAGCGGCACATGGCTTTTGTATGTAATGATCTATTTGACTGAACAATGTAACCGTCGTACTGTACATTACTCTCTGGTTGGAAAACGAAGCATGCTGTGTGCTCCTGGTCTGTGAGGGACACTCGCAGTCATTATGGTGCTGTATGTCTTTTCCCACACTGCTCTTTCTGTAGAGGTCATAGCCTGATCGACAGCTCCAAGAGACATCTGGGTCTGCTCCCTTTTATTTGGAAACAAGGTTCTGTATTAGAACAATATGAAGCTGTCATATGCACTCTTTGACGACTAGACTTGTTTAAGAGTCTCTGCTGTGGGCTCAGAGGCTTCGGTGGAAGTGGGCTTCGCTCTACAAGTCTCTGTATCTCTCTTTGTGTCTGTAGTCAACGGTCAAGTATATACAGTATATAAATATATATCTATTTTCTTTGTATGCATATATTCATTACTATTTTTGCACTGACCTACGGACAGATGGATTTATTTTTTTCCACAAAGGGTGCTATTATAACGGAGGCCTTCTCCCACACCTTTTTGCATGACTTGGCTCAAAATTCCTCAACTGGTCTGTCATCTCTCCCACTCTTCTCCTACTACTCCTTGAACTGTTGCAATTGAAGCACTGTAATTTTGTAATCCCTACTTGTGAGATTTGAAATAAACAGGGAGGCTTCAAGTTTGGTTTGGCATCCCGGAGGTTTATTTTCTCACGGTCTCTTCCCAACTAATTGAATTTGCCACTGAGAGAATAAAGTAGAAATAAGTTTGTAATTTGTTTCTCGGTTTCTTTCACATGGTGACAAATAAAACACACAACATGTTTAAAGCTGCTATAATCAGTATTGTTATGTTACCAATGTATCTAATGAGTATGTGCAATATGAAAGTGATTGTTTGTGGTGACAAATGCACAGAATTATCACCTGACTCTGCAGCTCCACCCCTCAGACTTACGCAGCCACTTTCAGTTCATCGTTCTGGTTTTATTGCCACCACTTTACTGGTTTGGTTAACTGTCACAGCGCACATGAACAAAAAGACAAAGAGAACTGATAAAGCCACTGTACACTGCTCGTCCAGGCCCAGACAGTAGGCAGACACGGGTAGCGACCAGCTGGTGAACATACTGGAGCGTTTTAGTAATATTTCCATTAAGAGTTTTAGGAGAGCTAAACAGAGATTCATCAGGTGGCCAGAAGAATGCCTCTAAATGAATGTTGCTAATGCTGCTGCATAGCATTAGATTCAGCATTCAGATTAGCAAATACATTTCAAATTGCTATATCAACTTAAAAAGGTGATGATATGTCCCAAAAAAAAACAGGTTAAAATTCTAACCATTGCCATAATAAAAGTCTGATGAATGAAAAATCTATTTTTCATTCATCAATAGTTTAATCTACAAAAACTGAAATGTTGCGATCACAATTTTCCAGAGTCAAAGGTGACATTGACCAACAGTCCAAAAAACCCAAAGTTATTTCATTTACATTTACGATGATATGAAATTGAGAAAAACAGAAAAAAAACACCACATTGGAGAAAACGGCAGTAAACAAGCTGATGTAAACAATTAATTGATTCTGATGCTCAACTGATCAATTAATGAAGTGACTGCCTCAGCTATACAAGAGACAGTGGTGCACCAAAACATTTGCGTGATATCAGAAGACAACATCGACACATGAAAAAGAGGGAAAGAAAAGTTTCACGTGACTGAGGCCTCATAATACAATCCAAGCCAGGAAACAACAGAAGCTCAGAGACTCCCTAATTATTGGGATCAATAACAACAAAATAAGCTCCACTCTGTGTGTATTTTAAGAGACAGCCTCTATCAGCCTCTTGACATTTGAGCATCCAGTAGAGTACACAGCCAGAGTTGTGAATTATCTGCGCTCCCCTCCATTGAACCATGTGTCACATAGCTGCAGGAGTTATGAGCCTATATTTACTCCAACTTCGCAGGCGTCTACTGCCTCATGGCTAGCAGTGAAGGGGTGTGTGTGTGTGTGGGGGGGGCTGGCCTGAGGGTCAAGATCTCTCCATAGGAACAGGCACAAAAATAGTTTTTAGCGTTGTTTCTAATTACAAGTGATGAGTGCCCCGCCTCATTAATCCTTTCCTATCAGCACTGGGCAGGCTGGCAGCACCAGAATAGCCCTGATCTTTGCGCTGCTGCACGCTGCTCTCCAGCAAGCCCTGCATGGACGTATTAGGCAAAGCAGGAGAGGAGAGGAGGAGGACCTACCTTTTCCACACACACACACACACACAGAAAACAGGTGCACGCACATATACACATAATCAAGTGTGTGCGTACCTCCCAGTCAGAGGAGGCGGTGAAATAAAGCAGAGAGGATCTCTGAGCCGGAGGACTGCTGCACTGGTTACCATCAAAGCTGCTCCCTTTGTCACAGGAAGATGCACTCACACGTCATTGCACCAAGGTTTCACCAAATGTCACTAGAGCAGCGCTTTGCACCTTTAACTCAGGCACAAAATAATGCCTCTCATATTGAGCAAGCTTTATAAAATAACATGCCAAAGGATGTATTTAGGTTCATGAGAGGAAAATGGGAACACAAATAAGATAATGACGGAAGACAAGCGCTCAGTCAGTGTGACTCTTGGTTGAGTCCAATTCAACTTAAAGGAATTGTTATGATATTTTGAAATTGGTTGTATGAGGTATTTAACTATAGTTAGAGTACTATCTGCAGCAGATTGCACCTGCATGACCTCAGTTTGGAGGAACAAGCGCGAGCTGCTAACTGGAAAATGATAAAAGGGATGAGAAATTAAACAATTTCTGTAACACAGCTCACAAGTCAACATTTCTTCATTTTACAGAAGGCACAAGCTGAAAAGGTTGTTGCTGTTGACTCCAGGAAGTCACTGCGTCTGGTCAAGAAATAGTCTGACGCGTCATCTCCTGTAATACCATCAGGTTTCATACAGCTTAAAACAAACAACATATGACGAGTTAGTGAGTGAGCTAACTAGTGAGCTTTGGGTGTGCTGGTAGGCAGATTTTGTCACCTTTGGACAGAGCCAAAAGGTTTACGCTCTTTATGCTGAGCTGAGCAAACTGACTGTATCTCCATATTTACCTTCGCATCCAACTCTGCAAGAAAGCAAATGAGTAAATGTTGAATCATTCCTTCAATACGACTTTTCTCCTTGCCCTGCCTAAGAGTGTCTGAAGAATGTTTAGGAGGAAGTTTTCTAAATTGTGTGGAAAACCTTCATAGTTATGGATGTTACATTCGGGTGTCCACATACATCTGGCCACACATCATATATTCCTGTGATGTAGATTAGTCAGGATGAGCTGTGTCTACTGTCCCACTCACTATAATGTATTCTTGCTGTAAATGAGTTCTGGCCTGTGATTCTCTGCAGTCAGCTCTTAGCTGGTGAGTATGAATTATGCTCCTGCATCATAGACACACAGAGAGAGAGAGAGAAAGAGAGAGAGAGAGAGAGAAAGAGGACGGAGATGTAAGTGTAGGACAAAGAAACAAGCAGAGCAGTGAGGGATGGAGTGAGATAGATAGAAAGACAGAGTAGAAGAGGTCACGGCCCATTTCACACAGCACACCAAGGAGATTACAGGAGGTCTGCAGGCATGACACAGGTGCCACGGTGATGTCTTTGGAAGAAAGCAGATGCAGATATGCCACCTGCAGAGGGGCTTAGGACAGGGAAGGACGAGAAGCTCAGAGAGAGAGAGAGAGAGAGAGAACGCAAATGAAGAAACATTTTACTCTGCAAGATCAAAATGATATCAAACGACGACGCCGGCTCTGCACGGAGGCGAGATAAAAACGCTGTCATCCAGAGCTGCTGAGTCCACAGGCCTGCAGAGTGAGCGTGGCGGCGGTTTGTTATCGCTTGTGGCACATGTTGGACTTTTGAAGTGTCATGTCTTGTTACATATTAGCCACACACTGACCACTGCGCAAGAGACAGGCCGGGTGCTCAGTGTGGTGACGCCGAGCCATATGTCGTAAAGTCTCATGAGTGCTGCAGTGGTCATGTTTGGGATTTGGTGGCTTGAGGCAAATCTCCTCCTCCACCAGAGAATGACTTTATCAGAACATAACACAGGCCATTTTTATTTATGTATTCATTCGCAGCGCTGTAATAGCTCTAATTTGCCTCGTGATTCATATACAGTGATGGGATGATGTATTCGTGGACACTTGAGGCAGCAGATCCTGAAAGGGAAACATACAGTAAGCTCGGATTTAAATAACAGCTTACCCATGTGCATAGCCGCACCATAAAATCAGCTACACTGAAATCTAATTACACCCCAAATACATTCAGATATGACTAATGTAAAGGAAAGGAAGCATCAAGTGACTGTGAGTTCACGATGAGGGGTATTTCTGTCAGCCTAATGACCTACTGGGCCCCTGTCATGTCTTTCTTTTTCTGTCCTAAACATGTACAGACCTCTTCCACAGCACACATTTTCATAGCAGGAAAAGCACAGGTGGAGTTTTAAAATTACGATAGCTCAGTTTCATTAAACTATTCCAGTGAGCCAGCGTGCACAACACCAGGACCTCCCCTGAGTGGAATGCAGCCGTCATTAATGCTGTTAAATACTGCGCTTTCCCTGCTGTGATGTGTCAAAATATGTGCTGTGAAAAAGCTCTAGTGGAGCATTTTGAAGGATGCTGGGATGAAACAGGAGCATAAATTCGACAATCATGTATGAAAGAGCATTCTTGAGTGTGGAAAGCAAGGTTTTCTGGAGCTTTCAGCGATGCTGTTAGAAGCAGATGGAGTCGGCGGATTTGTTTTACTCTATCCACTGATTAAAAGCAGAAAGCGAAAAAGCACGTAAGCGAGTCTTGAGTTGGAGGTTTTGTCAAGAATGAACGCTCATGTGTCACTTTTAATCCAACATGGATGAGAAGTCTTAAAAGTGTTGTGACCACGTGGAGATCATGTGGAAACGAAGTCAGTTTAATGGAGTGTGATCTCATAATTCCAGAGCGGAACTGTCCCTGAACTTTAAACCACCTGATGAACATGTCAGGATTCTGAGGAGAACTGTGACCTCATAATGGAACTGTGGAGAGCTGTGACATCACACTGAACTGCCCCAAATGACCTGGAGACCAAACAACCAAACACCAAACAATGAGGTCATTTGGAATCATTGTTACCTCATGAAGAAATGACTTCATGAGCGTTTGATGCTTTTCTTAAGGTGGCATTGATGGTGTCATGATGACCTGACGGGCTCTGCTCCCCTCATGATACAGTCACTGACCTGGCCTATAGAGAGTAAGCTCTACTTTTTCCAGCTCTTCATTAATTACACTACATTTTATATATACTGGTGCTGAGGTCATCAGTCCAGTTTTCCCTGAAACATTTTGGAATTTATTGGATTTTTAAAAACACGTCATTTATTCAGAGTTAAGTTTGCATCTGTGGAATCTAATTCCCAAAATGAAGATCTAAATGCTGTTTGAAAGCCTTCTGCTTAGAGAGTGGTGTGAAAATAATGACAACTTTACTTAATTACCTTAAAATTTGTTCAAATCTAAATATTGTACAATCTCTGTTTTTAATTGGATGGAGAACATGAACTTAGAGTCCTCAGTGGTTGCTACGTCCCTGTTGAGCTGTACCCTATCTTGACTGCAGTACAACATCTAAGGATGCAAGTTCTGTTGTTTTTTTGAATCATTCACACTGTTTGTCAAGCTACTGACAACACCACGGTTACCGCAGCACGAAGCACTAAAGTGTCTGAAGACACACGGGTGAATCTGGGTGATATGTGCAGCTGAGCTGTCTCTTATTTCCACGCCGCTACTCTTCTCTTTCTTCTGCTCCAGATAAGTTCTTTTAATTGCTGGGCCCATTTCGCTTTCTCCCCATAAATCACACATGAAGAATGGTGGCTCAGGCTGGTCGCACCACCTGCCTGAGGGGAAATGGTTGAAGGTTTCTGAGTTACGTCATTTCACCAGAATAGGACAAATAGGACATGAACATGACACATGCTAAAACCACACATAACACACTTATATGTTAAGAGACTGGTCAAACCCACATCTGTATTGGACTTCCTGATCTATATTTATTCCTCAGGGTGCAATGATGCAACTTCTTTCATTAAACTGCATTTCTAAAAACTTATTCTCAAGTATTTTGAAGGTATTTCTGCAAAATTATGTCACCTCTTCTATGACTATTCTAACTATAACTATTCTATTTTTAACTTAAACCCAGAAGGCCAAATTATTATAGTAAATCCACACTTTTAACTTTTACTATACTGAGGTATATATCCTCTTTACATTTTCTGCTCTACCACTGCTTATCTAAAACTAACCCAGGGGAAGTTTAAACCTTCACTGTCTGTAGGGTCCATAAAAGCGGTCTGCTCCCCCTCTGCCACCCTCCTCTCAGCCCCCCTTCCTCCTTCCTCCTCATCTTTCCATCTACTTTTTACCCTGGGAAACCCCCCGCCACAGTCTACATGACACATTCAACCCTCCTATTATATTGCACTGTGGGGGGCCCACGTCCAACCAAAACAATAATTTAGACCCCATTTTACTGGAGCACTTATCTGCTAAGCGCTCACACAGGTAGTCAAAGCTGGCGTCATAATGCTGGCGAATCTTGATGGATGACGTGGTCTCACATTCAGTTTGCCACTGAAGGAATTTTTACACAAAGATGTGAAGTATGTGAATACATTGGGAGCTCGGAGTTTGAAGTTAACCCAATCTGGCTTACATGCACACATATATGTAATCTTTGAATGTTATTTTACCGCTTTGTGGAGTTATTTTTAGTGCAACCTTTTGGTGTTAAGAGATACATAGCGGTGCATCACAATTCAGAGTCAAAGTCAGAGTCAAATTTTATGCCCTTTCCTGCTCGCTGCAGTGAGACAATTTCAGCTCTAAGCTTGTGAATGAATGGTCAGCTGTTCAAACTGCTAGGCAGAGGCTGTTAGACCACGTAACTCACATTAAAACCACATACTGTTGTTTCTATATTTAAACAAATAAAGTATTTAGTGTTACCTGTGTACCTAATAAACAAACAGGGCTGAAATCACAATAGAGTTTTTGAATCAGAAGTTTCCCGCTCGGACGTTGAGTGTTATTTTACTGCTGTGGTGTTATTTCTAGCAGCCATTCTGTGCTAAAAGACACATAACAGTACATCATAATTTCCCCAGGTGGGAGTCAAATTTTTTATGCTCTTTCATGCTCACTGCAGTGACAGCGTTTCAAGTTTGTGAATGGTCCACTGTTCTGAGAGCAACTGAAGACGGTACATTCAACAATCCGAGTATTAATAGAGTCTGACCTTTCAGTCAGGCATGCATGACAGCACATGCGTGCACGTGTACATGTATATAATGTACATGTACACAACTGCCACTAACTGTTCTGCATGCAGACAGTGAGCTAAGGTGCAAACTTGAGCTTGTACTGGTATCCTTGACTTTCTCAGACGCAGAGGTTTCATATGCAGCGAGTGTAACTCAATAGGTCCATCAATTATCTCTGTTTCCTTGGTGCCTTCACAAACAACAGCTGCAGAGTTTAATAAACTAGCCATGCAACTCAATCACAGGAGCTAAAATATCATGAAGCCTGAAAACCAGCGGGATGATGAAAGTAGGCTCCTCTCGTTGTCATGGCTTCACCTATCTCTCTATCTGATACAAAGACCCCTTAAAACACATGCACACTGCTGGAAAATGCGTTAGTATTCTCAAACCTTTTGTTGTTTCATCAGAGACAACCCCTGTTTTTAAAATGCCGCACTGTAACGTGTCATGCTGCTTGGCATTGAGACATGCTGTCGCTGTATTAAGTTGCTGCAGGTTTCATTTTTGGTTGTGGGACAGAGGTAAATGTTTTCCATGGTAACTGGAACCTCATTCAAAACTCTGTCCTTGAATAGATATGAGAACCACTCTCTTCTTTTAGACTGAATTTGAGTCACTGGTTCAACACACGTGTGCCTCCTCAGGCTTTTATTTATTCTATTTGTCTGCATGGAAAAAGTGTAAAAATAAATATTTCAAAAATAAAGCAAAACAGATGTGTAAGATGTGCAAGGGTCCTCCCTAAAGGTCACAACATGTGGAATCACAAACAGGAAAAGCAGAATTATTATAAAATAGAAAATAAGTGTGAGTGAAAGTATTACTGGCAGGCAAATTAAAATAGAGGAAGCACAATATGGACAGGAAGCGGAGGGTGTTTCCAAAAAGTAAAATCATGGTGATGTTGCAGATTAGATTCATACTTCCTCCATCATTAATGTGTACTTAATTGACTGACACCAGACCAAACTTATTTGAACTGGCTTTTAAGAAAATAGAAAAAACTGATTTGGCACAAAACACATCTTCATAAGGGCTTCAGAGGGATTGTTTCACCTTACACCTGCTCCAAATGTTGACAGCCTGTCATGAAAAGGTGGGACACGCTATAAGACTGGGGGAGATGTTGACAACAGCACACTTCAAGACAATTAATCCTTGGTGGCATTCATGACGTTTTACTCAAAGAAGTTTAAAACTTGCTTATTTCTTCTCCTCCACTCTTCTGACCAATGGCTGTGTAAATTAGGGCATGAATGTCGGATTCTTTTGGAATTACAAAAATTGTAGAGCGCAGCCCCCCAAAGTCTGGCGTCAGAAAGGTGTGGAGGGAACTGGGCGAAGCATGCTGACGTCTATAAGATTACAATGACAAACTCAAATTGAAGATTTCTTGTAAGAGTTGTGAGAAATGTGGATGCTCGAGCAGAGACTTAAAGAGACTGCAACCCATATTTAACAAGCCCATGAAAAGACCAAAGCCAACAATGTGGTAGTCCATGTCTTAATACTTTTCAGCTGCACCAACCTGTCTGTTTATTCCTACTGAGGACCTACACCGTCAAAAATGGGTCACAGATGAATTAATTTTTGAAAAAGGCTAAAAGAATTCCCCCAAAACAGCTGAGTGTGGTAGTTTTAAGCAAACAGTACTGTGTATTTGTCGGGGACTATTTTCAGCTGCGAATTTGATGTCCTAATGAGTATCTACAGCAGCAGGGCAGTGTGTGTGGTATCAAATCAAACTAAATCGTGTGTGTGTTTGTTGTAATGAACCATGTCGCCCAGTGCAAGAGTGTGACTCAATAATGTGTTTTTGATTGGTTTTGGACAATATTGATGGCCTTTGGCACAGAGGAATAAGATATATCAGGCTTTGGCAGCAAAGATAAATCTTGCTCCCATGATCAATTTACTGTTGGTCTGGTCCTTTCATAGGATTTGTTGGTAATAGGAAAAATACAGGACATCATCAGACGTGGAGTGACTGCAGGAAGGGAGTGTGTGACCTTCGGGTGAAAAGTGTGGAGTGGACCCAAAGGTGAATGAATCTGACTTGTGTGGGAACACATAACAGATGTCTTTGATGCCAGCAAATCTGAGACTTTTGACATAGAAGAAAAAATTGGTGATGCTCATTTATCAAATATGTGATCAAATCAAAAATATAACGAAGTCTATTTTGCGCTCAGGTTCACTGCTGATGTAGAGCCTCTTGTGTTTAAAGTCTCCTTGGGCATACTCAGCATTTCAGTAAGTTTCCCCAAAACTGACACCACTTTGCTCCACACTCTTTTCCTTTTCACCTCACTCAGAGTGCAGGTGCACATCACCGTCTACAAGCACGAAATACAGACTATTTAATAAAAATAATTCCTGTTCCTGTCCAGCTGTCATTACTGCGGCCACAGCTGTAGATTCCTTCATGATCATCTTCCATACATAGTGGCAAGTCTGAAAGAACTAATCTAATCTGGTATCTACTCCGAGAGTGACTTTGAACGTGCTTTTGTTCCTTTAGATTCTCTCTTTTTTTTTTTCAGAATGGAAACATCAGTGGAGCTGAATCAGGACTTTTATAAATAGCACAGACTGTGATAACATAACAGAGCTTCTCAGTGGGGCTGCTGAAGCTCCCTGCAGCCATACTCACACTGTATAGACACCAGGGAAGCTGAGTGAATGAATGCTGCACTCTGGTGGACAGAAAAACAATCGATTACTTTTTTTTTTTTTGCACAATAATCAAAAACAATCTTAGTATCATATCGTTTTATAATTCTAATGACTTGTACGTTTGTCCATTAACACTCGTCAGAGTCTCCTGGAAGAATACAGCCCACCACATGATTGCTCACGGCTTCTTGGCTCCATTGGTACACAGCTGATGCCGTAGAAGACTTTGTTAGAGTAGTTAGTTAGTGTGAAAGTCTATTTGAAATACATGGACTTCTGACAGATCTGATTATCATTATATATCATATTATCATTCTCACATGTTTTATGTGTTTAATGTATGAAACTATTCTCTGTACTGTGAAATAGATTAAATTCATGGTTAGAGAAAAAGGTACTTTGCAACAAGAACTGATATTTTAACCGTTACTTATGACTGTATTTAATACCACATTAGGAAGACTAAAGGGCTCACATGTAAGCCTCACTGCACTTACTTGTAACATATTTCAGAATTCATTCTACTGTGTATGAGTCCTTCTAACACCATGTTTAAAATATTGTAAAAATCTTATAGAAAATAGCCTGGCTGCAACTGAACAGAACTGCCAAAGAACCATTTTACAGCAAAAAGGTTTTGCCATCTCAACAAACAAAGGGAGATCAAACTTGTCTATGCAGCAAGTTTCATTAAAATGTGTCATCTTCCTCAAAAATTGATTGACTAATGCTGATGACGATGCCGCTGATGATCCTTGTTGTTGCTGCTGTTGCGTGTACGTGGTTGTCTCGGTTGTCAGAACCACACTGGATGACTTTGGAGAAGACACAACTTGACCAGCTGAAGTGCGAAGTGAATCACGGGTCCGCCGTTCTCCCCCACTCCCTCTTTGTGGATTTGTATGCCACAGCAGTTCTACCAGCCCTCTGCTGTGATTAATGCATGTTTATGAGGTACTGCGTTAAACCTGTCACTGTCCAGATAGCCCCCCCTCACTCTCTTTCTGCTCTGTGTATGTGTTTCTCTCTCCGTCTCCTTGTCGACTTATTTTCCCCCCAGAAGTGCTCCGTTGATATGACAGGAGAAGGTAGGGCAGGCTGGGGCAACGCAGGACAGGGGGATGCAGCAGTGCACAATAAAAGTGTCATTTTTCACCTCATTTATAAACAGCTCGTAATGTTGAGATGAGCCATTGCCTATTATGGGCTCCGTCCAGCCAGTGTCATCAGTAAACAGAGCAGGACAGCTTTCAGTAAGCGCCTGGGCTGGACCAATGAGGAGTGTGTTTTAACAAGCTGGAGTGGGCTGTTGGGAGTCTGGACTAGCTCGTCCCATGGTAACCCAGGTAGACAGTGTACTTGTTATGGTGGAGCCTGGGAACAGACTCGGGTCTAACACTTATCAAGCTGTCTTGTGAGGCACAAACTTTGGATCATGAATATTACAGAGGTTATGGGGTTATGGGACAGCTTTATTGCTCTGACAAACACCATTCCTCAGGAGGACTGAGGTGGGAGGACAACACAACCATATGCCTGTCTCTCTTCCTCTGCAAAAAAACAGGCTGTTGAACTTTTTAACTCCCATTTGTGACTTTTGATTCACCTTTATTTTTGCACTGCTTGACCCATGCTGTTGCAGCAAATGAGCATCTATCTTTAGATGCAATGATTCAGCATGCGGTCTCGGGTCGCGGCAGGATCGAGGCGGAGAGGCTGCAGGAGCGTGGGGAAATGTGTCTGTTGTGACTCAGATGACAGTATGGGCTCTGTGAAACATGTCTCCCATGCTGTTCCTACAAAACCTGCCTGTTTTTGGTGCTTTTCCCGCTACAATCTGATAAAAAAAAGTCCACTTCAGTGAAGTTGCAGCTGTCACAAGGGCCCCCCTGCCTGCCTTGCCTTGCCTGCCTGCCTGCCCTTTGGACAGGGATGCAGATTTTTGTCATAATGCAGGTGGCTGGCTTTAAGAGGAAGGAAGGACAGAGGGAACAAGGGAGTGAGAAGAGTAGAGGAGGACGAGATGGTGTGACACCTCCCCTCCATATGCTCGATGTGCCTCTCCTCCATATGCATGCGGCTCGTGTCCTCCTCTTTCTCTCCTCACATAGGCAGCCGTGATGCATTGTGCATTTATACAACTTTCATTAATCTTCTGCACAGAGAAAGCCAAAACAGGCCGATGGCTGAATGCACTGCAACGATGAACAGGTTACACAGGGACACAGCGTCCTCTTGTGTACAGAGGAAGCACTGCACAGACACTACATTTACCTTGTGCTCTTGCGGTGGTGCCAGGAATTGGAAAAAGTTACCTTAACCACAAGAAGCTCGTTTTGCAACATGTGGGAAAGATTGTGTAAGATTATCATTCTAGTTATAACCTGTATGTAATTTTCATGACTTTTGGCACCACTTTAGCACTCATGGGTAGCATATAAACATTAAATAAACGGATTAAAACACACTTGAATGCAGGTGGAAGCAGATAAGTAAGGAATAAGTGTTTAATGTATTTGTCAACAACTATAACTCTGGTCATGAATGACATTATAGTAAAACACAGTTGTAATAATAATAGTAGAAATGATGTCTTCACAGCAGAAGTTACTGTTGTTGATAATTACTGTGCATTCACACACAGACACAACATGTCCTTATATCTGCGTACAACTACATTATAAGCCATTCAGATAGATTAGATATTCTTGTACTGCTTAAATAGGGAGACTTTAGGTGTTAACAGACTATTTTCTAGTTTCGACTGAGCGAGCCAAATCCTTGGCCTAATCCACACGACACTGCAATATATCAAAAATCCAAAAGATAACAATACATGCTTTAGTAACACATGAATAAAAGTAAAAGAAAAACATTGGTCATAACAATGTCATCCGCATCCACATAGTCTTTTAATACCTTGTGTATCGAATAGCAGAGGACAGAAAAGTTTAGCCTCCTCTACTCGGTTTACAAGCTGGCTTGAAGGTTTTGTCCATAATAGAAATGAGTCTCGGATTTTGTTGTGCTTGTGATTATTTTAATGTCTCCCTTCATATAATGTCAAAGGAGCTAAACTGAAATAATCTAAACTACGTTTAGTGGTCAGGGATAAGAGCACATTGGCGTAGAGTCATCTTGCTGCTCTAGTGCGAATCTCCCTGCAATTTATACTGTACATGTATTTGCTTCTATTAAAGTCTTAAATGACGCAAAACAGTGAATCTTAATCCCGTAGAGAGCGTTCGCTCCCGTTCTGTTGTGGAAGAAAGCAGCTCTTCCTGCTCTTCAGCCTGGAATGACAGAGACGTATAGGACCACTGAGAAATGATTGGACAGGATGGAAAACAGGATTGTGAAAGCTCCCAGGGCGATTTTATGAGGATGTGGATACTTCTGGGTTCAGGCTACCACAGAAGATGACATAAATTAAATTTCATTTGGATATCAGAAACCTTACATTCAACCGGTCCAGAAAGTCAGGCTCCCATGAAAAATACTTATTTTACAGCACTTTCCTCCTAATTGCTGCCATACTGGATCTTGAACGGTGAGCAGGGGAAAGAAGAATGAAAACAAGGAGATCAACCGGCTTTTGCTAAACTATTTATTTTTTGCACTTTGGAAGAACATCACAAGCGGCGGGTGTTTGCACTTTACAGGGCCTTTAAAACTGCCTTTCTTTTCCTGGGAGTCGCATGAGAGCAATCATCAAATATCATAAGATGTTTAAATAAATACAGATCATAACCTGAACCTGAACGCAGCGTGATGTGACACCTGCACCCTACAGGCTGCAACCACAGCTTTACCCTGACGCCTCCTACTGATAACACATAATAGTCATCTGAAGACAAACGTGTTTTGAGCTCGTGGGGGAGAAAAAGCTGAAACAAAAAACAGCAATGATTCATTTGACGCCATCTGACTTTCTCCGTCGCAGTTTACGAGCAGATGGATTAAAGCACGTGCCAGCTTTTTCAAGCTCAAAACATACTTTCCTACATCTTGTGTAATAGAAGTGTTGATTCACTTCAGTGTTGTTTTTTTCCCCCTGAAAATGTGGTCCGACTCACCGGCGTGTTTATGAATATTTACATTTATTTGGAATGATTATGTGAATGATTTCCTAATTGTAAAAAATAGTCACAATAAGCCTGAAGTCTGAGCACTGGTTACCTTTGAACGTGTAGGTCCAAAGAGGTTTTGGAATCAGCCCTCTTTGGCCACAATATGTCTCTGCTTGTATAACTGTTCTTCAAATAAAAGATCAAGGCTGAACATCCTAAAAATGAAAAGATAGAGTCTTGATAGTCTTCTTCACTTTCACAGGGAGAGTAACATGTGGATTCAAAGGTATATTCCTTTAAAGATTAATAATTTAGTTCCTCACTGATTGGACTGCCACTAAATGGATGTGTAAGGCTCAGACTCAACGTTATGATGAACTGGCACTGACACACACTTTCCCCAACTCTCTCACAGTCATTAAAATGGGCTTTGTTCCTGGTGTCTCACTCGCTTTATTCTTACATTTCATGCCTCTCCTTATGTCTTTCCCACTCTCTCTCTTTCTCTCCTCCCTGCTCCCTCTCTCCGTCTCCAGGGATCTCGGTGGGCTTGTAAAGGGGCTTTAATAGAGAGGAATATAAATCTGCAAGTGACAAACTCCAGTTGTAGCAGAGCGGGGGTCGGTGTGTACGCTGTGAACTGCTGCGCTGTAAAACCAGGACCTCCAAGGCTCCTGTGCCCCCCTGCGATTCCTGCTGGCACTGACGTGAGAGCCCACGACCTCTCAGGCTGAACCACAGCGCACAGGCAAGACGCTTCGGGCCTTTTTCGAAGTCCAGACTGAGACGAATACCATCGGGGGCCGTGCTTTGGCTTTCCAGTTTCAGGAGCTTAACTTTAACGTCAGTTTTGAGACAGTTTGAGACAAACTTTTATGAGATTTATTACTTATTCTGTCCACAAAGTGCTTCAACTTCCTTTCATTTTGCAGGACTCATTGAATGCTGTTGGCAAATACCTTTGAGACATGGCTTCCAATATTCCTCAGACAGATTTTTTTTTACTCAATCAGATCTTACAGAACAGTCATTTTTCACTGCTTTCCGACATCTTATAGACAAAACAATTAATTGACAAAATATCTGGCTGATTAATGAATTGTTAAAATGACTTTTGTTGTTACATTTCATCTGTGTTGTTAATTTATTATGACGATAGAAATCTACAGTCGGATAACTGTTCTATAATAAGTTTTCATGCCATATCTGACACTGCCAGCATTTTAACACTGTTGGAGAATCTTTCTTGGCAAATCTAAATCATACACTTGATTGCACAAATCTTCAGATCAGTTATTGACATGAAATATTGCACCAGATATTCTGAAAAAGGAGAATGTGCAGCTATATTTGGAGCTGATCAGAAACTTTGAGAGGCAGATAATCAGACAAAACATATAGTCTTTTGCGAGGGACTGAAAGTTTATGCTCATGCCTCTGGGGAGAAAAGGATATTGGCGAAGTATGTTGACACACACAAGGAGATTCACTCAAGAAGCTTTCCATATACTTATAAACAGCACTGAGAATAAACAGAAGAATATCTGGGACTTCCACAAGAACCCTCTTTCTTCTCTTTAGTTACTGTAATTTCCATGATTTTATGCATGAAGAAACTCAACCTTGATCCTCCTCTGGGTCTTGTATTCAGCCTTTCAACTGTTTTATTTAAGCAGCTAATGGGACCGGACTGCTTCCTTTAAAAGTGATGATAATAATGAAGAAAAAGAGGCGAAGAAGTGGCAGAAAAGTACGAACGCCAAGAGTGATCTCACCTCACAGCCGCCTCAGATCAAAGCAAGTGGAAGCAAGTTTAAAAACGGACATTCAGAGTCTCTGTGTGTCAGCGTGATTGGATGCCGTTGCGATGGTGATGATGGAGAGATGAGATGTTTGAAAACCTCATGATTGCTGTAATTCCAACACAGAGACTTTGAGTGTCCATGGGGTGGCACTGCAAAGTTTCCAGCTGAACCCAGGCTGTACAGTACGGCAACACTTCCTCGTCTTAAAATGGAAGATAAACTGACTTTAACTGTTAAAACAACAGATCGGGCTCACTGGCCGCTGAACTGGAGGCTGCAAATGTCCTTTGGATTCCTCTTAGAATAATGGAATGATAGATTTAACAGGCCCAGTTCCCAAATTAATAATTCTGTTCCACATTGCAGAGCGTATCGAATCTGTCAGATAGTTTTAACAGCTTTTTCGACTCCACCTTTTTCCATTTTGCTTGAGTTGAATTTGGCTCCCAGTTTTCCATTCCCCAGCAGCTGTGTTTTGAGTCATTTACAGCTCAGCTGACATCGCTGCTCCATATAATGGATTAGAGGACAATGAAATCATTTTTTGAGAGACGTCTTTGGGGAAATGATGGATTCCGTGGATACAACAGCTGATAAAAATGCATCTTTGACTTTATATTGTGTTGAAAATCTAGACAGAGATTGAGTGGAGTGGAAGATCACGTCTTCATTACTCAGTTTAGGGCAATCACGGTGGTGAAAGTGATGCTATACGCTGCAATTTTACTCTTGTTGGCTATATATCTACAGCATGGTGTCATTCCTGCACTTTCCACATTAAGTTCATTGCTCAAGCCAAGATCTGAATTGTGGCATAGCTTCTGAACAATGACGTCATTTCTTGTGCATAAACATTTTCAAATGCTTTCAGATGTATATATGGAAGAGAATTTCTTAGACAACACAACTGACGTGCTAACTTACTGTGCATCCAGGAAAATATTACAAATAGATCAGATAGACACGTCTGATTCTTTAAACTTTTGTTTGACATTATTTAACATCTGTGTCCTTTTTAATGGTAACCAATGGTGTCTAAACAATTCACAGTTAGTATAATTTCTGTAAACTTTTTCCTCAGGACCTTAGGAGAGAAACTGATCCTTTTTACCTTATGTTTGACACGGTCCACTGAAATACCTCTTCTCCATAGCAGACACATGGCCTTGTCAGTAATTCACCGATTATAAATTACCAAAGGAGTCATTTAATGTAGGAATAAGGCGATAATACGAATATTTGTTGTGATTAATTCATCCAAAAACACCACTAGTTTTATATTATACTGTCAGCAACCTCAGCGTAAAAATTCCAGGAAATATTCACCCACTGTGAAATCACTGGGTCTCCTTGCTTGATCACACTGGGTGGCAGGGCTGGCACTGCACTGGAAAGCATTACTTCTGCATAGTGTTAATGGACTTACTTAACTCCTGGGTCCTGACTAGTGTTTTCCAATGAATTAAAGTGTCAGGAGCCACAAATCAGGGTCTGGGATAGGTCATGTGGGTAGTGGAGGAGGAGTGTGGGCTTGGTGGGCTTGGCGCTCTTTCTTAATGGTTTGTTCCCTGGACGCATGAAACTGAAGCCTTAAACCCGACCTGTTGTTACTGAGGCCCCATTTGTACTCCTGTCTACCCGTTACACACACGCAAATGCACCCACAACCACACATGCATGCCATTACATGCTCACACACAAGCTAGTGCTGAGACCATCTCGCCCCAAGACAGATCTACTCCCACACAGACACTCTAACCCCCATCCCCTCTGTGCTTTGGCAGACCAGTAACATTTACTCAGCTAAATGAATTAAGTAATCGCACAATCCCGCAGCCTCTGCATTACAGAGGAATTTCCATATTACAGCATCCGATACTCCCTGTTCACAGCTCTCCTACGCCACTAATGCAAGACCCTGGCCAGGCGGGCCGTAACTGGATAGCCGATGGGATTCTACTGCAGCAGATGCAATGAAGTACAGTGTGTGTGTGTGTGTGTGTGCGCAGGAGAATAAGAGGAGTGGAGGTGGTGGTCACCCATGCTATATGGGGCCCTGCTTTTTTTATTGGAGCTCATTAGGACAGCAAATAACTCACTACTTGGTTTTCATTTAAGCAACAAGCCACTCGAGGCTGTGGCTTGTTGCTGTGGCTGTGATTTAGAATAGCTATGAGGCGTTGTTAGGCACGACGCAACCCTGCCTCAAAGTGACTGTAAACCGGAGTGGCTTTTGCTTTTTAACAAAAGCATCAAAGTTATTTTGCATTGCGCTCTTAGAACACTATCATCACATCTCACAATGAACAAAAAAAGGATCAAAATCCATGCAGAGAAAACTTGGTGCCTACATTACCCACAATGCAACTCTGACTGGTGACAGTTCGGTCGGACATTCAGGTGTTTATGTTAGTAGGAGCTAATGTCACCTCGACCTACTAGCCTCAACTAGAGATGAGGAAAAGGGTGCAGAGGTCTGATAAGCGCACTTCTTTCTTACCTCTCACCTCTGGGTTTCCTTCCTTTTCAAACCTTTAATCAACGGACACTGACTCAAGTGACATCAAGTGAGGCAATTTATCAGACAATTCATCAGACTTAGAACTTTTTGTTACATATGTAGTAGTACTGATTTTGCTACTGGTGTAAATAAGGACATCTTAGTACACAGAGAGTTTTGCTCAAAATGTGAGACAGAAAATGCACTCTTAGCAGATTCTCTCCCAGAAATACAAAAGAAGAGTACAAACAACTTGTATTTCTGTTAACATCACACTCAATCAAACAGCGGTCTGAGAGGATTCATTGCATTACATTATTATAAAGAAAACTAAAGAAGATCATCACCAGCTTATGTTCCGCTCTTTTGGATGACGTCATTACGTGGCACGTGTTGCTCCCTTGTGCATGTGCAGGTTCAGGAATGAGTCTGCCATTGACAATGCAGAGTACTATGTAGAGAGGTAAATACATTTACTGACTGTGGCAGAATATGGACCACTCATAAATAGTATCAAAAATGGGTTGGATACAACAAAGATCTCACAAATTTTGATGGTTAGGGCTGCCTATTTCAAACATTGTAGAAAAACTGTTTTGACAGTAAAATCAGATAAACAATATAGAATTCATTGGCTTTAACAAAAGAATAATTATCAAAGCCAAACAGTATATGTTCATAAGAAAGTTGAATACAGGGAAATTATATTGAGGAAAGGATCAATACAGTGAATGACAAAAGAGTAACAAAGGACCTGAAACCCTCCCAAAACTTTTTATTATGAGGACGGATCATAAAAAGAATAATATCAGTGTCTTTTTTTTTTTTTTTTTTTGGAAGCAGACCTTGAATGGGCAATACTGATGAACGATGTAACATGGGATTTTTTTTCATTAACATCCACATAAATACGATCACAGATGTGTGTTTAATAGATGTCCAATTTATATCATATTTCATTTTGGCTCTGAACCTGACCCAGCCAATCAGAGTGCAGGATCAACACTCACTGTTTTGAATTACAACCAATAGCTAACGCACTCCCCTCTTCACATAATCCCCTGCCTGCCTGCCTGCCTGCCTCCTGCCCCATGTGGTGGGATAATTAACCAGTTGGTAGGCCCAGTATGGATGGAGGGCCACACACAGCTGCCTCGACCTTCTCCAGAGCCGAGGGGCTTCAGCTTGGACGAGCTCAGAGACAAGAGGTGGAAAGGTTGAGTCAGAGCCGAAGCTGGCTGCT
The DNA here is from genome assembly GCF_042242105.1 of Pempheris klunzingeri. Classification (NCBI taxonomy): domain Eukaryota; kingdom Metazoa; phylum Chordata; class Actinopteri; order Acropomatiformes; family Pempheridae; genus Pempheris; species Pempheris klunzingeri. The sequence goes on along the minus strand of NC_092029.1, from coordinate 14,614,718 downwards.
GTTAAACTGTCAAAATGATGCTGTTGGAAAAGAAACAAAAGTGCTTGCATATGCAGAAATGTTTTCATGAATGCAGAAAAAAAGTCATTCTTAAATTCGTCAATGACTCCTCGTGTATTTCGGACATTCTTAAACTCAGAGTTCAAACCCCCCAGTGGAGGGGATCTCACCCGACACCTGAAATGCAAAGTGATTTTTATGCAGCTCAGTTTAAAAGGCAAAAGCCAGCGCTGCAGTCAGGTGTCTTGAGGCAGAGAGAGAGAGAGAGACAGAAAGGGAAAGGGAGAGAGAAAAAAGTCACCTAGTCAGCATACACTTTTACTCACCCTTTAAATCTCCCTCTTTTCCTCTCCATCTCTCCCGGAGTCATGTTTCAGGGGCTTTCTGCGATTGTAATCAAGAGTGTTTTTACATTTCTGGCGTTTTTCAAAAAGAATGCCCACACGGAGGCTCTGACATTTTGTACATAAAGTGTTCATAACAGAAATGTGACCTTGGCTCACTGATCTCTCAGGTCCTCAAACATGCCAACTATCTCATGTGGACCACTGTTAGTTATCCAATATTTTTATTTCAATACCTGAGGATAAAGAGGAGGACAGAACCGCATACTGTACGTGTAATGTACATGCAGAGCTGGAGACATTATTTAAATCCTTTACGTGGATAAAACATAAAACATACTTTGGTTCACCATTCAAAATTCTAATGAAGTGAAAATATGCACATAAATTGACCGAATATACTTAATCTATCAACTGTAAAAATACTCATGCAGAATGCAACCTTTTATACTGCTAATTATTATTTATATCACATTACTGGATTATTATGACTGCAATTTTAAATGTTGCAGCTCATCAAGGTGGAACTAATGCTTTAGTTTATATACTGCTTATATACAGCAATCACTTGATTTAGAGGAAAGAAAATTCTGTTTTTAAAAGCAACTCAACTCAAATAAATCACCTCAAATTCGTGCTTAAGTACAGTTCTTGAGTACATGTACTTGGTCACTACCACCACACTGTACTGCACGGTGTATGTAGCCCTCACTATTTAGATATTTTATTGCAAATAAAACATTTGTATGTAAAGATTAACTAAGAGTATAAGTGTTCAGTCATTCTGTAGATCTCTTCCAAACAATATGTTGCACAAACGCTTAGCTACAGTATATCTGTGCCACACTGGCTAAGTTGTACTCTCCAGTCAAACACACTGTATAAGCAGCCTTATCCACAAATGCAGTGGCTTTCTAAATCCACTAGGAGTCAGTTTTTTGTATCAAATGCACCAGTGCACATTTCAGAGAAGAGATATAAACAGTATTTACTGTAAACAGTTATTATACTGATGTCCGAGTGGGTTTTGATGGCTTCTATAATGATGATGATGGTGATAACTAGAACGACATAGGGGTGTATGCTGCTGTAAACAGTTTTACTACAGTAAATCTTTCCCTTAAATTAGGTTAAATCTTCATTTAGTGCTTTGGTGAATTTTATAGCTGATAATAATGACTTGATGCCCTCTGCTCTGACACAGTGTCAGACTTCCTGTGTCTCATTGTTGATCATCCCCCAGCACGTCCGTTAGTTATCACTCAGTCAATTATCTCGACATCGGGCTCACAATTAGAAGCTGGACAAACAAGGTAATAATCAAGAGCGGTAAACAACATGCTGGTTTCCTGTCTGAGGACAATCATAATCATCACAGGCAGTGTGACTGCTTCAAAGGAAACCAAATACGCAGCCACTGAATAAAACTACAGAGAATTTACAGCATTCATGTTTAACAATGGGTGCGCAACTTCTCGAGAAAGATCACTTGCTGTATTAGTTAATTATGGCAGTGGTGTTGTGTAACAATGTCATCCGAGGTGGAAATGAATTAACTGGATGCTTGTACCATCATACATAATTTATTCAGGCTAACAGTTTCCTCATTTGTGTAATTATGCAGCTTCACTGAGACATGATGATGAATATTCAAAGGATTTTACAGACGACACAAGAGATGAATACAGGAAATTATCAGTGGTGGAACATAAGAGGATATTTATTCCAGTACTGAATCTAAGTACATTTTGGGAATAATTACTCTAATTAAGAATATTAGACTAAACCGTGCTACGTTTTCAGGGGGAAATTGTGTACTTTTTTTTTAGAGGTGAAACAATTAATAAAACACTTGATTAGATGTGCGAAAGAAAATTAATTGTTTTGTTATTTTATTTTCTTAAAGTTCAGGGGTCAAGGGTGTGTATGGTGTCACCATTGGGAGGGTGTGTGCATGTGTGTGGGAGGGGGTTACAGGGGTTAGGCTTCGAATGAGACTAGTTTGTTTGTGTGTATGTGTATATACATGTGTGTGTGTGTGTGTGTGTATGGGGGGGTGGCTGAAAAAGTAAAATATTTCTTTTTTGTATGTCTTGTTTGTTTTATGTAAGAAAGAAGTAAGAGGATTTAGAAAGTGATGATCAACATTGTCTGACATTTAATAGACTAAACCTTTCATTGATTAATTAAAAGATAATCAGAAGATTAAAATAACCAAAATAGCCACAGCCCTGTGCTGTGCTTTTTATTCCTCATCACTTGTTTAACAATTGCATTCCCCACTTACTTTGCAGAATGCAGTATCTATATGAAATGAAAACTTGCAAAAATAGACCTTTACCTTTGGGTATTCAGTGACTTTCCAAACTATGTGTACTTGTTGTACTTTAACAATAATAATTACACAGGAACAACATCACACGTATACCATGACACAGTTTTCCCTGACATGCTGAACTTTATGCATCTTTAATAATATTTATAATATTTACATATTTATATTTATTCTATTTAAAAAAAAAAACAACCATAGCAAAAAAAAACAACCCTCTAAACAATAAGACACGGTCACTTGGTTGTTTGCACCTGAGAAAAGAAGGTTAAGTGTCACATCATCCACTTTCCTGACACATCTCACCTGCGACACACGTATTGCACATCCACACTCACCGGCTATTTTCATCCTCTGAGGTGAAAGGAAACAAATAACAGTGCATTAGCCCAGGCTGCAGGCATACACACACAAAAAGTTTGCACACACAAAGGTGCTCGGGTTATTTTGGCAAGTTGCGAGTTTATTATTTTGTTTTATGGGGCTGGGGGGTGGGGGAGCTTGTTTTGCGGCGCTGCCTGTGATACGGCAGCTCTGTTTGTGCGCTTGTGAGAAAGGAAGCTCCAGTAAGATCAATACATCCTCTACGTAGATTTCCAGCAGAGTGTGACGTGCGTGTGGGGAAATGAGCTGGGCCGAGGATACTTTGCTTGTTATGGATTTGACATGAACTTGGCCCCCGGCCCCTCAGAATGTGATGAATGTATTATTTAATCTTCCTGTCTTTGTTAACCTCCTTTTGGCCGAAGGCACGGTGATTCTCTCTCCGTGAGTGGATGAAACAACATCTCCAGTTTGGCCTTTGGATTTTGATGAAGTATAATAATGGCTATAATAATAGAGCCTCTCTGCAAGGCCCTTTCCCACCACAGACACTCTAATGGGAACGGTGCTGTATTTTAAGCACACGTGAGTCAACTGCACAACAAGGGTTTAAATTAACACATGAGGTGACATAAACAGCTGCTCTGAAGGGGCCGTGACACTTTATCAGCTTCATTATTCAGGGTTCAATGACTTGACTAAGGGGCCCATCTTGAATTCAGGAATATAATTTTAGATTGAGGATATTTTGAGTTGATGATGTCAGTCTGGTTGGGGAGAACTTGCTGTGATTACTTGTAAGAGTTCAGATTAGAGCAGAATTTTCAGTGTCAAACAGAAAATGCAAAGCAAATGACATGCAATACATTTCACAATTTCAGCTCTGTGTCACATTTTATAATGATGATAAGTTTGCGCTTATTGTTGGATGGTTTGCAATCCCACATGTCTTTACATTTTTCAATTTGGACAATATGAAGTCAATACAGGTTACCACATAGGGCCACCTGATACATTAGGCTAATCTGGTCTTGTGTGATTTCTGACATTTATCTGAAATGAATTATACTTAAAATACAGGCTTGTCATTATTTCCATGTAGTGGATGCTAACTCCTTTCATACTCTCAAAAGTAAAATCCAAATAGAAATTAGGGTAGCAGCTTTAATTTTTTTCTTTATAGCTTAATCTGATGGTTTTTATGGTTAATCAGTTCATCCTTTGGTCAGCGACTTATCAGAAAATGGTTAAAATGCTGGTCACAGATTCAAAGAGCCAAAGGTCACATAGAAAAACGATAAATTATAAATTATTAACCATAAATCGATATTCTAAACTGACGTAGGGTCATGATGATTTTGGCATGTAAAAACATGCAAGAAAAGGATGAAACTGTGGGTTAGTGGAGTGTTAATGAATGTGGCGACTGGGGGCCCTCATGAAGACAGAGCCACTAATGTGTGTGTGTATGTGTGTGTGTGTGAAGGCAGAAGTCGCCTAAAAATAAATGTCTTGCCTGTAGCTGCAGACAATGACAGGGCAATATTCTTTGGAGGCTGAAGACGTCAGAGCTTTTGGACAGGATTCAGACACAAAGACAAAGAGACAAAATTAAACCTTTGGTCGGTCGTCTGAGTGGGAAAGATATTCGTCACCTTCGGGTCAGACATATTTCAGCCAACTGAAGGCACGCACTGAAAAAAAGAAACACACATATGGAGAAATAGAGCGATTGTCTCACCTACGTCAAAAAAGAAAAAAAAAAAGCACACAAGGCGGGTTCAGACACCAGAGGGCTTGTGAGAAAATATCAAGAGGAAAGCTGAGGTTGACACATCATCAACAGCTCCATGTGCTGCAAGTTAATATTTACATGATGAAGTACAAATGGCTTAACATTTTTGTCAAACAAAACGTGAAAAGACATTTACACTTCATATTTAGATTTCATGCACTTTACTGCCCTCAGTAGATTTTAATTGTTTTTGAATCTTTTTTGTCCGTGTCACTTTTGACTACAAATTTTAATACGGTAACATTAAGTACTGCCCGGTATCCACAATCCCTTATGAACAAACAACTCCAATATAGAAAAAACATGATCTTAAATCATATTTGCTCATGCTTGAGAGCCAATACACTGAGCATAAATGCTCTTAAGACACACAGCGACTTCTCACAGGGTGAATTACCATTGCTGGTGAGCTAACTGCCAACAAGTAAGCCATACATGAACATCTTTTGTGTCTGTGCAGGAACACTTATGAACCCCTGGCATTTGGTTTTGGGGATTATCTATTATTTCATTCAATTAAGGATTTTATTAAAAAAAAAGGTAAAGACCAAGACAATTTGCTATTAGTCAGTGGTGCACAAACATGACCAAATTTGAGCTTGATGTGAAAAAATTTAGTTTTGAATGCTTGTGTGGCTTTAACCCATTGTATGCCCTGTTGTTCCTCTAGTTGACGAAGTAATTGTTCTTTTCTTCACCAGCACTAACAAGCTGAATGTAATGGATGATTATAACCCAAATCATCTGACAGGTAATGTGTGGAAGTCAATTAATTTATTACAATGATCTTGACAATCAAGTAACTTCCAAGCAAAACATTTGCTGGTTCTCGCTGGTCAAATGTGAGAGTTTTATTATTTCCTTTTTTCTAATCTTTTTTCTGACTGCTCAAAACGCTTTTACACTGAATTCACATTCACCCATTCACACACAGATTCCTAAACTGATGCTCAATAGGAGGAGCTATTCATTCACATTCATTGACCTTGTGGTGTTCAAGGACACATCTACAAGCGGACTGGAGGACCTGGGGATCGACCTGCCGATCACACCATAAGTGGATGACCCACGCTACCTCTTGGGCCACAATAAACTTCGCCATGAGTGGTATCTAAAAAAGAACATTATATAAAACAACTAGTTATTTGCTTCATTACGTCTTATACAAAAAGCCTCGGTGTGATCCCAGGGTCTGTTTGCATCACTTACGCTCAATGCTTCAAAACACAAATGTTAGATAGGACGCTCAATGTGCAGTGCAATGGAGCTTCACAGCGGCTCTGTTACAGCCGGCGTGACCTGAAGCTGGTGAACCGGCTCCGCCACCGACAAAATGAGCCAAGATCCTTTCAGAAAGGAGAACACATGAGCGAGAGGGAAGAATTCTCTTGGAGAAGCAACGAGGTGAGAGAAATGTTCTGTAAACGTCTACAGCACGACACTAAAAATACTGAACAGAGTGGGTGGTTATTAATGAGAACCTCCATCACAACTCTTGTTGTCGCAAAAGAGGTAGATGACCTGCTGTCAGCTGTGGTGGGCCATCAGACGAATATAGAGTGTTGGATTGTGAGCTGTGAGTGTTGCCAGTAAGAGTTGATGTCTCCACCAGTTGATGTCTCCACTGTGCTGTCCAGTCCTCGTTCTCCTCTGGCTGCTTTTCACCAGGTCCCTACGTCCATTTATCACTCGGTTCTTAGATTTGAGCACATGGTAATTCTTACAAAAATACCAAATCCTCACCACCAACAGGCGGAGTGACCCAAAGGTCTGAGGACGTCACATCAGGCAACCCTGTGAGAGCCCAACTCCCCCACAAAACACCCTAAATTGGTTTTCACTTTGCAGGGCCAAACCACAAAGAAGGAAAAAAAAACGTATATCTTTGAAAATTTGCAATCATAAAACTTGTTTTTTCAACTCTATTTAAAACTAGGGCTAGGCTTTAAGCCTCCGATGAGAGTAAGATTAGGGTTAAGGTTAGGGTAAGCTTTAAAAACAACTTGCTAGGTGAAAATTATAACAAAATCCAGCAATGCACCCGGGCCACAGAGGATCAAGCTCCTAAATCCGGAGCCTCGCCTCCGCAATCAGCTGGACGCAACCGGCCACAAGCCGAGGCTCTGAGAGCCATGTGGATGTTTCACTGAAAGCTCTCCTTAGTCACAGGAAGAAACCATAGACAAATCAGATATCCAGACAAATCTAGATAATCACATATTTCTGCTCAACAGGCCGTCCAAATTAAAAACACATTTGTCGTAGAGAAAATGAGCGTCGTCCTCTGTCCCGGATCTATTCCACACATTTCTGGGAAGGTAGTAAATTTCAATACAGGGATCATTTTTTCTGCTTCTTTTTGCCCCAAATGATCCATTATATGACAGTGAATCAGGAGCCTGGGGTTGAGTGGTCTCCAATGCCTCCTTCGCATGCATACCTCAATAACAGAGGCCCCCCCCCTGCACAGGATACAAGAGATTTGGAAGTGCAGAGCTGTGCTCAGCGCCTGATGTCAGAGATGACTCAATCCAGAGGCTGTAAGTCCAAAACACATCTTGAAGTTTCTGAATGGAGGCGAAATGGGAGGAAAGGAGGAGAAGGCATTTGTTTCCAGGCCTCCATAAACATGTTTTGCCTATTAGATAAAAGTATCATCCTGCATATGTCAGTCATAAAGTACGAGTACGAGATCAGGCTGTTCCAAAAACTACATGAGGGAGAAAAAATGCAAACATTTTTAACAACACTGTGTCTCTATTTAAGAGGAGTGTCGACTTTCTTCTGCACCAGACACTAAAACCCACTTGAGTTAAACACATTGACTTGTTTTGGTTTACCCTCTGCGAGGCTGGCCCTCAGTACGAGCGTCCCAGGGGAGGTCGAGATTAGCTAGAATGTGATGAGATGGTGACAAATATCCAACACTCCCCCGCATCAACAATCCCAAACGCAACCACAATGGAGGAGAACACAACTCCGATTGGACCAGGAAACAAAACAAAACAAAAAAGGAGACGTGGCCAGGAAGCGCCGTATCCATTTCATGCCCCCGTCTGTTTGCCTGCCACCTGTTAGACATGATCATTACCACGAAGCAAGGCATAGGGGGCTAAGCCGGCCACATTTATATCAACAAGCTGGGATAAAACTGTCTAATTATCCCCCACGGCCTCTGGCCTGGCCCCCGACTCTGGTCCCATTTGCCAGCCTGGCCCGCAGCCAAACTCTGCAGGCTGGTATGTGAAAGCACATCCTAATGACAGCTCTCTTTCAATCCCAGGTCTTTGTAATTGCCCTGGGTAGCTTATACACATTATGTGGCACCACTCCAACTCAACAGTTAGAAGGTCAAGGAGAGGTTTAATGGTATAAGTATGTGAATTTATTGCTATACCTGGTCTGAATAAATTACCGTCATGTGAAAGCGTTGACTTTCATGATGACAACCGAGCTCCATTTTGAAAGAAAATATAGTTTTACTATATGTTTGCTTGAAAATCATACTGAGTAAGGATGGGTGGTCTTGAACACAGCGGCAGCAAACCTCTCATACAGTTTTTTTTATAGTCTTATATGTGGAAATCTAATTTTCTACTTTAAACAAGTGCGTCTTTCAAATAACATCCAATCAAATTTGCTTCTTGTGAGCAAATGCTTAAGTCAGGGAGAGTTAAGCTTTGATGATCATCCATGATTGAGAGCAAATGTAGACTAAATGTAAGCAATTTGCACCTGTGCAAAGCTGACTATTATCATAACAGTTTTGATGGCTACAGAGGGAATGTGGTGGGTGGGATTGGGGCATCCAGTTCCCCGTGGGATGTAGCATTATGGTCTTAATTAGGACGCAGGGGGAAAGATTCAAAGTACTCCAAGATGACGAGGGACGCTGCACTGGGAAACCAGAGCTGATCGTCTTTCCTAGTTCAAGGCTAATTGCTGAAAGGGATCTGACATGGATGTCCAGGGAAACACGGACGGTATGTAATAAGATGAAGTGAGGTCATTTCTAAAAGCTGTTGGACTAATTCTGTGTGACTTTGGTAGCTCGTTGGTCTTCGTTATTGAGACATCATGGACACTATAAGGCCACACTCACCTTTCAGTGACATCGCAATTTATCCAAACATTTCCCCACAGCTCAGCGTACCCTTAACCAAAAACTTACTTTGAATCAAGTCGATAATTAGTGCTTCCTTTTTTAAATCTAAAAGGCATGAATACTTTGGATGATATGTCTGAAAGTTGAATAGATTCCCTTTATGCCACAGGTGACAAAGTTGTCACTCAGCGAAAAAGCTGCCACAGCGGCCTGTTTACTTCCAGGAATCTATTTGTCCTCAAGATCTCAGATAAAGTGGCAGCTGTGGCAGATATGATTACTACAACTGGGCAGAAACTGGGGGCAGGCCTGAAGTTCTGAACCAAAGCCTTGTCACTGCATTTACAGTTACATCTGACGCATCACATCCTCAGTACATTTGTGTTATTTGTCCAAACTTACTGTGGTATCAGTGCTGGGAAATAACCTGACAGCACAGGAAGTGAATGAATGAAACTTTAAATAGCATTAAATAGCCAGTGAGTCAGTTTAGGGAAAGTTACATTCTTAAAAAAATAGAGGAATATTAGTCAGAGGAATGCAGCAGTCTACTGATATAACATGATTTCTGGGTAATGAAGTCCTTTGGATGTCCTGACTTCAGAATCATTTTTTTCTTGCGTGGGACTTGCATTGAGCAACTCAGCTAACACAGACCTTCATGATGGATGGAAAACTGATCACGGTGATTCCAGTGGCTCCTCTTTTACTCCACTCAGTTTAGTGGTTGAAGATTCTAATCTTCCTGCTTTTAGAAATCTGTGAATGTTCACGAATACATGCCACTTGGGACAGTTGAGCGGTTAAAACATTTGTTATGGTTAACACATTTCAAAGTAAATCGAGGGTTATTTTCATTAAAGGGCCATTGCAGGGAATTTCTATGAAATAAAATAACTATCCCTAATTGCCCTATCAAATGAATTCTTTTCATTGACATCACTCTCAAACATTTCTTCCGCAGCGTACAATCCTTTCGGGCCACGTTTGTGTGAAGTAAGGCACACTGCTGTTCTAAAGATCATCACAAATGATTCCCATGGCAGTGTCCAAACTTTATAGAGTAGTATAAGGCAAGCCTGCCCTAATAAAAATACAGGTGCTTTTCTTCCTCTTTCAAAGACTTTTGCAGACTTCTGTTCAATTACAGCTAAATGGTAATATATCATTTATTTATTCTTTGACTTATCTGGCTGAGGTGACAGACAATGATAGGACATCCACTCCATGTTCTTCCCTTGAATGATTTGCTAATCTTACCCAAACATTAAAATTCTAGCCTGTACATCTCCCCGGTGAAAAAAATGATCCCTAGCTTTGAAGCAGCTGAAAGTGCACAGGGATAAAAACTCTATACAATTTCCACATGAAATAGGAAGACAGGGGTCCACCGGGAGACACTAAATTGAAACTAAGGCTGTGCCTGATGGACCACAGGATATGCCTGCAAAATTTAGACATATCAAAATGGCGAAAAAGTCTGTTAGTGCCCATTCATATAAACTGAATGGCTTGTAATGTTCTCAGGCCCTCAGAGGATACTTGCAAGGTTGAGGAAAGACTACAGGAAAAGCAGAATGGTTTTGACATAACTTTATTTTAGTGCGCTACAGGTTTTCTCTCCTCCCTGCAGTTTAATGTTGTATTCCACTGGGTCCCGGAAGGAAGCAGCCCAGTAAATCCCTACTGCTCGACTTAAAAAGGAAACGGTATCTGAAGACAGGTGAAAAACTGGAAGATAAATACATCCAGGCCCCTTGCCCGTACTGTTTCTCTCCAGAGGGTCATCTCGCAGCCACACAATATAATGGCACAGGCGTTTGGTTTAAATTTAGCCATAAAGGAAGCTGTAACGATGAAATAACACTTACTCACTTTTGAAAATATAATTCATTTTGATTAAAAAACTTGCATTACGTGTGCTGACTGTTTTTTAGATAACCCCTGTCAGGTGATGGAGGTATCTGGGTTTTTGGGCCAATTTGCATTTAATTGGAAGAAAGTAACTGAGAGCATTTAAAACCACACAGGTACTCTGGGGGTTTGTGGGGTGGTAGGTGAATTAGGAAGTCTTCACTTAGCTGGCTGTAATGAACTGAGCCGATGTGCGCCCCAGTAAGGTTTAACATTTTACCTTTTTATTTGGAGGAAGGACGTTGGGGGTTGAAAGGTAAACAATGAGAAGTTCTGCAGCCGCCTCAGCTGCTCCCAGTGCGCTTCAAAGGGCTTTCCATATGTTTTCAAGATCTCAACCAAACTCCGGTATTGCCATTTAAAGACCATCAACTTAGTGTGTTTTTTCCTTTTTTTCCCCCGCGTACATTTGTTTTCACTTTAAACTGCCGGAGAGATACATGCACTAGGAAAGAGCATGGAATTATAAAAGGATATGGAAATAAAATAAATGCTTATGTTCTCACTCACAACCATGCATTTAAAAATTATATGCCATGCCTTTAACAGATCTCGAGGGCTTTCTTCCCAAAGCTCTGTTATTGTGTTCCTCGTACAGTCATGCTGTAGGTTAGTAATCACTATCAGGGTGTGTCTGTTAAGGGGATAAAACATTTACCATCTGCTCTGCTCCAAGTGCTTGTCATGGTAAGATGAATACTGGTGTAGTAGTGTGTAGATGGTATCCAAAACAGCAGTGAGTAGTTTATGGAGTCATCTACTTAGAATCCAACTGACAGCATAATAAATAGATAAAAGTCGGGCAATAAACTGTCTAAAGACAGTGACAATGACTGTCTAATTGCCTGATCTAACAGGCAATTTCCATCAAGTCTTTTACTCTTGTATGACTTCTGAATTGTATACTTTTTGTGCAGTTGTTTATAATTTGATGAAGTGTATGTAATAGTCGTGTATTGTTGCAATTTATGTGCTCGTGTTAACTTTTGTCACTACAGTGGTATGCAAACAAATAAAAAGAAACTCCCACTATGGGCTGCAAGTTGCAAAGCTTTGCTCCAAAGCAGACCTATGCACAGATGCATTGATAGAATAGTTTCATTGTCATCTTGACTTTGAGCGGAGTTCATTATTCTTTACTTAAAAGGTAATCAGTGGGGCTCGCTGCTCCATGAATTGCATGACACAATATTTACATATCTGCTTTAATCACTGCGGTTCATTTATTTTTACCCTATTACAATAAACATGTTGGAGTATTAACAGCTGGATAATAGAATGGGCAATTTAAAAAACTCCAATGTAAACTCAGAAATAGTGAATTGCTTTGGTATGAGGAATTTCTACCCAAATACATTTGAGAGGAAGCAACTCTAGCACTGTACATGGCCAGACAGAAATGTATTTAGAAATCTTCAGGAGGATGTTATATATCAGCAATTTTGCAGGGGTCAATAGATCATGATCCAGAGGCCTCACAGAACAGGAGGGATCCTGAAATCTTACAGAAGTTCAGAATAACATTATGACAATATGTATTTAACATCCTGAGGCCTGCCATAATCTCTGAACAAGATGTAAACCAAATGTGGAGAAAAGCATAAAAAGCACCATGAAACCTAAGTGTTTCAATGTCCAAACATGCCATGACCATCTGTTTTTTTCTTCGTTACATTGAGAAGCCAATGGAGAGGTCCACAGTGATGCGTAACCTCAATAAATATCGCAAATCCGCAGGGACATCCTCCAATTTGTCCACTGCTGATTCATCTGGGAACTAATAGTGGAAGACAATAACCAGTGAGAGGGACCATCTGAAAGACATCAGTAAACATGTGCGTAAATCACACTGACCCAAAGCAGTGGTAGGAAAAGTCTCTCTCCACAAAATCATCTTGTGGTTGGATGAGTACAGGGCTGGCGGCAGGACGATGTTAAGGCTATTCCCAGATTCTTTATGCTTTGGTCTCTATGAATGATGAGATCTTGTCCTTTCAGTGACCTCACAAGTAATTATGAATTTTGAAAACAAGCAAACCATTAGTTTACATTAGGCATTAGGCATAATCACTGTTTCCTGCCAAATGAGGCCAAATCAGCTGCACACCTCCACCCGAATTCACCTGTTAAACAGGTTTTGGATGACTTGGAGGGTGAATGCTAGATGTAACTTTGTGTCGCTACTTTGTCATTACTGTGGTGCACACTCAAAATGTTACATCTCATTTTGTTCCTTCACAAAATACAGAGATTGAATGATTTATAATAGTCCTTGGAGATGCATGTTCAAATTCATATTTGAATTTAAATACTCTGCACCACTTTTGGCATCACAAACTAAAACTGTCTACAGCTTTTCCACCCACGGCAGCTTGGCCTGCCAAATGCTAGCTGAAGGGATAATGGGCCATGGTCAGCTTTACTGATGCTTAGTGAAACTTCCAACTGAAATTAGTTTACAAGACAGATACATTCTGTTTTGCCGAGTCCAATATGGCTGCAACATTGATGTATGATCCAGCGTCCAATGCAGCATCTACATATGCCTTTATGACCTTTCCAACTGAAAAAAAAAGGAAAAAGGAAACCTGCATAGACTGTGGAAGTGGAAGTGTAACTTCCAGGTCTGAAAAGTGAAGCCTATGCAAAAGTGCCTTAAACCTGCATTCTTACTAAAGGCCAGCGGGGGGTGACTCTATGAGAAAATGAGCCTACTTCTCACTAGATTTATTAACTCAGTAAACACTTTCCTACTGAGTTTACGGCCTCAGTTGCTAGTTTCAAGTGTCCTTCAACACAATATGGTGTCTATTTAGTATATTATGGTCATATTTAGAGCAAAGTACACAATAAAAGCAGGGTATGTTTTAAGGAGGGACTTTGTTGTGACTAACCAATCAGAGGCTTCATGGAATGAACGTCACTTCTGGCTCCAAAAAACCAAGATGGCGACGGCCATGAAACCAAGATGGCGATGCCCGTAAAGCCACAAACCAATGGGTGATGTCATGGTGACTAAGGAAGTTATGCTACTCTAGGTTAGCTAGTTAGCTGCATGCTAGTGCTTGCTGTTTAAAACTGTTTTACTCCATTACATACGCCCTTGCTGTTATTCTGCTTGGCACTAAAAAGAGAAACTGTCCAACAAACAGCTGAAATACCAAATATCAAACCAACTACTTTTAGAGGATGTGCTAGCTCAATCCCCACAGTTCACTTTTAAGATCTGTGTCTGGAATTTCAACAGAAATGCTCAACCTCAAATATATGTTAGGATTATTGCTGTTTTTTTCAAATCACAGAATGTGATTAATGCCAGTAAGGGTCCACTGTTGCTCCTTCAGCAGCAGACATATTAACATTCAGCAGTAAACACCCATGCATATGAAAAACGTCATACCCGTATATCAACATTCATCTAATCCATATGCAGCGACAATTTTATTGTGCTCATAAAATGCTTGCAACTGCCCTTAAGCACACTGTATTTTCAGCAGGCGTTTTAAAAAGGCTTAAATTACACTCAAACAGCATCAAGATGAATGGATTGGCAGCACTGATGTGAGCGCATTCTTCTCTTTTCAAGACAGGGAATTTTCCTCCCGGCAGCCCTGCCAAAAGCAGGAGGGGAAAATCAACTCCATTCAACTATTTGTCAACTCCCTTTAGAAACATTTAATAGTAATAAAATTTATGGCTCCAGTTTCCAAAGGATACTGCCAGTGAAGTTCATCTCTACGAAAATGGTTGTAAATGCTACCATTGTTTCAGTTTTTGATTTATGATTCAACCTTTCGCTGAGGTTTAGAATACAAATATTGTCTATATTGTATATAAGTCTGAAGGTAGAGTACGAATATAATATATGCATGCCTTAACAGTATGTACATATCAATCTATGTATCTGTCTGCTGGTCTGGCTGTCTATTCAGTCAATTCCATACAGTCCGCAAGGAATAGACGACGGGGAAGATACACTCTCCTGTCTGTAGGATGAGCAATGACAGTACCAGACAACTTTCAGGAATCCACTGAAGCAGTGCTTCCAAAATTGAGTTGCCATATGGCAGTGGTGCTTAAATGTTGCCTCGAGACAGGTTACAGCATGAACTCGTATGTCATTTCTGTTAGCTACATTGAATTGCTATTAAAACTTTGATAAAACCTCCATGCATTGGGTTAATATAAGCGGACGAACAGAACAATTGAGACAACCGGAGTCATCGTTTTGGGATATGAAGATGAAGTCGAGTCGCTTCATCACTCAGACTGTGTGTGATTTCCTCATTCTCTCCGTTTCAATGACTTTTGGGCTCCTTTCTCCATAATTCTGTTGCTGTGTAATTCATGAGATATTATAAAATATGTTAGTCATACTATGGATCACAGTTCAAAGTGTAAACTTTTTATTGGACAGTGTAGAATTGCCTATAATAAGGTCATTAAAACATGGCGTTGTGGATTGTGAATCCGACAGTATGAAGGGGAAAAGGGAATCATGGTCAGAGTGAGTTATGGACCATCAAGGAGCAGTAAAATCCAATGATGAATTAGTATGTATTTCTTCTCCCTTTTTCATCGTGACACAGGGAAGGAAATGCGCTTTGTTTTCTTAAGGATATGCAATTTTCTTCTCTTCATCCCTTTCGAATTCTCCTGCCGAATCCTAAAGCCATCAAATCGAGGATTTAAAAGGCCTTTGGCAGCAGTTGTGGCTCCCTGCAGAAGCTTCCCCATGATGCAGAATGGCGACATTGTAAGGTCGGGGAGGAAAACCAACCAATTTGGAGAAAAAAAAAAGAGAGGATTTTCCAAAAGTCCTGGCAAAATGTCCACAATTCAGTTTCATATGGAGCATCAATCAAGGCCCTTGCTCTCTTTGCTGTAATTACTGGGAAATTTTATAAATGTGGCGATTCTGAATCAAGAATTGAAAACATTGAGGGATGAACGCTTTTTTCATTAAAGGAGAGTGTGAGTCACTCAGTAAGATGAATTTTGTGTCGACATTTAGAAAAGATAAAGCATTGTTTGCTATGATTATTGTGTTTAATTCATCCTTACTTATACAGAATATCACTCTGCGAAATATTCTGTATTAAACATTCATCAACTTTCCTGTTCACAATTTACACTAAATTACCAAAGTAAAGATAATGATTTGTTAAGAGCGTTTTCTTGCACTATCATCAAGATTTTGTGTTAACCATTATTTCAAATGAAAGAAAATGCTGACAAAAAAATACCAAAAATCACGTCTTAGTTCTGCTGAATGGAGTGAGGAGAAATAGAGCAGCAACATTACCCACACCCTTACAATTCACATGTGTGCACATGTGTAGATTACATTATGCTCTGGGTCCTACCACAGAAAACCTGCGTAATTTATGGGGAAATAAATCTATCCCCTTCCTGACAATTAAACCCCAACTCTAAAGGGTGGCACAAAAGAAAAGCTCTCATTTCAAAAAAAGGAAGAAATAGAGCGCGCCTTAGCTCCCTCCTAAATCACTCACTATAACACCACTGGCTTCTCTGACTTTTGGCTGTTGATATTGAACACTGAATGGACGCGAGTCTGCAAGGGACAACTATGTATCAGCATCAACATTAAAGCATGCATCTGTCATATCCCCAGTGAATGGGGGGGTTATTTGTGAGCCAAGTTCAGATGGTGATGGTGCTCAGCTGACAGGTGGCTGAAGTGATGATGGAGTTGTGGGAGCCATATGCAAAACAGAACATCATGACACTGTACACTGAACAGCTTTATAATGGCTCATGGTTTAAATTAATGTCAAGCACTGTTGGTAAAGGATAAATAAGGAGATTTACATGTTACAAAGATCTTTCACTACTAATCACAACCATAAAATATATTTCTAAACTCAAATGCAGAGTACAGCATTGCAGACCACTTTAAAAAAACAAAAAAAAACACAACGTTAAATATCTGTACTTTTCACCAGAGAATGAAAATGTACTTTTATAGGCTGGAATGTGCTTGATAGAGAAAATCTAACACTGTCATTGAACATCATGTCAATTTTTTTTTTCAAATTTCCATCTTCTTTCTATCATGCAGACATGAGCATGTGGACAGCACGATATGATGATGGTGGTGGTAATGCACCAAGAGATTTAGTAATGAGCCATCAAAGGCAATCAAGAAGACTGCTAGCAAAAAAGTATGTAAAAACTTCTGGATTTCTGGGGTTTTTTTGGGGAGGAGGGGGTTCTGGATGTTTAAAATAATCAAGCAAAAAAAGCTCTTCAAATATTAATAATAATACTGAATATCTCTTGTTTTGGATTGTCGGTCGGACAAAACGAGAGATTTAAAGACATCATCTTATGGTTTTGTTAAATTATGAATAGAAAACATAGCTGACAGAAGAACTGATAATGAAAACAACTATTAGATGCAGTTCCACCAGCACGATGAACACAGTAACCTGGAGGTGCTCACATCAGTCTGAGCTTAAACAATTATAATGTTGCTTTGAATAAAGTGAGTCAGTAAACATGATTTAAAATGTTGTATCTCAAAGTATATCATATTTTGGAAAATACAAGGAAAACCCAGACAAACGGTGCATTGCACGCTGAAAATAGTGGACATTTCATGCCTTTACTGTGCCTGCTTCTCTTTCTAAATGTACAGTGCATCCTGCCTCACTGCCTTCAAAATTGCCTCCAGCTGTTAGGTTGTATAAGACCATTGGTGAAATTAGTTTGGTATTACAGCAGGACATCCTCAAACGGACAGAAAGTTCAAATACATAGGAATCTACCTAATTATTAATAATCTGGACTGGTTCATCCAGCTGCAAGCAGTTGACTCGGTTAAGCTTTATGCTTTTTTTTTGCGGTCTAAAGGGGCCTTTAGTTAAGTGGCAGAAGGTGTGAGTGCCTGTAGGCCAAATGGGAAAATTCAGCAGCTTGTTTAAACCGAGCGAGTGGGGCGCACCAGTGTGAAATATAGGGCTCATTTTCAGTTCCCACACTCCCAACTTTCTGAGAAGGGAAGGATCAACAATAAGGAGTTTTGCATTCTTAACAGGGTGTATTTTCTGAAATTAAGTTAATACATGCAATAGAGCTGATGAGGTCACACCTGACAGGAAAGCCTGAGGCAACTGACTCAACAAAAAAACAAAAGACGTGTAGCCGTGGTCCCGGCAACCTCAGCTGTTGTTTGATTTTCTTACATTTTAAGTTCAATTGTTTGATTTTTGTTTAATTTTTCAAACCTAAAAGCAACATTGTTACCCCTATAAAGCGAAGGGTTACATCATGTCCTGAAAATAGAAACTAAAGTCACGATGTCGGCTTTCATCGACTTTAACTTCCTTAGATTCAGTCAAAGTGGACGTGAGACAACAATCAGTGTTTTCTCAGATGTGACGTGCATCTGTGCATCTGAAAAATGCTTTGTTTTCTGAAATATGCGATATCCTACATCCCAAATGTGGATTGAAGGCAAGTCCGTCAACATAGCTGACACTTGTGAGTGGAAAAAGTGATTTCCTTAGGTAGTTGACGCTAATACGCGTATTCAAGGATTCTTTTGGCTTGTACTACTGCAACTTTTCCAAAGCAGCTGATTTATACTCTAAACTATTCCCTGTGTGAATTCTGTACCACACAATCCAAACAACCAGAGAAGTGTTGCTCCTGGCCGGCAGAGGGTCATTTACTTAATGGTGAATGAATCTCTAATCCTGTGTAAACGTCAGGTCCGTGTAGCGAGAGCTCTTGCAGACAGAGAGATTCTTGCTGCCTGAGCTTTCCGCCAAAAAGTCTGAGCTGTTCCTCAAGCTGGAGACAAGGTCAAGGAAATAATGTTTGATCTGTTATGGCACTCTTATAATTATTTGGACCCTGGAGGAGGACCTTTTCTTTGGCTTGGCTACTGCCATCTAATATTTCACTTGAAAGATGTGAAAGCCATATCAAGACTTGTGGTGTAAGTATGCTGCTGGAAATTCCTCATTCTTCTTTCAAATTTATTCCCCATTCACTATAATCCACTAATTACCATTAAGTTAAAATCGTCTTTGAAGTGGAAACCACTTGTAAAACCTTCGTTTTTCTAATTCTAGAGCAAAGTCTACAATTGTCTGAGCCATATAGTGGGATATGTTGATTTTCTAAAATCCTCCAATACTGAATGAGAATGATCATAAAATGTTGTGAATTTCTGTATATTACAACGATATGAGGAAACAAACAAACAGAAAAATTTAATCGTACTTGCATTATTCTCATTCCTTCAGCAATCAGCACTACTTCCAGGGCTGCAACTAATAATTACTGTCAAAGGTGATTAATCTGCCCATCAGCATTTCCACAATATGTTTATTTGTATAGCATCTTTCAACAACAACATTGAAGTGCTTTAAAGTACTTTACATAGGACATAAATATGCATGAATTGATATCAAACAAGGAAA
The DNA here is from genome assembly GCF_042242105.1 of Pempheris klunzingeri. Taxonomy (NCBI): domain Eukaryota; kingdom Metazoa; phylum Chordata; class Actinopteri; order Acropomatiformes; family Pempheridae; genus Pempheris; species Pempheris klunzingeri. The sequence continues at coordinate 14,595,448 of NC_092029.1, read as the reverse complement.
ATCAGAAAATCCACATATTTCAGAAACAGCCATTTCTGAAAAAATCACTTAAACGGTTAATCAATTAGTTACTCAACTAACTATTTTCTTACTTCTTACTATATTCTTGCTCAGTCAATGTTAAGTTGTATACCTCTCTCACATGCAGCTGATTTCACTAAAGCTCTAAATTACAAATCAAGACAAGACTGATTTGACCTCAGACTTGTTAACTGCGCATTTGGAAAATACCTTAAATGTACTCTTAACATACTCCACAGTGCTTCTACGCCATATAATTTCCATATTTCAGCAGAAAATGCAAGGGTCTGTCCAGGAGAAATAGTTTATGATAATGTTTGAAATCTTTTATCATGTTGAATCCTCAAAGAGATGAAGGCCTTGCCGTGACCCCAAGGGGAGTGTAGAAGGAATTTAAAAGCGCTGTTAAAACAATATATATATTCATAAAAGCAGGGGTAAACGTGAAGCCAGTGTTATTTCATTCAATAAATCTCGCACAACAGGAGGAACTGGAGAAAAAAGTGTCTGGCTTATGATCCAGTGAACTCGCGTATTTCTTTACAAGTGACGGCTTATACAAGAGTTCAGCTGCTCTATAAGATGTCCCGTTTGGTTGGAAGAGCTAACGCACGTGTCCGCTTGAATGGGAGGAAGCGGAGGAGGCCTGGGAGTCTTTAGCGGGTACTGAACTCTGAGGTGGGCGACGTCTCCTCGCAGCAGTCATTGAGGTTTAATTGTTCTGAATGCAGCTGGCGACGAGTTACTGCCTGTGCAGACAGGAGAACGACAGCATGGCAGGTTTACAGCGAGGAGGAGAAGATGATAAAAAGGAGGCCTGGCCAAAAACTCATCTGCAGGGACTATCTGACATCTCGTCTTTGAAACACCTCCGGTCTCTCACTTACATACACACTGTCTCCTCAAACTGACTGTTAAATGTCACCATTACTGTCCAGTACTTTGTTTGCTTCGACTTCGTTTGATTTAATCACAGTAGAAATGACAGGTACAACAACCTGCTGCTTAAGCTTTTCATTCAAACCTGGATGTGTTATAGACACAGAAAGTAAATCATTAAACTATTTAGTAAATTATAACTAGTTACTGTAGTTTTTAATTGTATCTAGCCATGCAGATTAGTTTGTGCAGGCTTTGACATAGACAATTGACAAAGTAAGAATGCTTTCAATAATATAAAATTCAATTGTGTGTTTTAATTGATTTAGGAAATGCAAAGTGAGCGAACATTACTAAAAATCTAAAAATCTAAAACTAAATCAAATCACTACTTGGTGTGACCACCCTTTGGCTTCAAAACAGCATCAATTCTTCTAGGTACACTTGCACAAAGTCAGGGATTTTGTAGGATCGTAGTCAGGTGTATGACTAGCCATTTAAACCAAACAGGTGCTAATGATCATCAATTTCATACGCATGTAGGTTGAAACACAGTCATTAACTGAAACAGAAACAGCTGTGTAGGAGGGCTGCATTTCTACAAATGGAGTTCAGGATTAATGGTGTCCTCACTGCTGAGAAATACAGACGGACACAATATCATCAGGGCCCCAAATTTATTCTGCAGCAGGACAACGACCCCAAACACACAGCCAATACCACTAGGAACTATTTTTTGAACTATTTTCAGCGTAAAGAAGAACAAGAAGTCCTGGAAGTGATGGTGTGGCCCCCACAGACTCTGATCTCAACATCATCCAGTCCAGAAGATCTGTGGTTAGTTCTCCAAGATGTTTGGAACAATCTACCTGCCAAAAAAACTGTGTGCAAGTGTACCTGGAAGAACTGATGCTGTTCTGTTTGTATTTGTCACACCAAATACTGATGTGATTTACATTTTCCTTCTGTTTGCTCACTTTGCATTTGCATTTCATTTAAATAAACAATTGAATTTATATTTTTGAAAGCACTCTTACTTTACAGCATTTGTCTAAAACCTTTGCACAGTACTGTACATCATGGTCACAATTCTTTGAATTTTAAGGAATCCTTAGCATATTTTTATTTATGTGTTTTAAATAAAACAAATGACTATCAATATATGATTATCTGACTTTTTAAACTAGATCGATATTGATCATCAATATTGTTACTTGCCTTGGTCATACTTCACGTACAGTCAGGTAGCTCAAAATATACTGCATCATATTTGTGAGCTCATTCTGTCTATAAGATCTTTTAAATGTCAAATTAACTGCTAATAAAAAGTATGTAGTGGTGGAAAGTGGTGGAGTAAAAGTATAAAGTTTTCCCAGATAAAACACACTAGATGTATGTTGTTACTTTCAACAGCCCAAGTTCAAACCATCTGTCTATATTTGGTGAAAGAGTTAGTACGTGTTTGAATTTGGAGCAGTTGTAAGGAAGTAATTATCTGTCTGCGCGAGTGACGCATGAGACAGGAACTACCTATTAGCTTCTACTTATTCTAGCCCAGAAAAATATAGTACAGAAGCTCACAAAAGGAAAAAGCAAACATCATGACTGTGCAATATGCTATCACACATCACAAATGGCCCACTATTTTCTTTCTCTCTGTCTTTTGCTCTGTTTCTCCTTCCCTCCCTCGAATGCCGTGCATTCCTCTTTGTTTGCTCATACTGAGCCCTCCCTGTGGATCCCGTGCCTGACTTTCCCAAAGCCGATATTAATATCACAGGCCATTGTAATGGAGTTATTTTCATGGAAGCCCCGGAGGAAGTCACGTGGCTATGATTAGTCCCCTGAGGGCCCGGAGTCTCCATTAAGCTCGTTGTTTTAACTCACATAACCATCAATGAAGTGGAAAAGCTGAGGAAGTAGCTATCACTCTGGGCCGGCTGGGGTGTTTTCTGAGCACCTATTTTGTTAATGGGGCCAGAATATTTTCCCTCTCTCTTTTCTAGGGGGGAATTATTCTTAAACTGTGGCTTGCAGAAAGAGCCTACACATGTGTGCGTTTACATTGACCCACCACCATTAAGATTGATAGCGATGGGATCTGGTGGTTAACACACTGTTTAAGCCCGGAGAAAAAAAAGGGGGGAAAAAACAACATGAGGAAAAGCACAAGGACTCACACACACTCACCAACTACACGCAAGGGTGAGCTCCAATGCATCTGCCATCAGGAAGACAACGTGAGTTAAGATGGAAAAAAAAAAATACACACACACACACACACGCACACACACACTGGAATACATTTACTCTGTCAGGTTACTACTTAAACACACATGACTGAGAAAAGCAGACACTGCCACATGCATGCTTCCTCTCATAATTCTGTTCACCTCTCTTCTTGACCTAAAAGCCATTGGGCCACTTTACCACTGGGCCAATTCCAAGGAAACAGGAAGAACTGGGCCAGCGAGGCAGTTGACAGCTTTCAGATGGACTATTGGTGATATCTACCATGTTCAGAGGCTTACTGTGAGGAAGTCAGGGCTGCTCCCACTCTGCAGAATGCAATTACCCAGACATGAGCCTCATAATTGTCTAACCGAATTTTCTTGCTGTCAGCTTATAACGGCAGTGAAGGGGGAGAAAAAGGGCTGACCCAAAATAAGAACTGATCTTTTACAATAAAAAAGGAATTTGCTTGAATTATGAGTTTGGGTTTTCTGGCATTTTACTGACAATATCATTCACTCCCCTTTGACTTGGAAAATATATGACAGCAATTTTTATCAATGGAAATATCAGACTGTGCAATGAATGGATCAAATTTTCAAGCCAGGGGATTTCTGCCTGGTCTTCCACTTAAGAAGTTGATATAATGAGTAAAAAACTGCCCCCTGTATTAGATATATCCCATTTTTATTCTGGATCACTGACAGCATTTATCTAACTATGAGTTTAGACAGTGAAAAAGGTCACAGAGGGGTCATGCAATAGCTCAAGCATCCATTAACACTTGAGGAAACATGCATAGCTGAAAAAACAGGAACTGGTTGTCAAATAAGAGCCTGCTCTCCGCTGTAAAATGAACACAGTGCACCTGAATCGCTGAATGTTACCCAGCAGGCCTCTGGACTTCACCCCACTGTCTTCACCCGCTTCCCTGAATCACACCCCTCCTGCATTTCCAAAACACATTTCCATGCTACTTGTCATTTTAACTTCATCACAAGCCTGTGGCTTTTATGATAAAAATGGCTTACAGGCAAATAAATCTGGTGATTTTATTGTTATTTTTTTTCTATTTAGGAATATGTAAATACCACATTGGTCACATCATTGTGCAAATGGAAGATGGCTAAGACCTTCCATTCAGTCACATCTGCACCTCGTCCAAAATGATGTAAGCAAGTTCCCATCACTTTCCCTTATTAATGTCAGCTCCATGTTGGGCGCTGAGCTACATAAACACCCACACACATGTTAATAATGCACACGCAGCAAGACTCTATGTGGGCCCCATTTGACCTGCGTGTGTTAAACTGACACACATATAATACGCCATCTATCCCCATGCTCCTCTGTTCCCCGTGCAGCTCGGTCCCGACTGGGCCGGCTGGGGGAAATGGAAGATCCACATGGAGCTTGTGACACCGCGGCCCTCTGCTTTTCCCCAGCCACCGAGACCAGAGGAGGCTGACTGGCCCGCTGCACATTAACTGGAACAGGTGCAGTGAGCGGGGGCTTGTTTTTCTTCATTGGCTCCTCAGGAAATCATAAAGCAAATATATTGCTGGAGGACGGTTTTCGGGGTGCCCTGTGAGCAAACTGAGAGGGGAAATGGATCAACGAGCGGCCACCGGGGACAGTAAATCAACAGGCTAAAAGGAGAGCTGAATGTACTGTGGAGGCCCCGGGAGCCCAGCCCAAGGCCAGGGCCTCTGTCAGTCAGAGCCTGGTGTTAATGTCAAAGCCAGCTGGACCTGGCAGCACACGCCTATAAGGAAATGATTGAGCTGTCTGTGTCAATTGCCAGTGTACCACTAGAGGCCATCATGTCACAGGCCAGCGTTTTGGGGAACTTCAAGTTTTTTCACCAAAATATTTCTTTCATATCTCTCTGTGGCCATGACATCGGGGAGAGGGTCAGATTTTGTTGCCTGCTCAAAGGCAATCCCAGAAGCTGCTTTTTTAGTCAAATTTTTATGACACTAATATAAAAATAACTCTTCCTTCAGAATAAAAAGTTGAGGCAAAGTCACGCGTGGGGAGATTTATGCATTTCCAAGTCCAGGGGAGACATAGTCCTGCTGAAAATGTACGAAGGAGCCTTTCCACACACTCTTTGGAGTAATGGGTCATCACTAATCGATTTGTCCCGCCTGTTTAAGCTCCAGTGATATTGCCCTGTCCCTCTGTCAAATGCCTCGGCACACACAAATTTCTCGCTGGCTGGATAACACTTTCCCTCTGCTACCGCACTTGATTCAATCATCGTCAATCAGGAACATATGGTGTTTCTTGCCGGGCTACCCCTCCCCTGCCCACCACCTCCACCAGTGCTGCCGCCACTGTATCCTGTGCCACACACACTCTCCGAGCCTTTTTCTCTCGCCTAGTTTACAAATTAGAGCAGCTGAGGTTTATTGCTACTTCATACGGGCCGGCGCTGCCATGGGAGGCCGGACCCAGGCTGGTTACCATGTGAATGAGGCATTCTTATGAGCTGGAGACACAAGCTGGTCCAGCCCAATTTTTCTCATCAAGTGTTTCAACACATCATATAGAGAAACAGCTGTACTACAAATTAGCAAGCTCTATGACATTGACAAATGTGCTGCTTGGACTCTGTAGAGGCCCCGCAGTTCCCAAGCTCTATGCTCTTGCCCACCTTATTGACACTTTAACCGCACACACACACACACACACACACACACACACACACACACACACATCTAAAATGCATGCACTTCTTTAATCATCTATCTGTCAATCTACTTAGTGTTGCCAAAGTCCAAATACAGAGTGTTGTGCAACACAGTATCTATTGTTGAGAGACAGCTGTCATGTGTCAAATGACCAAGCAAGCATTAAACTTAACTTAATATGCTGACTGATTTAATAGCATGTTGAAAAGCCAGCTTAGCAACGTTTGTGAGAGGAAAAGTAAAAGAAAAAAAATATTTGGTTACATTTGAATGTGTGGGCACCCATTTTCATCACACATCATGAACAAGGGTTTAAGATACCAGATCCGTTGAGGATGGGAGCTACTTAGAGTCCAGTTCTGTTGTTTTTAGGCTGGTGGGGAAGTCAGCATGTTGGTTCCGGTAATGGTGAGACAATCCAAGAAGGCCATTTCGGGTGACAGCTCTACAAGGCTGAAGACTTTTCAGATGTCAGAATCCTGGGCAGCAGAAATACCAAGAGGAAGGAGTTTACAACTATGGAAAGTTATTATGACCTTTATTTCTCTGTTTCTTCACCGTGTCCACACAATGTTGATCTTAAGATGAAGGTAAGCTTGAAGTTCGTATTAAGTGTCGTCCAGCCACGCCTAAAGGAAAAAGTGTTTGTAGCTGTTCTGATTGGCCATACATGAAAGTTGGGCTAAAAACCTACAGCCATAGTCAAGGCCAAGAAGCGATAATCATTCAATCAGAGACAACAGCACAACATTTAAAACAGGCTCTCCGCAAATGTATTCATAGCTGTGTGAAAGTTGCCGTGATTATCGAATTTTAGGTTTTGAATAAGTTACAAACATAAACCTCGCCCCAATTCCGGTGCTGAAAAGGTGTGTTGGTGTTTCATACACTGTTAAAAGATCTAACGAGCACTTTGACTGAAGAGCTTTATACTGAGGGCAAACCTCATCAGCAGAAAAATCACAGGAAAGACCTGGACACAGTACTTATTCCCTCTGGGAAGTGCAGTGGAAAAACACAACAGCAGTAATGATAAGTGCTCAGCAAACAGGGATTTCTATTTTATGCATTACAGATACTTTTACTGTATTTTTTACAGGTAATTGTTGAAACTTTGTGGTGAAACTCAAGTCATTTAATAGTAGCTTAGCATAGTAACACTTTAGTTATTTGCAAGTAAGTAAACCAGCTCCCTGATGTCAGTGATTTGAAATCCTGCAGTTAGAGCAACGTGGTTTAGGAGAGAGTGATTGTACCAACGAGCTTACTAGGTATTTTGCAACTCAAACGAAAAACCCGAGCCATGGAGAAGTGAAACTACTTTTGGGGTTGAGTTGCTGGAGCAGCTGGAAGGCAGTATGTTCCAAGATTCATGTAACAGGAAAATAAAAACGGTACTTCCCCATTTTTATAGTGTATGTAATTTGATACTAAATAAAAAAAAAAGAGGTGGATGGTGGAGGTGTGATCTGTGACGGGCTGAGAGGTTAGTAATGATGTGTCCCAGTATTCTAAAGTGTTTGTTGAATTACTCTGTACCTCCCTGTGTTGGTGATAAAACAGGATCGTCAGGTCATTTGGTGATTCGTAACTCATATTTTCTCCAGAAAACTATATTGATACCGCAGCATCTTTACTTCCTCATTTTGATAATAACACATTGTGACTGTTTCCTGTTTTATTATCATCAGGCTGCCAAAGAAAGATCAAGGTGAATAACCTAAAAAAGTTAATTTCCGCACAATAAGACGTTGTGATATATTAATAATGAAAGGTATGAAAGGTTAAGTTGCTTCTATAGACAGCATATGGAAATCATGTTACTGGTTTGATCAGAAGGATAAGCATGATGTTGCCATGGCAACAAAATTCAAACCTCAACCGAAGCATTTGCGAACCAAATGATAAAATTAGGCTACAGGCCACATGTTAACTTTGAAGAGGAGCAGCGTGTTTTTGACATTTTCAGTTTACTCTCAGCAGGTCTGTGATGTGCAGCCAGGCGGGTTCCTCTGAGGGGAAACATCACCAGGCTCGAAGCGCAACCAGTGACGAGGCACGATGTTATTCTTTCTGCCCTACAGAGTGGCAGAGACAAGTTAAATATCTACCCATAAATTTGACCCGGTGTAGGTCAGGCTGCTGGCTGAGCATCAATAGGGTGTACCTAGTGTGTGCCAGGAAGCCAAGCCCCTTTTACCACAGAACTGCTCATATATCTGACTGCTCACATCATTCTGATCTGCTCTCTGCATGGTCACAGCACCTGAAATTGAAATTACGAAGTATATTTTAGGATTGCGGTGAAATGCTGACAACATAACATTTCAGTGTTTAAACATGTCTGTCAAATGTATCGTGATACAGATACGTGCTATTAGAGTAAACAGATATTGCTGGTGCTGCTGGCTGCCAAAATTAAGACTGCATTAGCCATTAACCCGAAGAAGAGGCTGCTACTTGACCCCGTTGACCCCTACCTGTAGGCATTTGTCTCGTCTTAGTTAAAATAAGCACAATGACATTCATTTTTGCCCATCTGCATTTAATTTGTTGCAGTGTATATTGCTCCCTGGGACCTTTGGTGGAGAAGTGCTCTCTTTTGTGTAAAGCAATTCATGAGACTTCTTGTAAAATCTGAGCTGCAGAAAATTATGCCAAATGCTGCCAGTCTTCCTCACAATGGTCTGAGTTATTTATCGCTGTAATTATGCTGACGGTCTAGAATGACTATGGTAAGATATTAAAATGCAACATTAGCCACTTTCAATCTGACTGAATTTCATTTCATTTCTTTCATTCAGCTCGTCATCATGGTCATACTAGCTGGCAAACGTCTTAACAAGTGCGAGAGTTACTTTTGGTTTTATTTCGCCTTGGTGAATCACTGGCGAGTAACGTACCTAATCCGCCAGTGTCATTTGCAGCTGACACAAAAGGTCGCAGTTGCAAGAGACAGGATGTAAGGAATGTTTTCCTTACCTTACCTTACAATCAAATACAGCAGTTTTCTGCCACTATTTTAATGGAAATAACTAACTATGTTAGAGGATAAAACAGATTCTTAATCACGCCTTCAAAGATTGGATTAGTCGGTCTGTTTGAAATAACTGTCAATGGGCACAAAATTGTATTTGTATTTGTATTTGTAATATCGGTATATTAGACTCACTCAACAAATCAGTGATGTTTAAAGCCAGGCTATGTTTATTTGTTTAGATTAAGTTTCAATAGTCGCTGGTTCAGTCTTGTCCCACTTGGTTATTTCATTTTCACTCTGGTTGCTGAATGTCTGAAGTCAAAATTCTTATTGTGTTTACATGCCAAACCCTAAGTGTGGCCATTAGATTAATGTGAAGGATGGGATATTTCTTATTATGAATTTCTATTTGTTTCAAAATCCAAACCTAACACAATAATGGTTGAAAACCATTACTGGAGCAGGATATTGCACTGGAGACATCTCAGTAACTTTCTGCCTCTCACCACTTGGTTTTATTTATCTTTTGGCTTTAGTACAAATGAAATGCGCAGCAGTTATCAGTCAGCACATTTCTCTGGCTTTGTAACCTCCCTCAGATTTGCAGGGTTTTCTGTTGAAATGACTGCCATCACCATCATGACAAGGCACAAGGTTACTGGGTTGTGTCCAATTTCTTCAGACCAAGTTGACAAACAGTCACAGTCTAGATTATACACTTTTCAAAAGGAAGTAAGGGCTGGGTACTATTTTAGCCAATGCTGAACCACATATTTCATACACATTTCTGCCAAGATGGTAACACAATCTCACATCCCACAGGCAAAATTAATGTTTATGAGGATTTTTAATGGGCTACCTCAGACTTGAGCTTTTTAAAATTATGCCAGCGCTACCAGAGCCTATGAAATGATTTCAGAACTATAAAGGAAGTGTTATGTTCTACCACCTTCACTATAATTGAGAGCAACTCCCTTCAACAAGTCATGTGAGTCAGGGCAATGATGGAGAGGCCTCATTATTGTACTTTTAGTAAATCAGTGCTGAAGTTTCTACAGTTAAGTCTCTTGAAAATGTAAAAAGGACACCAGTCTAAATGTTCACTGCAGAGTGACTGATTAACTGTATCTGTACAAGTACTTGTAACACATGACATGGGTAGATCCAGACTATTGGCACAGTCAGAGAAAGGAAGAAAGATGTGTTATAAAAAATTACATTTCAAAATAATCAAACTTAAATACCCTAATTTAAAGCTTCAAGCAGCCACTAACAATCATTCTATGCCACAATTTCTTCACCTTAAAAACACGAAATGTCATGGCTCATATAAACAAGTTCTTCTTGGTTCCACTAACGTTTTGCCAACAAATTAAACCTGCACCACCAGAGGCCTATTCCAAATTGACTCATTTGACTTAGGCTATAATCTTGATCCTAAGCCAAAATGAATAAAAACATGGGGATGTTTGGGTGCTGTAAATCTGTATGTGTACAACACTGATTGAGACTGAGAACTGCTCCTCACAATGAAAGTATCTGCATTTGTTAGTGGATAGAAGGGAACTAAAACATGACTACTAGTCATAACAGGAATCATTCATTTAAATCACAAGAGACAATAGAGTTTGTCTCGTTGTCACTGGTGCTGAGACTGTTTGAAAATGTTCAGACTTTCACAGCCCACACAGACAGATGCTCACTTCCTTCTCTAACTGGTCTTATGTACACCAGCCGATTAGTTTTCTATCCACCTAATAGGAATAATATGTAAATTGCTTTTGAGCTTTTGCTTTCACAACTCTAAATACTGAGCTGGTAATATTACCGGCTGGAAATATAAATTATCTCTCAGTGGCAGGCTTCTCTCCTACTGACTGAAATTACAAAACAGCAACACTGAACTTCACACTTTTCTGAAATCAAAACTGTATGCCAAAATGAATATGAAATATTTCCTCTAGCAGACTGAGCCCTTATTTAAAAAACAAAAAAATCAAAAGTCATTGAGGGAATAATACACAATCCACCTTTCACTCCCACAACAAGGCCTTTTACGACCAAAAACTGTATAAAAGAAGTGGACAAGTCTTCTTCAATGAATCATTTTGTAAATTCTGGTCCGATTTAGAGTAAAATATGGTATTTTTAAGGGTGGGACTACCTTGAGACTAGCCAATCTGAGTTGGGTCATGCCTATACCTAACCAATCATATGTGGTTTTTGCGGAACGAACGTCGCCTCATTCAACAGATTGAGAGGATTGAGGGATTTGAAAAGATTCACAGCTGACTGGTTGTCTTCCTTCTAGACAAGTACGTATTGTGTCTTGAAATACATAGTGAGACATGGTTTTACATCAATACATGAACTTAAATTGGTGGCTAAAACAAAGCTAGCTAACGCTGTGGTTAGCAAAGCTAGGTTAGCTGCATTTGCCATTTGTCAGCAAGCCAGATGAAGTTTTGTCATTACACTCTGGGAAACACTACCACATTTGTCCACAGGGGCTGCCAAAATCAACACAAAGTAAAATTTCCATGTGGTAGCTTTAAACTTTAATTACACCAACTATTTTGTTTTATTTTGCTTGTGTCTGTTTTGTTTCACAATTTATGCTTATGTGTTCTGCTGTATATTGTAACATCATATGACCTTATTAAATTCAATTATTCAGTGTTGCACAACCTGTGTGGGAACAAGAACCAACACCACACACAACAGCATTTATAGTATATGTTGATTTGCAATACAAAATTAGCATTGCAAATTCATTCAATAAAGTTAAAATGATTTTTAGTACTGCAGGACGTTAATAAAACAGTATGTGAGTGTATGATGAAATAAAATTACCTTGTTTGGGGCCATGTTCCCTTCATATCATACAACCAGTACAGTTACTTTGAAAGTTATAAAATTGTATTTTACGCTCAATAAATAGTTATTTATGAGCACTTCATTCACTATAAACAGGGAAATTATGACCAAGAATATCAGCATGAATGGAAAATGCAGACACAGTTGATATTCAGCAATAATCACAGTTCTCCAACTTGTAACTTTTGCCAATTGATGTTGGTATGAGGACATTTTTATCAGGGATGTGTCTAGGCAGCAGTGTGTGTTTACACTTATTTTCCTCCTGACCCCAGTCAGGTTGGCCATGGCCCTCTTTTAGGGGTTAAATCCAGAGAACTCCCTTGTAGTCGGGGAGATGAAATGTTGCGTCAATGTGAATAGATGTGTGTGTACCGCTGCACCCCTGTGAGAGGATCTGGGAGCCCTTTATCACCTTCCCGAGCTGTTGAGCAAAAATAATGCCCCCTCTGTTATCCTCATCAGCGACGCAGTGAGCAAGTCTGAAGGGATATCCTGTTGGCGAAGCAAACGCATTCATCCTGCTTGCGGCGGTTTTGGTGACACAAGATTTACAAAATGTTCCACCCGCCTCCACTTACCTCTTTACAATACTCTGTATATAGAGAAATGGGCCTTAGATCCTCTGTTATTTCAGAAAACAGGGGATTCTCAAAATGGTGCCAACTTCAGCAGGGTTAACACAGAGACCAATACCAGCAGGGCTGTTCTCACTTAGTTTGACAGCCAAGAGTTTAAGGACACACTGCACTTTTTGTAAGGAGCGCAAAACACTCTGAGTTTAATTTAAGCTTATTTATGACCCTTGTAAAATATAAGTACACACTGAGTTTCACATTTTCTTTTCAATGAAAATTAAATGCCCCTCCCCCAGGTTAAGAAAATTCTTTGACCTCCTCACTTAATGAGTAAAAACTCCACCGGAAACACAAAAAAACATAATTTCCATCAAGCTAAAAACAAGCCTCTCTTTTCAATGTCCCCCAAAGAGGTGGCATTTTGGATACACGGGGTCTTCACCTAAAATCAATAGTATGAACAACCTATGTACATCGGTGTGAAGGCTAGGTTTAGAAAGCAGATTACTCAACATCCAACTCAATGACTTAAGCAAAGTTTTAAAACCACTATGAAACAATTCTGTGGGCTGGGTAAGGAGGAACCATTAAGTAGCTGAAGTAATTCAAAACATCCACTAACCATAATACACAGTGTGGTTTCTGATTTCTGGAAAAGTGAAGTACTTAAAAACAATCGGATTTGAAAAATTTCATCCTCCTTTTCATTCCTTCTCTCTCTGTGGCACCGTGGGACAGAAATAACCCAGATAAACGTGGAGTGAATTTGTCTGAGTTGCGGAGCTGTATCCTGCTATCACAGCTTGTCCCTTTTGTCTGACCCAAACCACGCTTGTGGTGAAGCTCCTGTCATACCAGCAAAAGCAATGACATTAACATCAGAAACCAGAGGAAGCCCGGTTGCAGGCCACCCAGGTTTTCCAGGGGTCTGGAGAGCCAGGGAAAGTATATCTTGGACAAGTCACCGGACTACCCTCGCATTTCCTATTATTAATTTTACGCAGGCGACCAACCCTGCTCTGTAAATCATACCTGCGGTTTAGGAAGGGCTGATGGGTCTCTTCTCTCTTTTCTCTTTAATTCAAGATGAGATCTGCTCATTGCCCGTCTCTCTGTTTTATGAGTTATCTGAGAGATTATGCTTGTCACCTCCAAACCATCACATGCACTTGATATAATCCTGAAATGCTGTTAGGATTCAGGCTTGTGACATTTGGGGTTCAAGTTTTAAAAAGTCCGAACAAGCCGAAAGTGTCTTTTATCACTATATCACTACCTTTAGTATCACCCTGCTTTTGGCACACTTGTGTTATTGCGGAATCGGTGCTACTTAAGAGAGGAAACTGTGGTGGGAACTGGCAACTCATAACACCCTTTGCCCTTCATCTTAAGCAGAGGAGACACACGGAGTATTCCCCCTCTCAACTCAATATAACACAGACACACAAGGTTTAACAGCGAGGTCAGGGAGGCTGTTAGACGCATACTTGAAAGTTCACTTTACTGTGCATTTTCTTCAAGGTTTAAGAGAAAACACACACACACACACACACACACACAAGAAAACACAACATATTTTAGCAAATTTGAATTCCTTTCGTTCTGAATTATGAAGCTTGGACGAATTTCAAGGCTGTGAGAGATATTATTTCCTTTTTGCATTTCAGGACTACTTCCAGCCGCACAATGTATGAGCCTGTCAATGTAAAAATAAAGTTGATTGAGGCAGATATTTGATGCACAAATTAAAGTTGTGTGGTTGACTATTGATATATGCACAGAACTGCATGTTGTATGCCAGCACAAACTGTATTCCCTCAAAATATTTCACCCATTGTGGGCACTCTCGTCTCAAAATAGAGACGTTTACTCTGACATTCTTAGACAGTAGCTTGGCTCACACATGATTAATCCTCCTTTACAGTTAACTGCATTCAAAGCGTCTCTAAGCCGTCCACCATTTATAGAAATATGTTGAGCAGAAACCACACAGGGACTATCAGGAACATCTTTTGTTTAATACAGTGAGCCCATTCATTCCTCTTTTTGTTATTGTATGTGCCTTAATCCCATTTGCAAAAATTAGATTTTTATCTCCCCGGTGTGTTAAGCCCTGGCAGCAGAGAGGGAGGGAGAAACTGTCTGTGAAACCTCAAGTGATTGCTGGAGTCATTCATTTCTAAGTTTCTTGCGTGCTCACTGCGAGGATATGGCAGCTCCCACTGTGACGCATTTACTTAACTGGAGTCCATCAGAACACAACTGTAAGGTAGAATAAGTACAGAGCTGATAGGGATCACAGGAGGGATAATGGGTTGTGCAGAAGAATGAAAATACAAAAGGAGAGACATTTGAAGACAACACTAAATACCAGCTGTGGAATGTAGACAAGTACATTTACTGAAACGCTGTACTTATGTACAAATTTGAGGTAGTATCAGTTTATTAACAGTGTTAATCAGTGGCTCATGTATTATTTTGTAGCACGTCACAATAAAGCTGGGCAGACACTGTCTGGTTAAGCACGATCTGGATTTGGTCGCACCTGATATATTTTAGAATTAGGACAAATTTAATTTAGTCGTTTTTGCAGTTTTACGTAAGCAACTCCACGGTCCCCTCATGGCCGCTGTCAAAAGAACAGTTATAAACTGTAGTGAGGCTGTTATGATGTGATAGAAATAAAATTACACAAAATGATGCTGCTTCTCTCTTCCTTTTTCAATATTGTTGAGGATGCTGCAGCCTTGTTTTAGTAAACTGTAAACTGAATACTTGTTGAACGACAATGTCTCACTTTCTAATTTTTACAAGTTAAATACAGAATATGTGATGTGTGATTTTGGAGAGTTTGTGTAAAGGTCCCATATTATGCAAAATGCATATTTTAATGTGTCTAGAAGCTGCCAAACTATGAGAAAAGATGGTCCTCTTTTTGTCCTGCCCCATTTTTCAGTAAATGTGTGTGAAAACACACCGTTTGCATTTGGCTCCCTTTATGATGTCATAAGAGGATGACCACCTCCAGCCATTCAGCAGGCCGACTGTTCCCGCCCACAGAAAACCTCCTGAATTCATCTCACTGTCCTCCATTGTTTCCTCACTTACGCTTATTTTTCAAATATATAAATTGCATAAGACATTTTTCTGCACAGAGTACTTTTGATACTGAAGTGAATTTTGCTAATAATACTACAGTGCTTTTACTTGGCATTTGCAATGCACGACTTTTAACAAGAATATTTTTACATTATAAGTAAAGGGTGCACCACAGCTACGTACACAAACAATAAAAATTCCTTCTTTTAAAACTCGACATAATTTAAATCTTTTTTGACTTAGCGAGCGACTGCTTATGTTTAGATGCTATGCAGTGAGTAACTTCAGCTTAGAGACAGCTGGACTGAAAGATGGACCTCTGAGGAATGTGCCAGTAAAGCTGAGCAGTGGAGAGTCTCTGTGTGAATGTGTTTAGATTCAGTGTCATCTGAGTGCATTAGGTAGAATGTAAACACCCACAGCAGACATTTACTGAAACCGGTCTGCCTACTTACTCGGAGCAAACAGGCATCAGTCGCAGAAGCGTGCAAACCTCAAATCTGACCGGCCGTATTGATTTAAACACCATAAAGCTTTTGAGCGCCGAGTTGGTGAATGGACCGAGTCTAGTGCTCAAGTCATCATCTCCTCGAGACACCAGGCAGATAATTCAAGGAATTTTTAAACAAAGTTGGAGAAATCCATCATATCAAAACCGTTTTAGGTTTTATTTGGGCCTCTGGTATCTCTCATCTCTTTTGGAACATGACAGTAATTACAGCCATCAAGGTGCTTGTCTGGAGCCATCAGCCAAGAGTGTGGAGACTGCTTCTCCTCAGCTGGTCCGACATGGACTTCTGACATCACCGCTCCGTTTGTTTTAACAGAGCCTGAAGTATGTAATGGCGATAATCGCAGACAGGCCAGATTTATCCCGAGTTGTCGCGCTGGACTAATTCATACGTTATGTTAACTGTTACTGGGAGGATAATCTTATAAACAAGGTAAAGTGTGAGCCAGAGGAAGGAATGTGTGGATAAACTTAGGTTGTGAAATGGTCAAGAAGGGAGTTCACTGAAATCATTTCAGTGATACATGGAATAATTTTAAAGGGGCATAGATCTTACACGTGAGGCTCAGTTCACTAGACATGAGGAGTGCTATTCAGCCCGTGAAAAGGCTTTTATAATGTCTCCTGTGACTCTGGAGGAAGAATTTCAAAAGTAACCCTCATAATGTTGTCGAGGTTATCTCAATGTGGGCTTGGGACTTTTAACAGAAAGTCTGCGTTACAAACTGGAGTTGTAGGGTTTGAAAGAAGTGGGCAGAAAGAGTCTAATGGGAAGCTGTTATGAGTTGCAACATGGGTACTTTGAGTTGCTTTTTTTTTTTTAACCCCACAGTGCAGTGAAAGTGAAATACTGGACCCAGTGTCTATTTTATTTTGTAAAATGTTAACATACAGTACACTATTCAGTACCTGTATCACTGAACACTTAAAATTCATGGGAGATAATTTAATTATAATATTGGTCTAAATAGTGACTGTTGAGGAAAAAAGAAAGGAAAAACTATCAGACCAGTTATCTGCAGAACTTCTTACTTTCTTCGGGAAGAAGACTTTGAAACATGTTGGGTATGCTTAATTGGGTTTCCCTGTGCCGTATGCTGCTGGACTGCTGGAGGTTAAGGACTTTGCTCAAGGGCACCCTGATGGTAGCTCTGCAGGCAGGACAAAACATTAGTCATTCGCTCTCCCTGCTAGATTTTCTGAGCCAGTCCAGAGCTTTGAACTGGCAACAACCCAGTTCCTTCTGTGCTGATATACAGTAGTATGGACAAAATTTATGGTTATTTTGCTTTATGGTTGGATTCATGGGAATCAGATTACATCCATAGGCTGCATTTAGTGGACTGAGCTGCAAGACTTGCAAACACACATTTTCTTACATAGATGCAAAAAAGCAGGTTTCTTTCATGCCTTTATGAATGCTTATCAACTTCAAGTTTTAATCAGCTCATCAACAATCAGCGTCTGTATAGCAACAAGACAGAGAAATCTTTTTTGCTGATAAAATAACTTTAATAAAGGAAAAAAAAACATATATTACAACAGGCTCAGTTGATGGCTTCCTATTTCAAAAATGCTGGCAAAAATGAAAACTAGAAATCATTTTGCAGACTTTTTGTTCTGGGGGAATCAATTTAGGTGATAAATGTTTCCTTGTTGGTTACAATACGACAAAAAACACAGCCAAGTCAGACTTGGCAGTCCTTCCCTACAATGTTCCATGAGTGGTGAACTGTGCTCTAGTTTCATGCTTGTTTGACAATGTTGTCACACTTTTTCCTCTTAAATATGAAACACTAAACACATGTATAAAAATTATAGCATTTTAACTGCTATGAAATGAAAAGACAAATTATTTTTCTGCATTAAAAGAGTTGACTGATTTGCAGTGCTCGTTACTTAGGTGTTACTCTATTGGGTTTCATGGTATTATGTCTAATGATGTCAGCTTTTCCCTCATGTGGACGTGCTCCACCACATATTCATTCAAAGGGAAATGGCGCAGCTAAATCAAGTATAAACTCTTTATAATGCCCCAATAAAACACAGGCCCAGATAGAAAAAAGTCACCTCTGGAGAGAGAAATGTGCATAACATCAACAATCTGCTGTGAAATGTGAAATGAAGAAAGTGACCTCTGGTCCCGCTGCTCTTGCCCCACTCCCATTCATCAGCTTCTAGTCTCCACTAAAAGCAGGCTTTACAGCTGGTTGGCGCTTGTGCTCTAAAATATGTTCTACTGGATGGACACAAGTGTCGATGAGGTGGTATTTCTCAGGCCCCTTGTCTTTCCGTTATCGCAGGATGTGGAGTCAGGGAGAGTGAAGGAGCAGAGTGGGGAGGACTGGAGCCCTAAAGCATGATTTACTTGACCTTGCAGTGCTGGAACTCACGGCCAGAACCTCATTAATTCCCAGGGTCATTCTGTTCGGACATAAATTGGTTAAAAATCGGAACGCGTGGATGACTTCCAGACATACACAAAGAATTATGAAATCTCTGGCCTCACCCCACCCTCCATGACTCTCCTCGTACCCACTCCAAAACCGAAGCATTTCCAAATCGCCGGGTGTAAATCACACAGGTCTGCTTGGAGGAGTCGCCTAATCCTGATCGGAGGGAGGAGGCCGATGGAACGTTTTGTGCTTATTAGGCAGCAAATATGCCGTTGTTTTATGTGATTATCAACTGTGAATGATTTTTCACTCCCATCCATTCTGGAGCCTTGGCCTGTCTTTTGTTTGGGAAAAAGGAGCTGGAGGAACAGCAGGGCTGAGAGGGAAGCCCAATAAATTATACTAATGCACACATTTAAAGGGGCTCATATTCCCTCTGGCCCGTTATCAAGACTACTCCAGTGAGAATGTAAACTACCTCTTTCTGCCCCCCTCCTCAGGCCCAATATTTAATGTTATCATCCTTTAAAACAACTCCACTGTTTATGTTATCACAAATAAAGGGCAGATTATTTCAACTTTTTCTCACTATTTCATAGTGGCTCCAGATTAGTCAGGCAAATAGTTGTCTAATGGTGCTGCTGGGCTCATTAATTCAAGAAGATAGACCCAGAATTGTATAAACACGGTGAAGTCAGAGCTGGGGAATCACACCTTCAGTTTATAGAGGCCGACAGAGGGGGGAGGATGCTGTGTATGGGCCCACACAAGGAAAGCCGTGGAAAGGAAAACAAGCATAATCCTGCTGATAAAAGCAGGATTGTTTCAAAGTTTATTTGGACATGCAGTGCCTGGCTGAGGTTAGACCCTAATGAGACAGCAGCCTGTCCAGAGTGGATTCATCACCGCTGGATTGGGGTTATCACCCTCCGCCGTGCTCCACTACTTTTAATCAGGCTCCTCTCTGGTCACTCCCTATCAGCAGCAGTCCATCTCTGAAGCCGTCAGCATCCATCAGGAGCTGCAGACAGGCCCGGGGAGCACGGCGGAGGAGTGCATTAGTAAATTATTGCCTTGTGGTTTAGCTTTAGTGTCTGTCATGTCGCAGGATGCGCGAGACTCAAACGCACACGCACTCGCTTACATACTTTAGACATTTATTAATGGGAGAACTGATAGATGAGATGAGATATTGTGGTAAAACCGGCAGTCTGACACATGCTGGAGTAGCTCAGTGCAGTCAAACGCTGCCGAGCTGTAAGTTAAGAACACATAAAAGCAACATCTGCAGAATTTAATGCAATCTGGAATAAAAGCCCTGCAATAACTTTGAATATAAACTTATATTTCTGCATAAATGCGCAATACACTATCACCTCACATCTAGGCCTCTCTTGTTGCATAAACACTTGGACAAACTTATCTTCTACAGGCATACATTATGTCTATGTGTGTGTGCTCTGTCTGATTGGTTTAACTTAAAAGGTGATTTACTGCTGTTAGTGTTGCTCACTACCATGACATGACCCGCTCCCACCTCATCAACGCGCCCCCGCAACCCAAAACAAGCACATTAAAGTCCCAACAGCTTTTCGTCTTGTCCCGTAGAGATGACATGACACGATTGTGCAGCTCACAGCCCGCATCTTTGTCTTAAAAGAATAAATAAAGATATCTTTTTTTCTCCTCTACCTCCGGTTAAGTAAAATACACAAATCAAAGACGCTGAGAGGAGAGGGGACCTTAAATCATTCATTGTTGATGTTTAGACCAGTTAAGTCAATAATCTCCATCTTGTCACAGTGATAAGTGATATTGCAGGGAGACTCCTTACCATTACTTCTGTGGCAGTTTTCTTATAGCAAAAACATCAGTCAGGCCATGTGTTCTGAGTAATTGACCCGGAGGGAGATTTTTTTTTTCATGGTCACAGAAGAAAATGTCACCATTACCATGTGGTCATGGAGATGTCTGCAGAAGATGTACAAAGATGTACAATCCGTGTTGTAAGATGAGGGCAACAAGACCGTGAGAAACTTAACGAGTGTTTCTGGTTAAAGAGAATGCAGACACTTTGGTGAAGGACACAATAGTGGCAAATAAGCAGTAAAAGGAAGTATTTCCTCTCTCTACAAATACACTTCACTGGCTGGCCACAAGAGCAATGTGATGAGACTAGATAAAGAAGTACTGTGTTTCCTTAAATGTTAAACATCTACATAATATAAACTTACAAATATGTATGTGTATGAATATTCCAACAACTTCAAGAAACTTTCAGGCTGCCAGTTTCAAATGAAATTTCATTTCAGATCTGGCTAAATCTAAAACTTGAAAATTCACAGCACTGTTATAATTCTTCTGTCTCTACTCCACATAGCCACTTTCACATGACTTCTGCTTTATACTAGAAGCACTTGTGAAACTGTGGTAAATGTTGGATAGAAAAGAAGAAAAAATTAGTAGTAGTGATTACTAATTAGAAAAAATGACCATACCATAAAAAAGATTCAGGCCCAGGGCCTTGACCATGATTTTAGTAATGCAGAGGTCAGGAGTCAAAAGTCCCCCAGAGTAACCTGACCTGCCCTAACAAATATTTACAGATACCAAGAATCCAAGGGAACCTGCAAATCTATCTTTTTCACACATTTTCTATTGTCATTTAACAGCTAAAATATTTTAATTCTATGCCAGTCACATGCCAGTGGTAACTGTGGCCCTGCTTAGACCAACAATGGTGGAAAAATAATTGGCACAGTAACAAGGTAACTGGTTTGACAAAAGTATAAACTGTCAAGTTAGTTACATCATACCGTCATACCAGGAATAATCAAAGTGTTACCTGGAAATGCACTAACATTTTATCCAAAATAGTAAAAGTAAAAACAGTAAAATATGCAACAGGTACCCAGAACACATTAGCGTCACACTGCTAATATAATGGCTACTTTTGATAGTGATAATGAATCATAACGAAAGTTAATGTCTAGAATGATCAGTATCCCTGATTATGTCCATATTAGAGCTGAAATGATGGGTCGTAGTGTATCTTCTAGAAAAATGCTGTTGAATCAGGTGCTTCTCAGCTTGAGGACAGAAAACTTCCAGAGGACAAAAGGGGACTGAGGCACACTGATTGATGCACAGCCTTTAATGGCACAAACAGACCGCTGTGTCTTTATCAGAGTCAGATATATGAATTTGAACTTTGTCTTTGGACGATGGAGCTTTTAGGGGTTTTGCAGACTGGTCCAATATCAACTTTGTCGGTCATGATTCATTGTTTGATGATAAAAGTAATTTCTAATTTTAGTCCTACTCCATACAGCACACAGCCATGTTTCACGATGACCAAATTCAGTCATTCACTAGTTGGACAGGTCAAGATAAATTGAAGAGTCAAGCTCTTTTGAATAATGGAAAATCCACAATAAACCTGTTTCAGCTTTAGATGACATACTCATATTCCCCCAGACCATCCCATAGTCAGTAATTACAGGCTGCGTAGCATGTGCCTGTACGTCGTGTGGCCTGTGCTGCCGGCTGCCGAGGAGCCCTGCATCCCATCACAGACTGTAATGGAAGCCAGATGTCTCCCTGTCTGTTTAAGGCTCATAATCAATAGCCTCACTCAGAGCAGCTCTGACCCCCCCCCCCCTCTTTTCTTTGGCGGCTCGTTATGAGAGGATCTGTGAGGGAATGTCGTGTCTGTGCTTGCAAACAAGTGGAAGTGTGTCAAGAGGGAGATTAACTAATTGGATTCCCCGCATGAGTTTTGGTTTGGAGGAGGTGGGGTGAGGGTTGGGGGGCGGGGGGGTGCGATGTGGTGGGATGCGAGGGAAGTGATCCCTCCCTGTAGCCTCAACAAGCTACATGACACTGCAGGCTTGTTCGTCCAACTCCCAGACATCGACTCCGGGATTCCAAGAGAGAGATGGAGGGAAGGGGATTCCCACGAAAAAAAAAGAAAAATATGTCCAAATAAATAACCTGAAGTGGCACTCAAAGTGACGCAGTGCATCTCCATTTCCTGTGACTGTTTCCTGCAGCCAGACAGCATCGCTTTATGTCTCAATCCGCGAGCTCGTGCCGGGGGAAACATTATGAAGCAGATGACTTTTTTTTTTCCAGCGTGAGGGGAAGTGAAGGGTACATATAGAGCACAGGGTGAGTGCAGGAAGACGCAGAGGTGTGGTGATTGGAGTGTGCAGGTCGTGACCTCCAACTGGTAATGATCATCTGATGGATGCTGAGAGCCTGAGGTCAAATGTGTGTCAGAGGAGAGCAGGGAGCGTAAAGGGAAGTAGTGTAGTGGGCAGTTATGCACGGTCAGGATGTCTCAATCTACTGTACTGTGAAAAACTTTTAAAAGAACATTATCCGCTGACTCATATGACAAAACTCAGGAGTCAGATCATGTGCAGAAGGGTTTTCATTCACTGCTCATGTCTTTCTTTTGGAAACAAAATCTCCCTTCAATCCATTTGAAGTTCTTATGTCTTTTAACCAATATTGTAAGAATTGACATGACAAAGCTGCACACTTTGTGATTTTTGCAGCACAAGTACAGCACTAAACACTTTAGTGCTATATTGAGTGCTTAGCACTAGAGATGGATCCAACACTTAAAAGAAAGTTTGCATTACCTTTTTAACAAGCAGGTCCAAATACAGAAAGTCATCCAAGATATGTATCTGCTAGGCCAAAAACCTTGAAATGTTTGACCGTTGTCGAACTCCACTGGCTTTTATTAGTGTATGTGCAGTATGCAGCCCAATCTAAACTGCTGTCCTGGTAACAAGCCAATAAAAAGACAGAACAACCACTAACAAAGGCTGCAGGGGAGCTGCAGATTTAAAAGATTTCAGATTTATTACAATTTGGGTCTTATTTTTGCAGCCTTTGCCATCATTTCCTCTAGTTATGGTTGTGTTGCTAAGATTTTTCAGCACAGAGACACCGTCACAACTAAGTCCAACAGATTAAGAGGCACACACAGGTTGGAAACAAGCAACAGTTCAGTGAGATTATTTGAACTACTAAATTTGGAGGTAAAAGCAAAAGTGACAGCACCAAAACTGCACATAAAATGCCTCATTGCACAGGAAAACTGTGCACGTGCACAATATAGTGAGCACGGTAGGTCAAAGTTGCAGGAATTCTGCCTGCGCACAATGACAGATGTTTCTGAATGACAATTTTTGGGGGTAAAGTTTTACCATTTAGTCAAGTTTTCATTTCCAAATAAGTTTGGCTGGACTAGAGGTTTGTCTGAACCCTGTGTAATAGCAGGACTTACTTTTTAGATGTCACGTTCCCAGATTTCATCATCATCTTGGATGGAATGATCATCAAAACCATGAAAACAAGACCTATGGACCAGAACCATCCTTTAAAGCCAGTGAGGTGCTGCTGTGGTGATTTTATTTTATCAGTTGGTTCATTTTACAAGGAAAAAACAGATCAACATAATGTTACATAATTAGAAGCAATGTAGCAGATCCAGAACAAACTCTGTGCACGTGTCTATGTGTGTATTGTGTCTATGTGTGTATTGTGTGTGAGTGTGATCTTTGTTGTTTTTCACTCACAAGAACTTTGATCTCATCATGTGTGATTTTCTTGGTCTGATTGAGCGCAGTCTAACCGAAGTGACTGTTCCCACATGTGCGCACATGTTAATACAAACCGCTGTCTAAAATGCTCCTCAGACAGAGCGAGCGGGGCAGTTCCTGATGAGGGCCGCTGGGAGAGGAGCAGCAGATCTGGGGTCGAGGCCTCCGTCCGTTCCGGAGGGGGAACAACTCCACCTCCACTGATAAAGGCAGCTGGTTCTGGTGACGCTCAGTAAAGTTTTATAGTCAGATATGCACAGATGATTAGGCCAGCTGTGCAGTGTCATATATTCCTAAACAAACCCTGCAGGAACTGAACTCTCACCCCTTGCACATATGGGTTACAGGGCTCGCACTCACACTCCTGTTCATGCACTTAAATATGTGCAAACATCACACACACACACACACACACACACACACACACACACACACACACACACACACACCAGAACAAGAAAGCCACAGTGTGCTCACTGACTTGCATGAAAGCTTAGACTATGCGACCTTTGTTAAAACAGTATAAATCATATTCTGTGTGAAAGCGCATTAAGGTTGCAGTCTTAGTCACCACCCTGATGCAAAGAACGACAGTAATTATGATCTCTCACTTGTATCCAAATCTGTCTGCTAAATCAGTCATAAGGAAGTGGGAAGGATGTGAAAGCGAGCAGCGCTTTCTATAAATCACCTGTTCACTCTCACTTGCGTGTCTCCTCTCTGGTTGCTGTGGTGACTAGCGTGTGGCGCTTTTCTCGATCCAAATTGTTTTGATCAAAGGAACTGTGTAATGCTCAGCAGCCCCGAAAGGGCCCCGACAGCCCTCTCCGCCATAGCTCTGTTTATTTTGGAACAAGAACAAGATAAACCCAAGTGACGTCTTATTTATTTTCCTGCTCTTGCCCTCTCCTCCCCCTTAACAAGCAAAGTCGTGAAGAAGAATTCCTTGATAATCCATCAGTATCAGTCTAAAGTGTGTGTTCTCCGGAGTGTTAACGCCACACACACACTTACACTCACATTTAGATATATAATGGAGTGTGACCAGGTCTAATGCTACAACACAGAGTCAGATAATAAGGGGCACTATCAGATAAAAGGGCACGAGCAATGAGCCGAGTGACATGCTTGACTGTGATTGGTCCCTGGGGTGGTCCTCTGATGGTCTCACACCAAAAGAGACAGTCATGACTTAAATGTGGCTTTTTTAAAGTATTTCAAAGACAAAAATAGCATTCTGTCAGCATGCTCGTGCGCTCTTTACCCTAATTTACTGTGTATTTTGCCGAACTTCAATGTAAACTGTGTGGCTTTTTATTGTCAATACGCAGCACACGTCGTGGAACAGCAGATATTTAGCGCTGCATGACGCTGGTTAAATAAAAGGCTGTGGGACATATGTTAGCAGTTTCCCTTTAACTGATAACATCTGGATTGATAAGAGAGAGCAACTTGTCATTTACTGAATGAAGAGGCAAAAAAACCTTGTTAGTCATTTGACATCACGATAAGCGGTTGTTCAGTTCATCTTGTTATTCACTGAGTGGTGTTTCGTTTTAGCTGTTCTCCATAAAACTGCATCTGCGAGCCACGATAAGCAGCGAAAAAGGGGAAATGAGGAAACCTCAAACTATACTCAGCAGAGTTAAAATGTATCTTCAGTGAGGCCTCGCAGGTGACCTCAGTTGCATCATGTGTCAGGTTCTGTCTGACTGCAGCACAGTTTGTTTGTGATGTGCTCTGTAAAACACCCTGCAGGAATCAGCTTGCATGTTACCATTCAATTAATGCACATGAGTTAATGGTAAGTTTAATTAATTACAAAGTCTTGGTGACAGCTGCATAGGATCAAAAACATGAGGGCTCCATACATTTAAGGTGTCCTTGTTAAGATACATTTAGTTTGTAGATATATACAGTATATTTATATTGTTCTTGTAAGAGTTTTTCTTGTGTTTTTTTTTTCAATGTGTTTAAGTGTCTTTATCCACCTTTTGAAAACTGCACTGTGTAACATGGCACTGATGTGTAAAAAATCTAATCTTTTCATCTAATGAAAGTTACTGTGTATGTTTGCACATGGAAGAGTTCAGTGTCATGTTCATGTTTTTATATCTGAAGAGCTCATAACCTATATGGTGCTGTTTGTCTTATTAACCTTGCCTCGTGAAATTCTTCAGACAAACTCAAAACATATGAACATCGAATCGATGCACAACTGAGAGGAGCCGAAACTCCCCAGACATCCTTCTTTTCTTGCAGTCTAAAGAAAACATGAATGATGGAAACTGTGTGTTTTATACGTGTTAGACTAAGTCAGGAATGTCTCTTCTTACTAGTTATTGTTGAATTTAGTCCTTACACCTGTATACACCTGTATACACAAACAGTGGTCTCACATGCTGTCTTTGCACTGTGGTACAAAGTGGCTCCAGCAGCAGCAGCAGCAGCCACAGCTGTAAGGCCTCTGTGACAAATGAAGAACTGACTCTTCAGACTGTGAAACTTCAACTGTAATGTTTCTCCTTGTTGACTCAATGTAGCATCTAAGTTTAGTGAACTACTTTTTTTTCAAGTTCAGGGAGTTTAAGTCGGACGATTTTGCATATCTGACAACTTTGAACTAATTATTCAACTTAATTCAGTGGAAATCACAATTTTAAAGCAGCAGTGGAACTTTGCATTTAACCTTTTTACAGTGTGCTTTGAGTGTAACCCAATTTGAATTGTCCCTACTTTGAAATTTGTACATAGGCCCTAAAATCTAACCTCATAACATGATATCCTCATCACGGAGAGGAATAATAATTTCATGCTCCTGAGAGCCAGCACTGAGGTTGAATATGCGAGCAGCTCTCTCATTTGCACGCACATAACGTCAACTCGATCTGATGCTTGGACCTAGCATACGGCTAGTTTGAAAGCCGCAGGCAGTTCACCCCCGGTTTCAGAGAGCAGAGTGAAAATTTGCTGCTGATGACAGGTCATGTGAAATGAAAGTGCTTTTTACATCCTCTCTTTTGTGTTTGCATCTCAGCGGGCAGCCAGGGCTCGGCCATAATCCCCCTCCCAGTGTGTACATCACTCAATGAATTCAGCCTCTATGGAAACGGGCAGGCGGTCGGACCGCTGCCATTTCACAGCCCTAATTAATACCAAACCTCTGCACCCTTCACAAATTACAGCATATACCACACAGAGTTGGCTCAAGACAACAGTCTGCAGTCTGCAATAAAACGGTTCCTTCATGGCCACATTAAAAAACGGGGCGGTAGGTCAGAGGACTTGTAGCTTAACTGATTACCGTTGGCCATCAGCTCCGAGTGTGTAGGCAGTGTATTATTTGAGAAGGGTGGTGAAAGAGGGCTTAAGTGGTGCTGTCCAGGTGGCGGACTCACCACTGTGAGAGCCATCCAAGGACAAGCAGGAGAGCATTTTTTGGTGGAGGTGGGGGGGCTTCTGCTCAGTCCGAGAGGGAGGAACTGGCCACCCCACAGTGCCCCGCTGGCTGTGGTCTGCAGCCAGTGCAGCAGTAGGTAACTCTGGAGCCAAGGTGGAGTGAGAAAGGAAGGGAGGAAACTCAGAGAGAAACCATGAAAAATGTGGAGCATGAAAATGTCTCCCTTGGTTTATGGCAGCACAGCCTCGCTTCCAAGAGAAACACATCTTTAAATTTAACTTGAGATGTCTTTTTTTTTTTTCTTCCTCTTCTTCTTCCACTCCCAACTGCTGGCAAGGGCCTGGTTTTGAAAGCAAGGCCAAGATGCTTGGAAACTGCGACCATGTTAAAAAAGCACTCAATAATGTGGCTTTTTAGAAATGTGGCGACAGCTTCTGTACGAGGGGCTCAGCTTTCAGCGTTGGTGAACATGTTTGATGTGCAGCTGCAGAACAGTAGAAATGTTCAGAAAAACACTTGATTTGCACACTGAAAATATATATGCTGAAGGTTAATATTAAGTATAAGGAAGAACATTACTTAAATAGGCCGATTGTTTTGTTGATATTGCAATTTCACATGCAGCACATCAGACGGAAACCTTCTTGGCACTGTGGTGTTTTCAGGGGGAAACATTCAAACTGTGTTTGGAATAAAATGCCATAAATAAAAGACCTGATACCCGTTATTCCACTGAATTGGACTAAAATGACGGGAGCGGCTGGAAACACTTTGGCCTGCTATCAAATTAAAGGTTCATACCATGTAATAATATTTTGCTAGTCTCAGGAGGAAGTCATCTCTCATGCCGATGATTCAGAGCTCATTTAGGAGAGGAGCATCCAGCCGATCTAATAAATCAGCGTTTGATGGAACAAACATACCTCTGAAGGAAACAGAACCACCTCCAGAGCATTGACACTCACTCATGTAGTTACAATGACTGAATAAAATGCTCCACTTATGATGAACACATTTTCTGGCTTTGGAGTGAAATGCACATTAGCCAAAGCGAACTTTGAACTTTGAACCTCTGATTACAACGAGTGCCATAAAACATGAATTTCTGTCAGAGATTAAAATATTGTTGGCAGATAACACCAGGGTTTACTTTAGAAATGCATACAAACAGTGGAATTAACTTAAGTACTGTGCATAAGTACAATTCTGAGGTACTTGTACTTGAGTTTTTCCATTCTCTGCTACTTTTTTCTCCACAACGTTTCAGAGGGAAATACTAACTTACTGTACTTTTACTTCACTGTTTGCCGGCTGTAAGTTACTTATTCTGATATTTCATAAAAAAAACATTGGATCACCTTGTAAAATATGATGGGTTGTTGTATGTTAAAGCACCCAACATTATAGAAACTACACAATAAGTATTGCTGGGTGAATCTGGCACTAACACAATAACCTGCATAGCAACAACTTTTACTTCAGATACTTTAAGTATATTTTTCTGATATAACTTCACACTTTGGTTTCTTTCTTAATGGATTGTTCTTTACTTAATGTAATGGAGTATTTTTACACTGTGGTACTGCCAATGGTGAAAAGCATGTACTATGCTGAATAACAATTTTGAGGTACTTATACTTTACTTTGGTATTTCCATTTCATATAACTTTACACTTCTACTCCACTACATTTCATGCTTCATACATATTCATGCACAATAATCCAATAATATGATATATAATGATATATTTGAAGTGGCTCATTCTAATATGTAATTTGCCTTTTTACTTTTGATACTTAAAGTGCATTAATAATAAGTAAGACTTCGGACATGGTACTGGCTACTTTGTTACTTTTACTCACAGGATCTGAGTGCTTTTTCATCTACTGCATGAAGATGAATCTGTGAAAAAAAAATTCTTGAGATGTTCACATCATCATTACCATTGAGATAATTACCAGATGAGGAGGAAGCACAATCACTAAACCACACCTCCGCCTTGAGTAATGGTGAGGCTTTGTTTCACCTCTCTCCTCTGGCAGAGCCACAGACTCTACGGCCTCCTCTGATGCATTGCGGCCACGGAGGAGAAATCTCCATCAGCCTATCAAACAACTTCGCAGATAATGCCTCAAAGCACCGGAGACGTCACAGCTTTTAGTCACGTTAATCCCTCAACCATCGCAGACAGAAACCCCCTCCTCTGCTGTATCAGAGCCAATTTGTTTTACACAGTTACTTTTTCAAAGCGTTAAATACTGGCGAAATCTGCAAAGGCTGGTTTGTTTTATGGGTTGCCCTGTCCTGGGTTGCCAAGGGGGACATATAGGACAGCTTTTAATGGAGGGGGAAAGGCTGACATTAAATACAGGCCAGATGGACTTTCTCCTATCCTGCTCATAAAAGTTCTTAGGACAGTTCACAAATCAAGGCCTCTCAGTATTATGTTAAGCGTTCGGATTGTTATTGTTATTGTACATTTGCAAATACTAATGTAATTTATAGCTTTTTGGGCATAATTCGAGACTCAACCCACCCAGACATTTAATATGTGAGTGTTTAACAGTTAATATTAGGTTGATAAAGTGCCCGAGGCTTTTACTGCCTTCCATGGAAACTGGCTCATCATAACTCTGAAAACTTTTCATCCAGCAGGAATTAAAGGTGAAGATTAAGATGAGTGCCGTCCACTGCATTGACAAGCCAATTTAGTTAAGAAGCTGTGCTGGAGCTCTGGGTGTAAAATATCTCCTATATGGAAAAGAAACAAAAGGCAGCAGGTATACTGTACAGCCAGGAGAGGGGAAAACGCAAAGTGAAATTCAAGATGCTACGCTAAAACGGAAAAACTGCGGCTCTCTGGGGGTCAGTACTCTTTCCGGAGCAGAGGAAAGTGGACCCCATAGTAAAGAGAGTTTGTGGTGGTCCTGGTTTTTGGGTCACTCACTATGATGTTACTGCTAACATGACAACAAATGCCAGAGGGCTTTGAGTTTCCTGTCTGAGATATAATGCTATGCAAAGTACAGGGCTTTATTCAGCATCGCAGCGTGCTATATCTTTATGTGTAGCAGAGGTGTTAATATGAGAAATGACATTATTTCATAACTGAATAATGTTTAGCAGGGCTGGAGAGTAACTAGAGACATTCACTCAAATACTATACTTGGGGGTACTTGAGTATTTCCAGTTCGTGCTACTTTATCGGCTTACTTGAGCTTCACTACACACTAGAGGGACATATTGTACTTTTTAACTCTGTTACATTTCACCGTAGTTGCAAGCTACTTTGGCGAGTTTACATAAAAAAACACAACTTTAATATATATACAATATATTTCTCCAGAGTAAAACACCAAAAAGCATATAAGAGTACAAATTAGCTCCACTGTGAGCAGCTAAACCATTTCAGTACTGCTTAGATCTTAATGTATCAATAATACTGATCTAATAATATCATAATATTCTTCATAATGAGTAAATTAACGTTCTGATTGCTGATACGTTTGTGTGTTTACTTCAATTAAAATTTTGCAAGGCCTCTGCTTGTAATGCAGTTGCTCCTTAAGTGAAAGTACAGAAGTGTGAGCATCTATCCAAGAGCCAAATGAGCAAAAAGCACTTGTGCTATTTATGAAGAAAATTGTCCATTTCTGGATGATATTATATTGCTGAATTATAATTAATAAAGATTTCTTTTAATGTTGCAGCTGGTAAAGGCGGGGGTCATTTTAACTGCTTATGTATTGCTTACTAGGGAGCTTACTCTATGATGATACATCATAATTTATTAATTGATTTATATTTTGTATTAATTATCGGAATCTGCATTAAAAAAAATGGAAATCCTCAAATAAAGTACAAGTACTTCAAAGTTGTTCTTAAGTGCAGCACATAAGTAAATATACAAGTTACCGTCCAGCACACACAGGCAGAGCTGGAAATACCACTGATATCATGTCATTGTCAGTAGTTTTCCAGGAATTTTGCCATCCTGTGAGTTTGGACTATACAATTGTCGGTATTTTTATTACAATATTTGTAGACTCGAATTTCAGTACTTTTGGCCAATAAATAAGAGCTTAACCAGAATTTATTCCAAGCAATGTGATGAGACGTTATGGCATTTAGACCTTAATGTAGGGAATATTTTGTGTTTACTATGAAGAAAATATAATTGAAAAGTTAGCTAAATAACATAAACTAATAAAAACCCACGAAAAATGAAAATGAAGCATATAGACCTATAAATAATATGCAAGGTCTTTGTGTTCTGGTAAACATTTTTCATAGTGGGTGTGTTAAAGGACTCATGACCTCTTTGTTTCTAAAGTCCTGGTTCGTGTGCTGCTGACAGGACCAGCTCTACACGGTGCGTTCATGTACTTTTCATACTTAAAGCATATTCTGTCATAGGACTATTACCCGTAATGGTGTATTTTTACAGTGTGATATTACTTTTTTTTTTTTTTTACTGAAGTAAATCTGCACACTTCCTCCACCACTGATGTCCAGGATGCTTTGTGAAGCCGTGAAGCTGCTGTTTATTTTATGTGAACCATATTAAACTTGAGTGAAAGCTGCACCAAAATCCATCAGGCTTATCATCAACAAACCTCTTCATGGCAGATTGTTCCAGATCGACCTCAGAGTGATGCATGATATTCTGTACGAGTCATTTGAGCTCTTAAATATATGAATAAACAACAGTCTGACTCGAACATCTCATCTTACACAATCTTTATGTTGCCACTGGACTGCAGCTCTGTTTGAAACACTCTTATTCAGGAGGAATTCTCTCCAGAGGTCGTCATGTTTTTGCACCAGAAACGCTCTACTTTAGGCAACATATGTGAGAGTTATGCTGACTGCATTGGAAAGAGTTATTGATCTTTGCAGTCAGCTAACTTAAAAGTCCAGTTTAGTTTAAAGAATGACAATGAAAATTTGGCCCTGAGGTGAAGCCATCATGGATTATTCCAGATTTATGAGGCTCTTATAAAACATAATTCCTCTGACAGACACAGGTAGACTTTATAGATGTAAAGGGAGGCCGTGTGTGATTACATCAAGTCACTAAGCATCCTTAAACAGGTTTAATTGCGTCATATGTGTGGGCTTGGATGTGTCTTGCAGCAATTATGTGTAATTCTTCTATCACTCAGCATTAACCATCACGATAAGGATGATTGGGAAATGACATTTCAGCACTACACTGTCCTCCTACCTTAGGCTGTGATGCCATGATATTCTTGTAATAAAAAAAGAGCAGATGTGAGGTGACTGCAGAGGGAGGCTGTGAGCAGCAGCACTATAAATGGAGGAGTTGTTGATTGTATCTGTGTCTGGATACATAAAATACACTCATCCAGGTCGTCGCTGCTATCTGGAGCCAGTAAATGTATACAAACTATAAATTTCCTTCGTCTTCTCTCCTCTTCTTCTGTCTCACCCTCTGAGCTGCCAGAGCTGCAGCGTCCTCAGGAGAAACTGAGTTACATTATTGTACTTAAAGGAGATGAAGATGTATACATTTATCCCGGAGGTATGATAGAACCATTTAGACTGTTTGTCCGTTAGTCTAAAAGAAAGAAACACAGATGCTCACTTTTTCCTTGTCTTCATTTTAATTAATATTAATATCATACGATACCATATATTATATTATATTATATTATATTATATTATATTATGTTGTATTATATTATATTGTATTATATTAATATATTTTAAAAATATATATTTTGTTAGTGAGTTCATTATTAAAACATTTTTGTTGCTTTTAATGATATTAGACACAACTAAAAATCCCTTCACTGCACACCTGAGTCCTGTATGCAAATTATGTTAATCATTTAACTAGGCCTGCATATTAACATGTATGCAAATGACCCCTGTTCTTCATTTTTGTGGATTAAGCCACATTATTTGATTATGCATTGAATTCTTGAACTCTTGGGATGATTATTTTCATTGTTGCTGATGCTTTTATTTTTCCTATCGTAAAAGAAAATAAAACCAAAAAAATCAAATTAATTGGAAAAACAAACATTATTTTTAATACCTAAACTGAACGAAGTCAGTTTACAAAAAATAATTGTGTGACTCCTGATGAGTGATATAATAATAATGATGATAATAATAATAATGATGATAATAATAATGATAATGATAATAATAATAATAATAATAATAATACGATTTTCAAAGTAAGAAATTTTATTTACAATATTTTCAGTGCAAATTATTATTAACAATATAGCACAACTATATATCCAGACGGAAAAAAAACATACATGAACACGTGAAACGAGTGGTTCATAACCTAAAAATAAAATTCACAACCGCATATTTCCTTCAGGTGAGGAAAACATGATGCACACGAAAGCTCTTGAGAGGAAAACAGTAAGTGGCCGGAAGTCCTATTATTAAATATAAATAGCCTGTGGGTTAATCGTTGTGGGGAGACTAGGATGGGTGGAGAGAAAATCTAATAGAAGTCACAAATTAATTGGGGCTTGTGTTCCTTGTGTCACACTGAACAAATAACGCAGTCTTATTGCTCCACTTGTTCCCAGGAAATAGACGCATACAGGCCTTTTAAGTTGCAAATGCTACAGTCTGGGGCTTCGCCATACCTTATGTGACGTTCACTGCCAAAAAAGAAGAGAAAAAAAAATCAGACTGGTTCTTACAGTCCATCAACTAAATCTGCCCTCATATGAGTATCTGTGCGGCCGGCGTGTCTGGGACTGTGGCCGCCGCCTCTGCGCTGCTCCCGCTCATGATCACGCTGGTTTTGTTGAGCTCAGAAACGTCCAAATGTCCGTCAGAGTTTTCCTCCGGAGCCTCGTCGGATTCGCACTCGCTCCCGGCCTCGCTCTCACACTCAGACTCCGGCGGCTCTCTGGGCTCCGTGCTGCCCGCCTCGGACGCGCTCCTGTCCGGCTGCTCCTTCTCCTTGTCCTTGTCCTTGTCCTTCTGCGCCTGGGCCTCTTTGGAGTGTCTCCACTTCATGCGTCTGTTCTGAAACCACACTTTCACCTGCCGACACACACACGCGCACACACACTGTTAGATTGGACTTTTTCCTGTGCTTAATTCACTGACATGCTACTGCTGTCTATCTGCATAGTGCCTCTATTTATTTCCTTTCATTTCCAGGTGAGAATGTATGAATAACACAGACCCTAGTAAAGGAAATTTGCCACATTAAAGTCACACTCTTTTAATGCTTTTGTTTCCAAAACTACTTCTTTTCTCTCTCTTCTCAGGAGAATGTGTATTAGAGGCGTGTATGGCAGGCGACACATTTCAGGACCACCAAAAGCTAAACCAGTGCTCAGGAATATTTTATTCAACTTCCCCAGAAGTCTCAGTGAGGTGTGAGAAACTCTAAAGCAAAAGAGATCAGGCCAAGACAGCAGCATGATAAGTGCAAATATAGAACAAAAAATAATATTACAAACTAGATAAAATAGGAAAATAATCAATAATAAAAATAGTAATGAAGTGTGATGCTGTGGGTCAGTTTGTTGAACTGATTCTACCTATAATTTGATGAAATGTAAACAACAAATGAGGGGTGTTGCTTAAAATGAGGTGAGCTTTGGCCTTTAGAGAGACGTCTCTCAGCCAATCAGGTGCGATGCTGCTTTGCCAACATCAGTTAAAGGTCAGGATCTCTTTAGTCAAGCGTTATTATTATTAATTCATTTTAAAGCTAAAGCTCTCGTCCCTGTTGTTGAACCCCTTGTGAAGAATATCGCTCCTGCAGGCCTTTGTGTGATATCATAAACCTGGAGAGTGTGACTGTAACAGGCCCTCACGTATGGACGCACACATTTTAGATCAGTTCATTGGTTTGTCATTGAGGGAAGTGAGTTCCCTTCTTGGGGAAGTATGAGGGATTTAAATGGTTGGTATCTTATGGCCTGTTTCAACTTATTTGAGAGGGCTGAACAGTGAAGGTGACATGCCACCGAAAATATCATCTATAAAAAAAACAAATGATTAAAAGTGACAAAATCTAAAGGATAAGAAAATAATTTGAAGCATCTTTTTAGTGTCTGGTCAGATTTTTATAGGGGGGGGGTTTAAGGGGCCTCATAACCTCAGTATTAACATCCTGGCTAGGGCCCTGAGGTGTTATTGTCTTATTGTTTATTTGGATCCCCACAGTCCTCTTCCTGGGCTCCATGTGCAAAGAAAATACCTAGAATCAACAAATGTGTACACTAACACTATCATACAGTAAATAATATAGTCACTGTGAAATAAAAACACACCAAAACCAAACCATAGAATTTAACCATTTCACTGGGCTCAGTCTCACAGGTAAGAAATAAAAGGAGATCTATTTATTCTGCAGGCCTGTCTTCAGGAACGACCCCCCAGCTGTTTCTTTGGATGTGGTTTGTGCCAAAAATAACGGATCTTGTGTAAATAAAAAAAAACCAAACACCTGAATCCAAAGATAGCACCTGTGCAGGTTAACCTGTGCTGCAGAGAGGCAGCTGCTCCTCACCTGAGCGTCTGTGAGCCCGAGCATCGCAGCCAGCTGTTTTCTGTCCGGCTTGGTGACATATTTCTGTATCTCAAATCTCTTCTCGAGGCCTTTCCTCTGCAGGTTTGAAAACACAGCCCTCGACCACGACCTTTTCCTCTTGTACGTCTGTGGCATCGTGTCTTTTGTGAGGACGGCGTATGGACCTGAAAGACACGAGTGGGGCATGAGGTTAGAACAGAAAGGAGAAGAGAAACCACGGCAGCATTCACTGCAGGTGTCTCGCTGGACGGGCGAGTTTCCTGCCTGTGACAGTCCTACATGCGGTGGCTACCTGGGAAGGAGTCCTGAAACTGATGCTGGCCTGATTGCCTGCTGCTGCTGCTGCCTAGTGAACTCATCATGGAGGACGCGTCGCTCATCCCGGGGTCTATGGAGGAGAAGTACTGGCTGGCCGGAGGCTGAACGGGCATGTGGATCCCTGACTGACGGTTCGAGCTAACGATGGATGTGAGATCTGTTACAGAGCGAGAGATGATGGGCTTCAGTCAGGATAGAGTGACACACATGCAACCTGGGCGTTTGGTCTGGTATTTAGAGAGACCTTCAACAAAGCGTGACTGCTAAAGTCAAACTTCCAGCTGCTTGGAGCTGATCCTGACCTCTGACCTCTCTGGTTAGGGGGCAAAACAGGAGAAGGCTTCCCCACAGGGCTCTCTTAAAGTGCATATTATGAGGCTGCTTGCGCTCTTACTGCTCCGTGAACAAGGCTGTCAGTGTTATAAACTGGTAGCTGACTGACTTTACACATGTGAAAAGTTAATAGTCGCTCCTACTTTCAGCTTCTAAAGTTTGTTTTTTTTTCTTATTAATTAAAAAAAAAAATCAAGGCCATAAAACACACCCCTGTGTATTGTTTTCTTTGCTGACATGACAGGAAGTTGCACCACATATCTTTTTTTTGGGAATTCGGCGTGTAATAAAATGTCTCCTCTCACCTCTTAACGACGACTTTTCTTTGCCTTTTGGATCAAAGTCTGTCGACAGTATCCGATCAATTCCAAATTTGAGGTCTTTGCTCGAAGGCGGGGGGGCTTGTTGGGAGTTAAATGCAGTCCTGGAGACTGATGTTAGCTGTAGTCCGTGTCTGTGGTAAGGGGACGCCGGACTCACCCTCGCGCCGTACACCGACGGCTCCGGCGCGACGGGAGAAGGGCGCAGCGGCGAGCTGCCGGAGTGCGCCTGCTGCGCACGGTGGTGGTGTCCCATATGCACCATGAGGGCCGACGACCCCGGGATGTTCTCCGCATCTCCAGCCTGCAAAATGTCTGCGATGCAAAAGGACGGCTTCTTCATCGTATCCACAGCGAAGCCCCCAGCGCAGTACGCAGACCAGAGGCTAAAATTTGATGCGTAAAACGGGTTGAGCCCGGCCGTGTACATCCCGCAGCCTCTAATGCGCCTTATTGTTTCTCTGAAAAGGGTATAAACGGACAGGCATGTAAAAAAAGCAGAGATGGCGTTTTAGGGGGATAGATGACCGTCCTCTTTGTGTAAGTGCCAAAATCGCTCTCCCAACTCTGAAATCCAAACCCTGCTGCTCCACTCTGAAGTTCCTCCGCTGACACTGATTGGTTGCTCTCTGAGCCAATGGATGTTTTGCATTCGCTCACATCACGCCCTTACAAATGAGGATGATGTGTAACACACACACACACACACACACACACACACACACACACACACACACACACGCATACACACATACATGCATACATACACACACATGACCCGGACACTTCGGAGCAATTTTGATCCTGAGATGATGGATTGATCACTTAAAGAGAAAACCCACCCATCACAGCAGAAAAAAAAAAACATCACACCCATTAACTCTCGTCTTAATTTCAATTTATCTTTACGGAAATAAATGATGTTTCACTCCAGAGGCAGAAGCATGCGCGCAGTGGGCAACAGTTGTTTTAAGAAAGTTTGATCTACACGTTTTAAACATGAAATACCTTTATTGTCCTGCAAAAGAAATGAAGAAACCAAATCGAAAAACAGGTCACATGTTAAAAAAAAATAGAGTAAAACGGAATAATACATATTGATAATTAAACTGTACGGAATCGACGTGCAGTCATGCAACTCTGAGCCCAGGAGAGAACCTCTATTAGCTCCAACTCATCCTGTTTTTGATGGGCTGTGATTCGCGTTAAATGAGCGGATATTCCTGCTAGATTTGCCCTCAAAATAGAACCTGTTTTAGTATTTTAGGATACAGCAGAAATCCTTATTTCTTCCGGAGCAGAGGGGGGGACTTTATAATGACTGTTAGAACTTCCCTTTTTCAATATTTGTGCAACTTTATCTCGACCTGCAAGTTGCACGGTGACGCAAATCCGTCCCCATGCTCATAATAAACAGAGGAAACCGATTCCCCTCTTAAACGAAAACACAATTAACTTCAGAGGCGATACTTTATCCGCAAGGCCCCCTCAAGATTCACACGTTTGGGCCCCCGCCAATAAGATTTAACGATCAAGGGTTTAATAGTAAAAAAAAAAAAAAAATGTATTTTTTTTCCTGCAGCGTTTTTAGCGCAGACGTCACTGACCTGAGTCCTGCTTTTAATTCTTCATTATTGTGAACTGATCTATTTGCAAAAATAATTTGTCTGAATTCATGCACATTCTATTTCTTTCGCCATCAATTAAGATGAACTCTCTCTCGCTTTCTCTCCCCCCTCCCACTGTCGTGCCTTGATACTGTTTCATCCACCACCCCCCCTCCATCCCTCCCCAAATGTTTTCTCTCGCATGTGTTGGAACAATGGCTTCTGAGGCCCCGCGTTCATTTAGTCTTGATTCATGCGGGCGGAAGGGCCGATGACCCTGACTGCCTCCTATCATGCTGTTTTCGAGTGACACTTTTCCGGGTTAAAATTAGAAATGAGATTTAACGTTTGCCCTCCATCATGCAGTCAAAACAATCCAGGGAAGAGGATGTGGCAGACGTAGCACGCCTCGAGTTATTTCAGGTGCCCATGAGCTTTTCAGTGGGAAGCGTTAAAGAGAGCAGGCCTCAGATCAGCCTCTACACACAGGGCTGCTGTGTGTGTGTGTGAATGTGTGTGTGTGTGATATGATATAAATCCATAGTTCAGAAGAGCATAATATGCTGTTGGGGTTATTAAGAACTATAAAGATGTCACACAGCACAAGAGAGCAAAACATTTATTCAGTTTATGAGGATTTCACATCAGAGCAGATGTCATTATCTTCTTAAACTCATTGCTCCTTTTGGTGCAAAACATCCTTCCGTTTACTTCACTGTCTAATTCAAAAAACATACATGCACCAGAGTCCTCCACACACACACACACACACACACACACACACACACACACACACACACAGGATTTAATCTCACCCATGGGTGAGATCCGCCTAATTGAGCTGCCCCATGTGTTACAACACAAATGAAACAAACATTCTGTTGTTTCCTGCTGTAAAAAGTGCAATTCTTCTGCTTTTATTTCTAATTCATAATCTTCACCAAGAGCAAAAGCTCTGGAGTTTTTTGTTTTTCAGACTCACGGGGGGATGCAGAAGGTAAATAAGCTCATGAGACAGAGACAGGTAATGATCCTGCAGTCTAATTACATTGTTCATGCAGTTATTGTTTTATTGTTTAAATTAATAGCAATTATCATTTCCTTCCTTCCTGTATATTATGTGTGTGCGTTTTAATGCACCCATGCCTTTTTTTTTTTTTGTTATTATTATTTGGAAACAGGAAAGAGCCGGGACACACAGTAAATATTAAGTGTAGCTTTTTTTTTTTCAATGCACATAAGAATAAACCTGAAACTACTGATTGCTCCTGACTGCATGTCACTGCAGAGCCGTTTACTGTAAAAGTTCAGGCCTTAAACTTTAATATTCTAAAAAGCACACCTTTGATCCACAAATCACCTGTAAAAATTGAAATATTACTTTTTCAGCCAGAGCCCTGCTGGATACCATTATTCACCTTTATTTCCCTGATCCGAGCCGGCCCTCTGTGGAGCCGTATAAATGATGGCAGGTGGGATTACTGCCAGTGCCAGTGACTCCTGTGTCTGGTTCGGGGACTGTGAATACTCAAGACTCCAGTCTGTCTTCAACAATAGAAAGTTCACAGTCAGAGTCCTGAAGTTGGTTGGGAACAGATTATTGTCTTTTACAAAATGAAGTGTTAGTCACCTCATTGTTTTAGGATTTTAATGACAGCATTTCTACAGCATTAATGTCCCCTCATAGATGATCCCATTCATGCATTACAAATCAGGAGTGGAAAAATACATTTACCCAAGTGCAAAACACTGAAGTACAATTATGAGAAACTTTTGCTTTACTTGAATATTTCCATTTGATGCTACTTTATACTTTTATCATATGATATTCAGATTTTATATTGAAGAAGAAACATGAACATGTAAATTGCTTTGCTAAAGATGAAAAGAAAACTGAACTTCCCTGCTAAAGTAATATGGTTTTACTGTAATATCTGTTTTAGGCTCAAAGAGGTCTACTTACCCAATATTTAGCAGAAAATAAGATAAAAGGAATGAAAGCTTGTATAGCAGAAGTTTGTTTTTTTTCTTTATTTCTCACCACATGTAATCACCTCACAACCCCCAAGAATTACGCTGCGACCTCCAGGTCACATTAGCAGCATTTTACTGTTGTATGGTTCTGTAGGCAGCTTACAGAGCAATACACATTGATAAATCAGTATCAATAACTGTGTACTGTCTTATGTCGTGTATATAACAACACATCAGCCAAAGGGCTCATTTTCCTGGAGTTCCTTTGATACTTTTTGCTTCTGTACTTTTGAATGTACTTTTATGTGATGTATATGTTTCATGTCCCACCTGAAAATAAAATGAAAATGATTTTTAAAAAAAAACAAGCGAATGAAAAAACAAACTTCTGTACTTTTGGATGCAAGACTTTTATTTGTAATGGAGTATTTTTTTTTACATGGTAGCAATGTACTTTTACTTCAAATCACTTCAAGATCATCTTCAACCGCTGCTATAATCTCTTCACTTCTACTGGTCATTAGAGACCAAATCACGTTTGTGAACACTTTCACGGTGAGAGAGATGTGTTTATCTTCTTCTTCATAACTAACAGCCGCCTCCTCATTGAAACACGATGAAAATGACTAAGTGGCTAAAAAAACTCCTCATTCAGCTGAAACTCTAACGACTGATGAGTTGCCTAATGCGCTCAGAGGAGGCAGCCGCTCTGCACTGCAGTTAACTGAACAGCCCATACACTGTGTATGACAGCTAATCACAGCTTAAACAAACAGCATGAAAATGAAAAGTCGTAACCTTTATGAGTCACATGCTCACTGCGGATGAAAACAAAGCCGTGCTGCTGTGCACTGCCGACTACCTGAAGTTTAAAGCTTATTGTTGTCGCCTGATTGCTCGCTGTGTGTTTTTACAGGAAGTCTTATCAGGCGGAGGAAAACTGAATGAGCACCTCTTGGACTCTCCGCTCTGCTGGATCAGAGGCTGCAGGACAGAATTAAATGATTTCCATTATTACACTGAGAATTATTGCTCCCCCTCTGTAAGACTCCAGCTCCAAGCCAAGATTACTATTTCTGGCAATGTTTGCCTCAGGAAGGAACTTTCGCAGATTTAATGGGACCTGGGCCATTGTACACAGCCTTCTGTATGGCACTCTGCCATCATTTCCACAGAGAAGAGAGGGAGGGGGGGAAAAAAAGAGAATTGAGGGATGTGTCTAAACTCAATTCAAAACAAGACCGTCCCGTTTATATGATCCTGAATACATCCAATATATCTCAAACCCTGAACTCTCTCTGAGGTGGAGATGAACTCAAAGGATTTTTTTTCATTTGCACGCAGGAGGCCAAGAGTCAAAGTGTGACAGTGACTGCACGTTCCTGTCTCCTTCTACTCTGTGTATCTTTCATGAAACATGACTGACTTTATGTTCTTTGCAGTAACATTTAAATCAGATTAAAAACATCAGGTCAGATCTTTTTTTTTTATTTATGTAAATGTAGCAATAACACAAACTAAAGATTCTGCAAAACAGTACTTAAGTAAAAGTATTATTGGCAAAATGTACTTCGAGTATGAAAAGCATAAGTCATAAGCATAAGGAAGCATTTGTTGAAGGGCCGAGTTTAAGATATACTCTTAGTTTAAGCTTTTGTAATGCATCACATGTTAAGCTGGCGTTGAAATGTTTTGTGTTTGTGAAATGTAAGATAAGTGAGGTCAGATAAGACATCATTGATCTCTGAGGAGGAGTCCACATGCACAGGCAAACAGGTACGACTACAGACAAAGTGACAAAAAAGAAAAGAAAGATTAAAGAGAGCAATGACAATGACAAAAAGATATGTAGAATATCTATAATGCAATACAACACCTCAATTTTTGTGCAAAAAGTGTAAAATCTTAATCTATAGTCTTGTAAAAAAGTACAGTAAAAAGCACAATACTTCCCTTTGAAATATGGTGGAGTACAAGTATAAAGTACTATATAATAGTAGTACTTGGGCAAAATACACATACTCAAAAATCTCTTGTCATGTCTTGTTTCAGTTATATCAAACACATGCTTTTTCCATACTGTCAGGTGGTGAATGTAGTTCAACAGATGAGTGATAATTATCACATAAAACATAAAAACATTACTGAGTTCAAAAAAGGCACTAAATGTAGAAGCAGCTCCCCCCAGTGACTAAATGTTCACTCTTCTCGCCCTCAGCTTGGTTTTTACAAATGCAGTTTTAATTTTGATTAAAACAAACTAAATATACATTTACAATAATAAAAAAAAAAGTTCATTGAAATAATAATAATAATTTAGAATAAAGTGAGCACAGAGATTCTGTTTTCTGAATATGAAACTATGTGATGATGATATCACAGTCCTGCTTCAGTAGAAACACACACTAATGATTCAGCAAAATGTAATTAAGTAGGAAAGGTAAAAGTACTGACCCTGCAGAACACCGTTTTTTTTTTTACTGCTGCAGCTGGTTGAGATGGAGCTACTTTATTTACAGTTTGGTCCAGTGGTTCTCAACGGATGGGTCATGCCCCCTCTTATGGGTCACAAGATACATTTTCGCTAAATGTGTCCTAATTGTTTCTCTAATCTTTGCTCTTTTTATATGAAATCTTGTGTTATTTTACCTCAAAAACATCCGAGAAGTATAAAAGTGGAATGTGTCTTTGTGATGGAAATGCTAACAACTAAGAAGTCACAGCCAAAATGGTAAAACACGGGTTAAGTCTTTAATCATTTATTATATTTTAAATGGAAAATCTTAACTTGTGAAAAGTAACCGTTGATTATAGCTGTGAAATGATTGCAGTGAAGTAATAAAAAGCACAATATTTCCCTCCAAAATGAAATATAATATGGCATAAAATAGAAATAATCAACTAACGTACAAGTACCTCATAAGTGTACTTCAGTGCAGTACTTGAGTAAATTGATTATTTTAATTTACTTGACCACTACTGGTTCTATATGAAGTCACACAGCCAACAGGATCTGCACAGCCTCCACAGGAGGACGAGGGAAAGCACATAAATTCCACAGTTTTCAAGTTTTAATATGTATTGATTTTTAATAACGTTATATGGAGTTGACTTCTATTGATTGGAGATGCGCTCCTCTACTCTGCAGCCCCTAAAGTAAGTGTTACATGGACCCAGCTCAGTGTGGACAAACAGACACAGGTGATGATTTGTGTTGAGCAGCTACTGCACACTAATAATACACTGATATTAGACCCAACCATGGTGATGACTGAATTCTTTTAACTCCACCTCAGACTGAGGTCCAGTGTTGCAGGAAGACATACTTAAAATGACTCCAGTGCACTCATATGAATAAATACCATGACAGCCCTGTGTTTCCTTTTGTGGTAGTGTTTTTTTTTTTTTTTTTTCGTTCTTTTTTTCTTTGCTCTTTGCTCTGCAGAGTGAGAGTTTAAAACATTAAGTGGTCATTAGCTGGACATTGGAGTGGTAGACTAATCACACTCACCCCAGCCTGCCCTCTGCTGTAAACAACCTAAAGGAGCTGCTTTAATGGAGGCTTTTAAATATGATGGTGACTCAGTGCCTTTGAGCAAAGCCATCTGTTTACATTAAAACAGATTAAAGTCGCCTCTTGTGCGGTGCGTTCGGGGCCCTCTACAGCTCCAGTGTGCAAATGTACACACGGTTAAATCACATACTGTAAGCAGCGCTGTGAGCTCAATGCTGCAGGAGAAGAGACTAATGGAAACACAAAAGGTCATAATAACAAACCATTAGGCCTGCTGCTGCTTCTGCACAGGGGTGGCGAACTGCCATGAGGAGCATAAACCTCTGCAAAAAAAGAAATTATATATACATATTTATATGTATCAAAACATGAAGTCATTTATGTCAGATATGTTTGAAGTGAAAATCTGATGTTAAACATCTCCTTATTTTGCCTTAATAATTGAGGAGTTTGCACTCACTTAACCATTCCTGGTTCGATAATGTCTATTCAGCAATCAATAAAGTGTCAAAAAGCTACAGAAGAGTGAGCGTCTGTGTGCTTGCAGAGTCCAAACGGCTTGAAATGTTTGAGGAGATGTACAGAAGGACAGTCTGTGTGTTCTGATGCAGAGCAGAGCATCTCACCTCTGCAGCTTTAATGGTTCACATCACGGCCAGATGTGTTTAAGGCAGCGTTGGAAAAACAC
Source organism: Pempheris klunzingeri (assembly GCF_042242105.1). Classification (NCBI taxonomy): domain Eukaryota; kingdom Metazoa; phylum Chordata; class Actinopteri; order Acropomatiformes; family Pempheridae; genus Pempheris; species Pempheris klunzingeri. The sequence goes on along the minus strand of NC_092029.1, from coordinate 14,550,858 downwards.
GATTCATCAGCAGAGAAACTCCAGACAGCAGCATGGAGAGAGTATACGAATGTGCTATAGAAATATGGAGATTATATTCAGGACATCTATCTATCTATCTATCTATCTATCTATCTATCTATCTATCTATCTATCCATCCATCCATCCATCCATCCATCCATCCATCCATCCATCTGTCACAGGCTTATTTTTGGCCTTTATTTTTTGATCAGTTTGTGTCTGGGGAGGACAGATCGCATCGGGATAAATTTGTCCAGAAAACAGCTACTGGAAACGTTTCCCCACACTGTCCCAGGAGTGTCTTCTTGGCTCATTTTATTTCATTTTATTTTATTTTTATATATCAGAGGCTGTAAATCTTAATTCAGCTGTCCAGCTGCACTATAAACACTATTTCCCCGAGAACGAAATTTGAACACACTGACTTTTTATTCTCATAAACAGCTTAAAATTTCTATGAAAATGAAAAAAGAAAAAAGAAAACATTATATCATGTCATGTCTATATATGTATATATGTAAACACACACACACACACACACACACACACACACACACACACACACGTGAACAACGGACTCATTCCACATTAAGGCTATAATGTTACTGCAGACAACATAATATCATGTCTTGTCTCCTCGAGGTAGCAGAACCAGCCACACACACACACACACACACACACACACACACACACACACACACACACACACACACACAATGAAGAGCTGCATTTTATTTTCTATCAAAACGCTGCCATCTAGTGGTCATATTGTGTTTCACTGACTCGCAGCTGATGTACAGTCAGTGTGTGTGTGTGTGTGTGTGTGTGGTGTGTGAAAATACTCCAAAAGAAAAAGTCCTGCATTCATAACCTTGTTTAAGTGAAAGGATGGGAGTATTATCAGCGAAACATATTACAAGTATTAAAAATATTCTGCAGTACAATGGTTCCTGTGTTGCACTGTTACTGTGTATGTGGTGTTTTTGGATTAATATTGCTGCTGCATTAATGTGCTTGTTGCGTTTTGCTGCTACGGATGTTAAAGGTTGAGCTGAAAACTACAATATTTGACTATACTTCTGTGATGGAGTGGAGTTTAAAATGATAAAGACTTGAGTGGTACCATTTCTTGATAATTTGAACTATACACTACTCACAAAAAGTTAGGGATATTCAGCTTTCAGGTGAAATTTCAGGATGAACCTAAAATGCATTCTAACCTTTCCAGGTGAACTTAATGTGACCTTGTCTAAACCTTTGAATGCACATGTCCAACTGTTCAGTGTTTCAGTACTTTCTGCACAAGTTGCTGTTCTCTAACAAGAAGCTTAACAGCAACATTCACAACAGGTTTGATCCATGAATCCACCAATACATTTCCTGCTTCAGTTAGAATTGGTATTTAAACAGTCCTCCTCATCCTGCTGTTCACATTCTGACATCATGAGACCAAGACGACACCTAACAGTTGATCAGCAGCACCTCGCCATTGTGAGGCAGGAAGTCCTCAGACGGAGGTGTTCACTGAGCTTAGAGGGTCACAGAGTGTCATCAGGAGGTTGTAACAGTGATACAGAGAGACTGGAAGAGTCACAGAAAGGAGAGGAGTGGACGTCCTTTGGCCACATCCCAATTTATTGAGACACTGAAATGTTTTGTTGTGGTATACCTACCACTGTTGTTAGCTTTTCTTCAAATAAATTGTTTAAGATGAATAAAATCACCATTGCATGCTTCTACTTAAATGTCCTACTTTCATGATATAATATCACTGTAGCATTAACTTTTTACATTTTCCATAAATTTCACCTGAAAGTCGAATATCCCTAACTTTTTGTGAGTAGTGTATATAAATATGTAAACTTGTATATCTACAATAAAAAGTAAGCAGAGTGCTCATGTCTTAATTAACATAAATCAGTGTGCGTTTGGTCAGTTAACACATTTCCCTTCATCCTGCTCCTGATCCCGGACGGGTCGCGCGTGCAGATCTCACGGGACTTGTGGGTTTTAACCTCTGACCTCCAGTAAAGCAACGGAGCGCTCTTTAGGGAGGATGTGGGGTGGACTCAGGAAGTGGAGGCAGGTGTCAGCTGCTGGCGTTGGGGCTGTTGACACTGGACCCTTTACTGGCTGCTCACTTCACTGAGCCGCCCAACTTCAAAGATACACTTTTGTCACATTTCTATCCCAATTTTGCTGTTGGAGTTTTAACCTTAAAGAGCCAGTATGGCTGTATGAAAAAAAGGACAGTGTTTTTGTAAGTTAATTGTTCTTAATATGTATGTATGCATGTGAGAAATTTGATTTTGTAGTCTTAATCACATCAGCATGTCTCATTATATTCAGTCCTTCCTTTTTTTCCATCCCTCTGATGCTTTCTGTCGATCCATTCACTGACAAATAGTTTCAGGTCTACTGTGTGTCCATCTAATCATGCAGCACAAATCTCTTTTAAGACTTTCTGGGTTGTTTCAGAAGTGTATTTAAAAAAAAAAAAAAAACAAAATCTAAATTTTCATTACATTACATTAAATTACATTACATGCAGTGACTGTAGTTTTCAGCAGGCCAACACAGACCTGAGTAAAAATGACCTTACACCATTAAACAAGTGTGATTTAAAGACAGTTCCCTTTTTTTCTTACTGTGTGTTACAGCCAGCAGTCTTTGCTACTGAGGAGAAGCAGGATTTACAATTAAAAAGTGCAAATCACTTGGGAGCTCTGACGTTTTTGATTTATCTGTACAAATATAAATCAACACCAATCAGAGAGCAAATATACAGACAGTGTTCTTCTACAGTCTTCTACGGTAATAAGATTCGACAACTCTTGATTACAAAGGAAATGTCGGACGACTGTATCAGTGTCGTGCTTTCACAAGCCAGTCAGCGACATTTAAGGGATAAAAACCCATTCTTAAAACAGATTGTGAGACATAAAATTGCACGCTGCAAGGCCATTTGAACAGATATTAAAACACTATCAGAAACAATGTGGCATATGTTTAAGAAAATCGGCATAAAAATTAGCATTAATTTTCGTTGCGTGACAGCACCTGTGCTTTAGGGATTTGAGTTCAAGTTCAAGTCCCTTTTCAAAAAAATTAAAAAACATCTACGAAGGTCAGTAGCAAATGTTTCTGATTAGTTTCAGGACTCAAGTAAACTCTCCTCTTCTAAGCTGAATGAATCCCTGAAAACACATATTGTAATATAAAAGGTGCATCAGACGTCCCTCTCTCACTGCCACATGTGAGAACATTGTGTGAGGTCAGTTCAAATCTGTGAACAAGTGAAACATTTCAAAAGAGACTTTCACTGACAGCATTCATGAAAGGTGCAGTGTTTCTGACAGACAGTCCAGTACACTCACATCTGTTTGAGTTTTAGCTCTCGTCAGGGGACTGCACCCGGCCGTCACCCAGAAGTCTCTCTCTCTCTGCTGGGCTGCTCTCCTGGTCCGTGTTCACCACCGCAGCGCAGCACGGTATCCTGGCCAGCAGGGGGCGGTGCAGGCCGTTGTAAAGCGCCGTGCCCACCAACAGGACCAGGAAGCCCAGCACCTGCAGGCCCTGAAACTTCTCCCACCCCAGTGCCAGGCTCACCGCCCAGATGACCAGCGTGCGCAGGCTGTCCAGCACCATGCGGGTGGTGGCGCTGATCTCTCTGGTGACGCTGATGCCGGCGAAGTTGAAGAAGGCGATGCTGACCGTGTTGCCCAGCAGAGCCAGCAGGATGAGGGGCTGGTGCCCGATCTGACAGAAGGCGTCCAGCGCGTCCTCCAGGACGTTCCGAGGGTTGTCGCCGAAGTTGCCGACGGGGATGAAATACATCGGGATGAGAAGCAGCGACAGGACGAAGAACCCAAAGAAACCTGGAAAAGAAGACAAAATTTAACAGAGGTTCCCGACCTTTTTAACTTGTGACAGTTAAAAAGCAACCCTTCATCACCACGTGTGAGCAGTTCAGAGAAAAAGTGATTTACCTTGCTGTATTATTTACAAGAAGACAAAAGCATTAGAGGACAGTCTGAAGCAATGAGCATAACCTTGGTCAGGAGAAGCATGTTTTCCCTGCTTTCCTCTCATTAGTAATTTCACAAACGCTCAGATTTATCCTGTAGGTGCACCCTGGTGGCACCATTAAGACTTTGTCCTTACCGCAGGAGCATCTGAATCTGGCCTGTGACCCTTTGCTGCATGTCCTCTGTCACCTGTGTCTCACTTACACTGTCCTATCAAATAAATCATTAAAAGGCTGAAGGCAACTCTCATTCTTGTGTTTCCGACAGAGACGCCTTAAAGCCGCACCAATTGATTTTTCATGGCCACTTGGGGGAACCAAAGCAACTTGTTAACGCAACACTGACACATCCTTATCATAGGATCCACACATGTAAGACACACCTGACTCTCCTTTTAACCCAGCAAGTTGCTAACTTTGTCTCTCTGTTGTTTGCTGCTGAGCAGGCAGAGTACAATTGAATCTTTTAGAGATTTTTCATCATAAAAGCCTGACTGGAGTTCCTCCAAACAACGGCATGAAAGGGGATCGAGTGAACCAAGGCATTAAAGCTGCTGTCAGTAAAACTAAAAAGAGCTGAAAGATAAAGAGCTCAGTGAAGCAGAGCGGAGCTGCAGAGTTAGCCGATGATTCTCCATGGGTTCATCACTGTGAGTGATCCTTTTCACATCAATCACGGTCATATGACCCATTGTTTTAATGTGAAACATTGCTTAGTGCAGCTTTGACAATTTGAATTTTAGGTTTTAATTGATTTGGTTCAAACTCACTGAGGAAAAAGTTCCCGTGTTTGCCCCTCATTATTTCTCCACCTTTCTTCTTTTGCATGTGCTGTAAAATCTAGTGTCACTGTGGGGCTTTAAGAGCCTCTTGTGGCTCAGTTTCAAAGCTAGAGTAAATATATGGGTATCATATTAAACTACACAACCGTGTGCATCTGTTGGTACCAACCATATCAGATCTTGTCGCCAAGGGAGCTTTCCAAAGTCAGGTGAAACTTTGCTCAGGGAAAAACTAGCACTGCCATTTTCAAAGGGGTCTATTGACCTCTTACCTCAAGATACTCAGTGTGTGGTGTAAAAAATAAATATAGGATATAATATGTAAATAGTTCGAGTGACTTGTTAGAGAAATATTTTGTTTATGCTGCTATATTTAGTACCTTCATTATCTAATATGGGTTATTGACATTAATGCCCTTTTAGCTGAGGTTGTACAGAGTTCAGAGATATGAAGCTTTTGAAGATACGAGAAATGACAACACAATAAGCAAATACACCTATGTAGGCCCAGGTGGACCATCTGTATCTGTTGGAAAAACAATAATCAAACTAGTCAATCTGTAGTTTTTTTGGATGTTTGATCTTTGCAATCGGTTGAGGGAGTTTTAGGTCAAAATTTTGAAAGCTAAATGCCTAAAACACATGTAACATGTAACTAAATATAAAAGACAACTGGCGTACCTTCAGTCCCCACAGCCCGAAGAGGATGGACGTTATGTGTGTAGACCAACTTTTCCTCCAGGACCATCTGCACTGAAACAATGATCTGAGCCATGATGATCAGAAGGTCTCCTGCAGGAAACCCGACAGAGACGGTGTTTTATTTAGTGCTTTTAGGAAGAGTTTTTCCTCCTCTGCTGTAGCATAAGACAGCATCACACCACACAGTGGCTGCACTTTGTTTTATCACTTGTACTCTTCTCGCTGTTGTCCCGCAGCACCGTGGCTTGAATACAGAGTTGATTAATACAGAAAACAAAAGCACACTAAACTCCACCGCACCTGTGATGATTTCGCTGAGTTTGTGCGTGTCGTCTTTGTGGCCGCTGAAGAAGTCGGCGAGGCCCACTATCACCAGGCCCATGATGGTGAGGAGTATGCCGAACCACTGACTGGGTATCAGGCGATGCCCCAGGAACGCCACAGAAAGCAGACCAGTAAAGATGATGACGGCACCACGCAGCATCTGGAAGCTGGAGGCGCTTGTCATATTGAGGGCTGGAAACCAAAAAAAAAAAAGGGTTTAATAGGACAAAGAGGAATTCATTTTGTACATTTATCATCTAGAAATACACGCTCTCTTTTCCATAACACATGAACAAACAGTTCATGCAGCAGAATATAGCAGTGGCCTTGTAAGAGAAAAACACCGCTATCTTTCACTTAATTGTCTCGTCTCCTGACTATTGGATTCTTGAAACAGAAGTAGATAATCTTCTGTTTGGCTGCACCTATGAGACCCACAGAGAGTCATTATATTTGACCTTTGAAGGGCAGAATAGATTTGAACTCACTTCACTGTCAAAAACTCACGTCCACCATAGACGCCAGAAAAACAACATATGAGCACTTTAAAGGTTCTCTGTACAGAATCTCAGCAGACTAAATCAAATGCGCGCCTCTTAAAAACATTTAGTAAATGACGGCTGTGAGGTCACTTACCAACATACATGATGGATGTAGCTGTCATGTCACACATGGCGGGAGGGAAGAAGATGAGAGGGTTGAAGCTCTGGCCTGCGTTCAACACGGGCTCTGGGCGGCGTCTGTCATGGCAAAGTAGGATGTGGAAGACTGCGAGACAGCTTAACTCGCCCAGAAACATGCCCACGGCCTGGACAGGTGGAGTGGGAGAAGGAAACAATTAAAAAGGGGAAACAGACCTTCATTTACATTTGATGCTTGTTTTTGGTACTTGACAATTTGTGCTATAGGAACATTTTGGTCAGAACCAAGGAAGGATTGAGGTTCACTTCTGAACTTTCTTTATCCAATGGGGTGAAAACAAAGTGCTGTGTAATAACGTCGCTGCCACTTTATTACTCACCTGTACAAATGGGTGAGAGAAAGAATGTTCAGGGTCATCACGGCAACCCTTCGCTGAGAACATGTCCGCCCATCTAAGAGACAAGAAGACATTATTACAGCTTAATTGTGGATATTTTTACACAACCAAATATACACAGAAAACCTTGTGATATGAAAGAGGTTTGCCACAAAGCTAGAGGTGCAGCGATTAGTCAGTTAATCAGAAATTATTCTGATAATCAATGCATTGTCCTTTTCTGGTTATAGCTTCTCAAATGTGAGGATTCACTGGCTTTCTTTGTCAGTAAAGTAGTTTGTACAGTCACATAAAATCATTTGATGACGTTGCTTAAAGATTAAGTTAATGAGCACACATAACCCCACTGACTTTTAGACTTAAAGTGTCAGAGGAAGCATGACCAGCATGTGAGCGTCCTGTCTGCTCTGAAATGCGAGACAAGGAAATGTGGACCTTAAAGATGATGACACAGCACTTCCTTCAAATGCAACGACTTCTGAGCTCATCAATACAAGATGGAAACTGCTGGCTGATCTGAATCTATCCTGTGTAAACGTCGTCATATGGCGCATGCTTGTGTGAAAGAAAGGAGGGAACCTGCACCAAAACTATCAGCCTGGATGCTGTAACTGATCTCAGCTGTAGGGGTTTAAAGCCGGTGAGGCAGCGCTGTCATGAAACCTTACCTGTTAGTTACTGGACTTGTCTCTGAGCAACATGACACAGCTTGTTCTGTCTGATGCATCGAAACTACACAATGCAAGCTGTTTCCAGTTTTATTCAGCTGCCAAAACGCACAAAGAGGAAGTGTGTGTGTGTGTGTGTGTGTGGTGTCATGCATTAAAGAGCTGACATCACAGATAATTGGAGAAGTTAAAAGAAGCTGAATTTTGTATTTCATCCTTCCTATCGTGACAATAATGAGGACTTAAATGCATTTGTACATAAATTAGTCATTTTCTGAGGTCTGGGGGGATGTTAAAGGGCATTTTCATCTATTTTTTAATGTTTTAAAGACCAAACGATTATTCAGCTGAATGAAAAAAAAAAAAAAAAAGATCTGCAATTAGATTGATAATTCAAACAGTTGTTAGCCACAGCCCTGAAACATCTGAGGAGTCCTTTCAGGAAGGAAAAGATTAATTGAGCAATCAGTTTATCAACAACTTTGATAATCAATTAATTGTTGAAATCACTTATCAAGGGGAAATGCTAATCGTTCACTGTCTCCTGCTTCTCTGATGAGAGGATTTGTTGCTGTTCTGTTTTATAACATTGTAAAATGAATGTCTTTGGATTTTGGACTATTGGTTGTAGAAAAAAGCCATTTGAAAATGTGGTTTAGTGAGATTTAATGGACTATTTTCTGATGTTGTTTAGCCCAAATGTGAACGCAAGTGTATCATGATTGATTATTCATGCAAGCGACTGTTTTTACCTGTGACTAAACCCTGGTATTTAACCTCTGACAGAACAAGAAAGCCTGAGACATTTCCCACCACAGCAGATTTGTTAAACACAGATAGCCCATGATAATAAGATTATACTGTTACCGGGTTTGTTTTAGATATCTGAAATCATTTAACTTTAGATTAACCCGTTTGAGGTATTTCGATCCCACCAATAGTTGCTTCCTGTCTTATCAACTTTATCATTAACATTGAAATGCCTGTCCTCACACACTAGTTAGCTTTCCTAACGAGGAGGAAAATGCAGCTTCTCATCACACTTACAGCTCGATGAGGATGTTTATATTAGCCGCGTTTAAAGCGAGCAAGCTAACATTAGCCATTAGCTTACGTTACCTGGTTATAGATACAGTAGCTAGTGGATGTTAACATGTAAATACCTGCAAACAAAAACGCAATAAACGAATAAGCTCGATTAATTAGCTACAGAATTAGCTAATACAGTTACGGTCATTCAACATTTTGTGTTAAAACATAGGTCCAACTCTGTTTTAGCACACTGTGACTGTCCTACAGTGAAACGAGCTAACTGTAAACACATGACACCAGTGGTAAAACACAATTAAATCTACTCACTTTGACGATAATGTGTTGATAGAGCCGGTTGTAAGCATAAGTCCCGCAAGGAACAGCTGGTATTTCGTCCAGGCCATGCTGGACGTGCGGAGGGGACAGACAAGCCAGGCACAGACGACCACCAAGATGTTTTTTGTTCAAAGAGACTCAGGTTGTTATTCAGTCACTCTGCTGGCAGTAAACGCCACATGATAACTGCGAGTCAGCTGACCGCTGCGTAAACTGCACGCTGCCTTCATGGCCCCTCGGACATGACAGATACCCCAAACCGAGGGACGATATGACCGAAACGCAATAAGATTTATTTAAATGGAAGATTAAAGTAATATTTTATGATTCTATTATTGATTTATCTTAAAATAGCCTAAAAACTACCTGTATACGATATGACGAAGTTCTCAGAAAAAGCTACAAAAACCTGTGCTTTTATTTAAATCCTTCTTATTGAATTCAATTATATTAATTTATTTCATACTCCATTTGCCTCTCTGCATTCTCTGGCTATGTAGTACATATTTTATAAAATGTACAATGGTTAATAAAGTTCATTTAATCAAAAAATAAATTAATGGTTGTGTTGTAAAACTGGAGCAAAACTACTTGTCAACTTTGCTAGTTAGGCCTAAAAACAATATTGCAATGTATTTGTGAGATCAATATGTAAGTAAACATCACAATAAGTGCTTGCTTTTAGCGCTGAGGTACAAAGTTCATCCTTGACCATGAAAGCAGCAGTTGAGAGGAAAAAAAACCAACCACACTCAGTAGTATGGATGCTCATATACCATGAAATCAAATTTCCATGAAACTGAATTAATTCCATCGGTTTTCATTAACTTCTTAAAGTACAGTGAAATTCTATGACAAACTTCATCTGTTGACTGAGATCATGATAAAAGGCTCCAGAATAGCTGCTAAGTCTTTACTTGAATGGCTTAAATCATATTTACTAGAATTACAGCCTTGGACTGGTCCCTACCAGATCCCTCTTCAGATTTTAACCACATTAATAAATCATTCATCACATTAAGTCTGCTGCACTAAACATCTAAGTAGATAACTGATGTGGAAAACTGCATTAATGCTGCTGTCATGTCTGCAGCCTCGTCATACTGGCAGGAGTTTTATCAGTGTTGTTGAGGTTTGTTTTGTCATCATTTATTATTACTTAAACGCAGTATTGAGTTTACAGAGAAATAAAGGATGCGCTTACAGAGGGGCCAGTAAAAAGGCAATACGGTATCATGGACAAACAGCAGGGGGAGTCAAAGACCAGACAGACCATTTTGGATGTGAAAGTGGGACCACAGTAAATTTTCCCCTCTGTGGCCTCACATTGCTTAAAATTAGAACATGCACTCCACTTTCCATGAGGATGCTGTCCCTTAGCGCTTATGAGGTCAATTTTAGGCTTTTCAAAATCTAGTGAAATGAAATGAGAAATGAAAAAGGGAAAAATAATCTGATTGCAAGTTAAGTAAGGGACGTGTATTACAGTTAATCCATATCTGCCATATGAGATAAATGTTAGCACAAGAACCTGGAAAATTATATTAAAATGAACTACAGTATTGTGAGGATTGTTTAATCCTCTGTGCCACTCTACACATCAAACTGTAGGAACTTAGATACCACACCGATTGTTCATTGATGAAGAATCGTGCTTATACTGAGCTCTTTGCCTTCACTCGTCTGGTGTTGCAAGGTCCTAAACAGGATTCTTGGCGACTTCCCAAACAGTTGATGAGATCAAGGAGTCATCTGCTCAGCGACTCTTTGTGAAGTGTCTCATCTCTCCTCTCCCTGCAGACAGCAGTGAAACCTCTCGCCTCCCGCCACTTAACATTTAGCAATCATAGCTCTGTTCAAGTGCAGCCAGGAATGCAAAAAAAAACTGGGGCTGCCTTGTGACCACAGCAGATTTCCAACATGCATGTCTCGTAGAAGTGGCATGTGCTTGCAATGAAGAGACCTGGGAATTAGACTGGTTGCTGGTGCTCTATAATTTTACTGCAGCAGGACAGTGACAAAACTTACATTTGTAACAAAAAGCCAAAAATGTATATCTGCACTGCACAGGATGCAAAATTATGGAAGCTCCAGATAATAACAATGCACACTACAATGTGAAAGTATTTAAGTCTGTAAAGTCTGCAGGCTTCATACTCATAAAGGCTATCTGTACCAAATTCCATGGCAATCCATCCAATAGTTAAATATTTTAGTAAAAAACTCAAATGTCAAACTGCTGGTGGATCTAGATGAAAAGACATCTAAGTCGTGAGGTCTGTACAAAATTCTACAACAATGTCTAACAATGTCTGTCTGATAGTTGTTGAGATATTTTAGTCTGGATCATAGTAGAGGACCCACCAACCAAAAGAATAATTTAAATGGTTCATCCTGTTGGGAGCCTGAATGTGGACAGCAGGTTAAGTGGAAATTTATCAGACTATGAGTAGTCTTGTGTGCAAAGTTGACATTTGAAGGCATGAAAGTACCCAAAACATTAAGATTCAGCCTCTGTGGGACAAGAAAAGCAAATATCATATCAGTCTGGCCCGTAGTTGTGGCCTGGACCAACCAAGGCAAAACCAGCAAAGAGACCGACTGACAGTATCTATGGGTGCTGCTGCGAGGTTCAGGCTAGTGTTCAAGTGTTCATACTACCAACAACAAGTCTTGTTTAAAGTCGTGATACAGTAGCCTACTGGTGTCAGTGGGATCACAAAATGTATCCATCTCACATTCAGTCACGTCCTGGACACAGGACTGTTACCATCATAGTGCACTCTTTGTGTCTGTGCTGCTGTTGTTTGCATAAACACACCTCTCAGAGGTGTGTTTATGCGCAACATGCCTTTTTTTAATGTCTTTTCACCATAAATGTGTGCCCTTGGTGTGCCAAGAGAAAAAAAAGTATGAACTTTAAAATGAGCAGAATATGGGAGCTTTAAGTTCAGACAGTTCACAGAAAGGTACATTTTGAAAGACCTACTGTTTGACAAATAATTTGGTGGTATAAAATTAGCATCTTATAATGATGAAAAAGTATCAAATTTGTGATTCCAGCTCTGACATCAGTTTGCATGATAAACCATATTTTGTAGTGTCCTCCACCTCATCATGCCGAGGCAAAACAAAAGTAAAGTAAGGATCAGCTCCTCCAGGCTACAATGACCCCTCATTAATTGCGTGTGCTGCAGGATATTTGCTCAACATCACCTTCAGTGAACCTGAGTTTCTTTAAATGTGCCCTTGAAGAGTCACAACATCTGTGGCAGCCATGAAAAAAATATGAGTGCCCAGGAGCATTATCATTTCACGGTGAATGGCCTGGAAACATTTGATTGACAGCCAAGGTCCAGTGGTGTGAGGCTGGACCTGCGGGAGGGTAAGGTGACTTATAGGAGCACTTTATGTACATGCAGCTCATCTGAGGCCACTGAAATGTCACAGTCTAAATCGAACTGACCACAGAATTATTCATGATCACAGCTCAGCAATGCTCACCTGTGCATACCTCACACAGACACTTCTGTTGACTCCCCTGACTCTGTGCTGTTATATAACATGGACATCTGCACTGTGCAGAGCAAACGCAAAGCTCCTCAAATCAAAGATCACCTGCTGACAAATGTAATTAGTAATGTAACTAAAGGCTTTACACTGTTTAACTCCTTTTTCATTATTGTGACTGAATTATTTGGATTCTTTCAAACAAAAAGTGTTTTATATGTCTCTCTAATATGACCACACAATTAAGCACATCCACTGTTTATTGTATTGTAGTAAAAATATATAACATGTACCATTTTGAACTTTTAAATATCATAATCAGAACTTTTAAAGGTTGCCTGGGAAAACTTAACTTAAAAAAAAATTAGAAATAGTCCATAAACCCATTTTGCAAGTGAAACATGACCACACGTAGGAGAGATAGTTGTTGATAGATACAATACTGAACACTTCAAATGTCCCTATATTTACTTACAACTTCATTATAATGTGTTATAGACCATTCATTAAGTGATAATAAACAATATATTAATGCTGAACAGAAGAGGGTTACAGTTGACCTTGACATAGCACCTAGATATATAATGACCAGGGTTGGGTAGTGTTATGTGTAATCCGGATTACATAATCAGATAGAATAAAATAAGTAACAATTATCAGCCCACATTACATTTCAAGAAAAAAATGCATTGCATTGCAAATTGACATTAACAGAAATACCATTGTTCTGGTTGTTCTCCATTTCACTGTACTGCACTCCATCATATTGGTCTCCATACTTGAGTAGCACAAAACTTAACAACTACTTCACTTTTAAAAGACCAAAAGCATGGTGCAATACAGATCGGATGTAATTGGATGGTTTGCGGTTGAAGACGCCCGTAGCTTCACACAGAATCATGTGTTTGAGTTTGTGCTGCGGTTGAACATTGTCATCACACAACAGCACTGAAGCACCTTAAGGTTGCCCCTACATTCATTTGGCATGATTTGGACGTGTTTGTGTAATCTAATTATTCATCTTACCCCTCTGGCATGTTGAACACTGATAGCACTCTGCAGTACTATGCAACTGGCTCTCTGCAAACAGTAACTCCACAACAGTTTGGGCAAAGTCAATAAATACAATAACTACGCTGTTGCCCATAAAGTTGGAATAATTGTTCAAAACCCCCAATTTTGTTAAAGCCTGAATACACAGTTTGCAAAGGTTAATTGTGGTTTAAGTTTCACTGTGATATGTTTGGAAGAGTTTGATCAATAAAGTTGAGAAGATATACACTTTATTTATCAAGAATAAATCACATTGTCACAATCATTTCATGAGAAGAGGTAAAAAAACATTTGATTCCAACTTTATGGGCAACAGTGTAATTAGTTCGGAGGCCCAAAAGAAAAGCCAGATAATACATAATGATGCTGTTTGTCTATTCATATGTGATGTTATTTTGGAGTGTATAAGAAGGAAATATGTTGTGACATCTGAAAGCCAAAATCTGACCCTATTGTTGGAGCAAATGCTGATGACCTACAGTTAATTGTGTCTAATGGGATAATAGCAGTGATACTTATCATCCATTAAGCAATCAAATGATGGTAATGGAAAAATATAACCGGGGTTGAAAATTCAGCCACAACATCATGATAGCTTACACATGGACATTTTCAGTATTTATAAAGTGTGTGTTTCCTCAGATTCATTCAATGCATTTAATTATTTCACCCATATTCATTATTTTTAGCAAACAATTTGAACAGTTTTCCGTATTTATTATTTCTAGCTATTTCAACTGTAGATTTATTAATAATTTAACTGTTTAATTGATAAATATTTCCTGATAACTTGTTTTAGGACTTTTAGCCAACTGATTTAAAACTGTTTATCCATTTCTTTTAGCTAACTATTTCAAAACTGTTTATTTATTAACTTTAGCTAACTATTTAAACTAGTCAGCCATTCCAACTAGCTTTCATGCACTCTCAATTGCAACATGTGGCGTTAATGTTACAACCAACTCAAGCTGATGGTTCACTCCTGGTTATTGTAAATCAGTGTTTCACATTTGCGATTCTATTGAACTATTACTTTCCTTCTTAGCACAGTGAATATGTGCATATATTGCAGAAGTGCCCTCTGGGTGTATCACTGTTGACTAGTAAAGTATCATCCTTTATGATAAATCTGTTGTACGGTCTGTGCGATTCTCTCACAGATGCGTCCTTTGAGTGTGTGTTAGCTCCTGGTGAAAAAGCAGCTCAACATTACTGGCAATGTTTACAAATCATTTTACTGGACTAAAATTTATTGCATTAGCTTTTAATACTACACCAGAATAAACAACACCTCCCATGAGTTCTGCAGACACAAAGCCTTCCGGGCAGAGCTATTCCTTTAAATACCATTCTTTTCCAGTTTGAAAATCTTAGGTGTAAGTGAGAGGTTACATTGGGACAGGAAATGAGTTAACTCAGGAATAAAGGTCATATTAGGTTTGCAAATATGAAGCCAAACTATATACAGAAAACTCTAGTCTGGTTTTAGGGAGTTTGATATTTAAATGATTGAGAAATTATTCACCATTGTTCCATGACGGAGCAGGGCCTGCAGCAACACAAGTGAGGTCAGAAGCCCAAGTCCATATTTGGCCACAGAAGCACAAGCTTGTCTTTGTGAGAGGGTGAGATCACCATAATTTGCTGGACTGTAAATCTGCCTCAGCAGAAGCTTGGTGGCTTCCAAAACCAGGACTGGTTAGATTTTAGTGGTTTACTGACAAGCAATTATGGACAGCAACTTCTGTAATTCATAACGATACCAAACCCTGAACAGAACCAAATGTGTTCAATGTTGAAATGAAAATACAGCTATCAAATGGAAAACACTGCCGGAATGCCTTTACAATCAGCAAGTGGAATAAGTTACGAGGCACAACATCTCGCTTAATTGCACATTTTTTCATCTCTGACACAAACTGCAGGCTGCAACCTTTTATCTCACATAGTAACTTTACTGTTGGCTTGGCAGAAAAAAAACACTTTGATATGTCGTGCATTTCAAAATATGACAAAATCTCTGACGCAGACACGCCTGACCTGTGACCCGCTGTCTCCCCTGTCCACTCGTCTCACTCTACTTTACTGTATCAGCGACACATCAGGGACAGTTGTCGTGATTATGCATCAGCCGCTGAGGGCTGTCAGTTATGCAATTGCTCTCCATTGGTGCTCAGCGTGCTAGTAGCTGGAACCGGTCCTCTCTGAAGTCCCTGCGTAACCTGAAGTGACCATCAAACAACACGCTATAGAGAAAATGTAAAATAGCTCTTCCTGATGAGAGATATCAGTAGAGGATTGAAATGTAAAGTATCCTCAACACAGAAGAGAAAACCCAATCGCTCATGGCCACCTGGGGATTGTTTGTAATTCACTTTTCCTTCACGTTGAGCACTCACTATTAATGTTAAGAACTGAGGAGTGCGCCATTCATTGGTCTCCCAATCCCCAATCTATCAGACCTCAATAATAGAGCCATCACTCACATGGCTCTCAATGTAGCCCTTGACCCTGGAGATCCCCTCAACACTTTTTTCACTCTACTCCCATCTAGTAGCAGATACGGGACACGATAAAAGGAAAAAGACATATAATAAATGAGGTTTTGTCCTTTTTTGTCATAGTGGTGTGTAATAAAAAGCAAACAATTTTAACTGTTTTCCATTTTTATTATTTCTAGCTAACTATTTCAACTGTAGTGACAACTAAATTATAATGCTTAATAGAAAGTTTGTATTACCAATGCGTTTTTTTCTCAAGAATGGTTTAACGTTTTTATAGATGAACTCTAGCTTGTGTCATGGATCAAGCAGTCAAGGCAGAAGGGACACAGGTTTGAATGTCAAAAACTGGATTTATCTCCCTACCCCACCAAAAAAAAGATAAGACAAATTAACAGAGTCACAGGGCCCCTAAAATCAGTCAATAAAACGTAACAGATACTAACTCAACAGAACGAGACATGAGGGTGACGTATATACTGAACAATCAAACCAATAAACACACAGAAGAGGAAGACACCAACACAAAGAAAGCCACAAGAAATAACTCAAAGGTAAAAAGAAACACATTAATATAATTTAAGTGAACCATTTAGCACCATGTCAAACTAATGCTAACTGTGCACACTTTAATCAAAAAGGTGCTAATAAAGAAATTCTAAACTAAACAAACTGTTTGTGTTTTATGCAATTTTGAGTGACTGCAAATGAAAAGGAGTGAACTTGCAGTAATAATGTGGTGGTGGGTGATGTGGGTGATGTGGGTGGGTGTGAAAAACATCATCAACATCACAGCCACACACGTGTTTGATCGTCTTGTGTCGTTTGAGACTTCCATGACAAAGTGCTGTCGTACGTTAAGGGGTCAGAAAAGGAGGAGATTGTTATAATTTTTTAATTTCTGCTAAGGTGATAGTCTGAGGGGGGGTGAATCATATTAGTATTTCATTTGTGTGATTTACTAAAAAAAAGAGATTAAAGTAGTTACACAGAACTCGTAGCTGTCATGTCGGTCAGTTCTGAAAGTTTTCAGTCCACGGGTGATTTAATCTCACACACTTTATGGTCCTCCCACAGTGACCACGACACTTAAAGCTTTGTTGGTTGGAATATTTTGCAATATATATATATTTCACATGTGAAATTTTTAAAATGGGCACATCATTGAACCCTTTTCGTCTTTTACTTAAAACGTTATGCAAACTCAATACTGTTGAGTCAAAGGGAGGGTCCACAGAAGATGTAATTAAGTTTTCTTTTAGTTTCAAAAATGTTTTTTCTTTCCCTACAGGACTAAGCATCTAAGTAATTTACTGTCAGGCTTGTATGTACCACAACACACAGCAGCTTGTGCCTGTTTCTATGTGTTACTCCACTTGGCATTGAATGTAAGGTGTTGATATGTCCTCAAGATGCTCATTTGTCACATTTGGTCGGTTTCCGGAGGTAAATTATAAAATTTGCATGCATGATTATAATAGAATTTAAAAAAAAAGAAGAATGACACAAAAACACAATGAACTATGCTTTTGGCAGTTAAAGCAGGATTGAGGTTCATCCACTGGTTTGTTATGGGAAACTTCATCAGGGTTTCAAGATCTTGTCCATTTCTCACTGAGTAGGCTTCCTGAATGGAGACTTTATTATAGCAACATCCTGTATGGTTAGAATGGTTTTGTTCTTGTTTTCTGAGAAAAAACTCTTGGGTAAGATAACTATGGATAATTGTGATTTTGAGTACAATTGCAAGATTATAATTGGTAGTATTAAATTAATTATGAATCCCGCTACATTTCACTGTCACATTCCTTGTTGTTGATCTTACGCGAGCTCTGCGTATGAATTTCACAACAGTCACTACGGGTCATCTCTGGGCTGATTATCTAACCGTCGAGGAGCTTTATGACATGGCCGGGGTGTGTGGGTTACGGAGGGCCCGGCAAATTTTCCTGCAGATCTTCTTGGAGGACACCTAATCACAAGTGACACAGGGGCAGCACTGCAGATTTGATGTTAATCCATGCTGAAGTCAGAAACATTTCCAAGGCTCTCAGCGGTTCTTTCTAGATAAAAAAACTGTGCCATGAAGGCTGTGATGTGATACCTATTTCAATCATTTACAACCACCTTAGGCTAGGAGTAAGGACTAAAAAAAAACTGGACTATGAATCTAAGTAATTTACTGTCAGGCTTTGAAATGTGCGACAACGCACAGCAGCTTGTACCTGTACATGTTATTCTGGCATGTGCTGCTCCACTTGGCATTGAATATAAGGTGTTGATATGTCCTCAAGATGCTCATTTGTCACATTTGGTCAGTTTCCTCTCTTGAATATATTCAAATTCAGAAGGTAAATTGTAAAATGTGCATGCATGATAATAATAGCAACGCAAGGATGTTAAAAAAAGAAGAATGAAACAAAAACACAATGAACTATGTTTTTGGCTGTCAAAGCAGGGTTGAGGTTCCAAGGTTGACATATGACAAAGTCTCCCTGAAGGTCTGTCTACTCTTGTAAAAAAGGGTGTTGCTTTTTCAGTTTTGAACTCAATGCACTGTGACACTGGAGAAAGAAAGACTCAGAAGGAGAAGACAAGAAGAACATTACATATATTAGGACTGGACGTAAACAAATGGCAGAGAACTGTCACTGGCTTGTGGATGTAGCTGGTTGTTTTAGTGCAGGAGGTGAATGTTCCCTGATGTCTGATGGCTGTGGAGCTCGTTTGATTCTCCCTCTGCAGTGCTGCTCTATCAAATCAACCTGGCAAATCTCCCCATTAGTCACGTATTACTTCTGACTACACACAGACCCACTGATGATCCAACACCAGATGCAGATCCTTTATTAGCGAGAGGCTCACATGGGACGCCACATGAAGACATATATTTTTCCACTATTTATCATAGACTGTATATAAGAAGTGGACATAGTTTCCACATCTGGAGTGGAAGCCAAGGCAGAAAGGCCTTAAACCTGCATTCTTTTTAATGACCAGCGGGGGGCGACCCCACTGGCTCCCAAGAGAGGGCAGATTGGATGGAAGTCTATGAAAAAATGAGTCCCTTTGTAAACATTTTCCTAATGAGTTTATGGGCTCAGTTGCGAGTTTCAGTTTTAACACAACAGGATGTTCATTTAGTAGATTATGGTCCCATTTAGAGGAATATAGATGATAAAGGAGGGTATGCTTTAATGCAGGACTACCTTCTAACTAACCAATCAGAGGCGGTCTTTTTGGAATTAACGTCTCTTCTGTCTCCAAAAAACTATGTTGGCAACGTCAGTAAAGCCAAACTGGAGGCTTCAAAACACCGGTCCACAAACCAATGGGTGACATCACAGTGGCTATATCTACTTCTCATACACAGTCTGTGCTATTCATTCAGCTTTTCTCCACCACATTTGTTGTGTTGACACAAAGGATGTCTTATTTGGCTGAGAAGACAGCAGCAGTATTTACAGACAGAGAAAAAACACAGTTCAGTAGATATAAAAGATGACTGAACAAAGGGAAAAGAGAGCAACAGGAAAGGGAGAGCAGCAGCATACACTCTCCTTATTGCGTTTCATTGGTTGCTCTCTGTGTACCCATGTTAAATATTTTAAAAAATGTGCATAATTTGTAGTTGCACTGATGTTTGGTCTTCCAGGACTGCCTCGCTGGCACTGTAGGTAAGTTGCTGGAGGCAGAAAGTCATGAATTTAATTAACCATAGACATAGAGTTCAAATTCACTGACAAGTTCAGATAATGCTTCCCTACATTAAGATGCATGTCATCAGCTGTTGAATCTTAAACCTATACTCTTGTCCTAGTTACCATTCTTCATGAAATAATGTAAACTAGGACAGAGAGTGTGTAAATGAGATTCAAGTCTTCTTCAAGCATTACAGCATTATGTTCATTTAGTAAATTACAGTCCAATTTAGCGAATAGTAGGCAATAAAGCAGGCGATGCTTTAGACAAGGACGATGTTGTGACTAACCAATCAGAGACGCGCTTCGTGGAACAAATGCAGGCAAAAATGAATGCAAAGAACCAAGATGGTGACGGCCATGCAACCAAGATTGCAAAGCACGAAAAGCCAGAGAGGAGGCTTCAAAACACAGGTCCGCAAACCATTGGGTGATGTCACAGTGGCTACGTAAACTTGTTATATACAGTCAGTGTTTCTGACCTTTTTTGACCCGTGACCTCTGAAAATGAAGCAATGTCTTCTTCATCACTTCACTGGTTGCATATGTCTACCAATAATGTCCACTTTAAACAAAAGCCCTTGTTGAATTTGAATAATTTATAGAGGAAAAATTATCCAGTTATTCCCCAAAGAATAAACTAAATGTAGCGGAGCAAAAATTTGTCTTGTGACCCCTTAGGGGGGTCCGCCATGTTGGGAACAACTAGAAACACTGACGTTTTTAGGATTAAATTCAGTTCAGTAGGTATCGCGAGTCATGGATTTCTCACAGGTTCTTGGTTCAATGCCTTGGTTTAAGTCTCCTTGAGCAAGATGGCAAATAAAATTATCTTCCTTATAATTTGAATGAAAATTTGAAAAGAAATACCAGTAACAGCTTTAGTGAAAGGAATCATCCAGCATTTCCTGTACCAAACATCAACTCCTACAAAATGAAATTAGCTTCCTTATAATGGTAGCAGCTTCATGTTAGTCACAGTCTGGAGATCACAGTTCACACAGTACAGCAGTGTAGTGGCTCTCATGGTCTGATTCAGTGTGCTCTGGCTAGTGTTCCCGCTTGTTCTTGTCGCAGCTGACGGCATCAACTGATTTGAGGAACATCTCGGCAAGTGCCAACAGCTCGTTTGGCTACAAAGCCGGGCTCATGCAAGCAGAATGATTACAGAGGAGGGGGGACTGTACCAGAGTCGGCGGCAGCAGAGCCGGAGGTTACAGTTATGTAACACTGCTAATGTCAGACCATCACATAAGATGAGACCCTCCCCAGCATCCCTGTTGCTGGATGCCATTTTCTCTTCACATCAGTTCAAATAATCACATTACAGCCGATCTGAAACGTGGAAGCCAGCCAGCTTCAAACCAACGTGTCCAGTTCATTCAGGTGTAAAATGAAGATGGAGCAGAGTCAATGTGTTCTGACTTCAATGGAGATGTTTTATTTTTTATTTTTTTGTGAAGGTGTTCCATTAAATCCTACCTATCATGTTTCCAGCGCCTATTTGTGATTGATTTGGACACACATACATTCGGCATCACACACACACACACACACACACACACACACACACACACACACACGCACGCACACAGAGGAGAGAAGGAGCGAGACTGAAGAAGCCAGGGTTGCCTACTGGTTCCCGTACCTGCCATTATGACAAGTATCTCAAAATTTCATCAGCAGGCAGAGAGAGAAAAGTTCCAGGTTGGGAAAAAAATGAAAATGCTGTCAATCTTTCTGAGATCTTTGTTTTTTAAATGTCACCAAACAGGATATAAATGATCCCCAGCGAGATTAGGTTGGCAAATTTTTAACACATTTTTTGTCTTTATTAAAAAAAAAAACACCCCCCATCCCCTGTAAAGATCCTTTACTGTTACATATTGATTTTAGCTGTAATAAATGTGACTGATGTCCTGCAAGAATGTTTTTACATTTCATCATGAGTCTGATATTTAGAGTTCAACACCTACTCTATTTATGGCACAATATCATTGAATTTTTGGCAACACTGATCCTTTACCATACCCTGGCATTAAAGCCATCTGAACTGAATGCAACTGAATTTCACAGACAAACAACAAAGAGCCCAGGGGCAAGAAGCTCTTTGGCTTCATCTCTTTCCTCCCGCTGCAGCTGCTTAACTGTAGTCAAGAAACACATTAGAGCTTTTTTTTTTTTCTGAACTGATATACAGAACATGATATATTGAAGATGTTGACTGACTTAAGGGGCTACAAGGAGCAATAATGGATGATTATTTAAATTGTCTCATCTTAGATTTTGCTTTACTTCTATGGGCCAGTAGTGTTAATGAGAGCTGGGGTTGCATCAACATCTGGTCATCATCAGAATGCCAACAGCAGACAGCAGACAGCAAAATGGTAATATAAAAGTAGAACTAACCCTTCGATCATTGCTTAACAAAGCAGAACAAACTAGTCATCTTTAGTTAAAGGAATATTTCAACATTTTGCGAACTGTACATATTCACTTTCTTGCCTAAAGTTAAACAAAAAGATAAATACCCCTCTCAAACCTGTATGGTAAATATAAAGCTGAAGCTAGACAGAAGGACAACAAGAAAGAGAAAAGTTCTTTTTAACAGACTGACACTGACATGTAAAGGTCTGTTTGATTTATTTATTTATTTAAATTTTTTTGGAAGTGGCAGCGATTACTGTGACATTCAAGTATTCCTTTGCTGTCAACCTCAAGAAAACAAATAAAGTGGTTAGGTATTTGAAAGACCAAATACCACACACTGACTGATGAGAGGAAAAAAATGACGAGAATGACGTCCAATTTGTAATTTTGACACTGACATGTCAGCTCATTATACCCAACATCTTGTTGCTTTCCTCAGGAGATGGTTTTCAGCACATAAAAGACATTTCCTCTCTATGTGATTAACAGCAGAGAGTGGAGCAGGCCATTAATGGCATTCTCTGCTTGTGAGATAAACGTCCTGGCAGACAGGCACATTTTCAGTTTCCTGTGAAAAATGAGTTGGCTTAATGCAGCGCAATGGGACTGAGCTGTGAGTGGAACTGAATGCTGGACATTCAGAGGTGGAGGCTCTGGAAAGATTAGAAAACCAATCACCCACTAAACAACCACTGCCATCCCCTCCACTTTCATTTATTCCTGTGAATATGCTCCGCTACCTCTGAAAAGGACTCATCCAGAGATTATTCTGTGGAATAATGGAAATGTATTGTACAAGCTGGCACTCTTGGGAGACAAAAGACTGGCAGTAAAAAGTGTGAAGGAAATGAAGGAGCGGGTGGTTGTGTGTTTGCAAAGGTTGGAGGTTCACTTAAGAAAGCAAATATATAAGAATAAAAGAAAATACAGAAAAGAAGACAGGAAACGAAAATCCATAGAATTCACACATTTTTAGGCGCTCAAATGTTTATGAGGAACATAGTGATTCTTCTCCTGCCAGCCACATTTTACTATACTTACAATACTTGTGTTGCTGCTTCTCTCAAAAGTGCTTTGACAGCATGCTGATGACCCACTTTAACAAGACGAGGTAAAGATCACTCTTCCCAGCTGGTTTCTTGGTGACAGAAGTGGCATTTCGAGTCTGATTTATAGCAGCTGTACTGTAGGAGAGAGCGCACCATAGTGTCGCTGCTGTCTAACTACACTGGAAACATTTAGTCTACATGGATTTGGCCCGACATGGCCTTTCATTTTATTTTTCCACTCATCTGTCACTTCTAAGAATCTTAACTTTTATCTAAAGTGATTAAAAGCCCTTTTTAAAAAAAAACAGCGAACACACCCAATATCTTTCTTTCTTGTCTTTGTCATTTATATTAATTTGTAATTAACCTTTTCTGGTGTTTATACGAGTGAAAAACACAGCAAAAAATTTTTTTAATGTAAGCATCACTTCAGATTTAATTTTTTCTCAGCTCATTGTGTAATGGTTGGTCATCCAAGCATGAAGAACTGCAGCCTGTCAGATGTCATTTGTGTCCTCGGACTCATAGATCTGTGCCTTTCCTCTGTCGTTTTCTATAGTTTGGTCAGATTACACAGTTTGACACAAAGAAGAGCTCATCAGTGGGCTTTACATGTGACTGACATTGACATTATCAGAGGCATTTGAATGGCATTGCAAAAAAAGTATAGAATTGAATGACTGAACATATAAAACATGCTTATGATCTGACACGGAGGACACAGAGGACATGATGTTCTCAGTATTGTTTCAGGGAATAGGGGAAAGGAGAAGTAGCTTACATTGATTTATAGAAAAATTTGCAAACATATTGTGGGTTTATTTTAGCCTGATACTTACATCTCTCGAGTCGATGTTGTTAAAGTTTCTCCACAAGAATAATATGATGAAAAAAATAGAAAACTAGACTTTGAACTCTTAACCTCAGTTGATCCGGGAGACAGTCCTGCTTAGGATGCCTCATTAATTAAATTAGATAGCACTATTTTGTTTTATCAAACCTAAGACATAAAGTAATGGTTTAAAGCTCACCAGTGGAGCTCAGCAGGGTTCAGGCAACAAGCCATTCAGTAGCTGGTGCAGCCAAACAACAAGACAAAACAACAAAATATTTTACCACTACCCCCCGTGATGTGACAATACACTGCATAATTTAAGGTTTATTGTGTTATCGTAGATGAGCTCATCTTATTGTAACTGAAAATTCATCCCTGTTAATCTGGCATTTAGAAAAATAGTGATGAAACTTTATCGGCATCAGTGGGGCTACCGTTCGTTTACATCTAGATCACAGTTTGTGCTTTTAAACAAACTCAGGACTCATATTCAGATTTGGAGCCTCCAGGATTGTCGCCTTTTATCTGAATATGTACAGAACAGACTGTACATACCTGCAGACTGTTGGTCAGGCTTCATGGGGTGAACAATGAAAGGTAACTATCAAGAGCTCAGCTGATTGTCTGGGAACTTTCTCTTTGGAAATAGAGTGGAAGAGTTTATGGTCTGGGGCTACAAAGGTGCGACTGTGACAGTTACATAATAAATATCATGACTGAACTTAGTCACCCCATTCTAACTTTGGTTATGTAATGTGGCATCGAGGACTCGCTGAAAAGTTAGCCATGATGAAAGCAGCGGTGACACAGTCGAATATAAATACAGAAAACTGTGCCTAAACAGATCAGGTCACATGGTGTCACAGGTCACTTGTGTGTTTTCCTTCAAATAAGGAGAATATAAGCTTTTGTGCAGCAGGATTTATAATTTAGAGAAGCATAAAACCAAAATTGAGTGAAATCAGGAAGAACAAAAGCAGAAACGTGTCTGACAGAAACAAATAAGATTAACAAAATTAGTTTAAAAAAAACCTAAAATTAGTAAAAGTATCAGTTCCTTTACGTAAAACAGGTCCATAAATGCCCACAAATGAAAGATCTGACTTTTCACATTATCCCATATCCACCTACGTTTGTTGGAAAGTGTGATCAAAATGAATGTTTTTATGAAGCCATTCAGCATTCAAGCACCTTCACTCTGCAGCAAAGAGATTAAAAAAGAAATTCTTTCTTTTGCTTTCTCCTGTTATGAAAACCACAGAGGTCCAATTTTCAGTGCTGGTTTCTGGAACGCTTCTGATTGCCGAAGGCATCTTCAAGGCTATTTGTCTAATATTCATTCCCTGATGGTACAAAGGGCAGAGACCGCTCTCCTCACCTCCAAACTATAAAACATTGAACTTCAACTATGACTTTATTATCCCCTGAGGGGACACTGAATGATGAATGCATGTGGAATGACATCAGCACACCACAATCAGCTGTCAGTCACCTGTTTCTACAAAACTCCTCTCTCAATTAATGTGTTTACATGCATTAGCTCTCCAAATTTGAACCATATCCTGCTTTTGATCTTCAGGACATGATAAAGTGAAATTACAAACCATTTTGTAGATAAAAAAGCTCAATATAAATGCAGTCCATTTACCATTTACATGGAATATGGAAAACCTGATTATCCATATCCCGGTATACATGATTCTAATAGCATCGAGGTTCATGATCATCTGCGTCCTGATTTCTCACATCTACACATAGAGGCTATCTGACGCCATGATAGCCTCTATGTGTAGTATTTTTATGCGGTTGTAGAATGTCGTAAGTTTTTATCAAAGAGACAATAGAGGAGAAAATTGCTCTTTTTGGAATGTTTCTGAAACAAGATTAACAGCAACCAATGATTGAGTTGTGTTTTCATTTAGAAAAAACTGATGACAGAATGATAAATTATTTAAACTATATATCTAAGTTATCCTCCTGATTTTTAGCTTTCAGAAGGCCTTGGTTCTATTTGCAAAATAAACAGACATATATTCATTACACCTACCCATATTGAATAACAACGGTTAAATAAATAAAAGCACATTTCACCATTAATAACAAGATCAAACTCAAATGAAATATTGTTCTGATATGTTCTGAAATGAAATCATATTTTATTATGATTAAAGAGAAAACATACTGTAAATGTATAGCCACACACATAGCCAACTGCAGTCCCTCTTTCACTTCAACAGAGATGCTAAACAATGTCAACAGGTGTATTGCAGTTAATATTAAGAACGTTCCAGTAGAAAAAAAAAGATGAAAATGTGACTAAAATGAACGTGATATGATTAAAATATTGAGACACTTTAAAGTAAATCTACAAAAATAAAACAAGGATTATGTAATAAAACTCCCTCAGGGGTCTAAAACAAAAACAAAATGAACATATTGCATAAAGACCTCAGTTGGCTGAATCAAGTGTGTCTAGGTGGGGCTGGAGCACAGACCCACTAAGTGCATGAGGTGCAAACTCTGAGGCCATTTATTAGTGAGGTGTACCGTACTGCTATTGTTCTCAATCATTAATAACACAGAGTATCAAGTCAAACATCTCAGACCGATAACACAAGAAAGAATTAATTAGGGCATATCATTTACATAACAAAACATAATGTGATTCCATTAAATAAAAAAATGAAATAGAATAGTGCACTGAATTCCAGTGTCCTAAAGCATATACAACAGTCCTCTAAGGTGCAGCAGTGAATGAAATATGAGTCTTTTCTATGCACAAAGTGAGCTACATGCTCTAAGTTAAATCATAACATAGATGTGCCATATGAAAACATATGATGAGCAACAAGTAAATGAAACGGTTAAATGTACAGGAAGAAACCATGAAAAAGAAACTCAGAGTGTATTGTAGAAAATACAGCAGTGAGGTCTGAAAGGGTCAGCAGGGAGGCCTGTTGGTTAGAGACACTGTCACGGGTTTGATCTCCCACAACAGTTACAAGCTTCCCGTCCTTCACAGAAACATTTACGCCAAGCCTGCTCAATCATTCTCGATCAAATCAGTCAGTCATTTAAAAGTGGTTAACATGAGTTTTCCCACAGAGGAAGAAACAGACCAGAAAGTTTGGCTTGAACCTGAACTTCAGTTACAGACACAGAGGAGAGGATGCTGAGAATAACTCTGAAAACCTTCACTGAAAAAATAAGCTTTCCCACCTGCGTGTGAAGTGTCCAAATATGTACACCTTTTACTTTCACTGAAGTGAATATAATACTTACAAGCAAAGATTCCTTTTTTTGGAAAAAAAAAAAGTGGATTAAAGATGATTCAATAAAATATTTCTTAGCTGGGCTTTATATACAGTTAATACACCCTCTTAAAAACATGTCTCACAGTGTGCTTTGTCCCTTTTCGTATTACAACATGAAATGCTGCCTCATGAACAAAGAAAATACTGAATTCAATATTATAATATCTAATATAAGAACTCAGAGATGTGGTTTTCCCTGTCCTCCAACAGAAACAGTTTCCAAGTTTGTGTAACAAATGTGTCTTAAACAACCATTAGCGTTATTTCTCAGTGACATCAGTAACGACGTCAGTCCTACATGGTTTGTGCTTAGCTAATGGAAGTTAGGTACATGCTGGAGCCTGGAGGCTGCAGCACCAGGCTCTCCAGTGCCAGAAAGAAAATCAGGAGTACTGCGTGTCTTCAGTACTGGAGTAGTGTTCCTCCACAGCTAATCTAGTACCACGGTGGAGGGGCTCTCCCGCTCCGCATGGTGCACACACTAGTGGGACTCGACTTTGAAGCATGAGGTCCTCCTGGTTGGTTTAGATGGAGCTTCTGCGTTTATTGAGTCTTCTGTAGGTGTTGATGCTGTGCAGACCGGTGGAAACTGAGCTGATGCCCGAGTGGTGCTGGAGGCCGCACACGCAGCCGTTGGAGTGCAGCGGGTTGGAAAAAGCCTCTCCCTGCTCCATGTAGGTGTCCGAGGTGGAGAGGTCACGTGGGATGATCATGGGTATGGAGTATTGCAGCTTCTCTCTACTCTTGTACCAAAGGCAGGAGCACATGGATTGGAAGTGGAGCACCTCGGCGTAAACGTTACGTAGACCCCGGCTGGTCGCCCCTGCCCCGCTGCCTCCAACTGCGCTTCCACCGCCGCACCCGGTCGGCGTGGAGGAGGAAGAGGCCGGGTCTACGGAACAGTGGATGTGTCCACCCGCCTGGCCGTTATGAGCGAGGAGAGCCCTCTGCTCGGCATCCCTCTTCTCATCCTCGGCGTTCATGGTCATGAACCGCAGCACTGCCAAGTTGAGGAAGGCTCCGATCACAGCCAGGCCCGTCAGGATGTAAATGAAGCTGAAGGCCACGTAGTCCGGCTTTGTCTGCAGGGCGTGCTCATTCTGCAGCGCTACATAGTCCCCAAAGCCGATGGTGGTGAGCGTGATGAAGCAGTAGTAGTAAGCATGAAAGAAGCTCCATCCCTCAAAGTGTGAGAACGCCAGTGCTCCAATGCACAGTGTGCTCATGCAGGATATGAAGCCGATGGTCACCATGTTGACCATGGAGACCTCAGTGCGTCTCATGCCAAGGCACTTCTTCAGGCGGTGGAGCAGGTACCTGACAAAGGTGTTAATCCGCTCACCCACGCTCTGGAACATGACCAAAGTGAGAGGGATGCCCAGAAGGGCGTAGAGCATGCAGAACACCTTCCCTCCATTTGTGCTGGGGGCTGCATGGCCATATCCTGAGGGGGAGAAGGAGAAAGGAGCATGGTTACTGGGGCAGAACTAATTAAATCTACAGTGCAGAGGGGTCTGAGGCCTGAGGCTGGGAAAGATAGTCAAACCTGTGCAGGCAGATATAAGTGATTTGTATTCTTTGAGCAGCACGTCTGACAAATTCAAAGACTCTTCATTTCACAGCCGCAGAAAGCAATTGAAGATGAGAATGCACAGCAGCGCGATGGGAATGGCCAAGTATTGATGTCGTGTATGGGAGAGAGAGCTTGAATAATTCATTGAATTGGCCTCCGCAGAGTGGCTCCACCTAATGAGTACATTTGCACCTAATTAGGCCTCTGCATTTTTCCAGATCAAATAAACAGGACACATTGCAAATATCAGTCCTTACTTTGTTTATGTGATAAAATCACTCTTTGTCCTGCAGTCCTTTGAATCCTCAGATTTTAAAACCCCTGAAGCTCAAGACAAAGAGTCACGAGTGCGGTTTGTGTCTGCTCTACTGAGTCTTCTGAACAGTGACATAGCCCAAAGAAAAAATGAAAATTCCCCACAAAACTCAGAGTTAATTAAGCAGCTCCTTGGCACAGAATATGTCAAAGTTTGAAGAAGGAGGTTTTTTTTATTAATAATTTATTCCCCATAAAACAGAGAATGGCTGATGAACCATTTACTACACGGGCGTACTGTGTTGTTGGTGATATTGACGTGTGCACTTACTGAAATGGCCACGTGGGGAATACCACGCCAGCAAAGGCATGGCTCATCCTGACTCTGAGTGATCCTGCAGCAACTCACACTGTAGAGCTCATGAATTCCAGGATGGATTTGATCTGATTTCCGGCACATTTCAGGTTAAGCGTCAATGCTTTGTCTCATAACGTCATCTTAGCGCTTCTACTGTCCCACAGGATGTGGCGCCCTCGCATGCAACATCATTATGGCATGAAATATGTTCCTCACATGCGGAGCTCAGAGATGATGTCCCTGATAACAATGGGATCAGCAAATGGACAAGGTTGGCCAATAGTTTGAATGTAATTACTCGGGGGGTAGATTTAATTCTTTGGGCTCTGGTTTTATTGTCACGCTGATCCGTGCCGCTGAGCCATCTGTCTGTCTGGTGCCAAATCTGTTTAAAGCTTTCCCAGTTGTGCCGCCAAAATGAGAGCCATTACAGCTGATTTATCTCCTCGTGGAAGGAGAAACCTGACCCGTCCACCAAGAAAAGAGACAATGTGCTTCTTAGTAGCATTGTCTATTTTTATCCTCATCCCCATGTGGAAATGTGTTCGATTTTCTGATGACAGAGAAATGACTAACGACTCCTCTGTTCTGATTAATAGTTGCTTTATGACAGTCCGTTTTATCCGAGAGACGGTTTCTCTGGCTAATTGATGACCTTGAAGATGACCTTGGTATCTGTAGATGTTCCTTCCAAACTTTTTTCTGTCCAACATACCCTGACAGCCCTGTTAAATGAACTCAAGTGCCCCTTCGTCAGCACCACCCATGATGTTCGTTATTGGTTGATTTGAACTTTTAAGTGGATGATAACCAACACTATCAAGTGTGTTAAATTGTTACAACTATCATTTCACATAGGTCAAGTTTCCATTAGTGCTGCAACAACCTGAAGTAGCAGATGTTTCAACCATGTATGTATTGCTTAAGCGTTGTATTTCAAGTGTTTAACAGAGATGAAGCAGCTAAAATTATTTACATGTAGCATTTCAACTGTTTATACATTAGGCCTAAACTAACATAGTTATTTGGAGTTGATATTCAAAAGTTTAAGCTAACTGTTTCAAACGTTTATCATTACTTGTAGCTAACTGTAAACTGTGTTGATCTATTTCAACCGTTTACTTTTACTAATTATTTATCCATAATTTAAGCAAACAATTTTATCCATAACCTTCTCTTTCAACTGTCAGTCCATACTTACTAGCAATCTATATCAACATTTATCATTAACCGTGTATACTTTTAACTAATTGCAGCCATTTTTCGAATACTTTTACAACTGTTTCAACTTCTCTGCTCACCTGCTAACTAGTTCTCATAGTCTCTTAACTGCAACATGGTGTTCATGTACATCTGCCTCAGTATATGGCTACACATTTTTTTTCATTTGTTTTTTGGAAATTATTGGAGCAAATCCACAACTTTCCACTTACCACTCCCCCCCTGGGGTACAAGTGTATCTGGTTGGGAGTCATTGCTGTACGATAGGTTCAATTCTTACCACACAAACCATTCAAGTTCCTATGGCCTTTACAATTATTGACTCCTGGCTGGCTTTTTCTCCAGCGGATAGTCCTAATCAGAAATCTGTTACCCCACATTTCAACTCAGGTCTGTGAATAGTAATGTCTTCTATTGATCCATCATGAATATACATTAACTTTCCGAGACATGTTTACTTTTTTATTACTTCCATTTCTGTAGGAGCGATTTAAACTGTTTTTTTTGCTACATTTTAAATCACTGATTCATGTTCTGTCATTTACTTTGGGAACTTAACCCAAAGAAACTTCAAAATGTGGTCTGAATCAGCCAAAGGGTCCCAGGATTGACCCCAAGTGTACTAAGTACTACATGTTTCCCCTATAACATAAAAGACCCACTTATCCTTTTCAAATTATATCTCATACAAAATTACAGTCCAGTTAAAAATGTAAACTTTCATCTTGAAGCTGCAAAATAAGTACCATACCTGTTCTATATCAATTTGAGTTGACATTTCTGGTATTAAGGTTAGCGTAAGTTAATATGGTTAAGGTGAATATACATCCAGGTTATATCTGGGTAGGGTTAAGGTATGTGAGTTTAGATCATGATGATGACCCAAGCTAACATAACGTAAGGGTGAGTTTATTGCTGAACCTTTACATTTTGAGAGAATGATTGTGTGTGCATTTGTGTGTGTGTGTGTGTCTGTGAAGAAGTATAAGTTTAACTAAGCATGAGTGTAGGGTAGATACACTTATTAACTATTTGCTGCAGAATGAGCAGGACAGTGTGCTCAGGTGAGCACACAGGCTGAGCTGCAGGCCTGTCAGGAGCTGTCAGCAGCAGGGAGCAGCTTATCGAGACATGGGGACGACCAGAATGACAGCAACGCTCGTCAACGGCAGACGCAGGAGCTGGAGGCGACAAGGCCAGCAGTCCTGCTGCCGTGTGAGAGAGCGGAGAGGCCCGCATGACAAGCTCTTCCTCCCCTCGCCTCCCCGAGCCTCTCCCACTCCCCACAACAGTGACAAAGTTATCATGAGACAGGACGTCTCCACGGCTTGTCCTGGCACGCAGGGAGAGCCACCAGGGCCACTGGCTCTGTTTACATGGATTACAGTCATTGCCACTGGCAGAAGAAAAGTGCAGCCTCACCGCTCTGAGAGGTGAAAAAAACAATAGGCCCAAGAGGTTTGATTGACATCTGAAGAGCCCCAGACTCTTGCAAAGGCTTCCTGAAGTTGAAGTATTAATACGGAACACACTTGGCTGCAACTATTTGCACACATTTCATGGACAGATGAGGAAAAACACAGAGGAGACATCTGGGAAATTACAGGCTATCAGGGTTTTCCTGAGGAAACAGTAATTCCCTTTAAAATTAGCTCAGTTTCTCAATTTGTGTAAATAGTGTTGCAACATATAAAAGGAGAATCAAAGATTTTGCTGCAACCTGGGGCTTATTGTCTTATAACCTAATTTATACAATTATCATGTGAAAGAAAATATGAAAATTGCATAACATGGAAAGGCGCTAAGAGCCTTTAAAAGACTTATTAGGCAAAACTAACAAGCAGGGGAGGCATATAAATGTCAACAGAACACAGGTGCACCATACGCTCATTCCCTCCTCTCTGCTGCCTCTCATTAGGGAATCATAATTTACAGCCAATCATTTAAGCTAAAGCCTCTTGCAACAGGCAAATTTAATTGCTTAGAAAACAAATCATTTCACAGAGAGGAGAGATATTCCGTTGTGAAATCTTTGCCATTCTAAAACGCTGCTGATATCATGCAATTTGGAGATTTAGTTTCAAGTCGCCCTTTAACACCTTTTTACCCTCTTATTCATTTTACAGTGCTGAATCCTCTCATGTTCATTTTAGCAGGTAGGCGCACAGCTTTAGCTTTCAGTACTGTGCCATATTAACCCTCAGTCAGATTTGCTGTGTGAAATGACTGTTATGGTCCAACACTGCTCATCTGTAGCAATACCTAACATCATTGGTGGCGGTTGTCATTTCACATTTTGGCCCTTTGGTTGCTAGTTTGTCTCCAAAGACGGTAGCTCAGTGCGTACAGTTCCTTCCCCGTGGTGTCTGTCTCTAAAACACAACATCACCCACATCACCCACTGCATCCAGGGTCTTCATTATACTGATTAATTAGGTAGGGATAAAAACAGGCTTTGAAAATACATCAAAGGATGGCATAATGTGCCTGTTAGGGCTCCAGTTCTTTGTCACGCAATTAAATTTTCATTGATTACCAGGCATAATCTGTTCTCGCCAACAAGACGAGGAGCACAACCTATTCATCAAGCACATCACCTCATCTAATGGGGCAGGATCCTCAAAGAGGCGGTGCATTCATCAGGAGCTAATTTATCAGGGAGTTATATTGAAAACAAAAACTCAAATGTACACAACATGCAAACAAATGAGCACCAAGGGACTACAAATCATATTATCAAACATGGCGTGCTACATACACATACAGTATCTCTAACAAGATGGAAAGTCTCCACAGATTCTCTGGAAGGGAAACGTCAGGATGTGGACTCTGTAACAGAAATGCTGGTGGCAGCATTGCTCTCTGGGGTTCAGTGGTGACTGATGATGTCCTCAGACATCTCTGCAGCCTGGAGACCAGCTAGTGCCACTCTGTATAATACGCTCGTCAGTGTGTGGTGCAGTGTGGGTTTCACTCCAGACTGAGAGAAAACAGTAGCTCACTGGATTCTGTTGTCTTTGCATAATTGTGCAGGTAATATGACAGGGTAGCATCTCGTGTGGCCAATTAGCCTGGGGGAAAAAATCATAAAGTACTTGCTGTGATGCATAAAAAAGACATGGTTTTGTCTTTTATTAAGGAGCTCTAGCTTAATTGTTACTGCTGTTTTCAAATTCTTATTTTTTTAAGAGTCACTCTCTATAAATTTGTCTTCTGCTTTTAGCTCATTACACCCTCATTTTGTGCACATAAACACCCTAAATAACCTTAATGGCTTTTAAATGTTTCTATAATCACCAAAGGTGAATTTGAGGGTACATTTGCATAAATAATGAGCAACTTATCTAGAATATTTCCATTTGATTGACCCTAACCCGGCCACTGAAAACCATGGAGCCTTGGGTTTAAATATATGTCAATATATGAAGATCTGGAACGAGCTTAAAAAATGCACATGTGTACCTTTCCAACCTTAAAGCTACCCATAAATGATGCTATATAAATAATAAATAATACTTTGGATCCTAACACGTTGTGATCCCTCAGATTATAAGAAGTCACTAGACAGCAAAAACAAAAAAGGAAAAGCAAAAAGGGCAACAAACAAAAAGAAACATCAAACCTGTGACAAATGATCTATAACAAATTATGATAGGGTTCTTTGCTGTGCTTTTGATTATTGCAGCACAGCATCCAACTCTCTCATTCTTCTCTCATCTGGATTATGGCAGTTATACAAGAGGAGCCAGTGAAAAGAGATCTCAGTATGTAAAGTATATCAAAACCATAAATAAGGAAAACAGATTTAAAAAGAAAACCAAAAGATACACACATTCAGTTGGATTTATGACATCAGGATTGAATGGCGTTTCATTGTAAAATCACTTGCATTTGAAAATAAATTTAAATTCCTCATATCAGCATCAAGTTAAACCTCCTATTAAAGCAGAGTAACTGGAGTAGCTGTAATGATTCACAGCTCTACTAAGAAGACATGACTGTCAGTGTGCATCACCGTGGTCGTCACTGAACAAATTCCTTCTGCAGTGCTTAAGTGCGCTCAGGTGTTACACAGAATCACAATATTCAGCCATATACGGCTAGATTAGTCCTCCACCATACAGGTGGCCTTTGCAGCCATCCCAGCACGACGTCACCCTTATCTGCGTTTACGCCATCCCTAAGATGCTGCGCAGATCTGGGAATGTTCTGTACAACTGTGCAAATAAACAGCGATCATGTCATCCGTACAGGCTATCTTTGAGCAGCAGCCCACTTCACTTCCCAGCATGCCTTCTCCACAGTTCGCTTTCATCTCCAGCTGTGTCTGGCGAAAGATATCATTACACAACCCGACACACTGTAACTCTTGCCCACTTGTAACATCAAGCATTTCCAGGGATAACACCCAAAGATGTTCCATTAAAAGTCAGCTGCGATGTGGTATTTCCCACGAATCATAATCTCATTTCTAACTGAAACGTGGACCCTCAGTCCCCCATAAATTCTCAGTTACAGACACTTCAAACTCCAGGCGACCCCGTGATTGTTTATTCAGGCACTCAAACACAGCTCTGGTCCTCCCACCTCCCTCCATTACTCCGTCCGGCTTTTGACCCACAAGGCCTTGCTGACAGCTGCTGTGCAATGTCCATGTGTGTGAAAGCAAAGAATTCTAGGAACCCGCTGTATTGGAAAAAAAAAATATCAATATTTAAAGTCAATGAGTGCAATCTAGAAAAAAAGAAGCATATTAACTTCATTTATATTCAATGAATTATGGATTAGATTCTGCTGCTTTAATGACTTGATGTAAATTCAGTATTATTCATAATGCAGAGGTGTAAAAGTGAGCAGCAACATGTGTTAGGACAATCAGTTAATTGAGTTAATTTGTCCTGCAATGATAAATGCAACCCTAAAACTGCATTTTTATTTAACATATTCAGGAAAAGTTTCCCATTAAGGCTCAACGCACCACACTTTCATATCTTATTATGACAACATAGGTTGTCAGTGCCTCACAAAACCATGACTAATGATACCTACGACCTTTTTCTGATCAACTATCTCTTGGTAAGTTTAAGCAACTAAAACTGCTTGGTTAAGGTTCAGTAAAGATTATGGTCATAATTAAAATGAACCAAAAAGTAACCAATGCACAAGGTCCATCCAACCCTTCCGTCCCTTGTTGACCCCACAGTGTGCCCCTACCTTCTCACTGACAGAGGAAACCCACCGAACATGATGCACTGCAACGTGAAAGTTTAGCCTTTAGCAGAGGAGGATAAACATCTATAGAGGAGAGGATAATTTTACAGTTACTTAAATCCCTTTTGCATGTCCATAACCTCCTAGATTGTGGGTACAAATAGGTACAAATAGGACTAGTATGCACTACTTGTTCTCTGTCAGTGGCTTTTTTTGCTGCACCAAGGCAACATCATGCTACTTCCACTTTTGCTACTGACAGATGCCCTTCATTATTCACGTCCACAATGGTTCTTGCCTTGAACACAGAAACATATTATTCTGTGCTTCAACAAATCACCAATGTTGTTATTTCAGTGGTGAAAACAGTTTCCAACCAAATGTAGATCATTTCAAACAAGGTATTTTTAGCTGGCTTTTCAATTGGGATCAGACTATTTGCAAGGATGTAATACACTAATAGTTTGTTACATTCAATACTTGTAATGATGTCAGATATGTCAACTTCTACATTACCCTGTCATTGCTGTCGGCAAACCGTAAAATAGTAAGAATAATCTCTAATCAAACTTTCATTATATGTCCCGACAGTGAACAACGAGCCTGCCCCGCCGGTACAAGAGAGAGAGAGAAACACAGAGGGTGAGGAGATACGGGATGCATTCATCACAAGCAATCTGATGTAACGCCAGAGGAGACAGCACATTGGCAAAGCGTCTGTCTGGGTTCACTTTAACTCGGTTACCCCTGTGTGGGCTCCAAATCGGGCCTGGGAGCATGTGCTCTCATCCAGCTCACAGCTGAGGCCCCAACACTAAAGCAACACAAGCCGGAAGACCAAAGTGACCAGCGGTTAGATCTGAGAGCTGCCAGTGCTCTGAGTTTACCTGTGTTATAGAAAAAGCCTCTTGCTGTCACGCCACGCACCCACAACATTCACACAAAATCTGTCAAATCATCCTCCATCTAAAGCACCAATCTGCGTCCGTCTGAACTTCCTTGTCTTATGTTGTGCTTTCACTGTGGAAAAAACATCCCTATCAGGGTCTATTTCCAAAAGCACTCCTTAGGTTCCTTTTTAGGGGATATGAGAGGAAACCTTGGCAGGCCACAGTTTTCCATGAGGTCAGTACACAAGGCATTCCAAGCAGAGTGTGAGATCTCTGGGAGGGTTGGTTAATTAAATAAATCACGTGATTTATGTACCTGATACACAGTTGATATGGACTTGTTTTAAAACTCACAACACAGCTGGACTAAAATGGGGTTCACATACACAGATACTGTACACAACAGGGGAGCAGAGGGAGGGGGGGGGGGGGGGGGGAAGGTTAGGAGAGGACAGGAGGGATGAAATATATAGGGAAATAAAACAAGCAGATGAAAGGTTAAGACATAAAACTTCAAAAAAACGATTTTGAATACATAACTCATGCACTACACTATAGTAAATTTATAAAAAGATCCATTAAACAAGGAATTTAAAGCTTTAAAACCTAACTTAGATTGAAGGAAGTCTTTAATTTGTAGTCATTGCTAATGTAGGAACGCCGAGTTGGGATTTCTTTCCAGGCTTTTAGGAGGTCAACTCAAATAACAGACGTATCTGTTTCAAGTGCTCCATCTGGGCTATCTGCTTTGAAAGTGTGCCCGTGTGGGCACGAAGAGAGAAAGAGTGAAGAGAAAGCGAGCACATGTTGTGTAATATGATACTGAAATTTGAAATAGTTTCTTTGGGGAATAGACGCTTATTCCCTGTGGCAAACATCTGGCAGGAGAGCGAAACCTACCTTCCTATTACGGCCAAGAATGACACGCACAAAGTCAAAACAAGTAGAGATAGACAGAATGATGAAATGATTGCTGAGCCAACGTGCCTGATTATTTGCAAAATGAGCCACTGACTTCATTGACAGATTGTGGAGTGGGTCAACTACTTAAAAAAGAATATCTCCAAATATTGTTGCAGTTATGAGAGTGTGTAGTTACTTAGTGAGAGAGCAGAGAAGATGAAACAGAATACAGCTAAATTGAATGAATGAATTGTTAAAACAGTGGAAACAGCTAATGGATACACAGTTGGCAATATCACGTTAGCTAAAAAATTAGTAGTTATAGCTGGTTAAACCTAAATTGAAATGCAAATGAAAATAGAGTATAAATGGTTTAGTTAGCTAAAACTACCCAAAAAAACCCCGGCTGGAATAGACAGGTAAATGTAATGTAATGGTTAAAATGTTTAGCAAAAAGTAATGAAAACAGTTTGAATAGTTATGTTAGGCAAGAGTAACGAGTTGCTGCTAGCGGAAAATAATGTTCAAAAAGCCATTTAAAACTAATGGATAAACCTTAGTTAGCTAGTTAGGAAATGGTAAAGCAAAAAAATAATGGTCAGTAAATGAAAAGTTACAGTCATAGTTAGCTAAAATTAATGGGTAAACAGTAAAAAACACAATATGAGTTGTTAGGAGTTTAAATTGAATGAAACATGTTTGTTAGTTAACATGGATAAACAGTTTACACATTTAGCTAAATGCAATGTTAATGGTACATGGTTGTAAGGTAGTATACAAACAGTTGAAAAACAGTAGCCTTCCCACCCATCCATCCTATACCGCTTATCTTTGCAGGGTTGCGGGGGTGCTGGAGCAAGTCCCTGCTGACACTGGTTGAGAGGGGGGAAGACAACCATTTACGCTCACACTCACACCTTGAGGCTATTTAGAGTGTGACAAAATCCACTTTTCTATCATTGATAAGAGCTAAATATCATCCAGTTTAAAATCACTTCCAAAGAATAAATTAGCAACATGACGTGATGCTGATAAAGGAGTTCATCTGACAGGGCTGTGGGGGTACGTCAGACACAGTGAGGGTTGGGAAGCACTTGCCTAGACTACAGTATGAATAATTAGTCACAGATGTCACTGCTGATGATGGTGGTGAGGATGACGAGGATAATTTTCTGTGGAATATAAAAAGAGCAGAGACACACTTACATCTAGGCTAGGAACTGGGCCAAGTGTGAATCAGGAGACGACTGCTAAAATTCACACACTATTAAGTGCCTTTGGTCCATTTGCTTTCCAAATGGCGTTTTGTTTTTGCCACACGTGATTGCGAGGGAGCAGCTGATGTTGTAAAAAATAAACAACATTTTGTGGTTGTTAATCCCGACACACTTGTCGCTCTGGTCCAGCACATGAGAAATTGCATATGAAAATCATCTAGTTTAGTGTCATTAAAAAACAAAACATATGCGACAAGTCTGCTATAATTTGACATGGTTGTTTCACGCCTGCCTTGTTATTTCTGGTCATTTTAACTGCAGCAGGGTCATGTTTTATTCAGCTGAATGCTCTTTTTAAAAATAGCTGCTGCTTGTCTTGCTCCTCTTGCTCCTCTGAATATTTCTTTTCTCTAACTCACATTTATTTTTCTTGCATTTTTGACTTTCCACCTTCCTCCTCTTGGTCTCTAATTCAAAGAGTATGTTTGCTTTCTCTCTCTTTGCAGCCTGTGCGGCACAATCACCTGCCTCTGTCACCTGATTCCTCTGATGTATGCACACACGCTCTGTCCCTCCTCCAGCTGCTCTCTGGGAGCAGATGCTGCCCTAAACTGACATGTGCTGGCGAAGGGGAGCCATGCTTAGTCTGGCACATAACACACACAGATCAGTTTACTCAGCAAAAAGGAAAACAATATGGAAAAACCCTGGATTAGATGAGGAAAACTGAGAGGCACAATGATAAATATAAGTGTTAGGTTACACAAAGCATTTTAATTGAACAATGAGATCAGAAATTACATTGTGTATATATTGCAGTGTATTATATGTCTTTGTCATCCTTGTGTTGTGTTGTTGTAGATGTTTTATCCTCACTTCTTCTAACAAATATGTTTGGGAAAGGTTTTAGGACTAGAGCCCAACCAGTGAGTAACAAGAAACTGCAGGACATCATTGCCAATGATGAGTATGAGGAAATTTAGAAACAGTGAGTACATTACATGGTTGGTCTATTAAGATAACTGACAATTATACTTTATAGTGTATTACTCAGCACGTATCTTGGTCACAGTTTAATCAAATTTAATTTATTAGGAAAATATATCAGTATAGGTCTAAAAATTCAGTATCTCATATGTGGCTACTTTGAAGAATTATGGTGACAATTTCGGAAAATTTCTTGCCAATGTTTAGATTAGAAGTTAGAAAATCGATGCCATTCTCATTTCGTGCTCTGTAGATATGAAGCTGGAGCCACAAGATAGGTGACTTAGCTTAGCATAAAGCCTAA
The DNA here is from genome assembly GCF_042242105.1 of Pempheris klunzingeri. Classification (NCBI taxonomy): domain Eukaryota; kingdom Metazoa; phylum Chordata; class Actinopteri; order Acropomatiformes; family Pempheridae; genus Pempheris; species Pempheris klunzingeri. Next base: position 14,510,635 of record NC_092029.1, on the reverse strand, counting down.
CACTGTCAAAAGGTAGGAACCCCCTGTAAAAAGCTCAACTTGTCACTTTAAAACTTCCTGATTTTTATGGTTTAAAAACAAGATAGAAGATGTTAATTAGCGAGCTTTCGAGGAGGTGGTTGGTGGATTTTGTTACCTGGCTGTTTACCCCTGCTTCCAGTCTTTATGCTAAGCTAAGCAAAGCTAAGCTAACAGTCTAAACATGGTATAAAATTCATATATGATGACACAATTATGAGAGTGGTATCGATGTTCTTATCAAACTCTTATCTTAAATTATTCCTTAAACAAAGTCAGGATGTATGTAGCTGAATGTCAGACTTTGGCTTTCTAACTGTAGTATAAGATCTAAGAAGGTCTCATGTTACAATGAAAACTGTTGAATATTAGTATATTTAAGGATTATTCATTGCAGAATATGGTGAGAGGGATTGTTTTCCAACTTTTTAATAGCTAGGAGAAAAATAGGAAATATAGGACAAATGGGAGAAAATATAACTTTACACATTTTTAAGAAAAACTGCTGATTGAAACCAACCATGGACTGTAGTAGGTAAAGATGGACGACATGATAGCCTCTTCCATGTAAGCAGATACGACATGGGCCAACCTAGAAGGTCTAAATACACGTCAAATGGCTGCGGTTCCAAATGACGACACCAGCACAATGTGCCAGCGCCGATATGCAGAATATTTTGGCTTAACTTTTGTGCAACGGAACTGAGGAAGTGGGGACACGTCCTCCATCTTCATATACCGTCTATGACAACTACCACACCTGGATAAGGAACTTGCGGGAATCGCTTCAAACCTTTACTCTGCACATGCAAGGCCTGAATCAACTGCAAGACCTCTGTTTTAATTTGCAGTGAGTCGAGTCGCATATTTAAGCACAAACCCACACGAGGTGGTGACATCAATGCTCTCACAAAGGCAGGCAGTGTGTGTGTGGTCGCCCGACAGTGGAGACATGGGTGCCCATCAACGTCCTGGCTGAGCTGTTTGACTGGGCTCTTTGCCGCATTGTAAAGCTATCATATGTCATGTCATGTGATGCAAGAGACTACCGCTGGCACCTGGCTTAATGACCAGATGCAATTAAATCAAGTAATGGATCTTATTAAGGTGTTATATGAACCCCTAACTGCCTGTCCTGATCCTCCTCTGTACTGAACATAATGTCTGTTGTCTGTCTTCCTTTTACTTTATTTTCTCTGTACAATACTGACAGAGCAATCTGAAGAAAATAACAAAACAGTAAAGCTATTTTACTTAAAGCTGTTTCATAAGCTGGCCTCAATTGTTAAACATAAAAATCATGGAGACACAAGAGTCTGCAATAGCGTTTTCAAGATGTACATGTTTATTACATGTTCTCTGCATTTGCTCCACTCATATATAAATGTTATAATTGTAAAAGTTAATACAATGAATGTGCATCCCTGTTGAAGTGACATTGAAGCCCTCGATGGTAAAATTAATATTACATGCAAACATGTGGGAAAATTCCCAAATAAAGCATGTAGACTGCTATAACTTTGTCCAAACTATTATCGAAAGACCATCCAGTTTTAACTGTGTCGGGTCTCCTTGTCACCTTGGTGAGATAACCGGTGCCTCAGGCTGCCCATATGGCGGGAGCAGACAGACAGGCAGCAGAGCATCAGCTCCACCTCCGCTCAATCTGCAGGTTCACCTTACCAGACCTGGGTCACACAGTATCTGCAAATCCATCCGTAGCATTTGTTTTAACCTACTTGGAGAATTGGATGGATGAGGTTTATTCCATCAGCACCATTGAGATTTTTATTTATTTTACTTGCCAAGCAGGTCAAGCAGGTACTTTTATTAAAATCTTGTCTATCTTGTCTTTACATTAGCGTTAGGAAAATAACTGGCTTTTTCTGTTTTCACAGGAGTCTTCCCTTTGTGTTCTTATGTGGCAGAACCAGACAGTCAGGGACCCAGACTGAAAAACCATTATAATAAGGGAACGCAAATGTCACTCCACTCAAGTTAATGCTCCAGTCTGATATTCATTAGGAGCCCAAACAGCGAGACTGCCCCACTGATTCATTAGATGACAATAATTCAACAAAACAAAAGATAGTGTTAAAGCTCATCTTGAGGCGTAAACAGCAATGATTATATGCAGTTTTCAGATTTATTTGTGAGGCTTGTGTCGAGATTTATGTACATGACTACATTTCCCATAAACTGGCATCTTTCCTTTGTAAGACTAGAGTGCAGCGCAGTAGATCAAGACCATCAATTTCCTCAGCCATTACTTTTTAATGTTGCAATGATAGGCAATGAGCTAATGTAAATGTCTTTTTGTTGCAGCACCAAAGAAGGAGTTTAAAGGCTCCCTGCTTTGTATTTGGATCATTCCAAAGTGGGAGGCGCTGCCACATTAGTGTAGTGTAGTAAAAACAAATACGCAGGATTACACAGAGGCTTAATCAAATGAATTTGACCAAAACAGGACAGTGGAAAAAGTATCCTGTGACTCTTAAGCAGTTTGTCACTGTCAAAAGCCTTTTTCTTAGTCATTGTAATCCAAGTAATTGCAGTTTACAGCACAGACAGTGGACCAATGCTGGGCAGAGATGAGTCTTTCTATTGTATACCCAAGAGGACATTCTTCATTATAATGATGGGAACGAAAATCATCAGCATACCCACAAGCATAAATAGGAATGGTCCCTCGCTGTTATGGTTTATTGCCTTTTATGCAATGCTCGTGTTCACTGCAATCCAATCACCACCACAAGAAAGTGGATATTGGACAATTCTGCAAAAATCTGGATCACATTCAACAACAACATTTATTTTTCCTCAAACGCCAACGCCTCTAAAATTCTTATTTCTCCAATGCCTGCCCATGGCATCGATAGCGTGGTTAGGGTTAGGGAAGATTGTGGTTATGGCAAATAAGTTTAGGACAGTATAACACTTGGTTACGGTTGGGGAAAAATCATGTTTATGGTTTATAAAAAGGCAACTTTTAATTAAGGGTGCGTTCTGATCGTACACGCTCAAGGGCAGGGTGAAAGAGAGGGGCCAGACAAAAGTTCAAAGCCTGCTTACTGTCTCACACAGCTGACCAGTCACAGCGTTAAGATTGTATGAATGTTGGATTGTCAAACTGGACTTGCTACATTGTTGGCCAATTACTTTTCGCCTTGCTACATAGCAAGGTCACACTACTCCCTTAACTGGCAGCAGATGTTGGCGATGGATGCAAGTTGTGAGGTGGAGAATCTTCAAATATCTGAAATATAACATTTCAAGGACAACTGAGCTGATGAAATGATACTCCATTGTAGCATGCGTGAAAAATTAGAAGGGACAGGACAATCAAATGACTAATTGGTAATAAAGATGAAAACATGACAGCTAATGTCATTATTGGTAGTGTTACCATGGAGGAAATGCTTGAAATGCAGCTTTGACCAATCAGATTGCTTCAGTTCCCATTGGTGGAAACTGCAATGAACAATAAATACTCTAGCGCTGTTTTCCACCGCCACACGTCGGGCATGTGGTTGGAGAGCAGACAGCACCACTGACAGCTGTGATATTAGGATTATTCCAGAGAAAATAGGTTAGCAGCCTGTTGTTTTAGCCCAAGGTTGTCACAGGGTGTGTGTGTTTTTTTTTTTTTGTATGGATATTAAATGCGTACTCGCGCTTCAATTGCGGCCCTCGGGGGTAAACACAGCTCACCTATCACTGTTATTGTTATTATCATTAGGCCCCAGTGTGTGACAGTCCACTTCATCCAGGTTGGCTTGCTGAGATTAAGCAGATGCTGGAAACAAATTGGAAAACAAATTCCCCTGGGAGACTATATGCGAGCTACAGTCGCTTGGTGCTGTCGGACCAAATCATTCCAGTGCTCTGAGCAAGTCGGAGTAGCGTAAAGCTAATACAACACCCGGGTCACCAAAGTATTCAACACAATGCCCCTCTCTGGACTCGGAGAAGGTTGAAGCCGTCAGGAGCCAGTGAGTTGTGAGAAAATCACTTCAGGTTGTTATGATAAGGACGGCAATGAGAGAGCTCCGGTTTTGCTGTGAACCATAAACATACAGTATTAGCTTCTCACCTCTCACCTCAGTGTTTAGACACTCTCCACACTGCTGAGGAGCCTTCCATGCTTGATGTGGAAAGATGATTTTCTTCTGTAGTTTTTCTTTTTTGGCACATGTTTGTACTGAGGCAGAGAAGCTAAGGCAACTGAGGCTCCACCATCTCTGGGCGCTGTGGAGGCAGCTCAGCGCTTTGGGCACATAATCAACACTCTGCCGGCTGATATAAACCCCCCCCCCCCCCCCCACCCGTCTGAGAGAAATGTGTGTGAGATCTGCGTTTCATGACATTGTGTGTTCCTCAGGGAGAGTTTCTCTGGTGCGGTCGTGTGACTGGCTGTATATCAGCTTTTTATAGCAGCAGAGGGTAGTTGTAATTTTGGTTTTTGTGCCCTGCAATGCGGCCTGGACAGAGCTTCAACTGGTATGTTGATTCAATTTATAATTTGAAGCAGCTGACACTAATTTGTATTTCAAAAAAGATGTTTTTGGCATAATTTTTTAGGAATAAATGTCATTTGTCAGGTGATTCAGATATTTTACATTTACTTTGTGTGCCGTCTCTGTGTGTTGTGCTGTGATTATATATACAACATCACTACTGTGGCTCTACACAGTCGCTCTAATGCTCATTGAAGGGGGTACAAAGAGTTCAAACACAGTAAAACATGCAAGGACACACAGACACACACCACTCATATACCAATGCACACATAATGAGCTTCTCAGGGCAAATTCCCCCATAGCATTCAGACACTTCTCTATGAAATAAACACAGACAATTTGCCGCTCAGTGCCGGCTGTAACGTTGTGTCTCTTGAGCATCATTGAGAAAAATGTCTAGATGCTGTTTCTGTTTGTGCCCTCTCCCACATTTCTGCATAATTTGCCAAACACAATGCATGTCCTTTCAGTCAGTTCATATGAAAGTGCTTGCATGGATTTTTGAGATTAATGCTCCCAAAGCCTATGAGCTGCGGCGACGTGGACAACAAATACGTACACATTAATTTCTGAGAGACTAAATCTCTTTACGTATCTGTAAAGTTGGGAAGGAATTCAGCCCCTCACAGCCTCCCTGTTATATTTTGTCGTGCAGAATACAAGCACAAGATAAACAAGTAAACCTTTGGTCCTAAGATGCACTTATAGACCTCTGATTTATAACTATAAGTTCAGTGAGAACCCAAAATCAAGTCTTTTTAGGTAGGGTTACATTAGATATAACACGTCTTCACTTACATGAAGAGATGTTACACAGAGATATCACTGTATAATAATTTGACATTTACTTTCAGGTGAGTTATGATTAAGTGAAATTCAACTTGGCTTTTATTGATTAGTTATGTGATGGCACTGAATGTGTGAGAGGGAGCAAAGAGAGAGCATCAGTTAGTTAAAAACGCTATGATTTTTTGTTCTTTCACAGGCATCAGAGATCGATTTTTAAATGTATTTTGTCCTTGAAGACTTGATGACCATTGTGAGCTTGATGGACACTGACCACTTCATAATTTAAACTGCTCCCTGTTTGGTAACAGCCAACAGAACACAAGCATTGACCGACAAGACTTCAAGTTGGGTCTCGTTGAGTTCCTTTTTTGCTCACATGCTGTAGATATTTCTTAATTCGTAAATGCATTTGATATGAATGAAAATGAAAACTATAGGAAGAGAGTGTAGGGCATGTTATTACAGTTGTTCAACTATTGTCTAATTTCTTTGTTTGTTTTTTTTACTTTTACATACGAGTGTCCAGGTTGCTGATTCAGCAATGACATCAGCGTGTTAAAATGCCATCTGATTAATTTAAAGGGGTGAATGTCTGAAAGGGGCCTAAATATAGAAGAGGAGAAGGCCCACTGAGTCAAATGAAGCCTAACTTTCATTGGCGAAAACTGCTCAAATGACAAAAAAAGTAGCCCAAATTACCAGAAACCCACCCCAAAACCATTTTTACCCTCCAAATAAAATAAAAAGTATCCCATTTCAGTGGAAAACTTTCCAATCTAGCAACACTGCCAGTAAAAAAAAGGTTTATATAAATCCTGCCTTTCTCTCTGTGGCATACTCGACTGCAAAAATAAAGAGCCACAGCCTTATTACCAGCATTGTTCCTGGAATCACATCCCAACCTTAACTGTCTGCACACTGAACAAGTTTCCAATACCTTTCCTTTTCAGGTCAACAGAGGGGAAACACAGTGACACAGCCTTATACATGGCACAGCCCCATGACAGTCTACTCTGCACAGAGGTGCACATTACATATCTCATTTTCCTTTGAGCCTCAGTCTGTAAGTTGGCACCAATAATCTTTATTACTGATCAGAGAAAAAGGTCTTGATGGCTGTTTAGACTGAGCTCAATGTTGTTCAAATAATTTCATCATGTACACAGATGTAGACAATGGAATTACCAAAAAAGAAACATTACAGCATGCTTTATGATTCAATATTAAATGCTGAGTCTGATGGTTTTCCATATCCTTCTCACCAAAACCAACAATGAATTGTAGTTCTTTTAAAGCCAATCCCACATGCACCACTCTGCTGCTATGAATACTCTCTAGAGCGCCGAATGTGTGTTAATCCGATGCTGAAAATAGTCCCCCCAAAAAAAGCCCTATTTACTCCAGTTTTAGTAATGTTTGATAAAAACCTAGAGTGCGCAGCTATTTCAGGTAATTGTTTAGCTTTTGCAATACATTTTTAAAGATTTACATCTGCAGTAGGAACCAAAAGGACCACAGACAAAAGTATTGAGAGACTGTGGTTGGTTTTGTTCTTTTTAATGGGATTTGTTGACAGCACGAAAAACATAGAGTAACACCAGAATTATCCTTTAAAGTAAGTAATTATACCAATTATTTCTCATGTAAACTGAGGCAACATATTTCCTTACAGTGTTAATGGAGTTGTAACACACATTTAGTGTCTGGAGCTCTGGGGCACATCTCAGTTAATCTCAAATATCCACTGGAAGGATTAGGACATTACCTCACTAAAAGCTCTGGGTTGTATAGAGCCACATAATTCAATGTTCCAGGACATGAGATTATGGGCCTTCTTCAATTCTGAGAAAAAATAGCGAAAAGAGTTCTCATCTCTGATCAAATAAACCACACACAAGTCAGTTTGCCACAGTATAGCTGAGACTTTACACATCATGTAATGTCTATTCATATTCTGGAAAATAATCAGTAGGAAACTTCAAGTGAAAGAGAGTCAGATCTCACTACTGTGTACTATTTTATTTGGTCAAACTCCAGTCAGCCCCCGCTGGATTATGAAGTCTAATAAATACAAAGTCCTGTTTTGTTTAGTGAGTCAGGCAAGCACTCAACTTTCCATTGAGGCAGCAGAGCATAAAGCAGACGTACAATAGGTAAACATTCGCTGGTCATGTGAACGGAGCAGCAGCAGCAATGAGAGTCACTTCTATCAACTTTCTCAGACGTTACTCCCTCAGATCCAGAACAGCAACAAGCTCTCAGCCAATAATAGCTGCAAATGTTTCTCTCTGTAAACTCAGTTTGTACCTCCAGCTCAGTGCGGTCGGGCTCAGCGATGCTGAAAATGTAAGCGTTACTGTTAAGGTGCTTTTAATTAAAGAGACTGCATGTTGCAAGTGCTGGAAACGACATGCAAAACCCATTAAACACTTTCGCACACATGGATTTGTTTGCTTTGTTTCTAATTATTTATACATCTACTGAGTTATGGAGGTGTCGGTGTGTTTTATTTTCCCTGGTACCTCTGTGATATTTACCCTATTCAATAACTTCAGTACAATGATTACCATTATGAAACAAAGAACCTATTAAAATCCACTTTGCTGTAGCACCGCTGTTTTAATTAAAGTTTGTTGCTCATTCAGGTCCACTTAGTAAACGCTGGAAACTTTACTGAACTTTCAAGAAACAAATCCGCCAAGTTGCCATCACAAGAACAGTGAATATTCACAGGCCCGACTCTTTAAAGCTGCATCAGCCAAGACAATTATTCAGCCGTTATAATTATACTCTCCAAGGCATCATGCGACAGCAGGTAAGATCTTCTCCTCTAATTTCTGGAGCAACTTTCAAACCCAGAGTTACAAGGCACCTCATAAAACAGGTGCACATAAAATGCCATGCCATGACATTAATAAAAATAACAATAAAAAGACGTCAAATCATTGTAGTACGTATTGAATTACAGAAATTCCTGACTCTGGGGGTTGGGATTTTGAAAAGCTTTTTGTCCAAAAAGTGTGTGGTTTCAGGTGTGAACAAAAAGAGCTTCTGACAATTTCTGGGATTTTGGCCAGATTTTAAGCTCAGCCAAACCGTGCTGAGAGGACAGACATCAAATGTATCTCTGTGCCACCACTAATAATGCTTATTGTCTTGTGTACAAGCTAACATTTCAGCATATACATGTACAGATTCTGAACAGTTACACTTAAACAGTGGTTTATGGCCTATTGAGAGAAAAGCATTAGTTTTCATCAGAAGTCCATTAGAAACCAATAGTACAACATTTAACACATCAAAACAATGTTGAAATCAGTGTTGATTAACTCGACCAAAGGGCCAAACACAGTAAAGTGGGAGCCGTTATTAGAGAGTAATCACAAGGGCACACAAGATCAATCTGAGAGACTGCAAGATGATCAACAAGTAGGTGAAGAGGATGAAAAACCTTTTTCTGATCCCTGTAGGATAGCTTTCAACAAGTCCTCCGAATTGAATAACAAAATAATCTCTTTTTAAAGTGTCTCAAGAAAAAAAGGTTGGAAACAACAGTCCTAAACAACACGAGTGCTCCATCCATGAAGAAGCTGATTCATCAGGACAACTGGACTTCTCCCCCAACACTGCTTGTGCAGTGACAATTATTCATTACAGTACATTTCACAATTTCTCCAGACCTGCCAGCAGGTCTATTTCAAATTCTTCTGAGGAGCCACAGAACAACCTGCAGAGATGCTTTAATATGATGATAATTCTCTTTCACCTTTTTGTGAATACCCCCCTCTCTGACCCCTCCTCTTGTCTCAGCCCCTGTGTCTTATTCAGCCGTCTTCGTTTTGAAGTTGATCGTCTTGTAACGTCAGTGGCACAGAGCTGTGCAAATCAAACAGAGAGCTTAGTCATCCTGTCACTGCTTTACATTATCAGTGACAGCCCGTGGCAACACTGGCCGCTCTGTCTTGATTAAGGTATTGCTAACATGAACGTATGACCTTTGGAGCCTAAAGCCTGTTGTGTAATTTCCTAAATTGACTGACTTTAATTAGAACAGAGCCTTCTTTATTTTCTTTTGCAAAAATGTTTATTGTTGTCATATTGCATCTTAGTGTGTGAGGGGGGCAGAGCTTGACACTTGAGTTATACACGGTAATTAGCTCTGTTCGGGGGCACTTTTATGTAAGCACCAGGATGAGCTACAGTTACCTTATCTGCCAAATCACTTAAAACACAGCAGCAGCTCCGCAGCTCCACAGCAGGGCCAGGATCAATTCACCCCCAATTCAATTAAACTGTAAACTGAAACTGCTCTGGTTGATTATAAACCATTCTCTCTCAAAGCCTTCGTTACTGATGGGCTGCAAGAATCATTTTCACATTTGTTTTGCAACGATTGAACAATTTTAAATACTGAGTTCTGAGAGCACTGCTGCTATTAAAAGAAAGAAGTCCTGTGAAGGAAAAAATAATCAAAAGCCTCTAAAGTATTTCTTGACATGTCCTAATGTACATAACAACCTGAGTGAGCATCCAGGCTCTAATCTTCGTGATGGAGCAAAACAGACGGCAGTGTTTTGAGATCAATGGTAACACTAGCCTGGCTACATGCTAGTGACAATGCCATCGTGCTAATGCTTAACATGTATAATGGTGACCATGTTTACCACCTTAGTTAAAGTTACCACGCTAATATTTGGGTCAGGGTTAAGCGCAAAACAAAAGTATAGTTGATAAGATAATACCATTAGTTTTGCAGGTTTTAGGTCATAAACAAAAATATTGGACAAATTTTGACCTGATGATGGTGCTTGATGACAAGTTAAAGGGTCACTAAAATGACTGCAGTTCAACCCGAGGGGGAAGTGATTGTTCACCAAATTGGAAACCAATCTAGTTGACAAGACATTTCACTCTGAGCCACAAATGCTAACCCTACAGTGGCGCTAGAGGAGAAGTCAGGAAGGAAACATCATGAACATTGGTATAAAACTTTCAGTCAATCCATCCAGATGTCTATGAAAGCTCCTCTACATTTGAGTTATTTTCTGCAGTATGTGTGTGTAAAAAGTAATAATAATGTTCGGTCACAGAGAAAAACAGCATTTCTATTGTCTCTCTGCTGTTGCCAGTACATCACTAAGTGACATACAGGCAATGTTTTATTACAGCTGTGTATCCAGCTATCCTCTGTCTGTCTGATGATGTGTGCTGATGTGGAATAGCTGGTGAGAGTTATATTCTTTGTGCTCTCAGCCACTTACTGCACTAACCTCTTAAGCTGACTGAATAATAATGATGATACTAATGTAAGTAATTACCATTAATAATTCAGGATGTGCTCCGTAATTATGCAATACTGAAAATGGATTCATGCCTGGTGCCAAATCAAAGTCCATGATGTCAGGGATGAAAATAGAAAAAAAATGATCAGATATTTTATTTATTATCAGTCCACATATAGAAACAGTAGGTTCACTGACCCAGAGAAGATTAGTAGAGCACGTCTGCTCTTTTTCAGCAGCGGCCTGCTTCACATTCATACACTAATGCGCTTCCACACTTGGTAGCTGCCCAGTACATCAACAACTGATGTACTGGTGGTGACAGAGCAACTAAACCAGAGCTGGAAGGGCTTCAGCTCTCTGGTCCAAGCCACGTTTAATGTGATGGAAGAGTGTTTGCCTGCAAACCAACCAGCAGATTTTCCTCATCAGTCCAAGGCTTTAACACTGACTGTGTGCTATCATTTGGAATTTTAGCGGCCCGCATACCCCGAATGCATTCACTTCCCCTCTCTCCACAACAAGTTCCATAATCTGTTGATAAACTACAGACGATGAGCAAAACACTGAGGTCATGTCTGCCGAATCAATGAGAGGCAAACGGCCAAATGATCTTTGAGAAAAAACTATTTAACAAGAGGTGATTCAGAATAATAAAAATCCAAGCAATGCAGGAGATTTGGAAGGAATGTTTGCCTAACTACAACCATATTGTGACTTTAAAGGGTCTTATTCTTAAAAAGAGTTCCGTTTATGAGCTTAGCAAGAAGGTTAATGACTTCAGAGATTAGACATTAGACAAAAGGCCAGGTGTCAAAATGTTTTTGCAAGAATAACTTTCCACCACTTTAAAGAACTAGATCAGTTAGTAGTTAGGGTCAAGTCATCCAAAATACCAAAAAACTTACTTACTCACTTACTTTCTGCTGATATCTAACTATTTTTGGTTTTATTTGCCAAGTTTTTTGTGATATGCAGCTGTTGGTGAATCTCATTCCAACACCAACATGTCTTTTTTACAAACAGTAGTATATTTTTTGGGACTGTTTTTTCTGATGAAAACTTTCACAGCGAGGTCTGAGGTCATTACAGTTTTATTTAATGCTGTCAGTGCCACAAACAAAATTCCATTCACCTCCATTGAATTGGGATGAAGGCAGGAATCTCAGACACAGGAATTCAAAAACCTGGACAAATAGAATCAAAATGATCTGCTTGGCTACACACCAATAGATATTTATGTTATAAAAATTTTGTAATTACACATGATTATATCAGTATGACTGAAAAAAAACCACAGCAATTCTACGAACACACAAAAACATCAGTAGTGGACGTTTTGTTTTCTGCAATATCTGGACACAATCAGAGTGTGGTTCTGATAAATTAAATGTATTGTTAACATATGGTAAGGGTTCATAAAGTAAGCTAAGGTGCATTAAAGGTTACTTAAACACTAAAGGTAGGTAATTATTATGGTTACAGTTACTAAAAAGCTAATTGCAGTTTTTTACAGGGCATGAATTCCAGTCTCCTGTAATGTCAGACATGCTACACCCACCATCCACCACCCCGATCGATACACCTTTACTTTTCACCTCTCTGGCACTGACCATTGGCATTAGACGTAAACTGTGAGGTGAGTAATCATGTAATGTGAATGTAATTCTTTGATGTACTGGGCTGCAACTATAGAGACTCCTCATAAGAAAGTTTCGGGAAGATGCCATTTTTCTGTGCTGTGAGCACCACAAATGAAATTCCATTCACCTCCACTGCTTTAAAGTAAATGAAGAAATGTCAGAGATGTACAGTATTTCTCCAAACCTGGACGGAAAAATCCTGACTTTCTGCTTGACTCGGTACTACCAGAAGTAAATGAGAAAATATGTTTGTGTATGTGTGTGTGTGTGTGTTAACTGATCCTGTAGCGTGTGCGAACATATTGTGCATCACACAAAGACTACTGTATGTCAACATGTAAAAAAAAAGAAGAAAACACAAGTCAGCCAGCTGCCGAAGAAGAACAGCATAACACATTTGACACATTCCTGTTGTTATCACATGTCATTCAGCACATCAGATAACACACAGAAGATGTGAGCAGTGGTGTATTCATGATGCGTATTTGTCCTCCACGTGGTCTTTATGACCTTGAAGTGCAACATGTGCAGGGAGTGCTGTGGTCACATGAACTGACGTGGCAGTGACAAGATGTGCACCCCTGGAGAGCGATGACGGTGTTTCTACCCACGAGGAATTTTAGCGAATTCGGGCAGGGGAGCGCCCCCTATCTCCCCGCCATATTCAGAGCGCTTTCTCACCTAAAGCTCATTTATTTCCCCCTTGCGGCATTTCTCACCTTGCCTCAACCATTTTCCCTCGCGGGTGGTGAATGATGGACACCCTGCCTTCTATCCTCTGCGGAAAATGATGACTGATTACTGATTGCGGCTTCTTCACTCATTTTTAATTACTAGTAGAGCAAGCTGGGGCCAGATCTTGTCACATGTCAGCTGTTTTCCACTGCAGATTGTAGACATGTAAATTGAAATGTATATTTATTGACAGCTTTCCAGGATGTCATTTGTCCTCATAGAATCGACAGCCCGCCAGGCTTCAGGCTGACTCATTGTCACTTGTACTCTTTTTAGAAACTTGATATTTCATATAGAGAACACTGTTTTCGACTTTAGCACTCTGGTCCTTAGGGGTGTCCTGTGTTGGATATGATGTCCTGAGTCCTCATTTCTTAAATGACTTTAATTATAATTTCAACGAATATGACAGGAAATAAGAGGTTCTATTTTTATACTTTGGTTGGTGACAGAAATAGATTCAGCCTCGCTACGATTTAGCTTCATATAAAACAACAAATGAGATGTTACACCCTCTTAGTGTGGCTCAACATTTAGACTTTACTGTGAGTCATGGCTGCATGATATTGTGTATACAGTAGAGTATCTACAGTGTTAATGTTGTGTGCCAAGAGGCCAATGGAACAGCGAGGGTCTGGTGTTGTCATTAATACTTAATGGCAGGCTGAAACGCCAATCACTGTGTTTGTAGCAGGCTCTGGGCTCGCAATTACAGAATGCGGTTACAGACACCCAGGGTTGGGTTAGTGTGCAATTAGTTGCCTGCATCTGATAGGGTTACAAGTCACAGGTCACTACTGACAACTGCCCCGGTCACTAAATACCGGAGACTGGCTCAGACAGGGGATGGTGATAAGGATGGCTTCTAAATAGATGAAAAGATGTTAAATAGAGACTGTGTTACTTTTGTAAGAACAACTAAGACAAGCGCCCTCTAATATGGGAAATGGGAAATTTGTAGGCAATAAAACACAGTATTTCCTATTTCATTTCACTCAAGTGTTTTGCCACTGCAGCCTTGCTTGGTCTGGTATGACCAGTTGCTTATGGTGGTTAATGTTAGCTAATGCTATCAAACGTTAGATAGATTCTGTGGAAATGACATTAATGAGTTTAATTCCTGACTTTCTAACCCTTATTGTAACAAAAAAGAGATTATTGGGAAATTAAGACAAATTCAACACGTCTTTATCTTGTAATTGTCACTTGTGTCCACATGTTACTATTACGTAGTGTTGCCTTGGACATACCATCTTAAAAGTGACACCAAGTAAACAATGCATATTTGTCTTTTTGCTTTCATTTTGCAATATTTAAAATGTTTGACTAAGTTAAGCTTGGAGTTGTAGTTGCAAACAGAGTGTTGTGCAAAGAATTAAGAAACAGGCTATATTTTGAAGGGTGTATAACAAAATGAGTAAAGAGCTGGGAGCCTTGTGTTGTCAGGGCCTTCTGGAGCAGGAATAATGAGAAAGAGCACAAGCGAAGAGGCAAATGAATGTCTCATAACTTAACTTTCCCGGAGCATCTTCGCTAATGACAACCTTTACTTATGAGCAGCAGGATTTCATGTTTGGAGAGACGCTTGTCCTTAATCGTCCTTCACTTCACTATAAAAGGCTCTGGCGATGACCTTTTTCTCTGTATTCAGTTTATAACAATGTCTCCTCTCTGCTCGGTCTGTGTGAAACAATACGCAGGACGTTTATACAGCAGTAACGGGGTTTCGAGCTGCCACCAACACCTCATGCTGATATGGAAAACTTGTGCCAGTGATGGCCATTATTCAGATTATGCAAGATCTTATTATGGTATTTTTAACCGTGTTTACTGCCACTATGATAATAATATATCATCCTGTAAACAGGAAGTTAATATTCTATGGTATAAGGACCTTATTCTTAACCCTCCAGAGTCTTGGGGTAAAATGTCCGTTTTTTACTACTTTTCATTTTACCTTTGTGTTTCCCATTAAAACTGTTTAGCTTGCTTTCTTTGTGTTTGTGTCTTTGACGCCGACGGGCGGTCCGAGACTCCGAAGAGTTAAAATACAGTTGGCACACCTGTTGTGCTTATATATTATCATGTTGTGTTAATGTAGCTATAAGCATGTTGTCTATGTCTTCAGCAGTGGTGGACTGAGGTACTTGCACATCATCTGACTATTTCCATCTTATGTTATTCCTACTCCACCACATTTCAGAGGGAAACACTTGCGCTTTTTATTTCACTGCAGTTATCAGATAGCTACAGTTGCTCATTTCTCAGCAGATTCATATTCTAAGCATGACATTTATAGTTTCATAATTGATAGAATCATATAAAACAAGATGCATTGTCACAGATCAACCTACCATGTATGTAAAAATCGTTAAAATCACCTGCAAATGGACCAACTGTAAAATGCTATACATGTATCCTTCAGCAGCAGTAGAATAAGTAATAATAAAACACATTTTGCCAGTAAAGCTTATGTACTTTTACTTGTCAGTTACTTGTCTTATAATGGAGTATATTATATTGCAGTGTTGTCACTTTAACTCAAGTAAATATCTAATGATTAAGTGTGTACATTAATATTGCATATTCTGAAGAGTTGCAGGTCACTTTTCACCTGTTGCACTTGAGTTTATGAATTTTGTTACTCAAATAATAATGTAATGTTCCTATGAGTGTCTGCTAGAGTTTTCCAGTCTGGATTTAGAGTCTTGCAGTGACGTTAGTCCACAAATGAGTTCACAAGAGTTTGCAGTCATGGATCCAGCCTCATATTAAACAAATAACCGAGATATGAGCCAGTGACTCAACTTTTTCCTGCGGTAAAATAAAAGTCAAAGTTCACAGAGATGATCTCTCAGGGGTGCTCTCTTACCTATGGTCGTGATCACAGTGATGGCGAAGTAAAAGGAGCCGGCGAATTTCCACTGCACCCCGGCTTTGTGCGGCTTCAGCTGCAGCACCACCTTCTCCAGCTCGTCAAAGTCCACCGTGGACAAGTTGAACGTCTTGAGCAGCTCCGCTTTCCTCAGGTCCAGCTCCCTCCTCTGGGTCGTCTCCTTCTGGGATTCCAGCGCGTCGAAGATCGCGGCGCCGACTATCAGGTAGGTGAAGGTGCCGATGATGAGGGCGAGGGTCCTCACGTTTTGCCTCTTCATGGTGGTGTGGTGTGTGTCAGGGGGACGGGCGGAGTGTGAGCGCGGGTCTGGAGGATGGGGAGCTCGGCTGGCTCATGGCTGTGCTGCTCTGACGGAGCAGAGAGGCTCTCTGATTACTTTATGAGCACAGGAGCTGTTCATTCAGCACCACCCCTCCCACTGGAGGAATCCTCCCCCTCCGTCCATCCATCCTCCCCCATCCGCCCCCCCCCCCCCGCCCCCCCCATCCTCCCTCACATCGCAGAGGAAATATTGTGCTTATCCCAGTTTAACCCTCATTGCAAAATACTGAGTGCTCTCTTCATTTAACTTGGTTGCATGTGTCATAATAGCTGCAGTGTTTAGATCTCTTCCTTAAGTAAAGGTAACAATACAACAATGTAAAAAAAACTGTCCGCTACAAGCAAAAGTCCCTTTCAGTCTCAAATTCAAAACCTTATTATCGGCAAAAATATATTATAATTATATTCAGATCATTTACTTAAAGTACAAACACAGTACTGTGGAAATGTTCCACTACAAGTCAAAGTTCTGCATTCAAAGCTTTACCCAAAGTGAACTTTTTTGTCATTTTGTCACTTTCACTCAGCAATTCTGTCAGCGTCTGAGTTTGGTCTCCTGGGAAAACAACACAAAGGAAGTGCGTCAACCATTGTGGAAGAGGGTAGTGCTTTGGTTTTCTCCAAACACCCAGGAAAAGTGCCATGGCTTTGAAACCACTTTTGCATAATGGCCAAACCTAAATTACAACAATGGCGCCCATCACATGACGGGATTGGTTTTCCCCTGTAGTCAATCGATGTAGAGACCGGAGAGGCCTAAACTGGCATTCTGTCTACTAAATCAGTAAGTAACACAACCTGCCTGCTTATCAACACTACTGCATGGTTTGCTCTGCTTTTATCACAGCACCAAGATCCGGGTTTCTAGTTGAAAATCTGGTTGTCTTTGTGACAGCAGCACACATAATAATAATACCATTTGGTTGAGCTAATTTAAACTACTTTATATAGATCTTGGGCAGTTTAATCTACAGCAATGCATCATGGTCTATAAGATCATCGCTGGACAAGAATGGCATGAACTATTGTAATCTGAGAAGCGGCTAAAAGCTGTCAGGCAAATGTGGTGGAATAAAAAGAACAATTTTTGACTGAAAGTAGAAAGTTGCATGAAATTCAAATACTAAAGAACAAACCCTGTGACTGAGTGATTCACTACAAATCAATCACATGTTTTTAATAACGACCCACCAAAGCAGAGTGTTTTTTCACCATATTCCGAATAACTTTAAAATGATATAAAAACCCAGTAGCTACAGTAATTAAACCTTGAAGCCCTTTTCCTTTTAGTTTAGTAATTTATGATATTAAATATCATATTTTCTTTCTGTTCAGACAACAAATGTCTTAAAGCACGTTCCTACCACTGTAAGTTGTCAACCAGTATAGAGACATAGCAATGCATATACACGCTGTGCTGTGTACATTTAAGTAGCTGTGAACTTTTTTGGGGTGTTCTCTGTGTTTTCATCTCAGAGCTTTGACGCTTTTGTTTTCAGTTCATGAAAACTAATTGTGATATCGCCTGGCCATCTAAAAAAAAAATGTCTTGTTCAGCCTTCAGATGAATTAAAAGACACTTTAAGGACTCAGCTGTCCAGTTTTTCCTGTAGGTATGATTTGCTTTAATGTTTTTTTCGATAGCCAAAATTAGCATCCCCTATTTATGTGAGTTACGGATGCACCCTGCTAACCGAGCAAGCTAGCTGGTTCCATGCTCTCGTCCTAAAAGCCAAGATGGCGAAGGCCAAAGTGCCAAACTCAGGGCTTGAAAAAGGTAGTCCAGAAAACAGGGGTCACCTCACCTCACCTGGCCACATCCACTTCTTTAATACGGTTTAAAACTGAGGCATGGCAGCTCAGCAGTGCCAACTATTGGACAGGTGAGGTGCAACAGAATCTGCACAGATAAGATGCTGAAGATAAACACAAAACACAGAGGCTAGTACAAGCTGATGGGACCTGAATAGAATAGAATTCATATAATTGTAAACTAGCCATCTATTTATCAAAAGAAGCCATTTTGAGCTTCAGGAGATTGTGATGGACATTCTCTGACTGAAATGACCGATCAAACTGACTTTTAACCGGCAGTAACTCCCTAAAACTTAACTTTAAACGTATCATATGACAGGGTCACTTTTCAGTGGATGTAACACAAAATGTTTGTCTTTTGGAGGAAATCCCATGAATTCCCATGAGACCATGTGGACTCCAGCAGCCTGGTGACCACTGTACTACTTAAGCAGAGCAGCTGGGGGTAAAAAGCCCCTTTATTCATTCACTGCTGTGAGAGGGTTTTTGTTTTTTCATTCAAATGAAAGGAAACTTCTCTATTTATGAGTGATGCTCTGAAAATGACTCACCACAGAGCTCAACAGGACCCAGCTGTTATTTTGGCTCCAAAGAAAACTCAAACGTCCGCTCTTTGGCCTCATCTTTTCCCTTTGCGGTAAGGCAATACCAGAAGCATTTCTTTTTTTTTTTCAAACTTGAGAATAAATAAACCCCATATGAAACTCCCCAACCATGTCAAAATATTGTATGTTTACATTGTACGGCAATGTAGTGTGTGTGGAGTGTTTAAGCAGAAAGAGAAACACATGATGATGATGATTTGACGCAGAGAGACAAAATGTCAAGTGAAAGTCTAACTGGGGCCAAATTCGATGACCTTTAGTGTCACTGGTTTCCAGTCAGTGGTTCCCTGATGTGTTAGTGCGTCAGTGGGAGACGGAGACTCTGTTTGGTGAGGTCAAGGCAATCCCAATCATATTTCATTTCTTTTTATTCCTTCATTATTACTCATTTTTCCCCACAAACAAATGTTTTCTTTTGCACAAGAATGGAGTACAGATATTAATACCTCAGCCAGCCTGTGACAGGCGGTGACATCTGTGCTGCACCTCACCTGCTCTATCATTGACTGATAGATCCTGGCTAATCTTAAGTTCCACACTGTGAGCCCGGCCGAAAATAGCTCTGGCTTCAATAACCAGGTCAGTCAAGTCAACCGTGACTGAGCCTGCATAAATCCTCCCTTCACAAACTGAAGTGCTGCATGCTGATCAATATGTCAATTAATCCATGACACTTTGATCATAAATGTGGCCTTTCAGTAAATGCTCTTTGGAAGGTAAAGACTGAGGGCATAATGAATAACATCTATACCCCTTCTCTTGTCTACAAAGGCTTTCTGATATTGATTTTCAGTATATAGGAAACAAATCTGATCTTTATGAGAGAAATGGTTTCTCAGTGCTTCATGTTTTCTCCAGCCATTCTTTGGCTCCCAGTTTCAAGCCAACTAGTTCCTACTGATGACATCAATCTTTTAAAAAATAGGCCAGAATGTATCCCTTCATTTTTAAAAAGGCTCAGTTATTTCCTCAGCGCTGTGGGTTCTAGCAAGCATTACTAAAATAAGAATAAAGAGTGCATTATAAGGGAACTATTTTCAGCTGTGGATTAATACAAATTTGATGCTCTAAGAAGTATTTCAGCTGGCGGATATATGTGGGATAAACTTAGAATAAATGTATCATACATTTTTATCACAATGAAGGATCAAATCACCCCATTGATCATTGATTGAGTAAAGACAATACTTGTTTAGAGGCTAAATTCATTATTGGTTTTTGATTTTCATGGGATTTGTTGACAATAAGACACACAGAATATCACTCCACTCAACTTTTAATGGTTACATTTACAATCAGAGGTGACACCCTAACAGGTATTCATGTCATCACCCACTCCACAATGCGTCAATGCACTCAAAGGCAAATGAGAAACCACTTTACAAGCTGACAGACCAACAGAAACAAAAACAAATGTTTTTAATATCGTGCGTGTGTGTGTTATTTATCTCTCAGGTCATCTCCCTATCTGAAATAAAAGGTTTGGTCCCAGCTGTAGTGTCCTGCAGACCTGCAGGGCTTCGGCTGCAGGCCGCTCAGCTCTCCGCGTAATCACCAATACATCCTCATGAGCGCGAGCATTTCCTGCAGCCACTGAACCATCAGCCAAAATTTTCCGGTGGCAGGTTCCGACCCCAGGCGGTGTGAGCAGGGGATCGAGTCTGGACTCTCATTACTGTGATTTTGGAGAGGCTGCAAAGCACACACTGCAGTCAGAGCTTTGATGTGCTTTAAACTTTGTGGGTGGTCAGAATGGAAACCTCCAAAAAGTGCACTGCTGCATAACTAAAGTTCCCCCTGGTGAGAATGCACTGAGGAAAAAAATAATGAAGAAGTAGGTTAGTTATTGATTTTGTTGTTGTTTTATTTATGGTTCTTTAAAATAGGTGTCTGAAAATATTTTTCAGTGACTCAACCGAGCAAGAATCTCCGAACTGTACACTGTATTTCAAGTAACCCTGCAAAATGGCATTTAGTAATTGCAAAAAATAAACCCTTATGCAATATTTATTTGATTTCTAAAGCTACTGCAGCCTTTTTCTGATAATGCACAAGTCAAGTAAACAAGAAAACCCAGCAGACACACTAAATGTCTCAATGTATTTGCTGCGCATCTCTAAACTGTGATTTAGTTGTGATTCATCCCCTCTCACATGAACAGGCCTTCAGTTTGATGACATAGTCTTTGAGATGTGTCCTCTGTGACATACAAAGACACACAGATAAATAACTCAGCGGAAAGTTCAGGAGGAGAAACAGTAGACACAGACGGGTCATCGGGCACTGGCAGAAGTGTGACCTCGCAGCAAAGTTAGCAAACTGTAGCTTAGCCTTACGAGGCATGCTGATGCTCAAAATACAACCTCACAACCTCACATCATCAGGGCCTGATCCACCTGCTTGAAGACCCTACTGGACTTGCAAAATTATTTAGGGGCCTCTAGTGAGTCCTGCCTCCCTTTCCTCTCAATGCAGTGTGCATCTTGTCATCTTTATCTTTATGTATCAATTATGTTGTTATTATTATTCAGGTGCATTTAATGCCTTTATTCGACATCTCAGAGTATACAGGATATAAGGAAGAGAAGAAATTCTGCAGCATAACCCCAGGATGTCCGGCAAGTAAACAATATCAAAACAAATATATTCATTAATTTGTGGTTGTGCAATGATTAGTGGTTTAAGCGATCTGTGGATCAACAGAAAATGTGCTGACAAGAACTTTCATAATGGTTTAAGTCATTTATCAGGCAAAAATGAGAAAGTCTGTAGTTTTAGTTGGAAAAAGTCAAGATTCTCAGTTTTTTTTTTGTTTATATGAGTGTTAATTAAATGCATTTGGGTTTTGGACTGTTGGTCAGACAAAACAATCACATCTTTTGTCCTGCGTCTGGAGACAGAAGCCAGCTTTGCTCATTGGATAAGCAAGGTTTTCACACCAACAGTGAAATTGTTTGTTGTACATACGACTTCTATCGCACATCTGTCTGTCCTGAAAGTGGGGTGCTGCTTTTCCTCATCCTCATTCCTCATCATATAAGGACTTGTAGACTGTGTTACTTTAGGCTGTGTGAATAAAACTTGAAAGAACTTTTTTGTGTAAGGTGTTATTATTACTACTGTGTACAAAACAAGTTAACTCTCCTGTGCATACTTAGTGTTAGACAGTGTCTTTAAATGGATCACTGATCAGTCTTTTCGTGACGTGAATGTTCTATAAAGTCCCAAACAAAAATCCCTACCGATGGGAGTGATGCACATTGAATTTGAGACCATCCAGGCAATAATAATCCAACTCTATAACCCACATATGTGTATATGTACACACAAACACACACATACACACAGCTAGCATGTTAGCTTCACGTGTTGGCTCTTGCACTCGTTGCCAGGGCTCGGGGTGTATAAGGCTGACTAAACATCACTGAAGAGCACATTACATAATGCCATGATATCAGGACATCATTAAGGCAAAGCCAGGGAGACAGGAGCCATCCTAACCCCCCCCAGCCTGCACCCCAGCATCTACCCTACCAGCAAAGCACCCTGGGAGGGGTGCCCTTCAGCTGCCTACATCTCATTACATGAGGTTCAACGTGGCCTGCAGCTTCCCGCTGACATTCAATTAAAGTCTTTCATTTTCCCATCATTTGCTCTGCTTCCATGACTCTGCCGCCGCTCCTGCTGTCATTTGATAATTATTCCAAACATCCCTCCAATTAGAGGTGAATCTATTTATTATCCTCAGCACCTCAGTGAGCATGATACACCTGTGCTGCTCCTCAGGATGAGAGGAAGTCAGAGGAGGGCAGGCAGTGACCCACTGTAACATGCGTGTCGTGGACATTTTTTGAACTGCAAAAGCAGCACTGAGAGTGGCACTGGCGGTTCATGGTTCACGTGTCTCCACCTCGAACCAGAAAAGCCTTTGAATATTTAGCTATGATTGAGTTGTACCACTGAACCATGCGACTGTGGGTCAAATCTAAATTCAATATGCATGAAATTGTCTAATTTATGAATTGATCGTTTTATCTGAGAGGGTACAAATAGTTTTCTCTTTAGAAAATGTATTCATTTGTCATTATCAGTGTCCTGATTCCATGCTATAGTATAATATATATCAATACTAAAAAGTGTGCTCTTATTACGATGTTTTTGCAGGAAATATATGAGGAATTTGTCAAATATTCATTTACTTGTTACGGAAAATGGATGCCAATAGAGATATTATTCATTTTAAATGTGAAAACTTGGACTGTGTATCAAAATAGTGGCTGGAGGTTAGAAGAATACACCTACTTCAGTACGAACACAGACCTGTCATCCCACAGTCGGTCTCAGTCTCTGTGCTCCTTAACAAGTCATCCCTGCTGCCTGCGTTACCACCATCCACTCTAATCAACACTGTCACATGACTGTTGTGATATTACATAAGACTTGTCTCTCTGTGTGAATATTTCTGCCATTACCCACCCTGTCACCAGCTTTTCCTCCCATAGATCCACAATAAACATTGACAGCATGACCCTCATTAAACCTAAAGTGCAAAATGTCACATATTGAATGCACGCTATTGATTTAGCTCTAAATAGATCAATGGTAGACAAAATACCAGGGACACATGTAGAAATTATAACAAATGAGGACAAGAGGAGCTCCTCGGAAATAATATGGCCAAAAAAGGGTATTGTGGGTGAAAATAATGCTCATTATGCAATTAGATATAATTGATGGCAATGTAAGTTATATCAGGGATGATGTTAGCATTATCTTAGCATTATCTAGCCATTATCTTGTGTTTTAACAGTTAAGGTCTGGATCTCATTTTCAAGACGCTTGCTCTTGGCATTTTCTATTCAAAACTTAAGTCTAGTAAAGCTGAATTTAATAAGAAAAACACAGTAAATGCACAATAGAGAGTCTGAGGACCTTTTTGCGTCCTCATAAGGTGCTGTGAGGTTACAGCATTATATCGGCCGCCCCCCTCCTGTAATGTTGATGCTAATGATTGAGAGCGTAAACTCTGGGTTTGTGCTGCAGTCCGGGGTCCCACTGAGAGACGCATCTGACACACAGTAATGAGACACTTAACTGCTCTTTAGATCTCCAGCTGAGCCTCCAGTGGAGTGGACATGAGACTGCCAGTCTGTCTGCCGGTCAGGGTGACTCTCAGGTCATTATCTGTCATGCTTACCAAAATGTTTTGCTTAGATGTTTCTCAGACTTTTCTTGTTAGGAGGTTATTAACACAATTCATGTCAATACCAGCGTTAAGATTTCAGATTAATTGAGGAGATGAAAGACAAATGTAAGCACTTTAAGAGCTTGTCCTGTGTCCAGCTGTCTTTTTCTTCACTGTTCAAACATAGAGGTGGATTTTTTCCCCTCATATAAAAGCTTTGGGTTAGTGACTCTCGGTGACAATGATCTTCAGACATATTGCCTCAAAGAGTTACCCAGGACTAACTTTATAATTGAATTATGTCACAATGTATTTATTGGTTTATTTAACATGGACAGAGCACATGATAAACACTGCTTTGTCAGAACCGCACAGCACTGTCCAAAAGCACCTGTACATTATTATTCGCTTTATCATTTTTTAATCTTCATTGAAAGCACTTCGTTGCAAAAACTGCCTGAAATAAATAAGAGGAAGTGGGTGTTTAGCATTAGCATGACAAGCGATACGCGTCACTGTGGCCAAAGCAACGTCATATTTCATCAAGTAAAAAGATGGATCAAACTATAGTAAAACCACATAAGCTTCTTTAGTCAATTCTACAAAAAGCTGGTGCACTTTTCAATATCCCACATGCACTAGCTATAAGGGACTGTGTGAGTGAGTCACACTTGGCTTGATTGCTGTCTGCCATTGATTGCACTTCCGCCCTGTTCCCCCTCATGGCAAACAAGTTCAACAGGTCACTTTTTTAATAGCATCGCCAAATGAGGGGTTGTATTAAAGAAACAACATGCCGACTGTAGCTGCACTCAGCCAGGACTGTTCTTTATGTGTCTGTTGAAAATGATAATGCTGCATTTTGTTTATATTTTGACTTCTTTCCAGGCAGCGAACCCCTCATTTGACCTTAAGGCCACTGCTGTTTTCTTCAAGGAAAGCTAATGGGATGGAGGAGGTTGCTTTACTCAGGTTCAGAAGACGGACGACTGAAGACATTAAACTAAGACAAGAAACATCGAGTGTGACTGCAAGGTTTAAAGGTCACGTCCAGGTCCTGATCAGGGTTGGCAGGCCGCATGATAGAATTTAATCCTGGGCTGAAAGTGTCTTCAGCTGCAGACACTGGTCACAACTCCTCCGCAGATACAGCCATGTAAGGAGAGATGTGGGCACACCAGAGTCTGTTAGGATGTGTCCCACACTGTCACTGTAGGGATGTGGTGGCCTGCTGTTCTCTCTGCACCGGGTACGTTTCCCAAAATATTTCTTGGTCGGTGATAGAAAGTTCTAGTGACATTCCCCTGTGAAGGTTTTTTCCAGTGGAGGAGAGTTCAGTTTTATTCTATTATAAAACAGTACATATACTGTACAGTGCTGTGCAAAAGTTTTAGGCAGGTGTGAAGATATGCTGTAAAGCAGGGGTGTCCAAACTATGGCCCACGGGCCAACTGCGGCCCGTGGTCCAATTTTCATTGGCCCGCAGAAAATTCTAAAAATGTATTGTAATACGGCCCACACATGGAACCTGCACTGGACTGTGTTGTACTTCTTAGTCTCACCGCTAGGTGGAGTAACTGTCTTGAACGAGGCAGCTTCTCTATAAAATGAGTAAGTGAAGAAGAAATGTGCTACAGGTGACCCAAAATGGCGGAATTAAGGAAACGTAAGAGAGCAAGTGATGCGATGACAGCACAGCTAATAACTAATGAAGATCACTTTTGCATTATGGAGGAGCTGCTTGATGTTAGCAGTCTAAAGAGCACCACGACGGGTGAGGATGTTTTTGAAGCTGTGCCAGGTGCAGTTGGCATGATGGGACTTAAATTGGACGAGCTGTGTGGAGGTACGACGGATGGGGCTCCAGCTGGGACAGGTGAGCTCAAAGGAATGGCCTCTATGGTGTCCGCTGAGGGGCAAGAAAGTGGAGGTAAGGCTGTTAATTCGAGCACCAGGGCTCTAGCACAGACTAATTCAAGCTTCCCTCTCTGAGCCTCCCTGATGATATTGCATGACGGATAAGTGTCTGTCTTTATTTCTCAGCATTGAGGACACCAATAATCATGACCAAATCCCCAACTCCATTTGCAGAAATGCAGCCCCAAACTTCCAAGGAACCAACTTCACTGTTGCCTGCAGACACTCATTACCGTATCGCTCAGTGAACAAACTGCCTTCTGCTACAGCCAAATATTTCACATTTTGACTCATCAGTCAGGAGCACCTGCTGCCATTTTTTTTGCACACAGGTTCCTCTGTTTTCATGCATAGTTATGTCGCTTCCATGAAGACTATATCTGGCCAGACTTCTCTGGACAGTAGCTGGGTGCACCTGGGTCCAGGTTTTTCTTCTGTTCGCTCACTTTGAATTTTATAAAGTGATAAAAATAAACAATTGAATTTCATATTTTTTAAAGCATTCTTACTTCACACCTGCCTCCGACTTTTGCACTGTACTGTATATGTATACGTATATACATATATTATACACCTAAAGTATAGACATTTTTTTTATTGACTAGTGTGTTTTTATGCGTTGGAGGTGTTTTTAATCATGCAGCATGATAATAAAGGCTTTTGTACTGAATCGGTGTGTCTTGAATTTTTGGAGAGGATCCATTCCTTTTTCTTGTCTACCTGTGCATCAGGACAGGTAGACAGGACCAGCTTTGTGTTCCATCACTGTCAGATTCCTCCATGGCTCTTTGGACCACCACTTTGGCCCCCTGACATGTCTCAGTACCCAAAACTAATGATCATCCTGTCAGTTTGGCTACATTACACTTGGTGGTGTACTGAGAAGCAAGGAGGCAAACTCTAAAGGGACCCTGGTGGTAAATTCTCACAGTTCTCACAGAGTCTTTCTCTAACTGTCAAATGCCATCTCAGCATATTCACACCATCATTAGCGAGAATAAAGCTCACAGAAGTTTCACCATGAAGCTGTAAACTGCACCAGAATTCTTACTCCCCCATTATGTTCTTTCACAGACTGATGTAGGCGTGAATAATCTTTTTTTGGGACTTATTCTCCTATTATACAGTTGAGTAACTGTGTGAAATAGATTAGAAAAATAGTTGTTTTTTTTCTTATGCAAATGTAACAAATCTAAAGCAAACCTTTGTGAATGTCAGAAACATGTACGTTTTACTGTCACATGCTGTCAGTGCTTAAGAAAATGAACATAAATTCAGTCACACAAAGTCAGCAGGTGGGCTGCAGGATTTTATGTTCCAGGTGAGGGTGAGTGTATATTAAAAGCTTTGAAAGGTGCTCATTATTTGAGGACAACAGCAAAAGCAAACTCAGCTCTACTGTAAATCCTAGTTGACAGGTAGTCAGTGACGGATATGTCTGAGAAGACAGAAGCTTTCAATGTAATGTGCTGAAGATTGTGTCATTAGAATGAATAATTCATGGCAGATTTACGAGCGCCTACAGAAAATCTCATGGGGGAAGATGTGCCTATAGCTGTCAGCTGATGAATTCTTTAAGCACACCTACTGCTGCTCTTCCCCGATGTGTTATTCATAAGTCACGGCTCAGTCAGGGTTCAAAACATTGTATTTCACTTCAAGTGCTGCCGGGGGCTTTGAATTGTTTCAACAGTGATGCCTGATTGATTTTAGAGCACCAGGCGGCACACACTGTAAAAGTGCCCCACTTGTTGCTGTCACTTGTTGCTGGTAAAAGAAAGCTTCGACTTAATGTGGTTGTTATGGGTTCTCTGAAAATCAGTTAATCTATTGAGGGCTATAAATAAACAGTTGCAGTATTATGCAAAAATGTAAATATTTCAAGGGTAACAAAAGAACCGTTAAATCTAAATTAGACATGCATGGAAACAGGGGAATGCCAACAAATGCAAAAGCCAGTCTGTTAAAACATGCTTTTAACATGTTGTATAGCCTACAAACTTTCTATGCTCTCAACTATTTAAACAAAAAACATTTCAGTCCCCACAGACTCACCAGTGGGCCTGTCGTTTTAACACATTGTTGTTCAAACTTTAAACTGCATTAAAAGCCACAAAATGTACGTCATGCTGGGGTAACTGAATATTCTAACATTTTCCTGGATATAAGCATGATATGTTGTATATATGTCACTGTGATAGAGCCTGCTGTGGGGGCCGAAACCATGTCTTTTCTAGCTTTGAAGCTCCTTGAGGGAAACTGTGCAGGGGCAGTCAGGGTTCAAGGGGTTACTTTAAGTGCAGCAGCAGTCTGACACATATTATATTCTTTCTCTACTTGTTCTGATGATTTTCTGAAGCAATAAAAATGCACATACTAAGTTAAATATTCAAACTTGTCATGACCAGAGTGGAATATCTTTGGTAAATATCATGATTTGGATTAGAAGTTAAAGTGAAGTTCTGCAGGACTGAAGAATGCTTTCAAGCTCAATGTGCCTTTGGTGCATTTACTTTGGCAGGAAAACGATTAGAGCGTGAAAAATGCTTCTCAAAAGCACTCGAAGATGTCGTGAGGAACACGTGACGAGGACAGTAAGTGCTACATGTGCAGGTCAAGATTAAAGGTCATATTGTAAAGTCCAGCTGAGCTGAGGACAGCTGTAGGGAGACAATCTGCTGAGAGACATGGAGTTCACTGAGCAGGACACACACACACACACACACACACACACAGACACCATAACCACAACCAGACACAAAACACACACAGAGATATGTACGAACACCCTCACAGCTTAAAATGACACCACAGAACAAGGTCTGCTTTCATGTTTACACAAACAGACGCACACACACACTTGCATGCAGTATGCACAAAAATGCAAAGACACACACATTCACAGGGAGACAAAGATAAACAGGCAGTGAGAACAGTTAACCTCCGGCTGTTTATGAGTGCAGGACAAGGCACAGGTCAGAGGTCAGGGTTTCCAGCCACATGTGATCCAGATTATCACACCGCAGGACCCAACCGGATCTGAAGGAAACCTGGACCTCACAGAGCTGAAATGTGCCCGTGTTAAAGCTGTCAGGGATCAGGAGCAGCATTATGTTATATTAATAGCACGACTTTTAGCTTCATGAAAACGTCTCGACTACAGGGAAGACGCCTCACTGTTACTTCAACAGTGTTGCAACATTACCATCTGGTGGAGTGTTTTATACTGTATCTAACTGGATTAGTACAGTAATCATATGAAATATTATTTACATGTTTCTGATTGGGTCACATCTACAATCATCTGTAGCTAAGAAAGCAACAACAGACTGCAGAACAGCTCAGGAGTATACCAAGGTTTGAAATCATCACTCACAGACAAGACAGGTGAGTAAAGGACAAGTTTACTGTGTCAGAAAGGCAGGCAGGATGAAGGCAAAAGGCTTAAACATACGACTAAGAAGGAAGGACTGAGTGGAAATGGACTGGTTTATACCTGGAGACTGACGAAGAAATGGGAAGTCGGTTTGAAAAGAGAAGGTTTGCACCGAAAACCCCACAGAAATACCTTTAGGATTACTTTTTAATAATAAAAGGGCTTGAGCTGCAGCAAAACAGAGTGCAGACGTCCAAACTGCTCACGTCTTACAGAGGCGTCCAGGAACCAGGCTGCTCCGGGGCAAGAACTTACTTTAATCTAAATAAACGTTGGCAGAACCTCTCAGGAAGCACTCAGTGTGTGTGTGGAGCGTGATAACCGCGTGTTTTCTAAGTGGCTGAAGCTTCAACAGACTGTAATACCTCTGTATGTGATGCTCTGTACATGAAGCTCAAGAGCGACGCTTTGTTTAGAGGGTGCTTTACAATCACATGTCTCTTTCATTATGACTGACAGGAAAGAAGCAAACTTCATAAATATTTACAACTCGTGGATGTTAAGTGTCATTCAGTGAATAATGTCACTTTCAGTTTTTCGCTCTCAATGTGGTTTATCATGACAACTTGACATTTACCCAAGAGAGCAAATAAGTTGAACAAAAAAAAGGATTTATTCTATTAAGACTATAAATCATTCATAAATTTATAAAGTCTAGTACAGTATCTGTTTTTTTTTTTCTTATGTAGCAAATGGGGCAACAGCTTGCATTCTGTTGTGCAACCCTGTGTTGTAGAATGACAAATAAATGAATATTATAGCTTATATGTACCTGCAAGATGTGATAATGCAATTGTGTTTAATTTTATTGGTCTTGAATTTCTTTGGGTTTTACACAGTTGGATCGTACAAAACAAGCAATAAAATATGTCACTTTGAGCATCAGGAAATGTTAAAACACTCTCACTTTTCACTGTTTTCTGGCAGTTTAGAAACCAAACGATTAAAGGAACAGATCAACATTTTGCACTGTGCTTTATTTTCTGATTTTTCTCTGTGTCCAGGACTGCACCACTTCAGTCTGACCAGCAGATGGCGGCAGTTCTCAGTCAGCAAAGTCAAAGTTTTAAAGTTCCTCAACAGCTGTTTGCCTGCTTGTTTGTTCTCGAGAAATCAGAGCACTTTGGAAGCACTCGCAAACATATATATCTGAACACTAACTTGTTTTTTTTTTTTTCTTCTTCTCTAAATTAAGGTTTCTGAAGTGGCCAAGTTTGAGATTTAACTGGTGAACAGACTTCGCTGGAAAATGCCACTGGAGCCAAAATAGCAGACTGGTGAGGTCTGCTCTGCTTCCTTTAACCAGCCTCCCTCAGATCAGTCTCACAGTCCTGATGCTGCTGCTGCTGCTGCTTCGTTCAACTCTGAGACGTCAGGAAACGAGGCGGTGCCACAGTGCAGCACAGGGTCATATCCCAGCCCACAGCATATAGCCCACACCGGGGAAGCTCTGCCTGCCACTCGGTCTCTCCTAGAAAACACTGGCAGCTTCTTTTGTTTTTATTTTGTGCGCCCTGCAGCATGGAAGTCACCAAAGGAGAGGAGCGCACGGCCGAGCAGGCTGCCTCTTTATTTGGGGCTTCAGAGCTGGAGAGTCAGAGGAGGAATACTGAACGGGGAGCCAAGAGGAGCAATCACTGGAAAGTCATTACTGGGGTACGTTCAATGCACCTAACACACCTCTACAGTAACTCCTCTCCAACTCCACAGACAACACTTGAAGGCCACATGGTTTATGATACTTTAACACTCTTGAAGTAAAATATTGCAGCTTTTAAAAAAAAAAAGTGCTTTCAAACTCACACACATTGGGTCTTGCGGCACTTTTAACCAAATGGTTAAAATGTATGTAAAGTGATATATTACAGTGGACCTGTGTGGTCCTGAGAACACCTAGTCACCTACATGTCATTTTGTACTTTCTGTGTCTTGATAAGATGCTGGGTTATAGTGACCGTTAGGGCTGAAACAAGTAGTACAGAGATCATAGTTTCTACTGCAAATCTTTGGGTTTAAGACTTTTGAATACAGACATTTGAAGCCCTGGGCTGCAGGATTTCATGACTAAATTATTATTCTATGATCGTTTGTTGCAGCCCTGGTGACTGTATTTGACTTTATCAGAAGGCAAAGACATTACACAGCAGGAATCCAATGCCACAGCCTCAGGTCTGCATTTCTTCACTGTTTACTCTCAGTGTGATTAATCCACAGCTGTCACACGGCCGAGACGGCCGCTGCTGCCACTGGTGTGAAAGTGGAAACAAAATGTTTTCACTTCAGTGCAAAAAGACAGAAGGCCAGAAGTGTGTCTGCAGAAGGAGGTGAATCACAGATGTTGGTGTAAAGCAGGACTTTAGCTGAAAGACTAAAGAGAAAAGTTTGAGCTACGTGATTGTTGCAGTCAGAAAGTCACAGAGCACTTCTGGGCGATAGATCCTATTTCAGATATTCAATCTGGATGTTAAAAGGGGTTTCAGGGCAGGGACACTGGACCGAGAAGTTCAGCTTAGAAAACAGTGAAACGTGGTGATGGCAACATCCTGGAGCATAAATAGCTTCTCAATAGCGACAAAACCCCCAAATATTCCTGAAATATTCAACTTAATCTGAAGTTAGACCAAGAAAAGCTACAAA
This sequence comes from Pempheris klunzingeri, assembly GCF_042242105.1. Lineage (NCBI taxonomy): Eukaryota > Metazoa > Chordata > Actinopteri > Acropomatiformes > Pempheridae > Pempheris > Pempheris klunzingeri. The sequence continues at coordinate 14,478,836 of NC_092029.1, read as the reverse complement.
TTCTCACATTTGATAACTTAAGCGAATAATCAGTTCTGAGAATTGGTTCCCATATGGCACCGTCATATGTCATATGTCCACTACACAGCCTGTGTTATGACAGTTTATCTTAAATTAACAACCTGTGGACTTCACATACTGGACTTTTACAAGGTCTGCCCTGTTCATCTTGTAGTTAGCAGAGTTTTAAAGGCAAATGCTGCTGTTTCTGGGTTTAAATTAGCTGCTTTAAGGGCTTGTTGGTGCTTTAAGATCAAACAACAAGCCCAGCTGACTTTCCATCACTGTCTTCATGTATCTCATGGCCCGAACGAAGATCTGCTTGGACATCAGAAATACTGTTTTGTTTGTATTCAGCCCCCAAATTTTATTCTTCACAGACAACAGCAGCCTGAATTGTTCACAGCTCCTTGAGGCACTGAGACAAGCCACACACACTCTACAGAGTGCATTTGTGGCCTCGCATGGACACTGAAACCATAATTAATCGAACTGCAAAGAAAAAATGTAATCAGATGCTGCTGTTGTGAAGCTGTGATGGGGGCTAAGACAAAATAAATTGACACATTTGGCCAAATGTCACATTTTCAGGGAGATACTCCACATAGCTCTACACCCACTGATCCACTGTAGCTCATCACTGAAATCTAAACTGTACAGATGGGAAATCATCTGACCGTACACAAAACTTTCACACTATTTACTAGCAATCTCCAGCTAAAACCTCAGGACCCAGTGTTTTCATCTGCCTGGTACTGATTAAATACACATTGTGGGGCAAAGTCTAGACAACAGCTCTGTCCTGTCACACATCAGCCACCGTACATCTGTTAGTAATCGCAGTAGTGGTACATGTTACACTGTCTGTGCTGTTCAAGGTCTTGCAAAATTATAATTGCAACATCTTGTGACTAAGGACCAAAAGGAGGGCTCCACCATGAATGTTTTCAGACTAATGGCAGCTTTAGGAGGACACGTTCATGCTTGTGTCTTCATGTGGACGCCGTCCAGTTTGATTCAGACCACCCGGCGCTCCAATCAGATCATTACCGTCTAGACAATACAGGCAATAACTGGAGCTGGTTTCAGAGTCAGACGAGTAGGTTTGCTCCAGACAGACAGTTTACTTTTACAGCCCACAAAGACCATGTCTTTGCCAACGAGCCCGTCCCTCCCAGGTCCCCCTCTCTCTTCACCTATAGCTGGAGAAAATGAGCACACGTACCCAGACACCATGAACACACAGCGGCATATTTTCATACCCGTCTAGGAATTCGCGTGTACGTGGATCACCCTAAATGGATCACTGCTGCAGGCAATGATTCCCACAACCTTACATTCATGACTAACTCCACACTACTACAGCTTTCAGGGGGAATAAATGAAAGGGCATGAATTACTCCGGCATGAAGACATCTAATCTAGAGCTGAGTGAGAGGGTTGTGTTTGTTTTACAACAAGTAAAAAATAGATGCGCGGTATGTCAGCATGGTTCTAACATCCTCCCACAAGTCAGAGTTTGTTGGATTTACGTGCATTTTGATTTACTTTAAGTCTAAGTTTTGAAAACAGCTTTCAGCTGAAGTCAAGATGTGTTTCAACGCCACTGACAAGATGAGAAATGGACAGAAAACACAAATAAGATGAAACTTTAATGATTATTGTGATGTTTCAAGAGAGATAAGAACCTGGGATGAAATGGGAGTAGGAGGTGAAGTGGTAATAGTAATATTTAATGTTTTATTTTGCTTATTAAGTTAATAATGATTATTAAATAATAGTTAAGAGACTTAAATTGTTACTTTTATAGTGGAGGATGTCAGTGTTATGTAAGCATTTACAGTTCCACCTCAGCAGTGGTTCCTAGTGGTCCCAAGATAAATCTGAGGGGTCACAAGATGGTTAAAGGGATAAAAGGAAAAAATACTCTTCTTTTACACAAACAGGCATGCAGGACTGGAGAGATGTTTAAAATGGGCAGGACACTTTTTAAAAAACAGCTTTCAAACTCTTCATGCTAATTAAACGACCATGATAACCTCTGCAGGGCTTGTTTGGGTGTTGCAGGGTCTTCCAAATAAGCAGCAACGATAATCCTGCTAAACACCCCCCACTCTAAATACTGATACAGCCTTCCTTTAAGCACCCCTCTAATTACAAACCCCTGGCCCCCAGTGATCAGCAGATAAGGGCAGAGCAGCTTCTAAAGAAGCAGCCAGGCCTCTGTCCTCCTTTGACTTTTCAATTACAGAGGGCCAAGACCAACATTTGGACAGTTGGATCTGGTGAACGAGGGAATCTGGAAGTGATTATGTTAAACCGGGCACAGTTATGGAGAGAAACAACGGCCCACCTTCGCTCAGCACTGCAAGGCCTTTATCCCATCTTGAATAAGCATTGAAGTCTCACAAAACAAACAATTAAAATAATGAATGAATGAAACAGGGAATGGACGAATAAACAAAATAACAAGTCTAAAAGTCTACAGCAAAGTCAGCAGCTGAGTGAGGCTGTAATTAGGAACACTGGTGCTTTGAGCTAAGTGCTGGACATGTTTTACTGGTTAAAAAGAAAAGAAATAGCAAGGAGATTAGGAAAGTCACTAGAGGAAAAGTCAGGGAATCAACAAAGTTGGTAGGTTTCATTCTCTGGGGACCATGAATGTTACAGTCCAACCAGTAGTTGCTGAGGTGTTTCAGTCCGGATGAAAACGGTGGACTGCACAACTGATGCTGACATCTCTGGAGCCAACGCTGCTGGCAGCCTCTCTGTAGTGCAGTTACTGCGTCGCACGCTTTCTGTTGTATCGATTGGAGAACGTCCTGATTGATGGCCTCTCTCTTGACGCCAGAAGTGTGCTCCCCTATGTTAATATTACGATCACAAGGCATGCAGCTAGAATGTGTGTAGAATGCCAGCAGGATAAGCTTTTGCCAAGGCCATTTCCACCAGAGTAGCATTCAAAGTATGTTGCTGAAAGATATTCAAAATCATGGGGATTTGTTTCACTTATATTTAGTTTGAAGGTCGTTACTAACAGACCCTATCAGGTCAGATGATAGTCGGTCACCATTTGTAACTATCTCAGATTATTTGAAGAGCGCAGGCAAGAGTGCTGTTGATCATTATTCAGCACAGTGTGTCTGACTTTACCTCTCGTTTCCTCCACTTTCAACTCGCCAGAGCAAAGAGTTCAATCTAAACATCCTCAGTCATGCTTGTGGACAGCTGCATGTGTTTATGAGCTGTTATTTCACTAGTTTTAACTTTTACTGCTTCGATTCTTTCACATTCCTGACATTTGCTTTCTGGGTTTTAGGTCCTGCTGCTGTGTTTACTGGTGGTCATCCTGGCCGTGGTGTTATCCCTGAGAAAGAGCAGCAGTGGGAACGGTAGGCGCTGATGAGCGTTTCACTGTCCTTATTCTACAGCTACAGTTTGTTTGTGATTGTGTTTCCGCTCCCTGCGCATATCCATCATGGCAGTCACCTGCTGTAGGGGAAGGGATTCAGTTACAGCATAGTTCGGCTGCAGTTTTCGGGGGCATTATTCCTTCAGACAAAAATACACCATCAGAATAATTGGAAAGATATTCACATAAAAATAAATGATAAAAAATGTGGGCTTTAAGTTGGAAAGTCTAAGCAGTGATAACAAACATTTTTGCCCTTTAAATAAATGCTCAGATTCAAGATTTCATGTAAATTTCTTGCTCTCACTCACATGTAAATATATCATAAATAATATATAGCCTGCCATATTAGACTTTCTGACTGAGCTTTGGCGAGCCATGGCTTTCACTCTACTATTCAGACAGTGAATAGAGACAGAGAGAGCGACAGGGAGAGGCAGCATGAAATGACTATCTCAGGTTTCATTTTGGTGCACTTGTTCAATAAAGGCTGGTGAAAGCACATAGTACAAGTGGGCAACAGTGGGAACAAGAAGCCTGCATTCTGCTATTGTTTTGGCAACCAGACAGTGAAAGAGAGACACAGAAGTGAATGTTAACTCCTGAGGCTGCGTATGATTTCTCCATGAGATATGTTTCTGTCAGGGTGGTGCGACCCATCTTTTTTAGCCCACTGCAGCAAAACACATCGTAAACACACATTAGAGTGAGACAGGAATGTTCACCCGGGGCCGGCGTGTTTTCTTCAGCTATAGATTCCCTCTGGTTAGACGTGGGCAGCGGCGTCAGTGTGCTCTTTGTTGCAAACCGCCATGCCAAAACACCCCTCTTCCATTTCAGGGGCAGCGGCGACTGTGGGCAACTGTCCCCAGCCTGGGCGGGGTGCTCTCTCTGCTGTGGCATTTCCCTTTAACTTATACTTCCTACCCAGCTAACATGAAAGCCATATGGGAAGAATAAATTTTGACTTTTCACTCACCCAGACTCATATTTGGGCGTTTTTCACATCTATGCAGCTTTGTTGGAACTTCTACATCTTTCATAACGCTGCTTTCTTGGTAAGGCCTTTGAAAGCAGATGAAAAGAAATAAAAATAACCCAGGACTTCTTCCTGGAGGCTGACAGTTTGCAGTATAAAACGCTGAGAGCGGGTTTTCCTCTGGATTACAGACCACAGCAACTTGTCTCCAGAGACAGAGCATCCCCATGTTCGGTCCAAACCGCACCACTGGCCTCGAGTGGCAGCGAGGAGGGGCGTTATCACCGACACGCTAAGACTCCCTCTGTCATGCGTCCAGTGAGCAGCAGACTTGACAGACGGGTTGGGAGGGCAGCTGCTTAAAAGGTGAAAGAGGTGACCCAAACAGAGTCACCCTGTCTGTGTGATCTTGAGCAAGACTTTGTTTCCAAATGCTCCGGGAGCTGCTCAGGAGAAAATACTGGACGGTGTATCGTATTTCTTTTAGGTTTATGTTACAGTGCCTGACAAATATTTGAGGATTTACTTGCAAATCGCACTTCATTGCAACACAAACATGAAATGCACTCATGGCCTTGATTTCCTCTACTATTTTTCTTCTTCAAAGTTCGCTCTTGTCTTCTGTTTACATACCATAATTTGTGTTTATTTGAGTGCAGGTTTAAAAAGATGCGTCCATGTTGTGGGATGTGGGCTAGTTCCATATATTTCATTTGCCTCACATAAGGTAAATAGATTAGTCCGAGGTAGAGATGTCCCTTGTTTACAGTGCATGTATCGCCTCATATGACGTGGTTACTAGTTAAATGGTCACAGGCCTTTAAGAAAACCTTTTTTTTTTCCCTCCCTGTTTTGTTTCCATGAGAACAAAAGTCCAGATGGTTTCTAGTGCATGTCAACAAATGTCGTCTGGCTGAAAACATTTGATTGTCCATAGAGTCTGTCTGTGCTTCTCCATTTGTGCCTTTACGCAACATATTGATGTGGTTCACAGAGTTGTTCTCTTCTAGCTCCAAAACACAGTGGAAAGTCTTTGCTGGCCAGGACGCACAGGAAACCTTCAGTTTCTGATTTTTCCATAGGTCATCTCATGAATATAAGTGGATGACAAAGAGGCATTTCTGCACTTTCACTTCCTCTGGTGATATGCCAGTAGATAATCCCATTTAATCAAAGGCCGTGGAAACATATTCTTTCAATCAGCTTCTTAATCTGAGCGATGGGATCTGACATGAGCACAAGCTTTTCTTTCAAAGTTGAAACTTTTTTTTTTGTTAATTCCCATGAGAAACTTTAGTTTCTCTGCTTTTGTTCTTGCTTTACTCTCTGGTTTGAACCGGACGGGGCTCAGCTGGAAAAGGTGATGTCATGTATTTCTGTGCTCCAAATGTTATCAAACCACTCCCATACACAGGAGTGATGTTGAACTCCTAATAATCTTAAAGAGGAACTGTGTATGTCAGCGTATGATATTCATGCAGGTGATTTTCCAGCCAAATTCTCTCGGCCGACAGGTTCAGATTTGCCATTCAGAGTTAGGATCCTTACAAAGTTAGAGCTGTAAGATCCTTTTTGTTTAACCAGAAACAGCCATGATAACACTCGCTTCAAAGCCACCAGACTCCATTGAGGAGTCAGGAGTTACTGGTCTACGGTCAGTTAGCTTGTTTGTGTCATTGTGTGACTTTCGTGTTTTCAAAGGATTAGTTAGTTAAGTTAGTTAGTTAGTTAGTTAGTTAGTTAGACACTTAGAATCACAATCTGAGCCGGTCGGTGGCAAAAACAAGTACTTTTAGTGGACATACTTTGATTGGGTGCAATTTCCGGGAAGGATTATGTTGCAGCCAATGATCTACTGGACACTTCCAAACCTTTTTGTATCTACCAGCCATATGTAAAGATTATCCTTTAAAGTTTTTCAGCACAACTCTAACACTCTATCACTTCTATCTGCGAAAAAGTCTGTTTTTTTGGCATTTACTGACATCAATGGATGTTACAGTCACGTTACCTTAGAAAAATATACTGTATGAAACTGGAAACATACTTTTTATCACTGACAACGCTCTTCTTTTCCATCAGAAGGGGAAATCTGGCTGCAGGAGACCGATGGGGAAATTCAACAACTACACTGTCCACCTGGGTAATACAATACTCCTGTTCTGCTGTTGATGTGGTGTTTGATAGAAAATAATACCTCAAATCTCAGTTGGCCTAGTTTGGATTACATCTCATCCCCTCCCATTTGTACAATATCATTCAGCATGTTTTGGTGATGAGAATGAAGCTTTTCAGTCCACAGCTATCATGAGTTCAGGCTATTGTTCCCAGTGACTCTCGAAAAAAAAAAAAAAAATTGTGTGTTCATCATTTTTTTCTGTTTTAGAAGTGTGAAAATAACCCAAACACGTGACTCGTGGTTTTACGACACAGCTGTTTTCGTGGAAAAAAGTAACCATTTCAATGGAAACCAGGCTAATGACTCTGAGTAATCAGGCATGCGTTGGTGTGTGTGTGTGTGTGTGTGTGTGTGGGTGGATGTGTGTGTGTTCTTCTGCTCTGGTAAGGGAGTAACCCCAGACATTAGACTATGGAAAAGAAAACCTGTGGCTCCAAATGAAGCTATTTTTGGTTTGAAAAAAGCTTTAAACAAATAAATGTTGTCTGTATTTTTTATATCAAAGGCACTCATTCTCTTGGATTTGTTTATATTGTTTCTGTTGGAAAACCGCACACCACACTATTTAAATGTGTGGTTTGATCTTTACACGCAAAGAAGAAGCTCTTGCGGAAAATTTCTTCGCTTGTTAATTTTTTATATCAAAGTATCATGATTGTGGTGAAGGAGAAAGCGAAAGAGGAAAAAAGGAAGTGCCCTTTAAGTTAATGAAAACTTGGATTGCTAATTCATAAGATTCAGTTATGTATTGGTCTTTTAAAGCTACATTTTCAATTTTGATTCAAATTTGAAACTCAATTTTTTTGTTCAGGTATTCATTAATCTTTTTTAAAGTGACATTTTTATTAAATGTTATGTTTTTTAACCAATTACATGACAAACATTGTCCGTGTGGCTCTGATAAACAGACTGGTGTACTGTCGCTAATCTGTTTATCAGACCTAGTCACTAATGTTGGCTGGCTGGCAGACAGACAAAGTGTAGTGGTGAGCGTAGGGGAGCATTTAGCAGCTAAAGAAAACACAGAGATTTTTTCAGGAGATGGTGGAGAACAAAACAGAGCTAAAAGAGAGGGCTCACATTCATCACGTGACTGGAAGCACAACTACAAATGAATGAATGATAAAGTTGCCCCGCGTGGTTTGAATATGTCACCGCTTGCTAACATATTAGCCATTGCAAAGGTGATAATATGTACATGTTTGTGTTGACAGCTTGTTCTGCTGCCCCCAGCTTTAGCTGTAAGTACTTTGACAAAATATTGCTTAGTTTTAGAGCTTGTGTTGTTTGGCAAGTTTGAATACTGATGTAGATAAAAACCTGAGTTTTGGTGCTGGTGCCAAGACAATATTTTCTTCGATGAGATCAAAATTAAGAAAAAGATGTAAAATATAGCCAAAAAAATAATTTAATGCCAACCTTCATTGGCGTTATTCATTACACTCAATATTGTAATTCTGATATTGAGCTATGAATATCTTGATAGGTGTTTAACTACTCAGGAGAACTGAAGCAATAACCTGTAACTCTTACAGGTAATGAAGCAGCTTCCTGAAATGGGAGGGGACCATGAAAGAAGAAGGCCTCTGTAGTCTAACAGAATTTTGATTTATCATCAGTGATCACATTTCTCTTCCTGTTCTCTTCCGCAGTGTGTTTGTGTGGTCTGTGATGTGACTTTATTTCTCCTCTTGCCTGCGTGGTCAAAGAGCTCCTTTGTATTCTCTTGACACAGATGTACTGTACGACACTACTGCCACATTACCGATGCCAAAGATAGCAGGGTCTCCTGCTGAGTAATTATTCCATTTCCCATTCAACCAAACTCAATGTCCTCTTAAAGCATCATTCTTCCTCTCTGTCTTCCCACACAGTTTCACCAGGTCTCCTCTCATCCTGATATCCTTGGACGGTTTCAGGGCAGAGTACCTGAAAGATCACAGCAGCCACCTTCCTATCATCAACAAGTTACGTAAGTCATCAGCATTGTTGACTCGACAGCTCGTTGTGGTTCACTGTGCTCCCTGGTGTGACTGAGCATTACTGTGCTGCAGGAAACGGCGGAACAACAGCACCATACATGAGGCCTGTGTATCCCACGAAGACCTTTCCCAACCACTACAGCATTGTGACTGTAAGTCTTTTCTGGTCAGAGGTTAATTTATCACACTGACTTGTTTCGTCACTGGTGGAAGAAGAACTGAATGTTTAAAAGCACCAATACAATAATGGAAAAATACTTAAGTTAAGGTTAAGTTAAGTTAAGGTCCTGCACTCAAAATCTTACCAGGGTACAAGTTCAGAAGTATTTTCAGCAGTAAAGTATTTGTTTTACAGAAAAATGGTCGACGTGACTGATACATTATGTTAAACAGAGATAGATAGATTTATGCTTGTGGTTTACATTGATGGAACCACTGCTATGATACTGTTGTATCAGTTTTAGGTGCAAGTTTTAACTACTTTATGTAAGTCACAAGAAAAATCTGCTAATTTATAGGAGAGGAAAGAGTAAAAAAACAAACTTCTGCTACACTATTATTTATTTTATTGATTTAACTCAATGTTTTATACAATATCTTGATGTGATTTTTCTCTTTGGGCATTGGGCAATTTAATAAAACCACCTCAGAGGTTTAGAGGGGAAATATCTCTTTGGTAGAGCTGCTAAATGCTCATAAGCATCTGGACTGGATAGTGCACAACATGGGAGATGGGCCCACCACAAAGGGTCACAAGATACATCTAAGGGGTTGTGCAATGATTAATGGGGCAGAAGAGAAGAATAAATCAAAGCTATGTGAAACAAATGTGTATTTGTTTTATGTAATATTCTATCATCTTTCCTTGGACTAAAAAGTACAATATTTCCATCGGAATCGTAGAGAAGCATAAAACTGAAATACTCAAATGAAATATAAATACCTCAAGATACTACATAAGTACAGCACTTGACTAAATGTACTGCCCTGTTTTCCACTTTTCCACCGCTGCTGTTACACCGTTCCACAGTTCACAGTGAACTTCTGTGGAATTTGGGGCTTTTCCCTGCAACCGTAGAGTCTCTTCACGGTAGCATAGTGGTTACTGTTGAGGCCTAATGGCTTACATGTGCATGTGAGAAGGAACAGCAGCAGAACTGAGGGGCTTACAGAGTGGATTTCACCCCTTTTGGGTGAAACCAGATGCTGCCATTAAAATAAACTGCTGTGGTTACCGGTAATATTTACATTAGAGACATGGAAGAGAAGAGCTAATCGCTGTAAATTCCTGCAGTCTCACTATCGGAGCAGCTCACCCTGAATGTGTGTTTTTATGTCCACTTCCTGCTGCAGGGTCTTTATCCTGAGTCTCATGGGATTGTGGACAACAAGATGTATGATGTGACCCGAAACGCTTTCTTCAGCTTGAAAAGTGATGAGAAATTCAACGCCAAATGGTACCAAGGAGAGCCAGTGAGTGAATCATCATCGTGACCATGACCAAAACTGTCATAACATTTCTTTAACACATCTGACATGTGAAAGTTAACACTCTGATTTTGTTGAAAACCTGACCTGAATGAAGGTAAGTCATGTGTGAGAAATACGAAGCACTGTTCTCAGATCATGTGCTGAGCGTTGCTAAGAATTGCCTCTCACCATAATGATCTTCGTGATCTGATTATAGATTCTGCTCATGCTAAATGAGCGGTCGTGAGGGCTGCGTGTTGTGCTTGTTCAGATGCTTTGTAGTTCCCATTTAAATGGAATGCCTCTTAAATTTCATTCCTCTACTGTGTGACAGGCCGCTCCTCTTAAAAATACACTGTGAGGAGATGAACGCTGACCCTGGAATGCATTCTTCCATAATGAAGCAATACAACTAAGTGGATCTGCCAAAACATGCTTACAAGCCTGCTGCATAGATAAATTACTTCACTGCAGATCAGTCTAATAGGTATCGATTTAGCATAAAAACATGCTGTTATATTTCCATCAGTCTTGACTGTTCTGTGAGGGATTACACTTTTATCCTGATGGACTAATGGACACTGCTGCTGTGATGTACTGAGATAAATGAATTAGGTTTTAGTCTACTACAGTTTAGTCTGAATTAATCACGAACCTAGATGACACTCTCCTCTCCTCTCCTCTCCTCTCCTCTCCTCTCCTCTCCTCTCCTCTCCTCAGGTCTGGATCACTGCCACCCGTCAGAAACTGAAAACCGCAACCTACTTCTGGCCTGGCTCAGATGTACCCATCAATGGGACCTTCCCAGATCTCTACAAGGTGTATGACAAGTAAGAACGATGCCATTACATTACAGCTATTCAAATTCACGAATGAAGAATGTATGCCACAATATAGTGGTGTACTGATGTGTGGATAAATGACATGGAGTGTTTTCGGTGCACAGGAGCATTACATTTGAGAAGAGACTGTCGACGGTGTTTGAATGGCTCAGTTTACCTCAGGAACAAAGGTACGGCGTGCTCTTCATCACTGTTCAGAGATCATGTTGTGAGTCACCATCAGAAGACACTGACTGTTCTCTTCGTGATTTTAGACCTGACTTCTACACTTTGTACCTGGATGAACCTGACTCATCAGGACATCGTTATGGGCCAAAGAGCAGCCAGGTCAGTCATTAAACCTGCAGTTATTAACTGGTTGTTCATTACTTGGAAGAACAACTGACCAGACAGTTAAAAAAAAAAAATCATGATCACGAGAAAGTTCCTTCTTTAGAAACCTTTAGAAACAATAGAGAGACAAAATCTTCCAATAGGTTCCACTAACCAGCTTTTTTCCAGAGGTTTTACTTGCACCTCATGGTCTTCATCAGCAGTTGGAGTTTTTTTTGTAGCCATGGAGATGCCTCAGTAAATGTGGAACTTGGTGTAATAACAAATGGTCATATTGTATCTCTGTATCATCCACTAATTAGGACCAAGAGATGAGGTTGAAAGTTTTTGTCAAAGTGAGAAACTTCTTGTGGAACAAATAAAAGTTGCAGATTTTGAGAAGCTGAAACTAGCAAATGTTTCAACATTTCTGCTTAAAAAAAATGTGTGTTTAATGGTTAGCCAATTATCAAAATAACTGCTACTATTTTCTGTTGATCGACTAATAGTTCCAGGTCTATATACCAGCGTAACCAAACCCCATTTAATAAAGTTAAGATTATGAATTTTAGTTCATTATCTTGGCTAAAGCCAGCTGTCCCTGAGGTGTTTGTCTGGACACTGCCGTGCTGCCACAGTGACACATTAACTCTGGTGAATCTTTAAATGCTGTTGTGCCTACAGGTCATTCAGGCCTTGGAAGATGTGGACAGGATTCTGGGAATGCTGATGGATGGCCTGACACAGAGAAGTCTGCAGCACTGTGTCAATGTCATAATCATATCAGACCACGGTGAGATAACCACACTCCCTCCACACAGCTGTGGTACAGTGTACACTCTAATATAACAAAATAAAGGGGAGTGACACAAGCAATAATACAGAATAAAATTCTTTAAAAAATACAAGAAGTACGACTTGGACTCTTTTGAAACAATTCAGAAGTCCGTTTTTGTCTTTTTCTTTTACCTGCATTTAAAGCTTTGCATTTGCTCACAAACAAACCTGGCGTATCCTTCCTAAATCTCTGTGGTTTCACAGTAGCAAGACGTAGCATCGTTTTAGGGTCTGTGTGCCACTGAGGGGGGCTTTAGAAGCTTAGTGTCATTTGCAAATGTTTGACATGGTTGAGTCACTGCACCTGTTGCAGCAAAAATCTGCAGGTCCATGCCAGATCTGATCTGATCTGATGAAAAACGAGTCTGCTATCTGGGCATAAACTAGGAAAAACTGTTCTCAGTAGTAGATCTGCAGATATTTTGTCTTGAGAAATCTCTGTGGGCATCTGGAGACCATATGTTAAGTCTTGTAATTAGACATATTAAAGATCAAAGCGCAGCTCAGAGCGATGCCCAACTATCCTCATCAAAGACATCATCTCCAAGAAGAAGATATTCATTCTGACACGCTGTGCTAGTTATTCATCTGCAGCTCGTAATCAAGGACTAGAAACAAGATTCGCCAGTGTTCACGTGTCACACCCAAAATCATGTCAACACATGTTACACTGGACACGTAAATCTATCACATAGATAAACCCTCGTGCCTCGTCGAAGGTTCAAAGTTAAAGATCAGCATGAGATAAAAACAAGAAAAATCATACACACTGAGCAATGTGTTTTGCAGATGTTCACTACCTTTCATGCTTTCCTGCCCACGTGTAAAGAAAAATGTATATTTCCTCATTTTTCACAGGCATGGAAGAGGCTTTGTGTGAAAAGGCAGCGTATGTGTCAACCTACATGAGCAATACTGATGGCTTTACTGTCATCCAAGGCCCGGCTGCTCGCATCAGACCCAGTCTCCTCCCAGATGATTACTTCTCCTGTAAGTTCCTGTGGATAGCAGCCACCTTTCCTTCCTGCCCAGCTTTGCAGCATCACTCGCTGTCAGTTTGTTTGTAACCAGCGTGGCTGACCTTGTCCTGTGTTTCTCTCCTCAGTCGACTTTGAGGGCCTGGTGAAGAACTTGTCGGTATGCGAAGTATTCCAAATGTGACTTTTGTATTGATAAGAAGAATGAAAAATTATCTGCTTGCTTGGCTTCATGTCAAACAATCCCATTCTCCCTCTGCTGTGTGTTGATTCTCCTCTTCTGTGTCTGTTCTGAAGTGCAGGACCCCTGACCAGCCAATGAGGCCGTACCTCAAAGAAAACCTTCCCAAAAGGATGCACTTTGCTAACAACATTCGTATAGAGAGAGGACACCTCTATATGAAGCAGGGGTGGCAGGCTGCTCTGTAAGTCACCGATCAGTCCACTGTTTTTTAAGTTTTCACTTTTAGGTCATTAAACCATTAAAACACCAGTGGTGGCAGAGAATCTATGTCAACATGCCGTGCAGATCTGCACGTCAAGCTAAAGGGAGGCCGGGTTGGAGCAGAGAAGAAAAACGTTCTTTGAGTTGTATGTATAAGTATAAAAGAAACACAGAGAAGCATGTTGCAGCCTCGAGTCATGGGGACATTTAAGTGCCACAAAGTGAAGCGAGATAAAGTGAGGGGAGGACAAGAGAAATGAGTTAAACTTGTCATTATTAGCCTTTTGGCTAACACAGGTGCATTTACAGCCATGTGGCTCGATGAGGATTGTCCCTGCAAATAAATACAATTGGAGGTGAAACTGGTGCTCAAGCCTCTTTCAAAATATCTGATTATTTTGTGCCACAGTTATTGAATCTGATTGGAGAGTTTTAAGAGCAGGACTGTTGGAAAAATACCTCTACGTTTAATTTAATGGCAGTCTTAAAATTTAAGGATATGGGATGAAAAACAGTCAGCTGAGACTGTATGATACTTTGCTGTTTTAATGGGCCAGATGTCTTCCAGCGATGAAGATAAAGATGTAAGTTACCAGAGCTGTTAGTGCAACTGGTAACAAGTCTTGTTTGTCATGGAGTAGGACGTTATTGTCAGATGAGAACAAAGTTGCTTCCTACACTCAGGAGTTTTACAGTAAGCATTTCTAATGAATGAATCACGATATGTTAGAGAGGAGTTGTACAACTCCTTTGGTGAATAGCATCAACACATAATCATGGAAAATTACTTCAGACTGAAGAATTTGATCAGTTGACCTGAAGATATTTGCCATATGATACGACTCACTCTTTAGGTCCATTAAAATTCAACTTGGCTGACCTTGAAATTGAGATTATTTGGAACTGTTCCTTCGAAGTAAGATGTAAATACCACAGTAAATATCACATAATGGTCTCTTCTCTCCATTTTTCTCCATCTCGACAGTAACCGGAAGGAAATCAAGTACTGCACTGGTGGATTCCACGGCTCAGATAACCTCTTCACCAACATGCAGGTCAGAGGAAGGAAAGATGTGTGTGTTCATTGCCATCCTGTTTAGATAAAGAAAAAACAACAGATGCTTGACTGTTGTCACATCACTACTGAGGCATAAACCCTTCCTGCAGCTCATGATGATGAAGAACGCTCCACTCACTGCGACTGTTGTGAATAATCCAACATGGGGCTTCCACTGGGCCACAATTTATTCTCTGACTTAAAAAAAGAAAATAGAAACTCTTTAAACCCTCCATGAAAATTGCCAGATGCTGAATCATGAGGCGCTTTTAAAAATGTATTCTTATCCAAAAAAAAAGCAAAAAGGAATCTCATGTTTGTTGAGCTCGAGTGTGCATGATTCATATTTTACTGCTACACTCACACACATGTGGCAGCGGACAGGTTCAACAACAGTTCTCCACTGTTGGCTCAGAGGTTCAGTAGCTCTGCTCAGGGTTAAACTGTTTGCTCAAAACCAAACTGTAGTTGCTTATCTCTCAGGATGCTTATCAGTGGCCTTGAGCCTTCACGTTTTAGTCTTTATCTTGTAGGATGTTGTTTCAGCATACAGAGCTTAAACTCTAGAAAAAAAGAGGTGTGTAAAAGAAGTAAAAGACAAACAATACTCAAGGTTCATGATTTTATTTATTTCTTAAGTCCATGTTTGAGTCTAAATGCTAGATATCCCTGTACCTGTGAATGAAAAACACACGTGCCAAACACAAAAATACTGTGTAGCTCCAAAACTCTGCTCAGTGCTGTAATTACACTTCCGCTCTGATTCTGTTCCCTGCTTTGGATTGAATTTGTTTATGTCTGCCACCTTCGTTTCAGTCGTCACAGTACGTCTGTGTATGCCTTCGGAAGTGGTTTACACTGGAATTCGACTCGGTATAATTAGCTTACAAGGCTGCTGATTTCCCTAAAAGTCAACTATCCCACAAATGGCCTTCAGCCTGCGGAGAAAGAGAGCAAAGAGCGCTTGAAATAGACCGTTTACTCACCTGCAAATATCTCCAAATCCCACCCAACCAACATATTTCCTCGAAGTTATTTTGCAAAGGTCATGTAAGGTAATTTTACTGATTTAGTTCATTACAAATATTTACACGTGGGCCTAATTATGGTATTGAGTGTTTGACATCCCGTTATTTACAGAGGGAGTTTAAAATGAAGGTTTTAATTTCACAAACTGTTGGGTGGTGTTGTTCAGACAGTTCACTGTAATCTCTCTCATTTGTATCCAGAAATGTCTTCAGGTGAATGAATGAATGTTGATGGTTCTACTTTTTCCAGGCGATCTTCATCGGTTACGGTCCGGGATTCAAAGACAACACTGTTGTGACTCCTTTTGAAAACATTGAAGTATATAACCTCATGTGTGGTAAGCTGCTTTGCTATTGTCCGTGCAGCGAACTCTGCTTTATCCTCCTCTACTCTAACCTCTTATTCCTTTTTTAAAGTAGTTTGACATTTTGGGGAAATAAGCTTATTGACTTTCTTACATGAGAAGAACGACTCATATCCTGAGGTTTTGTTGTCATGTGAGGTTGCCAGGCAACCAGAGGAGACTTCAGGAAGTCTCCATAAAGCCACCATGCATCATTTTTAAACTTTAGTTTTTGTATATTTAAACAAACAAGATATAATTTTATAATTAATGAGCTTCAGGCATGATGGTAGGTGGATTTTGTTACCAGGCTAGTTGTTTCCCCCTGTTTCCAGTCTTTGTGCTAAGCTAAGCTATTGAAGGTGATGCATGCTCATGTGGAGATTCTGGAAACCTGAATTTTGAGTTCCTGAATCGTTGGGTCTCTCTCTTAATTAAAGAGTTTCGTCTAGACCTGCCCTTTATGGAAAGTGTCTTGAGATAGCGCTGTTATGAATTGGTGTTATATAAGTGAAGATTCATTGATTGATTGATTGATAACTCCGGCAAAGAAAGCAACTAAGATGAGAAATTCCTGCAATGAGTTCATTGGTTGTTTCCAATGACTTTCAGATCAATGAGTTTTGCAGCTAACCTAAATTGAGAGATAATCCCCCAAACCTAACCTAAAGATACAAATCATACCCACAAGACATCCTTCATCTCCTGGTGCCTGGACCTAGTTAAGTCGTAGGGAGAAAAGATATAATGCAATGCCAACCGCATTCAGAGCACAGTTCAAAAGAGGAAACAGGTGCACTTCTTCTGAATGAATTTCAGTTTGGTTCCAAAAAGAGAACTGTTGGAAATAAAAGTGGCCACATTTCAGTAAAAAGAGGAACAGAGCCAAGTAGAGTAGCTCTCAGACATATGATATCCTCATATATGACGTCAATGGACATTTGCTCCTTTGGTAACACCTTAAAGTAAAAAACTCCATATAAAAGCAGCTTTCTGCCTTCGTTTAGCTTAAATACAGTCGAGTGAAACTTGTGTGATCCCTTATGTTACTTGACCCAACTGACAACATTGTAGTTGTTGTATCTCTGCTGTGTGATGACTCTGGTGAATAAGGTGTTATTATAACTGTCAGCGATGATGGCTGAATTTGTACTGACGTGCTGCGCTGCCTCCAGTGTGTGTGTGATACAAATGTCCTGTTCTTCGTTGAAATACACTTCCCGTCCTTTTCTCTCCCCCTCTCCCCCCAGATCTCCTGGGTATTCGCCCCGCTCCAAACAACGGGACTCACGGCAGCCTGAACCACCTTCTGAAGCGTCCCGTCCACCTGCCGGTTCACCCAGCGCAGCTCTCCCACGACACCCCCTGTGAGGCCCTTGACCCCGTCCCTGCTGAAGACCTGCAGTGCACCTGTGCGTCCCAAACCAAGGCCATGGTAGGCGTTAACAAGTTAACAAGAGGCCACGTGTTGTTTTTAGCCAGACTAGCAGCGTGACTCTTGGCACGGCAGCTTCTGTCCATCAGTTTCCCTGCGTACTGTTTTTTAGCCATTTTCTGAACTTTTCTGCACAGTAATCTGCAAAAAATCCTGCCTGTGCAGATGCTTTGAAACTTCACAGGCTTCACATACTGATGTGAACGTATGGTAGATTGTAAAGTATTTAATGCAGTCATACTAAAAAGACGTGAATTTCTTTCAGGAGACGGATATGAACAGACATCTCATGACCACTAATTCCAGTGAGTATCATTTTCTTTTCTTTGAATTTCCAGTGTTTTTTTTTTTTTTTTAGGAAGAATTTATACATATACATAGGTTTAAACATTTTCCCTTTAGGTGTTAAAGCCAGGTTGCGTCGCCTCCACCATCCCTTTGGCACCCCTGGAGTCCTCCAACCAGGTGCCACCTTTTGTCTTCTCCACCAGTCCGACTACCTCAGCGGATACAGCAAAGACCGCCTCATGCCCCTCTGGGTGTCGTACACCATCCAGCCTCTGGTGAGCCCGCTGTTTGGAGCTGTCTTTTAATCTCTAAACATAGCATGTACGGTCTTTCCTGGCTTTATATAAGCCGCTGTTACTCATCTTCTCTGCTCTTGTTGGCTCTAACAGTGTCTTTCTCATTACACGGTTGAGCTTTGGTGTAAACCATGACCTCAGGCAGCATGATACATTCCCGGAAGAGTTTACACTGTTGTACATTACTGTCTGAATGATGGAGCAAGTGAGGATGTAGATTTGTTTTGATTCCAACTTTGTCCAAATACAATACGAGCTAAATATGGCTTGTACTTTATTCTCTGTTTGTCATTTGGGCCTGCAAGAATCGTGGTTCACATTGTTTCTTTTAGATCTGTGTCGCAGCATTATTTACTGTATTCTCCTCCGCCCACTTGTACTCCCACAGAAAACTCCAATTTCACATCTTGTCAAAGCGAACATCTCCATATAAAGCTAGCTTCAAGCTAGTTTGCCTACTAGAAAATCAATGAATCAATGGAAAGCGTGAGGCCATGCTGCTGGTTAAGTTAAACATCTCTATTCTTGTAAATACAGTACGGGATGTTTGAAAATATGCAGAGCTTTTGATGCTTTATTTTTCTGCCTGTAAGCGGGGCTTGAAAATTCAGTAATGCCTTTAGCAGTCATTAAATTCCCAATGAGAATAAGGTTCTTGTTAAGAGCTGTACAGCATGAATTGGTATCATTTAGAGGGGGAAAAGGAATTGCCTTGAATGAAAAGCTCCATTTAAATCATCATTATTGTTTTATCACTCCATTATGATTTATTCCCCATTGATGTGGACATGAATGCTTGCCTGTAAACACATTTTATACGTTTAGCCTCGCCAGCAGTGTGACTCTACGGTTGGCAATATCTGGACCAAAGTGGTCCAAAAGTGAAATATCTTATGATTTTTACACACATTCATGGTCCCCAGAGGATGAAGCATACTGACTTTTGTGAGTCCCTGAGTTAAATATCCCAGACAGTTGTGTCACCATCAGGATGAATTCTGACGACTTTACGGTATCAGCTTTAAATTTCAATTTGTCTAAAACTTTGGTTTAAGCCCAAAGATCTGAGATATTCCCTTTAGCCCCAGCTTGTTGCATGTTCAGCTACATTACACTGGTAATTGATTGGAATTTGTGAATTGGATTGATTGATTTGTTACAAATGAACATATATATATTTTCCCTGTATTAAGCACCAATTTTCATCATTCCAAGCAGGAATCCTCTTAGAAATCATTTGGAAATTAAAAACCCTCTGATGAAATTCCAAAATATATAAAAGAAATCTTTCATGTTCACCTGTAACAGGGGATTGGAGTGAGATTTTTAAAGAGCTCTGCATACAGACACGGTACAGTGCCTTCGATTACCCACATACACAGGCAAAGCAAAACCAAGCCAAGTGATCTTACACAACAGTCAGAGTCCGGCTCCACTCTGACCACCACTGACTGATCTTCTCTCTCAGACCAGAGTCCAGCCCCTGAGTCCAGAGTCGGAGGCATGTGTTCGTGCTGACGTACGCATCCCATCGGCCGCCAGCCAGCTGTGTCTGCGCTACAGAGACGACCCCGCTCTGTCCTACGGCCTGCTGCATCCCCCCAGTGAGTGACTGTGTGTGTGTGTGTGTGTGTGTGTGTGTGTGTGTGGTGGAGGGGGTCATGGCAGGCTGTCACCAGCTGGGTGTTGAATTCAAGTTGACGCGTTTCAGAGCCACATTCTCATGTAAAAATGCACCCATGCCTTTGGTCTGTAACAGTAAAGAGTGTCCCATCCCCCCCCCCTGATTGAGACACAACAGATTCAATGTGTTTTTAATCAGATTCAGGTTTAAGGTACCCCCACAAAAGGAAGTGGCAGACTGAGAAAGTGAAATAAAAACTCCCCAACAGCTGTGAGGAAGGTGAACTAACCAAAATTAGACATTTTATTTTCGTCATGGCTCTGGTAGAAAGTGATCCCAGACTGTGATTTGTGCAGTTTAATGACTAAAGTTAGTTAGATTAATCAATTAGGCGACCGCCAGAGAATTAATCTGCAAGTGTTTTGACGACTGATGAATCATTCATAAAAAAATTGACTATCTTTGGGTCGGACAAAACATCACATTGGGTTGGATCACCAAGGACTGTTGGAAAATGTCTGACATTTTTAGATGCAGTGATTGATTGATAGTCAGTCTTTATCCCTTGTTTTCACAGTACACATTACAGGCTTTTTTTTTTAAATCCATACAAAAATTGCACAACAAATTTACTTTTCCCTCACCTCGCATTTTCTCTCTATAGATCTGAGTGCCAGCGGATCTGAGACGGAATCTCTACTCACAAGCAACATGGCCCCGATGTTCCCTGCATTTAAAGGTGATTCAGCCGTGCAAATATTTATTGCCTCCTGGTTTTGTAGCTGCACCCAAAGCTGGAAAATGGGAATCAGGGCAATGCATGAGTGAAAACTTGAACCAGGAGGGTTCATTTGCAGACTGACTGAGAGCTCTTGAGCTGAATGAGAGCTTAACAATTTAATTAACTAGTCAACTAAAGAGCTACTCTGGATCACAACTACTCATTATGTCATGCTCTGTTTTGTTAAATTGTTCAACCATCAATTTTTTTCCGAGAGCAGGTATTGTGGCTCTCCCGTTCTCGTGAGTCAGTATTATACTCATGAAGCGTGACTGTAAAACACAAACTGTACTTTTAGTTCTTAAATATACATAATAGGAGTCCAAAGCTCTAACCGCTGTGATTATATGAGTCTACTGTACTTTAATTTAGTTAAGCTCTTTCAGTAAAGCACAATTAAAGGTTTAGTTAGAAGAACCTTTCCAGACCTCCTGCCATCCCTCTGTAGACACAACGGGTTTTTTCACAATAAGATTCACTTTGAAGGTGGTTTACTTTGTAATCACTCTTACTTTGTAATTCACCACACTGTGCTCTAAAAACACAGTAGGTGGGACTATATATATATGATGTCACTCTTTGTGTTTTAAATGATCAAGACTACACATGAACTGGAATTCGCCCCCTTAATTGTTCTTCCTTAACTCATACGGATGTATTGCCCAATGCTGTCGTAAACCCTGTGAGGATTAAGTCTGTATCTGCCATCACAGTATGACACAGCATTGCAAAACCACCTGCATCATATGTGACAGCTTGCGGGTGCTGATATGATATGATGAAGTCATGCTGTTTCCTGCTCGGCTGCACAGACAAGCCCACGATTTTGTTGAGACTTGTTGATTGAGTTGGCTGAAGCATGTGTTAAAAATCTGAGTGTTTCAAACAGCACAGCTCTGGCCGGGTTTCCACTGGGACCACCCACGCTACACATGGAAACTCTCCCTCACTAGTATGAGGTCCCACTGGAAGGGAAAAATACCCTCTATGCATTGGCGTTTGTGTATGTTGTAAACTGAAATGTGACTCAGCTGACAGATTCTGCCCCCTGGTGACATAATACTATGTTTACACTCTGTGGACACCAAAGCTCTGAGAGACCAGGTCAGTTAGTTAGTTTATTGATTTAAGTATCATACTGCAAATGTATGAAATAGCTTAACATGATCAAATGAAAATATTAGATTCAAACAATATTGCATACACAATAAAATGAACATTTAACGGGTCAATACACTTTGTGAAATGTGTTTATTCACTTTCGAACACTGATGAACAAGTTGCATCTCATTTGTTTAATAAACAATGTATAAACAATGTATAAATGAAATAATGAGGTATAATATATAGATTAGTGAGTGTTAGAGGTGCTGGTATGCAGGTTTAGTTACCTGCGGACGGAGCCAGACTCGCTGTTTCCAGTCTTTATGCTATTAAAAAGGCAGACATGAGAGCTGTATTGATCTCCCAAAATTCACGTTATCACTCTAAGTTTTGGTTTGTAATGACGTAATCAATGCCTTCTTTCTATACACCCCAGTAACGTCCATTGTGGTGTATAAGAGGTAAAAAGTTTTTGTGTGTATTTTCCCCAACTGCAGACGTTTGGACCCACGTCCATGATGTCCTGCTGCCAAAATATTCACAACGGCTGAACGGAGTGAACATCATGAGTGGGCCGATATTCGATGAAGACTATGATGGAAGCGTAGATGCACTCAAAGCCATCTCAGGGTGAGTCAGCAGCACGCACTCTCACACTATCGATTAGGGCTGCACCCAGCAAAGAGCTACATGATCAATCAGTCTGACAATTATTTTCTCATTAAAATTGATGACTGTTTTTTCTAAAAATGTGAGAAAAAGAGAAAATGCGAGAAAAATCCTTACATTTGAGAATCTTAAAATAAATCAGTTGTCCTTATGATAATCGGTGAGCAATAAAGGTTTGAATTTATTTTGTAAACGCAACCTTCTAACATTGGTTATAGAAGAACGAGCAATATTTTCATCCGTCTGAAACCTAAAAGGAAGTTTCATTATCAGCCATGACAGCCATTTTGAGTAGTAACCTTGTTTGTTTTGATGTGGTTGTGTGTGGTTTTTATGAATGAAGCATTGTGTTGACTTTTTTCTGCACACATCAAAAGTAAAAATGGGAGCTTTCCAGAATGGAGGCAGCACCTTCTTTTAAACCCTCCGATCTCATGTTTCTCCAGGAATGAGGCTCCCATCCCAACACATTTCTTCATGATCCTGACCAGCTGCGAGAACTCGACCTTCAGCCCTGTTAACTGCGAGGGTCCCCTGCAGGCCAAGTCCTTCATCCTGCCCCACAGGCCGGACTACACAGAGAGCTGCGCTGTGAGTAACACCGCTGACTCCTCTCCTATTCGGTTTTACACGTCAGCCTGCCTCTGTGGAAACCTGCTGACGGATCCTACAGCAGAAAAAGTGATCAAATCTGAAAGATTCAAAAAAAGGTTTGCTTGGTTCATCTTTTTAATTTAATTTGCTCAATTTTTTTTCCCCCAGGATGGGTCAGACTTGGTGTGGGTGGAGGAATGGCTGCAGTTTCACACGGCGCGAGTCAGAGACATCGAGCTCCTGACCGGACTCAGCTTCTACCACGACAGGTTGTCAGTGGAAGAGACGTTACAGCTCAAGACTCTTCTACAGACTGCCTAAAGTCAGAGACGTCATCCAATGAAGCTTTGATATTTTTTAAAGGAAGCCATATTGGTCTGCGCTACAGGCCTCTGTCCACGTGGACACAGTTAATCCACCATCAGTGGGTTCAACAGGTGCCTCACTTATGTAGAAGTTATCAAACCAAAATGACCCAAACATTAAGTTCCATCCAGGTTTTTTGTAATATGTCTGATTCCCAAAAAAATGTTTTATAATTGTTCAATGTGTGAAAACCGTTTATACTGTATATCTGTTTTTGATCATGTTTTATAGATGATTTTATAGAGAAAACGCTTTTTTTTTTATAAATGAGTCTCTGGAGCTCTGAACCAAAGATGCCGTCACATCTGCTGAGTGGCTCCAAAGTCCTTCCTCAGATGGGAAGTTATGGCAGGAACAAAAAAAAAGGGAAAAACATTTACTGATGGAAGAAGATTCTATTTATACTACAATTACTTTTATTGGCAGGAGGAACACACGACAATCTGGAAACAGTTGTGACTGCTGCCGAACATCTGGAGAGCTGGCTGCAGCAGCCGGAAAAATGCCCAACGTGAGAAATGAAGAAAAAAAAAAAACACATTAGAAAAGCCTTCCAAATGATGTTGTTGTATGTTCATGGTTGTTATTTTTTTATTTTCTTCATACAGCACTCATGTTGTTTTTAGTATTTTGTAAATTTTTGGAGAATTGCATTTTTGAGATAATTGTCAAATGTGTGTGTGTGTGTGTGTGTACGGGGATTCATGTGTGCATGGATGGATTATGGCTAAATTTGCCCCTGGGCACAGACATACAGACAGACCTACATATGAGTGAGACATAAAAATGACTACAAACATGTTGGCTTGTGTTTCTTTGTTTTCAGTTTGAACTTCTTTTATACATTTTAGTCATTTAGTGTCTCTGTTTTTCTGTTTTGCATCTTTGTATTTGTTAAGTGTCTTTCTGTAGTAATTTCATGCCTGTTTGAAGTCATTTTATATCGTTTTATAGTCATGTTGTGCCTGTCTGTCTGTGCCCAGTAGGCTCATTAGGAATCTATGCGTGTGTGTGTGTGTGTGTGTGTGTGTGTGTGTGTGTGTGTGTGCGTGCATGTGTGTTCCTGTGGGCAGGATTAGGGTGGGGTCGGGTTTGGGGTGGGGGGGCCAGGAGGGGGGGTGGCTGATCGAAAGGTTTCTGTTCAATCTTTTTATCTTTTCTCTTCACAGTGACTGTCTGGAAGTTGAGGTTGGCAGTCATTTGTGACTTAGCCACTTCTACAGTGTTTTTCAGCTT
The DNA here is from genome assembly GCF_042242105.1 of Pempheris klunzingeri. Taxonomy (NCBI): domain Eukaryota; kingdom Metazoa; phylum Chordata; class Actinopteri; order Acropomatiformes; family Pempheridae; genus Pempheris; species Pempheris klunzingeri. Next base: position 14,454,579 of record NC_092029.1, on the reverse strand, counting down.
TTTTTTTTTTTTCAGTGTTGTCAGAAATGGCAGTGATGGTCCAATGCACAATTTCATAAAACAAACCTCTTCTACTCTTCTTTTACTCTTTATTGCTTCCCTATTACACTTAGATCACAGACACAGCCGTACACACACACACACTGCACACAGAGCCACCGCCAAAGCAAAGCAAAGCTTTCAGACAAAATATGATATAACAAGTCAGTAGTTGCTCTGTTGCCATCTCCAGATTGCAGCAGTATGTGTGAACACAAAAAGGAAGGAAACTGAGCCCTGTATGTTTAGCTCTGTATAAAATCTACCACTTCCTCAGGCTGACCACTTCAGCAGTGCAGTGAGCCCAAAGGTAAGATGCTGCTGCTTTCTGCTCTGCACCTCTTGGCTCTGCTGTGACCTAGTTCTCATGTCACAAACCAGAGTTTGTTTTACTTGTAACGTTGCTGTAAAACGGGCTGGATTGTCTTGGCAGTGTTTTGACTCTCTCAGTCAAAGTGATGACTCACGCGATTTAGTAACTAAGGGGTAGTGTTGAGTAAATGTTTAGTAATCACAGCTCACGTTTAAGTCATTGTCAAAGGAAAAATCCACAGCCTGTATTGACAAATTAAGTCAGGGAATGCATTGTGTAAGTGTAGGTCTCCTGTTCTCTGCAGTTTAGCATTTTTTGTGTCCCTCCTGGTGTTTTGCTGACTGCGTGAGGTGTTTTAAAGTTCTGCATTCTTATGTCAAATGTTGCCAAAGTTTTGCCAAAACCGTTAAAAGCTTTAAGCCTTTTATTTCATAACTTCAGTTTGGGTTCATTTATATCACATATATTTTTATTCATGTTTTTTTATACACGTTTCTGTTTTATTCTTTTATGAATGTTTGCAAAAGCAGGTGCATCTGCAAGGAAGTACCACCACCATGCAGATACATTCCTGCAATGTGTTTTGAGGGTCCAGCCTATAGCGGGGTTTATCATTCTTTCTAAAGTAAAGGACCCACAGTTTGAGTGTCGCAGATTGTGGTGTGTGAGCGTGACCATGACGGTCGGCGGGTCTTTATTTGGACTTTGCTTGTGGTGACGTGTGGTGACATGCTGCTAGGGCTGACTTGAGGTATGCAGTCGCTCACACAGGTCTTCCTGGAATCTCTGCTGTGGGTGGGAAACTTGTCAGATGACCATGTGACTGATTTGGTGTTTCTCACGACATTCAGGCTCCGTATTTGGGTCCCAATGTAATTAGTCAGGCGTCCTTTACTGTCACTGATGCAATGAGTTGATATGGGTTCCCACCTTCTCTTCTCGGATGTTAACTCACAGTTACCACTCAACCATGGACAGCCTGAATCATCGTGGTCCTTTGCATTGTAGAGGCGAGTGTGAAATGAGTGTACTTGCATCCACATGATGATTATCACCTATGCACGAAAAGCCTCACATCAAACTGTGAAACTGAGGGTTCTGGGTCTTCAAATGAGGAATCAAATCACAGACAAGTATGAAGAAATGCATCATAACCTCCCTGTAGTAGCATATTTCACATCTTGCCTCATTGATATTTACAACTTGAGAAAATCACTTCAGGCACGGTGCACGTCAGCAGAGGACAGATAACAGCTGTGGTCCTCTATGAGCCCCAGGGAATAATTACAGCTGATTGTTTTCTCCGGCCTCCTGGCAGCTCTGGATAGTAACAAGGACAGGCTCTTATCTACCAACACAGGCTGGCATCCAGCTATTCAACAGGCCACTTCCTCACAATTCCCCATGCTTCACTTGTCTACAGCTGAGCAGAAAAAATGTTCTATCCCCAATTGTGATGTGCACTGAAATGGGATCACCTTAGGAGATAAATGAGAGCTTAAAGGAATAGTTTGGCATTTTGGGAAGATTGACAACGATCTGATATGGTGAACATGACCCTAACACCATGGAGCTGAGTATAAAGACTGTAAAAAGGGGGAAACAACACATCGAACACAAGGTGAATTTCAGAGGCAGTGCGATTGCATACAATCCCACTGGTAAGCAATTACATGCAAATTTAGCTGGTTACATTGTAAACTAAAGTAAAAACATGTCCACATGAGTTCAAAATGACGGCTTTATGAATGTGCTCCGTCCATGTACAGGCATAAGGGGAAGGTGGAGTGAGACAGGAGGGAAAAACAGAGAGAACCAGGATTTTTGGTGAGATCTGAGAACAGTCAGAAGCTGAGCTGAACACTTCTAGCTCGCTTAAAGCTAACAATTAGTGCATTGGATGTTTGGGGTGAGGCAACATGAAATCATGTGGTCAAAATTTGCCTAGAGTGTATGTAATCCCCACAGTCTTGTCATCTTCACCTGGCCAAGAAATAGTTCGGCATGGAACCCCTGTAATATCAAAACCTGTCTTTTTTTTACATATCAGTTTTTAGGGAGCTTTAGAGGTGGTGATGGTGGGATTACTTTTGGACGGAGCCAGGCTAGTCGAGGCTGCCTGCTTGCAGTCTTAATGCTAAGCTAAACTAACCTGCCGGCCGTTGGACCGTATATATCCTGCAGACATAGAGTGGTGCCATCTTTCTCATCTGGCTCCTGGCAAGAAAGCATTTAAATTAAAGCATGTGAGTCTGTATTGAAATTTTACATAACAGGTGATGGCTGTCTTTTTGATGTGGATATTTAGCTGTTTGAATACTGGCCTGCAAAAAAAAAAAGGAAAAAAAGAAACTAGAACACAGACGCACATCCAGCCATCAATAATGCAGGAGTTGGCATTTGGTTTGTTTTGCAGTCCTGCCATCAGTGAAGCATCACTGCTCTTCCTGCAGCTAAAGAAACAGTGGTGGTTTGCCAGAAGAGGGGATGAATACTGGCTAGTAAAGCCATATGACTCTGACATAGGAGGGGAAGATGAGGACATGAGCAGTCTGAGATCAGCTGGGGGGAAACAAATCAGGGAATGTATCGGATCCTGTATTGCTCTGAGGTTGCTCTAAATGACAAACTTTCTGTGTCATTGGGTAGCAGACTTGTATTCCTTCACTCGTCTATAGAGAAATGAATATTAAAAGAGAGCATTTCCACAATTGTCAGGGTAGATAGTGAAGTCATTCAAGCGGAAACACTACAACCGGCTATATCTGCTCAAAAGGGCTGCCTCTGACGTGGATGGAGACTCCATGGAGATCCCAATCAGGAGAGGGAGAGACGTAGGGACAGAGCACGTAGAACAACCTTTATCATCTCTCTTTTGCTCTTTCAGCCGCTGATTGCTAAAGAGGAGGTCTGGGTCCGGTAAGGGGGAGGGTTTATGGGGAGAGGAGGAGGAGAGAGGAACAAAAAGAAGACAGCCAAGCAGAGAGGCAGAGAGGCAGAGAGAAGAGGACCAGTGAGACAGCAGATGATCTGGGGCATTTAAAGATGGATTTAAGTTTGCTTCAAGCTCTGGAGAGAGAACGAGTCTTGGAGGTTCTTCAGAGAGACAAACGGCTGCGTACCACAGACGAGGAAAGAATAAGGTGAGTCATGTTTTGACCACTTTCACAGATACTTCAGAGAAATACTTTCTTACTTATGCTGAAAACAGGTGTCCTGCCTTCTTTCAGTTATCATTATAAGACCAGCATCAAACAATATTTGATTTTGGCTCCTACTGTGTATGTTTTATAACCATGACATCATATTAGAAAGAATTGTCACCATGTTTAACCCTTTGATACTGACAGAAAATACATAGCTTTATGTAACTAAGTGGCAGTGAAACCTGATCGTGATTCCTTCCATCTTCATCTCAGGAGGATGAAATATGAGCTTCAAGAGCTTCGGAGGAGAGGTGCAAAGAGTTTTGCCCGGCAGTATGGCGAGCGGACCTGTGCCCGCTGCCAGAGGCCGCTGGGAAAGTTCTGGAACTCAGGTGCAGTCTGCCATGGCTGCAGCCACCGGATCTGCAGCAGGTGCCGTGTGGGGGGGGCGGACTGGAAGTGCACGGTCTGCCACGCCTACAGGTCCAGTAAACTACTTAATGCAAAAAGAACTGAAATATTTGACTCAAAACACAGCACAACATGACTGTGTGTGTGTGTCTGACTTTCTTTAAAGCAAATGAGAATGTAAAAGGAGTCGTCCCTAATGATGAGCGCACAGATAATTATCACCATTGTTCAGCTGGCCCACAACATTACTGTTCTGGTTCTCTCTCACCGCTCTCATGGGGTCATTTTCAGCCACAGCAGGCAGCTGGTTTCAGCCAAACAACTCTGAGAACAAACTGTACACTATCTGCTTAGCACCAAACAGCAGACAGATACAGCTAGTGACAAGATAGTGGAGCATTTAGCAGCTAAAGAGGCAGATATTTCCTTCTGAAGTTGGTGGAGACCAAAAACAGAGCAAAAAGAGAGTGAGAATAATGGACTCACTTTCATCAGACTCGGCTCGAAATTAATGAAAACTAACTTTGCTTACGAGTAAATAAGCAACTGTTTGCTAACAGGTTTGCCATTTCAAAAGCAACAGTCTGTGCTTAAAATATGATAATATCAACTTAGAAGGTTCACAACTTATTTCTGCTGCCCCCAAGTGGCCAAAACGCTGTTATGACGGAATATAACCTTTCTAAAGTAGGGCTTGAAATATCTATAACAATAAAACTCAAGCTAAATTAAAATGAGGCATCACGGATAGCATACCCTAAAAATAAAAATGTAACTAGAACAGCTGCACTTGCTCTTTCTTCTGTTTTGTTGTGACTGATAAAATAAATAAATTACCTAATTATGTTCTTGTTCCTCACAGGGAGGTGAAGATCAGATCTGGGGAGTGGTTCTTAGAGAAGAGGGCACAGAAATTTCCGGTCACTACAGGTTTGTTTACCATACTCAGATTACATGTATTATCGATACTCGCTTGATATCATCCAGCTTAATTACATTGATTAATGATGCTTTATGTGGAGTCTAGACGTTAATGGCTTACAGTGTGGTAAAGTATTCTTTAGTTTTTAATCTTTACATAATTGTCACATAGGAGAGTGTATAATGACTTTTAAATATATCATATTATTGTCATACTGTGAACTCCATCCATCTCTTTGACAGTGTGTAAACATTTGGCTCTCACACTTGTATGTCATTCATAATACGTATGTTCCTTACAGACAAGTATGAGACCGTTGGGGAGAAATTATTAAAGACCTACAATATGCTGAGGTACGAGGAATCTCAACATGCTTACTTTGAATGTTTGTAGCCACTTCAGTGCATTATATGAGACACTTGCGCATTAAACGCAAAGTGAAGTAAGTGTTTTTTTCCTTATCATTTTCGCAGTCATATATCAGTTGTACCTCCCACTCCTCCACCCTACATGGAGTATCATTTCCTGAGCAGATCTGGGGTAAAATACAATACATTTTCCAGCATTGTTTTACAATAAATGTGTAGAACATATGAACTGAGTGCCAATTAATGAATGTTGTGCTTTGATCTGCAGGATTTGAAACACTCAAAACCCTTCACCAAATCTATGGAAGATCTAGTGATGTCCTTCACCAGTCATATCAAAAGTAAGTTTATGTGTCATTAAACATATTTTCCCTTTCAGTTCAGTGTATGAGGAATTATTTAAATAGCAACACATTTCACATGCATTATGAGTGAGTGATATTATTACGAAGCATCACTTCCTCTGGATGTTATCACGACGTAATCTGAAGAGCTGAATTCAGTAACCACAAAGGAAATGTGATTGAAATAATGTGATGAAACTAAAACCCCTCTTACGTCATCGTCCAAACTGCAGCAAGTTGCACATTATGACGGGCAAGGACAATACCATGTTGCGCGCATCTCAAAAAACCCTTCGATATCACACAGCTTTATGCATTTCTTAGAACTGTGTGCAGGCAGTGGGCTTATCTGCTGAGTAGTAATTTGAGTATTTCTCTGTAACTCAGCATTCACTTATTTATTTTAAGGTTTCTGACGTCTCTTTTCTCAGAGATTTCCACCTCTCAGAACGAGTTGCGAGAAGACCTGCTGAGAGTCGACAGCAGCTGGAGAGAGTCTGGCTTAAGCAGCAGCTCCCACAAGAGCCTGTCTGACACTGACATCAACAAATCTAGAAATGTAAGTTGGCTACAGCGCATCACACACTCAACAGCAGCGAAAGTCATTGAGCTGTGGGTGCACACGGCCTCAGAGGTGCCAATAAGTCTTGTTATGACGTAGCACTACGTTTGTACGATTCATCTGCTGCACACGTGTTTATGCTGAGTTGACTTCTCTGAGAATTTTCTCGATCCATGAGACGTCTGAACAAGGCCTCCCCAGGGGCTTAAAGTAACTGAAGTAACTGACCTTCACTGGTCAATCAATCAATCAGACTTTATTTGTAAAGCACTTTTCATACAAATGTGACACAAAGTGCTTTACACAATAAAACAGTAACTTGCCGCTCCATCTACACATAAAGTGATAAATGACTTTGTAATTGAGGGACTCAGTGGCAAAATCATAGAATAAATGACAGTGTATTAAAAGGAAAGCAACCCATAAAATACATAAAAGGATACACCAAGAAGTAAACCAGACTAATATACATAAATAAGTAGATAAATGATTAAATAATCCTATTAATGGGGATTAACTATCAGTCTGTAAAAGCACAGCAAAGAAATGATCCTCCTTCTTTTTCCAGCTCTTTAATCGTCTCAGTCTTCCAAACCTGTTCAAGAAGACTAAAGACAGTGACCATGAGGGCTCCTCCACCGGGGCAGAGGAGGAAACGTCCTTCGGTTCTGAGTACTCTGGAGGAAAGAGAGTAAGCAGAAGCTGAAAAAAAAATCCCCAAGCTACATCCTGTGACGGCTTAGAGTTCACATATGATTGTAATCATTTCACCCTCCAAGATCAGACTAAAAATCTCCTTTTCTGCATGTTCTGTACTTCAGATTGTGTCTTTCTGCACCTTTAAGCATAAACTGTCTTTTACCTCCTCAGGGCAGTAGCAGCAGCATCAGCACAGACTGCGGCCTCTTCGAGGGCATCAGTGTGACCGGGGAGATGGAGCTGGCTCTGGCCTACAACACCAGCGCCTCCTGTCTGGAGATCACAGTTGGTGGCTGCAGAAATCTCAACTATGGGGACCCCAAGAGGAAGAAGTGTCACCCGTAAGGATGATGAATATACACAGTATGAGGCGATTTTGTTTTTGTGTCTGTCCATCAAACCCTCTTCATCCTGCATGTATTATGTGTAGGTACGTCAAACTGTACATGCTGCCAGACAAGAGCGGCAAAATAAAGACGACAGTTAAGAAAAACACATCTGATCCTGTTTATAATGAAGTTTTGGAGGTAAGAAGAGAACTGTTTTTACTTCTTCTGGTATGACAATCAATTTGGTGGCATGTCACTCTTGATTTGGACAGATTAAATGAGGTTCCTCTTTTGGTTTTTGTCAGTATTACATAGAGCGCCACCTGCTGTTTGGAAAGAGACTGCAGGCTTCTGTGTGGCATTCAGGAACCATGAGGAAGAAGGTGTTTCTCGGTGAGGTCCTTATTCCACTGGATGGCTGGAGGACTGAAGACCAGGCCTCCCAGTGCTTCAACTGGTATCCTCTTTGTCCAAAGGTAAAAGAAAGTTCACACATCCAGCTGTGATGTTAAACAGATGGGGACAAAAACATTAAAGGGTTCTGTTGCATTTGATATTTAAGGAATAGTTGTACATTTTAAGAAGCTTTCTTGTTGAGCGTTTGATGAGAAGATTGATGTTGGAGTCTTGACAGACAACCAACAGAGACTACAGATACCTTCTGATTTAGTCCAGAGCATAACACGTTTGTGTACAGTGTCTGTGTAAAGAGACCAGATATAGTGTGCTAATTACTGAGATTTAGAGTTGCTGGTGGGCAAAAAGCAAATCAAACAACTAGTAATTTACATAAAACATTATGAAATCAGTAATCATATGAACAAATACAGACAGAACACATGTGATAACCACGAAATGGTGAAAAAATCAAGTACATTTTTAAAGATAAGCTCAGGATTATAAAGTTATTTCATCCTCTTCTAGTCACAGTAACAAAGTTCGTTGCAGGTTAGTTTTTATATCAAAATACCCTTTTTGCAAAGTTTGAGTTTATTTTCCTAATCCCCCCCCACTTATTTTTTATTTAACTATTGAGCATTTTATTCACTAATATATAAAACCATTTGTCATCAGATGGTCACGGAGAATCCCGTCATGTGAATCACTCATTCAGACCAAAGCAACAGAAAAGGAAAAAGTAAATTCAAATTCAAAAGTAAAACCCACTGCAATGATATACAAACTACAATAAAGCAGAAAAGCAGGATGATATGATATTTTATTATACTGACTTTAAATAAATATTGGATTACTTCACAACTTCATGGTTGTACGTGTCATAATTTGCATGTATTAATGATGATGAATATTTATTTAATAATCTTGTTTTGACTAATATTGAACATATTAAGTCTCCATGGTCATCAGATGCATCTTTTAAAGGCTGCATTTCCTTACTTCCTTTATTTCTTTTCCTTGTGTTTCTGTGTCAATCAGGCTGAGAGTCCACAGGGAGGCGCTGTGGAGCAGCTCGGAGGAGACCTGCTGTTCACAGTCGAGTCCACCTCCAAAAGCCAGGGTGAGCTCCTGCAGCTCAGCTCCCTCAAACGCCAGCAAGAAAAAGACACACATCAGTCTGTTCGCCACATAATGTAACATTTTGCCCTCACATCAAATCAACATCATTTTCACCTGATCTGTTGGTCGTCCTTACGTTTAAATCAATTCTTGAAAATGGATGATATTGCAGTTAAAAACACTACATAACCTCGGCTGCCATGTGTTAAACTTGCTTTTTTTGTTTATTTATTTTTTTCTCATTAGCTTTGATCCTTAAACCTCAAACCATATGGAGCATTAAATCTTTTAATCCAAAATAAAAACATAAATATCACCAAAAGGTACTTTTTATTGTCTTTTTCGGAGAGCTTGGGCAGGGTTGGGATCCACTAATATCTCATGTAATAATGGGCTTAATGAAACTTGCAATGTGAGTTGCACAAATGTCATTTTATTTATAGAGCCAATGAGAATTCAATTTAGAGTTAGTTACACAGCTTATGATACATGTCAAGTAGTGAATAAAAGAAGTAAACTGTAGATGCTAGTCGTAAATACATGACTCACTTACTACGTAACAGCTTATTTACCTCCCTAATCATAAAAGTAGATTATAATGTATTTTGGGGTGTCGTTATCATGTGGTTTAATGTGCAGATGATAACCAACCATTCAACTGTAGGCGTTCAACACTTTCCAAAACGATAAAATGAGCTCTACAAGTAAAAAGACAGTGAATGAACATTTGGAATGCAACTTTTTAAGATATGAATTGAAAAAACTGTATAAAACTCACCACACTCCAGCAGCCATCAGGAGTTTGTTCTTTTGCTACAGCACTAGAGGTCAGAAGAGCGTCTCTTTCGGACACTTGCACGACAGCCACGCTCCCTCCAGAGGTTAACACTGTGCCACTTAGCAATGATCGACTGACTGTCCTTATCAAAAGTGCCAAACACCTTCCCATTAATGCAAACACTGGTCAGAACACCTGCGTCAGAGTGTAAATACGCCTCATTGTGGCCCTGCGTGTCACTTTTTGTTGCATTTCAGTGTCTGCAGGCCTGTGAGGTGTGTTATGTGTGTTCTGGTGTGTGTTTATGAATGTATTAAAGTGTGCAAAGTGTGTTTAATGGGCATGAGGGTGTGTTTATATAGCTATTTGTGTGTGTGTGTGTGTGTGTGTGTGTGTGTGTTGTGTTTAGGTGTCTGACTCTGGGAGCTCATCCAGGCAGCGCCCATTTCTGAGGGTGAGACTGGGAGCCTCTGGGACGGCTCTCTGATCCTGGATCTGTAGGACCAATGCCCTTCCTGACCCTCTGAGGGTCTCCTTAGAGAGGTTAAAATAGAACATGGTGACAGCTTCCTTTAACACATCCTAAATATCTAATGCTCTGATTTAGTGTATGAAAAAATCAAATGGTTTATAACACAATGTAACTTAGTTGTATTGTCAAGTGATTTTTAATGTTGTGTCCACAACTGTATCTCCTGTGAAGCATTTGTAACAATGTGAAATGCTTTGTATTTATTTTATTTTATTAATTACATTTAGTAATAAAGTATTTATTCACGAAGTCTTGACTCCCCCTGACAGCTAATGAAGGCCATGACATGTGACTGAAAGCACTTGGAGAAATCTAGTTTTTTGAGTGACTGATTTTTTAGTTTAACTTGTGTTAACTGATTTTTTTTTTTTTTTTGGCCACTTGGGGGAAGCAGAAAAAAACTGTAATCCCTGACATGTAATCACATTATTAAGTTAACATAACGGACGCATTAGCTAATAGTTGCCTGTTTACACATTCAGCAGTCACGGAGCAACATTAAATGTAAAAGTGAAACCAGCTAGTCGCTAATGTTGTTTGTTAGCTGTTTGGTGTTAAGCAGGTATCTTATCGTCGCACCAGAAAAAGCAGCCAATGAGAGCTGTGGGAGTGAACCATAATATTTAAGTTGCAGGCCGCAAAACCAAAACAATAAACCAAAAGATACTAAAAAGCTCCTCAGAGCTGAGGGGAACTGCAGAATTGGGCGGATTTGTCACTATGAGTGACATCTTTCATATGATATGTAGTAATTTGATCCTTTGTTGACAAAAAAATATCAATCACAGCAGCTTTAAACTGCTACTTCTTAGGTCAAGAGTGAAACTTAAAGCTCCACACGTCTCAACGACTGATGAACGTTCATAAACCTGCCTGACAATGATTAGCACCTGTTTGAACAGTTGATACATGTTTTATAACACACTGCAGGGGTTTGTTCATGTCAGTAATCATATATGTTATTATGGAAGACTTCAACATTTTTGATTTCTTTATTTCTATATGATAAATTAAACTAACTGGCTGCTGGCTGTAACTTTCCTGTTTCTTACCTAAACCTTAACAAGAAAGAGAATAACAGTAAATATGTTAAAGTTATGTAAATCCTTTATTAACTGTTTATACATCAGTTGTGAACGCTTCATTGTAGAAATTCTTACAACTACATTATAGTGTGTTATAAACTTTAATTATTAGTAATTTAGCAAGCATCTATATATTGCTTAAGATTTAAGATCACAGTGAAGTGAGAGACCATCAGTTATTTTATGCTAACTAGAAAATGTTACTGAAAATGATGATTTAAAAAAAAAGTTAATTTCATGTAGCACACTTTGATTGCTAATTTATTCATTTTAACATTAAAAAGATGATTTTTTTTTTTTCAGTAGCTTCTATGTTTTGTGATCCAGTGATTCCAAATAAATATAATAATTCATTACAGCACTGGGGAAAATAATACTTTTTTTGTATTTTATCTGTGTTATATATGTTTTTGTTTGTTTAAGATAAACAAACTGTGAGTAATAAATTGCACAAAAATGCGGGATGTTGCAAAAATGCTACAAATTAAAACTTTTTTAAAAACTTTTTTTTTTTTTTTGTAATTTGTCAGAAGGTTCAATAAACACTCCAGTTTCAAATAAATTGAATTTTCTGGCAATTATTTCATGATTCAGGCTTGAAAGGGTTATTATTCCACATGCCACATAATAATATTATTCAGAGTCACTGTGTCTCATTACAAGGAATCAAAAAGATTTCTGTAAAATGATTAAATTACACAGGCAATCAAAATCAGTGTGCTATATGAAATATTATATTTGGTTACATTTTTAATCATGATTTTCGCTAATATTGTCAAGCCAGCATGAAAAAACACTTTGGGTCAGTTAAACAGTGATTTATGGATGGTCTGTATTTATGGAGCAGCTGACTGTCCTGCTGCTGCCAACACTGGGGGACACTGAGAAGAAGATACTGCTGGGTCTTGAATGAATGTCTGTACAATAGCCAACTTAAAACTAACCTCACCACAGTGTGTTACCAATTCGGTTTTAAATTGAAGCTACTCTGCAGCATCTGTCAAATCCAATTTCCTCCTCAAAGTGATGTTCTATCAGAGGAGTCAAGCAGCCAAACATCCATGCAAATTGAATCAGTGGAAAAGACTTAGGGATGATATTTCTGACTAAATGAGATTTGCAGCCACACCTGTCCGTCACAGGAAGTGGTTTGAGTTATTTCACAGTCAGCCATCCAGGCCGGACTGTTCTCGACCCTTCAGCGTTTCCGTCTGTACAATGAAGCCTTTCTTGTCTCCGTGTGAGCAGCGTGTGAAAGACATGCTCAGTCTCTGGTTTCAGAGGAAGAAGAAAAAAAGAAAAAAAAAACCTGTGGAGGGAGTGGTGATGTCACCGACCTGGAATTCTCTGTTAGCTCAGTCTTCTCTAGGGTCACCATGGCAACCAACAAGTGTAGTGACATCAGCTCGCCCGTTCTCACCACCGTCGACGTCCTCAAGGCCCAAACCAGGCTTGCGTGCATGCTGCAGTGGGATATTGTTAGTGACATTTTCAGGGTTAGAAATAAATGCTGCTCACTGAACAGTATTCAGAATGTAATAACTGCAAGTTAGTTGTGATTCAATCAGTTAGCGCACACATGGCACATATATTTTTGTGAATGGAGCTGCACATAAGTTTGTAAATAAGTGTACAGTGGAAAGTGTTTTAATCTAACTGCCAAACTAAATCACTTTCTGATTTAAAGTATTCAATTCTGGAACTTGGCTATCGCTCATTTTCCTGGCACCCCCGCCCTGTAAGTTTGTTACAGAGGTGCATTGGGCTAAATGCTAACCAGGCTTTGTTTACCAGTTTAGAGTGTTAGCATGCCAACATTTGGCTATTTAGCACATAATAAGAAGAGTCGATGCAAATGTCATTGTTGTCACAAACTAAAGCACTGAAAAAAAAAAAATCAACATTTTGATCTGATGGTGGTTCTAGAAGGAGAGTTGGGGGATAACCAATGTTATTACAATTCATCCTCAGGGCAGCGTGACTGTGTGCACCATGTGTCATGACAATCCATTCAATAGTTTGTAAAAACACTTAACTCAGTAGGTGTCATCCTCCCTGGAAGCACGAATGTCTGAACTACCTTCTGCGCCAATTCATCTGTTAGACATTTCACAGGATAAGTGAAAACTTTGATTCACTGATTGTGTTAGATGGAAAATCAGGGGAATCATACAAGTCATTAGGTTTCATCCTCTGGGGAACACAAATGTCTGGGAAAAAAAAATCTTGGCAATCCATTCAGTAGTTTTTGAGATATTTCTGAACGACCCACGTTGCCGCTGTCACTAGACTAGCTAAAGATATGTGTCCACACACTTTTGGTCATTCAGTGTACAAAGTAAAAACACACTCATGTGTAATCATAGATTTTTCTTTATTGCCAATATGTTGAACACCTCATTATAAAATCCTGCTCATATACAAAGGTCAGCAGAGCAGTGTGTTTCCATTACAGTGTCAGTAGATGCTACTCTAGTCCACGTCCGGAGAGAGGAGAGTGAGATGTTGGTGTTATACTGTCTGGGTCAGTCCATTGTGCTGAGCTGCAGAATGAAAACTCTTTTCACCTCAACCCTCATTTTAACCTCAGCGGAGGTCTAACACTAAAAGAACTAAAAGATTTTCAAAGTTACATCCATATTTCTTTTTGCGTCTATGCACCTTGGCTAAGAAGTGTAGACCAACTGTCTGGGACTGAACCCTGCAGAGGGACAGCCAGAGAGAAAGGCCACTTGGGAGGAATAAAAGCACACAACACATTCTCATCTCTCACTCAACAGCGACATGACACAGAAATAAAATATATTAAACCTAAAGTGTCCCAGTCAACGCAGCGCTCTGAGGATAAAGGCGTTCCTCGGCACGCTGTGAACTGCACGGCAAAAAAACAAATCAAAAGTACCTAGAAAGATGGCGAGCTCTTTAACTGATTTTATGGCATGCAGCTGGATATTTCCTACAGTAAAAAATAATAATAATTTACAATTAAATCTCTTTAATTTAGTGATCTAAAGGAAAAGGTATGGAACATAAGACTGCTATTATTTTGGTCAATATATAAAACCTTTGAAACATATTAAATGTTTTCATTATCATTAGTAGATAGCAAAATAGCAAAAATATACAAACCAAGATGAAATACCCTTTTTACTGTCCCATATACAGTATAAATATCAAACTAGGAATGATTTTAAACTACTGTATAGCAATATTAAACATAAATGGAAGTGTTCAAATATAATGGAAAACAAAAACAAACATACATTTTCCTGCTTATACTGCTTTCCCCTTTCTGAGTGGTCGCTATTAACGACAAACTGTCCTTTTCTTCCCACACGTCAAATGACAAACATCGAAAAGAAGCGAGGCGTTGAATACATATTGTATGTGCACATCATGAAATAATAATAAAATCTGGCAACTCCCACTACTTCATCACACCTCTGGATAAAAACAATAATGATTTGGTCTGAGTGGATCAAATTACACACATTCAAAGACACAAATAAGATTTGAAACACTAAGAAGAGAAAGGTTTTGGCACTAGGTTTTCTTCGAAGGATTTGCAAAGCCCTGCACACTGCAAGACAAACTCACATCAGGAGTGTGTCTCTCTGTGAGTGAAGCTTCTGCTGTGCTTATACTGCTCCAGTTAGGTCTGCAACTGATGTGTGCTATACATGAGTTTTGAGCGTATTTGTGTGTCCCTGTGTGTGTGTCAGCCGAGCAGCAGGATGTAGTGACCATTCAGAAAGGGCGAGTGGCCGAAGGGCCGGAGGCTCTTTATAAGGCCTCGAACTCGTCGATCCTCTGCTTGGTGTTGCCCTGCCTGATCTGTCGCAGGGTCTTGTATTTGTCTCGGCCGGCCTTGACGTTCTCACAGTGAAGGAGGTCGTTCTGGGTGTTCTTGGATTCATCGCGCGCCTGAGCCAGCTCTGAAGTCAGGGCCTGAGGGCAGAGAGAGAGAGAGAGAGAGACGACACATGAGGCACTGTAGCTGATAATAGCATAAAATCACACCACAGCAGTGCCACTGCATCATGTGGGGGGCCGTGTCCAAAATCACTGCCTCATTCAATCACTCACAACTCCTCAGAACGGTAGTTTACTCTATAGTGAGCAGATCATTTTGGACACACTGGAAATACAACCATCAGCAGTCTCAACTAATGTTCCTCCTAATCACTTATTTCTCTGTATAATAATAATAAAACACATACAGTCACGCTCAATCGTGTCCTGCGTGTATTCGGCTATCAGGAAATAAATTTCATCTTCATCTTGGCCATGATTGACAGCGTGAGGTGTTAATTTGTCTCTGCTTCCGTTCTCACCTTCAGCTGCTTCTGGACGCGCTCGTTCTTCTCGGCCTCGGTCAGACGGTCCTCCTCGTTGCGGTGGTCGTTGATGCCTTCGGTCTGCAGGTCGGCGCTGTGCGTGCTGGCGTTCTCCTCGCTGTCGCTGTTGTCGTCCAGCTGGTCGTACATGGGGGGAGGCGGGGGCGGCGGGGGCGCCGTCATCACCATGTGCAGCTCCTCTTTAGTCTTCATGAGATCGTCCTGGGCCTCCCTGGCCTGGGGAGAGCAGAGGAAACAGGAGCACAGGAGAATCAGGCCGTATACTCTTCTTTGTTTCCCTTTTTAGTATTTGATTCGTTTCAACAAAAACAAAAGGACTCATAACTACCTTGCTTATTGGACAGCTTTGGCAGGTTAAAGAAACTTGTATTAGCAGAGAAATAATCTTAACTAATCTAATTCCAGCCTTTGCAGGGATAATGTTTACTTGTCTGTTGTAATTTTCTGATTTGATGACAGAAATAGCTGAATGAGCCTCAGCAACTGCACACTGCAGTTCATCCTAAGTTGAAGTTCTCACCCTGAGCTGCCATGTGTCGGCCTCCTCCTCCTTACGTCTCCTAGCCTCCTCCAGCAGGGTGATCCTGGATGTGTGCTCTGCCAGCTCTGCAGACTGTTACAAAACAGCAGGAGAGACACTTCCAGGTTTAATACATGTGGGTGGACAAGGATGCACAGCTTACATTTAAACCAGGCAAGTCCAACTAAAAGCAACTAGAAAGAAAAACAATGGAACAGCTCAACAGCATCAGAGGCAATCACAGACCTCGCTAAATAGAAGATAATAACTAGAGAGAAAACAGAAGTATGATTGAATTTATGCAGAAACAGAAGTTGTTGGCTCTTGCGAACCATTTACTGGTTATATAATTTGTCAAGTTGGCCTCCAAAGTCGGCTCAAATTTCAACCAAATGTCCACAGAAATGGAGAAGTGCAAACTAATTTTTCTGCATAAACTGACAAAAACAGACGGATGGAAGCCCAAGTAATGTAAAATAATCTGTGTAGTTTGTAAGTTTGCAGAGGCTTGTTTGAAATCATGGCCTTCCCCTAAAGGTTTAAATAATTCTATATTTGATGGATGGATCATGAATGTGAAAACATCAATAGTAGAGAAAAAAAAAAATGCTTTGAGGAGAGCTTCCTGATTGTTGTGGCACATTCCTTGTGACCACCGCAACAATGTGAGCAGCTTGTCTTTCAGCAGACTGAGCTGACCGGAGGCTCGGTATTAAACGGTGCACCTGCTGTAGCTGTTCAGCGTTTGTCTGTGCGAGCTGTAAAGACACTGGAGAGACAGAGTGGAGCACTTGGCCGTGAAAGTTGGTCTGTGAACGGCGTTCAGCTTGCCACTCAGTGAAAACACAGGCACACGGTGTGCCGTTATGAATAAGTGACACGTTTTCATTCATTTCAAACATGTTGATAATATGTCTTTTTCGGTCACAGTTGGTGGAAGTTGCGCAGAGACTTAATCCATCGCTCAAGCGTCTTAATGGGGTTTAAGTATAAAGGGAGTCACAGCAGGTGTCCGATAAAACTGGGCTGGTGTTTGTGGCTGAGTGTGGAGTAGGGACCACAGCTTTACTGTCCAGGCCGTTAAAGTGAAAGACAGTCAGTCCTGTGGGTGGTCCACAGCCGAGCGGCTCAGGGTGGGAGCGAGGGAGGGGGCGGTTAGTCTGAAGCAACGGGGTGTGGTCCAGCTGGACGCTTCAAATTGGTTTTGTCTGGAGCTACAGTAGCCAGGCACTGCTGAATACACCTCCCTACAATGTGCCTGGTACAGACCTGGACAAAACAACCGCTGACTGTGGAGAGAACTAAAAGGTTTTAATTCATCGCATCTTGCAAGCAAGGTGCCATCTTTTGAGATGGTGATGAACATTTTCTTTTCATTTAAAGAAAAAGCAACCAGACAGCTCTTGTGCCACTGCTATGTATAGTAAACATATAGTACATATACAGTAGTAGTATAGTAAAGCAGCAGCAGTTTGGGAATGTGGGAGTGTTGGAAATTTAGATCAAAGCCTCTAAACAACTAAATGGTGCCTTAAAATACTGACCAGCTGCTCCTGACTCTTCTTCTGGTCCTCAGCGTGGCGGGCCAGCTCCTCTTTAGCCAGCAGCGCAGACTGCCGCTCCACCTCCAGACGAGCTGCCTCCTCCTCGGCTCTCCTCCGCTCCTGCTCCAGCATCATGGCTCTCTGGAGCTGGTCCTGCAGCTCTGAAATAAAGAGGGGGAGGAGGAGAGAAAGACACTTGAGACAAATGCAGTACTGCTGCACACAGAAAAATTACATCATTTGTTTATGCATACAGCTACTAGCATGTAAAGGGAAGATACTGACGGTTATTCCAGCTACAACCCCCTGCCTTTAAAACCAGGCCCGTGAAGCACTGTGATTGCGCTCTCTCCATTTTAAAGGACAAGGCTGACTATATTTGATATTTTTCTTAATGTACTGGCCGTGTACGCTGCTAGTGGTAAGGAGGCATCTAGTCAGGTGGGTAATGCATGCTGGCTGGACGCCGACTGCTTGGCGGCATGACGAGGGGGTTTTCCTGGGAAATTTCCTTGAGAAATTAATTTTGGGCGTTTGTGTTTGATGGACATTTGGTGAGTATTTACTGCAGCTGGATCTACATCTAGCATCAAAACAAAAACAGTGCAAATCATGTGGCACAAATTTGTGAGCAGGAAGCTTGTTGATCATTACTAAAGAGGAAGGCCTAGATTGACTTAATGATCTTGTTAACCTGATAGCTTACTGTATGCACCTCTGTGGAAAATAAGTGCTTCCTAAGGTCAAATCTCAAAACATTGCTGGTTACTGCCAGCAGACAAGATATCACAAGTAAAACTAGGAGTAAAGATGTGAGGTTCACAAATATCTGTTGTTTTCTCTGGTTTGGACACTGAATCATACATAATAAAAACAAAAAAATGAATAAAATTACTAAACTTAAGGCTTCATGCTGTATATCCAGTAAATAGCAGATGCTTCATTGTTTGGGCTCACATTCAAACCCAACATTCATCATCTGCTTTGTCCGTTTACAAAACAAGTAGCCTGCATGCGTAACCTGTTGGCCTTGTGTTCCCCTACCTGCACACACATCACATGTACACGCATAATCTATTTTCAAACACACACATGTTTGTGTTGTCAGGGTTAAGTGACTGAAAGCCTACAAGGTCCCTCAGTCTAGCCCCCGGTCCCCCCCCGCCCACCTTTCTCTGCCTTCCTGGTCTTCTCCTCGAACTGGTAGAGCCTCATCCTCAGCTCCTCCTTCTCTCGCTCCATCTGCTCCTTCTCTTTCTCGATGGCCTCTCTCTTCTTCTTCTCGTTCTCCAGCTGGGCCCTGCAGATAAGACGGAGCAGCCGTGAGCCGACAAAGAGAGCTGACATGGCTGATTAATAGCTACGGCTCACAAATGACAGTCGGTGAAAAAACACACACACACTTGTAAACACAAAAGCCCAGATTTATCACATGATTGCACAAGATGCTCCATTACTGCTGTTCAAAAAACGAAAAAGAAATCATATAATAGTAAACTGAACTCTTGTGTAAATATCTTTGATCTCACATGATGACTCCAATGAAAAAATTTTAAATTTATGAGTAAACTGACTCAGCGTTTGGGCAATAAAATGTGAAAATGATGAATAATAAATGCCTGATTAATTGATCCTTTCAGCCCCAAACAGTCTGCTGTGAACTTTGTCTTAGGCTAAAAATAATTATTATTTTCATTTTCAATTAAAGATTATTTTCTTAATCAATCTTTTGAATTTGAGCGAATGGTGTTACTGTTAGCCCATGGTGAGTTAAAATGTTTTACTTTATTTGACTAATGGCCCAAAACGTTACAGTTTATTATCATAGACTGACATAACCAGATAATGTTCACCTTCGAGAAGCTGAAAGATTCAAATGTTTCGTTAAAATTAAATATGTATGGTTGATCTTATGACTTGAAAACAGTTACTAATACATTTTGTGCCAATTGATTGATTGATTTCAGATCAGTGAATTTCTTGATTTTTTTCTTAATAGATTATTTAAACGATTAGCTGATTTTAAAAATCATTTTTTTAAATTAATAAAATTAATTCAATTAACATTGGTGACCAAAGCTCATTGGCCTTTTCTCTTATTTACGCCACAGAGCAACAAATAAGTCGCAGGCTTTGTTGCTTTACTGCTTATTTACTTTCTATTTGGTTATTTTACACAGTGTGAACTCTCTGCACCGCTTCTTGTGTGTCAAAGCAACAGTGTCAATAAGCCTTGTGTTGATACTGTAGAATTAAGTACAGTAGCCTCGTAAATACATCATGTGAGAGTTAAGATGTAAACCATGAAGGGGAAAACTTAAACTTTGGTCAGGGGGCCAAATATTTTTGTTGGAGGGCCGAGCTGTACATCTCCTTGCATTATTTTAATAGTTTTGCTGCAGCAATAAGCCGATATCTCCCTCAGGTTTAATTATGTTTAAATTAGGCATCTTAAGGGCCTCGTCACAAACCACCTCATAACTGTGTTTGGACACCAGCCACTCTCACAGACACTGACCACTGTGAGCTACTGTGTGTGAACCCGAACTCCGTCTACTGGGGCCTGGTGATATAATGGTTCTCCCACTGGTATTTACTGTGTCGTCTGCTCAGCGTTACATCACCATGTTTGAACAGCTGCACGGTGTAGACAGTGGGCCGACAGCTGTAGCGGAGACCAGGGTCAACATCCATTCACTTTCAGTTGAGCCAATACAGGACACAGATTCTCCGTACTTGAAAAGGAATGCTGTATTATTACCCAGTGAATGGTAGTTTCACTCTGGTACATGTTGAACTGATCGAATCGAACGTGTCTGAATAGTATCCGTCTTTGGTTCAGACAACAAAGTGCTGCCCTTATTCTACTTGATGGGGCACCATTTCATATATGTACCAGGTGGTGATGCCCATGTTAAGCTTCTTATACACCACAGGAAGTTGATCACATACATTCGTGATCAACAGTGTCCTTCCTTCAGTGAAGAGGAGAATTCCCTTGGTGAAGTTTGAGAATATGCAAGCTTTAAACTCTTGTTGAGTCGATTCTTTCTGTCAGGATTTTGTGCTTTTTTCTATTTTATATGACTACAAACTAAATATCTTTGGGATTTGGACTGTTGTTTAGACAAAGCAAGACATTTGCAGACGTCTCCTTGGTATCTGGGGACTTTTCAGAGGCAGTATTTGTTTTAAGTACTTTTTTTACCATAAAGATTGAAACAAAGATCAATATTACGAGAAAGCATATGTTTGCAAAATTATGCAGAAAATGATAAAACTGACAATTCCTCCGCCTCTATGGATAAAACAAAAAATTAACAACTAATTCTTCTAGTTGCTTGGATAGAATCATCTGACTATAGAAATTTGTAGAACAATAATACAAGAATATGTATAATATAAACTGAAATTCTATATATGAATTATTGCCAAGCCCATATCAAAAACAAAATTTTTAAGCCCTAGAAAATAGAAAGTGTCTAAATTCGTAACTGTAACGTTGGAAGTTATTTTGGGATTTATTTATAGGTATTCAGATACTTTTTGGAAAACTGACTTTGGGAGCAAACTTCACATTCAAAATCTACACATCATATATAGAGGTTTCCAGACAGCTGGTTACCTCTCCATCTGTTTCTGCTGCTTCTCCTCCCGGGCCTGGGCCTTCATCTGCTGCACCTCAATCGTGTCTGGCTTGCGGCGGCGCATGTACAGCTCGTGGTTGCCCATGCACAGCTGCAGGATGCGCTTGTTTATGCGCAGCCTCGGTGCATAAAACACAAAGTCCTGAAAGTTGGAGAGGAAACAAACAAGAGGAGAGGAAAAGTGAACAAATGCCAGACTGAATAAGGTGTTTAGCTGCCTGTCCATTGTGCCTTGTGGATAAAGGACTAACACTCCTGTAGTGACTCGAAGCACAGTTTCCAACTGCTACAATCAATACTATAGAGACATCTCCAACTATAATGAAAGGTACAATAGCTGGACCCACACACATTAAGTATAGTACACTTACTTTTGTGAGTGTTTGGGATTCATCATTGATAGCATTGCCTGGAAAGTAGCCCCAGCTATTCTGTCTGCTAGATCAGACTGAGGATATGCCTAATGGTTTTTCTGTCCACTACAAAGAAACATGATGCCACAGGTAAAATGGAAGTGGAGAGCTTAACACACACTGTAACCTAATAGGCTCTGAGAGCTTCATTTTATCTGAAGAGGAACAAGAACTCTTAAACTCAAGGTGATTGTAATGGAAAACAGAGTCTTATGAGAGGAGAGCACATGTAAAATGTAAATCTTGCCTCATGCTGCTTTACTCACCGGAGACTTTTTGTCGATGGGCTTGATGATGAACTTCTTATCGTTGAAGGAAATGTTTCTGATCTCACTCCAGGGGAAGCCAATCTTTGGGGTCAATCTGAAGAAATGACCAGATGAACAGGAACATTATACTGTGATACTAAACACAACCCATATTGTCACCTTTTTATCTTGACCAACAAAAAAAAAAAACTATTACTAAGAATACACATTAGAACGCTGACATTGTTTGCAATGTCTACACAATTAGCTAAATTATACAACAGCACAATGTAAACGTTCATAGCTACATGGACGACTCACAACTGTACGTGTCGCTAGTGTACGATGAGTTTAGATTATTTAACAGACTGCCCTAAAAATGTTAGTTTGGATGTTCAACAACTAAATGATAACAGATGAGAACAAAACAGAAATATTGGTGCCGATCCTATAAGAGACAAAATTATACATGGACTCTGGCAAAACAGATTCAATCTGAGACATATTCATACTTAACCAACTGTCTTTCCCTTTATACTTCATGCTGCTCCCTAAAACCATCGAACATTACAGGATTAAATTATTTTAAGTAGTCTCTATCCTTGCTTACTGACACCGCCTTTTAATTTTAATGTTTCACATCTTTTAGTACACATTGACAAACAGCACCCTGAGGTGCATCGTATGCAGTACGCCTATGGTATCCAATTTAGTTTATTATTATTACTTTTTAGAGCTGCAACAATTATTTGACTGGTTGATAATGAATAGTTTCAGTTATTTTTCAAGGAAAAAAGCCAAATATTCTCTGGTTTCAGCTTCTCACGTGAGATAATTTAATACTTTTCTTTGTCATACATGACAGTGAATTTAATATCTTTAGGTTTGGGGCTTTTGGTGAGACACAGAAGTAATTCATTTCAGTCAATCCACTGCTACATACTGCTGTCTTAGAATAAACCTCTGCTGGCAGCTGACTGTGAACATGGATTTCTGTATCCACCGGTCGAGTTTGAGGGATGAATCTGAGGCGTGGCTCGCTGTTCTATTGTGCCGGATAAATTGAACGGATGCCAGTCTCATTCAGCACAATACAAAGTAGTACTGTAAACATTGACAGGCTGATAGTGTTGTAATCTAGAAAGGCAGCCATCTACCTCACAGCGAAACTCTGCTGTGAAACTGTACCGCCTGAACAGGAATTTCACTAAATTACTGACCCTGACACATGCTTCTGGAATTGAGAAAGCAATGTAGATATTATCTCAGCCATTGAATATATCATCAGAGTCTTGTGGTTTACTGAGCTGTGCTTTATCAATGGATTCATATTTGTAGAAACGACTGTTATCATTGATGTGGTTTATACATTTTTGCTAACAGCTTGAAGTGATTTAGACACTTTGGTTCATGAAAGCTGGATTTCATTAGTACATCTCACCTTCTGTGGCAAATATGACTAATGTATGAGAATAAATTGACGGGAATATTAGCATTTGATAGCACTGCATATCAAAAAACATAAGCAACAAAATATATATTTCAGGGTCAGGTACTGTTGTAGTTTAGGTTGATTCCTTGTTACAACTGAGTCAATATAAACAACTGAATTGCAAGTAAAACAATATTTATTTTTTGTAATATCGTAGGGCTGAAACTAACAATTTATATCAATAGAAATTAATATACTGACTATTTTCTTAATGAATCCATTAATTGCTTGGTTTTTAAAATATTTAAAATGGCGTAAAGTTTGTGTGTAAAAATATCCTAAACCCCAACGTGTCTTGAGTAGTCTTCAAATTGTCTGTTTCGTCCAACTAAACTAAACTGTTAATCAATGAAAATAGCTGCAGATGTAGAATCTCTCCAGTGAGTCAACGTGTAAAACATCTATTTTGGATTCAGATATTGTTACCTGATAACTTTGGCAGCAAGATACCAAATTTCCTACCAAGTCAACCAAAAATAAAAAAAAAGTAAGGTCATTGCTAATGAGTTTTGTTATAATCCTTTTAACAAATGATTATAATCAAATCAGTGCTCATTTGCAAAAGTTAGTTACAAAGTTCAAACAGTCAAAAATGAATCTGATGTCTGACTGGTTTTACTGTGTGTGTGTGTGTGTGTGTGTGTGTTTGTTTGATTAGGATGGTTGCTAAGACGGAACCTTGGCTCAAGAAAACCTCTAAAAGACGCAGTCCTACAAAATGAGCAGTGCTGTGGTTAGCAGAGCAGCAGAGTATAAGGAGTTAAACCAGCACCAGACTGCCTCGGCGAAGCCTTGGCTGCACTGCTGCATTGTGGACCAGCTGCCCTCTTTGGAGAGACAGAGTTGTAGGTTAGCCTCGCATTCTTAAGTGCCGCACAGCTTGAAAAACCAGTCGCCGTAGCCATGGTTACAGCAGAGGGCACCGCGGAGGAGAAGCATTTCTTTGCTGATCCCAGGGAGCGCATAAAAGAGACAGACTCACACAAGGAGCCGGTATGCTCTTTAACAATGTGTTTCTCTCTTGTTGGAGGATTCAAACCACAGTTAAGATGCAATAAGGCGAAATGAGGGAGTGAGTGAGCTTTAACACAATACCAGTTACAGTAAATAAATCATTTCGACTTTTTGAGCCAATATAGGACAAAGAATTAGCCAGTAACGGATTAATTAGATGCCTGACTTGCTAAACTTTATCATTATCTGACAACTTCAACTTTCTACCACTGAGGCAGGCAAAGTAAACTGCAAAGAAACTGCTTTCAATAGACACTGGCATGAAAGCTGACACAGTGCAGCCAGTTTAATGCGAGGAGAGCTGAATCCTAGCAGTGAAGAAGAAAACTCAGCCAGATTTTAGTTTCAGGATTTCAATTAGTGACTGAAAGGTTCACCTGGGAATGAACGCAGACGAGGCCACTAACCACGGGAGATCTCAGGGCTCATTTTGCCAAATAGAGGGTGATTGCTTCCCAAACTGTCTTGCCCTATCAACAAAGTGGCAATCACAAACAGGACCAGGCTGGGCTCTGGCAACAACCTTCCACACATCTCAAAAAGTAGGTCTCGCTTAAAGCACAATGCCCTTGAAGCACAATATTTCCTTTTTTTTGTGTCACACTGTCTGTGGACAAACGGGAGAAATGGTCGTGATTAACTACAGACATGGCCAAGCATGTGCATCTCTGTGTTACAAGCCCGAGGCAAGAGCCAGCGCTGAGGCAAGGGGAAATTAAACTGGGCTCCAAAGACAAAAATCAACAAATAAGGTCTGCAAATGTATACTTTAGGCTTCAGGGGGTAGTTTTTTATCTTTCAGCAGTATGTAGACTGGAAACCTCTATAAGCAGATGTGAACTTAGGTGGTCCTGTTTATTCTATATATCTAAAAGAGACAATGATGCACTCACTCGAACCAGGCACAATTATATACAGCAAAGGCAGTAATACTAAACTGCATTATATAGCAAATTTATGTTAAAAAAAACTGAAAATATCTCAGGAAATCTGCAAATAATGCTACTGAGAAACAATGCAGATTTTAAATAATAAAAGCATTAAAGATTAGAGCAATCTGCTGAGTTTGAAGATAGTCCTCCCAAAGACTGTATCCATTTGGTTTTCATTGTTATTCCTGTCATACTGCCTGCAGAGGAACAGGAATAGTGATTAAGTGCAGACATGGACCTGGCCCAGCCAGTTTAGCCCTGTGTCACAGGGCTGCAGCTACTGTAGCAGCAGGCACAAAACAAGAGCCGAAACAGACACCAACAGCAGGACTGTTTTTACTTCTAGGGTCCCTGAAAATATAGTGCTCACTTGTCGTCCTTCTCGTAAATGTTCAGTCCAAGGGCGTCCACTCCAAGCCACAGCTCTGTTCCCTTCTTATTCTTGATGTCGAAGTAGTTGACTCCGTACATTTCCAGGTCCTGGGCGATTTTTAGGTACTCCAGCATAGCGTCCTCCCTGCGGGAATAGACAGGGACATTCAGTTGCTGTTAAAATGTTTTCTTAAATTGCATTAACTCAAGGAGGACTTTATAGAAAGTAAACACTCACTTCAACATCCCACGGTGCTCCTCGTGCCACACCTGAATCCTCTCCTCCCACTGTTCCCTGGACAACTTGTGTTGCTCCAGGACTCTACAGAAAGATGAAGAAATTAGCAAAGATGAGCTACATGTGTGAGACAATGGCAAGTGGGGCTGTGCTACTGGCAGTCAACAGTGCACTGCAATTTCAGCCAAGACTGATGCATATTGTGCACCATCAGACACCCACAAAAGCTCTTCTAAAACACCTTTTTTCTATGTTTCCTGTGATATACTTTCGTTGTACATTCGTTGAGCAGACACATTTAAATGTGCAGAAAATTTTCGGTTTTATTATGGCAATAAACCTGGCCAGGCAGAATAAATATTAATAACTGATTCTTAAAAGCATTTTGTTACCCAAATAGCTAGTGGCCTGGTGTATTAAGGACCTTCTCTCTCAGTTGATTTATCCCCTATACAACCATTGGACTTCTACAATAACCACGGTAACCTCTGTGCTCTTGTGCCCATCAGACTAGCTGTTGATGCTATCCTGCACATTTGTACAGTGGAGACTGTGACAACCTCAGGACACAAGAGAGTCACCTACAGACTTTCAATATGTCCACACACGTGAATTGAATCATCAATCATTTCATTGGCAGTATAATTAAGCTGCTGTATTTTACACTTCAA
Organism: Pempheris klunzingeri; assembly: GCF_042242105.1. NCBI lineage: Eukaryota > Metazoa > Chordata > Actinopteri > Acropomatiformes > Pempheridae > Pempheris > Pempheris klunzingeri. Next base: position 14,428,084 of record NC_092029.1, on the reverse strand, counting down.
ATATCATTGCATTTTCTGCTGGAGATGAGAGGAAATGTGGTGGAAACACCTAAATCACACACCCCTGTAAAACATACCCTATTATGCTCAGCCTGCTTTCGACCATGAAAACACCAAACAAACCAAAAAAAAAAAAATGGTGTCCATGTTGCACCTAACTCTGCTGTGTGGCCTGTGCCTTCATTAATGATGTAATAAAGCTTTGATTTTCCTCTTGAATGCTGAGCTACTCTGTACGTTTGTTTTCTCCCTCCCTAATTTTTTTTCGCATGAGTCGATGTCTTAAAAGCTTAATTGGCAACTTAATATACAGTCGGAGGGTATGATAACACAAACCATGATTTAGTTTGGCTTCCAGGGTGGAGAGGGTGATTTTCTTTGCAGCAGGTTCAACCAGTGTTGATGAGTGGTAGCTCTTGTTCATAACAATTATCATATGATGCCAAACCCAGTTTGCAACATCATAAGCAGAGTGTATTACTACTTGACCTCTTGCCTTTTGAGAGAGAGCCTTACTGGCACATCTCACCTGTGTGGCAGCAGGCGGTCAGACAGCAGGTATCCAGGTCGGTGGAGTTCTTTGTTGTAGTCTCCAAACTTGGCCTGAACAGAGTAGGAGGCCAGCAGCACGGCAGTCTCTGGTGGACAGTAAACCTCGTCGCTTAGGATGCTCTCTTTCACCTGCAGGAAGAAAAGCTTCTGGGTGATGTCCTGGATCAGCTCCTCTGACACATCCTCTGGGAAGAACTTGGCCCGAAACTTGAACTGCAGCGGGTTCTCCTTCTTCACGTCCTGGGACGACACCTGGAGAGGAATTACAACATAGTTAACCTACTTAACATACCATCCAGTATTGTGTGAGCTTAAGAAATAGCTCATGGCTACAGCCAGTGGTCGATTAGCTTCATTTAGCCTAACAAGTGATAGCAGGGCCCTGCTAGCCTAGGTCTGGCCAGAGTTGATAAATCGACCTACCAGCACCACTTAAGATCACTTGTTAACACATCATATCTCATTTGTTTAATCTGTCCAAAAACGCTGAATGTAAAAACAACATTTGCTGTTGCACAGGGGGTTATGTTTCAGACCAGGAGCAGTGACTTTCCTGAAGCCCGTGCTGGTTGTTTGTTAGCCATCCTTTATGCTCCTCATAAGATAAGATAAGATAAGATATTCCTTTATTTATCCCACAATGGGGAAATTTCAAGTAACCAACCATGGTAACCAACTTCTGCAGCAACATGTTTAAGTTTCAGACCGACAAGCTGGATTGCACTAAATTGCATATTCGCAACTTGCATATTTGTTATAAGTCTAGATTTTCACTGTCTCAAATTTGAGAGAGATTATCAAGTAAAAAGTATAAAACATGTCTCTTTCAAACCTGAAAGAGTATCATTTGCTACAAAATACTAAAAATGAGCAACATGCATAAATACTCTGTGTCAAAGTTCAATACATTAGGAAATAGCTTTTAGTTGTGCAGTTTCACGGGGGCACTGCCCTTACCAAAGGGAGATCTACCATTCTTATTCTGTGGAAATACACTTTAATAACTCCAAGCTACAGTATGCGTTTACACAATGTGCCTCTTCCTCTCATTTCAAAACAGGAACCAAGCGGTCTTGATGGAGAGAATGGGGCTGGGAATATTCCAGTTTGAACGAGGTATTGTGCTGATGAGCTGCAGCGCAGCGTCAGCACACAGTGTACAGTTTACTGCTGCTGACTGAGGCAAGCATAACCCTTTCTCTCTCTCAGTGACCCTTGTTTATGATTAGAAAGTGCAAAGAGGCAGATTTCAAAGTTCCCCTGGATAGATTAGTATGGTTTCCTATATTTGTTTCAGGCATTCATCAGAAAAGTTTAAGTAAAGAACGTCTTCTCTAGCTCTATTTTCTACAGTCTGTGGTTACTGCTGCAATATTAAGCATGACAGCCAGTAGACTCAGGTGGGACATTCATCTTCCATCTGATGTCTACATCACCCACAATGCACCTCGACCGCAGATTGTTCTGTCAGAGATTTGGTTGTGTGTATCCTAGTAGGAGCTAATGTAGCATTTTCAAACTTTTAGTCTTCAAACCCAACTGACGCTGACTCAAGTGACATCACTAGAGGCCGTTTAGCAAATTCAAGCTGCCCGGTCTGGAGCCACAAAAGGTTTTATACCATTTCTTCACACATAAAGCAGTGCTTCTTAAGACCTGTAAAAGACTTCGATTTGTGTGGAAAAAGTTTTCATAAGGTTCTTATTTAAGATTCGTGCAGAACCACCTGGTCAAATAAGCGGCAGGTGTAGGTAGATCATATAGACACTGAGATAACAAAACAATCCTGGACATATGGAATTCTGCTTATTTGCAGGAATGATTTCATTCCTCTGGTTGATTTACTCTTGTATAATAGATTACACCTGTACGATTGTGAGCAGCTTTAGATATAACAGACAGTTAAGGCACAGTAACCCGTGTTTATTCTGGGACAACAGAGATGAACTGAGGCAGTTCTGGTTCACGAAGAGTTCACAATCTCACTCAACTCATCCAGCTTCAGATGATTACATATGGTGCTCTGACCCCACAACCTGACAAAATCAGCCGCCCTGTCCACAGTGGAACCACGATACAGCATGTGAATATACACATACTGTAATACGGTGGCTACTGATTGACTGAAAGGTAAACACTGGAGCTCTGATTGTATCGTTCCCTCAAAAGAATGCATTCTTTCTCTATTGTTTGGAGCATTTGACTCCATAGGAGGAGGCGGGCTGTTGGGACATACTTAAGACAATGAGTGAAATGACCATATAGGTATGTAGTTGGTCAGTAAAATGATACGTAATGATTGCAATCTATTAAGAGGAATGATGACATTGATACCTTTTTCATGGTTGAATGATGAAGTTTTGTAACAACTTGGAAAAGTTTTCTCAAACCCGAATGATCTGATCAAGCATTTTAAAGATTATTATTATTACTATCACTATGAAGAAATAAAAAGTACAAGTATGTATTTTCAAAGCTGGATCTTACCTTTTTGTCCAGTTTTAGCCAAGTGTAGTAACCTTTGCCATCCATATATTGAAGTCCGAAGTACCAGATCTCACGTAAGCCAACGGTTTTTACCACCTGCAAGGAGAAAAGGAATTATTACACCTTACAATACAGTGGGGCTTTTTTTGACCAGGATTCAATGACAAATTTAATCAGCATACACAAGATACTAATATTTCAGGTTCTTCTTAGATTGAGGGCAAAACCTTTGTAATGGGAAAAGAGTTCAAATTTGTCAAACATATGTAGATTTGATCTGAGTGGAAGTGATATAATATCAGGACATCATATTACTCCTTAGAATTCACTTCCAGGAAAACGAATTATGAGATGATGACGTTACCGGAGTAAGAAAGAGATCATGCTTTCACACCTCACAAATCAATGCGGTCATTTTCCCAATAAATGTAAATGAATCACTAACGGTTTTCTGCCAGCAGAGCGGAGAGCTGTGAAAAGGCCTTTGAAGGCTTTACAGACGCTGGCGAGGCCTGAAGAATCTAACCTTAAGGTGACATACTCAGGTACCAGACTAATCTGGTGAACAACCCTCATAGTATTACACATTCCCAGGCCTGAGTATGGACTTGGCTGAGGCAATAATACAAACAGTCAACCGCCAGGACGAATAAAAGTACACTGTAAAACACTGCGTTTGTTGTCTGAGGTAAACTGGCAAATATATGATTCTGGACAGAGATGGTCGCATGAATGGTTACCATTGTCCCAGAGACTCTTGAAGTCCTGATCCCTCCAGATTGGCTTTACTGCTGCAACTAATGCTTATTTTCATCATCGATCATTTATCTTCTTAATTAAACGATAGAAAGGTTTGGTTACTAAAATGTTGAAAAATGTTTTTCATAGTTTCCTGAAACCCAAAGTGACATCTTTGAGTTGCCAGTTTTGTCTGACCCATTACTTTGCTAGATTAAAAGGGTTTTCTCCACTTGTTTGAAGTAACACTTGGCTCACATCTCTCTGTCTGTTGCTGTGTGCCACAGCGCAGAAGTCTTTAACAAAGTGGTCCTATTGTTTGACCAGCGAGGAGGAGTGATACTGTATAACGAGGGCGTGCTGCATGACCAGCATCCTGTCTCTGACTCCAGGAACAGACTGGAGCGAGGCGGGCTGGTAAGCGGAGGGGTTCTGCTTCAATTTACAGAGCTGTTACTTTCTGGCAAAAAACAGCCAAACCTCTTCATTATTAACGTCTAAAAGGCAGCTTGTGAACCCGGTTTTAGTTTCAACCGCACTGGAAGCACTTAGAAGAAAGTTTTCAGATCAGCAATTTGAAGATAGTTTCAACCAATTTTTGGCTGTGCTGCACAGGCAGAAAGTGAAAACACAGTTATAGATCTGGAATAATCACTTGTTCTGCAGGAGGAGCTTCCATTTTCCACTGGCTCCTGAGGAAAAACCTCAACGACCAGAGGCTCTTTATGGCCTTCACAGAGGCAGAGCACTTTTCCAACAGCACCGTGTACAAATTCATGTTTTTGTGCGCATGTGTGTGCGCCATTAAGTGAAACAAGCTCCATGCCGAGCCCCTTTTGAATGCATCTTTGCCAAATTCCCCACCCCGTCACCAGGTGAGGTGTTAAACTGCCTGGGTGAAGTTTGAATCAACATGCTGGCACTCCGGTCTAGCCCATCTCCAGTGATAAACTCCAGCCAAGGCTAAAATTAAAATCAAACTCCCCCCTCTTAATGGACGACACAAAATACGGGGCAGGCTGACCTGTGGGAGTAAAAACGAACGTCTTTGACTCAGAGACCTTTTCTGATAGATTGTATTTACTGCAGCAACAACAACAGGAACTGGAAGGGGCCTGAAATGAGAGAGCACTTCAGGCGGCATCTCACCTGTAATGAAACTCATAAGGGCCTCACAAAACAATCAGCCCATTCATGGTGTTTTTGCTTTGGGGTCTACAGAGTGAGAGGCCGAGAAACAAAATGGGCCACAGATACCTAAATGAACAATTTTCTCAAGGGATAAGCTACTGTAGAGAGGCTTGGTACAATTATTGGCACTGTCAGTGTGGTAGCAATTTTCCTGAGTAAACTTAACAACCTTTAACAACATTATACCTCACTTGACAAATCGATAAACTACTTTAATGGCACGCTGTACATGTTATGAGCACCTGCTGCCAAGGATACTGAAAATAATACAGTTCATTAGAGGAGGATTAAACCTGAAGCTGGGGACACAGGTTTAGCAAAGTGACATCGCAGCAGGTTGCCTTGGCAGGCTGCCTTCATCTTAATAGGTAGCTAGGTCGCTCCAGTAGCGCCTCAGACATTCGTTCCAAATAAGATTACTGTAAACATAACACTCCAATGCAAAACTCAGGGTTCATCAAATTAAATCAAGTTTCATCAAGATTAATCGAGTTCAAATTTTAAATACCACAGAATGCAAGGTCTGTTTCATAGTGATACAGTCCAAAGTTTGAAAGTATGTATGTAAGTAAGTATGTGAAAGATGTAGCCGCTAATTATTTATCATAATATTACATTTTCAGTACTTGCCAGTAGCATGAAACAATGATTGATTTAATGATCTCATTAATTATAATTAAGTGACCTAAGGTGACTTAGACCTGCACTCTGTTTAATGGCCAGCAGGCACTCACTTGATTTATTACCACTGTAAATACTTTTTTAATGAGTTTAGAGTCTCAGTCACTAGTTTCAAGTATTCTTCAACACAGCATGATGTTCCTTTGGTAAAACATGGTCCCATTTAGAGGAGATGATAAAGATGATAAAGCAGGGTATGCTTTAGGGCGGGACCACCTTGTGACAAACCATTCAGAGGCAGTCTTTTTCAAATAAACGTCACTTCTGGCTCCAAAGCGGCCAAAGATGGCGATGACCATGAAAACAAGATGGCGCCGCACATAAAGCCAGACTCAAGGCTTCAAAATGATCAAAGCAATGGGTGGTGTCGCGGTGGCAACGTCCACTTCTTATATATAGTCAAAGGTCAGGTGGTGATAGCTGAAACGCCACAAAAAAGGATTTAACAACCCACTACAAGCATACTCCGGCTTGGAGCCATAAATATGTATAATTTCTAAGAAGCAAACTCCCTTTACAATCCGTTACAAGCAGAGGCAAAAGTCTACTAGATTCTGGCAATGATTAAAAGTAATCTGTAAACTCAGTGGAGCATTTGCAGTCAGGTTGAAGGAGCTAAACCTTTACATGCTCTGTCAAATTCTTAAGAACGGAGTCACTGCCGCTACCAGACTTGCTTTAGGTTGAAGGAGCAAAAGTTGCAGTGCCACATAGGAACGTTCTGCATGACTCAAGCCCGCAGCTTCGTTTTCCAACGATCTGACAGAGAGTGAAAGTTTCTCTGCCCGGTTTATGGGAGCTCTGGCCCTGCGGTGAGAGAGAGGAATGCCACTGGGCTGAAACAGCATTACGCACTGTATCCTCTGAGCTGAAGAACGCAGAGTCCTGGGGGGGTGTTACTCACCCAAAGGAAATGGGCGTATTACTGACAGACCACACATTAATTGAGACTAAACAGTAAAGGGAGTATTAAAAAGCAATTATCTTAGAATTTCAATGCCATCGTGCAACAAGCTCCCTCTCTTGACTTGGAACAGCTCTGCAACAATTTCTGAATGTGGCTTTGACACATGGGTTGGGTGTGTAAGTGAAATAGTTTCATAGTTTACTCCTAGCACCTGTCAGGCAGATTATTCTGACTTGGATTGGGCTCAAGATATCGTTTAGCTGTTGAAAATGTTGCCATGTTTTCAGCTGTTAACATCAATCCAAATCAGTTGTTAAGCGCTGAAGCTGAAACTGAAATCCTCCGGAGGCCACATTAACACAGGCGAGAGCATCTGGAGATTGGGTGATTGCGACTCAAGGCTAAATGAGACGCGCAGCAGTGCACAGTCGTATGGAAGTGAAACCGTACAAGGGTGTGTATGGGAGTGGTGTAAGTTTCTAAGAGGAAGTTTAAGAGCGGCATGACAGGGACTAAGGCTATGATCGGCGCTGACCACACGGGCCACACCAGGCCTCACACTCGCCCTGGAAATGAGCTCACTGCTGTTACTCAGCATTTCCACAAAACCTGTCAAACACTCTGGGAGTGTGCTTGTATCTTTACAACTGACTGCTGCCAAAGCACCCGTTTAAAACTAAAACGGGCTGGTAAAGGACTTCAGGAATACCACCATTAAAGCTAAATGTCAGCCACATTAAAACTGCTGACGCTGCAAACAGCTGCTTAGACTTCAGAAAAGGTCTGAAGCTCCATTGACAATTTCCTGTGTTGAAATGAGCAAATTGTATCTTTGCACTAAAATAGAGGATTGAACTGTCTCTGGCACTATCACGGAGAGCGAGTGATTATCTGTGGCACACCCCACTGAGAGCCGTTCTAACAAGTAGGCGGGGGAATTCACCAACGCCTATAAATAGAGAGACGTCATAGGAGAATATCTGGGTCCTCAGCTACTCCTTCCTTTAGCAAAACTGCACAGTGAGGGCTTTAGAGCAGTCGCCCTGCTGCTTCATTTGTCAGAAAACACAAGTGTCATAAGCGCTGATTTGGACAAAACGAGCTAAAAGAAATCCAAGCACAAACAGTGACATCTATATCACCAAAAATACACCACTTTCTGAATGTGAGTGCGATTCTTGTTGATATATTTAGAGACATTATGCTTGTATTTGTATGTTTTCCAGCCACAATGTCCTCTGCAGTGCTGCTGACATTAAGAATGGGTGAATCCCCTGACATGCAGTCACAATATACAGTCAGCTACACTTGCTATTGAAAAACGAGTTATACAGGAAATGACTAAAACAATGCCTTTCCTCCCCCCGTGCTGTCACACAGCCTCAGAGGAGCTCACGCTAATGACATGTCATCGACATTTGGATTTTAGCTACTATGCTTCACACTAGTGTTTTACAACAAGAGGAAAGGTGCAAATTAGAGAGAAAATTCCTCACATAACAGTACAGTAAGTGACCAGTAACGGGGTGACCAACTGCTAGATATTACACAACCACATCAGCTGTAATGGACAAACATTAATACACTAACCTGTCCTATAATCATTTTTTCATTATCATGATCACACCTTTTAAACTGCCCTGACACTGTATCTTCCTCACAGACTGCATTCACAGCTTTATAAAAAAAATCACTAATGACATTAGTATAATAAATCCCTTAAGTTGTCTTTGCTCAACATTTTTCATCACAGGAAACCATTTATAATAATCCCTGTACCTCAGAGATCGATAAGGACACTTGAAGCCAAAAGCTGCTGTAATCTGGTCTGTAGGAGATAACTTTTCAGACCTGGATGTGAGGAATGGAAAGAGCTTTGGAGGGATGATAATGAGGGTAACGAGGGCAGACTCCACACACAGATCTATCTCGGTGACGTCAGTGCAGATAGCTGACATCACGAAGGTTGCAGCAGTTTGTGCAAAGTTTAAGAAACACTTTCTTTAGACTGCAAATTCTTATAGACAGGTAGGTCTAACCGGGAACTCTTTACCTGATGGATGTCTGAGCACAATGTTAGTGCACATGCACACCTGATGAATAGTATGTGTGATTTCTTGGCTCCTTAAAAATGAAATGTTTATTTTGAAATATGCTTTGTTAAATAAAACATTTAAATTTTGCAAAAGCTTGTCAGCTAAGCTAAGCTAACAGGCTTCTGGCAGCAGATTCATATTTACCATGCAGATATGAGAGTGGTATCAACCTTTTTATCTAAGTGTCAAACTATTGCTTTAAGTCTACAAATTAATTGTGTATGTATTGTACGTGAATATCTTCTTTTGCCAGTATCAGTAGACTGGCTTGTATTTTATTTCATTCATTTAATTTCTATCAAAAAAAAAAAGGGCTTAAATCAAAGACTTGATTCTGTTAATCATTTCCACATCACACTGTTTCCAAAACCTGTTAAAGGTGATATTGACAACATATCTATAGGTCAACACTGATGCTAGAGGTCAGTCCACAACTGATATGCACTGTACCTGGTCAAACAGCTGCTTGCCGGTGGTGCTGGGCTGGATGGCAAACTCCAGCTCAGCGTCCATGGTGGTGACGCGAACATTGACCTGTGGAAAAACATGAGAAAAGTTCAAAAGCTGATCCAGAGCAACAGAGGGTTTCTCACAGGTAGAGACCAATACGTGGTGGAGCATGCCAGACTGCAGAGCACTGCTTTAGTGTGTGTGTGTGTGTGTGAGGTAAGGGGGTGTATTTACAGAGTAAACACATGGGCTCTGTGTTTATCTCTGCTTTCTCAGAGCCAGACGGGCTCTTTGAAGGGAATTCTGCAGCTAAATCGGAGGTGTTTTTAGCTAACAATATTATATCCATGGAGGCACCATGGATGTTATTGTGGAAGGATAGCCTGACTAAAACATGGCGGCTACTTCAGTCACTCTCTCCCATTCACAGAAAAAAGGCATGTCTCTCAGTTCTCCGGTTAATGATTGATCAGAGTGGCCTGTGTATACAAAAAGGGTAGTCCATCTAACTGAAACCTGCTTTATGAGCAGAGAATTTAATGTCCACTTACATGGATCCACCCCAGTGATTAATGTGCGATTTCAAAACCATTACAAATAGCATGACTGGTGAGTCGCATGGAATAATGAGAACTGACGTCAACTGCGTCCCATAATGGAGAGAAACAATATTCTGTATTGTAAGTTTGGTAGGTAATCAGCAAATGGCATCTGTATTTCACACAAAGGCCATGAAACAATGCACAAATATTTACAATAGCAGCTTTGAGCTAATGCACATGCTGACTCTTTTCTGTGGGTACAATGTCAAATGTCTCCGGTATTTGTGGGGGTTATGGAAAGACACAGACCCTCAAACTATTGACTGAACTTATTAAAGCACAGTGAAAGCTATGCAAAGAGGATAGTGGACACAGAGTGAAGGCCGCTAACAGAGCCCTCCAGTGACATCTTTCATCTCCAGCCCATTGTGAGCATCGCTGAGCCTCAGCGCTGAACAAATTCAATGACGCCCACTGGAAAAGGGATGTCTGGGCTGCAGCAGTGACTATCTGGTGACTCAGGGCTCCACTGATTCCTGCGAAGCTACATCAGCTGAGCAACTAACTGACAGGCTTAAATCCTAAAAGAAGGCAAATCCAATCACAGCGTTGGATGGAAAGCACCTCACCACTGTGCTGTCCAGGATATTGTAAGAACACAGTCGTCTAGACAGTGGATATTCAAGGATGACCCGTTTTTTTCCATCCGCGTGTCTGCCGCTCTCAAGTGAGGTTAGCAGAGTTGATTCACATGGGAATAAAACTCGGGACGTAGCACTCAAGAGCCACATAGAGCTGTAGCTCTGCCCCTTAATGCCACATGTGCATACAATTTGAAACTTTCGGAGCCAACGTTCCAGCAGAGCGACATATACCAGCTTCAAGTAACAGCTAAAAAGCAGGAGAAGGAGGGGAAACACTGCATTTACTTCACGCGGCAAAACAAAGATCCCCTTTCAGCTGCGGTGCCCCAGCAGTCCCTCGCTATCGTCCACACTCTGGTGGAGCCAGATTAGCACAAACAGCCACAAAAATGAAGCAGCGTGCTAAGAAATGCCTCTAAAAAGTCATATTTTGAGACTTCCCATGTGTAAAAGTGATTCTATGACTTGGTAGTAGCAGCTCTGAGAGATTTGTGATGCTTCTCTTAGCATCAGGGTCTATATTTACAGCAGTTACAGATGGAGCACCTAGAAAAACACACCCTAACCAGCACAGAATGGAATATGTGAATGTGTGGAGCAGACAGGCCAACAGAAACCACTGAGTGAGTGATATCTGATCTCAAAGCAAGTCCACCAACGGTAACTCACAATAAACTGAGACCATTCAGAGCGGTAAAGAAAACATGACACATATGCTAAAAATATACCAGGCACAGACCCAGAGTTCCACAATAAGCAACTTTAGTCAGAGGAAAGTCCAGGCGTTCGTATTAACCATATAAAGCCCTGCTTCATGAGTCATCACAGAAATAACTGACTCAATTCTTTCAGCTACAGGAGCATTGGTTCCCAAATCTACAGTGGGTTGCTGTAATGACACAGACTATTCACACACATTTTCACACTTAGGTAACCCAGAAGAAATAACAACAAACAGCACAAGCTCTATGGTAACGCAGGAGATGAAGTAGAAAAAGCTTATTTCAGTACTGAAAACCGAAATATTGTAACATCTGCGTCTGTACAGGTGATCAACAGTGTGCAGGATTTCTTATTTCAAAGGAATGGTTTGACATTTTGGTGAATTTTGCTGAGATTAGAAGATCGCTACCAAAATAAAAACTGTATGTAGCTACAGCTTAGCTTAGCATATGGACTGGAAACAGCTGCCGTGGATCTGTCAAAAGGTGACAAAAATCCAACTAACACCTCTAAAGCTCACTAATCAACACTTTACATCTAATATGTTTAATTCTTTTGTACACATGGATGACAATTTGCTGTTTTATGAGGGATTATATATATATAATGTGTTAATTAGTGATCTTTAGAGGTGCTGGTTACCTTTGGGCTGAGCTCTGCTGTTTCCAGCCTGTATGCTAAAGCTAAGCTAACATTCTCCTTGATCAAGCTATGGTGGTATCGATCTTCTTGGCTCTAGAAAAACTAGAACACAGTATTCCATGTTAAATCTATGTCCATCGTATTAACGCTTTTGCATTAAACATCAAGGTCCCAAATATAAATGAACAAATGTGAAAAAGAAAACAGAGATAAACACCAACTAAAGCAAACATCAGTGACCTGTCAGTGTTGCTTTAATATATCCCAGGCACAGCACAACTACTGAGGTAAAAGTTATAGCTCAGACAATTAATCAATTCAACAACTTGCCAATTAGAAGAAAAATCAAGCTATTCCTCAATAATGCCAAATATTTCCTAGTTCCAACCCCTGAAGTATAAGGACACACCGCCCTTCCCTGTCCCATATAATGAACTGAATGTCCTTCCTTCAGACTTTTCAATGGTGAGGTTAAGGAGCTGCTTCGGGTCAAGTCAAAGACACGAGGTGGTCATCACCTCAGTAGTTAAACTGTGAATGGGTTGCACTGCATTCTTCAGTGAGGACCATTCAATATTTAACTCTCGGCATAGTTTGCATGGTTTTACAAGGGTTTTTTGCAATAGGAGTCGCCATGGGGATCCCACTGAAATGGCTTGAGAGTAATCTAGCCATAAACATTTAGAGCAGTAGCACAACAAGGATGGGGAGGGCAGGCCCTATGTGCTTTTTATTAAGGTTTTAGGAAGTGATGTGCACTGTCAGTGTATTTTCAGGCTCTGTCAACATTAAGCACATGTGATTGAGGGATGAGAGTTCAAGGACCTGCAACTATTTTTAGATTTGTAAATCAGGCCTTGAGGGTGTTCCAGGCATGATTGAGTTATCAATTATTTAAAGGAACAAATAGCAACAATAGGACTGGACGTGAAAAGGAAACACCCATTCATGTTGATCGTGGCCACGCCTTGTATGGGTTGTGTCATGGGGCTGTGACCGCAAGGAAACAGGATTCTGGGAGAGCCAAGGAGCACTATCGTTTACTTCTGACAATGTGTCATTCAGATAAGTGAAACATGAGTCACAGAAGCAGCAATACAAGAGCCTTCACTACTCCTCAAATCTGGCCCAGCGTCCTGCCGCTGGGAGTCTTGATCCTCTGTAATGTAACGCAAAAAAAATGAGTTTCTCTTTTGTGAATGCACAATGCTGGAATGTCTGATATCATGCCAAGTACCAGAGCTGAAATAATTCAAGCTGCCTGTAGGTTTCTGTGCCACTTAGCATCAAATTTAAGACAAGTTATCCTCTTTGATCTTTGCTTTTCAGGAGCTACAGTTACTATACGAGTAAATTCCTAAACTTGTCCATAATAACTTTGTATTCTGTTTACATGACTGAGTAAAAATAAGAAAATGTAAAACTTGGTGTTTCCTGACACGTTCCTACAGGTTCATGGGCAATTTAACTTTCCCCAAAATTACACACATTTTTAGGATTCTTATGATTGTGGGAACTCTGGGTGCCAAGTGCCATCAGAAATTAACATTACCATGACATTTTAAGCACAAGCTAACTGAGACTCTTGAGGGGGTTCTCTGTGTTTTCCGCACAAAAACAAGATGAATGCAGCTACTTTTATGTACAGATCATCTCCATTTCACTTAGAATATGTGACAGGTCCTACACAAATGAGGAGGGAATTAAACTAGAACTGCAACAAAGATTGGATTAGTCGATCAATAGTTGACTACTTTTTTTGTTAAATATGAAGTAAATTGAATATCTTTGGGTTTTGGACTGTAGATCAGACAAAACAAGCAAACTGGAGGCATCACTGTGGGCTTGGAGAAACAGTAAATGACATTTTTCATCATTTCTCACTGACTGAACGATAAATGGATTAATCGAGAATGAAAATAATCGTTGGTTGCAGCCCTAAAAAAACAGCATGAGCTACGTAGCATACTGTGTCGCTATGGTTGTTGTTGTCTGACATCCCACCATCCCCTGCCTCCCAAAATTGTAATGCGTTTCTAGCTATGGTCTTCAAACTAGTAATCTAATTACACACTTTTAAAAGAACTCAAAATATAAACCCTTGTTTAAATATTCCATCCATGCTTTAAGTGAGACTCAGCATTTGTAGGATTAATTTGAGAGTGTGAAGCTTTCTGGTGGAGACAGCATCAAAGGAAAAGCTTCATTAAAACGGACTTAGTGTCCTATTGATATTTGTCTCACTATGTTGCAAAGGGTTGGTCATGAGGCCAAGTACTGAGCATTAAGTGAACCAGAGGATGACATTTAAATCAAGGCTTGTATTATTTTCTTCATATCACGGAAAAAGGAAACAGTCTGACGTCGTCATCCAAAACGGCTGCTTTAAGGCAACTGCTGCTGCTATCAGACAGCAATGATGTCATTTCCACGGCGACGCTCATGACAACCACGAGGCTGCACAAAACAAACCAACAACACACTTTATGACGCCAACCGGAGCCTCAGTTTTCGCCATCATTACATGCTGCTCTGTGCAGCAGCAGCCTGACCACGGCGTGATATGAGCAGCAATTTTTCTTTCAGTCTTTATTTACTAAAATCTTTAGAATCTAGAGCCTGTTCAACATGTGTTACTTATTAAACTTATTCTAGGTCTATTTTACTTTTTAAATAATGAACAGAGGAAAAAGGTTTTTATAAAATGTGTTTTCCTCATATATATATCCAACAGATCTCCCTCACATAATGCTCTTATACACATCTAGGCAGCTGTCATGCTAGAAATTTCCAAACAGAGAGCTGAGGGAGGGACACGTGCCATGTGTAAATGCACTATATGTAATAGCTGGGGTGGGGCAAATAGAGTCAAAAGTAATTGAAGGCAAAAATCTGTTCAAATAGATACGACAGTTTCATCAAATCATGTCTTTTTTGGTCTTTTGTTTTGCTTTCCTGATGATGAAAAGTCACTGATACCATAAATACTGTAAGTCACTGGTTTACATGTTTACCACGACTCCCAGATGAGTGAGGGAACCTAACATTAAGTGGGGAGCAACCCTACATTTCAGCCTGGAAAATAACTTCAGAGGAGTAGCAGAGAACCCTGTATTCATCACAAACTCCTGAGGATATAACCAGGACATTTTCCACCCCCGTTGTTTGTGATGTTGTGCAAGTGTACAACACTGCAGAGGGTGACTTCAAAAGATACAGGCCTTGTGACTATGTCCACCTACGTTTTGAGCACATTAAAAACGAAACAGCGCTTAGCAGTCCGTGCCGAGAGTTCTTGTTCATAGCTGTGGAGCCAAGTGGACGATGTTCAGTGAAACATATGGGACACCCCCAGGATATGACAGGAGCATGTGATTTGAGCGGCATTCCCCTTTAACACAGACTCTACTGATCATTTTCTACGACATACCCAAATATTCAATCCAAAGGAAAAAATGTCACTGTTCTGGCTGTCTATAAATGTATTCCTGTTTGTGGATCACTCACTGACAGTTTAGAAGAAGTGACATGTTAAATACATGTAATTAGATGGACAATAATTCACTGTGATCACTCAGCTTGGAAACTGAGGAAATCACACTGGCAAGTCTCACTCCCATGAAGTGATTTAAGATTTTTCTCTCCAGTTTAGCAACAAACAAATGGCACCATATATATCCAAACGTAAACTATTTCCACTCAGACTTCGGTTAATCTAATCAAAGGCAGTTCAAGTGTTCACTGAGTTCATTATAATATTATTTTAAAGTAGCCAGCTCCATTTACTGTAAAGCTCAGTGATTGATTAATTCAACCTAAATCTGATGAGAAATTAAACTAAATGTAGGAAGTTTAATCTTCCATTAACGTTACTTGTCATGTTTCAGTAAATCCTGAATGTCTGTGAAGCTTTGAAACAACAAGCAGTGACTGAAAATATAAAAAACAAACAGACGTCTACTCACCGCTTTAGGCATTTTCCTGTCCTTTTCCTCGCTCTGTGCCAGGAGCCGTTCAATAAAGAAGTGTTTCCAGACCAGAGTCGTGAGCTCCGTGTGGCTGCAGCTCTCTCTGTGCCTTCCTGGAAGGAGAGAAAGAGGAGAAACGAGTTTCAGCCACTTCGGCGTTACTTAAACCCGGGAGAGAGCAGCTCGGCACTCCTGCTGGCGACTGTCATCAGGATGAATCACCGCGGGAGCTAAGAAGCTAACAGCAGCTAGCCGAAATGAAAGGAAGCTTCGTGCCTCAACTTCACAATAAGAGCGCGGGTCTGGACACCCGGATCATGTGTATTTCTTATAATTATATACCTAAAACATATATAGTTATCTATATATTATCTATATATACAGCACTGATCAATCTCACATTAACTATTTTGTCAAACAATAGTGAAAAAAGCACAAACACTCAGAGCCTAAAGTGACATTTTCAAATAGTCTGTTGTGTCCAAAACCAAGATAAAATACAACAGAGAAAAGTTGCAAATACTAACATCTGAGAAGCTGAAACCAGAGAAGGTTTGGCATTTTAGCTTTACACATGACTTTAGGGTGGTAGCTAAAGATTATCTAAACTTCTGATTACTCCGTCATGCATATTTTTCAATAAAATGAGTACTACCATTTATTAAGTGTCTGGTTATAGTAAAAATGTGAAAACTTTCAACTGTGTTGTTTTGGCTAACTAACAGACCAACACCATATGATACTGAAGATACAATACATATCAGAAATTCTTACATTTGAGAAACTAAAATAGAAAACTGCTTGGTGTTGTTCTTCACCAAAATAATCAATTTCCATAAATTGGCTACATTATTATTAATTAATTTTTGCAATAACTAAAAACCATCAAATATAATTTATTTACCATGATCTTTAATAATGTATATTCCATCCTAACCATTTTGTAGTTGTTACACTACATGATTTTATTCTGAAATCCAACACAGGAAGTCTAGAGTTTCTATTCTGACTTGACGCTGTTGAATCACCCAGGCACCAGGCAGGTTAAATATGGTACTCAACGTGCCTCACCCACCAGCTATGATAAAGTTAGAGTCCCCACCCTGCTCTGTTTCAGTTTTTTTATTTTGACGCCTTCATTTGTTAACAAACCAACGCCCAATTCGGATTAGCGGAGCCCATTTACACCAGCACCGCTTCGGGAAGTCGCTTTAAGAAGCAAAGAAACAATGTTGCATTTCACTACAGACAAACATCAGAGGTCAGGACCACTGCATACGCCTCATACAACCCTATAATGTTATTAAAACGTAAGACATGTGACAAAGTGGTTATTTTCTGGGTGTATTTCCACTGGAGGGACACGTCTGAGTTAGATGGGTACACACCCACAGCGGCAACGACTCAAGTCCGGCAAACGAGACAGTCCACCTCTTCGATCGGCAGATATCTGACAATAAAACAAACCATAAAACCGATCAAAGACTCATCCTGGTGATGATCAAACTCGGGTGCAGGATCTGCCCCTGCGCTGCAGGCGGCCACATCTTCCCTGTAATCCCACAGACAGACAGACACCTGTTGTGAGATTTGTCTTCTTTGTGCAGAGCAGCACAAAGTGCGCGGAAAAAGTGCCAAAAGTGCGTATTTCTCCCGCGCAGCTGGACGGTGTCAGCTCCAGTGAGCGCAGCAGACCGTGTGCCCCCCCTGTACTCACCGGAGATGGGAAGATGATCGCTGTAGGGCCGCAGCTCCTGGTCACTCAGCCGCAATATGGCGCTCAGACATCCCACCAAGCCGCCCGCTCGGTCCCGATCCTGCCCTCACCGGTAGGCTGGTTCACAGCCCGGGAGGCCTGCAGGGGACTCTGAGGGACCTCCAGTGCTACTGTTTAAGGGACACTTTGACTGTAGGTGGTCTGTCCCCACATACAGGACAATTTTGAAGTTTTAAATCAAAAATCACATCAGCCAGAGAGGCTAAACTTTAAGTTTTAGTATCATTTCAGGGATCATAAACCCCAAAACTCAGGAGGTCATAACTGAGACCTAAAATGTGAACTGCTAAATATACTGTTTATAAGTTATGGCTCATAAATGAATCCCTTGTAATAAAGTCTGACTTTATTAATGATGATGGTTTCCACGTTATCGTTTCCTCATTTTAAAGATCAAAACCAACAGTTTTACTGTTTAATCAACACACAGGCTATTAAAGGCTGCACATACCTGTAAAACATACAGCACAGGTATATTGCTCATTTTATTAATGTGTTTTTATGTTTAAATTGATTCAGTAAATCTAACAGCTGTATCAGTAATGGAGGATATTATCTATTTATATTTTATTTAAAGATAGTATGTTGAATCGTGTGAATATAGTTTTTTTTATCATCAAATATTTAGTTGTACTGAAACAAATGAAAACAATCTGTGCCTCTGGACCAGCTGTGTGTCACCTGTCCTGACACATCACAGAAAAACTCCTGCGGGTCACAGGGGAAGTGCGCGTGGGTCGCTCCGCACCGACCCGAGACAGCTTCCTAGTGAGAGGGGAGACGTCACAGGTGAGCTGACCAATGAGGAGACGGGATTAAAATAGAGCCGTATATATCGGAGGTTAGACCTAGTTCTCACCATAACACCAACCCTAAGAGTGATGTGACAGTCCTGCCTACCGCTTTGCACTGTTTAACCAGAGTCCCTCCCTTAGCTACAATAGTTTGGGAGCCTAAACTAGGTTAAAGAATGGCTTTGAAAGACCAGGTGGTTAGTTAGAGATAGCCTAAATTTAGCCGAATAGGGAGTTTGTCTGTTCAGTGCAATGCAAAACACAAATGAATTTGCCTGTGAGGGCACCTGAATGAGCTGTTTGCTGAGTGATGCCAGATGCAAATAGATAAAGTAACAGGGAGGCGCTTTGAATGGTCCTCTGAATATTTCGAGTTCCTTTAAACCTGTTGGCCACCTTGTCTGCCAGTGATATCTCCCTGTTTGATTCATTCCATTTAAGATAAAAGTTTGGGTTTTTTTTTCTCCATCTGATTTGCTGTGGGTGGTGTTCCTTGAGTGGAACTTTCTTGTGATAAGTAGTGAAATGGACAAACATGCTGCATGCCTGAAAGAAAAGGGCTGCTTTGACTCCTTTCTTTTTTTTTTTTTCAAATGATAAGAATGGAAGAACTTTTACTCAAAGCAGTAGTAGCATAGTAGAAGGTAGCAATTTGTCAATCACAGAAAATCCACGTTTATTTGTACCAGTTTTAGCTTTCTTAGATTTTTTTTTTGTCAAACTGAGTTCAAGAATGAACTCTCAATTAAATATCTCATAAAACTTCATCATATTATTAAAATGATATCTTAAAACAACGAAACAAAACTATTTGCTTCAAAAACTGAAGAAACTCTTACATGTAACACAGAAGTTACAAAACCTCTTCATACTGAGCTGACAAATTATCCTTTGATAATAGAAAAAAATTTGCCAATCTGTGCAAAGAAGGATAATACAAAAGTGCTTTTGTGTTTTCTACAATTTCATAGGTTAACCACTAATTCTTAGAATCATAACACTGATTTTAGGATTGAAACAAATGACTTCACAGAATAATCATGAACGCACCAGTGAATTTGCAGAGATATGCCCTGAAATATAGGTGGTACTACTCGTGGTACTTTAGTCAGTGAAAAAACACTTTATTTTTGAAAATACATTCATGCCTTTGAGCTTTCTGTCTGTCTACATGTCCGATCTGTCTGGCTGTGTCTACGGCTCTGTGAATCCTTCCAGTCTCCTCTGGGCCACATCGTAGATGATGCCTGAAAGAGGGTGAACACATTTGACATTAATGACCTTTGTAATGTTTTTAAAGAACCACTAGATGGCACTCCACCAGTGTCCATGACTGGATGACCCCTGGAGGAGGACTTGTGAAAATACCTGCTAGATGTCTGGAGTAATAACACTCGCCTCTAGAACATGTCAATTAACTTAGAGGAAGTTTAGACCAGTAAGGTCTGTTCTTTAGCACAAAAAGCCACCTAACAGGATTCAAATTCAAATTCAAATTTGGGAGTCAGACTGCATTTTACCTAAGAATTAGTTATAAGAATTATTTTGTGACCCAGATCTGGGATTTCTGACAGTTTTCAACTTCATTTTCAACCACTACGGGAATAGGGATTTTCTTTTCCCTGCTCCTTTCCGATCAAGCGATGTTAATTATCCTGTGACAGATTGCAGCTCACAGTTTGTGTACAATCTTGTGCAAATACGATAAAGTGATTAAATAAAATACTGGTACTGAATGATGGTGTCTCTGGTTGCTGCTGTAGGATTTGTGTACTACTTTTTCTCTGCGTTCCCTCACCGTCCAGCAGCTGCCTTGCTGCCTCTCTCTTATCCAGACAGTTGTTAACCTCAGCCATCAGCCATGGCAAGAAATTTGTCTCAATATCTGGAATCAGAACCAGAAACATGACAAAAGGTTAAACATTCATAACACAATATTCATGCACAGAGTGTTAATGAGCTCATCTACTACTAGTTTACATCCGATGAAAAGTCCCTGTGGGCAGAGTGCAGCGATGCCCTCGTGTGTCAGAAAGGGGAAAGAGTTTGAGTGGAAGTGGATGATGGAGAGCAATGGAGCGAAGGCAGGCTGACCTTTCTCCACGGGGTCATAGAAGTAGCCGTGGCTTCTCAGTGAGGTAAAGACTGCTGGCAGGAGGCCAGCCAAGTACTGCTGGGTGTACGCCCGGGCAGCAATCTTCTCTGCAGTCTCTCTTTCTTTCTTCAGCACCTCCCTCTGCTGGGAGATTCTTCGCCCCTGAGGTCAGAAGACACTTTTTTTTTTAAACAAGCACAAACACAAACTCAAGTCTGTTTCGTACAATAATGATTAACAGGAAAAAAAAATCCTCCAGCCATCTGTTTCTGAACAGATGAAGAAGAGTGCACCGACTACAGAGAGTCCAGTTAAAACACACACTGTGGTGCAAACACTGCTTAATTGGCAAGATCTGTGGGAGATCAGCAGTGCAAAAACACCACAGCAATGAGCAACACAGAGACAGGATTAAAGAAAACTCGTAATTTTATAGATAACATTCACAGATTATTTCTTAAAAAGGCCAGTGGTAGCAATACTGATGCCAAATCCCATCAAGCGTTTTCTGCAACATGAAACATTTGTGACTTAATAAGCAAACATTTAAATTTAAGTGAAAAAGATTAATGTTTTTAATCAATTATAATGAAATAATCAATTAATGTTTGATGCTCAAAAATGTAGCTAATCTGCTACATCGGTTATGGTTTGATCCGATCTGACTGACAACAGCGTCTCCCTGGCAACATAAGCAAGCCCCACATAACACATGAAAGCACAAGTCTCTCTAGGGAAAGAGCGCACAGTGTGGTCATGCAGGGTCACACTGCTTATAGTAAGAATCTATAGAAAGAGTTTTTAAGAGATTTCTAATCATGTAGAATAGATAATGAAATGAAACAAAATAGAAATTCAGTCTGATTAGCAGACTAGGTTTTCAAGACCTGACCGCTGCATGTTCAGGACTGATGTCTACATGGCATCGCTGGTCACTTTCCAGCTAGACTTGTTCTTATATAGTGATTTTAAAAGGGATTTTTTAATATAATGTACATACTTTCTCCTCGCTGCGGCGTCTCTCCTGCTCCCGAAGCCGCAGCACCTCTGCCAGCTCGTTATTTCGGAGTTCTTCGAAGGCCCTCTGCTGAGCCCTCAGACAGGCCAGCTCCTCCTCCTCCATCACCTCCTCCAGAGACTGTTCTATCGTCTTACCCACCAGCACCTCCAACAGCGGCTGCACCTCGCTGTCAAAGTCAAACAACTGCAGAGGATGCTGGCAGTAAGTGGAATTGCACTGCATTTTTAAATGTCTGTAATATGTATGTATTATGTTCTTTGTTATCTACATCACAATAATCTTTTTATATTGATCTGTTTATTGCACTTCCATGAAGTGAGGCCATCAACACTAGCCTGACTTTTAATCCTTAGTATGAAAAAACCTGATTCCTACATCTTCTTGTACACTTTCCCTTTCTGGTAATTGTCCATGCCTTTTAAACTCCAAACCCCAAGTTTGTGTACTGTAATGACTGTAATGACATGATGGCGTAAGTCAGGTTAGTAGTACGTCCTCCAGAGCAGCAGAAGACATTATAAAACTATAAGCTCTCCTTAATGTGTAAAGTCAGTTGAGTTTCCTCTCTAAATAATGTTTAAAACAGGTCTAATAAGTTTTATTAGAAGTATGCTGAGGCTATTAACTGTGGCCAGACATCTCATTGCATTACCAACCTCTCCCTCCTCTATCTGTGTTTCAACATCTTTGCCAGATTTGGCTGGTATGAAGAGCGGGGTTGCTGGTTTGTCCAGGAAAGCATCTGTCTGGCACTCGATATCTGTAGCCCGTATAACATCACTCAGTTCTTCAAGGTAAACCTCTGAAAATAAAGGTCTGTATTAAAAAACAGTTTTATTTCTAATTTAATACCCTACAGATGAAAACGTTCTGAAGTTGTTTAGAGAATGGATCACCTGTTTGTATATCAACGTGTTTCCTGCCCTGCAGGGCCTCTGGGGTCCTGGGTCTAAACTGCTCCCTGGCCCGTTTTCGAGCAGCGGCTCTGCGCCTGATCTCCTGTTGTCTCTGAATTTCAACAGGGTCTGGCTGAGCCATCTGTCAAAGGTGGGTGATAATACACAGTTTTAAGAAAAAGAGGCAGACAGAAAGGCCTAGCAGAGATCAGGCATAATAAAAATAGATGTTTCATACTCACGGTTGGTATGATGTGTTGAGCGTATGTATTTCCCCTGACAACACGGCGGTCATACATAATGTTTCCATAATTACTTTGGGCCCTACATTGTCAAGAAAAAGCACAGTACAATCATGCAGTCAGCTCAGCAGCAGCTGACCCTGGCAATTGTTAGATATGCTGATCCATGTTGTGCTGTCGTTTGACAGCTGAATAAGGTGGCAATTAAGGTCATTCTTACAGCAGGAAGCAGGCCTACTGAGAATATTTACTAGTAAAACTAGTGACAACACAGTGTAAACATGCTCAATTACAAGTAGAAGTCCTGCATTTTAAAAAAGTGTTTTCAACAAACTTTCTAAAAGTGTCAAAAGTACTTATAGTGCAGAATGGCATCAAAGTGTTCCATATTTGTATGCATTATATTACTGGACTTATCAGCAGCAGCTGATAAGTTAAATGCCTCATTTAGCTACGCTGAAACAACGTTAGCAAAAACATAAGAAACGTACTGCTCAGACGGAGGCTCTCTGTATTTGGAGCGGTTCTCAACAGGTCTGGGGCGGCTTGAGAAGGTGTAAGTTCCGTTTGGACCTCTCTGACTCTGGGAAACAAAAGCCATTTTTCACAGACTATCAGGAACTATCAGGCGCCGCAAGTGTAATAGTTGGCTAACGGTAGCCGACAAGCTAATGACTCAACCAGGCAACGAGCTGCTGTAGCAACCGTATCCAGGAAGTGTGAGACAGCGGTCACCACGTCACTTCCTTTAAATCCAGGCGACAGAAAGAACTTTGTTTTTACTACAACAGCTCTTTCTAGAGGTGGTGTTTCAGTCTAATACTACTACTACTACTACTACTACTACTGCTGCTAATTCTGTAGCTTTCTTTACTACAAGATACTATTGTTGCTACTACTGCTGCTACTACCTACCCACCATTACTAGTTACCCTCAACTACTACCACTGCCACCAATACTAATACTATTACGACTATTATTTTAACCGCTTCTAACCATACTAGTGCTCTCACCCATTTTACCACTGCTAGTATTACAATAATATACAGTGATATATTTATCTATTTTAAAATCTCACCACTGAGTCATTTAGTAGCTTTTCAGGAGCTTTTTATCATTCATGTAGTCTTCCTGAGCAGGTTTGCTTTGCCGAGTTGCATACTTTATCATAGGTGTTGTCTTAATGTTTGAACTCTTTGTACAATCAAAACCCAAAAAGACTTTGTGGTGGAATTATTTTATCAACTGCAGTTAACAAGGTGGAGAGTGAGCTGTAAATCTAAAAAAAATACCATTATAAATACCATATCCATAAACTGAAAATGCCAGCAGACACACTGTACAGTCACCTGATTACCTTTCACCCCCTCTCGTGGCTTTTCTTCTCTGTTTCTGAGTATTATCTGTCTGATGCAAGCACGCTTCCTGCACTGAGAATTCAGGTGACAAACAGAGTCAACCTTGTACCACTCATGAACCATTTATTTGACATTTAGCATGTTATAGTGTTGTGCATTGTTAGAAATGATAAAATGATGTTGTGAGTTGCAGTGCAGCCTTGACACCTTTTTGCAAACTCAAACAGAGTACAAGCAGAGCAAAGCTGCGCACTTGAAAACAGATATGTTTGTGTCAGACGGCACTGACATGTGGGTGGCACGAGGCATTTTGGAAAGGAAAGCAGATACTCAACTCAAGACTATGTGAACCACAGAGAGCATTTTCAGCTCTGCGACATGTCTGAAAGTGTCAGAAAAAAGTAGGGCACCAAAATTTACATCAAACAGTATACGTGGGGACAAAGGTGATAGCTTTGTGGTCAAAGTGACGACTGAACAGAATGGACCTTTTTTATGTTTCCATATCAGAAATTTCTTGGTAGAGATGACTGTGACATAGTTGATTATTAAATAACCAAAGGATCAATATATAACATTTCCATCAAAACTTCACTTTATTCACAACAGAAACAGCCAAATATGATACTAGTACTACAGCCACCACTACTCCTACTACCGCTACTTATTACTGCTACAACAGTGGCACCACTACTACGGTATAAGTAATACAAGGATCTCTATTGCTACAACCATTACTACTATGACAGCACCACTACTACTGCCACTACGAGTGTAATCACCACTACCTCTACTCTATATTACTACTTATACTACTACTACTGCTACAGTACAACTACTACTAGAAGTACTATTTCCACTATTAGTACCACCACCATTAATACTAATACTACGACTACTACCACTCTTACTACTGCTACTTCTACTAGTACCACTACTAACTCTCCCACAACTATTACAATCACTATTACTACTTGTAATAATAGTACCACTGCCACTAGTATTAACACTACTATCACCACTACTATTAGTGTATTGTTATCAGTACTAGCACAAATATTGCAACCACTACTAATTCGGAACAATAATTTTGCCTTAGTTTTGTGTATTTTATTTGCTTTATAACAAAGCATGACTATTTAAATAAGGATCATTATATAACATTTCCATGAGAACTTTACTTTGTTCACCACACAAACGGCCAAATGTATCTGCCACGGCTGGAGGAGAAAATCATGTTGGAGCTACATCGTGTATTTTGGAAGGAATAGTGATTGTCTATTCAGATGAATGGGGAGGTTTCTGTGTCGTAAAGGCCTGGGATTTGCTCTCTTCTCTGCATGCTATATTGTTTATGCCTCAGCTGTCATAAATCATTACTCTTATTGAAAGGTAGACTGTTCAGCTTGCCACTGTGTTAGTCTTCTCTCATTAGCGTTGACTCTCAGCCATGAGATTACGCAACCAGCAGGGCATACTTCCACACATTCATCTCGTTTTTCAGCACAGTAACGCACTCACCACATCATCTTTTTCATTTTTTTTAGATTCCTTTCAAGAGAAGCTCCCACATTGTAGTCAAAAGCTTTCCTTGGCATTCCTACATGCCACCTCCTGTGTCGGTGGTAACTGACGTAATTAGAAAACTAGGTGGTAATTAAAGTCTCCAGGCATCCATGTGGAAGCTATTAGTGAAACAGTAATTCACGCGTACTGTGGGGACTAAGATCCTAACAGATAGTAATGGAAGCAGTGAGTAAGAAACAGGGACAATTACTGTAGGCAAAAGGCAGCATTCAGTACAGTACACTATGACTTGACTTTTAAAGTGTACACTGTAAATGACGTGGTCACAATAACAGGGACACTATACAACTGAATGCAATAAAATGTACTAGGCCTACAGGACTATTTTTGATAAAAGAGTATGCAGCCTTAAAGGAATACTTGCAGTCAGAGAAGAATAATTACTGGCCTAAATTGTCCTAAAAGATGTTTACAAACATAACTCAATGATAAGATAGTAAAGCAGAGAGCTTCTTGCTGTAAAGATGCAGAAACATCTTTCATCTCTATGATGGAGCTTGGACACTAAAATGACTTTAAATACAGCAGAGATTAACATATAACATTTACTTTTTGATGTATGCTTATTTTTTGTTATATTATTATATATTACTGTTTTTTAAAGCAAAGCACAAGAGCTAGATTGATTTAAATGCGAAAGGAATTACAGATACAGATCCCATTTTTCTTTTTAATTGAGAAATATCCGTAAGAAGAGAAAGTAGATTGATTGAGGTGATACGTATTTTAATCTATGCAGAGTTCCCCTTGTGAGACAAAACAAAACGCCTCTGACTTCACAGAAACTTTAGAATATAATTCTGCAGCAAACAAACAAACAACTGTGAAATTTGTGGCCCAACAACAGAAATAAAAGAAACCACCACTTCCTCAAAAGGTGCTTTAAAGCGGATTCAGTGCCTGTATAACAACAGAACCATCTAAGTTTGAAATGGCAGTATTTTATAACATTATATTGTATTATATAGGTCTCCATGTTATTGTGTTTACTCCCCTGAGATGTGAGCATTTCCAGTTCTGTCTTTCACGTTCAATGAGCGGACACAATGAGCTGAGCAGTAACAATGCACACTGATTAGAGCGCTACAATATATTCTTTGTGACTTGTGGGGGGTTTTCCGTTTCCCTATGATAATTCAGTTGAATTGAATATCTTTGGGTTTTGGAAAACCAAGCAGTTTTAGAATATCAAATTACGTTCTTGGAAGTTGATATGGCCATTTATTAACCATGCAAGGTCCGCCACCTTGGGCCAGACTGAAATCTCTCTAAAATGTCTCAATAACTATCAGATGAATGAACGAATAAAGCATTTGTTATATTCAATGATAATGAAAATAACTGTTGCAGGTTGCAGCCATAGTTAGAAGTTTTGACCCAGCTTATCCTGATGATTTGACTTCCTAGTACCTCCCACTAATGATTACAATTGTGTGAAATCTCTAAAGTTTGTAAATGTGATGCAGCAGGTGAGACCTGATAAAAGCAACATTTGGCTAAGAAAATACAGTTTAATCCAACATACCAGCCGTGAATAGTTTCTTTATGAAGCCTCTAAAGTTTTTTGTCCCCCCTGCACATAAAAACAGTGGGGATAGAATTTAACTAATATAATAATAAACATCATACGCTTCATAAATGTAATTCCTGCAGGCCTGTTGTAATGGATTTCTATTGCATATTAACATGTTGCTCTATTGTGTCCGTCTCTAGTAACTGATTATCTATGCATTATAAGAGATCAGCATTCTTTGTGTTAAGTTTCACCATAAAACTACCCTGCTCATTAAGGAAGGAAACAATGTGTTTAGATACTTAAAACAGAACGGAAGGAGAAGTGGCATCGGCCCATCGTGCAGTCAGAGACAAGAGGAACAGCAATTCAGAGAAAAACCAAATCCGCCCATGTGACCATGTCTGGTTTCCTCCTGTTTTAGCATGTGTGCCAGAACATGCTGTTCTCTCAATGAAGCTTCTTTGCTTCTGTTATGCAACACATCTCGCAAAGAGAAGTTGAGCCAAACTAGTGACTAGTGACTCCATTTTCTCATTAACTCTGCCACAAATGGTTCGAGCAGGCGGCCATTCAGAACCACAACATCCACTCCTACCAAGAGTTTTGTAAATGTTAGTAGAGAACGAAAACAAGTTTTTCTTACTTTTCTTTTATTGGGTAGTTTTTCATGACCCTTGACAAAGAGTGGCCGTCTATATTTACTGCTGTCTAACTTTATTTACATTTTAGCATAAAATTAAACAAAGCATGGTTTATCATCAGAAAAGTGCTGAAATGTAGTGGAAGAAAAAGACCATGCAAGGTAAAGAGGATGTACAAAAAGCAAAACAACTTTGTGCTCAACATGCTGTACTGTACATGTCACTATGTTGACAAAAACTTCAAACCATCACAGAAAAAACAAAATTCATAGCATATTTTATCCACAGTGACCTGTGCTTTCATAGCTTCCATGTGATAGACTATATATCTATCATAATAACTACATATCTTTTAGATGCTGTACTCTAAATAGTACTACAGAGAAAGTGCAACCATAGAGGCAGCACATAGCTGACATTCATTCAAAGTGAAACAGTGAAAACAAAACAGAGTGGACTTTATGTACATAGACAAGCATTTCTCTAACACAGAGCCGCTCAGTGGGCAAAGCCTAAAACTGTTTCTCTGACCAACAAAAGAACAGTGAAAAGGGAAGGAGTAGAGGAGGAAGTACCAGCTATTATGAAGCCAAGCTCTCTCGCTATTAAAAGAAAACATACAATCCAGCCATATTAAGTTCTCTAAGTCTAAGGCTCTGAATGAATGAAAAATGAAGCTTTCCGGGCAGCTAAGTTAGGATACTGGTCCTCTGGCTTTGCCCACTGATATTTAACTCTGCTAAATGTTTGTTCGTCTAAAATCTGATCTGAGAAACAGTCCATCAAACGTAAGACTCCTTGGCGTAAGAGAACTCCTCAAACACAGGCTGGCTACATCTCCGTGACACCACCTCACGATGACCTGCTGACACAGATTCAGACATGGCTCTCTGGCGGAAAGGCTGCCGCCGCTCGACAGTGTTGGCTTTGTCCTGCGCTGCTTGAGCAAAACAGTCTATGCCTTGACTCCCAGATGGGAAATCGTAATTCACAGAGGTCGGACGGGACCTCCTCTCCATGGCATCGTGTACGGTCATTGATCCATACTGTGGAGGAAGACCCATGTTCTGCACTGCGTGCTCGTATGATGGAGGCCTGGAGGGCAGCCTGCTGTCCACCTGCTTAAACACTTCGATGGCCGACAGAGGGCGTGGTTTGGGCAGAAGATCGGCTGGTGGATCTGCTTCACTCTGAGAGTCCTCCTGGAGAGTTTCACAAGGGAAGGAATTTTCCTTCTGTGAGTCTTTCTTCAGGCTGTTCCTGCTAAAGGCTGCTAAGCTCCTGGTCCTCATTAGGACTTTGCTGGCAACTCTCATGGACTGCGAACGCCTCTTCTCATCTGAAAATGGTCTGACAAAGTCCTGCTGAGCCTTTACAGCCGCTGGGGGCTGGTTGGCAGTGTCTGCTTTCCTGGGGCAGGACGGCGACACCACAGGGGAACTGGTGAAAACAGAGCCTTCTGACTGGTTAGAGGCAGTGCTCTCCAGGGAGGAGCATGAGCAGTCCTTGCCGCGATTACCTGCCATGTAGGGATCCATGTTGGAGCTGCCGTTCAGTTTTGGAAACGACAACACTGGCCTTCCTCCAGCTCGTCCCCTGAGCAAGAAGGAGTCATCTGAGATCTGCTTTTTCAGAGGCTGCTCCTCAAAGTCCCTCTTCTCCAGCGAGCAGTCGTCATGGCTCCTGGCGTGGCTCCACAGGCTCTTAAGATCAGCCGAGAGGAGGATGATGGGCTCAGAGCTGCGCCGGTTGAATGGTGCCTTTGCGCTGAAGGCAGCATCAGACCGCCAAGAGGGGGCGGTGAAGCTGGGACTGAGAGAGGAAGATGACCCACTCTCTCCATGTGCGGAGCCGGCACTCTCTCCCGCCTCGCCATCTCCATCTGGGTCCGTGCTGTCATACGCAGAGTCATGATGCTGAGAGGACAGTGAGTCTGCACAGTGGGAGAGACATGATTAGTATTTCTTGATTTATTCAATTTGAGCAAATACAAATTCAGTTTAATTTAAGTAAGGGACTGTGGGAAAATTATTAGATAGAGACTGAGTCCCTAGAGGGAAGTCGGTCTGAAAGATTTGTGAGAACAAAAACATAATAGTGCAGTGGAGTCACACCAAAACAGTAAAAGCCCTGCAGAGGAACCCTTGTGTCAAACATAATCAACCTAATCATCTCCCTACAGCTGTTCAGAGGGAGATAAAAACAGAGATTTAAGTGATGTTCAAATGCACCTTCATCAGAATCCAGCAGATTTGGGATATTCTCTCCAAGTATCTCAATATGCTCGATCAGGAACAGAGTGAGCTCAGTGACCTGCAGAAAATCAGAAAAAAGAAACACAATGAGTAAAATTATTGGCGTTATCAATTTTCTAAATTAAAACTGAAAATTAGATAAGGCATTCGGAAATCCAAAGCAGGCACAATCAACACAGCGCATCGCTTCATTTATTATCTCTGAACTAAACAAGCAGCCAACAAGAGTCTGTGCAGGTGTAATCTTACTTATGAAACTTTTTGAGGTTTTTGTGCACTGTGAACCACAAAGCTTCAAAGCTCCAGCCGAGAAGCTGAGACAGTATGCTCATAATGTGACTTTCTACCTTTTCAATCTTTTCCTTCTGCTCATCCAGCGGGGTGCCGTCCAGCTGCAGCAGCGTGGGTGCGATACACACCGCCAGGTTGTAGGCGTCCATCTTGGTGATGTCAGCACTCTCCAGGATGTGATGGAGGACGCAGACTAGATGCTGCAGGAGGAGTTTGTTGGCAACCGGGAGCTTGTCTACCACCCTGTCGGCGGGTAGAGAAAAGGGGAAGGAAGAGAACAGGAAGAAGACATCAGCTTGGCGCTCTTTTTTTTTTTTTTTTTTTTAAGTTTCTTCCTTCTTTTAAAAAAGAGAAGTGAATTGAGCTCCACAAAACTCCATTCAAAATCTGTTCACTTTTGACCACGCAAGATTTAATACATAATATTCATTTAATTTGATACATGAATGTCATATATAAATAGAAGCTGAGCTGGTCACAGTTGCAGGTAAATGGCACTGTCTAAACTCATTAGCAGGCATTGATTGCTTACTTTCTTATTTCCAGAGCTCTCTGCTGGGGGTCTTCACTGTCCAGAGCCGTCATCCAGTTGTCATAAAGTTCAGACACCAGCAGGCTGCCAGGAAGTTCCTTGAGAAAACTCTGCAACAAACAAGAGAGGAGTGGTGATGAGACACAGTACTTATTAATAGAAATTTTTGCTGTGACACTCTGGTGTGACAAACGTATGTTACAGCACTGTAGTGGTGGAAAATTGGAAATTTTTTATGCTACTTTATACTTCTACTCCACCACATTACAGAGGCAAATATTAATTACACAACATATGATATGAGATATGATTGCTTTTGTTACAAGTTCCTCCAAGGATTATTAATACAAAATGCAATCAATATATAAATTATGATTTATTGTAAGTATCTATGTAAGTTGAATGCATGACTTTTACTTGTATCACAGCATTTCTGCACTATATTATTATATATCATATATTATATATTACCTTTATTCAAGTAAAAGAATTATGTGCTTTTTCCATCACTGTGGTAGTAGTAGTAGCAGTAGTAGTAGTGGTGGTACATTATTGTAGTCATAGCACCAGCTGTTGCGGTAGTAGTACCGCAGTAATAGCTGTGGTTGTAACAGTAGTGGTGATGGTCAGAGTAACATAGTAGGCGCATCAGTTGTAATAGTAGTGTAACTAATGCTGATGGTATAGCAGTTGTAATAGCAGTGAGCATATAAAGTAGTAACAGTAATACTATGATGCACTATGATTATGACAGAACAGGATGGGGACGTACTTTGAGCAGCCCGACGAGCAGAACGACTGGCTGGCTCTCCATGTCCACCTCCAGGCCGCTGTTGAGCTGCTCCCTGATGTCCTTCATGTTCTTGTTGTTGCACGGTTTACGAAACACTCCCTCTGTGGACGGCCCTCTTTTCCTCAGCAGCACCAGCAGCTCCTGGCAAACACATGGGCGAAAGGAGAGATGAGGTTATCACTGTCAAAACAAAAACAAGCTGTGCATGTGCTGAGCAAGTTTTGGGCTGAAATTAATCCACATGCCGCTAACGCACTTGCATGGCTTCCTGTCCTCGTTGATAGAACCTTAGAGTTAATGTCAATGATCAGCTAAGTGGCTGCATGTTTATAATCTAAACAAGAGGATATTCTGCCTAAAGCAGTAACAAAATTGTAGGAGCAAATGAAGCCAGACAGAAAAGCAGTAATCAGTTTAGTTCTTCATCTTGACTGGCAAGTGGAGGTGATGAGATGAGAGATGTAACATTTGAGGTTGAAAGTCAACTTACTGTGACTGGTTTTGGAAGTGAGTAGTCGTCTGGGCATATTTTGCAGAGGGGCTGTCCAAACAGCTGTGGCCTGGTGTCTGTATCTGATCGGCGTGCTTTGCTGGCGAAACTAGAGCCCTTTCTCAGCCTCCTCACCAGGTTCCACTTGGTGTCTGACGAAACAGAAATGATTTACAGATTTAAGCACTTATCCAACACTTCTATTCACAACAATTCAGAAGTAGCACAACAAATGTGTGCAAAAGGTGTTCTTCGCTTGCCCGCTCTTATCAGTAGTTTTTCTGTTTCTGTTGTTGTACCCTTTGGTCTCCCCACAAGGTCTAATTATTCAGCCCCTCCCTCCATTGAAACTGCCAAAGAGAAACTTCTGCAAAAGCTGAGACTTTCAAAACTCACCAATGGCCTGCGTAGGCTTGTCCTCTTGATTATTCGGCTTTGACAAGGCGGAGATCTTTGCATCGCCCTGGCAACAAAATAAGGAAAATGTTATGTGGTGATGAGTGCGCAAGAGGAACGAATGGAGGGCTTGTGTTTCCTCAATCGCCAAGCACCACAAACCCTCAACTCTCGTGCCTTCTAGCACATGAATGAGTTGGAGTGAAATAATCGTGCAACAAAAGACAGTAGTAGAAGGCGACACTTAATCAGATTGTTATCTATCTATATCGTCTTCAAAGATAACACATTTTTCATAGCTTTTGAACTGTGATTCAGCCGTATTTTTTTGCAGCTACAGCACATGCATATATCCATGACGGAAAGGCACAGGTGTCTCTCACAAATAGCTGTTTCGCTAGAATTTCTTGCATCTCAAGAAGCCAGTGAAAATGGGGTTTTTTACTTACATCAAGTGGAAACTCAATGCATTGCTCCATGCCACCTCCTGTTAGCGTTTTAGTCTAAAAGATAGTGGGGGGAAAGAAGAGAGATGGGGACAGAGAGGGAAATCATTGAGTACTTTTTTTTTTCTAAACATTTTGTTTGTTTCTATCGGAGTGGGCAGTGAGAGACTTACTGTGATGCTGCCACTCAACACCTTCATGAGGACGTCTGGAGGTGAAGAAGCACAACCAACCCTCGCTTTTGCGTCTTTAATTTTTCTGTGACGGGGAAAAGACACATATAATGTATTCACTCATAGATGCACTATGTGTCCTCGCACACTTTGCACCCTCTGTCTGAGTTTTCACAGTATTTGCTTTGCTTTTTGATTGTGCATTACCACACGAAATGTCTGTTTATGAAGTACTGGTGTCTCAACCAAACAGCGAGTCAATATAATGCTATTGCTTACTTTTTTACAACAGTGCAAAAATGAACACTCTGGAAATGTTATCTTGCTGTAATCAACACCACATTATCTAAAACATTTATTAACAATGTGTAATTTTTCTAAATTCACTTGAAACTGATACCTATTTTAATCTAACTGATGAATGTATTCTCCCTGCGGCAATACTGCATTGTCAACATTGATCAAAATGACTTTATGGAAATATACATATAAATTATTAAATGCCTAATCAGAGAGTGATGTTGTTTCTTACCTGTGAAGTGTATCTAACCAGCGTTCTTTAACCTCAGGCGAGCTGTAGGCAAAATAACAGCATGGTATGAGTTACTAATCCACAGAGAGAATCAAAGAGGCCAGCAGATACAGTGGGAGGACTGAGGCAAAGTGCGCACCCACGGCCTCTTTTAACAACTCTGGTGGAAAGTGTAACTCAGTCATGGGAACAGGAAGCAGCGTCACGGCGGCCCCCAACCAAACACCTTCCACTTCCTCCTAGACTAGGTTTGCTGTGGCTTGTCGTCCATCAGTGGAAACATGACGACCTAACAGACACGCGTGCCTACATGCACACCTGAAGGGCTTGACAACAACCTGTGACACGATGTGGCCTCCGGTTTCTCGTAGGCTCCATGATCACCTCCATGCGAGTGAGAAGGAATGAAACTTTCACACACTGAATCATTACCAGAGCCAAATCACCTAATCAGAAGTCTCGTTTTTAAACAAAACAATTCAAAACCCACCCGGGGGTTCTTCATCTTCTGGGAATACATTAATGAGTCAAAAACAGTTTTATGGTCTGATTGATTACTTTGCGAGAAACGTGGGAGTCAGTGAAAAATACAAGTGACTGGCCACAGCTGCCTCAACTGGTGCCATTTAGTGCTTTTGATGAGACAGACAAACCTTTTAGTGTAGGGAAAAACAAAAGAATGTACTTTCATACTTAGTCAATTAAAATGTCTTGAAAAAATATGAGATGGTGTTTCTCCTGCACTTCATCTTTATTGGAAAGGCCAGTATTTGTAGTCAAGTCAGCTGATGTTGTTAATCCCCTCACATGGAGATTGGTTTGGTGGCCAGCTACGCACTTCCTATTTAGCAACCTCTTGTCATGCTGCAGTGAGGACTTTCTCTTTGCTACTTCCCTGTTTTCATGAAGGCCACAAATCATATGACCATTTACTCCATGTGTGAATATTCTGTGAATCCGATTTCATTTATCTGATGGCAAGAGGAGACAGAGAACGCCTGTTCGTGCGTGCTCTTCCATCCACGCAACTTCTTTCACTTCTTTAAAAAAAATACTTTAACATTTTGGGGATTACACTTATTAGCTTTCTTGACCAGAATTTGATGATTTGATACCAAGCTCTCATCTGTATGGTAAATATGAAGCTACAGCCAGCAGCCAGTTAGCTTAGCAACAAAATCCGTCCTCAAGCACCTCTAAAGTTCACATTTTACATCTTGTTTGATGAATTGATTACAAAAGTCAAAGGGGTGCTGGTAGGCAGACTTTGTTAGCAATGGACCGAACCAGTCTAGCAAGTAGTAGCTTCATAATTAACAAAATTAACAGTATTTAGTTGAGCAATAATTTAAAAACTGAGTTATTCCAACATGCCTGTAAAGTCACAGCAGTCCTGTAAACTGTGATGTAAATGAATACTATAAATACAGTTAATAATGGTCATTTCTAAAACAGTGTGCGGATTCTACTTTGCAGAGTCTGTTCCTTGCATAGTTGGGTAGATAAGCCGATTAATATAATGGATGCCTGTGCTACCTTTACTTGAAGCAGTTGGTACTAACAGCTATTTGTGATAATCTGTGTCTTTTTAAAACTTGGTATGCATAATGATAAAACACTTCCAGGTCTGTCATACACATGAAGAAAAATAAGACATTTAAATCATGTTTTAGCCTTGCTGCATTTTGCAGGGAAAAAGATTGTGTAAATCATCTTCAGTATCATAAGAGGAAGAATAACCGTCAGCTGAAGAGCCTCACAGCCTGCAAGATCATCAATACATGTAACAGGCATTCAACATCTGAATAAAAAACTTCACATGTTGCTGTTCATACAAGTCCTCTGCTGCGTGTCTGCTCACCGAAAACACACCAAACAAAAAGTGAGAGCCCAGGCCAAGACAAGCGTCACCCTGAGGTCAATATCCCCCATTGTTGCCTCCTCTTCCTCTGGTTCATCTTCAAATCCGTAAAGCCAGATGTCCTCGAGGCTCACTCTGTGTTTCAGGCGGTAGCTGGCAGTGGACCTGTTTTAAAAAAAGAAGCAGAAATAATGGCAACAGCCATTTAAATAGCCCTTTCTGTTTCTATTTTTTAATGTATTTTTTCAAGACTGATGAAGGTTTCACTTCCATACATTTCTGTCACAGTGATGAATTTTTTCCCCCTTTTACAATAGTTATTGATTTTGGAATACAGCAATAAAGACAGATTGTCAGATGTGTAATTTATCATGTGAGAGCTTGTTTTGAAATCACACCTTCAGAAAATCACACACACACACACACACACACACACACACACACACACATACATATTTATATATATATATATATATATAGTAACCATTAGTAACCATCTGTACACACTGAACAATTCCCCCTTACGCTTGAAAGGAAAATTGATTGCTTTACATGAAACCATGCTGAAAAGTGTGACAGAACAGAAAGGTGTCAAGGTGGTGCCAAATGAATTGCTTCTGTAAATGGGTTAAAAGCATGCTCCACAAAAGGCGACTGGCAAGTCGTTCTTTTCCCAATACACTTCCGTTCAGCCACTTCTAGCAGCATCGTGCTGATTGGATCCTGGAGCACTGATAGATTGAAAAGGAAAAAAGAGTCAGAGAGGAATGGGGAAAAGGGAAGTGGCAGGCAACAGACCAGAAATTACATATAAGCCAGAAAGGCTGCGAGAAATAAACATGGACAGATCAACACACTGGGTGGTCCTGCGGGAAATAGGAACTGTGTTCTCTTGATGCACTCAGTCACATTCAGGAGCCCATCGTTTACACATCACACAGCAGATCAAGGATGGCTTTGTTTTTATCTCCCTGATTTCAACCATTACACCAATACTAGTGGACTACCAGAGCCCAAGTTTACCCAACAAGTCAATTACTACGAGCACCAGCAGAACCTCGAAAACTGACGTCTTTGTGCAAAGCAGTTTGCTTGTCAAAGTTTGTCAAATTTTGAAATATAAAATAATTCACTGATTCTTGTAAACTCAAAGTGTACTAGAAGATCAATACCACTCTCGCGTCACTATGCTAAGTGTGGAGCTGGAATTAGGAGGAGATTAATTTAGCATGAAAACTTGCCTTTGCAGACATGATATGATATGTGTCCTTTAGATGGAGATTTTGTTACTTTGGGATTGAGCCAGGCAAAACAGATGTGTGTTTTAGTATGGAAATGGAGCCAGGGGTGATTAGCCTAGCTTAGCTTAATGACAATTTCCTAATGAGTTTATGGTCCCAGTCGTTAGTTTCAAGACTTGTTCAATACAGCGTGATGTTTATTTCGTAAATAGTCGTAAATAGGCTTTAAGGCAGGACTACCTTGTGACTAACCAATCAGAGGCAGGTCATGATTATGCCTAACCAATCAGAGGAGAGGGAGTAAAACGCTAAGCCAAGATGGCTGAAAATTCCTTCAAAACGGCTGTCCACAAATCAGAGGGTGACATCACAGCAGCTACATCAACTTCTTTAACACATTTTATGCCTCAGACTCAGAAGCTTTGAGGTTTTGAGTGTTTTAAGTTGTTTTGCTGATTATTTGGCAGTTTTAGTCCGTTGAACTTGGTGTTAGCATGTTGCTTGGCTCCCCTTCAGAAAGAGCTGATGCTCAGGCTTGTGGGAGCTGACCAATCAGAGCACACTGGGCTTTCCACGAGGGGGTCTTAAAGAGACAGGACCATTCAGAAAGAGAAAAAGAAAGAGAAAAGAGCAAATATGCAGTATGCACAGCATGTAAAGATATTGCAGTAGTAACCCCAAAATAAAAGTTTGAATCTGAAAATAAGCATAATGTCTTCTTTAAAAGGAGTTGAGAACTTGAGTCAAATCTGTGAAGTGCTTGACTATTGTTTCTCCGCAACAAGCTAAGAAAACAAGATGAACACATACTATTACCATTTACAATTAACTCTAAACAAGGACTGTTTAGTGTATCATCCTGTAGTCCCAGCTGTGTATACCTACTGGAACAGAGTGCAGGTTGTGGTTCAGAGATGACTTTGATTGTCCTCCCACTCAAGAGCTCAAGCATTTCCACCGGCTTTGACAAACACCTCCAATCTGACTAAGACGGGCAACTAGTAAATACAACAGCTGAAAGCTTATTGAAGTTAATGCAACAGCAGCAAAGTAAAGGGAGGATTTCATTTTTTGTCATACATTTCTTTCTCAAATGAATATATTTCTTCAGTGAATACTGTTGAGTTTCCCCTTAAGGGACTCCACTCAGAAGGGAACCACCATGCTTTCTTCTTCTATTCAAAGTGACTAAACACAAACAGTGTTTGTGCTGGGAGATTCCCCAGCAGTCCGAGTGTTCAGTCCAAAAATACACATTTTGTTTTTACTTCCTCTTTCACTCTCACGTCCCAACTGTACAAATATGTGACATTTCTAAGCAGAAAGTTTCTTAAAAAACCACATCAGCAGTGATTCAGTGGTTTCCCAGCAGTATTTTTGTGTTCGGTATATACTTACAATTTACTGAAAATAACCGATAACCATTATCTATAGATTGATGTATGTATCAATATCTACAGTTCTTACTTGAGTTTGGCAAAGACAATGACATCGCTGAAGAGGAACAAGTGTCTCTCCTTGGTCTTCGAGCCCTCGGTGACCTGAACACACTCGTCCAGCAGCAGCTCTCCATTTTCACTGGAGAGGCCGAGGACGAATGGACTCTGCTCCATAGAGACCCAGCAGGAAGCCTCCTCCCTGGGGGAGAGGACACACACATGAAAAGGGTGGGTGATAGGGACAAGACCAGCATAATGCTGGTAAATATGTTTCTGAAAAGTTGAACGATTGCATGCTTTTTAATGGGTTTACAACATTTTGCAACCTCTTAGGACCATGAATCTATGCCAGAGGCCATTACAGTATATAGAATATGTATTATCACCAATCTTAAACAGTTGGTGTTTTTACTATTCTAAAAAAGTTGACATTTTTAGGTACAGTAAATACCAAAAAGAGAAACAATGATACACAATGCCCTAAAAGTCGGGGGAAGGGAAACCAAATTGACTGAAGTGGTTTTTAAAGCACCAAATAAGTGACTTTTTGCAAAGACTTCGAGGAAGAGATTAGATGATAAAGTTTCTCATGTCTATATGTTTAATATGAAGTTGGTGCCACAAGACTATTAGCTCACTTTAGCATCAAGACTGAAGGCAGTGAAAAACATCTAATCTGCCTTTTGTTGCAGCAACTTTTCATTTTATAGATTTTGGTTTTCGTTCAGAATAAACACACGAGATGGACCCCATGTTAGCTGGTGAGATTAGCGCGCAGTGGTCGCCGAGTTTAGTTATCTTCAAAGAGAGCCAGGCCATCTGTTTCCCCATTATCAGCCTTTTTGCCAATAATCATCAAAAGCAAAAACAAGAAGTTGCAAATTATGGGGGTTTTCTGTGCCTGACACATAAACAAGAAAGCAAAAGAATAGAATGTATAAAGTGTATTTTTACATAATATACCAATTCCTTTAAGATACTCAAGATAAACTTGCCTGTTATATATGTGTGCCACACACACACATATACATATACATATACATAGTCTTGGCTGAACTCCTTACAAAAGCAGATGTTTAAGAACTGAATTAGCATTCAGGAAGCTGCTTCATTGCTGTTATAAAGTGGTCATCCAAGGGTTCAATCACCACTCCATTATTCAAAGACATTTTGCTCTTAATTTCAGTCTTACAAAAGACGGGAGAGATTATGACTCATTTGAATTCAAAGCAGCTATATCATGAATGTTGAAAATTCACAACAGAGTCAACTGAGCTGTGTAGATAAGTGATCCCAGCCTCTTCTCACTAGTGCATTTAATCAGTAAAAAAGGTTGGGAACCAATAGTCCTGCTAGACATGCAGCCTGATCACCACTTGTAGTTAACTGATTGTTTAGTCAAGTGTCCTGATGGTGAAAACATTGTGGGCAAATCAGTAAAAACAGCCCTCAATTCTGCATCTGTGTCCTACAGGTGTGATAGTGGAAACCAAACACCAGCAGCAATACTGTGCAACGATTCAACAGGCAGAAGTTACCGCAGTGACCCGTGGAAACCAAGCGTATGTTTTATAAGGTAATCTCATAATCAATGGCCTCCACCACCGTGATCCTTCCCCAAATATCACAGACGTGTTACCATTTAAAGAAAAATGTCAGACCCGCGTGTGACGCCATCATCTACCCTGACGGATCAATATCATGTCATTAACCTGATGTGATTTCATTATAGTCGTCTCACACGAGTATTAACTGACTTGAGCTGAAATGCGGGAATGAAATCTAATTGTCTTCTTCGATGGGAGTTTTCAACTGATATGTCTATGTTTTTGTATTCTTCAATTTTCTCAGGAAGAAACTTTAACTTTAGCAACTTTAGCTGCAGTTGCCGACTCTATCTCTCATTTCACCTCATTTGATGTTTCGCCTCATCAAATGCTGTATTTGATTTCTAAGTAAAATCTATCTTGTTATGTCACTGCTGCACAAACATGTTTAGTTCAATGTGCAGAACAACACTCAAGTTAAGGTGAGAACAAGAAGTAAGAGATGTTTGTTCTAAATGATTATGAAACCAATTTTGGTCACTGCTCTTCCCACAGACTCTGGATCGGGGGCAGAAATTCAAATTGCTGCAGCACAGGTACTTTCCCTGTTGCCCTTCTAGCCTACAGAAGATGACACATAAAATACCGGCATATAAAACAGTGGGAGAACTCAACTCTAACAGCTGGTTATCACTGTGTGTGCATACAAACAACAGAAAACAAGTACTTATAAAAGAGACTGCTATTGCCCATTGAAATATTAGTTCAACGTCTTGGAAACACACACTTATTTACTGATGATGAATGATAAGATTTATACCACTCTCACACTGTGTGTGTCTGTTAAATATGAAGCTATAGTAAGGAGACAATTAGTGTTAGCTTAGCTTACCAGCTAGCCTTGCTCTCTCCAAAAGTTACAAAAAACATGAGTAAAAACCACAAGGTTTAAGGAGCATAACAACATGTCTATTACTATGATGTACACAAAGACTGTTTTATCATTGTCTTAAAGATGTGTGTGTATAGTTAAGTAATTATGTCTAAATAAATTTATATGGATGATTTTCTTAAACATGTATTTTCTTTCTGTTGAGGTGTTTGTCTACGTCAGTGGCAGTCCCACTGCAGTTAAACTAACCCCCTCAAAGTCCCCCACTGCACCATAATGCACAATGCGTGTGTGTTTGTGTGTTTGTGTGTGTGACCACTGCATGGGTGGAGGTGCGAGAGTGGAATGTGTCTGACATTTCTCTGTTTGCTTCGCCCACTGGGTGCCCTGGTGGTCTTTGTGCGAGCACGTCAGCACTGTGAAAGGTGAAGGAGTTAAACGTTAGATGTAGAGGAGGAACAGAGGAGGTGATGAGGAGCCTACACTGACCTGAACACACACACATCCCAGACTGTAGGTGTGTTATGACGCTACAGAGCTAAGAGGAAAGTTGGCCAAGTCCAACCTCATGATTAACTTTCTTTTTATTCATTTGTTCTATTTTGTGTTGGGTTTCTCGATCAGTAAAGCAGCGCTCAGACCTTGGAAATATGAAATCAGGGCCTGACGCAAGAATTTTTTTTTAATTACTGAAGTCCAGTTCTCCTCTACTCTTCCACACATAATGTTTTAAATAATTTGGACGTCTCTGCTGTTTTATTACACTGAAGATGAATCTCTGAATTGCAGTATGAAACCTTTCTCATCACGGCTCAGAATTACTTTCTGATGGGGAAACTCTCACATTTAACATTTTTATTTATGGCCCTACAATTACTGAAATTATTATTATGTAATAAGTGTAAAAAAAATGAATCAGACAAGAAAATGCAAACAAAGTGTTCCATATGTTTAAAGTACAAATATTCTAAAGCGTATTTTAAAGTCACACTTCAGATATGATGCTAAACCTTATTTTGAAATATAGACCAAAACCACAGGCTAGCAGTTTACAAGGCGTGGCACCTGTTAGAGTATTGAGTATGATAACCTGGTGATTTGGGTTTCCAAAGAAAATGACTTGCTATAGAAGGCAGATGAATATCAGCCGGCCAGCCTGGTCCTCAGAGCCAGAGTAGTTTTGTGTGAGATTTAAAGAGGAGCTATGTGCAGGTTTCAAAACCCCACGCTGTAAATCCCCCACAGGGACATCTGTGCCTGTGGCCTGAGTGGGCTGGGTGGCCTGCTCACAGCAGGGTGACATCAAGGTGACATCTCGACACATGTCAGCACGTGGTGGGATCGTGGGGAGGAGAGGATAGGGTTTTTTTTTTCTTGATGCGGTTTGTCAAGTGCAGATGATTTGAGAAGATGTTCATGTGTGCTGCCATCTACAGACTGGAGGCTGCAGTATAGATTATATGAAATAGATTACACGAATATTTTCCTTTGAAATTTACGATTTCCTCCTCTACAGCTGTGGCTGCAGGTGAACACAAAGTTGTGAATCAGGCTGAAATGATCTGTATTTAAGTGCATTTACTCAAGCTCTGTATTTAAGTCGAAATTCAGTGTAATTGTACTTTGATATATCCAGATTATGTAACTTTATACTTTACTCTGCTCTGCTCTGCTTTGAAGGAAATATTGTTTTTTCACTCCACCATATTTGTCTGACAGTTTTAGTTAGCAGTAACTTTTCACTTTTCACTTTTCACCCCCATCCTGTCTGGTGAAAACTATACATTTGTTGATTTAGAATTTGAATCAGATTTACATTTGTTGTTGTTTGTCTGAAAAATTACTCAAGTGGTTAATTTATTATCAGAATAGTCTTCTTGGTGGCCCTCTATGTGATGAACTGCCTTCTATTATTTTTGCCCCTGCCCCTCAAGAGTGCTTCTTAGAGATTATTATTTTGGATGAAGAGTATTTCACAAGAAAATATCAAAGATGAGTGAAATGTATCTGTGTGTAGAAGATATGTGTGTTTTTTTTCATCTCTCCTAACTTGTTAAGCATCACAAGACCCCTTCAATTTGGACTTGCTGGTCTAAAGTATAGATCTTAATATAGATCAGGGAATGACCAAAAAATGATCAAAGAAATAAGTTAACAACTAGGGACACATTTTTAGATTAGAACTCAAAATCCTAGAAATAATAGGGGGTCATCATCTACAACCTCCTACTGTTTTAACTGAAAATATGCTTGTGCAAGATTTTAAAATGGCATAAGATCATATATCACATTATTTAACTATATTACACAATGTAATTTTCATTCTGCCTGATCTGAGCAACTTACTGTTGAGTGCTGTTGAGAAATGTTGTGAAAGAGGAAATACATCACACCAGGCAAAAGCACTGTGGTGGCCACCTGTGTTTTGCTTCGTTTTTTTTCATATAAGCCACATTTGCTTTGTGCGTCAACATCTGCTTTACAGCTGTCAGGTGATTAAATGTGTTGACAACTGCATACAAAAGGTAGAACAACCTGCAGCTGCTGGGGAAAATCAATGTTTATGTTACATAACTGACATGGCAGCTTGGGGAAAAAATGTGTGTAATAAATTGTTCTAATCTCAAGTTTTCCTCCCTCTCTCTCTCTCTCTCTCTCTCTCTTCTCGTCGTCCCTCCTGTTGTTTATCACTGATTGTAGTGTTGCTTTAGCTGCTCCACTCGATCCCGACTCTCAATGGGAATCATAATTGCGTTCAATTTGAATAAAATCATAAACTTATTCACGTACTTTTGCAAGTCAATCAATTAATTTATCCCTGCTAAAAAAAAAATCAGAGGTAGGTGGCAGTTACGCAACACTACTCTCATTCTCTAGAAAGAGAGAAAACATGGCATCCTTCAAGTGAAATAACTACTGATGAGATGCCAAAACAACTTCTGCTCAGTGACAAACAGCAGACAGTTGGAGAAGACTGTGATTTCACTTGCAGTTCTCTATGAATAAGAGACGGGGCATTACAGAAGCTTTAAAACAATAACACACACACCTGATAGGAGACCATGGCATCCCCAACGCCTTC
Source organism: Pempheris klunzingeri (assembly GCF_042242105.1). Taxonomy (NCBI): domain Eukaryota; kingdom Metazoa; phylum Chordata; class Actinopteri; order Acropomatiformes; family Pempheridae; genus Pempheris; species Pempheris klunzingeri. Next base: position 14,384,565 of record NC_092029.1, on the reverse strand, counting down.
CCAAAGACCAGTGACGGGGCGGAGCGTCGCCTGTTAGCCAAGTGTCTGAGGTGCTGTAAGAAAACAGAGGTGAAACAACATCAGTGTGTCTGTTTATTTCACACATGCTTTCACACTGTAAATTAGCAGCTGTGGGGGATTTGGCACCGTTGTCTTTGTTTCGGCGCCGGTGAAACTCTCTGACATCAGCACAGAAAGTCCAACATTACACAGCACGAATGGAGCTAAATACAAGGCAGAAATCCAATGAGAAACCTGCTTGGAAATACAGAACGTCTCAGATTGAGTCTGTAATTTATACTCCAGTGAGTCAAACAATTCAAATAATCCTTTAATTTTAAGAGTTTAATACGCATCTGTGAGGGAAAAAGGGAAGACTGCAACATATTCGCGCATGTTGGTGCATGAGCTCATCAGGATCCACTTCAGACATGTTTTCCCTAATCGAAAAATCCCGAATCTATGTATATTTAATGTCATTTTCAAAATTAAAATGTCGAGCACAAGAAAAGTCCTTTCTCGGTGTTTGTGCACTGGGTGTTTCAAGTTTCTACATCACACTTGCGTACGTTGTGTATTGGACCACCACTGGCTTCAAAACTAGCATCATTATTCAATATATCATTGTTGAAATCATGTTAACAGAGAGCTCCGTTATGTTTAGAATTTGTACATATTTTGGCGTGTAAATGGCTAGTAAGTACAAAATGTTTTGCAACTGTCCCAGTAGACTGTGTCAGACAGCAGCTGTGAAACAGGTTGCAATGGATGCAACATAATCCTTTGGGGCAACTGCGCCCAATCAAAGTACGTCCACTAAAAGTGCTTGTTTTTGCCACTGACAGGCTCAGATTCCTCCTCAAAGAGTCTAACAACGTTATGGTGGTTGGATCCTTTTTGTTTAACCAGAAACAGCAGTTATATCGTTCTCTTCAAAGCCACAAAACTGGGAGGTGTGGGACTACCGCTGCCTGGGTCGGTTTGTGTCTTTGTGTTATTGTGTGACTTTGGTGTTTTAGGTGTAGGTTTTAGTTCAAAACCAAAGTCCCTCTTTAAAACACACAAAGTCACATGTTCTGCAGGGTGAAATTACTGTTTTTATCAGTGTAGTTTGGTGGCTTTGAAGAGAGAGGAACTCTTTGAAAGATAGGTTGATGTTTAGAATAGTTTAGTGAGCAGGTTTAAAACTACCTGAGTTCTCCTTTAAAGTGAGATTCAATTTTGGTGCAGAGAGCCTTCCCTGAAGAGGAAGATTCATGTGAAAACAGCCTTCAAGTGTCAAACTCTTGCTCATTTATCATTCTGCTGCGATGACCCCTGAGGTCATCTTGAGGGCAGCCCTGGTGGTTCGTGTCTGTTGTGCTTGAGTGGCTGATTGGGTTACTCAGAAGCACCTGTGGGGCCCAGGGTGCTCCTGGGTTATTTAAGAGCTAGCCACCTACCAGCCACTCTCTCTGCTCACCTTCGCAGGTAAAACACGCACCGAGCTCGGCCATAGTGTTCCAGTTTTCTCCTTTATGATTTGGCATGCATTTACGACGCTCACGCAGACATGATTCACACATTCATCACACCCACACTACTGATTCTACTTACTTTCATATTTGGTTTAAGTTAAATAAAATACACCTTAACCTTTATGCTTTGTGTGTCTCTCCTTTTTGTCGTGGCCTTTTGAGCCAGGTCCTAACACTGCGCAATGAAGGTCAAACATCCATGAGGTTGGAGTCATGAGGTGACAAGAAAAAATAACACATTTCTGAGTGGAGGATGAGAAATCATTCACCTGTATGTTTTCATTTGTTTTGTGTTGTTCAGAAGCAAACTGCTCCCTCAAAAGACTGAACATAAAGGAGGCAGAATGAGATGGTCAAAGTCAGACACAGCTTTGAATGCAGTGGACATAGTCAGTGGTGGATGTGTACCACAGCCATCTACAGATAATGAGGTGTTAAGAGCCAGCGGGAAGCACAGAAAAATAGCTCCAAGCCTCACCTCACTTCATCTAATGGAACAAATTCAGAGAGTGTTTGTGTTCATTCAGTGGAGAAGACGGACACAACACCATCACAGGAAAATATCTGAATCTCGCTGAAGCAGCCGATGCATGACAATAACATACAGTGTGTGTTTTTGAAAGCCTGAACGTATCTGCGGTTGATCGCTCATGTATTCACTCGCCAGCCCAGAAGTGACTGAGAAAAGCTGGCAACGAGACCCTCTCTGTGCAAAAGAAAAAAAGCTATACTATAATAAAAGGTAGAGAAAATGTTAATGAAAAAAAGGCTTATGTCAGCTTTGAGAAGTAATCCTAAAGGGGATAAGAGCTCTGTTTCAGTCTGTCCTTGATTAAATTTATCACTTTTACTGAGCGCACACTCAAGAAGAAGTGATATTTTCCAATGTCTCATGGTTGGAAATGCATCTGGGTTTGTATATATGTGTATCTAGTAGCACATTCTTTTAATTTTCCCAGCAGGAACAGTCTTCTATAAGCACATCGACTGTTTTGTTAATTTGGGTGAAAGAAAACAAACAGGTTTTCCATCCTGTTGTAGTTGCTCTTGTGCGCTAATTGCTGGACAAACTGAGAATTTGGGTTGAGCAGAACTAAAGACAATGAGGAAAAACATCGAAACAAAACAAACAAAAGCAGGAACACTTGGCAAAGCATCTCTTTCTGGCCTCTGTCTCTGCAGCAAGTTCCATGCCGACACCCATTGACTCCCACTGACTCGTGATGGACAAGGACACAAAGGGTGCACGCAAAACTTCAGCTGTCTTGTTTTCTGTCATGAAGGAAGAGAGCTTTGGCCTTTCAAATGGTAAAATTTAAGATTTAACGGCATTATTGTAATAAGATGGTATTTGCCAATGTGTAAATAGCCAATGTGGCTATTACAGTGAATGTTGGGAATGTTTAATGTACGCTGCCGTTTATATTTGTATTCAATTTATTATATCAAAGTAGTTTTGCTGCCTAAACCTAAACAAACTGCAACTGAAAACTGATAATAATAAAAGAAAACTAAAATATAAAATCTAAATAAATTGATAAAATAGCATATTTCTAGTATATTGTTAGTTTCACACAGAATTTGTACCTTATTCTTCTGAGTGAAAGTCCTGTTACTAAACCATTCAGCCATGACACCCACCGTAATCTAGCTAAGAATTTATTGTTCTTCATGCTCTATGACCAAACCTATTTGCACCCAAGTGTAAATAGACACTATTTCTTCTTTCCCACAAATTCCTCTACTGATCTTTCTAAATCATTAGTAAAGGATTGGTTCTCTGATCTCATAACACAGAGGCTACATGCACTGTGTGTTAATTATAATGGCTTTTATCTGCTCTCTGTGAAAGTCAGAGAGCCTGATTCGCATCCAGATACTGAACTGAAATCGTTGCAACAACAGGCCTCTTTCTTTTGTAACACAGCCTTGACATTTTTCCCATATACACACAACAAGTGATGAACAAGGTGCAACAGTACGCTGATGTAAGTGGCAGATTCATGAGCCGGGCAAAATTAAAAAGCAACATCTCACACTCAGAGGTCGACAGCAACAGGATCTTTTTCACCTGTGCCTATGGATGGCGGGTCGATACTCACAGGGCGGAGAGAAGCAGCAGCATCATCATAGCTCCCTCTCCTCATTGCTGCAATCCCATAATCTGGAGAGTCCATGTTGGTGTCTCCAAGCTTGCCCGCTGCAGTCCTGTGCTGCAGTTTGTGTGGTTGTTCTGAAAGTAGAGGGGAAGTAGTTTGCGTCCCAGTTTGAGAGGTCTGCAGTGAACGAGCCGGGCAGCAGCTTCAGAATGATGCCTACTGTCCTGTAGAACAGTCTCTTCTAACCGGTGCTAATGAGGGTTACAACAATGGAGGCCCGGCTGGCACGCAGAATAGGAGAGAGGGTTTTTGTGCATGACCTAGACCTGCAGTGCCAGTCTGATCCCAGCCACCACCACCACCACCACCACCCTGCCCCCTCTCTTCCCGAGAAAAAAAATAACGGCACCCATCCAACCATCATCCCTCCCTCCATCACAGTCTGTCCTGTTACGCTCCAGTGGGGCAGCTTCCTCTCATAATGAGATCGCCGTGCGTCCCATCAGGACCGGTCTACTAACGAGGGTGGGATGCTGTGACAGACTGTCCTTCTGAAAAACAGGCTCTCACAGATTCTCCTCACCCCACCCCCCCCCACCCCCCATGTATATACATGAATAGCTGCACATACACAGATGTACTTTTTTAAGGCTAGTACAGTCTACTTTCAGTTTGGTCACAGTCAATACATTGATGCGAAATGTACGGATAGGCATGAAATCCAAAATCTTCTCTGAATGCAACGAGCAGGAGAGAGTTCGACAGTAAACTGAGCAGAAAGGAGAGCATTTGTCAAGGAAAAGTGAAATGTGTTTCTGTCTGCTTAACTGAACTGTTGTGGCAGTGAAGTTTTAGCTTTTCAAAGCAGGAATAATTGCATCGGCGAAGCAGGATATCTGTGGACAGAGCCGGGGAGCCATAGTTAGTCTAAAAGAATAAAGTGTCACACTGCAACAAAAGAGCGGCTCTGAATCTTTGACCCAGCGCAGCCAATCACAGCGGACTCATAGACACACCCTCTGATCTGCTTCCCACAATATGAACACATGCAGAACATGTTGGGATTTGATTTTTAGGCTACAAACACAATGCTCAGTGGTAGAGGAAGTATTCACATGCTTTACTGCAGTAAAAGTACCAATAAAACGACGTACAGTAAAAAATCCATTACAAGTAACAGTCTTGCATTCAAAGTATTATCATGAAAATGTACTGGAAGGATCAAAAGTAAGAGCACTCATTATTCAGAAAAATGGCCCCTGTGACACATATATCAGCAAGGCTGATACGTCCAGCTTAAGCATTACTTTACTGTTACTGCTGGTCAAAATGGAGAAATGTTCAACTACTTTATATACAGTACAGTTGGGTGGTTTAGTTTAATACTCGTGATTTATAAATTGTTACGTCGCGGCTTTGTTGAATATTCTGATTGTTTTTTTCTGTACAGCAGAATGCTGTTGAGTATGACAGACTGTCTCGTAAGTATGAAGCCATGTAATAAGGCCTGCATCACCCTGTCGGGGTTTGCTTTGCAATAACAACCGGCTCGCTGCACATCTTCTGTTACCTAATCATACTTTTGGCAGCGCTTCTTTCTCCACTTTCGAGCAAGTGTAATATACGTCAGACCTTGAGCCAGCTGGATCACACAGCTCAATCACAGGTTAAAAAGGTACCATTTAGACTGAACAGCAGAGTAAAATAGGGACCCAGCTGTTTTCTTAATAGTAATCATAATTATAATAAAGTTGTTACTTTCCCCCAACTTCATTTATCCCACACAGAGGAAATGCTGGTGCAGGTTCGTAGTCCACTCATAGACATGAGGCACAAGTATGACACAAGTATTAGTTACACATCAGGAGGACTGATTTACCATACAGTCATTACCTGGACCATTATCCACCTTAAAGCTGCACTAATCAATAATTTTATATGAACAATGGATCATGTGATTACATGTAATGTAGAAGGTGTCTCTCATAGGAACAAACTCACAGAGAATTATCACCCAGCTCTGCATTTCAGCCCCATCGCTCTCACGTTTTTTTATTACCACAGTGAGATCCCTTAGAAGTCCGTGATCACACCAGCGTGACGTAGTGTCGTAACAAAAAACCCAGGTCACCTGGAGCACTGCTATTAACTTCACTCGAAAGTACAAATTTCAAACTCTCCCAGTTTTTGTTTGACGTTGTTAGACCATGTAAAACTGGAGATATGATGAGAAATGCAAACAACAAATACATTAGCTTCTTTATTTATCACTGAAGTTCACCACTATCACTTACATTTATGCTAAATTTTATCATATATATATGTGTGTGTGTGTATATATATATATATATATATATATATATATATGTGTGTGTGTGTGTGTGTGTGTGTGTGTGTGTGTGTGTGTGTATATATATATACACACACACATCTATATTTTAATCTTTAGATTAAGATATAGATCTTTAGATGTATGTATATATATACATCTATATTTTAATCTTTAATCTTTAGAATCTTTGCGTACCAACGCAATTTCGTTGTATGCTGTTAACAGTTGTACAATGGCAATAAAACCTCTTATGTCTTATGTCTTATGTTAATAACTACACTCATTGACACAAAAACATGCTAGCAGCCGGAGGGAACATTCAAACATAGAAATAGCACTTTTGCCCTATTGTTATTATTGTTATTATTGTTATTGTTGTTTTCAGTTGGCCCTGTTCCTGGGGGACTCCATTTAGTCTTGTTTAGAAAAGTTAATGATTTCCATCCAGTTGTCAAAGGCTCAGCATGGAACCAATTCTGAGTAGGTCACTGCTTTCATTAGTGGAGTGGCAGTGATTTGTTCAATGGATGTATTTAATTTTTCACATGTTTTCTTTCATAGTTCTCCTCTTGAGACCTCTGAGCCCTTGCAGTGAGCAAGCAGCAAACAGGAAGTTGACCCTGTAACACATTGAGGGAGGAAAATGACGTAAAGCTTAGCTAGTTTTATTTAAGATTTTCATTTTATTGCACAATCCTTCACTAATAAATCTTAACAGAAATGAATGTGTCTTAATTGATAATGATCCACTGGAAAAGGAAGATGTGCATGTGAAATATTATATATAAGTATAAATCAAATTGTGGTAAAATATGCTTAGACTAAGCATCAAAAGATCCCAAATGAACCCAAGAAAAAAAAAGGCAATAGACACAAAAGGGCAGGCCCTTCTTTCCTTTTCAGATGGACAGGAAATATCTTTTTTTTTTTATTTATGGCAACGAAGCTTACACATGGTGGAAAATAAAAGAAATGTGCCATCACCCTTAATTCACCAGATTTGAGACCACGTTAATGTTGCTGATGGAATCCTGGTGAGTTCGTACAGAGAAATGCTATGAAGTCTGGTTGTTGGTGGGACAGTGGAGGAAACACGCTGCAGCTTTGCTCATCAATGCAGCCTCTTGTCAAGACGTTACATAATCCTCAGCACATAAACAAAGCCCGGCTAAACAGCTCACCGCTCAGCTTTACACAATGATGGCTCCGGGGCTTTAACCAATGGGCCGCTTGACAACTGATGCAACACAAAATAAACATATTTTCAAATAACCCCAGCCATGAATAAAAATGACCTGTGTGGCTGACTGGCTAAGCCGGGCGGGCGGGCGGGCTGCCAACTGTGGGGGTTTTACATCTGTCACCAGTTCAACTGTTCTCCAGAGTTTTGCAAATAATGTTCAGGTGGCGACATCGTTTCCCTGCCAAGCACGACAGAGGGTTATGAGGCAGATGGTGAAAATGATTGACAACTTCTTTGGTTGTGAACTACTTGTGATCAGACAGCCACACTTTGACACAGAACTCAAGTTTTTAATATTTTTTAGACATAAAAAACTTGCGTATGTCATTGTTGTATATAGCTACATGTAAATTATATTCCTGTCTCAATGTTTTACACCTGTGGTGTTTGGAAGAGCCAAAAACACTCACATCTCGTGTCATGCTCTAACCTGAAAACGAGAGAACGTGTTGGGAGCGTAGGTGTTTGAACTTTATGACTTTGTGAGATTCTACAGAAATCCTGCTGGCACTGTTAGCTGGAAATTTTTTATGTGTGAGTCGTACATCAAAACAAGTTGTAACTACAGCTGCAGTGAACGTCCTCAGTGTAACATTTTCACAGAGTGTGGATTTGAATTTGTTAATGTTAGCTTGTGTGCTAATGCAGTGGATGTGTGTCTTCATTATGCATGGATTATTTTTCATTTATTTTGTGTTCGTACTGGTTGCTGTTGGCAATGTTTTATTAGAAATAGGGCGTATTGTCCAAAAGTCAGAATCATTGTTTTTATGATACAAATAAAGTTGTGATTACAATATTAATGTAGTTCCAGGTGATGATCGCAGAGTTGTTGCATGGTTGTTTAGTATGAGCTTATCAGGATTAGAGAGCTGAATTTTAGCAGTGGAATAGACGTGTTTAGACGTAGCTAGTAGATGTATTTGTCGTAATGACATTACCACGTTCATCTGTATGAGTGTGTAGGTATTAAAATCAATAAATATGTGAGTCAGTTAAAGCTGTGCCACTATTATTACAGACGCCCATGTGGGTGCAGGCAGTTGTGGGTCAATCAATCAGAGAATATAATTAATTGAGGAAGGTGGTTGATGATTTATGAGGATTCGACTGATGGCTGAAGACTGAGTAACAAACGTCATTTGTATGACACTTATCTTAACTCATGTTAGAACATGCAAAGATCAGAGGACATACGCACACAGCAAGCAAAAACAATAAAAGAATTAAGATAAGATAAATAGGAACAGTACAATCTCATTAACATGTATGAAGCTATTAAAATCACTCAGATTGAGGATTCAGAAATGAAATGAAGCTCATTCTGCTCAGTGAGGGAATTTTTCTTCTTTCCATGTACACCACTGTTGAATCATCAGAGCATTAGACTGTGGACTGAATAGAAATGTGAGAATATTTGAGGATTTAGAAGCATGAAATATTTACAGGAAACAGTGGAAGGCACGTTTATTCTCAGTTAAAATGAATCTGACGTTAAACTGTCGTTTTTCTATCCACATATTTTGTGAGGACTTTCATAGAAACACATTCTTCGTATGATGTCACAAAAGAAATTTGAGTTTTTACGGCTGTCTAAAAAAAAAAAAACACTACACAAAAGAAATTCAAAACTCAACTTTCTGTTAATATCTGGGAGCCAAAGCAGGCAAAGAAATAGTCGGCACACATCAGCATTGGTAGTTACTGATCAAATAAATATTCAAAATGTTGGATAATTCATGAACTTTGAGTGAAAAGAGCATCACAGATAGGACTCCCAGCTGGTAAAATGAGGCTTTTATTATCATTATCTTTTTTAATCCACAAATTCACAAAAAAAGAAACACATCAAAGTTACATAGAGACATTCAAATATCATTAAAATGCAGGTAAATCAGTTTAGATTAAAATCAAAGCATCATTTGAAAACTTTAGTAAAATATAAAAGATAATTTCAAAAATCAGACAGGAAATTATATGTTGATTCAACATTACATCATTACTGACATTGTTACAGGTAGGGAACAGAACCACATGTAAAAAAACACAACAAATAACTCCACAATCACAGAATTCAGACGGTGCAAACAGTGACGCACACACACACACATGATGACACACACACACTGATCCAGCATCAAAACAGCACGTGTTCCTGTTTCTTTGTGTTCGGTAGATGAAGCAGAGCAAGCGGACAGAAAACTCTCTCTCAAAGTGGGTCTGCTGGATGTAGAAAAGGCAACTGCAGGCTGAAACTAAGATACAACAAACAGAAAAAACCTAAAGAGCTGGATGATTGCAGAGTTGGTCATGTGGGCATAAAAGTACTGTGCATTGGTGTCGTGACACCAAATCCATTAAATTTGAGTGAAATTTCACCTCGTGTGGATTTGAATTTGCTAATGTTAGCTTGTGTGCTAATGCAGTGGATGTGTGTCTTCATTATGCATGGATTATTTTTTAACTTATTTTGTGTTCGTACTGGTTGCTGTTGGCAATGTTTTATTAGAAATAGGGCGTATTGTCCAAAAGTCAGAATCATTGTTTTTATGATACAAATAAAGTTGTGATTACAATATTAATGTAGTTCCAGGTCCAGGGGTACAGTTCTGATTGGGACCTTAACTGGACCATTGTGTTACTGATTTTAAAGTGAGTCTTGGTATCAGGGTAGGACGTCTTAGCAATGCAATTAAGTTTTAAAGAATTAAATCGTTTATGCATTAATGATGATCACAGAGTTGTTGCATGGTTGTTTAGTATGTGCTTATCAGGATTATTTTGTAAATTACACGTTACATAAACAGACATCCAAGTCAGACAGAACTTTAGCAGCTGAATAGACGTGTTTAGACGTAGCTAGTAGATGTATTTGTCGTAATGACATTACCACGTTCATCTGTATGAGTGTGTAGGTATTAAAATCAATAAATATGTGAGTCAGTAAAAGCTGTGCCACTGTATGGAACTTTATTCTTTGTAATTAATTGAGAGCAGTGCCCCTTTTTTTCTCTCTGGAGGACCTGCCCCCTCAAATACATCCTGAGCTCCATCACAGTTGTAGAAATGTTTTATTTCAAAAGCTTGAAGTTTAATTCTGTTTGCCCTATAGGCTACAGGTTTTAGTTTTTCTGCTTAAATGACCCACGATATTTGCTACACTGACACACATGGAAACATTTACAATTGCTAAAAGCCTCTCTAGCCTTTAAAGTAAATTATTACAGACATCCATGTGGGTGCAGGCAGTTGTGAGTCAATCAATCAGAGAATATAATTAATTGAGGAAGGTGGTTGATGATTTATGCGTATGAGGATTCGACTGATGGCTGAAGACTGAATAGCAACCGTCATTTGTATGACACTTATCTTAACTCATGTTAGAACATGCAAAGATCAGAGGACATACGCACACAGCAAGCAAAAACAATAAAAGAATTAAGATAAGATAAATAGGAACAGTACAATCTCATTAACATGTATGAAGCTATTAAAATCACTCAGATTGAGGATTCAGAAATGAAATGAAGCTCATTCTGCTCAGTGAGGGAATTTTTTTTTCTTTCCATGTACACCACTGTTGAATCATCAGAGCATTAGACTGTGGACTGAATAGAAATGTGAGAATATTTGAGGATTTAGAAGCATGAAATATTTACAGGAAACAGTGGAAGGCACGTTTATTCTCAGTTAAAATGAATCTGACGTTAAACTGTTGGTTTTCTATCCACATATTTTGTGAGGACTTTCATAGAAACACATTCTTCGTATGATGTCACAAAAGAAATTTGAGTTTTTACGGCTGTCTTGTTAGTAAAAAAAAACACTACACAAAAGAAATTCAAAACTCAACTTTCTGTTAATATCTGGGAGCCAAAGCAGGCAAAGAAATAGTCAGCACACATCAGCATTGGTACTTACTGATCAAATAAATATTCAAAATGTTGGATAATTCATGAACTTTGAGTGAAAAGAGCATCACAGATAGGACTCCCAGCTGGTAAAATTAGGCTTTTATTATAATTATCTTTTTTAATCCACAAATTCATAAAAAAAGAAACACATCAAAGTTACATAGAGACATTCAAATATCATTAAAATGCAGGTAAATCAATTGAGATTTAAATCAAAGCATCATTTGAAAACTTTAGTAAAATATAAAAGATAATTTCAAAAATCAGACAGGAAATTATATGTTGATTCAACATTACATCATTACTGACATTGTTACAGGTAGGGAACAGAACCACATGTAAAAAACACAACAAATAACTCCACAATCACGGAATTCAGACGGTGCAAACAGTGACGCACACACACACATGATGACACACACACACTGATCCAGCATAAAAACAGCACGTGTTCCTGTTTCTTTGTGTTCGGTAGATGAAGCAGAGCAAGCGGACAGAAAACTCTCTCTCAAAGTGGGTCTGCTGGATGTAGAAAAGGCAACTGCAGGCTGAAACTAAGATACAACAAACAGCAAAAACCTAAAGAGCTGGATGAATGCAGAGTTGGTCATGTGGGCATAAAAGTACTGTGCATTGGTGTCGTGACACCAAATCCATTAAATTTGAGTGAAATTTCACTGAGATTGGTCTTAGATAGAATTCCTCCAACATGGCAAGACTGCAGCAGAAAGCACAGTTGTACTTTCAGCCAAATGCTCATAATGACGATGCTAACATTCTGATGTTTAACTTTTAACATGTTTATCATCTTAGTTTTAGCCCGTTAGCATGCAGACAATTGTCAGTTAGCACTAACCACTAAGTACAGCAAAGGCTGATGGGAATGTCATTCATTTGGCATTTAGGTATTAAGGTATTTTAGATCTTAAACCAAAGTACAGGACAAATTTATGGACAAGAATTAGAAGTCTGCACAACACAAACACATTATGTTTCATGTGTTCATATTTCCATGTAACATATAACTAATGGTTATGGTCAGTAATGTCAGTAGCGTGCAGAGTGATGCACATAACGCTGAATATAACACAGCCATGGCGATTTGAATCTTGAATAGGAGTATTGTGTCAACAGAGGACAAACTTACAAGCTAATCAGCTACCACTTATTACTCCTATTCTTAATAAGTACATTATCAAAGCATTTAACAAGATGGAGACTGTTGTGCTCACTGAGGACAATGCTGCCTTTAAATCAGATGCTGTGTCTGTGTAACAATAGACAGAGTTCATATGGAGCCAGGCAGGGAGTCTTTGGCGGGTTTATTTTCTAAGAGGTTGGGGGCGTTCTTGGATGAGGACCCCCAGCAGGTGTACACCGGCCTGTTGCGGTTATGGTTACTGTTGTTGTACGTAGCTTTGCCTTTGCCTTTGCCTTTGCTATTACTGTTAGTGTAAGTTTTGTCCTGAGACAAACCAAAGTTTTTCTTTCGGACGCAGCCTCTCTCCTGGAGCTGAATGTGGATGGGATGCGGGGGTTGGTGGCCCGTGCCGACGTGATCGCCCACTCGATTTCCTGCCAGCTTGGGCCAGAAAGAGAGCAGCAGGCAGCGGAGCTCCTGCTTAAAAGTCTTGTTGAAGTAGAAGTAGATGAACGGGTTGTAGACGTGGGAGCTTTTGGCGAAGAGGGCGGGGAAGACAAAGCCCTCGGGAGCCATGTAGCGGTTCTCCTTGTGGAAGATGAAGAGGAAGGACACGACAGTGTACGGGGCCCAGGCTATCACAAAACCCAGGCTGATGCAGAAGAACATCTGGAAGAGGAAGTAACAGGTTACAGAGGGTTACTACACTGGAAACATTGTCAGCGCTGTAAAAAAACAGAAACTCAATGAATCATTTGTTATGATGTTCAGTAGTGACAGAGGGGTGTAGTCACATGAAGCCTGTTTCCTAGGAGATTGTCTTCTTAAGAAAAATTTAAGTAATGGTCTTGTGGTCAAGTGGCCATTTTCCAGGCAAGTAATCGCTTCTAGTCATGTGAATAATGACAGCATCAGCCACATGTTCGAGTGACCTAAAGGTTTATTTTTAGTAGCAAAGCAGGATATTTTGTGCTGTTTCATAGCTCTGAATAACCTTTGAAGCAGAAGCTGAGGCATCTGACTCTGCTATCAGCCTCAACTTTGACTTCTTTTGACCATAATCGCCATCTCTTGCTACATCTTTGCTTTCACCAAGTGAAGTTCATGCCTCTAAAACTTCCTCAAATAAAAAAAAAAAAAAAGGCAAAGTCACTGTGTGGTTGACCTTTCTTAATCAGTAGACACATGCAACTGGTAGAAAGTTGACCTTGCTTTGCCAAAAAAAGCCAAAAAAAAAAACAGAACCTGCACTAAAGAACACTCGAGACATATCGTATAGTTTCAGGCTATTCGATATAAGTATGTTTCAGGCAATTTAGATGCTTATAAGTGTAGATGCTTAGACGTTTATACTCCACAGATCACTCACAATTCCATTTAGTATTTTCTTCACAAACTACATCTTTTTTTCCGCTGTACAAGAGGACATACTCGGCACAAAATGAATTTCACCCTCGAGGATAACCTCACACACTTTAATAAAACAAGTATATTAAATAGTGATGCTGGAGGAATAACAAGCTTATCGCTATATCTCTGTCTGGCAAAAAAAGGTACAAGCGACCCACGTGAGATTTAGTTTAGTCAAGGCCAAATACCTTTTCATTGAAAGCTTAGAGGGTAGGAATCAAATTAAGTACGTAATCACACTCAGATGGACATGTGAATGAGAGACAAAGGAAAACCTGTATCAATGCATGACAAATGTTTCTGTTACATGTGAGTGGTTCTGTGTATGTTCTATAACAGCTTTTATAAAATAAAGAAAGCTTTCTGCCATTTGAAGATTGTTTTTTTCAACAAACACTATATGGTCTTTTTCTCTAGGGTTCTACCAGGTAAAAGAGGTAAAAGGGACTTGAATGTTTTTGTCGTTGAGTCGTTTAGGGTCAAGTTGTAGAGCAGTCAAGTTCATGTCAAGTCTCAAGTCTTCATCTGTGCAGCCTCGTGTGAAGTCAGTACTCCTGGCCAAGAGGTAAACTTCTCTCACCATGGAGAGTCGTCTTTCAGTAAATCGCAGGTTGTTGCGGATGCCTCTTGCAGACAGCGAGTAGGAGAAGCTGGACACCTTGTAGAGGATCTGACACTGAGACACCACGATGAGGAGGACAGGGATCAGCGTGAAGCAGGTGAAGGAGCAGATCACGTAGAAGGCGTCCTTGGCTGAGGTATGGTAACCCCTCCAGGCGATGGTGCAGGACAGTCCGTAAGGCTCAGGGACGTACTCGCCCCAGCCAAACAGAGGGAAGCTTGACCAAACTGTAGCCACGAGCCAGATGGCACAGCACGCTATCCAGATGTTGGCCCCCTCCAGCCACACAGCTGTAAAGAGGAACCAAACCTGTAAACCAGCTATACAGCAGTGTTCGTACAGAGTTGCATACACTTAGATGACAAGACCAATACTGCTTTAACGTCTGTACAGCAGTGGCGGGCCGTTCATTTTACACCTGGGCCTTCAGTGGCGTCCTACCTGAATCAAACCACCTCTTAATACCATCATTATGACGTCACGGCTATAGAAACCATCAATATTATACAGAAAGGCAGTATAACAGGATGCTGCATTGCAGACAGGTATCTCATGCTGGAGAATGAATGACATCACTAAAGCAAGAAACCCAATTAAAAGAATTCAACAAGTTGTCAACACCAGGCATTCTCAGCAACACAATCTGCTCCTCTGAGCCTGTAAGCCGAGGGTACCGCTCGTAGTTGCTGACCTGAAAGTGGCGGACGAACCCTTTTCCCGACTGGGACAGGCTTGCTAGCATTTCCTCAAAATGTCCAGCTTTTCTTGGAAAGTCCGCCTTGAAAATGGATTTCTAAGTGAACGTCTTCTCCTCCGTCAGCCATTGTGGGTTAAAAAAACTGCTATTAATACTTACGATTATGATAAAGTTTTAGCTTGTGCTAACATAACTAACATAAACATACACTGCTGGAAGCACCCCAGCCCAGAGACGCGCTATGAAATGAAGAGCATAGACTATTAGGAATAATCTAAAATGATTAATGGGAAAATATTAAAACGTAAATCAGTGATTCTGAGTTTAGGCCAGCAGTGAAGGCCTTGCTGGCCCTGACGGCCCACCACTGCTGTACAGAAAACATGAAACTTCAACCAGTAGTCAGTTAGATTAGCATAGCTTAGCTTAGCACTAAAACTACAAATAGGAAAAAAGGGGGGGAAAATCCACTCACCAGCAACAGCTAACAGGTCCTAATTTGTTTAATCTATTCCAAAAAGTGCAAATAGGACTGTCAGGCAGATTTAATTACCTTTGGACAGAGCCAGGCTAGCTGTTTCCAGTCTTCATGCTAAGCTAAGCTAACTGGCTGCTGGCTGTAGCTACATATTCACTGTACAGACACGAGCAATCTTTTCATCTAATTCTCAGGAAGAAAGGAAATTAGCTCATTTTTAAAGAAAATGTCTATTTCTTTTTTTAAAAATCAATCTTTTACAAGTGAAATCAGTGAGGAATCATTTCCTGTTATGTACCAGGTGTTTTAATGAGTCATAGTTATTAGTTGTTCAATCATACAGCTTGTCTTTTGATTTTTCTTTTATTATTATAATTTTTTAAAGACACAAAATCAGAAAAAAGGTGTTTAGTCCACTCTTAAGGATACGCAGCAAGCTAATGGATGGAATAATGAATATTTTTACAAATTGAATACTAAAACCTACCTTTTAAAGGACAAGTATCTCAGCATTAAAGATCCCTTCCCCCACCCCCCCTACTGTGTTAGCTGAGTAGTTTAGCTGAGTCTGTCGCTGGGCAGCAGCTCTGACTCATTTTCCAGCTAAGTTTTGATCCAGAGGAGCTCAGACTAGAACACACACAAGAGCGAGTGTGACTTAATTCTTTGCTCAGGTCGCCATTTCTCCACTGTATCTTTACATAGCAAATTGTTGTTTAACGCTCTGACTATCATATAGAGGATGTATAACCTTTTGTCAACATTTCATTCAAAATCCTTGATCAGTCCCCACCCAATCCACAAACGGCCACACACCGTAGACCAGGCTGTAGCAGGTCTTCAGGTAGCGCATGATGCTGATGGCGGCGATGGTGAACATGCCACACAGGCCGAAGATAAAGCAGCCGAAGCCGTAGTAAACGCACGTGATGTTTTCTCCCAGCCACGCGTGGTTGAAGGAGGACAGGATGGAGAGCGGGTAGAAGCAGATGCAGCAGAGGAAGTCGACCACAGCCAGGTTGACACACAGCAGCTCCGAGTCCAACATCTTCTTCCTGCTGCGGTAACAAATCACCAGAACCAGCCCATTGCCCAGAACGGAGAGCACAACTAGACAGCGAGACAGAAGACGAGAGGAAAGCATCATCTTTGTTTTTCGAAATTACTATTTGGTATGTGAGAGGTGTCGCTCACAGCTGTTTTGGTTGTATGGCCTGCACCCTGTTTGGGCATCTGTTTTCTGTTTTTTAGAAATAAAAAATAATCCACTGTGCACTACCTGCCCAGCACCGAACAGCAGGCAGACAAAGCAAGTGACTAGTTGGCGGACATAGCGCCGCATTCAGCAGCTAAACAGCCAAATATTTCCCTCAGGAGTTGGTAGAGACCAAAAACAGAGTTAAAAAAAAATATAGCGAATACTGGATTAACATTCATCAGGTGACCAGAGACACAACTCCAAATGAAGGATGACGTTGCTCTGAACTAATCAGCTGATGATATGTCAGTGCTCACAACTCACTTCACAACACAATTTCTACTGACCCCAAGTGTCCAAAAATCTGTTACTGCAGCTTTAACCTCTGTAATTAAAATGTTCTCTCTTCACAGATCACTGCAGACAGATTCAGCCTCTCGTCTGCCATGGAGATGAACATATCAATGACAGGAGGGTGGATCAACGTCTTCATCGCTCAGACATTTGTAGAATTCAGCAGTCAGCCAATTAGGTGATTCAGTGGGTAGGAAAATAATCATATATGGATCAATAAGGATTACAGTGACAGATTCCTGGAGGTTCCTGGAGACTCTTCGATTGAGGAAAAAAACACACAGAAATGTGTATCTTTAAATGAGATAAAAAGGTAAACTGGACCTTGACATTTTCATTGATTAGTCATCTTCAACTTTAAAAAGCATATAGAATATCCTTTAAGACTCAGAGAGAAGTAAGGATTTGGTCTTATCTGTATTTGTTTTTTTAATATTTATAAGGAAAATAAAAGATGAATGATGGAAAAAGATAAAGGGAAATTAAAAGATGTGTCTTTTATCAATAAAAAATCTTCCCCATCACAGTGTGTAAAGAAGTCAGCGATACAAGAGACAACAACCACTGATGAAACTTCACATTTTAACCGGGTATTTCATACACAGTCTAATAACTCCTCCTCATAAATGACAGACCTTCATCAAATGAACCAAACCAAATGATGTCGTCAAATTTGATTTAAAAAGTTGAATCACCATCCGAGTGCTGATAAAAAAAAAAACAACAACACATTTTCTGTTATTAAAATGCTTCATAGTTGAATATGTTTGGAGTCTGGAAGTCCTACTTTTCTGAAATCTGTCAGCATGTCGCTGTAAAATACATATTTTAGCAGAGAAATAACACACACGTCTAACTAACATTTTTCTCTCCGGCTTCATGCAGCAGATCGTCTAGATGAGTGTTAGAAATGTCCTCAGGTCCAGAGGGAGGCACATACCGACGGAGAGGATGGCCAGTCCCACACATATGTCTGCAGCGGGGGTCAGTTTGGAGGCGAACACTGAGGCGGTCCGGTCGGAGGAGTTCAGAGGCATCGGCTCCTTCTGGTGCTGCTGCGGGTCAAATCATCGGGACTTGTCTCGCGGAGTCGAGGTGTGAAACCGCGGAGGCTGATTTTTATGAGGGTTGTACCGTGGTTACCATGGTAACGAGAGCCTGGAGCCAAACCGGCTCCGTTAAAAGCGCGGAGGGCGCGTGAGAGCCGAGAGGTTGATGCCTGATGAATGATCGGATCAGATCCTGTGGATGGTATTTTTTCTGCTTTTCATTTCCAGTCCTCTCGCTTTTGTGTGTATATATGAATATATATATAGTTGGACTCAACATTATTCAACCCCCCACTGCTAATTAGGTGTTTTATCAAAATGTACCAACTTTCAGCTGTGTTCAGTGAACAACACTAATATTACAGGTGGTTTCTTCAAATTTAACACAACAGTTTCAAAATTATTCACCGCCCTGAACAGGATCCCTCATAAGAGCACTGATTTGCATATCAGGTGTTATCTGAAGTTCACCTGATGGAACTGATCAGAGGCCTCACTGGTTGCATCAGATGCGCTTGAGATCGAACGCATCAAATACCTGGACTGGCCAGGGGTTAGTTCACAGTGACGTTTGGCTGCATGTTAGAAATAAGTCAGGAGGATTGAAACAACGGCTGCCACCAGATTTCTGGCCAGAAACACTTGAGTGAACGAAAAAGACCTCCAGCAAGACATAACGGCAGCAGACACTGAGGCTTCAGTTCCTACAGTAAGGCGTGTACTAAACGCTGAAGGCCTCACTGCCAAAACTCCAAGATGTAGATGCACTACTGACCCAACAGCACAACACAAGTCGCTCCAATATGCTCCAAACCATATAAATAAGCCACAGATGATACGGGATTCTGTTCTGTGGAGCGATGAAACAAAACTGGATCTTTTCAGGTTTATGGATCAGCGGTATGTGTGGAGGAGGAAGAATGAGGCAGACGCTGAAAAGACACACCCTGTCTACAGTGAAGCATGGCGCTTTGCTTCTTCTGGCTCTGGAAACCTGCAGCGTTTAGAGGGAAAGATGGATTCAATCAAGTATCAGGAAATCCTAGAAGACAATGTCATGCTGTCTGTGAGGAAACTGAAGCTTGGGCGTCATTGGACCTTTGATCCCAAACATACCTCAAAGTCCACAAAGGCTTAGCTTCAGAAAAAGTCCTGGAAGACACTAGAGTGGACGTCACAGTCGCCTGACTTGAATCCCGTGAAAAATCTCTGGTGAGATTTGAAGAAGGCGGTTTCAGCACGCAAACCCAAGAATATTAGAGAGCTGGAGGCTATTGGCCACAAGGAACGGGCTACGAGTCCTCAGGAATGCTGTCAGAACCTGGTGTCTGGATGTGCATCACGTTTTCTGCAGGTCACAACGGCAATAGGGTGCTCTACTAATTAATGAAGGTGGTTGTCAAGAAGGGGTTTGAGACAGCAGTTGTCATTAAAAGTGACATTGTGTTGAATTTGGAGAAGCCACCTGTGATATTAGTTGTGTTGAGCTATTTCAATTGTTCTTGTTTGAGTTGATCATTAAACTCAGCTGATAGTTTCTAAATTCTGCCAGTACAGCTCATTTGCAGTGGGGGTTGAATAATTTTGAGTGCAACTGTGTGCGTGTGTATATATGTATTAAAAAATATATATATAAAATGCAATCAAATGAATGGACCCTGTTGCTTTCTCTCCGTCTGTGAGCTGAAAGCCTCATATGTGTTATTTCCATTAGTAACCTTCACTGCTGAGCCGTCAAATGGCCTCAGACCCTGCTGGAAGGCCACAGGCTGCACAGGTCTAAGTAATCAAATGAATGACGGCTGAATTCCATTTAGCCGCTTCAGTTTCAGGGTCCAGCTGTAGTGCACCGTCACACTCACCGTCACGCTGGCCTCTCTCGCTTTCTTCATTGTTCCCAAATGAAGCAGACATGTCATGTTGACTTGGCATAGCGGGAGAAACAGAGGTGGAACAAACAACAACTGCTCTGTTCCAGCTGTAATAACTTAGTGACAGATCACATATCTGCTGTGAAAGTAGTCCAGTTAGTTTGCTTCATACAATCTGACATTACATCAAGTACCTGTTGCGACATTCTCCTTGTAAACAGTGGGCAGTAATGACTGATTGGTCACTAATGTTCTCTAAACACAGTTCAGTACTATCAGCTCTGCGTTAAGAGCGGATCTTGACTGATGTCTTCAATGAGAACTGATTTCTATTGTTTCATTAATGATCCTGTTTCCGGGTTAAACAACATGTGATTACATCATACACACTTTCTGCTGTTCTGTTATCATGTGACTTGTAACTATACTACCACTGTGCACTATATTATACTTATTATACTGTTCTACACTGCACTATACCACTACTGTATTATACTACACTGCTTACTATACTTTATCATTCTACTTTACACACTACTGTATTGTATTAAATACTTTAAGTACATTTAGCTGATGGCACTTCTGCTTCATTAGTAGGATTTTGAATGCAGCACTTTTCCTTGTATGGTTGTATCAGTACTTTTACATAACAATCTGAATACTTCCCCCACCACTGACCTTGCATCAGATAAATGCAAAAATGCAATAGAACATCCAATTAGGTGAATTTTAACTCTTAAAGTTTGAACAGTTTTTAGAGCTGTCTTGATTTCAATGTGAGAGGTTATGCAGAGAGGACACATAATGACTTTTTAAAGGAATATATTTGTCAAATGAAGCAACTGAAAATGAAACCTGCGGCCCAGGAGCTCAGAGCTGGTGACAGGCAGCAGAAAAGATGACCTTGCTCCATCTATTGACCTCCATGATGTACTACACAATTCAACACACTTCAGTAAAAAAAGATCGGAAAAAAGGGACACTGGTATTTTGGCCTTGAGTAGAAAGATAAAAGTCGACTTTATTTGATGGTGAAACCTAAATAAGATCTGCGATTACAAAACAGGTTCCCCACACAGTTTTTTAGACGTCACAAAGGTTGGAATGCTGTACTGACAGAAAGGCATCAGAGGAGACTGGACCTATGAACTCAAAAGGTAAGAGAGCACACACTCGGGTTCACTTTTAAAACCTCAACAAGTTGTTCCTATAATCTATGGCAGTCAGATTAAGTTCATGAACACATAACAACTCCCAGTGCCACAAACTGCAAAATAAAAGCGATTGTGAGGTTATAAAGTCTGGAGACGAAGGGAGTGAACAGGCATTAATGTGTAAAGATTACTTGTAAAAACAATCCTGTGGGATATTCTGGTATTAAGCGTTAATTTCCTTGATATCGCTACTTCATAATGAGCCTTGCTTGGATATAAAAAGTCACAATACACAAAATCAGCCTCTTGTGCATTGTAAGATACCAGATAAGTGGTGAGACGAGTGCTTTTCAGCTTTGACAGAGAACAGTTTACGTTCCTAAGCACTGACTGCACTTTCCTAGACCACAGAAACAATATACTGTACATAAAATCTTGAATTGAGTGGCATTTCCCTTTAAGTAGCCTCCAAACTAACATATACACATTTACGCACTCAACAAAATTACACTCAAGCGCATCCTACACCCCCATCGTAATCCATCGGAGAAATAAAACATTCAAAAATATTTGCCCTCTCAATACTCTGGAAAAATATAGTACTGTAGGTCTCATGTTTTTATTTCTTTAAACTACTATTTTTTTAAAGGAATAGTTCAACGTTTTGAGAAAACTAGTATTTGCTGCCATGCCGAGAGTTAGAGGAGCATATTAATACCACTCTTGTGTATGTAGGGTAAAAATTAAGCTAATGTCAGCAGCTGGTTGGCTTAGTTTAGCTAACAGCGAGCCTGGTTCTGTCCACAAGTAACACAATCTGATTACCAGCAGCTCCACAGCACCTTTTATGTTGTTTTGTTTAATCTATACAAGCATCCAAGTGTAAAAACACCAATCCAGTGCGTAAAATCCCTAAACTGTAATTTTTACACTCTGTTTTGAGTGAATTAACAATCACTAGGTAACGTTTGAAGTCGTGAGTTTGAGAGATTTACGATTCTGGAACGTAAAATGATTTTATCTTTGGTCATGGCGATCGAGAGAGTAAACACAAGTATTATGGCGTTCTCCTTACAAAGTAATGGACCAGAAATGTATGTTTGCTTGTGTGTGATTAGTAAATGTGGCTCCTCGCTGGAGCAAAAATTGAGCCTCGTTCAACTTTTAAATATATGAGTAAGCTGTGTTCTGGGCTTAGCTGGGCTGACGTCGGTCAGAAGGTGGCTTCAGGCAGAGCTTTATGCTAAGCTAAGCGGCTGCTGACTGTAGCTTCACATTTACTGCACAGACATGGCAACGGCCTCAATCGTCTCATCTAATGCTCAGCAGGAAAGCCGATAAGCCCATTTCCCAAAACGTCAACCTATTCCTTTAGTTGCAGTCATGCTGAAAAATGTTAAATTCTTTAAAAGCCCTGTCCTCAATACTTTAGAGTAAATCATCTTATAAATGTAGGTGTTGTGTTACAGCTGTTAGCTTCACGTTTTCGCCCAGATAAAAAATATTTACCAACAACTGAAACACAAAAATAATCTCACAAATCTGACATTAACCCTCATTGTGAAGTAGTTTCAACATCATCGTCTCAACTAGAGTCACTCCAGAGATATTGCTCCATTTGTGGGATTATTATTCTTCAGGATTGATCTTTTTGGGCCATGAACTTCTAAACCCTCCATCTCTAACGGGATATAACTAACCTCTGGCTTCCTCTGCTCCTGAAAACAGCCCTGTTCTATATGTTAATGGCCACTAAATGTCTAATTGTGGATCTGGTCCCATCAGCCCCAAATACTCCCAAAGTCCACGGTGCCCTTCTTCCTTAAGGTTTGCACCCAAGTGTTGGCAGCAACAAGGAAAAGCACATTAAAAAATAGACATCTTTAAATAGCTACTCAGCTTGTCTAAGTGCAGCACAATCGGAAACATTAAATTCAAGTCATTATTATTTTCTCCCCTCCCAGGTATCATACAATGAATATAACAAAAAAATCATTTTCAGTTAAGAAACTAAATGTGAAAGGATACATCTTTGATCAGACAAATAAAACAATATACTGCAGCCACACTGTAACATCCAAAAATAGTCTTAAGTTGAAATATATATATATATATATATTTTTCTGCCAAAGAAATGCTGGCGTTCTAAGTCACTCTAAGTAGATTTAATATACTGTTGAGGTGTAATTTGTGTTTTTCTGTCTCCGTTAATCCTCTCCTGACAGTCCTGAACACGTTGTCAAACCGAAATGGAATAAAAAGCTGACATCCGGTGTCATTTGGCACATGGGGTGCTCTCACTGACTGCCCCACTGGCGTCTGGATCGCTGTTGTCTGTAGTGACGGCAGCAGCATCAACGCTCTTGTCCTGGTTGTCATGATTATTATTACTATTACTATTGTTGTTGTTGTTGTTGTTGTTGTTGTTCTGGACGCTGGGGAGCCTGTGGCTGTTGTTCTGGACGAGGGCGGTGTTGCTGAGCCTTAGTTCCTCCAGCTTCTTCCACAGCTCGTCCCTCTCCTGCTCCTTCTTCTTCTCACTGGGAAGACAACATTTTAAGACTTCTATTTAGGTTTGGATTAAAATATAGCCAGCAGCAACAAAAATATAAAGAGTAAATGACACTAATTGTGCAGCAATTCAGTGTAGAAGAAGCAGCATCTAGTTCAAAAATGGCAACACTTGGTAACATCAAAAACAAATGTAGAAAACCTGCTTGAACCTGGCAGACATGTACATATTCCTCAATACTCCTGACAAACTGATGCTCTCCTTTACAAAAGAAAAACGGTTTACTGGCTGTAATGTTTAAAACCACTTCTCCAGGTCCCTTTGGGGGTTGGGTAAATAAAATTTAGCCAAATAATTCTATACACAGGGACCGATAATGATAAAAATGACTAATTTTGTGATTTGTGATGTACTGACACGCAGCTAGATCTCGAATGGACTTGAGGGTGGCAAACTCAGCTGATTGGACATGATTTGAAAAAGGCTCACACCAGCAATTCACTGGGCTCATCAGACCAAAACCTGATCCGAACAGACACAACATCTGCTTTACAAGATGAACACAGCCGAATTGATTTAACTGCCTGGCAGACAACCAGCAATCCTTTGCAGAATTCAGTCGATCGTGCCCCTCAGACCCCAGAGAGTTAATGTGTTCAGAATGTTAATGTGTGCACATGTCAAACACATTATTTGTGGCATCAGGGACAATTAGTGAAATTGGCCCAGTAGGTGACAAACATGCTGAGCTAACATTTATGGTCCATGTTTGATATTCTGGAAGTGTCTGATACTCACCGCTGTCTGTCTGCTTTATAGGAGGAAGTCAGCTCATCGAACAGCGTGCAGTTCATCTCCATCAGTGTCTTCAGCACGTTGTAGACCAGAGCAACGATTGTCCTGTAACACGGCACAGAGACTCTGGCATCAGTAACACAACCAGGAAACATAACACACAACAGGGTTTAGCTTTAGCGTTCATTTAGTGGCAGTATTTAAAGGGTCATGCAAATTACCCCCAAATGAAAATCAAACTGAAACTGAGGGATAAGTCTGGTATTTTTAACTGTGGCCTTACTTTTTATATACATATTTTTGTGTTCAGCAGCTGGGCACCCTCAGCTGGCAGCCAGCATCAGACTACAATGGCTGTAACGTAATCCTTTAGGCAATCTAAGTGTCTGACAACATTACAGAAATGATCCCTACAGAGATAGACCTGTAAGATCCTTTTTGTTCAACAGGAAACAGTCGTTGACACCACTCTGATAAAAACAGTAATTTTACCTCACAGAACAAAGGCTTTACTGGTCTACTGTGACTTTGGTGTTTTAACGCATTAGTTCAGATTGGATCCAACTCTACAAAACACCAGTCACACAAACAAACTAACTAACTAACCCAGGCAGCAGTAGACCATGGTTGCATGGTTGCAGTGACTATAATGCTTACGTACGCTTTACGCAGACATGGAAGGTTTCCGTGAATAGGTAGTTCATTCTTTAGCCTTGGGAACAATGTGTGGGTCCAAACTATTCATTGGTCCGCTTGCTTATGATTCATAGATGTGGTTCAAGTTGATGATTATTAATCAGACCTTTGTGCTCAGATTCTCTTCATAAAATAGCAGGTTTTCTTTAAAAAGCAGAGGACCCAAATACCTATGGGGCAGTAGGCAGCTTGGCAGAAAGATTTGAAGGACTTACGGATTCCAGTGCTCTTTTGAGATTCTGTACAGGCTACCGAACATGATGGGAAGGACCTTGTCGATGTTCTCCTCGATGAGGCTGAGGATGTATTCGTTATTCCAGAAGTAGAGCGC
Source organism: Pempheris klunzingeri (assembly GCF_042242105.1). Classification (NCBI taxonomy): domain Eukaryota; kingdom Metazoa; phylum Chordata; class Actinopteri; order Acropomatiformes; family Pempheridae; genus Pempheris; species Pempheris klunzingeri. The sequence continues at coordinate 14,359,152 of NC_092029.1, read as the reverse complement.
TCGCTCTGCTACCTGAGGACAGAGACAAGTAGAAAAATGCAAAGTAAAATCTCTCCATATGGCTGGCTGAGTGGGTTTGTGCTGGTTTATGATAAAGACCTCTGATTTCCTACTGAATCCAAAAAAAGGAAAAGGTCAAATGAAGGAGAGAATAAAAGCCCCTTACAGACACGCACCCCGCTGGGTTGATGTTACAGCAATTTCCCATGTAATGTGTCGTATCAGAATAAGCACCTGAGCCACTTAATTATATGACAGCAATCTCTAGAAAATAAACTCTGTTTATCAGGACACCTGACTAAAACTAATGGGGTCAGAGACAACAGTCCTGCAAAGAATCTTTCTGTTTTAGAGACATGTTGATTCATCCTTTATGAGCATTTTGTGGTCCTGTTGAACTGTGTTGTGTTATCCAAAGAGGTGACTGAAGTATAAAACCAAAGGGAAAATATTAATTATAACATTAAATCTAAATCAAATTCTCTTTACTTTTCTACTTTCCTGCATCATCCATATAATACTTGATGAGGTGTCAGAGTTGCAGCAGTATAGAAATACAGCATATGCAATCAACAGTATTTAAAACCTTAACCTACTACATATCTGGTTAGTGTAAATGTAATGGAGAAACAGAACAGTTCTTTCCTTTGAAAAAGAAGTCTGAAGAAACACTAAGTGGAAGTACAAAGTGTAAAAGTACATTACTTGAGGGACTTGATCACTTGCTGTCATTTGATGCTTTGCATTGTCAGACTATATAAACTGAGAATCCTGATAAATGGTTATGAGGGCTGAGGATTCACTGTGAGAAGCTGAACGAATGTCATTAATCAACGGTTCAACTACAAAACATTCTGAAGTCAGTCTCTGAAGCAGCAGAACAGAAAACACTCAAATGTAGGTACGATATTTGTCAGCAATTATAACTTCTCATATAAGGACATATTTTGTATTATTATAACTGTTTTAATATATTGTCCTTAATTATCTGTTCATACAGCCATTTCTATTTATAAGTGTCCACGGGGGAGTTATCGTTGTTGACAGGTACATTAATACACACCTTAATCTGCTTACAGACGGGAATTAAAGTAAAGTGTTACTGACGTGCATGTCTGAATGACAAAACGCTGTTACAGGGCGTCTATATGTATCAGCATGTTAAATTTAAGACTTTTTAATACCACAGTTTAATTTAATTTAAGCAGAATTTTAGAATAAAAATAAACATCAAGTGTGAAAATATAATTGCGCCCTTTTGAGCAAATACATATTTCATAAGGTCAAAAATATGAGTACGGCAAAATCACAGTAACTGGTTGACTTTAAGAACATTTGCTCAACTATGTTTATCAGTAAGAAAGAAGTATACTTGTCCTTAATGATATTAATCACAAGAAGAGTCTGAAATTAGGCTGTCTTGAAGTCAAATGCCAAAGCTGAAAGTCATTTAGAGCCGTGTGTGAGTATTGTGGTTTTCTGTTTTCTGGATAAATTATGGAGGAAGCAATCCCACAGACGCAAACTGAGGTGTCTGCTGAATTGATTTCATCATATTAACACACATTAAATGTACATACATTTTGGACTTGAAGTGTATTTTAGACCATGCTTACCGCATTCAATAAATATGTCCTGAACATACCTGAAAGTGTGGATTGGCCACACATTTAGAGATCTGTTTGAATAGCGGCTCTTGGATTTTCTTGAACTGCGTTGGCTCAATGACATCCAGGATCTCCTCAACCTCGCCCAGGAACATCACCTAATCAGATGAGAGGTGCAAGCCGTGAAGCAACATTAAGATGCGTGTTTTCTTACATTAAGATGTGGTTGTAAACTGCGTAAGACAAGTGTATGGCAAACTTGCAGAATACCTCCTTCTGGCTGCAGGTTTTAGGCCAAAACTTCAGTAGCCCCCTGATCACCTGTACAGACAGCAGAGAATTTCATGAGAATTTCTAACCAATGTGAAAAAAAACAGAGTATATTTGAGTGGGTGGTTGTTCGCACCCACTATAAATTCATCTGCAGTGTAGACTAATTTAGTGCTTGAGGCTTTGTGCTTTGAGTGGGAGGAATGATAAAAAAAAAAAAAAAAGTACCGGTTCAGTGAGTGTGGGATCCTTCTCCAGGAACTGGACCACGCAGTAGGCCAGCTGATTGACATGAACGAAAAACAGTAAGTGTACCCAAACACTGCATCACATAAAACCTCACCCGAAGAGATGTCTCTTGTTAAATATGTATTTGGACTGAGAACTGAGGAGTGAAATCGAAGACTCACTAAAGCACAGGCTGTATTTGAAACGGTCTACTACATACCACTGAGAAAAGCAGTGAGCAGTATGTTCTCCGTACTGCATACATACAGTTTTTCATAGTAGCATGCAGCAGGAAACGGTTATGCTGATTTAAGTTTAGTTTACCATAAACATTACAGTGATAACTGGAACCAGTTATATAAATTAAAAAAGAAAATCTTGCAGTAAACTGCATGCTAATGTTAGCTAACTTGCAAACCTCTATAGGACATTACAGTAGTAAGCTAATAGGCTAGTGGCTGAGAAAGCAGCTTGGCGACACTCTGAACAGCCTGTAGATCTAATATGAGTAAATATTCAGCAGGTGGATAGCTTAGTTCTTGCCTCAAATTTCTTCAGAAACACATTTTAGTGGGCTGCTGAGGTAAAATAAGTGCAAGTTTATGTAGCTTTCTAAACCATCTATTCATACAACCGTATGTGCTTTGCATTTTGGTACCAGTGCCAGTTGGCATGGTAGATTGGTGCGATGCATACTGGAGAATTTTTCCGAATCAGTACGATATCTGGGTATCTTTGGCATATTGCAGATTTTGCTTTTGTTTGCACACGACTTAATACTTTTTAACCAAATCAGTATGTACGGCCTGTGTAGTATGTGGTTTTGAATACAACCAGAGTAATTATAACTGAACCGGTGCATTTCCACTTCCAAGCCACCGGGAGGTGCTATAGTGCAGAGATAACATAATGAATCCTGCAGACTCACAAATGGTACAATTTAGCTATAGATCAAGTCAAATATTTTCTGTGCAGTTTTAAATGATATAACTCAAGGATATGCAGACAAAGTTAATGGTACTTATAACAAAATAACAGAATTAATAGTGGACAGTTCTTCCTACCTGTGCATGGAAGAGGGACAATGCTTTAGCTGTATGTAGGGGGATGAGCACCTTCATAAGGAACTGCTTGTGCTCTGCCTTCAGAGGCAATGCAAACCCATTGATGATACTGTAAACAGAAAAACACCATGCCAGTGTTAGACGCTAGATTGCTGTTGAGCAGCACAGACTGAATACTACAAGATCAGAGCTTGGTATGGCTGTGAATATTCGGTTCCTGAAGCAGAAAAGAAATATATAGAGAAAATTCACTGCACTGGTAGAACCAGGGTGACAGAAGGGAAGAAGCCTGAGGGGCCTTTTAGTTTCGGGCTGCAAGAGAGCACAAGTCCTCCATGTCGTCAGACACAGTTAAAGTTCTGCACAAGCCTGTTTAACAACTTTGACTGCCTCCAGTAACGCAACGACAAAAAAGTCTATTACCAAATACCAGACTCAAAAAAGTTCAAACAAATAATAGTACTTGTTAAAAAGGACCCAAGGCAAATGGCTGAAGGTTTAGCTGTCAATATTCATTAGTTTCCAGCCTACTGTGTTTACCATCAGCTATAAGTAGAGGTCTTTCAGTTTTGTTTCCAGGGCATATCCAGATGATGTCCCATGACCAAACGTTATTACTCACCTTCCCAGGATTTCTAGCAGCTCAGCAACGCCATTGAAGTGCTCCGTTTCATAGATGAACCTGCAACAGCAAGAGAGATTATGAAACACTTGAACCCCAAAAAACATCACAACTCTAAAAACAGCACAGTGAACAGAACGACTGATTTAGGCTGCTCCCAATGCTGTTCTCCTTTGAAATATTGTCACTCTGATTTGGATTTCATCTCTGGCGTTCTGTAATTCTAGTTTTAATATGATGTTTTATTGGTCTTGTGCCCAAACATTCTCTGATTGATAAAAAAGTCCCATTTATATAGCTGTTCTAATAAATAATTAGAAAAACTAAACATATTGAGCTAAATTGACTGCTCTTATGTAATTTAACAATCCATACATCATCCAGGTCCTCTGTTTGGTCACCCACCCATCTAGCTGTGCAGCCATGGTATGTACAGACAGGGCCTGACAACTGTGACACTATTTTTATTCTCAGTGACAGATGGTCGAAGTACGTGCAACCGTCTTGCCACCTCGCCTGTTGGAAACGACATCAAGTGCCCCCTGTTTCAATCATCTAAAGCCCTTTGTCACGCAGCAACAGGAGCCGTAAAGAATCAACTCGCTGCTGTTCAGAATACTTGATGCCAGATGACTGAACATTTGTCATCTTGTTCTCCATTTTAGGGGGCAGGATAAACTGGTTTATAGCCCCCAAACTTATCTAGACATTACCCGGAGGAGTTTTATTAGGGTTCGCAAATGTCTGAAGCAGTTGCAGTTGCCATTGACTGGACCTAGTACCAAGTCTGTGTACAAAGTTCGATGTGTGAACGTCCGGAGAATTCACAGCGAGTGAGTGGGCGTGTTTATGACATTGCTCAGAGCGTAGCTGCTTTTTACTCTTTTCTGCTTGCATCCATGTTGCATTCCACTCTTTAGGTGATATTGCGGGTACGTCCAACTGTATGTAGCCTCTCTTCCTGCACACTCTACCCAGGTGCCATCCCTCGCCTGAACCGGAGTATCTACATTAGGTGAAAACACGCCTGGACAACGTCCACACCTGATTCTCCACACATTGTCTGGACACTGCTATTGTCTGCATAACGCAATGACGTGTAGAGAAAATTCTTGTCCTGGATGCCTAAAACATCTATTTTGAGTCCAACATGCTCACAGTGGGGTCAATTGAAAACCAAAACCAGAAACTCCACACCAGAGCTTACAGTTAACTGAGTTGATGGAACATATTTTACGGCTGCATTCATTGTATGTTTCTGTGAAGCAGAAAGCCAATGTAAACTGAGACAGGCCAGAAAGTGCTCCAACACTCCTGCAGGGGAGCCGTCCTATAATTCAGATGAAGATGCTTTAAACCAGCTGAGACATCCTCAGTAAAAGCTCTTTTTGACCATTTAGTCTCAAACAAGTATGGAGCCAAAGGAACTTAAATGGGAACCATAAAGCTCCCTTTGCATGTTCCTGTCTGAATTTCCAATATGCCTGAAGACCTGAGAAGATTCAGTGTCAGATAAAACACAGATACTAGGACACAACACAGAATAATCATGTCTGAATCCAAAATACACACATTGAGTGTTTCATGTTATGTATTTCTGCTTTATGGAGTAGCTGACATGATGCTATCATCAAATGATTCAAACTTGTTAGAAAGCAGACATCATAACCTGTTTTAACATTTGTCCTAATCTTGACTAGTACTAGTAGCGGCCAGTGGTTCCTTGTTTTTGTTTTTTTTGAATGAAGCACCACACAGGTTGAATCAGCCACAGTGTCTGTTTGACCAGGCAGCGACCCTGTAAAACTCTGTAAACTCTGCCCTGGTAGCTGCCAAACTTTGGAAGCTACCCCCTGAGAAAGGACTTTATGGTACCTGGAACTATTGTACAAGAGCTAAATTTAGTCCCAGACTCCTCTGGTTGAAATGCAATTTTAGTTCCTGTTTTTGTTTCTGTGGTGGAAAAGCCCCATTGGACCCTTGGTGTCTTCTTTAAAATACTTGATTGATGTGGGGGTATGTCAGGGTGTCTATAAATCACTGGTCCAACTTTCTGCCAAAGTCTCAGAAGAGAGTTTCAGTTTACCAGATCAACTGGCTGATGACAGGTAAAAAGAAATAAAGGGAGCAGGTGTTGGGGGTCTATAGATCAGTTCCACTGACGTTGGTGAGAGCAGCAGGTCAATCAAACTGATTAGTGACTTGTTTTCTCATTTCTATCTGAATTGATCACACTATCAAAAGATGTGAATATTACACGAAATTACTTGTTTGTTTGTGTTACACTTCTTATTGTAACAAAGTTTTGATGCTGCCTTCCTCTCTTGATATTTTAATCAATGTGATTTTACCAGGTTAAATAAAGGAAAATTAAGACTTTCATTGCACAATGACATACAACAGATGAAGAATTTGAAAAGAGAAGAAAAAGAAAGAACCACTCAGCACGACTACCTGATAGAACATCTAACACGTTTCCTGCCACATTGGCTGCCGTTTGAAGACTTCACTCACCGCAAGAAAATGTTGTTGATCTGCTTCCTGATGAAGGCTCGCAACCCCAGGAACTTTCCATAAATCCGATGCAGGATGGTCTTCAGGAAGTCCCTCTCCCTCGGGTCCTCGCTGTCGAACAGCTCCAGCAGCTGAAAGGACAGATGGAGAATAAGACAAACATTCACTTCCTCAGATTTCAGTTCTGACTGAACTGAAATGGGTAATAAAATATTATCTTTTATCATGTCTCAATAAAATGTGACTGGATGGAGATGCACGTGTATACAGTGTAATGCCGGCTGGTGGTTCTGACTGACTGGGCTGCTGCTCTCTAGTTTATCAACATGTAAAATCATAGACTGTTTTCTTTTGTTTTTTTCTAATGTTGTGACGTGTTGCTCTGATTGACTACTGCAAAGTGGGCGTATGACGTGATCAGCCCATCAATCACCTGCTGATGACAGGTTCTGGCGCTTCTCGTGTCGTTCTCCATGTCATTACTTGATGACTTATTTAAAATGTGTACTGGACATTTTCCCTGAAGCCTTCGCCATAAAACACTGCGGGTTACCCTGGTATTGCTACTGAAATGCCGTTGTGTGCTGTGATCACGGATTACTTATTGTGATATTAGTTCTCCCTACATCGCCAACCTAACCGCTCTGAAAAGCAAACTAGGGACACATGTTCCACTCGAGCATTAATTGATTAGTTGTCAACTATCAAATTCAACTATCGGAAACTATTTTACTAATAGTTTAATAATTTTGAGAAATCTCAAATGTGAATATTTCCTTGTTTCGTTACTCCTCTACAACAGTAAACAGAATATTTTTGTGCTGTGAACAACACAAGACATTTGACAACGTATTTTTGGGCTTTGGGAATCACTAATCGACATTTTTCACAATTTTCTGACATTTTCGGGCAAAACAACAAATCAATTATTCGACAATGAAAACATTTGTTTTTTGCAGCCCTGTTTCCTACCAAGCTTGACAAATTTACTGTGCTTGCTGTATAGCTGTAATTTGTACAAATGCCACCATCTTCTATAACAAGTATACAGTATGTGTGCCAAGATTGTACTCTATTGTAAATAGCTTTGAAACCTCTGGCATTTAACAGCTATTTCCAGCAACATATGACGACATGAGTCATTTTTATGGTACAGTTGAAGGCAGCCAAACCAATGACACTGGGTTCAAAAAGAATGGTTTCAGGCTCAAATCAGTGTAACACTACGGTTCTTATCTTCCACAGAGCGCCATCAGCACCTCGGTGACAGGTGTCTATTTTTAAACCCATGTACATACATTAACGGGTTTCATCATGGACACATGTCCTTCTTCTGCACTGCACTGATTCACATTCATTCAGTTTCATGTAGCAAACCATGAGAGTTAAACAGTGCAATGAGTCTCTGTGTTATAACTGCAAACCAGAGGTTTGATCACAGACCCTTCCAGCAAGCCATAATTATTTATAATCACCTTCCACATGTAGTGAAACACTAAATGTTTGTTCTTGTCAAAAATATGTTTTGAAACAGTTTGTCCACTAGAGAATGGTGACAAGCTGATTTTTTTCAACTGTACAATTACCTGCTCTGTACATTTCTTGGCTGCAATTGTTAAAAAAGGTTATATTGTGTGTGAAGAAATTGTATCAGGCAATATATCATTATTGGATTTTTTAACTGTAAAACATCAATATGGGGATCAGTCTAAAAAATATATAATGATAAGAAAAATAAACAGAGGCAATTGACTATTACTAGTGCTGGTCAAGTCCAGCTTCAGATTTACTTATATATCCAAACATCCCTAATATCACAAAATACCAGTACCTTTGGACTCTGTATGACAATATATGACAATGACATCAGGGAAACTAACCCTAATCGCTCTGCTTTGTGACCAACACTGGATTTACAGAATTTTTGCATCAATGAGTTGAAATACCTTAATTTATCAGATATTCAATTCTAGCAAACATTTCCATCTGTTATTCTGTCTACGAACACTTTCTCAAGTTTACTATATCATGATATATGTACATGTATATAATGGTGTAAATGTATCCAATAGTGATAGAAGACCTCCCATGAAATGACCCTAAACAGATAAATCAGCATTGAAACAAAGAGTTGATCAACAGAACATGAATTTCCAACTATTTTGAAGTTTGGTTTTGAAGTTATTGAGCCTCCAGAATTAAAAGTATGGTTTTTACCTTGAGTTCAAAAGGCTACATGTTATGTCCATCTGTAGTTAGACACAAGGATCAATCATGAAGGCAATCTACTTACATAGGGTCCATAGAACTATTCAGGAAAAAAACAAAAACATCTAGGAGTGGACATTTCTTTTGGAAATCATATGCAATCAAGTCTATTTCTGTCCCTTTCATAGTTATGATAAAAGACTATCCACCATGAAATTGTATTAGTAATTCCCCGACTAAAAGCCTGTCTGTCTCCCAAGTATGAGCGAGATTGAGACTCTCCTCATACACAGACAGACCAAGTGTCACCATGTGACAACAACAAAAACAGAATAACTGAGAAAACTATTTGTATTTACATGTAAATCATCAGCTCTACCAGATAGAATCGGGCTACTACTACTCTACATATATAATATACTACTCTACATATATAATATACTATTCTACATATAAGATTTGGAAGTTTTCACTATGTTAAATGTATGACTGTTAATAGGCCCAATGTGTAATAGGAGCCCTCAGTAATATTTAACAGAGGAAATAAGTAACAAAGAGACTAATATGAGAAAAAATAGAGAGAGACAGACCCACTCTAACGTTTTGCCGGTGATCCCTGTCATAAAAAAGCCTAAAATACACACTGACCACATGTCTGACCACACGTTGTGCTTTTAGCTCCACATATGGTTGTTTTCCCATGTCGAAGGCTGTTTTCTGCAGCAGCTGTGCTCTCCACAAGTTGATCCAGAAGCACCAGAGCAGGGCTAGTTTTAAAGCTATGTATTCAAGGACCAAAATATGCCATTAACTGGTGGTCATCAGGCTTGAAAGCACAAGCCACAAAGACTATCGTATCGTATAATTGTTTTCGGCTACTTCAGGATGTTAAAGGACAAGTATTAGTGGAACAGCATGATTACACAGAACAGGTACACAGCTTCACACGACGCTGACTAAATCAAAGTTGACATCAAAACATTTTTTTCCACACTGAGCTGCTATGCAGCATGTTCGTATTACTCCACACCCATTTCACATTAACAGAGTCACTCGAGTACATGTGCAAATGTCAAATACTTTGGAACAAAGTCTGAAATAAGTATGGTGCACCCAGATACACTTAACAAGGATACCCCCTTGGTGGCTTTGTATGGATGCCCTAGTGCTTCATCCATTTGACCAGTGCAACAGGGGCATTTTGACTCCCTGTCAAAATGTCCCTGAGCAAACTACTGAACCTCTGCCTCCTCTGTCCGACCGCCCTTGTGCTTTGACCCTTACAGTATTTATGTACGTGAACTTTTCAGATGGGACACTTGAGACCTTTTCCTATGCCGTGTGTATTATGATAACTGAAAATTACCAAACCACGGGCCTTCTCTCCCTGCCTTTATTGCCACCCAAACCTCCACCTTGTTTCCTCTGCTCCAACCACAGTCCTCTTCTCTCAACCTGAAGAGTCAACAACAGGCAGCTATTTAAAGCTCCCCCACGACACACGCTCGCATCATGGAAAGTCGGTCCAGGCACCTCGGATGTGGCCCAGCCAACATTCCTGGCCCTGTGGTTCCCTGTTAGCTGCTGCTTCGCTCTGCAGCTTCTCATAAGAAATGAAGCATTCCTGCAGTAGGTGGGTACACAGCAGGGACAGATGTGGTATGGCTACAGCAAATTAATGGTCTGACTCATCCAACATACTACACACACATCACAATGTGCTGGTAATTACTGTTATAGTATGTAGTTGTTATAATATATAGTATAATATACCACAAAAAAATCTAATCTGTAACAGCTGATGGAAGCTGTAACAATTAATCACTCAAAGGTTTACAGTAAAAACACAAAAGGTTGCAGCTTCTTAAATGTGAATATTTTCAGATTTCCTTACCCTTCTGTGATCTTTGGACTTTGGACTGTTAGTTGAATGAAATTTGAACACCGAACTCTGAACTTGTGACAGCTGCTTTTCAAAATTTGCTGACGTTTTTTGTTTCAACAATGAATCAACTATTTGAGAACATAATCAGCAGTTGCAGCCCTAAAGTTGTCACAACAGCCAGCTAGTAGTCTCCTCTGACATACAATATATACAGTACTAATTACCTTAATGACAAACTATTTATTATGTTAACTATGATAACTATTAAAAGTTCTTAGCTTTCTGAACTGCACTGATGCATGTACAGTTGTACAATCTAGTTAATGTGATACAATATGATCCGAAATGTCTGTTTTACAAGAAATCGAGATTAATGCCTGTTACTGACAACTTTTGTATTTTACTTTGAACCTGTTGATACATTTACACAATCGTTATCATGATAAAAGTTTTCAAAAAAGGACTCCTACCTGCAGAACAAATTTCTGATCAATGTATCGCTTTGCAATGCTGGGCTGGAAGTCTGGATTCTCTAGAAAGCGGAGCAGAAACTCGTAGACCAGCTGGAAGAAAATTGAAAAGTTTAAAGATGAATACAAATATGCACCTTGGAACTACTACAACACACAGCAATGTAATTTAAGGGTTGATAAGGACAGACAGGCTGAAGTATTGAATCCTTACTTGAATGTGGGGCCAGGAAGCCTCTAAAGTGGGCTCATCCTCCTCTGGGTCAAAATCAGGGTTTTCACTTGGTGGAAGAGTTCTGAATATATTGGTGCTGATCTGGAGGGGGGAGAGAGTCTTATTAGTAAAAAACAGAACACAATGGCTAACATCCCAGGAACACTTGAGATGAGATAATAGGAAATAGATGGTTATTCACATAAATCAACAAGTGAGCCTTTGCTTAAACATGCATAGATGATGGACAATGCTGAAATCTGAGAAAAAATGGGGATATTTTTCTCATTTCTGTGGCAGATTATTGTGATGATTGTATGCCACCAAACGTTGTTTAGTTTCACCAAACTGTATTTGGTTTCCAAAACAATTAGCAGGACAATATGCTTACAGAGTGACAATCCTCACAAAAGTTAAGTTGGCTGTATACCATATACAACTGAGACATGATTATTTCATTTGTAGCCAACGCAAGATACCAAATACACACTGTATGGCACATTTTGTTGTGATTAACAGCTGTTAAACTTTACCAGAGATTAAATAAATGTGGGTGGGAAAACAAAATTTCATTGCAAGCCATTACAAGGTTGGTCAAGGTTCGTTTTGAGAGTCAAGCCAGGTGTGAACTGCGATCCATCTCAACTGGACCTACACACAGTCTGGACATAAAATTAATGAACTGGTGGTCCGTCCCAAAGGGAATATAAAGCCAACACACGTTCGTGACATCACTGACAGCTTGCTAATTGGAGTGGAAAGCAACTGTTTTAGAGTGTGATGTTTAATTTAATTGAGAATGCTTAATAATACCGCCAAAACACGGACAGGTTGGGTAAAACCATTACAGACTCTGCATCTGTCGCAACCCCCTATTAAAATTCTGCACCAATTGTCATTGTAGACAGGTCACCGCCACCTCTATCCTACCTTGTTATTTTTAGCAAGGGTAAATTTGAGAGTGACACACATAGCAGTGGGGAGCTGGAAAAGCTGGCATAATGTGGCTGGGTGCACACTCTCATGCTGAAGTGATAAGGACAACATCAAATTACGTATTGGCAGCTGGAAAATCCAAATGACACTAATGGGAGAGGAAAGTGGCAAAGGAATTTTCAACCCGACAGTGGCCCAAAATCTGACATGCTGAAAAACCCACAGAACAACTTGGCAGCGGAGTGTCATTTCTGAACTAGCTAGTAGAAATGCCATGGATGGAAATGGTAAAAACAAAGCATGGGCACTGAATTAAGAATATTAATTTTCTATTGTCACGTCCTAGTGACATTTTGTGTCATGCTTGAGAATTTTTGTCATTAATGTCCTGGCAGGATCAGAGAGCAGCGTTTCATCAATGATTCCCAACCTTTTTTGGTTTGCAACCCCTCAAAACAAAGCTGTACCTACTCGTGACCCCAATTCACAACTTACACATATTTATTCTTAGTTTAGTTTTAGATGATTGGAGACTTTATCCAGTAATCAAAGAAAGAAGTCAAAAGAAAAAAAGTCTTTAAAAAATAATTAATTTTGTCTTTGTTTGCCTTTGTTGTGACCCTTGGGAGGCAAGGGTTCTTTTAACTTTGGCCACACAACCCCAGCTGATTCAAAATAGCTGGATTTGTTCCTTAAATGTTGATTAAAGCAGACTTGATAACATCATAATTCATATATTTCTTGCAGATGAAAACCAGAGCCACTACAATATGAGAGATGAAAATGCTTTTAACATTACATATGACTCTACTGGAGAACTTTGGCCAGCAACAATGCACATGATCTGATTTTGATTTTCACATGACTGTTTGCTTGATCTCGTTATTAGCTGAAAGAAATGGTGCCCAGCATGGTCTTGTGCTACTGTAGCCCATCCCCTTCAAGGTTGAATGAGCTGTGCATTCAGAGATGCCCTTCAGCTCACCACTGTTGTACTAAGTTGTTATTTGCCTGCTTGTGTCCTTCCTGTTATTTTAGAGAAGTCTGACAGAGTAGTGCAGCTGTTTCAGAGCTGCTGAAAACAACATCTGGAAACAACAACTGTACAATATTCAAACGTGCTTATGCTGAACATTGCGTCCATTCTTTAGCCAAGCTTTATACATAAACTAATTCACTCTTTGGAGTTTCTGGCTGTTTGCATTAAGCAGCACTTTTGACAACCACACACCCACAAATACATCAGAGAGCCATTATATCCAGCTTATTTTAACTATGCCTATGACCTGTGGCTGGCAGTACACCTCAGCACAAAGCAGCCAATGCATTGCAATCCTTTCGAACAAAGGATAAACAGGCAAAACTATTATCTCTACTTATTGACCAGAAACGCCTTTTACATTTTCCTAGAGCTGTTATTACAGAAGAAAAAGGAAACCAGGAAATATTGACATTTGAGAAGATGGAAACAGTGAATATTTGGCATTTCTGGTTTTAAAAAATAACTTAACTGATTAACAAAATTGTTGCAGATTCATTTTCTGTCAATGAATACTTGCAGCTCTACGGTAAACACAGGATAAATGAAGTGGATAATGATTTCCTTCACTACAGAAGCCTCTGACCTGCCCTCTTCTAAAGACTCGCCTGTTAAGTCAAGGTTTAAACTGACATGCTGAGTGTTGCGCAGGCTATGGAGCACACCTTATGATACAGTCACATTAGTTTACATTTTCTTTTCTTTAGATTAGCAACAATTTTCACTGAATGCGAGGATGCTCCGCAGGCCTTCAGGTAAGACTTTGTGATGGCTTTAATGATCTGCACAGTATGCAGATGTAAGCAGATGCTGATAATGAGGCAGATGAATAAATCAGCGTGCCATCTCTTTGAGCTCTCTGTGGCATATTACTCTGAGGCATATCATTGGCAGAGCTTGAAACAGATGACTCACAGAGTGGGTTGCCAGGCGGGACGCTGTGCCTCAGTATGATGCCCATTTTTCCCAGGGGAGTGCTCTGAGGCCAAATGCTCACAAAGTCAAGATAAATGGTACGGTTGATGGCATTGGGGCTCACACAGGAGCAGCATCTAAACCATGTCTAGTCTGGAGATGGCATAGAGGTGTAACTATTGTTTAATAAGGATCACATTTAACATCACAGAACTCCTGTGTCAGCCCGTCTCCATTAAGGGTATTAATCTGTCTGTTCCTTACCCTACAGCAAAGGTTTTCAAACTGTGAGCTGCACATATATCTGCTTAGAAATCACATCCATGGTTAAATTACCTACAGAACTGTAATGGCCAATTCTGTATATTTGCAGTTGGTGACAATTTGCCTAAGTGTTAACAAATATAAAGAAACAGGCCTAAAGTTATGGGAAATTATGGGAACCGGGGAAATTTGAGCAAAAAATGTAAGACAAAGACAAAATTTTAAGTTGTAGATGGTGAATTACATAATTCACCACACACGCACAAGGCACCTTTAGGACAGGGCTCCAGACTGAGACCATTATCTTGCATTTTGTGACAATTTTTGCCAATACTGCAAAATTTTACAATTAAGCAAGCATTATATTGGGGTGGTGTGTGCGTGTAAAGCTGCAAGCAGCTATGAATGGGACCCTCGCACCTTAGTTCAAATCGGGGTGCACCGCAACTGTAGTGCTATACAAATCTGATGTCAGGTGCACAATAATTCCTGTAACATGCTGGAATTAACAGGCAAGTGTTTTTGATTTCGCTTTGTGAAATGTGTACAGTGCTCAAAGTTCCTTGTTTACTTGTTTTGCTGTGGTTATTGTGCTATACTGAGAGCAATGTACGGACTAGAAACTGAACCTTATGTTTACATTTGTAAATTCATTATTCTGGTATTTGGTGTCTGATAAACACAGTTTTTTGAATTGATTGTGACAGATAAATGAAAAGTACCACTTATTATACAACTGCTATTTCTGTATAATCTATTTATTAGCAAAGCATTTATCAGTAAGACAATTAAGATGGAAAAAATATAAATATGTTGCACTGCATGCCGATTTTAGAGGTGCTGCTGAATTTTGTGCTGGTGCTCCTAAAATTTTGGGAGCTACTAAATCAGCCTGGAGCTCTGGTTTAATTAATTCCCCCAGTCACTTCAAAATATTGAAAATTAACTACAGTTGGACAAAATATTGTGAGAAAATACTGTGAGGAGAGCATGAGAAGTGTGAGAGCAATTTTTATTAAAGGAAAAAGGAAACAGCGATTTGTGTGTGAGTGTGAAAGTAATGTAGGAGGATCCTAAAACAGCCATTCCTCAGTGACTGTATAAGTGAAAGTGGTGCATGCTTGCTGATGACAGGGGAGGCTGCAACTCTGTATGGGGTCATACTGACAGTGACAGTAGTAGCAACCAACACCTAGCAACAGGATGATGGAGAGAGAGAGAGAGAGATGGCAGAGGAGTGAGATAGAGAAAAAGTGCAAGCATTGAGTGCAGCATTAGCAAAAAGGATTAAAAAGGTGGGAATTAAAGCAAATAATGGGAGAATTATAGCTCATAGATGCCCTTTTCAACAAACTGTCGTTTTTTTGCTCATCTCTGGCACAGAAAAGGAAGAATTCAATCAAAACTGTCTGAGAGAAGTGATTTTCTTTTAACGCCAATTATAGAGTTGATGAGAAACCTTGCTGTTTGTACACTTAACAACCTCAGTGATCAAAGCAGTCTTCACTGCAGCAGAATAATGGGTGGCACTTTGAACACTCACCTCTTCATTATCATGCGATGCCAAGCATGGTGTATCCGGGAGAGCTATTATCAAGCCAGCTTTATGAAAGTGCAGTTGCTATTTGTCTAACCTCATTCAGAAGGCTGGCTGTTACACAGACACTTGGCTGTGAACTGGTTTCTCCTGAGCTTGACCCATGTCCCTCCATTCTGCCCTGAATAGATAAATGACATTACTAAAGCCTCTTTTCCACTGCATGATATGGCTTGGCTGGAGCCATTCTTTTTTGGTTTTCCATTGGCAAAGGTTGTGGATAGTACCTGGTACTTTTTTGGATATCACCTAATTCGAGGTTCCAAGTGAGCTGAGCTGATATGAAAAGGTGGAGTGAAAACCCAAAGCTAAGCCACTGACAAAGCCAGAGTCATGCATTTAAACTACTCCACCTTACACCCAGAAGCCCAGGAGGTCACTAATGTGCAATGTGCAACCAAGCAACACTCATTTGCCGCATTATGATAATACTAAAAACTGAATTTCAGATACTTAAAATCAAAGGATATATTCTTAAAATGAACACACCAAAATAATTAGTTGTCGTGATTTTAAGATGGGCAGCATGGTGGTGCTGTGGTTAGCACTGTTGCCTCACAGCAAGAAGGTCCCGGGTTTGAATCCCGGTTTGAACCCGGGGTGTTTCTGTGTGGAGTTTGCATGTTCTCCCCATGCTAGCGTGGGTTTGGCTTCCTCCCACAATCCAAAGACATGCACATTAGGTTAATTGGTAACTCTAAAAAATTGCCCGTAGGTGTGAGAGAGTGAGTGGTTGTCTGTCTGTATGTGGCCCTGCGATTGGCTGGTGACCAGTCCAGGGTGTACCCCGCCTCTCGCCCGCGACCCTGACGGATAAGCGGTATAGAAAATGGATGGATGGATTTTAAAATTAACTAAAGCAGATATTTCTTGCTTCTGCTGTGTGATTTATTAGGATGATTGCATTAGTGCGAGTATAATTCACCATCACTTTTATTTCTACATCAGAGGATTTGCTGCTTTGTTTACCGTCTGTGTTGGCACATTGAAAAGTTATTCATGCCATGTTGCACACAGAGCACAAAACCCCATTTATCCATCTCGTATTTATCACGAAGTGCAATGTTTATATTAAGAAAAAAATCTGCTTTATTATTCTACAGACATGCCAATAGTGTTCTATTGCCATCATTTGCCTGATTGTAAAAACTAAGAAAGATCCTGCAAGTTTTTGTATGTTGTGTTTCTGTTTATATGAGCTATTTTTGATTGCTATGTTTGTTTGCTATAATTGTTTGTATAGTTTTACGGTTTCATCAACTCCCAAAAAAGTGAAAGTGGACCGCAAGTATATATTTGAATTCTAGTTTTAATTGTAGTTGCCACAAATGACAACTGTCATAATTCTCTGGGCAGACTCTCCATTTGAAATCAAAACTTTGTCCTTGATGTGTGTTTTTCTGGTTGCTTTAAGGGTGGGACCAGCACAAAAAGAGAATAGAGTGTTGCTAATACACAGTTTCTTAAAGGCATGTTGATGTTGCATCAGTTTAAATATTGACATTAAATGTAGTGTAAGCTGGTTGACACTGGTAGCTGTCAACGTCTTATTGACCCTCCTATGTTTGCAGTGCCTTCCCAATTTGCAGCACCCAAAGCCAGCTTACACTGCCGGTGAACTCTTTATTTGCGCATGTTTTTCTGTCACTGTCACTGTTCGACTTTAATCTTGTTGGAAATGGCCCATTTCTTGATCACTGTAATTAGACATCTTCACCATGCAACATGTAGTTTTGACACAAATGAATCCAGAAAATATAATTTAGCAGATGACAGCTGCATTATGATGCTGTTTGCTAAATCTGACAGCTGGTTTGTCATTGGAGCACTTAAGAAATATTAGCATTAAATTCGTCTAAATGGTGTTTTTTCACAGATATGGTCAAAAAAAAAAAAAAAAGAAGAATGATATGACCGCACTCACTGCACTTGTACCCCTGTCCAAATTAATGCAGATTAAGGGGCAGATCAACTTCAATAAACATATTCAGCGTATTGCCATGATACAGATTGATCAACGTACGTGTCTATCAATTTGCATCTTTCTCCCAAATGTTTACCACCCACTTAAACAAAGTGATCTCATTGTTCTGTAAAACACCTTTAAAGACAACAGTGACAAACTGAATCCTAAATCAATAGTGGCAAGGTATGACATGGATTACCACCTACAGTCCATTAATCGTCTGAGGACTCCTCGACTCAGCTGTGTGTGCGCTCATTCGTGTCCATCATGATAATCTGCGCGTGGACTGAATCACTGCAGCACTGACTACAGTACTGACTGTTGTGGTCTAAATGTTGCACATGAGTCACTATTGTACTGTAGGAGGAAACTAGGCAGCTCAGGGCACCTGCTCCATGAGCACAAATCTATACCACGTTGGCCAAAGATACTTTGCTGGGGGTTGGGTTGGTTTTCAAACAGACTATTGTGTAACACGAGTCCTAAAACAGCCAATGTGTTAATCAATCAGCCCCGACCTTTGCTTAACTGGCTGTGCAAACTGACTTTTCTCGTCAATGCACTCATTGAAGTCCTGTATGTATACCATATATCTCCAGGTAAAATGTTAAAAAAAATGCAAATTAATATAATATTCGTCCTTAAGTGTCATGTTCACATGCAACTGGGTGATTTTCCGATTTGATTACTATTTGATGTTTTGTGCAAAACTGGCAAATTAATTGTAATATACTGTATGCTGCCATGTAAATAATAATGACCAACACCTACATAAGGTGGGAGGACTTAGGGCTTTTAAATATATATTGGATCTAATGGTTTAAATTATGATAACTGAAGGAGGAGCATTCAAGCAATGTTCTCCGCACTTTAAAGTTGTTTCTTTATGTTGATGTTTGGGAAAGGATGTCAGGTGAACTGCCCACAGAAGAGCACTGCTTCTTGGAGTTTGGAGAGAGCATTGAGACAAGGGACAAGTAGAGTAACAACATTTCAACAAAGACGTGTGTGTATGGGGTTTGTTGTGAAATAGATCCAGGAGGACTTGCATGGTAGACACCATGCTATAGATTAGTATTATGTATTTAGGTTTAACTGAGGTTAGAAGTTTAACACAGTGGAAAAAGACAGTGGCAGTGAGCTGAAGACTCTTACTGCAGTAAACCTCAAACCTACGGCAAACATCATTAAGGTCAGCAGTGTTTTTCCCTGTGCTGTGGCTAGAATAATAACAAAATGAATGGGTGGGTGTCATCATAAAAGCTTTCAACAGCAGCAACCGCTAATAGACATCATGACTAACGTTGAGAGTCAGCACTTATTACTCTCTAAATCAAACATGCTTGCGAGTGAAATTGAGAAAAAAGAATGACCAAAACTGTGTCAAACAGACATTCAGTTTGTACAGAGCCATGTTAGAGATGATGAAAGATCAAAATCTGATTTTAAGAACTCCATATGCACTGTATTCAGTGGGTGATGAAGTGGGTGAGAGAGAGAGAAGAAAAGAAATGGACAAAACTTCAAGTTCAAGGCTTTTCCTGTGGATTTTGAACTTAAATGGAACCAGGGGTTTGGTATGAAGATGGGAACATGTTCCTCTCGTGCTGCTGACATGACACACCCTGTCTAGACACACGATCAGCCTCCATTTTTTAATCCAGCTCAAGTGCACAGGATGTTACACAGTGACAACGAGAGGAGACCTCTTTGCTGTTTAATAATAAACACTGGAAATAGCACATAATTTAACACTTTGGAATTAGTTTCACCGATTGTGAGATTCTTGGCCAATAGTGTTTAAAATCATAATTTGGATCGGAGATGCTTTTTATCATGTTTATTTCATTTATTCCCCTTTTTGTGCAAGGTAAACAAATAAATCTTAATTATTAAAAAACCTCTAACTGAACTGTTTTGAAGTCATTCAGCCTCGTCTATCTTGCGGTGTTTATCGAGGACTGTGTCGTGCTGGTGGATTTCTGTTTTTCAAATGGTTGATCAGATTTGATGAGATAAAAGTCTTCCTTGTGGTACCTCCTCTAAATGAAAAACATGTCTTACAAACTGCATGTGAATGATCTTTCTCCTACAGTGTTAGTGCTCCCACACAGCTAACTTTCCCTATTCTTTCACTTTTATTTGAAAAGACCATACGTGAGCATAGCACCTGTTGCCGTGTTACGTCATCAGCAGCTGGGCATGCTGGCTACTGCTGATGACAGAGACTGACGTCAAATGCCAAACACAACACTTAGCCAGCGCATAATTAATGCGGCACAACAGAAGTGTGTTACTTACTGCCGTTAGGCCGTTAAATCAGTGCATCCCCACTTTGCATGTAGAGTTTATTTTCCAAATCTAAATAAGGTCAGAAAATTAGAGAAGCACAAAAGAGCTTAGAGCCCAATGCACATTATGTATCCTCACCATATCAGTGATCTCTGGGTACGCAGACTCCACCAGCACACCTCTGTTGGTGGAAACATAGTCCACAAGCTCATTGAGTGTGGCCCTCTTGATCTCCTTGCTCTTCAGATCCGTCACGGAGTCCAGGAAGTCGAACAGCATGCAGCACTGCTGGAGTTTCTGGGTGAACAGTTCCTGCTGCTCTGTGGAAGGGGCATCTGGAATTACACAAGAAGAAGAAATACACTGAATCCCTGCTCATATACACTAGAAAGAATAATCTAATGCTCTATGGAGACAGTTATAGATGAGACAGGAGGACTGATGGCTGCAACTGTTCCCTCTAGGTGGTGTGACTTGCTTGTGTAGAAGTACAAGTACAGTAGTAAGGCAGAGCATTTTCATGTGGCATGAATTAAAATTTTTGTTTTTAACCTCCCCAGCTATTTGAAATCCTCAATGAATGTAATTAATGGCACTCTGACACACAGACACACATAAAAAATGCCTATAAATGGTTTATTGCTCACTGTTGCATATCTAACTAAACCTCTGGACAAACTGGGCGACAGACACAATACTCCAGTGCATTTTGCCACACAGAGACAGCCCAGTCATTCTCGGCTTTGATTGTAAAGCCTTTTATGGATTAGACGGTGAGTGCGTTCAGGGTTATTAGAGCTGTCAAACTTGACCCCAGCTAAGCTATAAACAGCATCTGGCAGTCGTCCAGAAATACAGTGACACACTGTACAGTGATGTTCTGTTCCAACACAGCAGCAGCTCATGGCTGCAGACACAGAACTCTCTCTGTAATGGGAGCAGAAGGACACAGTCCTTAAACACTGCAGGTCCGAATTACAACTCCTCCAGAACCAGTTACCCCAAAGTTTCTGGGGTTACGCAAATAGAGATGCCATCCATGGCACTTGTTGACTAATGCTAATAAATGTCTTCATTAAAACGACTGACTAATTTACACATATTCTATGTGTAAATTAGACGGACATAATTACAATTGGATCTTGTATTAGTTCATTTTAGTTATTCTTTAGCAAAAAGATTTTATCTAAGTCTAAGAAAAGGCAACTGCAAATGAAATTATTTGAGACAGATGGGCATGTATTTTTTTAGTTTCCTTTTGTTCTGTTATATTTTATCTGAGAATATGTGCGCCTCACAGGTAGGCTACATTGAACATATGCGAACCCTTTTGAGGTGCAGCTGCTGCTTCCACTATTAATGAACCTGGCTCCACTTGGCTTGAGAGTAGCACGGCAGAAATAGGTCAGTCTTCTATCTGCTTTACTTTCTACTTTTTATTAAACTACTGATATACAGGAAATTTTGGAATTTATTTTGCCTGACTCACACAATCTTAAACTGTATGTGCGCTGCAGGTGTAGCCACTGTGGCTCACCAGCTCTGCACTGCGACTTATTTTAATTGGAATAAAGTCTCCTCCTTTCAAATAAAAAAAATGTCTACAGGCCTTGATATTGTTCTCAATATAGCCTGCCAATCAGTCGTTTTAAAGCTCAATAAACACAGATAATATTTCACCGGAATCTCTCCAATTTGACAAAACGGTTCACAGATGAATCTATCATCATATTGTTTCTTGCAGCCCTAAACCACACAAACACACTTGTGCATTGTATTTTAACAGCAAAAGCAGATGAGTGAGGGTGAGAAGTATCAGGCTGCAGGATTTCTTATTAAGTGATATAATGCAACTGAAAAGGCGTTACCTGTAAAATGAATTTTTTGGCTCTTCCTGACTGTGCGTTGCCTCCATGCCACACCAGTGAGTTTCACACCTAGTGAAAATGTTCCAGTGGTGTTGACAGCTGACAAAGTACTTACGCAACTGAACTCCACAGGTCAGACCACAGGGCTGCTGCTCTGAGTGAACTCAATATCCGAGTGTAACTACACCAAGCTGACTTGTTAACACACTGCTTTGCCTTAATGCCAATTTTCCGAAGTATCGAATCTCTAAAGGATTCCACATTCAAAGGGCGGACTGAATACCAAACTCGAACAAGAGAGGAAGAAGAACCATGATGTCCCTGTGGCCCGAGTGTGCCGTTATTGACATGACACATGGGTAGCTCATATTTCGTGCATGCAAGTTCATAAACTGGCATACAGCATATGTGAACCTGGGTATAGATCACTTTGGGCAGGCATGCTGGACTCAGACCTTCAGTGTTTTCTAGGTGCACATCATTTCAGTCTCTAAGAAAGATACAGCACTGACGGCACCTTCAAAAATCGTTTGACATCTTAGGAAATGCACTCATTTACTTTTTGGCCAAGAACTACATAAGAAGATCTGTGCCTCATGCTTATAAAAAAGTAAATAGAAGATATTTAGCTTAGCACCCTCAACACAAAGGGAAACAGCCAGCCTCACTGTCCAAAAGGTAAAAATGTTATGTGCATTTGGCCTTTCACAATTTCCTTCTGGAGCCTCAGCTGGTTGCCCAGCAACCTCATGGTGACGCCAAAACTCACCTTGAACATAATCACCCGTACAAACCACAAATTATTGTTTTTTAGGCTTCAGTGTTTAGAAGCTTAAACAAACAAGATATAGCATGTTAATTAGTGAGCTTTTGAGGTTCTAGTAGGTGATTTTTGCTGCCTATGGACAGCTGTTTCCCCTGGATTTCAGACTTAAACGAAGCAGTCTGACTGCATCTTCATATTCACTGTACAGATAGCTGTCTTCTCATCTAACTCTCAACAAGAAAGCACATGCATTTTTATTCCACTATTCTTCTGAGTCTAAACACTAAAGCCCTTCTCTTTTTGTGAATCTTGAATATGTATTTTTTTCTCTATTTGAAATGCTCCAAAATTCCTTCATTGTACGTCATGGCCATAGGAAGACTAACTTGGCCTCCCGTGCTGTTTCATAGAAACAATGTGCATGGGGTTTTTATATTTACAGAATGTGCTTTCTGTAAACTTTTTTTTTTTTTACGAGTATTTGCCAAGTGTTTACAAGATAATTTTTTTTCTTCACAGGAAATTGTCCTTAGGAGAGATGGCTGGGCCTGTTAGATAGAGTCTGACATGTAGATGCTTTTCCCAAAGTGAATCTATTTTTGCCTTTCTGATACAGATGCATTAGTGCAAATTCCTCTGGGTTTTTTGAGGAAGGAAGGAAACTATGAAGCTATGTATGAAAACAAAGAAGCAGAAAACATCAGAGAGATGTGATAGATATTCTAAATTAACCAAGATGCCACAGAGCTACATGGGTTTTGTTCCAGAGCAATACATGGCCAAGTTAATCTGAAGGATAAAATAAGAGTCATTTACTCCCACATCAAATGTTTTCCAGAGGTAAGATGACGAAACACATTAAATAAAAGTAATCTCCCTCCCTGTACTGAATATTCTGACAGCTGTATCTCACACAAAGCTTTGGAAATCACCTAAACAATAATCTGGATACAATAACATGCAATTTCAGAACCACACATGGGCATGAGTAAGAAAGAGGCAGGGTTAAAAGGAGAGACAAATGCAGCACAAGGTGTGTAATTATTCCTTAGAGTGAGTTAGAGTAAATAACTTACAAAAGGTCTTTGTTGATTGCTGCAGGTATTTGTATCTTATAGCTGACCTAACATATCTTTTGAGTATAAATGCCTCTACTGAGAGGGGCTCTGTGGCACTGGATTACAGGTTTTACCATTCATTACTGGCCTTTTAAATATCTTAAAGATGATAGCATGACCTCAAATGACAGACCCAAGAAGCACAATTTTGCCTTAACAGCAAATAAAATGAGAAGCCATTGGATAAATGTTACCAATCAAATGTACTAAAACAGCATTTACAGGAAACCTGAATTGCTTCTGCACAATTCTGTGGGCAGCCATCACCCATAGGTTTCAACGTCTATTATGTCCTGAAATATGCTGCAACTTTTTCTGTTGTGTGAAAAACTTTGAAACAAAAAGAAACAGAGCAGCTCATCTGCTCTGTATTTAGCAACACCAGACTATTTACTGCCGACCACTGTTGAAACCAAATGTTGCACAAGCCATTCAGTCAAGATGTTTTCTGGGTTTCTTTTCATGCTGGTCAAATTTTTCAGTCTACTATAAATGGGTGACTACAGCAATGGTGTGTCGCTATGAGACAAATATCATGCTGGGATTTGTTAAGCACCATACTTGCAGAACAAAGCCTGTTTGGCAGGGTGCACACGGTACAATGCCGTTGTTATTTCCAAATCCTATAATGGCATATCTAGAAGATTTGCTGAAATGAATAGTCTTGTTTGTGTGCTGAAACTAAACTTTTCCAGATATCACTGAGAAACTGCAATTAAACAACGCAGTTTTGCATGTATGATGCACAGTAATTTCTCAGAAACATCCACTGTATGACACACTGCAGAGACAAGATTTGGTGACAAAAACAGGAAATATGATCACAGATCTAAGAACCACAGCACTGAAAGAGAGTTTGAAGAAATCATGTCATGAATTGTTCAATTAACTACATATAGATGCGTGTGAAATGAAGTGAAAAGCCTGAATAAATCATAAAAAGCACAACATAAGCACATGTTTCCACACAGGGTGGGAATGTATCACTGGATCTTATGCTACAGCCTTCCAAGGACCTGATCTAAACTCAATCTAACACCTACAAGACATTTTGAACCAACAATTCTCACATACAAACAGACACATAATACCTCACACTGACAAAGTAAAAGCATATTTCCATAAACGAGGTACATACAAGGTGGTCGGTCCATAATTGTGAGGCTGAGGGCTGAAGGCATTTCACAGTGGAATTCATGGAATTTAAAGTTTCAGGTTAGATAAAGCATTCAGTTGTCTATCAAGGTGTAGCATGACCTGACACTGACAAGGAAGATGATGAGCTTCTTCTTTAAAAAGCTGCTAAAAATCTCCAGAGCTAAGCTATTTTGTCAATGTGTCAATGATTTGAGTGCATGGCTGCATGCACATACACAGTAACAAAGAGGGGACATTTCTAGAACTTGTGTGGAGTTCAGACTAATGTAGTTTCATCAGCATTATTTAGAAAGGCTAAAAATGTCTAATTAAGGTCCTAATGTTTACAATTAATGCCAGAAAACCACAAAATGTCATGACAATGTCCAAGCAACTTACCATTACACATCATTGAATAGGAAAGCCTCAAAAATGCAAACTGCAGCATACAGGGTGCAGATTCACTACTAAAACACCAATACTAATATCCACATCACCACTGAAATGTGTTGCATGTAAACAGAATGCAACACTGTACATGACAATGGTGCAGTTATGCAACCATTTTCCATTTCAGAGTCCCTTCTTTCACTGCCCCAGTGACGGATGTGTTGTGCCTTGAATGAGCAGTGTTCTGCTGCTTTCTACTGCAGCAGAGGGCAGTGGTCGGGGGGGAACAAAAATACATCTCTCTCAGGGCACATTTGTGGCGATCATGCAGTTTTTCCTCAACACAAGCAGGATTACATTACACTATGTGAAAACCTGCAAGTATAAAATTCAATGAACAACATGCTGCAGTATTAGGAACAGACATTAAATGTACAAAAAGCTATTTTCAGAACAATGGCAGTTTGATACTCTGCAGCTAGAGTTAAGTATCTGACCTCTATTTGCATTTTGATTACCATTATTTAGCAGCAACAGTACTTGTGTGGTTAAACAGAAGGAAAATACTCACACTGTAAGGGAATGTATCAAGCCTAAGTTTAGGTTTGTCTGTTTTGGCCAAATCGTCAGTTTTTAAGCTTTAGCACAGCAACAGCTACAGATTTGTAGTGTGAACATAGACAAATTATCACCATGATGGTAGAAACACTGGAGTTCCTGACCTATCCAGTTAAATATACAACAAACATATTTATATCACACTTCAGAAAACCAAAAGTCAAAACTGCTTTACACTAATCCCTGCCCTTATGGTGCCCATCAACATTTCACAGAATTATAGCCAAGCAGAAAGAGACCAAAACAAACTGAAGCCAAGTATGCGGGTCAGGTGACCTCTGAACGGTGACAGACGGGTCCTGCAGAGTCTTTGTCACTTAGGAGTTAGATTTGCTCTACCACAAACGTATGTATGCAGAGCCACCTGTTTTAAAACAGCTACAAAAAGCTTAACCAATCAAATCTTTCACGTTATTAATGATTTCTGTTCAGATAAAGCCCATTGTTTACGTTAAAGTTTTGTACTGTATGTAGTCTTGAACAAGGCCTGTCTGAGAGGCTCAATCAAAAAGAAAAGAAAAAAAGTGTACAAACCCGCCTCCTTCTTTGACAAATCTTGAAAGATTTTTGGTATATTGAAACAGAGAAACCTAAGAGACATGAAAAGGTATTTGCCAAAAAACATTACATTTCACGTAAAATAAAAAAAACTGAATTAACTAAAAGGGTGTCGTATTTGGCTGTAACTTCCAGATAACCAGTAGGGAATGATGGTAGAAGGCCCTGAGCGTTACATCTGTAGATGCCCTTGTTAAGAATCCTGTAGTGTTCATTTACACTTGTCTCCACATTTGTTTTGAGTGGACATTAAAAAAAAGTTGGCACGACAGCAACCAATTCTTAGAACGGTGTGTTCGTCAGTTTGAGAGAGAAATATACTCATCAGGTGTGCCCATTTTCAGTGGAAATGTTAATCAGCTTTAACAAATACAACACAGTTACCACAAGCTGTAAGCAGAAGACGGTGCCAATAAGTGTGTTTAGGTATACCAATGCTATTCTTTGTTTAGTGTTATAATGAGAAATACATACAACAATGACAACTGTGAAGAGAAAATCAGGCTAAAAAAGTGAAATCATTCCCATATCAGCTGTCCTTTTCACCCAAATTCAAACTTGAAGAAAAGTGACAACCCTAAACGCAACTTTAGCCATTATGTGTCTCTGGCTGGCTGTAATCTGCAGTCCCTCCCTCGCCTTGGCTAAACATTTGCATCAATGATAAACTGTAAACAAGTGCACTTTAAGAAAACATTATACATAAGACATTAGAAAGGCATGCAGTAAACTGAATACTGTTGTCTGACAATCAGCCACCAGCAGAATGCTAATAAGTAACAGCTGTCGCTAATATGTTTGTTCACCCACTGGGAGCTTCAGTAGCTAACCAGTGATCATTCAACAAGTGTTTCAAGACTGTGTTTCACTAGATAGACTGACAATTACGTGGTGGACAGAAGGCATCAAATGTTTCTTCACTAATGTCAGGAATTTGTAATCAAGAATCAAGTGCAAACAAGATGGCCATTGGTCTCTAGTTACAAGCCCATTCAACACCAAAAGCGGTGCACAATGCTCATTTAAAAATGAACCCAATTACAGTAAAGGCATAAAGCCACAACTCCTCTCTTCTTCTTTTTTCTTATATGTTCAAAGATGGTAAAAACATGAATGGGAAAATAACTCCTTAGCAGTTTAGATCTATTTTGGACTTTACACTGTTGTACAACAAACAGTAATCCAGCCTGTGAACATTTTACTCACATTACCTCTATAGGTTACTCTGAAACCTGAGCATGTGTTACAGTTGCTGAGGAAGATGAATGTCAGACGATCTCGCCAAAGGAGGTCAGGGCTGTGAGTCAAGTAAGGGTGAACAGAGCTGGCAGGCCATGTGCCTGGCACATTCCCATTTCAACCTCGGTTCGAAGATTTCAACACATCAAGGTCTGCTTTTGCATCACAGGACTTGTCAATCCCAAATGGACCCATAAGGGTACATTCATGCTGTTCCTGTTTTCAGGGTTCCCACACCTAATTCTGTATCTGGTCAATAGAGAACAGCCATAAGGTGGATGGAAACCAGGTGCTTGAGATGGTGGAGTTTCTTCTAATTGCAAGACTTTGTGCCTTTTTAAAGTGTTTAGATCTATAAATGATTATGGTTTGCTCAAAGTGACAGGTGCGGGTTGATTGAGGTTGAATTATTTTCGACATCATCATCATTAGATGATGTCACATTGTGCTCTAGGGTATTGTGATGGCCAGTTTTCATTGTTTCCTAAAGTTTCACTGATGAAAATATAAACCAATTAAAGAAAATAACTGGCAGATTAATCAATAATGAAAGCAATAATCATTACTTGCAGACCTTGGTATAACCAATATAAATAAAATGGCAGTGTTAGAGATACATACTATTATGTAGCTCAGTCTTTTATTCTGGTATAGCACATACTTCAATTGTCATGTCACATAAAGTGCAGCATCAGTGCAACTTAATGCATGTTAACGAGCATACATTTCTTTATCTAAGCTATAATGCCGATAAAACATTGGTGAAGAGATGAAGACAGGCAGGCTCAGATGATGAGGAAACATTTCTGCAAGACTGATTAGGAATGTGCCGTCAAAACAAGTAGCTTTAGCAGTGGGAAATAGAAAAAACACAACTAAGGCATTTTTGCCTCACTGATTGGTCATTATCCACATAAAAAAGTCAGTGGTGGAGGACATGACATATGACATAACTGTGAATCTATGTCAAGACGCTGTTGCCATCAAAACAGCTGTAAGAGACAGATTTAAAGCAATGGTGGCAAAGCTGCATTTGCTATATTTTGTACCAAGCTGCAAACAATTTACAATAAATAAATCCCAGACGGGTTACAGCACCCATTCTATGATAAAAATGTGTTATGTAACGACACCCAGCCCTAGTTGCAGCTGGTCATTATGGGAGCACAGCTTCACACAACCCACGTCTTCAGCCAGCAGACTGCCAGCAGAAAATAAAGTTGAGGCGGCAGTTTTATAAAAAAAAAAAAGGTGGAAGCACATCCCAATCTGTCAGAGGCCACAATTACGACACCGACAGCTACAGACCCAAGAATACAAATGCCGTCGCAGTGCTTTACAAAACTTTTGCCCCTTTATTTCCTGGAAAATTATGTATCGATTTGCCATCTGCTGGCACACATGATGGAAACGGATTGTGTGGTGCATTTGTTAATCAATAGGCTAACAGAGTGGGCATGTTTCCATGAACAGAAATGAGCCAATGGTAAAGGTTGCTGTAATCAAAACTGGCTAAAACTCATGAACATAGGCTGCAGCGAACGATAATTAACAATACAAGCAATGTTATCATTTTTAATTAAAGTGTTAAGAAAATTGTGAAAATGTCCTTCATAATGTCCAACAGTTCAGGGTGATGTCTTGCAATTATTTCGTAGTCCAAAAATCTAAAGATACTCATAAACAGAGACATGCTTCAGATCCTCACATTTGGGAAACCAGAACCATTGAAAGTTGGGTGTTTTTACTTCAAAAATTTTCTGTCAATCAACTGATCGATTAATTTTTCAGCACTATGAGGCACTAAATTAATGCACAGTCGATGCTAGGATTAAGTGAGGCCAAAGAAAACATTCAATAATACAAACACTTAATAAAGAAATAAAAGAAAACGTGTGTAAAATACCACTCTGGGCTTATATAGTTCAATCAGGGGAAACTATCTCAAGCTGAGAGAAGTGGTACATGTAGTGTTCAGCTGGGTCGTATATCTTTGACTGAAGAGACAGCAGGTGAATGGACAGAGGCCAACAAGCTGGTTTAAAAAGTGTACAGGTTATACTAGCAGTGTAATGTAGCAGGCTACATTAGCTGTTACTCTCCAACTGAACCCTTGATGGTTGACTTGCATAGTGGGTAATGTAAACGCCAGGATTTGACAAGAAAGAAGACAAATCTCTGGTTTTGCTTCATCGATTCTTATCCTTTTTTAAAAACAGCCCATCTTGAGTCCAGTGTATAAATCAGCGTATTACTCCTTTAAAAGATGTACTAATTGAAGGAGTAAGAGGAGACGAATAAACTAGTTGTCAGCCAACAGATTCAAGAATCACAAGAACAAAACAAGGACAGAAAATAGGACAACATACACAAAAGAACATCAGCCCTGGTTTTCCATCATGGAAATTGAAATCAAAGACTTTTCGACTGATACTGTCACTGTAGTGTATTCAGGCTACAGACAGTATCCACCACACCGCCCAAACGTAAGCTTAGCTCTGGTTGGGAATCATGGCTCAGCTCAAAATTTCACTGCAGTGACAGAAATATCAACCTAAATGAAGCAGCCTGTATTTGGAAAGTAAAACATTTCCCTGGCTTGCTCTCAAGGCTTCTGGCTGCCATGGCAACAATGTTGGTCTCTGAGTGACTCATCTTTTCAGTGTCTATCACACAACAGGAGCTATAAGCACTCCAACCTCTCCATTGCAGGAGGGAAGAAGCATCTTTGTAGACTACTATCTTTTAGGACCTGAAACCTACCGACTGCAAAGATTTACTTAGTCTAGTTAGTCGGGAAACAAGAAATAGTGCCGATTAACTCAACAGGGCAACTCAGATAAAGTAGGCCAGCTAAGCATGTGCTCCAATTTGTCATTCCATGTTAAGAAGCTTGATTTATACTAATAAAGATGGCTATTGTTGCATGTTAACACTGCACTCCTATCACTTTTAGGGAACTATGTAAATTGATTCAGAACAGCAGTATCAGCTGATAGCACAATGTCACCATGATTTTGTTTCCTTTTATCCACAGCATTACAACTATTGCACTCTCTCAGTTAGACATGGTTAAGGTTACTAGCAGGTGTGGATACTTGGTATGTATGTGGTGTATAGTTGGCTGATCAAAATCAAATGTAAAATTAATTCACAATATTCAATACGAAATTTACCCCAAACACAAATTCAGCACTTAGATCTACAATATCCGTCACATTTCTTTGCCGTGCCAATAAGAGTTGCAGCTAACGATTATTTTCATTATCGATTAATCTGCAAGTTACTTTCTGGACCAAGTGACTAATTGTTTTGTCTGTGAATTATTAAGAAATAATGAAAAAATGGCATTCACACTTAGTCAGACAAGAAAAGGCACACTTGAGACATCATAGTGGCCTCTGCTTAACAGTCCTAAACCTTAACATATTCAATTTGTACAACAAGGCATAAGGAACCTGACTGCAGAAAGCCATCTTCATAAGGTAAATATGAGTGAGCATTTTCTGCTGCATGCCCGAGGCCAGCAGACACACGTAAAGTGGATAACTCCAGACTTAGTTTGCATTAATCACAAAAACAGGACTCAGCCTTTAAGTCCTTATGGGAAATCACTCACAACTGTGGTTCATGGCCGCAGGAGAAAATAGCAATCACATGTATCAATCTGTCTTGAGACACAAGACTACACAGATTTCACTGCAAAAGTGAACTCCACAGAGAGTAAATTATGTATTCATTTTACTGAGGAGGACTCATTTACTGTTACACATTTACAGTGCAGGCTACTCAACATCACAGCATGCACGTTGGTCTCCAATTTCAGTCATTTCTGCTGCTAATATGATGATATCTCTGTTTTTAAGTGCGAAAGAGTCTTACTCTTATAAAATTAGCTTCTGATTATCACAGGTATGATTCAAGCTGTCTCGCCATTTACAGTGGATAATTAACACGTTTCTACGGATCCACTCTACCAAAAAAAGTCCCAAAACCTGTACGAATCTAACTTTTAGATTTCCTTAATTCTATAAAAGCAGCAGTCGCCATGACACAAATGGCACAAATTAGCCTCAAGCTTTTAGTGGAACAAAGTCGGATAATTTGCCTGTCGCTTTCACACTTGTCAACAAGACAGTTGCTGCCATGCTGTTTCAAGTTAATTTTGGGCGCTGTCGTGGTGCAATGCTCTAGTTTGGGGGGAAAAAAAGTTTGGAGCGGTTGCATCATGTTGAAAAGTTCCAACTGCTTGATCAGGCAAGTCTTTTTTATTATTTCAACTGTGCTCTTTACTCCAGCACCATACACACTTTTGATAAGTTGTTGAGGCTTGTCTGTATAAGTATGAGCAAACCCTCATTAGATTTTAAAACAATGTTTAGGAAAAAAAATTACACAAAAGCTCTTGATATAAGTGAGTGCAGCAATGTGTGCCCAAAATTCAGTATTTTTTGAGTAGGATGCAACAGAATAGAATATTTTTCATTTAGTATCATACACAATAGTGTGTCTGACAAATTATGTAGTGAATACATCTGTGTCATATTTGGTGTTGTAGGTTTTGTTGTGTGTCATATCTCCATTCCTCTGTATTATGCTGGCTTAATGTAAAAAAAAAGTACAAGAGTTTTCCTCTCCGCCACTAGCCATGACCATCACTTTTGCTTTTGTCTTTTTCTTCCTCTTTGTTTTTTTGCAAGGCAAGCATCCTTGATTGATTTGTTGTGATTCAACATGCCTCATTCACATGAACACACTACTGCTTATTCATGATCAAGCTACAGACACTACAAATAGCTCTGGTGTGTTAGCCTTTCCTGTTCAGCTTACAGCTTTATGCTTAACAAGCTGTACATTTATTGGTTAACTTTTCCCCTGCTCGCATTCACCATCACTTTATCTGAAGTTCACTCTCTCTCTCTCACTCGCTCGACCACACACTCACCATAGGCACTGCCCAAAGGAGCTATGCTACTCTTTTGACAGTTGTCATCTATAATTTGTGAAATGAGGCCTGCTTTGGACCAAATATTTTAAACTTGTACATTTTAATAGTGCTGGTCAACAGTTAATAATCCCTCAACAAAGCTTGGCTATTGGTCAGAAATAGTTTTCTATACAAGCATCCATAAATGGAATGCAGCAATATCATGGGAGGTCTATGTTGAAATAAATTGCACAGGCAGAGATTGACACAGCTTGTAGTTCAACATCCGAGTATACAAGATGAGGGGTATATAGAATATATAACTCTACACTGAAGAAACAAACAGACAACTTGCTGAAAAGTCTGCAAGGGTTACAAGTGCCTATGACTTCAGAGAACTATTAAATTCCTAATTAATATACGTGTTTGTGTATGACAGTCGTAGTTCACAAAAAAAAAGGTTAAGGGATTCTCCTTTTAGGAAGAGCAGTACTACACTTGACAGGAAGGGAACAGACTCCAGGATCAGGTCACTTGGCAAATCGTGCCAGACCACCGCCCATCATTCCCAACTCCAACTACAACAGCGTACTGCATCAACTGACAACAGGCTCCCAACACCCACATTACCCCCCCACAGTGTCACGTTTCACTTAATGCATTTTTGCTGTCCTATATTTTCCAGTTTTCTAAAGGCATAGTCCTTGCTGGTTGCCACTGACATACATTCAGTGTATTATGATAAGAACTAGGGTGGCAAAGGGTCGATCAATTTCCAGGAATTTTCCAAGCATTTTCAATATAAATATTCTAAAAAAATCATGCCATTTGGCATGTTTTATATTCCTGCTATTTCCTGTAAATTTACATAATTTGCTGTTAATTACTATGCGTGCATGTTTCCACCGTGAATATACCTGGACTTTTATTTCAGGGTACAGATGATCCCCTGAAAAAAAGCTGAAACTAACTAATCAAAAACAAACCCTGTGGTAATTCAACAGGTAGTTCGAATTTTTCCTAGGTGCTCACCTCTTCACAGACACCTGTCAGTTTTGTGAAGTGCTGGAATACTACCCTTTTATTGGGACCAGGCATTAGTATCAGGCTTGGATCACATGGTTTGTGACCTTGCAGCTTCCATGTTCAAATTCTCAGACTTGCTAGGATGATTTAAGTAGTGTACTGGAATTAATGGATATGAGTTAAGACAGCCGTATGCTTAGTGGAGGTGTTCCAGCGATCCTGCCTCTGGCTCAGCACTTGAGCTATAACTCAGCATGTTTGCACTGGAAATGGCTTTGGCAACACCACAAAACGTAAACTTGTCGAGCCATACAGGAAAGACTGCTGCACCTTTCTCGGTGCTGTTTGCACTAACAACAGTCTTTACCAGCATCAACATACAGAGGGTAAAAACACAAACAACCCACTCTGATCCGTCACAGGCCTTGTGTTTTACATGCTGGTTCTCCACAGCACCAAACTGTAGACAGTGGTTTATGGAGCATAAATCCCTCTTAACCCCCTTTTCAACATCTCTCTAGATGTGCCTCTGCATGTAAATTCAACTGCTCCAGAGGGGTTACTCTGGGTCTTGTGACTTGGAAGTAAGCACAATGCAACTGTGATGCAAGGGAAGTGAACGAAACTGTTGAGGAAACTCAGTATTATTCATCACAAACACAAGACTGATGTATTGTACTTTGGCAGTCAGTCGTGCCATTTTTTTTTTTTCCCCCCCCAAGTGATCTGTGGTCAATTCTTCTAATCTGTTACTGCAGAAGAAAAGCAGCAAATAACTAAGAAGGAGATATGTCCATAACTCTTTTGACCACTGTGTCCAGCTGGTTTAAACATGGTGGCCTTCGACTTATGCACCGTGCTTGCTGTATGTGAACTAGAAAATATTTGCAAGACTTGCTTCCACTTTCTCTGCGTCTGCTGCAGCTCCGGTAACATGCAGGCGTGCTGAATGCATGTGCAGCACATCTAGCAGGGCAGATAACACACTAGTCATGACAGCCTATTTTAAGCGGCAGACCCCTTCATCCTCTTACCGTACCTTTGAGCTGCGGCAGCGGTGAAAGCTCGACCGGAGCGCTCTGAGTGCGATACTGAGACGAGCCTTGGGATTTCCTCTGTTTCTGGGCCTTCCTCATGGACTTTCTCGTAAACCCGTCCACTTTCTCGGATGCGGAGATGGCCGACATTTTGATGCATTAACTGACGAAGACTTCAGACAAGATATTGAATCCCTAGGTCAAATCAAAGGTTTCCTCTTGTCCTCCTACTGTTCGCATCAGCACAAAAATATGGAGCCGACCGCAAGACTTGAAGCTCGTCCCCTGTCCAAGTCTTGTGTTATTCTGTATGATCCAACATGGTCGCTCGGTTTTGGGGTTAGACTGTGTCCAAAGACCGCATCATAGGTGCAGCTTGTTTTCGGAAAAACGGGAACAATCTTCAAAACACGATGCAAAAAGCCAAACAACTACTTATGACATTGCCCGCAGAATAACCCGAAGATACCGACGTAAGGAAATTATCACTTAAGTTTATAAATTTCCGCTGTTTTTTTACTGCTTTGTTGTGTTTGCAAAATGTCTACCTGTTGCAAAACATACGAAAGTCATTGTCACGAAAAAAGTTGCCTCGATTAGTTGTGAAGTCCTAACAGCAGCGAACTACTGTACTGCTAGGCTGCGAGCTAATGCACCTAAGCTAGCTAGCTACGGTTAGCTGACGTTCATCTATGTCGCTACGACAACACTTTGCACCGCTGCGGAGGGGGGAAAGTTACAAAAAAATAGTTGCCCCATGAAATAAGCGTTGTTCTTCGTGAAAAATAAGTCCAAATGCTGTTTTTAATCCTACTTAGACTTCCGCTGCGAGTATTTTCAGAAAGAACTATCCGCGATCGATGAAGTTCAATTTCGCTCGACGACCGAGTCTCATTTAGCACTTAAAAGTTAGCCGCGTCCACATCCGATTGACTTTGTTATGAGTACATTCCTCGGTGAATTCAGAGCGGTGGGTTCGTTTACAGGCCTCTGAGAAGACCTGGCGTTCTTAAATACAACAAATGAGTGGCTGTCGCGCTGAGTAGGCAGCCGTAAAACACTCCCAGCGCTGCCGTTCAGACGCCGTCTGCCTGCCTTCACTGTTCAGCGGACTGCAGAGCCCGACGGGCGTACGTCACTGGTTGACACGTCCGGCGGCCAATCACAAGCAGAGAATTAAGAACACGGTAAACTTTTTAAACCAATCAGATCGCGCAGAAAGCGGGCCCTGACCATGTGACATGTGAAAACAAATAGGTGACGTTGTACGGCTGAATGAGGAGTGGCAGCTGTAGTGAGTGTTATAGTCAGTCTGTGGTATCAATGAGCAGAGAAAGTTACTGCAGTTACCCCGCTCAGAGGGAAAAAAGGACATCTATTCTGCCTATTGTATGTATTTATGTTTGTGTATCTTAACAAGAAGGATGATGGTCTTATTATTTATTTGCCTACAGGATATTATTGGTTCCCAAACAGGCGGTCAGGTCTATGCCAAGAGATTGTTTTACAAATGGACCTTTTTCACTGCAGACATTTTGACTGGTCATATTAGGAAGAGCATAGGGTTACTAAAAACATTAACATGACACATTGTAGTTCTTTTTTTACTGTTCCAGTAAGCCGTAACAGTCTGCACAATGCCAGCACTATGAAAATAAAGCAGCTAAATGTCATCCAGCTCTCATTCATTTCATTATTTACACAGTGCTTTTTCTGCAGTCAAATTGTCTTCAGTGAAAAAGAGCTATTAGGTGTAGCAAGAGGCCTAATGGGATAGAAAATGAAAGGAAGACACGTTTCATTTCCAGATTTTTTTCTTTCCTCTTTGAATAACTGAATTATTCAAACTCTCCACGCCCTTAAAAGTTCTGCAATAAATCAATCAGAAGACAGAGATATGTGTAACCTGTGGGGAAGGGTGCAGTACATGATTAAAGTCATGGCTTTAGCGCTGTCACTTATCAAACAAGGACATGGCTCACACTGATAATATGCAACCAGCAGCAGTCCACACACTCTGAAAACTCTTTTCAATTTAATAAAATCTGATCACAGAAAATTTGTGTCAATTAAATACAAAGGAACCAAGCAACAATGTTGTTTTGTACATATAAACAACTTAAGCATTTGCTCAAGAAAAATTACATTTTATACGTGTAACACAGAAAGAAAAAAGGTCAAAACCATATACATGAAAAAAAAAACAGAGAGGAAGTGATGAATCTCAGTGAAGTGGCTAAAATGGCTCAAAGATTTGGATCAAATATGTATCAAATGTTTGGGTTTTTTTTAAAGCAGAACTTAAAATGACGACGCCTGCAGAAAAAATACTTTTCTCTGCACTTGAGGATCAATACTTGGCTGACCTCCTGGACTACTTCATTAAACACTAATGTGTCTCTTAAAGTTGTCTGGCTTGAGTAAAATGAAAGATTTACTCAGCAACACGCAACTTGATTTTTCAACCAGAGATTCTGCACAGCACCAGAAAATTGTGTAGGAGGCAAGTGCAAAAACCTATGACCCATTTAAAATTAAAAAAAAAAAAAAAAAAGCTCCCTCTGGGATGTGAAAACCGCAGCATCAAATATTCAGAATGACAGTTTTGTCAATCTCTGTGCAGCCCAGACTCATGTACTCACGTCATCTGGACACAGATCAGGATGCTCAGAGGAGTTTTGCCTGCGGGTTCAGGTTAAAAATACCCCAAATACAAACATTTTAAACACAAGCACAGAGCATCTGACAAGTGGTCACTCCAGAGGCCTCCTCGTGAAATACGTGGAGATTTTCTTCATGGTTTGTGGTGAGCGGATGGTCTGAAAAACAAGAAAGAAAAAAAAAATGTCACCTGCAATATTGGCTAGAAAACATTCCCATGCATTGTAAACATTAGTACGCATAAGGAGGGACAGAGCTCAGTCATCAAACTATCATTCCTCAACCAAGACTGCTGTTTTTTCCAAGATTTTTCTTTTGGCATTTTCTCTTTTTTCAATGGCGGACAGTATAGCAGCAAACAGGAAATGCGAGGGTAAAGAAAGAGAGGGGTATGGCATGCAACAATAGTCCTGAGCTGGAATCGAACCGTTGCAGTTATGTGGTATGCCCTTAATTATCCGGCTTTCAGGATGCCCTTAACCCGCTGCCACCTGTAGCTTCATATTAACCATTACCAGAGCAGTATTCACTATATAGTATACTCAAAAAAGACTATTCCTCAAAATGTCGACCAATTGCTTTAAGAAAGTTCTACTCCTAAAAAGAACTTCATTATTTCAGTCCTCCATAATCTAACAGCTATGCCAAAGAGATTTTTATGCTGACAAGGAAAAAGCTCCAAAAGGACTCGATAGAGAAGCCGTAATACTTGTGAGGGAAGGTAAATGTTAAAAACTGATTAACTGCTGATTAAGCAGGGATTTTTGTGCTTACTGGTGAAGCTGGAATCTTGCCTTCTTGTCTCTTAGAGGCACTGGGACTTCTGGGAGTACTGGGGCTTCCTTGACCTTTCCTCATCTTTTGGCCCATTACTGACAACCAGTCGCTGGCTCTGGGAGAGCAGTTCTCCTTGTCAGTCTGTCTTAGTGAGACTTGCTTCTTGTCCTGTGTGTGACAGTCTGTTTGTGCGTGGCTCTCCTGAGCGGCGCAGCAGATTCCTGACAGGTCCCGGCTTCTCTTGGCTGCGGGGTAAAGTTCAGTAACACAGTCACACTGTTCTGCACCGCCGCAGCTCGCGGATGGACTGTCGCCAGTCTCCAGCCTGCGTTTGGCCCGTCGTTCTGTGGGAGAGGTGCTGCTCGCCGGGCTCTGGGGACAGGGGCTCAGCACCCTACGGAGCAGAGGGCTGACCTGACCAGGAGAGCCGCGGTTGGGGGATAGCCACTGTTTGATAGAGGAAGGTGTTCTCTGGCGAACAGCAGCGGGCTTAGCATCCTGAGAAGGGGCAGGTGAGGAGGTGGTGCTGGAGGACAGCGGCATGGCGGCTCCACTGGGAGCACAGGCAGCCACCTGGGGTGATGCCAGGCCACCAAGGCTCTCCGTCCTCTGGCTCTTGGGAGGGGTCGTCTCAGCTCTGAGTGAAGGCCCTTAACAGAAGCAGAAGGTCTCCTTAGTTTAGATGTGACAACATCTGAATAATTGCATTTTGCATTCAAGAGCAAGACGGCAGTGATTTATGACTTCTCTCTTTTCTCACACAAAGGTAAGACATCAATACAACGAAAAGAAGAGTAAGAGAAAAACATTGTGTACGTTGTTACGAGGTGGTTAGTGGTATTTGTAAATCGTACCTGATGGAGACTTAGGACGCGCCCAGCCCACAAGGTTGGCCTCTCCCACTGAGGACTGAGCTCCATCCATTTCCCGGCGAAGCCTCCAGATCCGCACAGTGTGGTCATCAGAGCAGGAAGCAATCTGCCAAGAGAGCAGCGGAGATTATACAGAGCCTAAATCCATCTTCCTAGCCCATTAAAACAGCTCAGCTTCACAGCTGGGATGCAAAAATACCTCTAAATCAATCTCAGGTAGTGCAGAAAGGAAACAGGATAGAGATTACCATAGCTGTGATTGGTTATATGTCTACAGGTTTCTCAAAAGTCTTCGAAACACTGAAAGTTTATCTCCTCACCTTGGTGAAATCTGTTGGACACCATGCAACAGAGGTCACTTCCTCGCTATGGCCTTGGAGCATCATGGGAGGACATTTAGGATCAGAGATCTGAAATAGACAAAAGATGCTAAAATACACCACCAGGATCACCTTAAAGCATCACAAATACAAAACAATTTTCCATTTTGATGCAGCAAATAAAACAGAGGCCGTACCTTCCAGATGTATGCGTGATTGTCACTTGAGCCGCTGGCCACGAACTGGTCGTCTGGGCTGATACTGGACTTTACATAAAACGAGGAGTTCTGGTGGCCGCTGAAAACCGCCACTGTGGAGGCCAACAAACGGCAACATTAGAACCACTAAATAATAAAAATAGAGTAATACAAACAAATGATGCGAGCCTGAATAAGATGCAACACGGTGCATCTCATTATGCTACAGCAAGGGTACAACAAGCACCACTCTGTACTGTGTGATGTTTCAAAATGGTTCCCTGGGTTGCAATGCGAGTATTAAGCAGCTGATTGGGAGTCCACATCCACATCCACATCCCCCAGGACAACACATTCAAACCTCTGACTGCAAGATATTAGAATATGAGTCCCTGCAACCTCTAGGTTTCCTCTATAAAAAATCTTGTTCGACTCTCCCCTTTTAATTTAAAGCAAATGACATTAGTTTGCAGCCCCATCTAGTGATCTGTAATGGCAATGAATTCAATCAGTAACAGACTAGAAAAAGTCCACTTTGGGCAGAGACACACAACGATTAGAGTCAGAGTCCTCGTTTACCTGGAGTGGTTTTTATTCCAGTAACATTGAACATGTAGATGCTGTCATCAGTGCAGTTGCAGAAGACGTTGGACCTCGTGGAGTCCAAAGCAAGTCCGGAATAACCTGCAACAGATGGAAAACAATCACTTAATCTGGTCATCTGCATGATTCAGATAGACATGATGCTCAGTATGGCAAAAAACTAACCGAGTCGCATGCGCATGCAAGAACCGGGGTAGCGGTACGTCTGGAGTGGAGCAGGATCGTGATGGTGTGCGGTGTAGTTCTTCCTCAGATCCCACATCTTGATCACTCTGGTTGAGACAAAAGAAATGCAAAATATATATATATCATGACCATGCAAGATGCTTTGCTTTGGCAGCCATTTTAAATTCATGTCAGGAATAGGTAACAGCAGTTTCTTACCCATCAACAGCCCCAGAAGAAATGAGGGTGTGCTGATCCCGAAACACAA
This sequence comes from Pempheris klunzingeri, assembly GCF_042242105.1. Lineage (NCBI taxonomy): Eukaryota > Metazoa > Chordata > Actinopteri > Acropomatiformes > Pempheridae > Pempheris > Pempheris klunzingeri. The sequence goes on along the minus strand of NC_092029.1, from coordinate 14,318,514 downwards.
CCACTGTGACACTCTGCTGGGTGTCCTGCAAGAGAGACGAGGTGCTCAAAGATCAGCCTTCCTTCTGCACAGCCCTCTTTCATTACAGAGAGTCAGCTTGTTGAAGAAACTCACCACACTAGGAGCCATTCCACGCATGCTATTCCGCCTCTTCTTTGTTTTGGTCGACGGGTTTGTCTCTGCTTTGTTGTGAGCACCGCTGATCTGTTTCACTTGTCTGTAGAAACCATCTAAAAAGGGGAGGCATAAACATGATAACACACTCTGAATGCAATTCATTTGCCTAAAATATTGTAGCACTTTAGAAATGAAGATTGGGTTTGACCAAGCACAAAAACAAACCTATTGTAATTGAAATGTCTAACTGATACCTTTTTTGCTGCACCTGGTGTCCCACACCATGATGTTTCCATCTCTGGCTCCAGTACAGAACACAGCTGTTTAATAGAAGACAAAGCATCAAAAATGTGCACAAAAAAGCATCATGAATGCAAAATTTAAATTACATTTAAATGAAAAATTACACCTACATGCTTCCAAATTAAATACTTATAAAAAAGTTGTTTCTTTCCTTTGATTTTGCAATCAGATCCCAGTAATTTTTCCCCCTGCTGGCATATGTATTAGAGGCTATTAATGCCCTACTAATAGACGAGGGTGTATATAAACATCCCAAACAAAAACATGCTGCCAGAGCCCCAAAAGCCAGCGTCACACAATAGAAGATGGGGTTTTTTTTGAGAGAAAACAGGGACCAAATTATCTCCCAGCGATGTAGTAATTGGTCTGTATATACTGTAGTATACCTTTCTCCTGTGGTGTGAATGCAACAGATTTGAGGCTGCACAGGTGACCCTTGAAGCTGCCTAAGAGCGCCCCTGACTTCACATCCCACAGCCGAGCCATCTGATCACCGGCAGCGGTCACCTAAAGATGAACAATAATCAAATTTAAAGAAGGCTTTACTTGTATGAAAAAGGAGGTTAAAAGGAAATTTAAGCACAGTCACTTGAACAAGGGTAGCTAATCAGATACAATGCATAAATGTCTATATGGCTCTATAAATGCATACAAATAAAAGATATCAAAGATGTTACTGACTTAACATCATGGTTCATAGTGGACTATAAAATGAACGAGTTGTACTTACTAATTGAGGCTCCCCCGGTACCCAGGCGATGTCAAAGACAGCATTCTCATGGGCCAGCCATTCTGCAGACATTCACACAACATGAGCAACTAATATTTCCTCATAACGGACAGAACTACAGATGGAAAAAAGGAGTGTCTGCACATACCTTTAAGAAGCGGGTTTTCGCGGCTCTCTGTGTTGTAGATCCTGACAATACCTTCCTCATTCGCCACTGCAAGGACGCTGTGCAGGTCTCCGGCTGAAGGGAGATGGGATAGGAGGGGACATGCAGGTTAGACAAAGAAAAGGAAACATCTTCTAGCTCTGTTGTGTAGAGATTATGTGACTGGTGGGTTACCGGAGGCGAAAGCCAGTCCAAACGGTGGTACAGAGTCACCAAGGTTGCCGTAGGAGATGTGTTCGTCATGTCGGACACACTGGTAGCCCCCCAGCAGGGAGCTCAGAGGGTACCTGGGCCAGGGATCTGCAGGGAGGGCTGGAAACACAAGAAGAAAGTACATTTAGTCAGACTATTTTGAGATGCTGGTACATGAGTGATTTGAATTTATGATTTTACACCAATTCAGAGGTTAGATTGTACTTTTTAATTCTACTACATCTGTTGGCTATAGTTACTTGTGGGTTTTTTCAGGATATGTTTGATTTTTATTTGACTTCTTCCGGTTCAGGGCAAGCACTCCGTATTATCGTAGCTTTACTGACTTTTTAGTTGCATCCCAATGTTGAAATCATGTGTTTTCACCGCATTTCATTGATTACAAACTAATTATAACTTTTATGTAGCCAAATTAGTCAACGTATGGTTTACTTGTCTTATTTTAATTGGAGTTTAGTCTGATATAATGCATAAGAGCAGAATACATTAGCTTAAAATACTTTACATCAACTTCGTCAACGAGAGATCAACGATCCACCTGTAAACTTTGGTGGTTTTATGACTCCAAACGTAACGCAGAAATGTTACGTTGTTATTATTACCCTGGATGTTAAGTTAGCTCAAGGTAAACCAGTTACTGTGTAGATAGCACAATAAACCACAGGGCACAACCCAAAAGCCCCCCCAATTCTCCCAAATACATTAATTTCTCACCACTCTGCCTTCGTCTGCCCACTCTCCTGTCAACAATTGAGCGGAAAAGCATCCCAACACCCCGGCAGAAGACGATCTGAAATAGTTTTTAATAATAACACTGAGATGTTTTTTAGATCGTTAGCTGGAGATCTTTTTCCGTGTTGCCACTGCTCTTCTTTCCCGCGAACAGCTCCTCTGAACACAGAGACCGAATCCCCCGCTAAACTTGCGCTGAGCGCTGCCATTGGTCGAAACTACCACTTCCTCAATGTCATCACTTCCGCTTCCGCTTTCTTTGTGCCGCGGTAACAACTGACTAATCCGTTCTTTCAAAATAAATGACACCCTTTAAGTTTATGGTTTTCATTTCTCATATGCGCACAACAGTTACAGTGGAGCAGTCATTGATAATGAAATTCTTCAAAATCTCAGGCTCCCTGCAACGATGCTCATGCGATAGTTTATAAGAGACACATAAATAAAAGTAAAATGGGATTCATAAAATAATCCAGAATTAATATAGAATAAATTATGAGATAGCTATATATGGAATATAGAATAAACTATAACACTGAAGTAAGCAGGTATACAGTTAATGATAAAAATGAATAAACTATAATGTACACAGGACGTGCAAATGTAGTAATGAGATTGGATGTGAAAGTACCAAAAAAAAAGCACAGTACTACATGCACTTTGGTGTTTTGCACCACTTTAAACGGAATAATTTACCTAAGAATTATTAACTTGAAGATTTTGATTTTAAGAAAAAAGTCAAACTCAATTAATGAAACTTGTAAATGTAACACGAGCGCTTTATTACGAAAAACCAAGCCGGAAGTAGTTAAATCGTAACACCCGGTCAGCCGCTGGTACAATGAAATGCTAACAGCCCATGGGTGTCAAGCCTGTTCCCTTTTCAAGTTAAAAAACTAAACAACAATGTCGCTTTCAACTGCGCGTTCATTCTTGTCAGAGGCTTGTTATGGCGAACAAGAACTCGACGCCAATTCCGCCCTCATGGAGCTGGACAAAGGTGCGTTTTCTAGCTTGCTAACAAATTAGCAAACGGCTCATCGGTTGAAGCCTGATCTTGTGTGTCGTGTCTTCTCATTGCGTTTGCTTTTCTTTTTTTTTTTTTTTACTGTATCACCCTTCCCTGCTTTATCGTAACCAGTAAAATTGCTTCAATTCCAGGGTTGCGGTCGGGGAAGCTTGGGGAGCAGTGCGAGGCCGTGGTGCTCTTCCCCAAACTCTTCCAGAAGTACCCATTTCCCATCCTCATCAACTCTGCATTCCTCAAACTAGCAGACATCTTCAGACTTGGGTATGGATGCTTTATATAGTTGGACTATAGTTGCTCGTTCTTAAAATCATAATGGTTTTCGATTTTGATGGTTGCTACTAAGCTGACAGGTGTCATGCATGAAGTTGTTAGTTTGTCAGGTACACCCAGGTACCACCCAAAAACAATGCAGTTTATTACAAGGTTACAACAGCCCTGCGATAAATCCTAATCTAAAAACATAGAGCCACCTCTCAATAATACACTAGAATTCTACAACACCGCCAACTACAACTGTCGCCTCCAAAATGATCATAAACTGAACATTTTAACCTTCATGAAAGGAGGGTTTAGTGCAGGATGGGTGCATTAAACTACATTACTTTTACTTAGGTGTACCTGAGGGAACTGACAGCTGGGTGCATGCCAAGTAAAACGTCTCACACTACTACTAGTTTGCTGGTTACAGCTACTTGCTTTTGCTCATTAGACTTTAGACTTAGACTTTTCTTTATTTGATCCCCCATAGGGGGAAATTCTCATGTTACAGCAGCAACAATAGTACAGGGAGAGTGAAAAGAAGCAATAGTAAAAGAAAAAATAGCAATAGCAAAATAAATATAAATATATGGCTGTGATGAAATAAATATTTTCACTATGAGATATTTACACTTTGGTACATTACATGTAACTATAATACTTTAGTTTTCTTTGAGAGCTGAACACACCTAGAAAGCAATTTGAAGACATTTGGTGCTCAGGTAATTTGTCATAAACAATATTCTAAACCTTTTGTGGAATGCAAGATGAGTTCATTAACAGTAAGTAATTATTAATAATATGTGCTGCATGATTATTGCATCTGGTTGAACTCTGGCACAGACCTCTTTGTTTATAAAAGCGTGTCTCTCTGATTTCAGGAACAACTTTCTGCGCCTCTGTGTGCTGAAGGTAACTCAACAGAGTGAGAAGCATCTCGAAAAAATCCTCAATGTGGATGAATTTGTCAAAAGAGTGTTTTCGGTCATCCACAGCAACGACCCAGTGGCCAGAGCCATCACTCTGAGGTAATAATGCATAATCTACTTAAGTTTTATGTTTTGCTGGTGGGCACAGGATTTCTAATTTTAGAACGTAAAGACCAACAACCAGTAACACTGCACTACTCTACAGCCTGAGAGGAAATGAGTGATTCTTTCTCGCCAGATGTCTATCTGAGGCTTAAAACAAACGATTTCCCTGTTGTTGCTTCTATTCAGGATGCTCGGTAGTTTGGCCTCTATCATCCCAGAGAGGAAGAATGCCCACCACAGTATTCGCCAAAGCCTGGACTCTCATGACAATGTAGAAGTGGAGGCTGCCATATTTGCCGCTGCAAGCTTCTCTGCACAGTCTAAGTAAGGAAAATTGTCGCTTTACCTAAAACCGTAGTGCAGATAAATGGGACGATGATTTGAATGAAATAAATTTGGTGTGTTTTCTGATTTTCAGAGACTTTGCAGCTGGGATTTGCAACAAAGTCAGTGAGATGATTCAAGGTAAAATCTCTGTTCTGTAGTAAAATCATTGCAGATCACTTGCAGAAAGACAACAGCCATGTCCCCATTTTAGCTTTACACATTTGGTGAATATTACAAACATTCCAAAATTTTAATAAGATAAGATAAGGTAAACAGATAAGATAAAATTTGCTGAAAAAACACTATATAGATACAATATATTTAATAATCAGAATTAAAATGCAACTCTGTACATTCAAATAGCACCAAATACCAATAACATATTTTATATAGAGTTTGCATTCCTCTTCAGCCCATATCTCAACCTTGTGTTAACCCCCAGGTTTAGACACTCCAGTGGAACTGAAGCTGAAGTTGATCCCCATGCTGCAGCACATGCATCATGATGCCAGCTTGGCCTCGAGCAGCAGAGAGCTCCTACAGCACCTGGTTAACTCTTATCCCTCCACCCCTATGGTCATCGTCACCCTGCACACCTTCACCCAGCTGGCTGCCTCCTCCCTCATCGATATCCCAAAGCAGGTAACACCATGACAGAGCGGTACCTCAGTGTTTGGTTATTTACTGTGACGGGCTGTTTCACCCAAAAGCTGAGACGGCATTATGCTGCTGTTCATTGCTAATGGGATCTGGCCATGTAGCTGTGCACCATCCGATGAAGATGCAGAGATTTAAAAGGAGACCATGGGCACTACGGGCGACAGTTGTGAAAAGCTAAACTTTATGCAAATACTCTCTGGTGCAATGTGAGTGACAACCAGGCCAAAGCCATTCACAGCATAAATACATGCTGTTGTTTTTTGTCTTGATAGGAGATCTACACATGCATATACACATGGTCTGTTGCCATTATTAAGCTTCGTCCTCTCTTTTTAAAAAAACGTAGTGATTGACTTTTTCTTAAATTTTGTGTCTGTACAGCTCCAGCTTCTCCTTCAGTACTTGAAAGATGACCCAAGAAAAGCGGTGAAGAGACTCGCAATCAATGACCTGAAGTTCCTGGCAAAAAAGGCTCCTCACCTTTGGATGAGAGAAAACACTCAGGTAGAGTGTCTGTGGAGTGTGACCGATGTACTGTGTCATTGTCTCCATGTTGGTTTAAAAGCTGGAGGTTATTCAGTGGTTTTGTTTTCTCTGCAGACCCTGTGTGAGTGTGCTTTGACCAGCCCTTACAACAGCTTGAAGCTGGGGATGCTGGCTGTCCTCTCCACCCTCTCTGGAACAATTGCAATCAAGCAGTACTTTAATAATATGACAGGTTGTGTTCACTTTTAAATCTTTTCCCATCACATTGTGAATTTCTTACATTACTAAGAGTTTAATCTTAACCAGGCTTTAATAGCAACTCTCTCATGCTGTTATTTGTCTTGTGAAGAAGGGAACAACTCCAGACTGATCTGTATTCCTCTCAAACATCCCTCTCAGGTGGCTCCTCTGTTCCCCCCCGGCTCACTGACCTGGTTAAACTGGCACAAGAATGCTGTTACCACAGCAACCTGGCAGTGGCTGCTCACGGGGTCATAGTGCTCTCCAACATCGCCATTTCCTGTCCAGAAAAAGGTTAGTCACAGCAAGTAATGGCTCATCAAAGCATTGATTTCTCATTCACCCCGCTGATTTTTGCTCCTTTGTGCCAAGGGTAAGTGTCGCTATTTCTGCTCCTCAGATATCATACAGCTGGAGCAAGACACAGTTTTGGGAGTGGAGTCCCTCCTGATGCTTTGCAGTCAGGACAGCAGCTCCAGTGCACAGGCCACGCTCAAAGTAAGACAACACTGTAACATTTTTCATACCAACTTAAATGTACCAACTAAAAATATCTTGTTCTAAAAGCTGGCATCAAATGTCTGGTCAGATTTGTAGTCTAGTTTACTTATTCTTTGATCTGCTTTGGCTGCTTGTGTTTAGAATACATTTAACATATGAGCAGTCTGGCCTCTTCTGTTAAATTCAAAAGAACTCTCAGGAAAACTCAAATGTTTTATTGGAAATAATATTACATTTCAAATTATACCCAGCTCCAGTCAGTGATATTTGGAGGAAATGCCATGCTGAGTGTTATTGATAGTTTAATGCTGACTTGGAAAGGTAAAACTGGTCCAGTGTGTGAACTTTTAAGACTCACTATCCCAGACTCACCACACACACACACACACACACACACACACACACACACACACACACACACACACCAGCAGCATCCATATATAGAAGATATATACATAGATATAATACCATCTAATATCTGCTGTACAAATGTAACAATGCAACTAATGAGGGCAGAATTACTTTATGAGCATTTGTCATTAAAGCTGAATTATTGAACTTACAATCATAAAACCTGTATACCTTTAACTGACTGCACCATTGATCAATCGGCATCCACATTATGACTTTAGCCATCCTTCTACTTACCATTTGTGCCAACCCCAGACGGCGCTCACCTCACTGGTTAAACTGCTGAAGAGTCGACCCCATCTGAGCCAGTCTGCTGTGGATTTCCTGCTCGGCCAGCTCCACTTATCCTGCGACTCCTCCCGCGTTCTCATGTGCCACGCTCTGGCGGCCATCGCCACCCACCTGCCGGTGCTGGGCGACGGCATGCTGGGAGATCTGGTGGACCTCTACAGAGTAGCCAGTCACTCCTCCACTGACAAGCAGCAAGAGCTTCTGGTGAGAGACCCTGTATGAGTCAGACATCAGTTGCTGTTTAGACAGTAAATTAAGGCTTTAAGAGTCTCACAACACTTAAATGCAGCTTTTACGTTTTAAGCATAGACACAAGAGACTCAACTAAATTTACATCACAGTTAAGCAGTAATCTATATTCTAGTGGGAAATCAATCTGCACATGCAAACCTGTTTGGAATGGATTAATTCAGTTTTAAAATCCTTCTTGTTTTTCTACTTGTTTTATTGCCCTTGTAAATATATCTCTTTGAGTTTGGATTTAACACTCCACTCATGATTTCTGCAGGTTTCCTTGGCAACAGTGATTTTTGTTGCTAGCCAGTCGTCTCTGTCAGCCGAAGTGAAGACTGTCATCAAACAGCAGCTGGAGAATGTGGCTAATGGCTGGACGGTGTACCGCATCGCACGACAGGCCTCACGCATGGTAATCTGATCAGCTCATACATGACCAGCACTACCCAGCATTTGTTCACTTAAACCGGACGCTCTAAGGGTACCGTTGGTCTCAGGCAGGTACGGTATCTGATAAAGTCTTGATGAAATATTATAATTGATCTGCAGGGATGCCACGAGTTCTCCAGCGAGCTGTACCAGAGTCTGCGGACCCGCGTGGCATCAGAGCACTTCTACTTCTGGCTGAACAGCCTGAAGGAGTTTTCCCAGGCAGAGCAGTGCCTGAGTCACGTGGAGGATGGAGACTACAGTGGAGCCATGACCGCCATCGCAGAGGCCCTGCGCTCTTACCAAAAGGGCATCGCTTCCCTCACAGTCAGTTAACTGCCATGCATCCACTTGTCAAAACACATTGATGCAACTCCTCCCACCTCACCAATGACAGATGCTTAAAGCTGCTTTTAGTCAGTCTGGAGAGTCTTGATATTGAAGCTGATTTCGCAGCATCTCAAATAGTTAATGGATTAACTCACCTAATACCTGACTATACCTTGTTAGGTCAACTCAACAAAGACCTGTGTCGCTATTTAACTGTTGTGTTTTTGTTCTGTTATCTGATTAATCCCCCCCCTCCAGGCAGCCAGCACTCCTCTGAGCCCGCTTACGTTCCAGTGCGAGTTCATTAAGCTGCGGATCGACACCCTGCAAGCCCTGTCTCAGCTCATTTGTACCTGCAACAGCTTGAAAACCAGCCCTCCTCCTGCCATTGCCACCACAGTCGCCCTCACCTCAGGCAATGACCTGCAGCGGTGCGGCCGCATTTCCATGCAGGTAAAACCTAAAGCCGAAGACATTACCATGAGAAATTACCAGATAAGTAATAAATACAAGCAGAATAGATACAGCAATTATGAATCACTAAAACACAGCAAAAACAAGTGCAGAGAAAGTGGAAGAATAACAGATTGAAGAGAAAACAATTCTGAAAAGTGAATTTTAGTTTTTTACACAAATTACAAATGTGAGGAAATGGGATGGTAATTGGCACAGATGGGCTGAAAAAGCATATACACACATTTTAAAGTCTTGCAGTAGCGCTGGGCTGTGGGTCAAAATCCAGCAGCAGGGAGGAACTGAGAGCACAGACTCTCTACATGGATGGATGGATGGACTTAATTGATCCCAGTCTGGGAAATTGTATTGTTACAGCAGCATGAATAAAATAAATACACGGTAAGGACAAAGTAATAACACTAGAGGAAGGTGTATCCTAGAAGATTAAATGTGCTCCAAATGTAGTTAATCGTCACACCATTGCTTTTCCCCCCAGATGAAGGTATGCATGGATGAGTTCAGAGGTCTCGCCGCTCGCTACGCCGATTTGCACCAGTCGTCGTTCGATGCCGATTATGCCACCCTTCGCAACGTGGAGCTGTATCCTTAAACGTGCCTGCGCCACATCACACTTGAACCCTGGTTCCTCTGGTGTAATCTCTTCTCTCTTTAAAGTCGCCTCTCTTTAACTGTCTGCTCAGACAACAGCAGAGCTGTTTGCTTGTCTCCCATGTCATAGAAGCACTGATACTGGACCCACAGGCAGCCAGGTGAGAGCTGTTGTAGTCTAAAAAGGTGGAACAGTGTCATTTTTATCCATTTCTTTGGTGGTTTAGGAGAAAGTTTAACATTAAAGTTAGCACGTATCTCATTGTGTATCATTTCCGAGTTTATGAGAAAACTGCTGTAGATTGAAACAACTTGTAGCTTTTATTAATTTCCTCGGGTTTGAGGTCCTTCACTGACTGGACATATGAGGAAATGTAGATTTTATGTGGTAGACTGCTACTGAAGTGTTAGCTGTAAATGTAACTTAGTTTAAATGCATCATATGTTATGCGGTCATGACTTAATCCACTACAGTGTGATGCAATAGAGCATGTGTGATGTAAGCTGCACATTTGACATTGAAGCTGCTGTAATGAAAATAAATAAGTCTTGTTTAATACGACAAAAAGGTTTCTCGCTGCACCACATACTTGAATGTGTTCTAATGAAAGTGCTCTGCCATAACACACATCCTCAGGAGGCCTTTTCCTGGCAGACGTTTTGCCTGTAACAGATTGTCTCTGTAATCTAGTTTTCAGGAGTACGGCACCCTGGGGTCGGTGCAGACAGAGAGCGAATATGAGCGACGGATGCTGTCGGTCTTCAGTCGTGTGTTGGAGGAAGTGGAGGGCCTCACCAAGAAACACCCTCCCGTCTCGTGCCTGGTAAAAACACCCTGTGATCACAAAATCATCTTGCACGGATGGTGAAACTATGTTTTAATGCTGCCGTCTTGATCAGGTCTTTGTTGAGGAAGATATTTTAGCCTCAACATGACTTTTACTTGGATTAAAAAACCAAAAAATGACAAATAATGCCAATAATGAAACTGCGGTTTGCTTTTGTTGTTGTGTTTCAGCACACAGGTTGTCTCTGTGACGCTGTCATAGCTTTGCTAAAGGTCCCGCTCTCTCTCCAGAGGTACTTCTTCCAAAAGCTCCAGTCAACAAGCATTAAGGTACAGTAATCACTTCAGTCAGAAAAAATGTACATCCTAATTTGTAATTACAGATAAGTGAGCCCTGGTGCATGCCATCTTTGCTCTTTAGGCTGACCCAGGCGTTTTTCTTTCTTTTTTGCAGCTTGCCCTCTCTCCATCCCCGCGGACACCGAGTGAACCGATCCCAGTGCAGAACAGTCAGCAGCTGACTCTAAAGGTGGAGGGGGTGGTGCAGCACGGTTCGACTCCAGGGCTCTTCAGGAAGATCCAGTCTGTCTGTCTCAACGTCACCTCGGTTCTCCAGAGCAAGACAGGCCCCGACTACAAGGTTTCTAGTGTTTGCCTTTTGTCTCTCTTGACCGCTCAGATAATTAGGGAAATGTGCGTGCTTTGACCTTTGGAAAAATCTGTGGCGGACAGTGAGTGGTTTCAGGAGGTTTTCATGGGGGGGCAGTCGGCCTGCTGAAGGGCTGGGGGAGATCACATGATCAAAAAAAAAAAATCCCTTTATGACATCATAAGAGGAGCCAAATCTAAATAGAGCGTTTTCATACATTTACTGAAAGATGGAGCAGCAGAAAAAGAGAGAAAATGGTTTTTCTCACGTTCTAGACACTGTGGACACATTTATGTTAAAAAGCCATTAAAAGTGCATTTTGCATAAATGGGACCTTTAAAATAAATACATACAAATCTGATGAAATCTTCCATTCCCCTGTGCTCCTCATACAGAATATTCTCCTGGTTATATTGCTCTTTGTGCCATGTATTGAGGCTTTTATCTGGTATTTTCAACAGACAGTGCAAACACAGCCACATGGTGTATTTATCCACAGGTCACACAAGTTCTGACATTTGTTCTCCCATTTGTTGCATTTCTTTTTGGTGAATTATGGCTGCGATGAGAACACTCCAATAATTATGCTGTTTTCTTTTAGATCCCACTGGACACGAAAACTAATGAGATTGAGCAGCGGGTAGAACCCCACAACGACTACTTCAGCACCCAGTTCTTGCTGAATTTCTCCATCTTGGGCACGCACACTGTCACCGTGGAGGCCTCTGTGGTGGATGAGAGCGGCATCGAGTGGAAGACCGGGCCCAAGACGACGGTGTCCGTCAAATCCATGGAGGATCCCTACTCCCAGCAGCTCCGCCATCAGCTGCAGCAGGGTGGAGCTCAGCCAGCTCCACAGAGGAGTGCATACGCTCGCTTCTAGTGATTGTCCTCTGTGCTTTAGAGTCAAAATCTGTTTTAGTTTGTGTACTTTGACCTGTTTTGTCTTGTAGAAACTAAATATGTACATATTTTTTCAATGATTAAAAAGCCAGATTTAATTTTTACTGCTTTACACCCAGTGCAATCCTTCCAAAATAATGTGTAAATGATAATAATAATGTGTATAATAAGTGTAAAGGACATAATGCAGTCACTTCAGCGTAAATCCAAAGTTCACTCAGTATTGACCTTCAGTATAATCTGATGGTGAAGATTTTAAGAATTAAGGTCGCCCACCAGAAAAAGCAAAATTGCTTTTAATTCCCTGACCATATTCTTAATCCAAAAGTATTTCATGCATACTGTAAACTCAGGACGATTTGGCGTTAAATGTCCTTGGATTTACTGTGTCGCCTAGAGTGTAATAGCATACAGGGCCATGAGGGGGCGCACCATAGTCATTAACTGGACATCATTGTGTGGCGAGGACTCAAATCTGTCATGTCGATTCCACTCGTCTGGATCACAGTGTTAAATTTAGACTTTTTCGAACACGTTTTATGTTTTACGTGTGTAATCCCCCAGAATAACATTAATTATCACCTAACCAAACCACAATCTTATGCTTTTCATGTCCCCCACATTTATGACTCCTCAGCTCCGAACTACTTCAAATAATAACATGCTTTAACAATACAAATAATAATGCAAACTCTGTCCAAATAGCCCACCGTGTCTCTGGTTAAAATTGAATCAAATGCATTGATTTTTTTTTTTCACGATGAACTCTCGCACACACACTGATGATGTAATCTGACAGTAACCTGCTGCCGAGTCCAGATGATTTAAGATGAAGTCATAAAATCTGCTCACAAAATCAGTTTCTTGTTCGTAGACACTGAAATAATCGGTACTGGGCATCAGTGAGTCTGCGCACTTCACGGTTAGAGCTGGCGTCAGGTGAACACTGGAGCGTCAAGTCACGAGGAATAACAAGCATACTTCCGCACGTGGATTTCAAGATAAAAGCTACGTGTAGCACATAAAATATCTTAAAATGGGCTAAAATGAAAGAAGCAGATTCAAAGGATGACTTCGTTTGGTAATAGGAGACTGTCTTCAGAACAGCACATGCTTTATTCTTGTAAACACACATATTGTTTATTCCCCTTCTCCAGTTCGTGAAATAATATATAAGTTTACAATGATGTATTTTCCAATCCTGGATTTTCAAGAGTGCATAATAGGCACTTGTCTCTGCCCTAGGAGCACCAGGTATACAGTGTATCAGATTTAATTAATGTCATTTTATTACTTGCAAGTTGTATGGGCAATTTGCACTACTGATGTACAACATCAACCAAAGTAGGGCCTTCATTATCAGCATTATGGTCATTTGTAGATATTCCAACCAAATGTGTGTTGTGTGGGTCAAAGTCTGCATATTTCTGCCTCTGTGCTTGTGTAAGCACATACTTTTTTAAGTTACTTAATATATATTTTCAAGAAATTCAGCATTTGAAAGCAAAGTTTCTTTTCCTTTTATTTTATAAGTAAGTAAATCAAACTACATCTCCTCACAACGTTTTATTTGCTTAATGTACCTATAAAAATAAATATAAAACACACATAATACAAGGGGTTATTTCTAATTAAAAACGTTTTTTTAAATTTCCCATCTGAAGAGACTACCTACAAATGCAGCTTTTATTCTGAAGGTGAAGCGGGCTCACTTCCGGGCCCACTCTCTGGATCTTTGTGTACATGGACGCTGTGAGAGTCTGGAGAAAGATAACGGGTCCTGCCTGCCCTGAGAAGAAAAATCGCCGTTGCTCGCGGTCGGCTGTGCATGTGTCCTTTATAGTTTGTGTATCGTTTAGTCCAACTTAGCAGCGCTGCTCCCAGGCCCGGCTCGGCTCGGCCCCGAACCGCCTCCCGTCCACACTCGCTAATGGGAGCTCAGTAGCTAGCTAACTTGACGATGATGATGATGCATCGGTGGATTTATCCCGGCGTCTCCGACTGAGATGGAGCCAGCGTCGCTCAAGTGGAGTTGCTTGCTAGCTAGCTAGCGAGCTAACGGTGCCCGCCGGGACCCGCTGAGCCCGAGCAGCCCTGGATAACGTTAGCTAGATGGGTGCAATTGCACTTTTATCGCACGGGCTTTCTTCTAACGCTGTTCCCACCGCTGTCCTCAGATTTGGCTCAGGCTGGCCATGTCAACTAGCCAAAAATAAAAAATGCTAACTTAACCGTTTAGGTTAGCCACACGTGACACAATTTATCTTGCTCCAACAAATTAGCCTCATCTCTGACCGTCCTTGGATGCTTCAGCGACATTAAGTGGGTGAGTAAACCGAGCTGGCGCTTCCAGACTTGAACTAAATTACAGGCTCGGGCTACGTCCTGGAGGAGCCTCACGGATATTCCGCTTTGCAGCAGCTGCCCCCAAACACTCAGCGTCCGAGTGAACGTTTGGTGTTGTTTCATTAAATACCGGGGCGCTCAAGCTTATTATCCACCTCTGCTATTTGTGTGAGTGTGTTTCACAGTGGTGTTTCAGCCCCGTGGGTCGTCACAGCCGACACATTTCTTAACATCTGCTCCCGTCACGCTAACTCAGCCCACCGCTAGCTAGCATGTCTTGGAAGTGCCCGACCACGTCCCGTGCGACTGGTCCTTTTATGGTCCTGTCTCTGCTTACATTACGTTACTGTACAGGACGGGCAGCTAGCTAGCAGGAAGTCACGAAGAACAAATAGCCAGAGTTCAGAGCAAATCCTCTTGGATAATGATAATAATCAGAAGATAGCGTCCACCACGAGTGTAGTGTCACATTTACATGCCGTGAAACAGCCTCACCCTCCACCGGGTAGCTGCAGACTCTCTCCTCTGTGCCTCCACAGTCAGGGTTTTAACATTGGGATGTTTGGTGGGTTTGTGTCCTGTTTAGAGCACATCAGTTAGTTGATATTGAGGATAATGTTGTGTACACGCATGACCAAGCCAAGCCGAGATGCTAACTGCTGCTGTGTCTCTGTTTCAGACGGTGTGTATCAGGATGGCTCAGCTCTTGGACGGGGCCGGCAGACTGGGCTGGGTTCTGCTGGTATCTGTGGTCCGCTTCGTGTTTATGTTCCTCAACAACTGTGTAGCCATCCCATCCTACTGCTTGAACCTGCTGCTCCTGCAGCCGTTGAGAATATGGGACAGCTCCACTTTCTGGCACATTGAGGGAATCATGTTCAAATGGTTGCTGGCCATGGTGTCTTCGTGGGGCTGGATCGCAGGATACACAGGTATGAATAGGTTATGATTCGTACACGCCACCATGCTCCCATGTGCAGCCTTGCATGCAAAGATATATTTGCATGCAAGGACTCGACGGTGACAGCTTTCTGGTTGCTCCAAAACGTTGCTCACCAGCCCCGGTTTGTGCCTCGTGTGTTTACTTTGGAGTTACAGAGACAAACTTCGATTTCACCCAAAAATACAGCGTGTGGAAAACCCAGAGGATCTTTTAACAACTAAAAATATTCTGTTTGCTGCAAGATAACGTTACAATGCTGTTTCCTGAGCCAAACAAAGATTGTAGCTCTAAAATGACACGTCTTTGCGTAATTCTTACAGCATGAATCAAAAATTCACCATGTTAATGTTGGTGTTCCTTTTATATCTTTATACACAATCACTTTCTTATGTTGTACAAACAGGGTCAGGGCAAAAGGCTCCTTTGTTGTGCAGTGAACAGAATATTTTTTTCATCCAGTTGGTCAGAAGAGTCTTTGAGGATTTAAGAAATGCACCTTTAGTCCAGCTGTAAGTCTTTGTCCAATTTTCTGGGCTTTTGGAAAATATATTAAGAGAAACGGATGCTTACGTCTCTGATTCTAATGTAAACACACGAGAGGCATGAATTAGGGGTCGTTGCTCCCTAAATGATGGCTGTTGTCTAGTGAACATGAGCGCCAATGTTGTTGTTTCGTATCCCACTGCCATCAATCTCCAAGTGTTTCCTCCTGAATTAGAAATAAGTCAGTAACAGGATTGTATTCGGCTACATGATCTTTGGCTTTAATTGAGAGAATTGTCAGCAGGTTGATTAATAATGAAAATAATTGTTGGTTCTAATTACTTGATTTACTAAGTACAGTCAAAACACTGGGTTTTAACAAACAAACATGGTAGAAGAACAGCAGGATATCATGAGTGTTTGTTGGTTTCTCTCAACTGGCTGGCTGAATACGTTGAGGTGATTGAGGCAGTCAGCGGTGTTTGGTTGCACAGAGCTGTGAGCAAAATGCTTACAAACTGCTAAGTGGTGAACACGGGCAGCGACACGACGCGCTGCTTAATAATGCAAAGCTTTGTGCCTATAGAACACCTGCTCTGGCGTGAAGCAATGTGTGTTACAGACCTTGATTGAAAGTGTGACTAAAGTTTAACTTGGGACGATCAGGTTATATACTTGAATTTGCAGTATGGCACTTTTTATACGAATTTTATACACTCGTGAATAGCACAGTTTGTATTAGGCTACAGTAAAACGGCAGGTAAAATGCACCAAATCAACTGGAAAAACCTGGCATTTATAATGAAAAACATGATTTTGGTTCATCCCATGTGTGCTGCTTATTCTGACAGTGATATCAGAATTTATGCATTTTTGCAGCTCCAGTTATTAAGGACCGGTGAGCTGTCTGCTCACATAATCATTTTAAAAGTAACCCCAATGCGGCAAAACCTGAGTGACACATATTAAAAATGGTCGAAGGGGGCCACAGGATAGTGTGAGCGCTGAATGTTAACACAAAGTTAAAATGAACTTGTAAGAAGTGACAGTGGGTAACTTTACAATCAGTTACTGTTTAATAAACGATAATCCCAGCAGTAATGCCGTCCAGTTGAATGATGGCCTGTGTAAACCACTGTCCGATGTTAGCCATGTTGTAAAAAAACAAAAAAAAAACGAGCTCTGTGCAATAAATCAGTATGAAACAACACTGGCGATGTAAACACAGTGTCAGATAAACAGTTTATAGCGGAGAGGTCAGCGTTCAGGGGCAATAGTGCCAAAGCATGTGTGAGCATCAGCGGTGTGACCTGCACTCAAGGACACTTTGACAAAGAGAGGTCGATCAACGCTGTGGCAGTACCTTTCCCTCACTGTGTGACCACCAGTTCCCTGCACCGTGTGAACGACCTTTGAGTCTGGTCAACACATACACATCCAGGTTTGGCCCAAGGTCACCGCTTTACTGTTGCAGAGATTTTCCCCCATTCTGTCCAAGTAACGGCTGCAAATCATGTCCGTGTAAACGTCTGTACCCCTGGTTTTAAACGCAAACAGTTTGGCCTGCGTAGAGCTGACTACTGGCCAATGACTCTTCTTTAAAATCTCCTCTTGAATATCAGTAAATATAAATGCTTATAGAGTTTCCACATTTCTGTAACATTTTGTGGTGTTGTTTGGTTCAACCTGCACTCAAGAAATCCTAAATGTGAGGTGAACGGGGGTCTCAATCACAGCTTGACCCACTGCAGTCTGGAGGCTGAGCTTTGGTCAACTGTCAGAGATGAAGGATGTTGCATCAAACCACTGGAGAAGCAGAACAACGGTGCTTTGTAGATGATATACGCTCATGTTATTAGTACCAGACTTTGACATATACTGTATATTCTTTATCTTTTTGGGGCAGTTTGGACAAAAAGACAAATAGATTCTTTAGATGATTTTTTTTTTTAGGAAAACATTCTAAACTGACCTTCGTTTACAAGTTAAATCTCAAGCTCCTCACAGAGGCTTAGCTTGAAGGCTGAAGGGGAGAGTATCTATAATAGTGTGACGTGAACACACTCTTCTCATGTGTGTCCTTAAATGTTTCTTGAACTCCAGAGAACAGCACTCACATTCAACAAGAAAAATAGTTTGCAAGGAATTTCGTTATTGTTTCATTGGGTCTATGCTGACGTACGTTATGTCACAGAGTTGGTTACATCACTTACAAAAAAAAAAAGAAAAATTGAAACATGGCCGAAGCAGAGAAAAATATTCAGAATTCAGAATCCATAGTATGGGAGCACTTCACATTACATTTGAGTAAAAAGTGTATTAGCTGCAAACTAGGTCTTTCCATTATATTGCCGGCACTGTCTGCTTCAGAATTTTATGAAAAGCCCCAAAGTCGCAATTACTCGACTCTGCGGAGCTGAACTCAAATGAACGGTTGAAACCTCGGTGAAATAATTGCGAACAAAGTATACATAAGCTATGTGTTAAAATATTCCTGATTGCATTTTCAGATGAGTTTGTCAGAAGGCAAGGGCTCGATTAGCTAAGCCCCGAAGTTTTGATGGCAAAGAAATGCCTGGCATTATGTAAGAATAGATAGACGCCATTGAATATGTTCTAAAGTTTGTTTTTCAATCCAATGTCATTTTATTTGATACTGAAAATAATCGGTAGTGGCAGCAGTACTCTGCATGCATACAGCAGGGCTGATGGATGTTTTTGCGTAATTAATTACACTGGACGCCTAAAAGACACTTTTTTTACGCTGCACCAAAGAGTCTTCAGGTGTAGATTTCCTCGTTATGATGTCGAAGACAGACTGCAGCATTCGGTCACTGGACAGAGGTTTCACTCTCCAAACAGGTTAATTTGTGAGAAACAATTAAACTCATTCACGCAACTTCTGACATAATACTGATGTGTGATGACAGCATGGGCCAATGAGGTTTTCAGGAGGTCCTCATCACTCTGATATCCATCCCGTTGTGTTTGTAGAAATGTAATAATGACAACTGATGGAGTTCAGCTCAGCTCTCAGTGGACGAGGTCCCAGTGATCTGTGTGCAAGTCATTCATCCATAACTAAAACAACTGGGCTCCATCCCTTTTGAAAAGTACTAATTTTATTATAGAACAGGCTTCCCCCGGCCAAGCTAATATTGCTATCAGTAGCACAATGGCTTCACTTACCAGTGCATCAATAACGCCTTCGCAGTGTATTTTATTTTATTATCTAAGATCCAAAAAAGATCATTAACGTCAAACCAAACATCACAATGTTTTAATCAGGATGCTGTTTTTGTGCTGTGCTGATGCTCCTCCTTTCCTTAACCAGCACATTTTGACGCGAAGGCTGCGCTCCAGCCTTTTTTATTTATACATTTGTATGTTCATGGAGTTTGCGATTCAGCAGTACAGCAGAGACACCCCGGATCATTGGTGCAACTAATTATAGTAATTACAATATGTTAACTCAATCTGCAGGGTTGATTTTGATGATTTGAGGACAAAGTTTCAGAGATCTGTCAGATTCTCACGTCACGAATGAATCATCTTGACATTAAAAAAAGTTTCTTACAGTTCCTTCAAAAACCACCCACGTGGACGTTTTACAGGAACCCGTCTATTCGTGTATTTAGTGGTCACTTGTATTGTCATTTGACCTGACCCCCTTTTTCCCTGTTGTTGACAAAAGCAGCACAACAGCATGAGGCCTGATTGGAGTGTCACACACACACACACACACACACACACGCAGTGGGCACAGACAGGTGCACTAAAGCCAACAGGATTAAGTTTTCATTGCATGTTCCATGAGTGGGTGGTCTGTTGGACCTGTGTGGAGATCAAAGATGATGACCGTCAGATTGCAGACATTACACATGTGTTTCCCAGTTCTGAGTTATGTTGCAGAGTCCTTGATCGTATTCACAATATGATGTTTATGTGAAACGCAGACTGTCCATGTCCGTTTATATATGAATATAAGATAATCCAGACTGTCCTCTCTGCTGTCCACACAGGCATGTCTTTTACTACAGCTTCTTTGCAGTTTTACTTCATACTAAACTTAATACTGTGGGGATTTGGACTGTTGGTTGGACAAAACAAGACATTTGATTATGGCTCTTCAGATGAGGGCGCTTTATGCTGAAGGACATTTGTCAAAACCCCCCTGGATTTAACAGAAGTTAATTTAACAGAACCCCACATCAACAGAAGTTGGAAAAAAAAAAACTTGAACTCCTTTGTTTTTCTTAGTTGATGATCTTATTATTATTGTTACTAATAATACTATAACTACTGTAACTACTATAACTTTCTTACACATCACTCACTCACTCGCTTACTTCCTGTTCAAGACAAATAGATTAATCTAGAGAAAATAATTTGTGAATGTAATCTCAACAGTTCAGGACGATTCCACCTGTTGCATGATGCATTTTGGTTTCTCCATCTTATCACTGGTAGTGAAAGTGACGAGAGGAGTAATTAGAGTCACAACTGATACTCAACCTATCCTCCTCTCAAACCAGCGGCAAGCTTTCACTTCCAGCAGCATGTAAATTATTATTATTTGGAGCTTAGATGATCAGCAGCTGTTTTGATAATTGTAGAAGTCTTTTTTTTTTTTTTTTCAAGCAAAAATGGCAACAAAAAAAACTGTGGTTCTAGTTTGAAAGTGTGAATATTTGAGAAGTCTAAGGCCTCAAAGCCCAGGGTGACATATGCAAATTGCTAGTGAATATTTGAGAAGCATAAACTGAAAATCTCTGGGTTTTCGGCTGCTCGTCAGACAAAACAAGCAATTTGCATATGTCGGCTTTGGCTGTGGGAGACTGTGATGGACATTTTCCACCATTTTCTGACATTTCATAGACCAAGCAATCAAACGATAAATTGAGAAAATAATCTACACATAAGTTGATAATGAAAGTGATCCTTCATTACGTTACATCAATCAAGGTGAAGACACCCACATGTAGATGGCAGAGAATTTCCAGAGACCTGTTTGAGATGTTTATCTGTCCCAACATCCTTTTTTTCTTTGAAAATAAACTAATTGTGGCCATGACTAACGATTATTATTTTTCAATTAACCCAACAATTATTTCCTTGATTTGGTCAATAAAATGTAAGAAAAAAGGGGAAAATGCCTGTTATCATTTCTATATGTATCCATAGAGCCTGTTTTCACCCAAATGTCCAAAACCCAAAGATTATAAATGAAATCCTCGCGTTTGAGCAGTTGTGCATGTACATCAGATCGTTTTCAGTGTTCCTGTTAATGTTTCAGTACCAGAACGATCAGGGTTCAGATGTGCTAAGTGGTAGGAAGGGCTGGACTAGATTCAGTGTGGACCATCTCACTTTGAAGCTCTTAACGGAAACCGCTCCTCATTTGTTAAAGCCTCTGTGCAGCCACGGTGCACCCACACAAGTGTTATCACTTACTTGGCTGATTAGACTTATTCTCTGGACTGTGTGGGTGTGTACAGACCGTACTTGATTGACATCTCCCGATCTGTCCTGAATTATCTTCATTGCACCTGTTAGGCCGAGACGGTTTACAGCTTTATGATTCTATTCAGTGTTCCAACCTCAGCTTAGCTTGTCTTTTGTCTTTCTCAAGTTATGGCGGGTAGCCTCCTGTTTAATCTGAGCATTTCTCGTATTTTTGAAAGATTTTTCTGTATGCTGGCAGGGTCTTTGCGATCGATGCATAGACAGAAAGCAAGAAAGCTACGCAAGAAGGAAATGCAAGTATGTATCTTTAAAAAAAAAAAAAAAAAAAAAAGAGCATTAGGATTGTGCACTATTGGAAGCTTTTAATCGATGAGAGGAAACTTTTGGTTTCCTGCCAACAGGCTTCGGTCAGGTTTTAACGTGTATAATGCATGAAAACATACTGTAGGTGGACATACACAGGCAGTCACGTCTAGTAGCACAAGTGAAGGAGGCGAACCAGCATGGAATAATGGCACTGCAGTGTGGGGTCAGTTGAGAGGGCAACAGCATGAATGGGAATTAGCATCACTTTTGTTCTGAAGCACTGAAACATGTTTGCATAAGTGGAGGCTGATGTTTCCTTCCCCAGTGGACAGAGACTGTGGGGTATTGATATGGATGAACAGCACATTATTTTATGATGAATAGCACATTATTTTAATGTTAATGTGTTGTGATGCAATTGATGCAACCAACTTTCAGAAGCAATGGATGAGGTCAAATGAGCTTTTAGCTTTTAATGAGGGCAAGATATTTACTCCAGTGAACCAACATGGAGATGACTGGGCTGGGCTTGATAACTGGATTTAGCCTAGTAGCATACTGTTTAGCCTGTTGGGTTCCCACAGACTGATTCTAACTGTTTCTGTACTGTCAGGACACGGCTGTGACTATTGTTATTGTTGGTGAACAGATCGCTCAACCGTCAAGATGTGGTTTAGACATTTCTCATATTTAGGTGCCATCTATGCTGTTGAACAAAGAGTTTTCATCCTTTCCAGAGGAGTCATTAGCATTATGTTATTACAGCCAGACCAATGCAGGATTACTGTGGCTGGTATTGATATAGGACAATTTAAAAATAAAAAATAAAAATCCGATAATGACACATACTGAGGAACTGGCAATGTTGGTCAATCCACTATGTGGTCCAGGCTGAAATATTTTAACAACTAAACAACAACAGGCATACATGTTCCCCAGAAGATGACTCCTACTTTTTTTGGTTGCCACAATGAGATTTATATTTAAGGTTTTTGGTGAAACTGACATTTAACAACAGTCAACAGTTTGGTTTCCTTTACAGTAAGCATAACAGCTTCTCAGAGTGAGCTATAGTATGGCTGAGGCGACCTACTCCTATTCATGAAGTACGGGATCCCTCACATTTGTCTTTTGAAAGAAATGTCACCGATGTATGCACTTAGCGGGACATTTTACAGTCAACTATGTAAATTATGCCATTGTGACACTGTCACTCTTTGGCATTTCTGTTTTTTTTGTTGCGTATTGGCCAACATATACACTAATGAAAAACATGTGCAGTAAGCTAATACTGGTCTGGATCTAATAATTGTTACTACTGACAGTCTTTGTCTACTTTTTCTAGACCCTTTGCTCCCTCATACCTAAGATCAGAGTCATTGTAAAAGCAGAAGGGCTCCAAATTTTGTCTTCCAATGTCTAAAAAAAGTGGGTAAACATGGCAGAATACATTGAAATATATGTAGAATATCACCAGTATGTTGCTGGCATTCATTTACAACCCTAAATCTTTGCCCTTCACCCAGTTGACCCAGTAACCAAACAGCTTTAACTATCAATGAAATTGTCACCTTTCTACTCTGGTTTGTCACACAGGCGTCATGTTTTTTGGGACTCTTTCCTCTTTGGCCACACTCAGGTGTGGACAGCAGCATTTGTGAAGCAGTTGGGGTGATTCCTCGCCACATCTTTCTTGTCCTCTAGAGAGAGAGAAAGAAGTCTAGCGATCAGCGCCAAGGTCAGCTGTACACCGTTTAGCTGACCACCGATACCGGATTAGACAGTGTGCCTGCAGCATGGCTGTCATCCTGCTGCGCTAACTGTGTCATCTCTCAAAGACAATTTCCCTAATGTATTCTATCTGACAGATGACCCATCTCTGTGATATCATTTACGCTCATCTCCCGCAACAATGGGGACTTCAGCGGGCATGAAGGCATGCTCCTTATGAAATGACATTGCCTTCAAGCTACATACACCCCACACAACCCTGTCCGGTGTCACAGATATGTCATTTTTCTATAAGTATGCTCCCGATTCCTGCACCCATGAGAATTGATCTTATTCTCCAGAGGACAGGAGGTGGGGAAAAAAAAGGCCTAAATTGAACATGCCAACAACTCGCCCCCCTCCATCCCATTTTATTAATTCACTTTCTTTAACCTGATGGAGAT
Source organism: Pempheris klunzingeri (assembly GCF_042242105.1). NCBI lineage: Eukaryota > Metazoa > Chordata > Actinopteri > Acropomatiformes > Pempheridae > Pempheris > Pempheris klunzingeri. Next base: position 14,294,900 of record NC_092029.1, on the reverse strand, counting down.
CTCCATGTGAGGATGTGTCATGTTGGAAGACTCAAAAGCACCCTGTGTCGCCAGGCTGCAGCTCAGATAATGAGCACAAAATGCATTAAAGGTAGAATGAACAATGATTAACGCATGCACCAAACAATTAATAAGCTCAGATGTCTGTAATATGACCCAATATAAAGCAGCAGGGAGCTTCCTGCATTAAATATTTCAAAATCATTGTTCATCTTTGCAGCCATATAGTGCATTCTCCGATGTCTACTAATGAGCTGCCGAGTTAATAAGTTGTGCATTAGCATTACATGTCTAATTTTGAACATGGTGAATAGCTAGCAGCAGGTACAGTGGTTTGAATTTCAAGATAGAAAGAGTCCAGCGTGCAGTCTTTTGTCATGAAAAGCTGTCCTGTCAGGAAAATGACTTGGCCTTTTACTGTGAGTCATGCAGAAATGGTTAATCTGACAGGAAATGCTTTTCTCCCAGGGGTTATGACAGCAGATCATACACCTCATTCAGCTGAGTCCACACTTACATGTAATTGCAGTTTTTTGCATAAAAGCCTGCTTTATTTGGATGTCTACCTGCTTGGTATGTAGTTGATACGATTAACACATTGTAGTTGTTTTTATTTCAGGAAACCTTTGCTGTCATCAAAACTTGTGAAAATTCAGGAAGCTAAAGTAGAGTTAAATGTTTCAATCAGTCATATTCGGGAGAGATGTGTATGTGCAAAAACTCACCACACATAAAATATTGTTGCAAAAATAGCATGCGATCTCACCACACCAAGACCACAACCAGGTCTTCACAAAAATGTTATGCAAGCAATCTATCAGAGATATTGTTCTTCGACATGCCAGCTGTGTTGTATTCTGCACTGACAGATCCTTTGTCACTGTATTTTCAACCACAGCTACTTCAATCCAATTTCAAGATGGACCTACCATGTTCAGCTTTGCTCTTCACTGTGACCATATGTCACACATGACTATTACTTAACAGGACACCCCCTATCCTTTTCACTACTGGCACAGCTAGTGCCAAAGCTGCTGCTGCTGCTGCTGCTGCTGCTGCTAAAGGAAAGAAAAAAACTGTTTATTTCCCCCAGCTGTCCATGTGTACTCTTAGTTTGTGTCATGACTTCATTTCCTTGAATGGCTTTTGTCTTACCCCAGAGAGTGTGCTCGACCTTGGTACTCTTTTATATAAAGATAGAGCTGTAGTAAGAGCAAGAAAGTGAGATTCTACAGTAAAGAGCTGCTTTGCATTCTTGTCTTTTTTCTTTTTTTTTTGCTACTGCCAGGAGAGAAATTGCTGCTTAATTTTTTTTTTTTCAGTTTTACTCCTATTTGTATGACTTGCTCTTTGATTCTGAGCGACTGACACCAAAATCTGACGGTGATCATCTTTGATCCCAATGTGACATCATGTTGTGTGCAGCAGGAAAGTCATCCACTAAAATATGAAAACTGCAACACACAAAAACAAAAGGCCCCAAAATGCAAATTTTACTGAAAAGAGCTTTTATTTATAAGGGTAAACACCAGTGTTTTTACAGTGAATTTTTGTCTCTATGTGACAGTGCAGCACAATCATGTCCTGTTCTGGGGTCCTTTTAACATTTCATCAATTAGCAAATATGTCTTACGTCTCGTAACTGTCTGGTACTGCATTGGTATCACATTCTTGCTTAATTAAATGTTAAACTTGTATAAGAACAATTCTGATTAATCCTTACTGCCAGCAATGCTACCATTAACTCCCTATAGAGAGGAAATGCTCACTCACTCACTCACTCTGCACCCTCAGGCCTGACTGATGCAACATTTGTATTACACAGAATGGGAACGGGAGTCGGTCAGACCCACCCATAACTGTAGGGATTCCCAGCAAATGATTGCATCCCAGCTGAATCTTCTCACCTCCTTGCCTCTCTGTTAATATGCAGAGCTGCTGAAGCGCATTTTAAATTGCGAAGGAAGCTCGTGTGTTCTCCAGCAGGGCCATTGTTGTCTCTTCTCATCTCACAGCCGCCTTTCCTCCTTTTGTTGCGGCTCCTGTGTGTATCCCGTCAACAACCACCCACAGGTGAATGGTTAGTTAAGTAGCCTGTGTGCTCTGAGGCCTGACAATGTAAATCAGGGACGAGAGCCGCTGGAGATCCACTCCTGGAGGCGCTGATGGAGACGCTGGTCATTGTTTGGTTGAAAGCATTTGTCAGGAAGAAGCATAAATTATACACAGTGGAAAGGGTTCACTGCTTTACCACATAGTACACTGCTATTAAAGACCATGCTGTTAGTAGTTACCATTAAACGTAAATGATGTGTATCTCTAACTTTCAAATGAGTTGACGTACTGAAATGGAAGCAATACATTTATATTGATGATATGTTGTGAGCCAGTATTGATACGATTCAGCCATGATTTAATATTCAATTCAGAATTGATAGAATTTGATATTTTTACTTGTTCATGACTTAAAGTGCATTCATTTGAGTATCTTAATAACTAAAACAATATTTTGTTTAAGGTACTTTAAGTCTTTGGAAACGTTTAATCTATTCCCAAGAGGCAGAATGAGTAGGATTAGTCAGTTGTGGCTCGTAAACACAACATTCAAACTTCCCGTAGCTTCCTCCTGGATGCATGCTTATGATCTGCAATCCTGTCGCAACTTTTTTTTTTTATAGTATTGCCCTCACGCTGCCTGCTGGTATTGGCTTGGGGCCCAAAAGTTGACACCAAATAACACCCTGAACACATCAAAATAAGATAATACAGGAAGAGGGCAGGGGCACCACAAAAACATACACCACTTTTTTTTTTTTTTTTAGGGAAATAGACACGTGAATAAAACCACCTGTGGCTTAAGATGTTGCCTTCAATGGGTGAAGTTTAACTGGTGCAAATATAGAGCTATAAAGGTAAGTTTTGAAAAAAATGTTGCTGTTTGAACTCATAAATGAGATAACATACCGGTCACATGTGCCAATGCACCTTGATCTTAAGCAGATCCTAGACCGATCACAAGACCACAGATCCATTGACATCCCATTTCTTGTGGTTTGCTTGTTGTGGCTGGGTCACCAGTTAGTTAGTTAACCCACGATTTCTGCTGCATGCCATGGACACGAGATCACAATCCTCGATTGACTACTGACTGACGGAAGATTGATTTGGTGTCTTTATCAGTGATTCAGCCTAATATTATTAATCCAAACTGTTTGGCTCTGACGTTTGAACAAATCTGGCTGTGAAGTCGCAAAAACAGGAAATGAGTCATATTTCCACAACATTTGGTCGGATCATGATTATAATTGGTCTGTGGGTAGATGAGACCTCGATGTACCTGTGTGCAGTGTACCCTGCTTGATGTGCCTGTACTTGGCCCAAAGAACTGCAGCTTGCAGCTATATTTTGCTTTGTATTATTTTTATCACTTTGACAGTGAACAAAGCCCTGGTTCTGTTCTCAGCCGTACATGGATGCCTTGTGTAGTTTCACCGAAGAGGGAAGCATTATTTATGGATCGTAGACATGCAAATAAGCCTGATGTGCTGTTGCAGCAGGATGTAGACATAACTTACTGCTTATCCAAATGTAGAATGTTATTTCAGGCAGGGAGCTCCCTTAACAACAATGTTTAGTGTTGATGACACGAAGCCTGGTGATTATTTTAAACGGAGGATATTCAGGCTGTATTCTTTGTCAAGTACCTACTGTGCTTTTTTACTAAAAATAAATTAATGCTCTCTAAAAAAAGAAATAGGTGCACAAGTGCCACTTCTGATACCAAGTAGAAATGGTTATGCTAATATTTTGTATCCCTTAAGATTGTTCAGTACATTGATTTTTTTTGTTTTGTTTTGTTTTGTTTAGGAAATGTGATTGTGTGACTGTAGAAACTGATGAGCTGAAAAGACAGCTGATATAATTTGACAAAATATCATAAAATGCCCATAAATAAGTTAGTTGTAATGCTTTTTGAGCTATAAATAATTTGATTTCTTGAAATGTCACACAAGTACAAACGTTTAACCTACTTCAAACACCATGTTTAGGTTAACATGGCAACATGGCATGGTGATAAATCAAGCAACTATCTCTTCGTTATTGTCATAAGTTGTTAGATATTCAGGCCGTTTGTTACTACTCATACACCTTGTGGCTGCGCCAGAAATAACATATGACAGTTCAGAAGATCAGACGAGGATTTGAAAGTCTGTTACAATGAAATAAAATTATACACAGTCCTCTTTTTTTTTCTCTTTCTACTCTTACTGTTTCCTCTACTCCTTTCAGTGGTCAATAGTGAGAACAATTGTGATACCATTTCCTGAAACTCGCTTCCTCTTTCTCATTTCAAACTGTATTTTGTCATTCCCTTTCAACATACACGCATTGACAAATGCTAGCTTTAAATGATTACATGATGTAATCATTTAAACCACCTTTGGAGGAGGCCTGAGACTCATTTGGCCACATAAACAGCAAAGTTAAACTGTGTTTCCAACACGGTCAGAGACGGTAGGAGCATGGAAACAAACTTTTGCTGTCTGATCCAGACAGGGAGGATATGCAGATTAGACAAGTGGCAGTCTGTCTGTAGTCAGGGTGTGTCAGGACACGTGTGGATTTAGGAACAACACATAACAAGGGTCAGGCAGTCAGTTTTAAAGGAGCAACATTCTCTCTTGGTATTGACGAATTGGCTGTCAGTGTGTATACCAGAGATGGTGGTGATGGTGTTTTAAGCAAACTTGTTGCCTTCACTAGTTTTGCATTCACACTGTATGTTTATCACTGGGCATAATGTGAGCGTACCTTTTAAACTCTTGATTTGTCAGTGAACGGTGGTGGAAAGAGTTTTTGATGTGAATCAGAATCCAGGTGCAAATCATTGATTTCAAAATATGTTCAGAATATTATAAGAGTGTGTTTTTGAAAGTTTTCTCTTGTTTCTTATGAACTGCTGCACTTGAATGAAAAACAGATGTATATTGTGATGGTCCATCAGTGTGTATTTTAAAGCTGATCCCTTAAAAACAGTTTGTGATGATTACATTTAGTGCATTTTTGGCAGAGGAATGGGCTCCATTTTTAAAGCTACCTTGAGGAGTTTTTGATTTGTGGTGGCACTACGGAGGGTGATGCAGTGCAGAATGGTTTTACACTTTGTGGTAAAACAAGCAACGATGCACACAAAATAAACAAACACTAACTGTCAACAGAAACTTTGCCACAAGCAAACTCCACGGGACTCTTTTACAAGATCTTATCTGCACAGCTTGTTAACCCATAATGTCTCTTTTTTTTTTTTTTTTTTTTGGCGCCTTGCAGTAACAGAATGGGGTGACGACGTACGGCCCATCTCCGAAGAAGAAGCCATGGTCATCGTCAACCACCAATCCACAGGAGATGTGTGCACCCTCATGATGTGCCTGCAAGACAAGGGCACGGTAAGAGGACAGAGAAATGTGTTACTTCATTGTTTTTCTTTTTGGAAATCCAAAAATATGTCAAGTGTAAAGGTTGAGCGGGGACACGTCAGTGTGAATACAAGCCGTGCAGTAGTTTGAACCTCCAGGCCACTTGGCACCATCTGTATTTTGCAGAACAGGATTCTGTCTCGCCGCGTTTATGTACAGTTGTCGCTGCAAATTGCACACATTCCTCTAAAAACCCCCTCAGCTCAAGTTACGGATGTTTGTTTTAAGGATGTTTGTCAAAGGATAACTAATGTCCTAATAGTCAGTTTGTTTAGCCAAGTGCTGGTTGCACAGAGTGAAGAAAACAAGGTTCAGTTCAAAGTAAAGGTCCTACATTACTAGTTATGAAGTTTAAAATGCGATCATATGAAGTTATAATATGATTTACTGTTTCACACATTGCCTTTTTGATAGCCACTATGGCAGGAGGGAGTTGTAGTTTTGTAGAGCAATAGAGAGCCACGGTGATGGGAGTAGAGGCGGACCGCAGCACAAAGCAGCGCTGTGGTTGGATACATTCAAATCAGGGTGTTCATGCCGCCGCCGGCAGATGTGCAAAGATTCGTGCTATGGCTGCTTTGCATTCTGTCACCCTGATTGTTTTCAACAGGCGAGGCAGACAAACGTGTCCAAGCATCACCTCCCTTCCTCTGTTTCAAGACGGTACTTGTTGATTTTGAACACATTTTCATTGAAAAAAAAAAACAACACATCATGTAAACATAGATAGTCATAGATAGTCTGGCAACATGAAAATAAATGCAGATTGTATCTGTTTTTCAAATTCTTATATACTGAGATGAAGTGAGCTAGTACAGAGACAATCGGAGAAACATTTTGACATTTTTGGGGGAATGGAAAATGTTTTGAGTGGTGTTTATAACAAAGAGATAAAGTTGCATTTAGAATTTATTGACTGGGAAGTAACAAGCCCAAATCTGCAGCAAAGCACACTCCTCCTCAGGCAGGAGCGCCAGCACACTACAAAGTGTACAACTCCAGTCTGTAGTGTCGGTCACTTTGAATCTAATCAGTCTGTTTTTTTCTCAGTGTTAATCAGACAGCGTTGGGGGCTCAGCTGCTTTTTTAATTGTCTAGCTTGACATGTGGCCACTATACTCTGTTATTAACCAGATGTACATTAATCACATTCAGAAACGGCTCCCTGAAAGATGCCGTCAGCAGCAGAAGTGAGTTTGAAAATAGAACATCTGGAGACAAAAGGCGCATTATGTGTCAAGTCACTTTTCACTCCAAGAATTATTTCCCTCCATCTTCACAACTTGCTGTCCTGCCACCGTGTACAAATCATCCCAGAGATTGGCTGTCAGGCAGCTGTGTCACTGTGTGTTGTTTTTTTTTTTTTCCCCGTTTTTTTGGCTGAGGCTGATGCTGCACTGGAGCTGACGAGCTGTGCTGCACAAACATGATGACATGATCCGCCTCAGCAACTGCATCCCTGGCCCAGTTTATCCTCTTAGCACTGAAAGGACAGTAAGCCAAAGCTGCATGGGTGCAGGTCATGAGGGTGGAAGCGCTCAGAGGGGCTGTATCAGTTTGGGGCACTGACACCAAAGCCAAAGCCGTGTACTTTTGCTTACAAGTAAATGTGGGGATGAGCAAAATTATGCTGGGCTTGTTACAGATGGTCATTGTAATTCTCTTTTTTTCCAGGTGGTACGGAAAATGATGTGGTTGATGGACCATGTGTTCAAATACACCAACTTTGGCCTAGTGTCCCTGATCCATGGGGACTTCTTCATCAGACAGGTAAGAGACCCACATCAACCATCAAAGGTCCTAGCAGGTTTGCTTTTAATATAATGTGAAACGTTGCAGTGCTTAATATGTTTGTTTTGTATCGTCACGGCTGTTATTCAGCCATCAGAAGTTGAAGATTAACATGCTCTGCTTCACATTGTTAACTCTACATATATTTACATCCAGGCCCAGCAGGTTTTTGACGGTCGATTAGCCTCAAGTCTGCATCAACAATAGCCGCAGCAAGATGAATGACAACTTTCGCTCATATGTCAACACCTTGTATTTCCCTGATGGTCTAAAGGAATAAAAACATACACCTTTAGGCCATAACTCAACTCTCTACACTCAACCTCCCGGCTACTGCTGGCCTGTTTTTTACTGCGTGCAGCAATAGTGGAGCTGCTACCCATCTGCCTGTCCCAGCTGGACAGCAGATAATGTTAGCAGGCTTCCTGCGGCCATGGCGTCCTCTGAGCAGGATAACGGCAATGGACAGTAGTGTGGGAGGTCTGCTCGGCCCCTCTGGGTCAGACTGACCCTTTGTTGCGGGGGCAGCTGGAACAGAGCGGCCTGCTCTGACAGGCCTACACTACAGGGCTCCTGTTGGTCAGGGAATTCCTGGAATATCATGGACGTTTAAGCGTTAAATTCCAGACTGGGAGCAATGTTTCGCATCGCAAATAAAACTGGAAGAATTCACTCACAAGCGAAGAGAGATGAAATAAATCTATCTCTTTATTTAATTTTTTTTAGATTTTTTTTTTTTTTTTTTTTAGATTCACAATTTTAATACAATATTTTGTTGGACTTTGTGTAAGACAGTTGTGCAAGAATGATAAGACATGCAACACTGCAAGGCTATCATGCATATTAGAGAAATACCGTTCAGCTGTGGACGCTGATTCATCTGCTTCTGCTGTTTGTGCATCTTGACATCGATCTGATATCTACTGACAGCTGGACAGCTAGCATTAGCTACCCAGCTAGCAGAGACAGAGAGTTGAATTTGCGCACTGATCAGTCGACGCCTGCTCTTCAGATAATGCCCTGTCATCAAAACACAAGCCGAGAGCACAGATCAGTGTGTGTGAGTCTTCTGTCAGTCTGTCCCTCTTGTAACGTTAGAAGCGGCCGTTTAATTCGCTACGAGATCGCCAGAACGAGTATCCGGAGTCAGGAGACACCAGGCATCACAACAACTCCGTAAAGTGCGGCAGCTGTGTACATAGTGTCAAGTCACAGTTTACAGGACTGTTTGGACTAAGGATGGCTAATGTAGACAGCTAGTGTCAATTTTACTGTTTGACTGAAGGGAAAAAAAACTTTGCATGTTTAGTTTGAGTGTCACAATGTAGGTATTTCACACATTGTGGGGGGAAAAATACTGGATGTATTGCCCAGCCCTACTACTGTACGTCAGAGTACATCAGTTTATGTACAGTTCATGCCTTAAATATTGGTAATAAATTGATAATATTTCCCATATTTTCTCTATGCGACTAAACGGGCACCCACTGCAATAGGACAAAAATTTTAAAATGTCATTATTCCATGTTAAATGAAATAGGTAGGTTGTCTCAGTTGATTTGTTTTGTTGGAAAATTAATGAAAAGCCCACACATCCCTCTTTCGCTATTTGAGCTGCGGAAACACCACAGCAATGGCAAGAGGGAATTAAATTTTTTAGGTCATGGAAATGCTTTACCGTGGAATTTCACATCAGGTGCTGCTGGCAGGCTGCAGTCGAAGGCCCGAGCAGGCTCGGCCATTCCTGCCATCCGCTCCCTGCGATCCCCTCTGGCAGTCTTGCGCGTGCATTCTTGACGTCCTTCCCCAGAACACTTCACACATCCGCACAGCACAGCAAACATCTGCGCAAGCCTCCCAAGCATCTGCTGTCCACTCAGGCTGGCAGACATGTCTCCAACATCATTATGCACAGCACAACACAGCAGGCTTTGATGGCAGTAGCACAGTTACTTGTGGTACAGGGCTGTAATTGACCTGTCTTCCTCTGTAGTGTTAGTGTTCTCAACCTCTAAAACTTGGGTGGCCTTTCATTAAAAGCCAACCTCAAAATAGGATGTCATGTTGTTGAATTTAAGATGTGCACACTCAAATATTGCACATCACATTTCATTCATCTAGTTATACAAAATCCTTACTGTGGAGTCATGTCAAACTGGAGAGTTAGGTGCCAGCGCACATTTGAACTTGAAATATTATACATCAGATAACCACACAGTGTCAAACCACTGTCTAGCACAGCTACAAACCTAGCTGCAAACTTAGAAACATATGTGTCGCATTCTTTTTTTATAAGAGCAAGCTTTATAAGGGTAAATGAAATCATCTGGTCAAAAAGTTTAAAAAACATTTCTTGAGAGGAAATGATAAGGATGAGATGTAGTTTCAGTTAGCATTAGTAGTTTGAAAAAAAAAAAAGTGTTAGTCTGGCTGAATGTCAGCAGAAAACAGGAAAGATCTGAAAGCGCTGCTATACATCTGTAGGAATCCCTCTGCATCTAAATTACATTTTCACGTTGTAAAATGTAGATGTTGGGTATATTTACAATAACTAATGTTGCCTGTGACACTTGTTTGTCAAATTCAGCACCCTCATATACATTCTTTGATTGTTCACTATGGTTACTCCTCAGATCTGTGGCTAATGCGTGTATAGTACCATTTTTTTTTTTTCATATGTGCTACTCAGTTGGCAGTTTATTAGATGCACAGAGATAGAAATGATACACCCTTACAGAAGGTGTGATGTTCGGCTGTTGTTGCAGATGTTAATTCCACTTTACGGTCATTTTCGAGGCTGCAGTTTGTGGCATTTTCAAATTGTATTCCTTCATAGTGACAGATGCTTGTTATGCTTCATGCATCAAAGAGTAGGACTACACCTCTCAGAATACAATTCATCAGCTCCACAAACTACCGCCTCCAAAGTAAACGTTAAGTTGAACCAACGCCTCTCTAAAACCTGAACATCATAACGTTTATTTAAGAAGGATTTAAAGCAGGACTGGTGGATTTAACTGCACTAGTGTTAGCCACTGAGTGTATATCCTTGGTTCCAACTGAAGAAAGCATGTGGGAGTGTAGCTGAGACAGCGCTGAGCAGGTTGCTCATTTGAGAGACAGGTGGCATAATATCACAGACCTTCAGCTACCCTCTGATGATTCAGTCAAATCCAACCCCAGGTCCAAATGCAAAACAATAAATAAAAAAATGCAATTCCTCTGACATGGACTCTAACTGCAACATTGTGGTTTACATTTCTCCCAGTTCACGTGACTCCTGTAGCAGCAGTAAAACCACAGCACTAATTTCATGTCATGTATAGGTTTGTGATGTGCCCAGGACCTCTCTCTCTCTCTCTCTCTCTCTCTCTCTCTCTCTCTCTCTCTCTCTCTCTCTCTCTCTCTCTCTCTCTCTCTCTCTCTCTCTCTCTCTCTCTCTCTCTCTCACTCTCACTGTCTCACTCTCAGCTACTTTGTAGCTGCAGCTAATATGAAATCTTCCCTTTTTTTTTTTTTTGGCAAAACAATCATGATATTTAGTAATTTTCATTTCATTGTACGCAGTTTTACAACCTCCAGCTGCACGTGTGCTCGCATGACACACACACACACACACACACATACACAGAGTCGCGTCCGGCTATACTAATGCATTTAGAATGGCTTTTGACTGGGCCTAACTAAAAATCAATCCTGCTCCTCCTCGTCCCGTCACTGCTAATGCTCTTAATGTTGTCAAGGCCATCATGTTTTGCATCCATTTTAGTTGTGCCATTAATGCTGCTCTGAGTGCTCCACAGTGTTACTGCACCTAACTTCTGGTTTGTGTTGGCTTGTTGTCATGTGTGTGCTTGTCTTTGAGGCTAAATGCTAAATTCATTAACTTGATAGGATATTCTTGTTTGCTTTGGGCAAATAGAGAAAGATACAATTTCAAATAATTGTACTAGTTTTGAATGAAGTCACCTAGTTTTTTGACTGCTGTCGGTCTGAAAAGGTACCGGAAACTCGCACCATGTGTGTGACTAAAGTGAATAGATTAAACAGATTAAACTATAATGCTTGTTTTGTTTTGTTTCCTTAAACACATTTTCTTACAGGGTAAAGCTCACCGAGACAAGCAGCTGGTCTACCTGAAAGATCACCTAGACAAATACTACCACAGCCGCGACAGGAAGTGGATAGTGCTGTTTCCTGAGGGAGGCTTCCTGCGTAAGCGGCGGGAAACCAGCCAATTGTTTGCCAAGAAGCACACTCTCCCCCACCTGACCCACGTCACGTTGCCTCGTCTCGGGGCCACCCAGGTTATCCTGAAAACCCTGTCAGCCCAGCAGGAGAACGGCAGCGTGGGCAGCGAGACTGGGACCACTAACCAGACAGGTAACAAAAAAACACTTGTGCAGTCTTATGTTTCCCAAATCTTTTCACATGAATATTTATGAGATCAGTTTGGATCCATCACATTTATTCTTGTACTGATTTGTGTATTACAGTATATTTTCTTTTTATTCATTCATTTATTTGTTTGTTAATTTTACGCCTTGGGTAGTGACATTCAGCTAATCTCCCCGGCTGTACTGTACTGTACTGTATTTCGATTGCATTGTCTGCACCTTAAATCCCAAGGCCACAATCTTCCCTCCAAGTTAAGCTTCAGTATGTTTTCCCTGGCTGTAAATGAGATCCATCCTTTCAAGAAACATAACTTCTATAGAAATCAATTTAGCTTTTCTTAAAAATGTTATTTTAATCCCTTTGCCCTGAAACTGAGACCTCAGTCACGAATAAATACATAAATGAGTCTGTAGACCAGTCCAGAATGCCTCCTTTTGGATTTTAGTCTCATGAACATCTCCCCTGGGCCACATCACATGTTAAAATGAGCCAATAGTGCTTGCTACCACACTTCAGAAGGCCACTTCCTGATGTCTTTGATGTTGAGGGAAAACATTTTCAAATGATCTGGAATCTGTTTTCTGATTTGCCGTCATTTGGAAATGTTAAATGGATTTTGAGTATATTGTATTAGGCCTTTTGATTTGCTGATCATGGGATTGAATTTGAAGCTTTATGCGTCTCAAAGAGTAGGATGCTGTTTTCAGGGGTAAGTCTGGCAGAAGCTACATATTTTCTTTCTTCCTTTACATCACAGTCATACGTGAACTCTCCCGCCGCACAGTGTACACTAGATCAAATACAGTCTTATGCTGGCGAGAAGGTCAGGGATGGAGCATGCTTCAAACATGAAGTATTAAATCATCACCTCTGTGCACCACTGTCCTCTGGGAGCATTGTTTTAAATGAAAGGTGACTGGTGGTAAAGATTGCCAGGAGAGGAAAGGGGTGACGTGCACAGAGGTGCCAGAAATTGCATCAAGGTCCTTGAAACCCCAGTGGTTATTTGCAGGAGAGTAATTTTTCTGTCCAGAGACCAGCCCTAAATACAGCCAGGAAGATAACTCTGCAATTAACAACCTATGAGAGGGAAATTTCTTTTTTGGACACTTTTATTTTCAAATATTTTACAACAGAAAAGTAGAAAAGAAACCTCAGCAAAACACAGAAACCTGAAAAGTGGCTTAAGCATTTATTAGTCTACTGTCTGTATGTCCATATTGCCTTTAGAAAGATTCTCTACATAGATTTAGATAGATCTTTGAGGTAGATAATTGACCAATCACAATCAAGATTTCAAAAAAGCTGTGTAATAATGGAAAAGTAGTTTTACTCACATTACTATTACTATTAAGCAGATTTACTCAGTAATGTGGTTGTTAGAACCATCCCCAGCACAAAGCACAGCGTTAAAACGGCCATAAACGTACCTGTCAATGAGTCCCTCATGCCCGCGCACACTGCACCCCCAGTTTACCCAGCTGACTCTCCTGGCTTTGGTTCAAAATCCATTTTAAGAGTGTGCTGTGTTAATAGTAATTTGGAGCGAGTTTGGGGCAAGCGTTATTGAGATTGTGGCTCAGGGGCTTTAGCCCTTCACAAGTTTGCTAACACAGCGCTGTGTCCTACACCCTCAGCACTAACGGCCAGATTCCCTCAGTTTATCCCTCTGCAGGACGGGCCGTCAAACCAAAGGAGGAGCATCTCTTAGTCGGCCCCCGTAAAAATCTAGATGAAGACGAGCACAGCTTCATTTATGAGCTGTATGGGCACGTTTTAGTTTTGGCTTTTTTGTTAGCTTTGCACAAAATCCTTAAACATCTCATCGGTGTCAACAAACACTGACAGCAGAGGTTTTGTTCATGACCTCTGGCAGGAAGGGGATTTTTAAACATTTTAGGGTTGAAGACATGTCAATCCTTTTCATGTCTAATCGCATATTGTATTTTTCCCTGCTTTTGTATACTGTAGTTCCACTTCATATCCCAGTGCTTTATCTCCCTGTGTCCTTTCCTCTGTTCTAGCCGCTCTGGAGGAGGGGAAGCTGGTTGCTGCAGTAGGGCTTGTCCTTCCACTTGAATCTAGCTAATGGCATTAAAACCTAGGGCAAAGGAAAAAAACACACATACCCAGAAGAGCACTATGTCCCTCACTATCTTGTGCTGTGTATGCGTGTGTGCGTGTGCCTGGCTGATCAAAGACACAGCTCTGTCTCCCTCTGACCCTCCCTGATGCTCTGCAGAGGTGCCCAGAGCTTGCTGACTCACTCAGAGACAAATGGGCCTCTTGGAGAAAATAGGATTTGATGTAAATGTGTGTGCCGTTGTGTATCAGCCATGTAATGTCAACTGGGCTAAATACACTGCTCAGTGTAGATGCAAAGCACATGGGTCACTGGTCACCATTGTAGTTCACAGCCCGCAGAAAGGGCTCCTTGTGCAGCTAAGACTGATAACGTTTATGTGTTATAAAACAGTATTTACAGTTGGCAGGTACGCAAAGTTCACAACGGTGAGTCATTTAGGCTGAGAGTAGAGCACCATGTGACCCAAGGGTAAATGTGTTTCATAGTACCAACCAATCAGGAGCAGTTTTTCTCAACATTTTAGTCAGTGGGAGGGACAGGTGGGGGTTTCAAGAGTTGTAATTGGCCTGCACAGTGGCCTGACACAGAGCCAGATATCTGGCAGTGTATTTCCTTCCTCTAACTGTTTACAGAAGGACGGGGCCTCTCTGGTGTCATTTTAAATTACCACGGCTGCTGTTATTACAGTATTGTTTGTCACAGCGTATAGGGCACCACTGAAACCTTGGCTCAGGGCCTCGTTCTTTGGCTGGCCGCTCACGGGAGACGATGGCTGCCTTTCAGCACACTTGGACAGAGATCTAGATCCAATTACCCACACAGGGATAGCTGTGGTGTTAGCCATTCAGCCATTCCCATCAATACCAAGGATGCCTATCGAGTCACTTTAACATCAGTATAAATGAGGTAGCAGCCTGTGCCTCAGCTGCTTTTTTTTTTTTTTTTTTTTACTTAATCTTGTGTTTTCTGAAACCAGTTTACTGCTAAGTAGATGGAGGTGTACATTTTTAAAGCTCTTGTCTCATTCATGTTCTTCTGCCCTCTTCGATGAAGGCACTAGCTACACAGCGAGCTAAACACACACAACAAATTCAATGATAATTGATAGTGACAAATCAGAATAAACCTATTCTATACTATAAACCAGAGCTTGACCAAAGGAAGAGTTTATTAGTACAGGGACGAGGACAGCAGTGTGACCTGTGTCACAGTTAAAGAGCAATATGAGGTCATCATAAGAAGTATAAGATAGAAAATCATTTACAAAACAAAAAGTATAAGTTATAAAATACATTAGCTAGCCCAACAGTAATTGATACTGACTTCACATTAGCCTCAGCTAGCTAGTTTGCTAGCTCTGGTGGCTCATGCTAAACTGATCACAGCTAAACTAAATTAACAAACAATCAACAATCACAACAGCTTTGATGAAGACTACCAAAGATAAAGGCCCGACAGAGAGAAGATACAGTAAAAGATGGTTGTCAATATTTACTCATTTACAGAGCAGACAAAAAGGCGGCTGTAACAATGGCGGTTAAACTGTAACCTCCATGGGACTGTGTGGTACAGGTTGCTGTAGCAACAGAATGTTAATGTGACAACAACAGTGGTGACAGAGTACATGAGTTTGGTGAGTTCAAGTTAAGCAAAATTCAGACCAAAGATTTGTGACGAGGAGAGCTGAAATTTATACCTACCTGAAACCTGCCAGTTTACACCAATGTGGCTTTCCAGGCTTTTTTTTTTTTTTTTTTTTTTTGTAGCGTCTTAAAATATGACCGAGCTTTGCCTTGTCTCACTGGCTCGGCATGTTTACCCTGCATAAAGAAGCCAGTGTGCTCAGAGGGTGAAGTGCTTGCTGCACAGTAACAGCAGCCTGGGCTGTGACATTAGTCAAGCAGTCAAATATGCCGCATTGCTTCACATCAACCTCATTTTGGAGTTGTTAGCACTGACTGAGGCCGCTTGTGTCTTTTCCTTTACGTCTGACAAGCTTGTCCAGCTTAAAGGAGCGTTTAGTTAATGCACTTGTTTGCTGTCAAAGCCCACAGTCAGGTGTTAAGGGTCGCTATTGGTTTCATACCTGTGCGTTCAGTACAAAGACAGGTGCGTTTAGATCAGCTTAGTTTTAATTCTGGATGCACAGGGAAACAGTTTCTTTCAGAAGTGAAGAAATATTTTCAACAATGTTATTGTGGTGGATTAAGTCTTTCTCAAGATTCAGCACCCCCTATATAGTGACACTCATTGACACACAGTGGAAACCCTTATTGTCAAAGCCACAGCATACGTCACACACACACAAGCGATGTTTGAGTCGACTTCAGTCAATTGAGAGTCAGTCTTATCATACACCTCCTTTCATTTATTAATTTTCTTATTTGCAGTGGCTCACCCCAAATGATGTACATAAAACATCCATGACAAATGTTTTATCAGTGTTAAGCGTTTCCTCTCCCATCTGCTGTCCTTCGTTCCTAACTCACTACTTTCTTCAGCCTTTTCCCACCTGTCTTCCTTCCCGTCTTCCCTGTCTCACTCTGCCATAAATGCAGGGTGAGAAATTTAAGGTCCACCAGGCTTTCATGATGTCCACTTTTTGTGATCATCTGTTGGTAAAATGCAATCGTATCAAAAATTAGCATTTGAGGTGAAAATATTTCTTTTACTGTGACTCATAAATGTAGCTGCCCGCCAAGTTCTGTCAAGTTATATGGCTTAAGCTGCTAAGACTGTTTTCCACCAGTCGGTGTGGCAGATAGCCAGTCTTCATTTGGCTGCACTTCTGTCATATAAAAATCTCCAGGGACACCTAGTAGTTAAAGATACTTTCCTTTAGCTGGTTGACCAGGATTCAGACTCTGTGATGGTGAGTGTCTGATCTATGGTCATGTTATTGAATCTCTTCCAGCTGTGGGGCTTCTGTGATGTTTGTCCTTGTTGGTTGTGGGCGAACAAGGCAGCCTTCACTGTGTGAAGATGAGATTTGTGTATTTCAAATGTGTCCTTACTCCATCCCTGTACTTGTGCTTCTTCCATGACAGGTAATAAACGTAAAGGCCTGCAGTGGGTAATAGACGTGACCATAGCTTACCCCAAAGCCAGACCCATGGACATCCAGACCTGGATCTTTGGCTACAGGCCACCTACAGTCACACATGTCCACTACAGGTAAGAACAAAATGTTGGTCATTACATTCAACTGTAACATTAGTATTAGTAACCGAACCTATTTTTCAAAACTGTATGTGGTTATTCACATAAGAGGAGAACACAAGGACCATTTTTACTCTGCAAATTTGTTATGCAGCCAACATGCAAAGAAAACTGCATCCCATGAAAATGTACCACATTACATCATGAAACCAGTTCATGTTTCATGTTTGTAGTTTTTGTATCCGTAATGCATTTTTAGCATTTTAGATTAGTGTTGGAACTTCAGTTCATTATTGCTAGTAAACTGTGTGTTTTAAAACTGACAGCACAGTTGCTTGGGGCCATTTGCTCCTGTCAGTTGTCAAATCCCTCCCCATGTCACAACAACAAACCAGGGAAAAATATGAATACTTCTTTCTTAAGAGGAATCTGTATTACCAGAGAGTCACATCACAGGCCTATAATAGAGTTACAGGTTACTCGGGTTCGACTTTGAGACTCTGCACTATTCATGCACCTCAAGTTAGCAGCGTTTACTTATATTGAGGGAGAACTTGCGTTCTCTCCACCCATGGAGATTTCACTGCAAAAAACTAACTACATGGAAACTCCACCTGGCCCCTTTTTTTAAAGAGTTTCAAGATGCGTTCACGTGTGGCAATACATTGTTATGTGTTCGCCATCATGTCATCATGTCATCTCACAATTGCTTGCTTTTCCTCTGTGCTGATTGTAGGCAGACACGGCTAAGGCTTTTTGCATCATCATGAAATGTCAGGTCGGACATTGCACAAATGTAATGGCATGTTTGTTCATTTACCGAGTCACTGCTGGGATACAGAAATAATCCAATTTAAAGAAGATGGCAAACATGGAGGATTTATCGATTTTCTTTGTCATATATGATAGTTAACTACATCGTTTTTTTGGTTTTCGACTGTTGGTTGGACAAAACAAGCAATCTGAAGATGTCCCTTTGGGCTCTGGGAAATTATGGCCATTTTTCATATTTTACAGGCAGAGCAATTAAGAAAATGAGAGGCAGATGTATCACAAATGAAAGTGATTGTTAACTTCAGACTTGTGTGGTTTTGTTTGTGTAGTTCCACTGCACCTGTCCAAGTGGTGAATGTACAACAGAAAACGAATATACATTTTAGTTGGTGATTTCACAGTGTAGCCTTATTGGCTTTCAAAGGCCATGTTGACTAGGAATGAGACAATTTGGAAAAACAAAAAAGCTGATGGTAATACCAAGTAAGCACATCTATCATGCTGTATTCAGTGGCTAAGAGTATCACAGCTCTTATGCAAAGCAGAGCCAATACATTTGCCCCTCCATATTGTCCTGCTGTCAGTGCCCTCCAGGTTCCCCTCTGAAGCTAATCCGCCCACTCGAGGAAATGATGAAGGTGAGCCAGGATTAGATTTTCTGTAGACTCACTTCAAGATAAATGTGGCCCTCTGTGCATTGTCTTGACAGGGTAGCTCAAGCAGAAGTCATCTTGACCCTTAAGGTTTTCCCTTGCCCCCGAACAACCTCCTTACATAGCTTGTGTGGGTGTGTGTGGGTGTGTGTGGGTGTGTGTGTGTGTGTGTGTGTGTTTGCGCTCACCTCTGTGTGCAGGGTGGGATGGGCTAAAGTAAAAGCTGATTTATGAACCCTGGCTCACCAGCCCCCTCTCCGGAGGCTTCTCTGCCCACTTGGACTAAAGCTAAGGACTCATTAAGTCTGTAATTAGACGAGCAGAGGATGCACTAGTCCCACCCCACCTCTGGGACTCTCTAATCAGCCATTGACACAATCAGCTTCCCTCGCTTGGTCAGCAGCTCTGCAGTTTGGGGACGGACAGGGAGGCACCCAACCAAGCTAAAGGCACAGCTGTTCCTGTTACAAGTGTGTGCACAGCGGTCCTGCCGTGTATCCGACACTGATCATACAGACGGTGGACTCATGCTGGTACAGGTGTAGAGTCACCGACAGGATTAATCAAGAGGACACTGTGGGGGGGCGAGCAATATGATGCACTTTGGTGCTGCAGATAGGACAGGGAGCTAGATCAGTGTGCCAACCTACAACAGTGTTGTACAATTTCTACAATGAGTAGACGCAACATTTTTTTCACCCACCTACAAATAGAAAATACATGAATATATCATGGACTTAATCAACACTTAATAGCAAAGCTTTTATGCTCAGGCATTATCAGAGCAACAGTCAAAGAAGTCAGTTTAATTGACCATTCACGACATCATCATTCATATCATCAACATCGCCAACTTAACAAGAATATCATAAAATGTGTTTTTGAGAAGAAATGAAAGGGTCTCATTGTTTTGAGACTCTGCATTACCTACTTGATCTGAAAGTTTGTCTCTTTCAGTACAACAACGGGGTAAAAAAAAAAAAAAGCAGTTTACTTCAGACTTGGTAGGTCAAGGATGTTGAGTTCTCAGGGGAAGTCAGTGAATTTTACAAATGGGTCATTTCACTAAAATATACTGCTCTTGCACAAATCGAACAAAAAAGAACCAACTCAGTGTCAAAATCTTACCCCGTGTGATGGAATAGAAATTTAACATATAGCTTTTAATAGTGTTGCGATTCCTTGGAAGCCGCAAATCAAACTAAAATGAGCCTGATTGAACCACTTTAATAATACCGCAATAACAATAAAGTCATGAAGCTTTTGTACCAGGAATTTTATGGAAACCCAGGTTCCTGTTCGGATTGTCATGACAGCAGCCTGAGAAATGTGATATTCATGCTGACATGGGAATCATGAGGAGAAAAGCTTCCCTGTCTTAGAGGGTGTTTCAAAGTGCGTCACGCCTCCAGATCGCCTTAGATTGTTTTAATACTATTATGAAAACTTCAGAGTTGACAGTGTTATCAGAAAACATGCAGAAAAGAGACTCCGTGATGCCAAGCTGAGTGTCAGCCGCTGGCCCTTATCGGTGATTCAGCATGTTGAGTCTGCAGACTGGAGGCTGTCTGGATGAGAGCTCGCTGACTGGCCGTTCAGCTTAGCAAATCGGTGATTTCACCCATTTAGTGAGGTGTCTCCTTATTTTTTGCATCCGCCTCTTCTTTCGTTGTTCGACAAGAAGATGACCAAAGGCGTTTTTAACCAGATTCCACAATAGCATGAAAATGGTTTGTATTTTGTCCGTTTATCTTTCTGAGATGCTTGTAATTGTGTGTTTATCAGTAACACAGACCGCTGTCGAGTTATTCCCTCTCCCTCACAGGCACTGGATGTTGATGCGTGTCAGCTGTTAGCTAGACGTCAACTGTAGTCCTTGTGGTGCGTTCAAGTCATGCAGTTTTAATAGAAGACATGAGGCGTTTGATTCTTTTCGTCGTGTTGGTGCATCAGGGCCCTAAATCCGGCGGCTGCAGCCCGCCTGTTTTTTATGTGAGCTGACCTTGATAATAGACTGCCGTCCTCCTCCTGTGTTATCGTTTTACGGGGCTGTATAGATTACCACTACGCCTGAGCCTCAGAACAGGCAGCCGAGAATTGGGTAATATTCTAGATGAATCCACGCTGAGTGCTCTGCACTTTTTTTTTTTTTTTTAATCCTTCCACCTCCCTCGTTCTCTCGCTGCCTCCAGTCCTCACCCCTCAGCCCCACCCTCGCTCGCTGTGTCTCCTGCCCTCTCCCCATATAATCTCAGTCTTCCAGATTGCAGCATCATAAGCCCTCTGTGAATGGCAGATGGGAGAGCTAGGTGGGCGTACAGAGGCCTAGCGAGGGCAGTAGTGGGTGTTAAATACGTTGAAATCCTTTTTCTTTTAAATGCACCTTCTTCTCTCTTTTTTTTTGCGGCTGTGTGCATTCCTGAATGCTGCTGTTTGAAAATATCTGAAAGGTGACATGATTTATGGAGTCTGAGCCTGCCTGGTCATCACATGGATGCTTTCGAGCTGCACACCTGGTTTTCTCTCTGAGACAAGGCACTCACGCAGAATTGTCGACTTTGCAGCTGTGTGGCTTTCTTAAGATATATGTGGCAGTTTTTTTTTTAATCCCCTAAGCACTTTGTAAAATGGCTGCAGAGATTTAAATCAGACTCTACATTTCCTCCTCCTTTTTACTAATTTTGCATTTATTCATTCAACACTCCACTTAGGATCAATATCTCTTACCCCTGTGTTTTACCTGCGCGTGTAATGAGTGCTTTGGTGATTAGAGACGGTGTCTTGGGATAATGAATGAGTAGAGGGAATTTTTTTTTTTCTTTCGAAGCTTAGGGTCTTAAAAGGACACTTGTCGCCATAGAAACCCATTAAAGGAGTCATCATCCCCCACGCTTATACCCTTCATTCGACGGAGAATCCTCCTCCAAGAGGTGTCAGAGTTCAAAGCTCATCGACAGGGTGGAGGACATCTGAAATTAGGTTCCTCAAACAAAAAGCCGTAGAAGCCGTAAATCTATATATATCTGTATCACAATGAATTGTTGGTATGTACTGATGGATAGTACAGAAAAACAATGTGATACAATAGTAAATGATTCTAGGCCATGTTCTTCTTACTGGGTTTACATCATGCTTTAATACTTTGGCTAGTATGATTGTGAAACGGTTATTAAATTATGTGGTGTTTAAAAAGGCCCTAAGAAGTCTTGCATGTAAGGAGCATTTAGTTTTTGTCAGTAAGTAAAAATAGTAGTACCTCGGTGTAAAAGTACTCCATTACAAGTAAAAGTCCTGCCTTGTTTGTCTCAGTTTGTCTTTGGGAGCAGCGTCCTACCTCTGTACAGTTAAACTGACCTCGAATGCACTCCCTGATAAACGGCAGGGTGTGCTGATATCTGTGTGACTGTGAAGTTAGTTCAGGCCACGTTGTCCATATCCACCTGTGACAGTGGCCGCTTTATGGCCCCTTGCTTCTGACCTCTGCACTGATAAGAGGCCGATGCTCCCATGCTAAGCTATCATTAACCCCCACACTGTTCCTCCCTCACCCTCCCATCTCTGTCCCGTGTCTTCAAATGACAACAGCAGCACTCTGTCGGAGGTGCACTGTCACAGCGACGAGGTTAAAGTGTGCTGTTGCCACGTCGACACAGATCAGGTGGGGGTAAGGGGAACAAACGCGTGGCAGCTGTTTCTGGTTACTCAGATTCAAAGCAGGTTTTAAGGTGACTTTCACACCTGTAGTTCAGTTCAGTTGGTCCAGACCAAGTGGAGAGTAAAGATGCAACATTCCTCTTAAGTTCTTGCCCATTTTGTGTCCACACTCATGAACGTGGTGAGGTAAATCAAAATCTGGTGACTGACAGCAGGTCTTGCAACACTGCAGCATATTATATAATGAATAATGGCTTTTCCATATAATCAGACTTGTTCTTAAGTTTGTTGATATAATATCACAACATCAAACGGCAAATGAGGACAGAGATGCGACTTTCCCATCTACTTTGGAGCTAGCTGTGCATTAGGACTGTGTTCTCCCCCCAAGACTTGTTTTACATGAAACTAATTACCTGCACACACAAGTGGATTATTTTGAAGTCGTGGTAAGCTTCATGAGAAGACTTACAAATCAGTGGCTTTGTTTACATGCACACTGGAATCACAGTTTCGAGTCTGATCCTGGTTTTGATCATGTTCTGGTCCTGGATGTCATTTCAGGTTGTCGATCACATCAATTGACAGCATATATTTGTGACTGATTTTCTGACTTCAGATCTTATCCGGGTTTTTCCCAAACCAGGATATGATAATTACACACTCTGAGCTGAGGAACTATCAGCTGTTTCTTTGATCAACACACCCTCGCCAAAAGTACTGTGTAGTAATGTGACAAGAATTGGCACCATTATCTTTATTCAATACATTTTGCCTAAAGTATGTACTGCTTTTTTTTAAGTAGTGGTCACTGCTGCAAGAATACCTTGTTTGATGAAGTTAGCGAGCTTGCATGTCGAAGCATCCAGATAAGAGAAAGTATCAGTTGGTCTGCCTACTTCTACCTCGCCTTAAGGTTTTAGTGCTTAATCTTTTTCTTCTGAATAGGTTTTTATGTGAACAGAAAATAGTCCTATGTGTGAACATTTTGGCAATTTTCGCAACTTTTCTCCCCCTGGTCAAGCACTTTTCTTTCTTAAAAAATATGCTGGTGAAGATTCTGTCGTGTCCATTGTTCTGCACCAAACCATTTCCTGGAAATATCGTCCGCCTTGAGCCAAAGAGGAAGCAGATTAAAGACTAAATGGAGCAATTAAAGAGCCGACTCCTACCGTCCCTCAACTTCTCTCTGATTGTAGATAAGCGCTTGGCATTCAGCAAGAGCCCTTAAGAGTCATGTGGAGTGTGTGGTTTACTGGGTAAAATCACACAAGGGAACCTTCGTCATAATTGATGTAGCACAAACTCTGCAAAACCTGTATACTGTTTTCTTTTATCATATTGTTTAATGGTTGCTTTAGCTGGTAAAACTGACCCTGACTCCACAGGAGGAGTGAGAGGAAGAACTCAAAGGCAGATTGGGATTTAGAGCTTCTCTGCACATAGATGAAGACCCTTAACTAGAAAGAGGCAGGGAGTAGGACAGGAGACTTTTTTTTTCCCCTTGTTTTGGTCCCCAAGCTACGCTGTTCACTAATCTCAATATTCACCTTTTGCAACATTGTGCCCAAGAGCAGGTCTCCCAGGGCACCTCTTTGTTTCTCAAGCTTTCGCAGCCAGAGAGATTTAAGGCCGTATAGAGTCCCTAAACAATGAGTGGCTACCCTCCGAAGAGGCTTGTTGAGTGGACAGACTTTTCCAGCAACAGTCCAAATTTAATTAGCTTCCTAGCCTTGTTAGAAGGGGAAACAATATCTCAAGAATAAGAGCAGGCAGAAACTAAACTGCTCAAACAAGGCAGTAAATGTGAAGGATCCAAAGCTTCTGACTTGCACGGTGTTTTAACCAAATTTATCTGTCTTCTAATGAATAAACACATATGCAACTGTCCAGGGAACTATATTTGAATTGGTTTGTAATTTGTTCAGTATATATTTTCCATAAAATAACAACCACAAGTATTTTAAATCTGATGTTGAAGGTTATTGATGGGAGAAACTGCAGCTCTCTCACAGCTGTCTGTCCGTGCACCAGGGTGTCAGGTTAACACGGAGGTCGGTGCCAAGTGGGTTAGGGTGGAAATGAGAGTGCAGCCATGGCCCCATGCCACCACATCACCACCAGCTCCTCACCACCACCACCACCACCACCGCTGTACACTGTCACACCAGCCGCTGCACCTCCCTGCACACAAAACACAAATACTGCCATACTCTGTTTCTTTTCTCTCAGCACAATATTGGCTATACAGCGCAATGTTTCCATTTTTCACACTACAGCAGAGCATAGCTGGCGTCTGCTTGGCACGTCCATGCAGTCGGCGCTCATTGTAACCGTGCAACCTCCAGGCTAGATGGTGCACTGATTGATTATAGTCTGTTTGTTTTCTGTTAGCCAAAACTGATGTTGACCGCAGCTTGAACTTTTGTACTGGTGCGTCAAAGACAACCAGACAAATGCCACAAACGGTAGTTTAACAAAGATCTGAATTGACTGTTGGCAGAACCCGTTTTATTTTCTTATCTATTACATCCTATAGGCCACAGTGTCTTTCACCTGCACATATTTTCAGCGTACTTTCTTAACATACAAAGAAAGCAGAAACTGTGTGCCTTCAGGGCTTAAAAAGAAAGGATGACAACCTCGTATTCTTCTGGGGCAAACATGTTTATGAAGTCAACTGTAAGGTGATTAAAAGCAATAAATGTGTTTTTATGAAATATTCAGTAAGCCCTGTTCTAAAATCATTCAGCTCTGCATATAGATCCCTCTAAGGTTGACTCTACATAAAGTTGGATATGCTGATAAAAAACTCATGATGGGAAAAATCATGGGAACTCAAACTTTAATTTAAAAAAAATCTGAACATTAACACCAGTGCAACAGTTACAGAAATGAAATAAACCATTTAGATCCTCTATTAATCGTTTCAGTCTTTGTTCAGGCACAAATTCCAAACTTTTGCTCATTCCACCTTCTCCAATGTGAAGATTAGATTTTTTTTGGTTGGTTTTAGCCTTAAGCTAAAATGGTCCGTGGGACTGGAGCAAGACAGTGTGATTGATAGCGGCCTAAATGTAGAGTCAGGTGTTTTCAGGGCAGGAAATGAACCCTGTGAACTTCCCACATGCTGGTTTATTTTGGCTGAGAGTGCTTAGTCTGAA
This sequence comes from Pempheris klunzingeri, assembly GCF_042242105.1. Classification (NCBI taxonomy): domain Eukaryota; kingdom Metazoa; phylum Chordata; class Actinopteri; order Acropomatiformes; family Pempheridae; genus Pempheris; species Pempheris klunzingeri. Next base: position 14,269,744 of record NC_092029.1, on the reverse strand, counting down.
GCCACTCTCACAGATGTGTCTGCAGTCATTGTTTTCCAAGCAAACCTGGCTGTTTAAAGCAGCTGATACAGGGAAGACGCTGCGTGCCATCTAAGCCTGTTGTGTTTATTCGCGTCTTTCAACCTCAGTTGTCCTCTGCGGCCAGACGACAAAAGATCCTGATTTGTGCATAAATATTTCAGCTGCGGGAAAGTGCCGTGGCAGCCACCTGCTACCCGCGGCCCTAAACGCTCAAACCTTCCGATAAGTGGCCCAAGCCGGTTCCTGTTCTCCTCTTCCAGGATTACAGAGCTATCAGCTTACATTTAAGAGTAGAGAGGGCCTTCGGCAGGCAGGCTACACTGGAGCAGGTGAGAGACTCTCTCTAGTCTCTCACCTGCCAGTCATTCCTGTGAAAATGCACAATTTTCCAACCTAAAATAGATTCTTTAATGGGAGCCACGTGTACAGCCAAAACCAAAAAATCACCACCTATCACCACAACTACAAAGCAGTTACAGGAAAACACAGCTTTTATTGTTCTAGTGGTGACTTGTTTGATTTATCCTTTGCTTTAATTGCTACTTTCTGTCCACACATTATCGCATCAGCTGTACTATTACGGGGTTGCTGGTGTCTCTATTATTCCCAGCCTCTTTCTGGACTTCTTTTCTCCCTCTGTAGTGCTCAGTGGATCTATCAGCGGTAGTAATGTGTAAGATACCTGATTCCCACAGACACAGTAGGTGAAGCTTTGTGGAGCATCTTGCTTTGGCCTCTAATCACCCTATCTGGTGGCTTCAGCAGCTTAGCTCCAGTTTTGTGCAGCCAGAGCTGCTCAGGGGGCCTGGTGTTGCTGTTAGTTAAAAGCCATTTTATCTTCAGCTTTATTAGGACCTTTTAAAACAGATGAAAGTGGCAAATTTTAGTTTGTTTTATCTTGGATTTAACCAGAGTTTCATGCCAGTAGGGACACAAAAGTTGCTGTACTTCAAGAGGACCTCGTTCAGACTTTCCACAGAGCAACAGCCCACACAGTGAACTGCTGGATAATGAGTAGAAGGGTCTGCTGATATGCACTTCACATATACAGACCTAACGGAAGTCTGTGTTGAATCATCAGCTCCTGTTGTTGTGATCTGTGGAACAAGCAGGCCCAACCCTTTCCTGATTTGGACTTACAGACTGATCCAGTTCAAACCCCAAACAGTTCTTACTGTTGCGAACAACCATCTGCACTCAAACCCTCTGTAACAGAAGCTTTTTACGCCATAAAATTCAAAATATGGACTTGGTGAGAATAGAAATGCTTCACGTAAACCCTGTAATTAGTCTGCTGTGGCTCATTCGCATTCATTTTGTGTTTTCATGACATTCATCAATTTGTTAAGGAGATCATGTGAATACTTTTGTAGAAATTATGGCTGCAGCTCAAGATTATTTTCATTACCAATTACTCATTTGTCTATGACGTGAGAAAATTGAGAAAAGTGCCCATCATAATTTCCCTTGGTGACGTCTTCAAATTCCTTGTTTCATCTGACAATCTGTCCAAAATCTAAAGAGACACAGTTTACAGTAATATAAGACAAAGAAAAGCAGTAAATCCTCCCATATGAGAAGCCGAAAAACAAAAGTTTTTCTTAAAATGTGACGTAATGAACAATATATTGATCCGATTATTTTTCCCACTTTTGATTTTGATTTTAAGTGGTCTAAAATTTAGACAGAAAATGAAGAGCAAACATGCCTCATTTAACCTTATTCAGAATAAACAAACAAACACTCCTGATCATATTTTATTTTCCTAATATTGATATTTTTATTCAAGGGACCATGTGAATAATGCAGCCGCAGTCATAGTGTATAGAAAGAAACATGCCCGTGCTCTTAAAACATGAGACAGCAGTGCTCAGATTGTTCTTAAATACATATTGATCACTTTAGTAATCAATACTCTATCACATATACTTCCCTCTTACCTAGGCTTTCTGCATAGGCGCAGATGTACTCTTACAGTGGACATTATCCGGACGGGAGTATTGAGCAAACGTTGAGTGCAGAGGAAATGCTTGTCTGAGGGAGGAGACTGTAACCTCTATTTGAAGGTGACCAGGAGCTGGATGTGTGGGAGTGCAGCCTACTAGGGACCCCTTCTGGCTAGAAGCAAGATTTCATCAGCACTCTCATCATGGCTTGTAACAGTGACCCTTTTTATAAGCCACCTTCTGATTTCACAATGTCAACCGCTGCATCAGTCATCAGCTTTGTCATTTGTGGTCGTAACCACTCGTTGTTTTGGCAAGCTGGAAATGGTTGATTTAAGAAGTAAGGATGAAAGAATTAGTCGATCGACAGGAAATTAATTGGCAGCTGTTTTGATAATTGAGAAATCGCTTATGTAAATGTGTAATAACAAAGTGCCAAACAGTTCTCTGGTTTGCTCTTTTCTTTCGTCTTCTGTGATGGTAAGGTGAATATTTTGGGGTTTGGGACTGTTGGTTGGACAAGTTCTGACTTTGAGAGTGCAGAAACAGTGCAGACTAATTAAAACAGGCCTCACAACTCTTGCTGTGTTTAACAGCTATCATTGTTTTCAGCAGGATGGTGTCTGAGGCTGTTTCTGGTTTCCTTATTCCTTAATCATGTGACTGGTAAATCATCATGGATACCAAGTAAACAACAACAAAACAAACCTTTTTCTTAAAGAATACTATTTGTAAAATATACAGTTTTGTCATGAATGCCAAAAATATAAACGGCCAAAGATTTAATGTTAGAACCATCTTTTCAGACTTTGTTCTAGCATTCGTCTTAACCCATAAAAATGTTGAATATCAATTTTTCTCATCCCACACAGTATTATTTAAACCCCATTTAAAACAAAATTTAGCTCGTGATGGGCAGTTTTGCTTGAGCTGATGTTTCATAGGCCAAAACACTGAGCAAATAATCGAGAAACTTAACAGTAGATTTGATGATAATAAAAAGGAGCCTTAGTTGCAGCCTTGCTAGTGTCTCATTGTACCCACATGGGCGCCACAGGCACCATAGATGAAAGACGCTGTCTATGATTGCAAAGAACCGAAAACCTAAGCTCTTGTCAGGATTTAATAGTGCTGCTTCTCTCTGGCTTGTTTTTCTTGTTTTTTTTTTTTTCTTCTTTTTTTTACTTCCCACACACTTCTAACCAAAAGCTGTTTTGTGGAGCTCTGTGGCTTGTCTGTCTCCTGTCAGGGCTCTCCCTCAGCACTTCTGTCTCCCTCTGACACTCTGATGAGCCTGCCAGCTAATGAATCCCCAAAACGAGCTGAAGCTACTGCAAACACGCAGAGTGCCGCAATAGATTCCAGGTCGAAACAGACGCCTCCGCTCGGGGGGCCACGGCTGACACCCCGGGTTTGGGCTGCAGCCTCCACAACGGATCAATGCAGACGGTTTCTGCTGAGTTAGACTTCAGTAATCCTTTTCCATGTTTCATCTCACTCCCCGTCTGCCTGTCTCCCTCTTTTCCTTCAGGATGTACCCAATAAAAGAGGTTCCTGTGGAGGCAGAGGCCCTGACTGACTGGCTGTATCAGAGGTTTGTGGAGAAAGAAGAGCTGCTGGCCCACTTCTACGACACAGGTCTGTCTCACCATGTCACTTTGTTAAAGTTTAATCTGAATTCTTCTCACTTTTGTGTAAGGAAATATAAAACCATGCTGCTGTGTCCAAGCTTTTGCCCTCTGGCTGAGTGTTTCCCATGGCAACAGTTGACTGATATTTGAGGGCCTTTGTTGCCAGGAGACACTGTCAACTTCAACAAACTGTATAGTCTGCAAACATTGATTTAAGACTGTTGTTTACCCTTTATTCAGGTTAATGAACCATTGGGAATTTAAAATGCGTTGACTGTCACATCACAACATTCAACATTTGGACCGGTTGTGCTTTTCGTTTGTTTTTTCACTCGAAAAGTGGAAGCTAGTTAGCCTAGCTTGCTGGCGTAGTTTTCACATTAGGACTAAAAATAGACATATTAGTCTTTGTTGTAAATGTGCATACATGCAAAAAACTGATTAGAAACTAGGCTGCCCGCATACATGGCCATGAAATCGGCTTTCTCCTGGAGAAATCTACCAGGGGAGATTATGGAAACGTGCTCCTCCATGATGTTTAAGATATCAGCCCTGAGGCTCACAGCAACATGTGGTCCTGTTACCTCAGTACTCAGTAATCACCCGTTAGACAGACAGGAAGTCAGCGTTCGCGTCATATCATGTTTAGACAGTAGCATGAAATAAATTTGATGCATAAAGGACATCTGTATTTGCATCTTCCTCAACAGGATCATTCCCTATTCAGGAAGGACAGAAGGAGGCTTCTTCCCGGCAGATGACCCTCGACCCCGTGTGGCTGTGTATTATCCAATCTTCTGCTTTCGCCTGCGGCTATGTGTGGTACAGCGCCCTCCAGTACCTCTACTGCTGTTTATTTTGAGTGCGCTGATGAGGCGAGAGTCTTTATCGGACCACTGGAAAAGCCTCAGGATCAGTTGGTGTGTGGCCCAGCGTCATACTCGCCCCTACGATGGATGAATGTACATTTACAACAGTGGAGAGACTTAACAGGCAAACAAAGCATAGGAAGACAAGTACGCACACACACACAGAGATTACAAATACCCATACAAGATGAAATCAGTCACCGGCATAGTTAACTTACACACAACCCTAACACCACACACTCGCTCCAACGGCCTAGCAGAATAATCTCTCGCACTCGTCACGACTCACATTTTGATGTTTACACGTCCTCATACACGTAGACGCTGACACGTACATAACTTTTTATTCAAAGTTAACGAAATGAGGCTCAGGACTCCTCCAGAGGACACTCTGGACCAGACTCTCTCTCTTCCTCTCCTAGGCTTTAGCCGTAGTAGTTTTACAGAGTCTAAAGTGTGCGTGGACGCGCGTGTGAGTGAATATATGTGACTAGAAGCATAATATCTGCCCTTATTCTTCTTCCTGGCGAGAGTTGATGAAGCCCACTGGACCTCTGTTTCAGCCCGCTGACTTGCCGGCTGGCCACACCTTTCCAGAGCGAGCGGCTGTATGAACGTTGAGGCCGCGCTGCCGGCCGCTCCTCTGGCCTTCATTGCACTAAGGATCCATACTGCCCTAACTGCTCCCTGTCCCAGGAAATATTCCTGAGTGGTAGCCGTCAATGTTTTAATTTTATTTGTGTTCTTCCCCTAACCCACGAATCTCCACAACAACGGTCATTGTATTTGTTGTTGATGTCTTTCTGTTGACTTTTTTTGTTTTTTTTCTCTTCTTCCTGTTTCCGCCTGTCTGTTCGAGGCAGTATTCTGAGCTCACTGAGAAAGGGGGATCATGTTTACACTGGCGGCCCTGCTGAAAGCCTAAAGGGATGGCGACCACGATACAGTGCTCAATTAAGGAATCGTTTCTGTGTCAAACGTTGAAGGGAAGAAGAGGAGACAGTGCTGTAGTGCAGATTAAAAAAAAATAAAAAATGAAAAAAGAAGGAAGAAAAAAACAGGAGGCACGCAGGGCACGAATCGCAGGCTGATCACTAAAAAGTAACTCCCTCTTTGTGGATTCCCCTTTTCATCCTCTGCTCTCAAACAAACACACACACACATACACACACACTTGCACAAACAAATACACGTGTGCACACGTAGCCATGTGCAGCTACACGCAGCAGAGTAGACGTCTGTCTCGAAGGATCATCTCAGCCAGCCAGACTGAGAAGGCAGAGACTCTTCTTCCCCCATTGGACTACATAGTTTTACAAATATTCAAGCCATATGCTTAGTGTCGTCGGGGTGGGAAAAAGACATGGAGAAAAAAAAAACAGATTTTTATAGAAAGCTACCCTAATGTTCAGCATTCTAAAATAGAGATTTTGGCTTACAGAACTATAGGTGTCATTACTGTAAATTTACAGCATAACCTGCCTAAGTGAGTGTGTGTGGTTGTCCCCCCCCCCACCCCCACCCTCGCCCATTTTTTGATATATATGATTCATGTCGTGTTGCTCTGTGATGTCAGAGTGTGGCGGCAATCTCGAGTGGTCAAATTTGATTTCATTTTAAATTACACGAACTGTTGTCCTCATGTCATAGTATGTTTAAATCTTGTACATAAAGCTGAGGAAGAGTTTTCATCGTTGGAAATGACTGCGACGTTTCTCTCTTTTTTGGTGCGTGATAATTTCAGAGAATTTTCGTTTAAAATTTCATGAATGTTTTTAAAAATGATGACGAAAGCAAGGATTTTCCCCTCACTTCTCAGTGTTACCCTGTGTTTTAAATTTTTATTTATTTATATGTTGTTTTTTTTTTCTTCCTGAGTTCCTGACCAGGAAGTTGTTGTGCTTCAGGACACTAGAGCTACTGTACGTCCGTGTGCTGGCTGACGCAACATTTACACAGCGACACCCGGGTCCACTTTCTGACTTGTACCATTGTACATTTTTAAGCGATCAGGATTTGGTGGAAAACCTCGACTATCAAGCCTTACCTGAGGTCCTTGTAGTCCACAATCCAAAATAATGCCGTTTCCTCGCGCTCCCTCTGTACGACCGTTTTGGGGTGTTCGTTATAATGATGGTTTCTCGGCGTCGAGCTAAAACTTGGCCCGTGAGGACAAGATCACTCTTCACTGACGAGGGAGATTCTGCCAGGGCCCTGCACTGACGCAGCTGCTCTCCCTAGAATGTACTTGTGTTGTGGTTTTGAAGTCAATGATATGTAATTTGCTACGCCTGCTTTAATTAGGAAAATTATAGAGAAGCAGCTATTATCATTGTCATAAACTAATGCATAAAAGGTGCGTTTTAGTAGTTTGCTGCCCTCCCTGTGTGCCGCTGTGGGTGGAAACTGTGTGAAATGCAAAAAAAAATAAGGGCTACCTGCCTGGGTAGTTAAAACATTTTAAAATCAGGCTGTAAATGTGATTCATCCAGCGGCCCTTTCAGATTCCCCTCCATTGTGAGAGTGACTTGAAATGAAGCTTCATCTTTTTTTTTTTTCTTTTTTGTTTGTTTGTTTGTTTTTCCCACCTTTTTCACTTTTTTTTTTTTTTTTTTTTTTTTTTTTTCTGACCATGTTTCCAAAGAAGGCAGGGAAATGATGTTTTCCTAGATGTGGTTTTAGGAAATAAACACTAGGGATTTAAACAAATTATACTAGAACTGTCTGTAATTTTCCATTTTGTACTTCTCCTTTAATTCCTAGCTACACAGCCATTTTACAACACAAAAGACTTGTGCTGGAATAAAACATCATAAAGATCCTAACAGTGTAACGCTCATCTTTTAACGTGTTTTATGCCAAACACGCATAGCGCTGCATCACAGTGAATGTTGACATAAGAGGACATTTATGGAATTAAACCAGTCTTAAAGGGTTAGTTCAACATTCTGGGAACTATGCTTATTCACTTCACATCTGTCCACTAGTACGACGCTTAAAGCATAAAGAGTAGAAACTGGAACGGCTCGCCTCAGGAAAATTGAAAATGTGAGGAAAAGCAAATATTGCTCTGAGAAAATAGGAACTAGATGAATGAGGAAATTAACGAGATGAAATGGTGAAATATAAATAATAGAGTTTTAATTCATGGTAAAGGAAACACAAAAAGCGTCTTTGATTTTTTTTACTCCATTTCAATAATGAACTAATATTTATTGATGTATTTAGTTATATAATACATGTTTTTGTCACAATTTTTGTCACTTTTGGGGCTCCACATCTCAGCAGGTTATGTACTAAGGAATAGTTCAGTACACAATCCCCCTAATAAATAAATAATAATCACGCAGATATAAAGATTTAACATGTTAACTGAGCTTTAGATGTGTACATTTACTCATGACTACCACTTCTTGCCACTTTACTTCTACTTCACCACAATTAAGAGGCAAATATTGAAGTTACTCAGGGAAAAGCATCATTTCCCACTGGTTTTAAACAGTTCTAATGGATGTTCCCTCCCTCTCGTCTGCCAGTGTAAATGTCGTCTTTTGCATTTTCTCTCTGCCAAGTTACCGGCTGGTCTGGTCTCCAGGTAACCAGAGCCTGTGTTTGCTCAGGTCTGTGCCCGTTGTTTAACTGTGGTGTCAGTCACTGGCTGTTGAAAGTCGCTGGTTTATATTACAGAGCTCTGATTTCAGCCGTGACGGTGGGCTGATGTCTCGCCACTGGACGGCTTGGATGTCTTTACTCTGGCTGATGATCGTTCTCTCCTGTCTGGAGATCCTTTACTTCAGGAAAAGCAGTAATACCTCAATGTAGAAGTAGTAACAGGCCTGCAGTCAAAGTCATGCTGTACTTATTCCACAAGCTAAAAGTACAATATTATCAGCGAAATGTGCTTGAAGTAAAGTACTTGTTTCTTTCATAGTGATATTTACAGTATATTATAGCATTATTGTCACTGATGCTTTAATGTGAGCAGTGTTTTTTTCCATCATTAACTCAGAGCTAAAAATCTTTTTTCAGTGTAATAACATTTCATAATTCAGTTATGCAGGAAAATAAAACTTTAAGGACTCAAATCCAGACTGGAATGATGAGAGGCAGATTCTGTCACTGATCAATGTGTCTTGTGTTATATGCTCATCAAACATTTTGGCATATTGGCAAAGTCATAACTACAGATGTCAGAAAAATGTGGTGATGTAAAATGTATATTTGCCTCTGAATTGTGGAGTATGAGTACAAGGTAGCGTCAAGTACAAATACATCAAAACTACTGAAAAGACATCAGCTTGCATGTCCGTACAGTAAATATGCCAGCTGTTTTCCTGCTGTAGCTTCATATTTATGCCTCAGACATTAGTGGGGTATCCATCTTCTCCTCTAGCTCTCTAACAGAAGGAGAATGAGCGAATCTTGCGAGATGTTAAACTATTTCTTCAGGTTCAATACTTCACAGTCCAGCGTTGACACACTGGCAGCCCTTCCTCCAGGTCTGATCATCGCTCACTTGCAGTTTGAAAGACAGTCTGGTCACGTTATGCTCCTCATATAAACCACTACGAATCAGCTGCTGTGAAAGAATTCATAAATGTCACCTTCCCTGACTCTCCAGTGTGCCTTAAAATAGCTGGATTCACAGGATAAATGAAACCCAAGGGCTGTGGTGGCGTGCCATCGACTACGTTTCTGTGGCAGCTGGGGTGGTGAGTGGAGGGCCGGGTCTGCAGGAGGGCCACACGCTTCGGGCCAACCAATGGGAACTGAGGGTGAAAACAGCGGGAAGTGAGCTGGAAAATGGGATTAAACATGCACGAAGCTTCACCAGCATACCAAAGGGCTGACAGTCAGGAGCCTGGGTGGCTGCGGCTCAGCGTGGCGTCCAGATGGAGAAGGAGCAGCATCACCCTCCATGGAGAATCTTCCTCCTCCTCTTCAGTGCAGCTCAAAGTCTCTTCCCAGGCTCACCCACATCACAGACAAATTAGTCTCCAGAGGAGCTGCTGTGCCCTCTGCAGCAGCACCCGTGTTCCTCCTCAGACACCTGCGATGAACTATTTCACGGGCGCTGCTCCCTAAGGTCCTCGCTGTCACGCTTTGATGCCTGCTCCCTCATGAATGCTGCGGTGGCAGCGGCGTCCCTTGAGTCAGCAAGCACTAAAGCACCCAGCTGCGAAAAGGAGGGTCGGGCTGAATGTCACTGCAGCAGCCACGGGCGTCACAGGGTCCCTCCGGCCCCTCCTGCTGTCACAGGAGAGCACGATGACGGGGACGGCTGGTCGGACGCTCGCTGCTGCTGTCGTGACAAACACGTGAATTTTGATGTAAAGAGATGAAGTGAACATCTAACATCAACAGCAGGAAAGTGGATTTATGGAGGCACATTTCCACCAGTGTGATGGGGGGAGGGGGGGAGGGGGGGTCCTGTGTGTCATTAGAATGACAAACTTCATTTTGAGGATGTTTCTCATTATAATGACTTTCAGGATCACCTTGGCAGAAATGGGCTTCCATATCGATTTAAAGGGTCATCGCCAAATTACAAAAAATGCATCGTCTCTTTACCGCTTAGTGGCATCCAGCCATGCAGGCAGTTTCAGTTTAATACATCCTGACTACTAGATCTCCACCCAACACAACGCAGGTGAGCAGAAATTCATTTATGATGCTCAAAGCAGTGAAGAATTACATGTGAGAAAGTTCACTCAGGATAAACTTCTGCTGGTCAAAACTATCTGCTTGGTGAGATACCACTGGGGGAACTTCTGTCCATGTGATTTGGGTGAACTGTTCCTTTAATGTGTGCACGTATTATTGTTTCCTTTTATTTCCACCTCTGTTTCCGTCGTTCAGGGAAGACGCCTCCGTTACAAAAGGGTGGGAAGCAAAATTCCTGGCATGATCTTACTTGTCAAAATATGCTCACATGTTCCCCGTCACAGCGGGCCTGTCCAGGCGATGCCTGCAACTCCATTTCACAACTCTTGGGTGTGAAAATATATCTGGTCCTTAAAGGAGTCTGAAAACTTGGTTTCAGTGCTCTGCCAAGTTTTAGAGCCCGATATTTGCTTATTGCAGGTCTACTGTAACTTGTCAGCCGATAAGTGACGAGAAAGTGCTCAACTACATTTGATTGTCCATGAAAGTAGATTTTTCTGCTGTAACATGTCCCACTCTGTGTATATTAGTCACAAATCTTGTGAAATAAATAGTATCTGAGTGATCAAGCAGGATTAGAAGGTGATCAGAAAAAAATAACCCTAATCCTAGAATGTAGTTTGTGTGTTATTAGCCTAATGGCGTCTATTAAACAGAGGCTATGTAGCTTTTAAGAGAGGCGTTAACACAGCCTTCCTCTTACAAACGATACCACTGTCATATCTGTGTGTAGCCGGAGCCACCAGCTTTGGCTCAGCAGAGGGAAATGAAAAAAGGGGGGGAAACTGTTTTCATGGTTCAGTCCAAAGGCAACAAAATGTACCCACGGGCTCCTCTTCATCGCTCAATTCATCAGTACATCATATCCAGGTTGTTTCATCTATACAAAATCAACAATTCAGCGTTTGAAGGGGAGAAGTCTGCAAGGCTATTTTTTGGCTGGGAGCAGTTGCTTGGCAACCGGCAGAGACTCCAGGAAGTTTCTGGTCCAGGGCCGACACACGACCCCCTAAAACTGTGACTTGTCATCCTGACGCTTTGTTTGTGTACAGATTAATCATATGAAATGTACATTAGTGAGTTTTAGAGGCGCTGGGGGGTGGATTTAGTTGCCTTTGGACGGAGCCAGGCTAGCCGTTTCCAACTGTTTCCAGTCTTTATGCTAAGCTAAGCTAACCATTGCGGCTGTAGCTTTATATTTACCAGAGAGTGGTAACAACCATCTCATCTAACTCTTGCTAAAAGAGCAAATAAGAGTATTCCCCAAAATGTTGAACTGTTCCTTTAATGCTCCTATTATTTTAGCTGTCCGTCATTGTCATTCATTAAAGCAGATGACTGTGGATGTCTGAAAGGCCAAAGAAAAGAAAGGTGAGAGTGATTAAAAAGTGTTTGTCACCCTAATGTGTGTTATGTCGTCTTGAGAAGACTGAGACTGCAGCAGAGGACTCCAGAGTGACCTGGGCGCCATAAGCCTCCTGTACACCCCCATCACAGCTCCGCCGTCCCCCCACCAGAGGTGAGGAGGCCGCGGTGGGATGCGTGTGTCTATCCTCCCCGTCGCTCCCTCTCAACTCCTGGCCTTTAACGGGGGCAGCTGACGTCAGAGCGGCCTCAGGCACCTGATTGTCTCTGTTGTTTTTAGCTGTCAGTTTTCCACTCTGACCCCCCCCATCCCCCCCCTCCTCCTCCTCCTCATCATCCTCCTCATCCTCCTCCTCTCTCGACTGTTCCTGGCTGATGTCCAAACTCCTCCAGCTCTTTGTGGGAGTGACCTTTGCAGAGGCAGACTGACAGACCGGCCCGGGCGCTCGCTCTCTTGGTGCTGTGAGTGGTGTCAGTGTGTGGTGCTGGCAGCGGAGACGGCGGAGAGGATGATATGAGCACGACTGTTTCTGTGGCTGCACCAGTGAGGGGGGGGGGAGGGGATCACACACCAACATTCACCTGTAATGAGAAAAATAACATTTTGTTTCGTCACATGTGGGATTTCTACTTTGATTATGTTTCAGGGAATCAGAAATGTGATTCATTATGTGTTGTTCCAACGATAAGGTCATTATATAAATGACATATTCTGGATGATAATCCTTGTGAGACCACCAAAAAGCTAAAACCACAGAGGAAAAAAAAAAAAAGTAGACTGTTTCTTGCCAAAATATAAATGGATATGTGAGTATTCATAAAACCCTAATGTTAGAAAAAAAGGATGGATTAATAAACTAACATTTTATTATTTTTTAGTAATCCGTTTATCTGTCAACTAACTGCCAAGACCAAGGTAATGTCCTAAAATTATTTATTTTCTCCAACTAATTGATAATATACAGCAGAAAAGTGTTTGAGAAGCTGAAACCAACAAATCTTTGGGATTCTTGCTTAATAAATGGCTTAAACAATTAATCAGTTATGAAAAGTGTTCAATCGACTAATCTGATTTTGGGTTTACTTTGTTTTAAATGCATCTAGATTTTACTAGACTGTAGCTACTCTTCATTAACACCAATTCACCGTTAGCAGACTTCATAAGCAGCACATGTGATACCCAGAGTGAGAACTCTGTGTATGTCGCTGCTCTTTGGATCAAATCTAATGTCCAGTGGCAGTAAGACGCCCATCAGCTTCACCTGTGTGTTTCATACATACAGTAAGCACCCATGGGAGCAGCTCTGATGTCAGCCCACAGCTTTTTCGTGTTTTCGGGAATAACACAACACGGGATTACACAAATGAGGCCAACAAAACCCAGAGGATCATGTCAGTCAGTGTCACAGACTGCACCCTGCAGAATAAAAGGGTTATTTCACCCAATGTCTGCTTCTGTTTACTGCTGCTGTTTATCCATCAACAGGTATGAGAGGGCTTCGCTGAAACAGACAGGCTGCTAATTTCACTCGGGAAGAAACTTCTTATGCTCAAGTGTTAATTGGTCTTTGGATATTTTTAGTGAGCTATTCTTACCTCTGCTTGATTAATTTTCTAGGCAGCTACTTTTACTCTGCCTTGAGACAAACTGAAGTCCCAGAGCTTCAACTGGAAGAAAATGTTCTCCACCTCAGAGTCACATTTACCACATTAATGTTTTCTGAAAATAAACATTGTGCTTTGAATAGTGATCGCTGTTCAGACATTTGCAGTGATGCACTTTTATTGTTTATTATCTGCAACAACTACTACTCTTCCTGTGGTCCAAATAAATGCACATATAGTCAATATTAACACTTGAATGATAAATTACAGTACTAATAGCTTAAACCAAAGCTATTACTTACAAATACTGAGTAGAACACTGAAAAAGTAAACCTAAAAATAAGTATGAAAAGTATGAAATTACTTCAATACAGAACTGTTTTTATACTATTATATTACAACTATTTTTATATACAGAATATGGTAAAATGTTAACCTTGATGTATCTATTGAAGATACAAAGTAAAATCCGTAATCAATCTTACTTTTCTACTAAATCTTTTTATGCTGAACTCTATTTCCGGGATCGCGGTTGCCACGGTGACAGGAGCGTGGCTGTGATTGTTGTGTTTTTGGCGCCACCTTGTGGAGAGTTCAGCACGCGTCATCTACCCGCTCTACTCTCGCGGTATTCGGGCGCTTAGCAACTTCACAACTTGCATCCTCGCACTGACCAATCAGGAGCCACCGTGCGGACAGAGCAGGCCAATCAGAATCGGGAATTTGGGCACCAATTTAAACCGACTGCGAGCGCTTCCTTGTTTTGCTCCCTGCAACAGAAACACGAGCGAATGAACCAAAAGCCAAACATTTGGTCTATTTAAACCTCTTTATCGGAAACAAAGACGTCCTCAGCACAAGAGACTAATTCCGAAATCGCTTGTTCAAGTTTATGTTTAACTACAGCCGCTAACTAGATTAACAGCTAGTTAGTGGTGAGCATTAACGTTGAGTCAGGCAGCTTTTAACGTTAGCTTGGGTTGAAACATGCCGTCCCGTGTTGAGGACTACGAGGTTTTGTACACTATAGGCTCAGGGTCCTACGGAAGATGCCAGAAAATAAGACGGAAATCTGACGGGAAAGTGAGTAATGTCTGCATGTTTTGTCGGTACAGCACCGCTGCTCACCTGTAGTGTTCTAGTAAGGTGAGGTCAACCTGCCCGGCGGTGTGTGTTAGCCCTTTGTTATTGTTCCACATCATAAGGTTACTGGTGTCAGTTTCAGGTGAAGTAGGTTTGCACAAAGGCTGAGTGACGTTACCAAGAGTGAGTATCATTCATTGTGTACCATTATTATGGTTCGGGTGGAAACTAAAGGCAAGAAAACATTAAACGTGTTTTCGTTATTCTTTAACATAAGCTTAAAAAATTGTCGAGCAAGAACTGCCGTCAGTAACATAAAGGTGGATGGCAAAAGTTTTTTTTTTTCAATTTAATTCCTCTAGCTTAGGGGTTTGTGTGCTGATTCATAAAAAAACATTTATTCAGTGGATGGCAGATGTGGAGCTGTGTGTAACAAAAAAAAAAGCAATTTCCCCCTGGGGATTATTAAAGTAATTCTGATGTCTCAGAAGTACATAATAGCTGAAGTGTAGCAATGGAATATGTTTGAAGCAAGACTTACTTAAAGTTGACACCATTGTTCATTTCAGTATACTCAGGGGTGTTGCAGCTACAGCCTGTCTGACATCAGCAGCCTGTGGCGGCTATTGTTGCTGAACTTTAGATACATGGTTATGTAACTGACTTTATGACCCTCCCTTTACTCGCCGTGTTTCCCAACCCTGGCTCTGGAGCTCTGGAGCTCTGCTGCTCTGCATGTGTTTAGATGTTTCCCTGCACCAACACGCCTGATTCAAATGATCAGCTCTCATCAAGCTCTGCAGAGGCCTGATAACAACCCTCTCATTTGAATGAGGTGTGTAAAACATGCAGGACAGCAGGACCCCAGAACCAGGATTTGCAAACACTGATTTTAGCGTAGTAGTAGTAGTAGTACCATTTGCTGCCTCTGTTCAGCAAAGACATCACAAATGGCTGTATTGTAAAAATCAGATTTTTAAGCTTTACCCTGATTAATTAATCACTCTTGGTTTTTAGACCCTAGTGTGGAAGGAGCTGGAATATGGCACCATGGCGGAGAGTGAAAAGCAGATGCTGGTGTCAGAGGTGAACCTCCTGAGGGAGCTCAAGCACCCAAACATTGTGAGATACTACGACCGCATCATAGACCGGACTAACACCACGCTGTACATTGTCATGGAGTACTGTGAGGGCGGGGACCTGTCCAGTCTCATCAGCCGCTGCACCAAGGAAAGGTGACCAATGATGGAATACACAGTGTACTGTAGGACTGAGTTATGTGTCCCTCCTCTGTATCTGCAGAATTAAGAGTTGGTTTGTTTGGTTTTCTTTTATTATCTACCATCCCAGGCGATATTTGGAGGAGCAGTTTATCCTGCGCGTCATGGCACAGCTCACATTAGCTCTGAAGGAGTGCCACAGGCGCAGCGATGGCAGGGCCACGGTTCTTCATCGAGACCTCAAGCCAGCCAACATCTTCCTCGACATCAGGCAGAATGTGAAGCTTGGAGACTTTGGTCTAGCGAGGATCCTGAACCATGACACCAGTTTTGCAAAGACATTTGTCGGGACGCCGTACTACATGTCTCCAGTAAGTTGTTTAATCCTGCTGTGGCTTTATTTTTTAAGGGGATATTTAGAATATCTAGAGCATACTGCTTTCTTTAACCTAGTCGTAGCCTAATGTCAACATCTTTTCATTCAGGAACAAATAAACCGGATGTCATACAACGAGAAGTCAGATATTTGGTCACTGGGATGTTTGCTGTATGAACTCTGTGCATTATCGTAAGTCTTCTAACTCCTCTGCTTGAGCTGCATTCCCAGCCGCTGGATTGTCGACGGTGAATCTGACATTTTTCTGTCGATTTCTCCCGTTCAGCCCTCCATTTACTGCTTACAACCAAAAAGATCTGGCAGAGAAGATCAGAGAGGGGAAATACAGAAGAATCCCGTACCGATACTCTGAGGAACTGAACATCTTAATCAGCAAAATGCTCAACTTGAAGGTTGGATATTAATAATTTAATAGTGCTATAATCATGATGGTATGATTTTGTTAACTTTACTTGTACCACCAGCCAGTCAGTCTGTGTTTTAATGTAGGTAGGGTGCAGTAAGCTGTGTTTCTGTGTTGCCAGGACTATATGAGGCCCTCTGTGGAGTCTATTCTACAGAGCAGACTGCTGGCCGACGCTGTTGCCGAGGAGCAGAGGAGGGCACAGGTGCGACCCAGAAGGAGGTCGGCGGAATCCGACTGTCCCCTCCAAAAACCGACTGAACAGACGCCCACCGCTGCTGCAGAGCTCAGGCTCCGGGAACAGGCGCTGCGGGACCGAGAAAAGACACTGAAGGAACGCGAGGAGAGGCTGGAGCGTAAGAAACTTCTTTCTAGTCCCCACGCAGACCCACGCCTGGTCAGAGTTTAATCACACTGTGCCCTGATCACACAGTCTGACCCCTGACGACCTGCAGCTGGGAACTCATAAGCTGCTCACGATGAAAGAAAAGTAGCTGGCTTCTGAAGACACAGCTGTCTTTTGTGAAAACATTTTATACATCGTTCTTCAGGTGTAAATAGTATGGCACTGATACCATCTGAAAGAGACATGAGGCTCGATAAGTAAACTTTTTTTAAAAACTTTTAAACTTGTTTAACTGGAACAGGTTTCTCTTCATGTTTGTCAGACGTGTTGCAGCCAAATGTTTACCTACTTTAGCGCGCACACACACACACATACACACACACACACACGTCATATTCACTGTCAGCTGGGGCTTGTATGTTACAGAAACTGAAAGTAAATAAATGTTGCCTGCACGCACTCGTGCAAATAAGTTGGTGTCACATGGCGTAAGTTCCACAAATTCCAGAAATAAAGATGGTTTGGTTTTGTTTTGTTTTTCTGTCGCAGAAAGAGAGCAGGAGCTTTGTGTTCGTGAGCGACTGTCAAATGAGAAACTTGCCAGGTAAAACTTTTAGAGGGCTGGAAATAAAAAGATACATTTCACCCATGTTGTTCATTCTACAAAGCCATTCTTCAGTCTTACAAAGATGAAACTGTTTATTATCCTGACCTCCTGTTTCAGAGCGGAGAGTTTGCTGAAGAATTACAACCGTCTGCAGCAGCAGAGGGACCTGGCACAGTTCTATTGCAAAGACATAGGTATGGGAATTGGACGAAGACCTCTGGACTTAATGAACCGAGACGAGAACTGAGCAGAGTTTTTTATGGCTTCATGCTTCAGTTTGGGATGTGGATGATGAAAATCAAGTTTATTTATTACTTTTAAAATCATGTAAATACTGTTTTTATACACCAATAAAGCTTTTATTTAACTAAAAGCATTGTTTAAAAAAGACTTCCGCTCATGTTACACACCTAAACGTTTGCTGTGTGATTATATGAAGTTTGGGCCGATCTTTGTTTAATCAGTGACTCCTTACTGTTTGGTCCTAGATGTGGAGAACCTCTCCCCCAGCAAGAAGAAGGTCCACTTTGCACGTGAGAGCAAAGAGAACCAGCAGCCTGATGGCTGTCAGAGCGTGACGTCCCAGGAGCTGGTTTTGAGGAGGCTGCACGCGGCCAATCTGCGCGCTCAAACGCTGAGCGAAGTGGAGAAGACGTGTCAGTTCAAGAGCAGGCAGATACTGGGCATCCGCTGATCATACAGATCCCACTGACGGACTTGTGACTGAATGTCAAAGTAGTAGTCGTTATAACTGGATCATAAACGAAGCTTTATTTATGTGATAAATCAGTAGTTGTTACAGTAGTGACGACAAATTATTTAATCTGGTGTGTCTGCTATTGTGATTGTAGCCGTGCTGTATAGTCTTTTAAATATGTGCCAGTTTTCTTATTCAACGGTCTTGAAAATGGACATAAAAAGGCAAATTCTTTGTAACAATACAACAGAATGTAAAACCTTGTGTGGTTTAGACTGATAAAAGGAAATATGAAGAACAACCCCTGAACATGTGATGACAATGAACATTTAAACTAAGCAGAATAAATGTGAATTTAGGTTTTTACATTGTTTCCTGATTCAACACTATGAACAATAACATGGACAAAGTACTAATTGTGGTAATATGTTAAAATAAAATAAGAACAATTATTCATCCTGAGGGATTTTTTTGTGCAGAAGCTGAGTATGCATAGTAAAATAAACATATTGGCCTACATGTACTATTACTACATGCAGAGTAAAACTCAATATACACACTAGCAGAGTTTGGTGTAAACCTTTTGCTCTTTGTGAATCAAATCAAATTAATCAAAAGTAACTTGTTTTTAATCCCCTTTACAATTACAGAATCCCTCTCCTGTGTTTCATCAAGACATAAGCCCACAAGGGGTCATCAGTTTTCCATGAAAAGTCATTGAGCTGAGAGACTCAGAGCCAACAGACTTCACACCTGAGAGACTTTTGTTCTTGATTAACAGCTGATTAGAGGGTTGATTAAGAGGGACATTGTTTTTTCAGTAATTCCTCCAAGTTATACTTGGTTATACTTAAGTTATACTTAAAAGATAAAGTAGGTTTTTAACAAAGATAGGCCTGCTTTTTATTAAATATGTTTTATGACAAACATAACTCTGGTTTTATTCCATTCAAAACTGTTTTTTTTCCTTTGTGTTAACACATTTACAGCATAGAAGTAGAGTAGGGGAGCACACGTATCAAATTATCAGTAAACTAAAACTTGCCATCCACAATAAAACAACGTGAAATAATAGAAGGGGGTATTAATGTCAGATTGAACTAAACCACATGCAACCCAACCACAGACAGATATTTAAATAAGGATGTAGTGACACACTTATATATGACCTTTGTTTTTTAATTGCACCATCTACAGTAATGAGAAATGCTCTTATCTCCTAAATTAATCATTTAGAAAGGTGAGTGAGGTAAAGGGCCAGTGTTTCTCATTTACATAGATCTCTGTTGAAAACAGATGAGGTTTTCTATTTAGAGTATCGATATCACACAGATCGATTAAGACGGATACCATCGCGAGACTGAGGTTGCTGTTAGCGTGCATAGCAACCGCTGTTGTCTGGGTTTTTTGCTCCGCCTACTAACGAGAGTTGCAAAATCAGACCAATCAGATTCAAGCTTGTGTCCTCTCCACCAATAGGAGTCGTCCGGGGCGTGTCCTTATAGAGCCGTGTTCCGTGTGGAAAGTTTACCGGCTCGGGTGCAAAGTTTCAGCCGTCTGCAAACCGGAGCTCGTCGGCAAAAGGCTTCTGGAAAATGTTGGTGAAGATGACGGTGTACGTTTATGTTAACTAGACTAGACTAGACCGGTTTAATCTCACCCGTGGGTGTCTTCTCATCTGGCCGAGTGATGCTGCCCGCCGCTGTATAAGTAGTCGTGAATGAAGACGCTGTTAGCATTGATTGTATTGTCTCCGGGAGCCAGCTAGCTTAACGTAAATCGTTAGCTCGGACTTGAGTTAAACCGGAGAGCTAGCTAGCTGATAGAATACACCGCGAAGAAACCTTACTTAACAGTGACGTTAACTCGAAAGTTTACTTTACAAAGGACTGTGAGGAGGAGAAAATGGCTTGCGAGCCGAACCGTGTGCGGCTGCTGTGCATGCTCTCATTGACTTTTGGGTTTTTCATTGTGGAGGTGGTGGTCAGCCGGATGACCGCCTCTCTGTCGATGCTGTCGGACTCCTTTCATATGCTGTCGGACGTCATTGCGCTGGTTGTGGCTCTAGTCGCGGTGCGATTCGCCGAGAAAACCCATGCGACCAACAAAAACACCTTCGGGTGGATCCGGGCGGAGGTGATGGGGGCTCTGGTGAACGCCGTGTTCCTCACAGCGCTGTGCTTCACCATCATCCTGGAGGCGGTCGAGCGCTTTACCGAGCCGCATGTGATCCAGAACCCCGAGGTGGTCGCAGGGGTCGGTGCTGCTGGTCTCCTGGTGAACCTGCTCGGACTCTGCTTGTTCCACGGCCACTCCGGCGGAGGCCACGGGCACTCCCACGGAGGTCACTCCCACGGGAGCAAGAACAAGAGGGGTAAAACTGGCAAGTCCCAGAAGGCTGGGAATGGGTCTTCAGGAGAGGAGACCAACAACTTGGTGGGAAACCACAACAGCCCGGGTGATGCAAGACCCAGAAATGGTAAGTAAGGAAAGGCTGGTTCGCTGTGGGGTTGTTTTTGTTTAACAATCTTGAGCTTAATTGGCCTTTTGTGTGTTAAAGTATGTGATCTTACGTCTTAAGTGTATACTACAGGCCTGTGTTAAGTGCCAAAACTCCACACACCCAGCCTCACTTTGCCCTACTTCTAAACTGACAGCATGTGCTGGACCTTTATCTCCTTTGTTAGCTGTGCAGATTGCATAACAGCACATACACATATGTTTAGTATAGTCTGAGGATACTGTGCCAGAATGAATAATACTTATTGTTTTTTCTGTGACAGTGGCATGTAGACACATGTGGTTGTCAGTTATTTGTTGTAGGGTTATTCTATCCTGACTACCTTCAGAGACAAACAGGTAAAACCTCAGGTTTCACGCTTTGTAAGCCTAGCGGCAATCATCTGGCTTATTCAGAGTGATATGTGGAGGCTGCTATCTGTTTTTGACGAGGTCAAACTTATTACAGTGTCTTAACTATCAAAATTCCTGAAGCTCTCCTGCACTATTCTCACTGCTCACAATTTTACAGACACTGTACAAGTGAATTAATGGTGATGACATGATATCTGGATGTCTGGTTACAACAAGCGTACACAGAAACAGGAAACCGCACAAGCTTGTGCTCTGTTGTGGTCAAATTAGAGTTTGATGTCTGCGTCTGGACAAGCAACAGACCCCCCCCCCCCCCCCCCCCCAAAAGACAAAGCTGCCTTGGGCTTGTCATTCTGTCTGAGTGCCCCTCCTCCTCCCTCACTGAAGAGTTAAATCCATACAGAAGACCCTGCCTCCCCCACACTGTTAGGCCCTGCCAGTTTCAATAAATGGAGGCCACATTCCCCCCCTTCCTCCGTGCACTGATCGCTGTTACTGGGTCATAC
This sequence comes from Pempheris klunzingeri, assembly GCF_042242105.1. Taxonomy (NCBI): domain Eukaryota; kingdom Metazoa; phylum Chordata; class Actinopteri; order Acropomatiformes; family Pempheridae; genus Pempheris; species Pempheris klunzingeri. The sequence goes on along the minus strand of NC_092029.1, from coordinate 14,248,510 downwards.
ATCAGTGTAACCATGGAGTTGACGGCCCCAGCCACACCATTAGCTGTTGATAAATGATCTGGCGGTGTCCAGGGATGGAAGCAAGCAACCATTGCTCCGGTGCCGTTCCCTCACAACTGTGTGCGCTGCCCGCAGATACTGATTGAATTTGCTTTTTTAGAATTCCTGCAGTGTTTTTTGTAGAGTTACGGATCCCACATGCTGTGGCTTCTCTTTTATATAATCCACCATCGCAGTCTGGTATATTTCACCTGTTTGTGTCCCCGTGCAGTTACAGCACAGGCTCACAAGAGTGAATTGTCTTTCACAGTAAAAGCTCGAACGCTGTTGGCAAGAATAAAATCATCAATAAGTCAAGGTGATGAACCGTCACCCTCCTGTCGACTTTGAATGAAGCAGCTCCAACATGTGTCACTTGATAACATCGCAGGCTGACTTCTGGCTTTTTGTTTCAGGTTTCAAATAGACTTGTGCTTTGACCCCAAATGACGTAACCCAACAATTTATCTACTGGTTGCCACCAATACCATCGTTTTGCAATTTCCTTATTGCAGGCTAATTTGTTAAAGCTTTGTTTTTGCACTCAAACTTTTTTGTGTGATTTCTCAAAGCAGCAGTTGTCTGTTATGAATGCTGTATTAGTATCTCAGAGTCAAAGTCCAGCAGATTATTGAATGTCATGACCCAGCTAACTAAATTTAATGAACTACTTTGTTTTTATCTCCAGAAATCAGCTGTAAAGACAGCACAGAGGTGCAGATGAATGGCAACACCCACTATGAGGAGATGGATCATGAGGCAGACACGTCACAGCTCAACATGCGCGGCGTCTTCCTGCATGTGCTGGGAGACGCCCTGGGCTCTGTTATCGTGGTGGTCAATGCTATAATCTTTACCTTTGTGTGGACGCCCTGCGTACCTGGTGAGATGTGCATGAACCCGTGCATCAACAGCCACACCACAGACCACAAGCATGTCAATCACACGCTGGTCGACCTGCTGGAAGGTCCCACCGTGTTGTCCATGAAGTTTGCTGGCCCATGCTGGGTTCTCTACCTGGACCCCACGCTCTGCATCATCATGGTGTGCATCCTGCTGTACACTACCTACCCACTGCTGAAAGAGTCAGCCCTCATCCTGCTGCAGACCGTGCCCAAGCAGATCAACATGCACCGGCTCAACGAGCGGCTGTTGAGTCTGGACGGTGTGCTGGCCATCCACGAGCTGCACATCTGGCAGCTGGCCGGGAGCCGCATCATCGCCACGGCGCACATCAAGTGCCACGACCCCACATCTTACATGGAAGTGGCCAAGCGCATCAAGGACTTCTTCCACGACGAGGGCATCCACGCCACCACCATCCAGCCCGAGTTTGTCACGTTCAACTCGGAGTCTCGGGACTCCCTGTGTGAGCTCTCCTGTCGGACTCAGTGTGCTCCCAAGCTGTGCTGCGGCTCTGCGGACAAACAGAACACAGCCTCTGATAAGAAGGCCAGCAGTGACTGCAAGTCTGCTGCAGCTTCAGCCCTGGAGGTGATCAGCGAGAATCCAGAGCAGGCCGCAGTCGTTCAGGTGCGCCCTCAGTTGGAGGCTAAGGTTACCGTCACCAGAGAGGTGGAGTCGTCTCTGTGAGATGGAGGGGAAAGAGAGAAACAGAGGAGAAGCTGGAAAACCACCACGTCAGGCTAAAATCTCCATTGTTATGGACGCTGTTATCTTTTTGACCCGTGGCTCTGTCCTGGCCCTGACAGGGAAATCATTTTCCTTATAGCCTTTTATTCTCTGTCATCGCCATCCTGCTGTGACTGAAATATCCTCCCCAGAAACCCTCTGTGTTCACGCATTTGAGCCATTCCTTTTTTTTATTATCATTTCTTATTATCATTTTTTATTATCACCCCCCCCCCCCCCCTCTCTCTCTATAAATCCATCCCCATTCCCTCCTCTCCCTCCCAGCCTCTCCTCTGCCACTCGGCCCCTCTCTTGCTGTCTGTCGCCCTGGCAGTATGGTGGCGATGCATGTTGGGGTTCACTGACCTCATCTCCTCCAGGACCGGAGCGAGGCCTGCATGAGTGTCCCTCATTAGCACCGTGTTGTGATGCATCATCTCGTCCCATGGTGTTTCTGTGCCAAAGCTTCTCACTGCAGGACAGAAGGGATCTGAGAGACGTCCTCTCCTCCAAAAGGACAAACACACACACACACACACACACACACACACACACACACACACACATGCAAGTCGGAGCACACATCACTAGGTTATTCTGTTTAGCCTATGGACCTGTTTGCAAAGAGTCTACTTTTTTTTGTGTGTGTGTTTTTGCGTAGGCTTTAAGCAGATCTATTTTCTTACCCTCTGGCCCCAAATGGAAGAGTATTGTATTGCATACTAATTTAAGTATTTAAGTTATTAGAAATGATCTACTTCTCTCTGTAGGTAGATGTTGTTTGTAATATTTTAGGCTGGGTGATAGAGACCTCTTTTGCAACTTTACTGTCTCGGAATTTTCTGACAGACCATCTATGCTGTAGTCAGTTTTTTCAAATGTGATGTTTTATAATGATTCTGTTTCTCGAGACTTTCCTCTGGCCTTGACTCAGTTTTTAATTGCAGTCATTAGTTGGATACAGAAGCTGTATCAACACCTCTCTCACTTTGCCTTTTAAAGACAAACAACTGCTGTGGTATAGCACTAAGTACGGTAGACACGGTGTAACGGAACTTCTTGCAACGGCACAGTCACCTGATTAAATGTGCGTTCACAAATTCGATGCCTTGCAAGCCAGAGGGTTGGGTCTGTTTGGAAGAAATGAGCACTGTATGCCATTAATGAGACACTATTCTCTGTATGAATCCGTACTGGAAAGCTGTCTGGTGACGGCTGTTGATTTTTAGCGTTTAAAAAAAGAAAATCCTCATGAATGTGTTCGGCACCATGTCACAATCCATACTGAGGGAGTTATTATATTTCCAGGACGTTCTACTATGTTTGCATGACCAAACGGAGACCTGGTGTTCGACTTTTAGGAGCCCCACTCAGAGCTCCAGTTGCTGCTTACCAGAACCTGCTGGTATCCCCCAACATTACTCATTACTGTGTAGGCAGGGAATGACTCATCCTGTAGCTTTTCTGTCCTCTGCTTCGGGCAGCTGAGCGGGCTGTTTTTGCTGAATCAAAGTCCATATTGGTGGCCTTTTTTTTTTTTTTTTTTAATTATTATTAACTCTCACTCATCACCACAGATATCATTGGAAGGTGGTCCATCGACGTGTCTCAGATTTCCACTCCCGATTAAATGTGTATGCAATATAGAACTATGTGCTGGGAAATGTATTTTGCCGCGTTCCTTCATTTGTAACGATCGGTCACTTTTATTCTGTGTCTTTCAAGACTTGAGCTCTGTGCAAATTGAAAACAAGTGTTTTTTTTTTTAATTTTAGATATGACATGTCAACTGATGTGTTTTTGATATACTATATATCTACAGTACCTGTCCAATGTGTCATTGTGAAATAAAAAAATATGGCTGTTTGGTACAGTTGATAAACTGAAATTTGTCAGTTGCCTTATTTGTACTCTTCTCTAACCTTGTATGTAAATAATGATGCTATTTTTTTCCAAATTGAATTTAAGGTAGGGCAAGAAAGCTGTTTTTAGAAAACAGAAGTCACATAAGGCTAAATGGGAAGGAGAAATGAGAAGAGGAAGATAAAGGAAAATTGTGTAATCGGGGTATTTTGTAGGAGGCTGAGTTGAAAAGCAACTTTGCTCCAGGGCAGAGCCAGAGGTGTGGCTCCATTACTGGTGCTTATTAGTATCATGACTGGATTACCGAAGACCTGGCACCCTAAGACCAGACTCTCTGTATGAAGTGACTGTTAACATTTCCTGTTAGAAAATAAGTCAAACAATCAAGAGAGGAGAGAAAAAATGTCGACGCATGAGACGCAACACCACCAAAAAGTTAAGTGTGTCTTCCAGTCAGTGTGTCTGCTCCCATATATGAGGGTTGGGGAACCTTTTACATCTGTGTATCAGAAATCTGAGCCCGACCACTTTTCTGTTCATTTTACAAATGTACTCTTGTTCTTTAAAACTGTACCACAGAGTCAAGAGTGAAACTTTTAAATCAACCTCTGAAAGTGACCATAAAACAGAAACTGGTGTTACTTTTGCTCTCTGTTTAGTTTTTTGAGTGATTTAGCAAAAGTTCCTGATGGTGTCGGTCCAAACGTTGCTCTGTAGTTGACTTTTGCTCATTAAATCCACTTTAGTGTGAAGGAGATTTAAGAGCAGATTTACTTTTAGAGAAGCAGGGGTTGTGCACAGTTCAGCATAACTTTTCTACACTTAGCCTACAGACTAAATTCAAGATGCATGTTTTTCCCCTATTACAGGTTCAACTTGTGTTTAAGTTCCACCAGCCTGTCTTTAAAATATTCAAGAAATGAATTTCTTGTTGTTTTTGAGACAAGGAGAAATAAGGCACTGCTGCTGCATTACAATTATGAAAACATTGATTTTAGAGGATTCTTGAAACAAGATCATTTGTGCTGAAAACAGGGTGAAATATTTCTACTACAGTGCCAAATTTATGCCTATATTTTATCAAAAAAAAAAAAACTTCAGGGACTCAATTCCTGACTGATTTTTCTGACCAAAGAATTCGTCATATTTTAGAAGCGAAATGACCCAATCAGAATCAGAATTACTTTAATAATCCCCAGAGGGAAATTGCTTTTTGTTACACACAGCTCCAAAAGAATAAGAATAAACTTCAAACACAAAGTAAAATATAGATATATAAAAGTATGAATAAAAAAAAGATGCATTCAAAATTATTATTACAAATTATTACACAGAGGTAAATTACTGCACCAGGTGAGTCCAGAGTCTTAAAATAATAATAATAATAACAACAATAATACCACTACTAATGATACTACTATAAATAAATAATCATAATAAATGTAGTGGTGTAGAAGTATAAAGTAGCATAAAATACTCAAGTACAATTACCCTTATAAGATAATTAAGGGAAGGGAATATGGCATCAACAATAGAATTAAGGTAACTCCTTGTCAAAATAGAAATCAGTTGTATGTTTAACCGTCTTTGTACTGTATATTGATGATGTTTAAATTAAATCTAAGTGTGTAGGTGGTGAGAATTTCAGTCAGTGGAAACCACATGAACCAACAGACTGTGTGTAAAGCTACACACATGTTGATCCAGTCTGTAAGGCCAACAGGATATTTGTGGCTGATGTCTTCTGACCAGCTACAAAACCTCAGACTATCTGGACAGTAATAATGGTTTAGAGGCAAATCTGATGTACCAAGTGTGAGTGAGTTGTGGAGTTGTCATGCTGCAATTACAGAAATCCATAATTACAGCATTTCGCAACTGTAGAGAAGCGGATAGTGGCTCGGGGCTGTGGCTGAGTTTCAGTGGAAGTCTGGTGTGGCTGCTGACTGTGAATGTGTGGCTGACGGAGCAGCCCACGGCCCGACGGGACTTATGTAAGAGGCCCGGGGGCATTCCAAAGGCAACGAGCACGGGGCTGTACCCAGCATTCCTCAGTGCTGGCGACCCGCTCTCTCCTCGTTCTCTGTCCCTTTTCATGTGGACAGAGAGAGGCTCATGCACAGAGCAGCTCTCCTTTTGTGCCCTTTGTTATAGTCAGGTGTTCTCTGCACCTTTACTGCAGCCCATTGTATGCAAACAGTAAAGTGGGTCTGTGTGCATCCACTGCTGACGTCTTAGTTTCGTGTGGCCCCAGTCACATGACACACTGTGTCCCCTAGAAAGGATGGGATGCAGTTTGCCACAGCATATGTGTTTTGAAGGAAACATATTGGCGCCCGGATCCTCTTTTCTATGAACACAATGATGAAATTGCACACATCTTTCAATTCGCAAAGACGTTCATAGTGAATGTATCTGTGCACTGACGGCATATTTCATTTGATGCCAGAATATCTGATCTTGCAATACAATATCTGTTTCTTTTTTTATGTTGGTAGTTTGTTTAAGGTCAGAGAAAGTTCATGGTTTTCTCATTAATTTACCTGTAACTTGAATCACAGGACACGTCTATTATTACACGTCTATTATTATACACGTCTAACATTTAACCAAATCCACAACCTGAGAAATAATTAACCAGCAATCTTTGAAAAACCCAGCACGTCATTTAACAACACTAAGCACTGTTGTGGTTTCCAGAATACATTTATTATGCTTTATGGCAGAGAGTTCTTCCAATCTAAATCTCTGCCAGAAAGCGATAAGGCACATGTCCCCAAAGGTTAAACTAAACTTTTGAAGACTCTCTTGAACTGTTCTGATGAACGTAACAAAACAACAGAATTTCTGCAATGAAAAAAGTATATTTGTCATATTTGGTCCGACAGACAGGAACAACCCTAAAACATTAAAAGAACACATGATTGACTGCCATATTTTAAGTCCTGTACCAAGCTGATATGCTGGTGTTTCACTACTCTGTTTCTGTGTGTGTGTGTGTGTGTGTGTGTGTGCGCGTGTGGTCACACCAGACCATCTGTCTCCCTGGCTTTGTCCCCGGGATTTTCAGACGGGGTGAGCAGGCCATGGGGCTGAGCACGCAGGGGAGAGAGAGGGGGGATGGACACTGGACCTGAGGGTGAGAGGTCACCACTAAATGGATTCACCTTTGCCAACACAGCGTTTGTAGGTGCAGCAACATGTGTAAGCAGCTCATTCAACAGAGGGGACACAATACCCCAAAAGAGATCTCCTGATGACATGTTAAACCTCAGCATGTGTGTGTGTGTGTGTGTGTGTGTGTGTCGCTCATGTGTTACCCAGCCACGCATCCATCTGAATAAGTTACAGCGCAATCTTTGAGTAAAACTAGAGGGATGTGAACTACAACATGATAATGAGTGAGATTTAGAGGTGCTGTTAGACAGAGTTTGTTACATTTGGACAGAGACAGGCTAGCTGTTTCCCTCTGTTTCCACTCTTTGTGCTAAGCTAAGCTAATCATCAGCTGGCCAGCATCATGTTTACTATAACGACACGAGAGTAGTTTCAATCTTCTCATCCAGGAAAGAAAATTTCACACAGAGAACATTGTTTTCAGTACCAGCTTTCCATTCACACATGCAGTGGTTCTAACATACAGCATTAGCAGCTGTCCACTGACACCTGAAGGCCTCACAGTAACATTTATTGACCTGGTTTCTCCTTCTTCCTTTCTTCAGAACAAAACTGTGTAGGACTTAGTGAAGGACTAAGCGTGGGTTTATGGATTGAGATTTTCATCATTCAGATGAAAGATGATTACGACTTAAACGCGTTGTCATAATAAAGTAATTAAAAAACAGAAGCGATGTTTTGGAGATACAGTGCGTGTGTTTTTCCCCAGACAGTGATGTTTTGTCACTGAAATAAATTCATCTCAACAGAAATGTGCACAACTGTCTGTTCACGTTAAACATTGTTGTCTGCCCTGTTAACAGAAAAAGGGGGAGTGAAACTGACAGTGAAAGTTGTGGCTGCCACCAGTGACCTCTGAGCTTTGTTCAGAGAAAGAGAAAGAGTCCACTGTGTTAGATACTGTCGTCCCATTTACAGACCACAGACTGGGGCTTCACTGCTGCTGGGGTCAATTCATTCATAATACACTCAATTTGGGATCAAAATAGTTGCCTAAAGCTTCACCAAAACATTTCTTCTCTTAAGCGCCTCATGTGTTAATTATGGTTGTTACAGGGAGTAAATGTACCTGATTTATTGACATGAATAGCAGAATTACCACATCAACAACAGTGCATCCAAATGTAGACCTGCTGGAATATGTTTTAGTTTCATGCGACTGTCAGACTGGCATGTGACAGGGAACTTAGGGGAGTTTGACCAAACACTGGCTGGTCAACAGGTTTCCTCAATGAAACAAATACAGAAATGCTGAACTTTGACATTTGAGTGCCGGTCAGGACGTGTGCTATCAGGTTGAGCAGATGACTTTAATGGATTTAAGTGGGGGTGACGCAACAGCTTGTTTCACTTCCTTTGCTCTGCATTTTCTCAAGGCCACTTTTATTTCCCCTATTTAATCTGGGCCTTTTTATTTCTCCTCCGTATCTGCACTGCAACTGTGCAAGACTTTTTCCCTTTATGATTCTTTTCTTACTTTTTAATTCAGGTGTTAGTTAGCAGCCTGGCTCTGTGAGTCTACACACGTTCATGTTCCCCAGAGGATGATACATAAGGACTTTGGTGGTCCTATTAGATTTTATCTAGCACCACCATGAGGTTGATGTTTGTAGCTTTGAATGCCTCAACAACTATTGGATCTATTGCCATGAAATTTGGTACAGTTTTATAATATTTTTCATATGCCACACGTCCAAGGTGTGTGTAGCCTGAATGGACTGCAGCTTACATTTTACTGTGCATCCCTTCGTTTATGCCCAAATACCTGCAAAACTAATAACATTCCCATCGGCTGCAGCTGTACGTTGTGCTAATAAGCAAAAGTTAGCATGCTAACTCACTAAACTAAGACTGAACGTGGTTAACATTGTAAAACCTAACTTATCTTACTTTATGTCTGTATGAATATTGCTTATTAATTAGTTCCACCAGGATTTTTTTTTTTACAATTTTCAAACTGATTTCTGCGATAAAAATATGTGTGTGAATGTTGTTTGTATTGAATTTCCTCTTTGCAGAATCATAAAACAACAAACAATAAATTCACCCTACTTTTATAAGAACTATTTAAAAACAATATGTGACCTTATCAAGAGCAACAACTTGTCCAGTGGATACCCCTGAGGATATTTCTCATCACCTGTGATGCCCCACAGAGACACAGGGGAAGTCCGCGGCAGGAGTCGATGTAGCTTAAAACAGGGAGATCCAAACTTCTGGCTCAGGGAGTGAAAAAACGAGAATCTCCCAGGACTTCACTACAGGACTGTCCTCTCCCACACTCGTCTTAGTAACCTTTAATCTGACCACATGGCAGGTTTGTACCCGTAAAGGACCCGATCGCCTTAGAGAGAGATTAGGAGGGCTGGAATGTTAACCAGCTCTCTGGTGGTGGTGATGATGATGATGATCAGAGGGGGAAGAAGCCCCTAAATCCTTTATGTAACTAAAACAGAAACATCACAATGGAACAATGCTCCACTGGTTACAACCCTGCACCTGATGACATATATAGATAAAGATCCGATGCCATGTTAAATATAAAATATTAATCAGAGTAGAGAGTGAGGCTGTCAGATGACTTATAAATGCAGATAATTGTGGTGTTGAGCATGGAAAATAATTATCTTTATGCTGTGGATTAAAAATAGAAAGTAACCCAAAATAAAAATATGTAGCATGAGTAATTCAAAACTGTGTGAAAGTAAGTAGGCCTACTTTTATTAGATGCCCGTGGTGGTCATGTGTTGGCTGTATGCGTCATGTGTTGGCTGTATGCTTATGATGGCACATAATAATGCTTTTGTTTCCTCTGTGTGTGATAAAAACCAAGTGACAAATCAAATGTTTGTCTGTTCACTCAGTCTGTGAGTGCAGGTGTTGAGGAAAAGACTTTTTGGGTTAATGTTTCACTGTACCGTCACTCGCCAGCCTCACAGACTTTGGTCATGCAGGTGAGTGGGTTCAACCAGCAATAATTGATTCCTCACTGATAAAACGAGGGTGCTAACAAGTCCATAAAAAGAAAAGAGAAGATCCACACAAACGTTCACTCTCTCCCCATCCTGGATTATCTTTACTAGACGCAATCTGCATCCAGAGAAGATAAATGGCATGACAGTCATTATCAGTCACCTGAGCAGCAGGACTGCAGCAGGACTGCAGGGTTCAGTTAAATATTGGCAGGATTGTTGAATATTTAAGTGTGAATGATTCTCATCACGACTGTTATTATTTTATCTTCATTTAGTACCTTTAAACCACATGCAAGATGTCCAGCACTTCAGCACAAAGTCATCTATTACTCTGATTTGTACATTCAGACCCAGAACCCAAGATACACCAAAAAGAACATCAAAAATGCTTAAATAAAAATAAAAATAAATACTAAAAATGGACAAATCTTAAGATAGTATGACAGAACAGTTCAATCAGAATCAGAATCAGATTTATTGTCATCATACAGCAAAGTACAATGAAATTCCATCTGACCTCTCCCATATAACATACCAACAAGACAATAAATAGAAATATAAGAATATAAAAATATGAAAAAGAAATATATATATATATATATATATATATATATATATATATATACATATATACACATACGAGTTCAAGTTTGTTGTTTCACTGTTTATACATCAGTAAAATGTAAGATTCTCTCTCATTCATTACTTGAGATTACATGCTGGAATAAATCTGAGGGGATTTTATGGGGTTAATTAATGGATACTAATGGATATTAAGGGAGAGAGAGAGAAAAATGACATAAACAAATAACATAAAATTAAATGTGTTTGGTTTCTATCTTTTCAAATTAGTGGATGGACTAATGAAAGTATGTCTGGCCATACCATAACATGGATCATGGTTTCTGTGGTAATATCTCAATACACTGATTTATCAAGAACTTTGCATAGAAGTTGTTTGTATTTGTCAGTGCTGAAGGTAATTCTAGTTGAACTAGTAGATTAATCATTAAGTAAAGTTATTGTGATTGTCGGGATGGTGACCCCTCCCTGGACTTGGATTACTTTTCGGGTGACGTTGGTCAGATTTGTGGTGGGAGTGTATTTGTGTGTCCATGGACAATGATGTCATAGTAGATCAAACCCGGACTCAAACACGCACCACAACACACGGTTGTTACTCAGAGTTGCTTTTTGAAGATATGTTTGAGACCAGAAAAGCGTTTTCCAATCTTGTGTAAATGAGGCCTGGAGCTTTTTAGCACACACACACACACACACACACACACACATTATTAATAGTAATAAATTATACCATAATACAGTAAATTGACAATCAGGGGATTTGTCAGTTTCTTTTGAATTAATGTGTAAATTAAGTGGGAAGTCATGTTCGCCTACATTTTGAGGTGTTTTGATGGTTTTGGTTTTCTGCTTTTTAAATTAATGGCCAAATTAGAGGAAACATTTAATCATGGATTATGGTTTCTGGGTAAATTAAAGAGTAATGGTATTTTAAGCTGCTCAGTGGGTCGGTCCTGAGAGAGAAAAAAAATCTCATTTTACACCGGGGGGATGATCATGCAATCTGGTTCAGACATTCATGGTTCTCAGATGATACACTACATCCCCACTGAACTGATGATCCACTGACTTCTCCTTTTAGCACCACCATGAGTTTCATGTTTGTATTTTTTGGTGAAACTATTGCATCGATTGTAATGAAATCTGGTACAGAAGTTCATAACTGTTTTAAAATTGTTATAACTTTGGTTGTCCTTTAAATTTTGGCGCCATCATCAGATCAAAATTTAGTCTGCTGCTGTTGCCGTTTTAGCTCAGTGACCAAGAAATTGATAAAACAACTGATTCATTTATACTGAATTCACGAAAATAGTGTGTGAATCAACACTTGATCAACCAAACCTGATGAGTAAGATGACTTTTTAACAATACAGTGACGACGTGTTGCTCAGGCCTCATCAGTGACTCACACTCTGATGTGATGCATTTTATCGTCCGTAACGCTGTTAATTTTTGCTGTTACACAACGTGTTTGCTTCATCTCTCCTGATGTCCTCCTCCTCCTCCTGCTCACACATTTTTATGGCTCGCATTTATTGCTGGAAACAAACATACTGTCAAATGCTGTTGTGCATATCTCATCCCTCTATACGCCAACTCTCACACACACACACACACACACACACACACACACTAACACGAGGATGTGTGCAATAACTGACAAGAGGGATTCTGTGAAAACAGCAGCATCACTGCAGTAAGTGGGCTCCCTCCTAACCGGCACAGCACATAACTGACTTACTTTTGATATGCTCCCCTCCTACACACTCAGATATATACGCACATCTGCCTGGTAAAACATAATGAAATAAAAGTATCTCTCACCCTCCTTTTCTATGTTTCAACTCTCTGTACAGTTGTCATAGAAATAAACCACATCTGATGGTGTTTTTGTGCACTTGCACCCTGTGAGCAGTGCAGCTGTAGGGATGGAAATGTCGATTTTTCAATCCACCGCAAGAAATATTAAACTATTAACTATTATGAAAATCCACTCAGACATTCATGGTCCCTAGAGGATCCCTGACTCCCTCTGGTGTCACCAGCAGATTGATGTATCTGGCGATGTCTCAACAACGGCTGGACAGACATCCCAATCAGCCTCAGCTGTATTTTGTATTTCGTGATAATTAGCAAATGTTAGCGTGGTAACACAATAAAGATAAGGTGGTGAACATTATACATCATGGAGGCGGGAGGCAGGGGTGCTGCTGCCCCCTCAGGTGATGGTGACGCGCAAAGAAAAGTAGCAATGCACCAACGAAAAGAGGATGACATGGATGTAAACAATGCAGAATGTAGAATATAACAGAAAAATGCGCTTAGATTGTCAACCCTAAAAATAAAAACATACCACCAAGAACATGTTGTACAAGTTATGTAATTTCTCTGGACTTCTTACATTGTGGATGATGTTTTGTTGTGTCTTGTATCCATGAATAGTGATGTTGTTCTAGATAAACCTGGTGACTGGAACATGGATCTGACCTGGTTACAGACAAACTGGGACAGCTGCACAGCAAAAAGCTCACACGCTGGAAACCATTTCAGTGTTTTTTTTCTTGTTGCATATAAGTACAAACTGTGCTTAGACTTTCTCCAAATGTTTGCACAGTCTTGTGTGCTCGCCGCCTGCAGCTTTCAGCTGCACACAGTAGTCCTGGGGTCTTTCTTCTTTTTGTCTTGTTTTTTTATTCAGTTCATTTTCCTCAGGATGGACATTCTGGACTCAGCCCTGTGATGTCTGCAGCCGCTGATAGAAAGCTCTGAACTTTAAAGATCTCACCTGTTTTATGGTGAAATGACTCCTTACTCACCTCAACATCCTGGTATCTTCAAATTAGAGCTGAGAAAATTTGAATTGCTAAGTTACTCAACAGAAATAGTCTTCAGTTTTCTAGGTCTTTTATGTAAATGAAATGATTTTTTGGGTTTGGAACTGTTCAGACAAAATGAGCATTTTGATATGTCCCTGGAATATTGTGATGAGCATTTCCCATGTTTTCCGACATGTTAAAGACCAAACAATTAACCGATTGATTGAGATGAAATAATCTGCAGATGAATCTGTAAAGAAAATAACCATTAATTGAACTCCTACTTCATATAAACTGGGCAAATTGTGCAGCTTAATGTTAGAATGCACATTTGCCTTTCTGTTTAGCTTATTTGCCGACCCACTTTTGAAAAGAGGACGGCCACAGTGATTTTAATTTATCAGTAATGTTTCACCCACACTTTGTCTTTTCGCTTTGAAAAAGATGGTTAAAAAATGCAAAACGTCTGCGAAAAGGATAAAATCTTTGGTGCTTATAGTCAAAACGTCCTCTTGCAGTAAGCAGATAACTCTCGCTGACCTCAATTGTGAAGCCCTAAAAATTGAGCCCTGAGGGGAGATGTCAAAACACACCAGCCTTCACTAATCTGATACAATATATCTACCACATATTCACATATACACCTACATGATATAATGTGCGTACACACTAACAGATTTTTTAGATCCTTCAGAAAAAACATGAACTCCCTTAACTCTGCAATACGATATCCCACTTGTATGCATATGTGTTGTCCTGTTGTCTGTGTACAACACAAACAGAGAGCAAGCTGAAGAGGTCGCGAGGTCATAATGTTATCTCAGCATGAAGAGGGCAAACTGGAGTTCCTCACGCAACTGCGCTGCGACCATCGACTCACTCTGCGGATGAGTCAAGCTGAGAATGGTTGCAGTCATCAAAGACACGCAGGCTTTCAATACAAACTAAATCAATAAGCCAATAATTTGGTAATTCCAAGGCTTAGGAGATAAAATTCTGCACAGAAAGTGTCCTCCAGTTTGCATGGAGGAATTTTTTCTTTCATTTCATCACATGTCCAGCCATCTGCCGTTGCAATATGTCCATGTAACAGGCAGAGAATCAGACCTCAGGGCGTCTGTGCCAAACTCACTATCTGACTGAAAGCTGGCACGCTGAGCTCCACTCAGTCGGGTGAGCAGGGAAAACTGGGATAAGTTTTATATAAGTTTTCAAAAGTGTGTCATCACTCTTCTTGGTGTGTTTTTTTTGCAGGTTTTTAGATTAGAATTAAATGACATAACTAATGGTACGGCATAGTGACAGACCTACAGAGAGTGATGGCCTCTGAGTCTACAGTTCCACTCAGCTGTTTCACATTTTTCAGCCCATTTTTTGGGATTTACAGCCCACAATTTGCTAAAAAATTCAGATAAACCCAAATTACAGACATAAAAAACTAGCAACCCAGCCATTGAACATAGCAGAAATTTGTGCATGTCCCTCAGTTTATTTTTATTTCTTTCAGGAGTTGGTGGAGACCAAAACAGAACTAAAAGATGCATGAATATTGGACCTGCGTTGCAGTTCTTGCCAGTTTATCAAATAAACAACTCTGTTACATACCACACTCATATAAACACGTAACATTACATAACATAAGCTCATAGTTACCACCCACTTAGCTTCTTACGCAACTAGGTCTACCAGCTGTAGCCTTGTGGAAGACAAGCGCCATCAGTTAGTGTTGATTAGTGAGTTTTTGAGGAGCCGGTAGTTGTATTTTTGTATTTTGAAGAGGACCAGGCTACTGTAGCTGTTTCCCCACTGTTTTTATGATAAACTCTGCTAATCTCCTCTCCATACTTAACACACAAACATGAGAGTGGTTTTAATCTTCCCATGTAACGTTCAGCAAAATGAGCAACAAGACACTTTTCATGTCATATTGAAGTAACTGTACTTGGAGTGTCTGACATCAAAGTTAATGATCACAACAGAAAATCTTTGTTTTTCTTGAAAATTACAATATGTTAATGTCGAAGAGCCTGAAAACCAAACAAACGTGGGTGTCTCACATCAGTCACAATCCATTGTTCAAGGCAATTACACCTAAATCTAATGGATGTTGTGCTATTTTCACCCCTTACTAACCCTGTAATCTTACAAGTGCCTTCATTGTCTGGCTTGAATTCTTTCTTATCTCAACCATCCTATTTGTTGTGAAAGCAGCATGAGGGTGTTTCCCAAAATGTCTGTAATTCATAATTCTATGCAGGGATATTTGGTGAGAAAACAACTCCTCTCATAAATTAACAGGATTAATTTGTATCAGTTACTCTGAGCCTGTAAATGCTAAACCTTCAGACCATCATGAGGCATCATTGAGCTTCATTTTACAGTTTCTTTATGCCTGCTAATCCAACAGATCACACCACGATGACCTGTGAGAGTATTCAGCTCTCAGTGCCGATTCACTGACCTTAGTACGCAGTCCACAGAGGCTTTTCTAGTGAAATGGGACGCTGGACAAAGGCCAATGAAAAAGGGGATGTCAGCAAATCAGAGTTTTTTTTCACTGCACTCATGTGATCTGCCCTGAACTTCCTTCACTATACACACCAGGGGCAGCTTGGAGACTTCAGCTGCAGTCAGATGCTAAAGAACATGTCTGTCGTGTCAAGGCTTTGGGATTACATAATCACGTTTGAACAAAGGGGTAATTTTAGTGGCTGTTTATAGAGACAGATAAGGAAACACATTTAGGCTAGTTAACAACAAAGTTAGGTTACAGTACAGCGAGTGAAATGTCATAATACAGCTTTATACATTGGTATTAGGCTGTTAATACCCTTAGATGCCTGTTTTTTTTTTAATAACGTAATCCCTCTCTTTCCAGGAAGTCCCCTCACCTCCCTGTTTATCACCCGCTCACACTTCCTCTAAAATTCTCCAGCTTTTTCCTTTAATGTCTCTGCACACATGGGGACAGCTGGATTCAAGAGTTGGTGGAAGAAGTTCTCAGAGTGCTCCTTTACGTAGGCAAATGTAGTAACACCACAATGTAAAAAATACTCCATTACAAGTAAAAGACCTGCATTCAAGAGTTTAGAAGTATTATAAGTACTTCAAATATCAAAATTAGTCATTGTGCAGAATGGCTTAATTAGCATGTAGGCAACATTTCAATGTTAGTTATGCTTTGGTGTTGTATGATTTTAATCTGCAAACGTGTATAAATTGTCATTAAGAATTAATCATGATGTGAAGCAAAAAACTGTGTCTGTTAAGTAACCAGTAATTATAGCTGACAGATATTTGCAGTAGACTAAATGATGCAATATTTTCTATAGAGTAGATGTAAAGTAGCATAAAATGGCAATACTTACAAGTGTACTAAAGTATACTATTTGATTAAATGTACTTAACAATGCTGTGGTTAGCATTTTAAATGTCTGAGAGGATTGATACATACTAGAGTCAGTCTGGAAAATATAAATAAGTGCAGCTTTTCAGAAGAAATACCATCTATTTTATTTATTATTTATTTACTTTATTTATTTCATAATCTTGCAGTCCAGACTTATGAGCTACAGCACAAATATGTACAATATTTCCGACATTCAGAGGTCAGATCACATGATGCACTTTATTGTGAGACGTAAATGTAGTGAGAGCAGTGATTTTCAATATGCGGTCAATATTTAAGCATTTGGTGTCACAAAGCTGAGGAACACGTTTAACAAAACAAAGCTTTAACTGTCATTCCCTCTGAAAGTTAAAAATCATCCCACGTATGACTATTTCAGAGGAATGGACAGTAAAACATCAGCATCAGTGTTTTGTGCTCTGGTTCATCATGTGACTGTTACCCGGTTCACCTCAGGGTGACGCGCACAAAGCCTGACAGATGTGTCCAACAATCCCACAAAGCTCACATTCAGCTGAGTCTGTGTCTGTCCACGGCACTTCACTGCTTGTGTCTTCACTGGAGGAGCTAAAAAGGGGGCAATTGTCTTTTAATGTGCTGCACAACAAGCTCCCAAAGCCTTAAAACATAGTCCTCATTCACTTCACACTTTGCTTCGCATGTTTATGTGCTGCCCTCTCCATCAGGTATTCTGCCGAAGCCCCTCTGTTCCTTGTTGTTATGGGAGTCCAGGAAGGAATGTGTTCCTGTGCATGGATTAATATTTGCTCAGGAGGTGTGGTGGCACATTGTTTGTTTGATCAAACTTTTCGGGTTTTTCATCTCAAGAATGTGAAGTATGAGATCTCAAAACAAAAAGCTTTTCTCCACCCAAAACTGTATTGACACGGCTCAAACCACCTGTGACGATTATTGTCCCAACAAACTGAGATGTTACAGCGGAGATGAAAAAATAATGAGGATAGAAACAGCTTGTGTGAAGCCTCTCAGCAGCAAAAATGGTGAGAATCTACCCTCTAGTGGTGCGTTTGAGTGCTGACAAAATCCTGGAGATGTGGGACAGGCTTAGTTACTGTCATGTAAAGTTTTAAGCAAAGGGGTTTCCAGTCCATAGAATTCAAAAACTGACACCAGGACATAGGTTAAGGTCACCTTTTATCTAATTTTCATCATTATATCAGCATTTTGCACAGATACTGAGGCTGTGAGGAGGCAGGTTTATTTTGTATAGCAGAGTACAAACACTGATGCTATGTGTTTTACACAAGGTGAAAAAGAGCACTTATGCATTGAAAATATGATAAAACTTAGAAAAAAATAAACCATTAAATCTTTAAAAGCACAGAAAACACATATAGAGAGTCCATATAGTAGTAACCAGTTGTCCCAAATATATTAAAGGGTTTGAAAAATGCAGCAGAGAAATTAATCAGTCAAATCTTTTGTAAGTCAAGTGTGATCTGGTCAATTTGACCCGGAAGTGAATGGTCTTCCTGGTCCTCCTACTTTCAAAATAAAAGCTTGTTCAGTGGTGTTTTTTTAAACCCCAAGATAAAGACAACGATGAGTATTTGTTGTCTGTATTAATTAAAATGACTAAAATTATCACATTCAATTTGTTGGCAGATGAACTGCTTTCTTGTTTTTTTTTTCTTCCATTTTTACGGGAGTTCTTTAATATAGATAATTATTCAAATCATTATGAGAAAAACACTTATGAATGAAGTATGATACTAACTAGACGCCGTTAAGTGGATCATTTGGACCACCAGAACTCTCCACATCCACATGTCCACCATTACTGAAACTGTTGGCGAAACGATGAGGTTCACAGGCACGAAATATGTAAATCACACGTTTTCCTAAATAGTCACACTGTTTGGTCGCTAATAGAGGAGCACTTTATTCAAAAGCTGATGAATTTTGTTTGTGCAGACATGACCTTGACAACCACTGGCCTGGCACATTGCAAGAGGGTGATGTAATTTGTTGTTCACACAGTATTAGTGGTGTTGTTCACACTCTTGTGACCAGTCTGTGCTTCCCCTTGAGTCACACTGACTGACTCACTGTCCTGGTCACCTCTTGGAGATTGGTCAGGTTTATTTATCAGGACCAGTGTGTGCGTATGTGTTTGAAAAAATAACTTGGACACACTACAGCGGAGAGGAGCCTGAAGTGTAGATCTCTCATATGAAATCACATTTTTATAACAGAGAAAATGGATTCACCTAAAAACACTTAAAAACATCTTTATATCTGCTTATATTGAACTAAAATGTCTCTGAGAAAGAAGATTACAAAGAAATGATGCTTGAGTCAGAGCTAAAACTTTATAGGAGAGACAAACCTGGCCTTCTTTTCACCACATGCTCATTGGTTTTAAAGCACAAAAAATCAGCAACAAGATAAAGCAGACAGAAAAAAATATTATAATATAATATTTATATTACATTAGGTATTGCTCTGTATACTGATGTACCACAAGGAAACTGTATCACTTTAGGTATGGTAAAAATAAACACATGCGCCTTTTGTCAGGAAATTATTTCTATAAGACCAGAACTGTATTTTCGCTGTTAGTTCGTACCATTAATTTCCCAACACACAAGATAAACTCTCAGAGACAGAGATCTCAGTTCAAAGTTTTACTTGCAACAAGCAAGGAGTACAGACAAAGATCTACATCTGCACTGAGCAGTCTCAGTGTCTTTCAAGCATATATAACATGTATAAGCATCTCCGTTCAAGGCCTTCTCGAACTCTTCTTTATCTCAAGAATGCAAGCACAGTCTGATACATCCTACGCCAACACACATCTCTTTGATCTGTGTAAAGGTCACAGCAACCATCACACAGTCCAGCATCAGGCTAAAACTTCATGATAATAAAGCATAAATGTACTAACATAAAAATGTATTAGCATAAGCGTGTCTGCACATTTTCTATTTCCTAACACCTTTATAAGAAAGCTAATGACATTTTGACTAATGACTAATGATATTTTGATGAATTTATTTGAGGAGCTTTTCACTGTACTTTAATGTGTTTGAGATTTATATTTAATCTCAGTCATCCCTTCAATATGCTTATTTGCTTTCTTGCTGAGAGTAAGAGGTGAGGTTTGAACAAACTCTTAAGTCTGTACGATGAGTTATTGATTAATTGATGTCTTTTACCATCTTAAAATATAAGCACTGCATATACATGAAGGTAAGAAGGACTGTGTTCCTATAAGTGATTAAATTCAATGTTTTCTTAGATTTTTCTATATTATTCTATATATACCAGTCCTATCCTGTTTAAGTTATTTCATAGCTGTCTATACTGGCAGACAGTGTGGAGTGTGAAACCTATGAACAGAGTCACTATTATACATTCTCCCATTGAGCTAACTTCTAGTCAGTGAAATAATAGTGAAATTAAAATATCCCACATTTTTCTGGGGACCCCTTGGAACCCAGTCGAGGACTGATAAAAGCATGTAGAAAAGCAGAGGATGGTTTTCAAATTCTTTTTTTCCCCTTCATTTTATTGTCCTGTATTTTAGTCGTGTTATGAACACTGAATTCCATTTCTGCTGTGAATTTACCATGTATGTGATGTTTTTTGTGTGAAATAACACCGATCATTCTTTACACTAAATTATGTATAAATTATCTAAATGTTATTCCTTTATTATGAGCTAATTGATCTCCAAAGTGGCAGAGTTACAGATGGAAGATCCTGCATTCAGGCTTTTCTCATGTTACTTTAATTTACAATGACTTCAACCATGTTCAGGTAGTGACACATTTAAGAGTCAGTTTTGAACACGAACAAACTGATCAACCACTGTATTGGCCCCAATGCAGCAACGTCCACCCATCATTTAATCCACTGAGGCTCAATACAAACACCTCTATGAGCCTGTTGTGTGCCACCCATATGGACAGGGCTGAGATGTGGGTGACAAACACATTAGATGATACAAGGATGGGGTCTAAAAGCTCTTGTCATCTGTCAGAACACACAGGTGTCTCTCCGCCTAACAACATCAGTGCCTGGTGACGCACCGTCAGGGCCCTGCGGCCGCTCGCTCAGTCAGGCTCGCAAGGACTTGATGGAGGGAATCACTTTAGAGGATTAGCACTGTCATCTGTTTGGATTACAGGGAGAGTTTACCTGGCCATCTGTCACCTTCAAGATGTGTGCAAACAGAACGACAGAGACGGCCTCTGGCTTTGAAATGAGGAAGTAAAGGGTAAAACCACCAAAACTCACCTTAGACTCCTTTTTTATAAGAGCAAAGACAACAGAATTCAGATATCCAGTGCTGGATAGATCAATATCTCTGTCTAATCTAATGCGTTACAAAATGTTAACCTAATATCCAGAAGGCGAAAGGCCAAACTTTCTATCCAAAAGGTCTTTCTTTTGAATAATTAAGCTAGATAAAAAAGATACAGCACCGTCATTATGATTGAAGAGGACATGCAGCAGCCTAATTAGACACCCTGGCAACCTAAAATGTCCTTATCAGTGATTTAATACAGCTAAGCTCCATTATATAACCCATTTATAACAACTTTTAAATCCTTTTCAGAGTAACCAGTATTCATGAGTGCAAAAGAATCACGCACATGTTGCACAACAACATAATTGAAAAGAGATTTTTACATTTACACCTTCCAGTGTCTAAAATAAAACATGTTTTATGGTGCTGACAGTTTTTCTTAAAGCCCGGCTAAAAGGTTATGACATGACATACTGTAGCTAACTAAAGTACCGTATGTACTGTGCTATGAATAACAATTTTTCTTATTATTACAGTATGCTATGTTCACAAAAACCTGTAGTATATGTACGCATTTATGAGAAAAATAAATATATGTACATAAATACATATATACATATATATGTCTTAAATGTAGCTCACTATGATTGTTCCACTAATATCTATTGAGATATATGACTAACTAGTGATTTGTGAGTTCTTAAGACATTTTGACATCTCAGGTGCAAACACTAAAACAAATGATGTCTGAATTCCATTTAGCTGCTTCTGTTTCAGGGTCGACTGTTTGAATCATCTGCTTTGAGATGTCCATCACCCTCGGCGTGTTTGATGGTTCAAACACAATTAATTTAAATTATTTGAATAGTTTTTTTTATCGCTAAACCAAAAGATAAACTGAAAGAAATCACACTGGTTTTCTGTTTTACACTGTTGGATGTTGTATTTCTGCTCTGCTCCAGAGTCCATAGTTCACCCAGCATTTTATTTAGTGTAAAACACAGAGGAGGAGGAGGAGGAGGAGGAGGTGGTGTTGTGGTGGAGGTGTTGCTGGGATTTTAAGGTTACTGTGAATATGTGCAGAAAGAAAATCATCTGAGGTTAGCTGCTCACGCCCACGCACAGAATAAGCCAACAAACCTTGATATCCACCTACACAACAACTGCACAGTCAATCTGGACTCTTTACATCTCTGCTTCTCCATCATCTGCACCACATCATCAACATTTCCTCCTGCAACTGGTACGTTAACCAACCCTCCTATAATTCATGCATGACTGTTCTGGGCCAGTGAGACTAATTATCTGTGGGAAGTTAATTTACACTGGCTGACCTCCTGCAGATGTTGCCACTTAACTAAGCCGTCGTCGCTGCACGGAGAGCCCACACAACGCTAACCCCATCCTCATAACAACATCCTTTGATTCATCTCCCTGTTTCCATCTCGCTGCTCAACCCACTGTGTCCTCTTTATCTGCCTCTTCATCGCTCTTCAGCTCCCTCTCAGCTGATGGAGCTTATTGTGGACAAATAGGCTTAGGAGCATCACTATGGCAACGGCGAATCGTAAAAAGCTACATAAGCACTTCATCAGGGGCCGTGATCCAATGGCTCCAGTTGGAGATGGTGCCCCCAACCTCCTGCAACAAGTAAAGGCAGGCCAGAGAGGCTCCTGGGAGGAGGAGGGGAGAGAGTGAGAGAGTGAGAGAGAGAGAGAGAGAGAAAGAGAGAGGTGGAGATAATACTGTGGGTCTGTGTGTGGACGGGAGAGAGCAGGAAGAGAATCCATTTCTCTCCTCTCTCTGCTTTTCATTCAGACAGCCTCGTTTCTTCAGCATCCATCTATTTATCTTTTCTGATTCTGCTTTTCACTGATTTTGTGTCTTGTGGACTCCAAGACAAACTTAAAAAAAAGGAAGGAGAAGAAAAGGTAAGAAAAAGCCTCTTTTTTTAAACGTTCATTCTCAATTCTGCTTTGTAGTAAACTGGACCAGATGACTGTGACCAGTGGCGTTTCAGCAGATTCATTGGCGGCGCTTGTAGCTGTCAAAAGTAGCCGTCAGTCAAACCATGAAAACTAGTTGGATGTAAAACTGAACAGGAGGGATATTCTTGGGAAATACGAGCCAGAAATGTATTTTTTTGTTATTTATGGGAAATAAATCCCCAAATTTTGGATGCCCCAATAGCAGGGGAGCATAAGAGAGAAAGTGTCTCCTATTCAGAGCTGTAACAGTCAACAGAATGAATCCGCAACTAATGTGATAATCATTTTTAAAGCAAAAATGCTCCAAGATCTTATAGTTGCATATTTCCAAATGTAGACATGTTCTACTTTTCTTGGCTTTGCTTTATAGTAAATTGAGCCTTTTTGAGTTTTGGACTGTGAATGAATGAGGAATCAATAATGACAATAATCATTGGTAGCACCAAACTCCAGTTTATTCATTATTCTATCTGTTTATTTGTTCTAAGAGAATCTTCATTAAAACAGCATTTAAATACAGAGAACAACAGGCTACAGGACAGCCATACAGAGGCGTTTGTATCCATGTGACACACTGTCTTGGCTGGATGTGTTTGACTCCATTTTGACTGGTTAGTTCAGAGGTAAAAGCAAGACTGCGACTAATCTCACTCTGTCGTTTTATTTTGAGAGCTTTTCTCTGCACATGTTGATAATCTGACTCCATCACAGAGAAGTAGGGTAATATAAAGCAGATTAACTCAAGCTTTAAAGAGGACAGACACAAAACTAAATGGGCACCTAATAAACCAGACAGTGTTACACGCACAACATTAAAAAAAAAAAAGAGAGAGAGAGAGATTGTGCCACTATCCAACTGCTATTTTTGGAATCAATTAACTTTCCTATTATTTTCTCAAGTAATAAATCATGTCATGTCACCTATAAAATATGAGAAAATGGAAAAATCTCAATTTCCTGAAGCTCAAGGCGCTCAATTGATCACTAGTCCAAAACCCAAAGATATTCAGTTTAGGTCTGCAACTAACAATTTTAATTAACTGATTAATAGATCATGAAAAATGCTTCCCATACTTTTCATAATCCAAGGTGTTGTATCTTTTTTGTTCAATGAACAGTCTAAAACCCAAAGATGTTCAGTTTAAAATGATACATGACAAAGAAAAGAGGCAAATCCTCTCGTTTGAGAAGGGGGAACTTTCAGTAAATGACTAACAACACCTTCATCAGTGGCCTTCTCTGCCACCTTTTTGTACTTTCATCACAAAAAGCAACGCAGACCAAAGTCTGACAAATGAATTGAATGCAGCATCAGTGGGAGGCGACGGCACACCTGTAGAACAAAGAGCCCGACCATGAGGACATGGGGGGGACGCTCTCCTTTGGGTCCAGATGTGGAAACAACACATCAGAGGATGTGGTGTTATAAATGATGCTAAACCATCCAAGCTGTACATGTTCTAAATAAAAGTATCAAAGCTAAAAAGGTGCTGCATTTTGAGAAAGCCTTGAAAAACACATGATTGACTGAACTAGACGATCATTTAAATGTTCAGCATAACAGCTTGCTGCAGCTCTGTACTGCTTGTTTTGTTTTATTGATCTCATATTTCAAGGTCGGCACAGCACACAGGTTCCATTTACTGTACAGCCTCTCCAAAATGTTTTTTGGTCAACTCATTGCTTTTAAAGCAGCAAATCTAATCTGCTGGAAGAGTTTAGCCTGTTCTCTTTCCATTGTCCAGTCACACACAGCATTGAAAAAGAAAATCCACCTTAAAATGAATTAATTATCGACTCATTTCAGTGTGAAAACTACTTCTGATCATGTTTCCTCACCAGGGGGCTGTAAAGAAGCACAAGTGCCATGGCCTCCTGGTTCAGCTGGAATGAGCCGTATTACCGGAGCCCCCGGAGGGACCCAGCCGACGTGGTCACAGACACCCTGATGGTGGAGTTCAGCTGGCAGCTGAAAGAGGCGGACAGGCAGCAGAGGGAGAGGGAGAACGAGTACCGGCGCCTCAAGACAGGGGTGGACTACAGCTGGCTGGCCAGCACACCCCGGTCCTCCTACAGCATCAGCACCGGGGAGAGGCTCAGCCTGGAGGACCTCTGCTCCAAGGTCCCGCCGCCCTGCTGTGGCCTGATCATACTCAAGTAAGGAGATGCAAAAACTCATCATGTAGCAAAGTAGTAAAGTAGTAGTAGTAAAGTAGTAAAGTACAACTTTATTTGTAATTCAGAGTATTAACACTGTTCAATTTAAGATTCAATAATTAACATTAACAAAACTCTTTTGGATGTGATATTGCATGAAACAAATTCAAACTCAGTCAAACTCCACAAAGCTGCATCTAAAACCTGAATTCTAATGTAGGGATGAGAAGAAACTTTAAATTTTACTGCAGGATTGAAAAAAAACTACAGAATTAGTCAGGTGAAAATGAGCTTCACTGGCTTTGTATTAAATCATCAACGCCAGGGGGATGTAGACAGAACAGAAGAGAGAAAAGAGAGAAAATCTCTGTGAGATTATGTGACTGACTCATGCTCACCTGGTCAGATGGTGAGTTAGCAGTTATCCGCTGTCTGAAAACCTCTACAGCGTTCAGCCCTCTGTCCTGCTGCTATTACACACAAGTATGAACTAACCGGGACTACGTTAAGGCCTAGGAGTTAGCTGCAAATCCATTCATTATGGGCAGCTCAAAAAAATAATAGTTGTTACAAATGTCAATGGGATTTTGAACGACATCGAACCGCCATCTGATGATTGAAGACACACGTGTACGTAAGGACCTCTAAATTAATTTACATTTATAAAAATCCAGATTACCACCAAAACTTTATCAATTGTTCCCACGTTAAAGGTACCCTTTAAATACCTTGAAAATCTGTTCACGTGATGTCATGACGCATCTCTGACCAAACAGACGTTGCTCTGTAATTCTTTGGCGTCTGAGCCTGTTTGAGCGTCTGTTCACAGAAAGCTGTCGAGGTCTCAGGTGCCTTGTTTGAGTTCGACAGTTTTTGGGAAGCAGTTTGGCTGGTGTTAATGTGAGTGAGCACTGAGGTGCCAACCGCTACGTAAAAAATCGCACCACTCACACACACACACACACACACACACAACAGGGACCAACTAGGGCCTGTTTGTGTGATTTTAATTAGGTGCAGAGGAGGAGTCCTCAGTTGTCAGATTTGCTGTGAAGTGTAAT
Source organism: Pempheris klunzingeri (assembly GCF_042242105.1). NCBI lineage: Eukaryota > Metazoa > Chordata > Actinopteri > Acropomatiformes > Pempheridae > Pempheris > Pempheris klunzingeri. The sequence continues at coordinate 14,222,532 of NC_092029.1, read as the reverse complement.
TATCTGATTGTTCCTCTGAAACTGAACATCTGGGTCTTCCCAAAGGCCAGCCCATCACATAAAATGAAATGATAACAAATAAATGAAATATTTAAAAAATGTAAAAAATCAATAAGAATGGACTGTATGAAAATCGTCACAGTGGTAGGATGAGTCTGCAGTTATATGTATTCTATCTTTTTGGTGATGTGAAGATCTTTTAGCAGTTTCTTGTTCCACATTTATATTCTATTTGTATTTTATCTTTGTGACAACTATTAAAATCAAATAGATAAATAAAGATTTGACCTTCTAAACCTACAATTTAAGGTTCAAGAAAATCCTAGTCAGTTGTCAGTTGTCCGTTATTTTTTTCACTAAGCTAAAGATGTTTCTGATCATGTAAAATGTTGGTTTACATTTGTATAACTACCTTAAAATTCCAATTATTATAATCTGAGAAACACAAAAAGTTGATTTTTAAAAAGCGAACTCTTCATTTCTGTATGTGAATAGACAGTAGTTTTTGAAAAATAGTGAAAAGTAAAAACCCAGAAATTACTTTTAGTGTTTGTGGAATGTGGAACATGTGGAATTTTCTTGTAACAGAGGAGATGCAGTTGAAAGCTCCAAGAAACCTTGAGTTAAATCAGGAGACTGTTTCCGAGGTGAAGAACGAGCTTTCATGCCCCCAAGATGGCCACAAGTCGCATCAGTGGCACGCTCAAAATTGCAAAAATCAATATTCCAACCAATGAAAGAAGCTGTTGATCCTCTTCTCGCCAGGTCTTCTTACATCGTCACTTATTACCTATTTTAAGGCTTGTTAAGGCTGAGGCACCTCTTGTTAGTTGGAGGAGGAGGAGGAGGAGTAATTGGCTGGTTGGCAGGAGTGTGCCGCTCACACAGGAGGAGGGCTGATGACTGTGATCTATGATGCCTTTTATAGCATTTGCCACACAGATGAGCTCTTGATCAGAAGTTGGAATAAAACCCTGATAAAAATCTAAAACATGAATAAAATTCTTGTCTGTTTTTATTATGCTTTAGTTTTATATTATTATTATTATTATTATTATTATTATGTTGTACTGTGTGATAAACATGGTTGAATGTGTAAGAAGGAAGTAGTCTGGCTCTTGTATGTGGAAGGATATGGAGGTATATTCTTTGTTCTTACCTAATTAGAGTAACCAGAGCAAATATAAGATTAAAAATGGATAATCCAGTTCTTTATGTCAGCTGTGTTATAAGGAACAACTGACTGGCATATCAAGTGTTAAAGGTGAGGTGTGGTCAGTGTTGTGTTTACAGCTTGAATCCACAGTTGATTTATTGATTGCTGCAGGACATTTTCAACAAATGAGACAAAAGCTGTTTCTAAATGAAGTTGCATACCCTGCCTTTAAGTCATAGCGAAGCCTCTCCTGGGTGGAGTGCTCTGAACTGCTCCTCCACTGTGGCAGAATATAACATTAGACTGATATTACCTGTGCAACCACATGATCATTGTCTCATCAGACTGTTTTGTGTTTTCCTCTGCACAGATTCAGGGAGGTAATGCAGGCCAATGAGCCCGAGGTGCATGAGGTGTCGGGCCTGTTTCGCTCCGTCCTCCTGGAGGCTCTGGATCACCTGAAGGAGGAGGAGGAGGCGCAGCGGCTCTCTCGCCAGTGGAACAACAAACGTGCCATGAGCATGTCCCTCGTGAACTTCAGGTCCCGCATCAAGATCAACCCGTTCGGCAGCACAGTGGGCCTGACCTCCGCTGCGGCCGACGGGGCGGGGTTGAGCGACCTCAAAACCGTGTCTGAGGACGTGGAGAGAGGGATGGGGAGGGATGAGAGGTCGCAGAGGGTGTGGAGCATGCCTGACTTCAGATACAAAGGAGCCAACAGCAGTAAGGTTGTCTGATGTGGGGCGTTCACAGGACAGTGACAGTGGGATGTCTCTGCGGCACAGATGCTGATACCCATGATCCTCTGCTGCAGTATGTCCACTTTGCACCAGGTGAGGCAGGATGGCTCCCACAATCCTCCTTCTACTTTCAGTATAAGACCAATCAGCGTTTGATCCATTTACTGCTTAAACTTTACACCTGAAAGTGCAACGCCAGGCGGTTTTTCCTCAGATCTTCTGAAACTTGACAGCCCTTCTTTGGACTTCAAACAGTTTCAACTTTGCGTGAGATTAATGCCTTTTACAGTGATGCATATTATGTTTTGTTGGCATCTAAGCATTGAAGGCTTTTTACCGTAGTCCGGTAGGGATATTTATGTAATTTAAAGGCTTTCTTGAAGCCTAAATGTTGCAGGAACAATTGAAATATGATGGTGTTGTTGCAGCATGCAACACAAAATGGCTGCACAGTGGAATGATCTGTTATCGCAGAATGTTTTGCATGAGATTTGTGTATAAATTCTGTACTGTACTGATTCAGCCTTGAGATGAATTACTGGTGTTAGTCAATGCTCACATTCACATCGCTCAGCAGGTGAGTCATGCTCTCCATCTACAGGCTGGGCTTCATTTTCTCTAGCAGTACACGTTCGCTTGGCACAATAATTCATCACCCAAGGTCAGAAATCTGAAAGCTTTCCTTCTGTTCGTCATTAAAGAAATGATCAGTAGATGTTACAAGACCATTTTGAGTGAAACATTTCAAAGTAAAATCTTTGCAGCAGTTTATTGCTGTTTCTTTTCCGTTCCACACAACGCAATTCGACAATACACAACACGTTTTCTCCATCATCCATAGAAAGCGTTCAACTGGATTGATACAGGGGGACTAACAGTGATTGTATTTTATATTTCAATTTAATAAAAGGACTGATGTTGAAACAATATTCATGACACAGTTTGAGTGAATGAATGTTATTGAATACATACAGTTATCTTCAAACAAGTCAATTCTCACATCATTTTGAACAAAATGTACATATTAAAAACAATGATAATCAGTACACACTGATAACACTGTGGTTCCCACATCCAACATTTACTGTGGAAACAGTTATCTACAAAAAGTATACGTATGGGTAGTCCTAAATGTAGTAAGGTTGATGTGACTGACACAGCCAGCAGGTAAAAAGTACTTCAGGTCTTGGGGAGAGAGCCACTGCATATGTGAATGGTTGTACACAGCGTCTCCACGGGCAGCTGCGTCAAAAAGCTGCGTGATGAACTGCCTCAAGTGATGTCACTTGAGTCAGCATTGGTTGGGGCAGATGAATACTACTTCTGGGGTGTGGAGTTAGAGAGAAGTGGGCTTATCAGACCTCTGTAGCCCGATCCTCATCGGATAGGATACATTTCGCTATTAGCATAACACACCTGAACCTGTGGTTGAACTGTCAGCAGTCAAGTTGCATTATGGGTAATGCAGGCGCCTTGTTTTGACAAGGAAGACAAATGTGTGGCTTGAAAAATATGATATTTCTGATTCTCCTGCATCAATTTTGATACTCTTTTCCCAACTGTGACTGAAAGTCAAACAATGTAAACTGTGGAATCAGGGGCGACTATACGTTCAAACCACAAGCAAAGTTGAGAAACAGATTACTGGCAATTCACCGACATCCAAAGCTCTGTGTGATTTGTCAAATTACAATTTTTATCATTGTCTGATCTAACTGGCCGCAGATAAAACTTGGGAGGACACTGCTCAACATAAACACTTCTCATATCACGAGAAAGCTTCCAGCCTCAGCTGAAGAACTGGCATCCTGGGCTGTACCATGGTGAAACTGTAGCTAGTGTTCTGAGCGCACGTCACCTCACAACATGTGGCGCAGCTCCTTCACTCCACCCGGCTCGGTGCTGCCCCAGTGTGTCTTATTCGTCATCTCTTCCTCAGAAAAACCTTCTGTTATACGGGAAAGATGAGTCGTTTCCTGAGTTCTGCTGACATGTCTGAGCCCGAGCACTGCTACTAGCATCCACAGTGGCATCACAGAGTAGAGTTCAAAAACTCAAGAAGCTCTGCTCGATTTTTATCCCGCTGTAACATTAAAAAAAAGACATGTGTGAGTCAAGACAAGTAACAAACCAGCCACAAACTATAAAGGCACACTTGGTTCCTTACTTGAAAGCAAAAAAGGTGAGATTACCTGTTTATCTTTCTTTGACTTCTTTACTTTCATCTTTATTTTCTTCCCTGAAATCATGCTGTACTTGCCTTTTTTCCGGTCCTTCAAGTACTGAAAGAAAAACAAATGTAAGTTCTAGGGGGCTAGAATACAAAAAAATAATTTGATTGACAAGATTATATAATTAGTCTGTGGCTACAAGTGAAACAGCCAAGGAACAACATGAATAAATTAAACAAAGTGATCTCTGGGATCGAAAAGCTTCTCTTTTTGCCACAAGAAACTGTTAAGTAATGGGACCCTAACGAGCAGTTACCTTGGAGATCTGGACAGGTCCCGAGTTTTCTTCTCCTCCTTTTGCTTTCTTGTCTTTTTTACGTTTATGTCGCTTCTCTTTCTTCCCTTTCTGCTCCAGGATACAAAATCAGTCGAACTTAGTTTTCGGTGACTGACTTACAAAATATTTCAGTCATTTGAAATTATAAACACATAAGATTAAAATGCACAAAATTACTTTTTTGTGATGTTTCTCCTTTTTCCTTTTCTTAGACTGCTTTCTGGATTTACTGCGAGAGTCTAAAACAACAAGAACACATTGAATTAATTTAGCAATATTGGCACTTAAGTGGTGATAAGAAATTGAGCATAATATTACAAAGCCCCTTATAGGAAAAAAACCATAAAAACTAGGAACTTGAAAAAGGAACTTGTATTACACATTACTGTCCAACTGTTATATTTTATTTTTCAGCTCATTGGCATTTTTATACACTCAAAAACAGTTTCATAATATAAAAAATAACAAAGTGATTTAACTTAAGTTGTCTGTGTCAACTCTTTCGCAGCACAGCATAAAAAACAAACCTAACCACCACAAGTTGAAGTTGTCTGTTCATGTCATATCAATAAATAAAAATGTATAAAAAGTATTTAACTGGGAACCTTAAGATACCAGACGACTGCTCTACCTCCTCTGCCCCATCACAAACAAGCTGCCCTAACAGGGTTACCAGAGAAAACAGTGCTAATGAAGGTTAGCAGCTTGATGTTGAGACGGTGCTCGCTAGTGTGCACCCAGCTGGGGTGGTGTGCAGTGCAGCACTGCAGCAATTGGCCAACCAGCAGGACATGAATAACCTGTGTTTTTCCTGCATGCTGCTACCACGTCAGCCATTCACCAGAATTATTATGTCCTGGTTCAAACCTGCTACATGTTTATTGGCTCACTGAGATTAACTCCTCTGTCTGTATCAAAATTTAGCAATGAAGGAGAAGGTATTTTTTGATACTCGATTATATCAATGCAATTTGGTCGGTGCCATAAAGTATCCAAGTTCAGCACATGGCCCTCAATTGAACTGAAATGTTTAACAGCCAAAGACTCTTAGATGCATTCAGACTCTAATGATACACTTACCGCTACTGCTCGAGCTACTCCGACTGCGGCTGGATGAGTGTGATGAACCCGATGAAGAGGAGGACGATGACGAAGAAGAAGAAGAAGACGATGATGACGATGATGATGACGACGAACTAGAAGAGGACGACGAGGAAGATCTACTACGGCTGCGTTTCCGCTTGCTTTTTTCTCTTCCTAAAAATAACAGAAGGCAGACACACAAAGATCAACCTCCGTTTGTAATTGCAAAAATGTTGATAGTAAGGTCTCATTAAATGAAAACAGAAAAACAATAACACCAATATACAGTATTATCACCCATAAATCAGACACTGTAGACTAGCTTTAAGCTTTTCTTATCCATCTATCTGCATGGTCCTTTGCCTCCTTCTGTACAGAAAAAGAAGTCTGTATTATCTGTGATGTTGCCTCTGAAACAAGACTTCAGTTATTTTTTTAGATTGACTGATTCATTTTTCCATGGCGAATAAAAGTTTTGCAAACAAACTGTACTTAACACAATGTAGGCCATTTTACTGACATTATTAACCAGATATTGTACTTGCAGCAGCTTTTACATCATCACGGTTGCTGTGTTCATTCACAACCACAGCAGCATAAAGATATTCAGTTTACTGTGATATGTGACAAGGAAAAGCAGCACATCTTCTCATTTGATGACTGGCAGCAGAGAGCGTTTGGCATTTTTTCACACTTTTTTGCTTTTCTTCCACAGCTTCTATTGCATGTCTGCAATGGAGGGACCCTCCCCCTCGGCTGCTTCTTCTGAGGTTTCCTCTACTTTTCCCCTGTTGAAAGTTTATTTGGTGGGGAGTTTTACATTATCTGAAAAGACAATCTATGGATAGAAGGTGTTGTGAGCTGTTCACATTGTAAAGTCCCTTTAGACATATTTGTAATTTGTCATTCTGGACTACACAAATAAAAACATGACTAAATGTGGTCTACACTGTCAGCAGTTATCTGTGCAGTCTGAAAATGAAAAACAAAAGTAAAACAGGGGCTGCGGCTATAAAATAGTGAAGTATTCCATGTGACTGGAAGTTTCATGTGTCTGCTTTATATACTGTCTTGCCTCTGCTGCGCGATCTCCTCCTTTTTTCTGTTCTGGAGGTGGAGCTGGACACTCTGGACTCCGCTCGCGTTGACTAGAAGCAAAGAGAAACATTCATGCCAGATGTATTTGTGTGTGACGGGAGAGGTTTTCACTGAAACGTGATCTGAGCTCCGGGAAGAAGGAGTAAGCTGATGGAGATGCACACGATAAAACTACACCTGTATGTTCAAAACAAGTAGCCTACAACTGCAGCTTTATTAAGACACTTTTAATTAAAGACGTTGATTGTCCTCTCTGTGGTTCTTAACGTGACCAGGGCTACATTTACTAAAGCTAATGCTAAAACGCTCTTTAAACACTTAAAAAATCTAATTCCAGAAGAAAAAGAGGCTCTGTACTCACCATGGCGACGGCACAATGCGGTTAATATATCAGATGTATAATACCGACACTACAACCGCTAAAACTGGCAAAACATATGTATTTATTCGCAGTTATCTCTTGTAAGCAGGAATTAGCCAGCGCTCTTGGGAGACATTTTGTATCCCATGATGCACCGCGGTTAGCTAAATTCAAAACAATGGAGCGCCAGAGAACACAGCGCCTCCCCGCTGGTGAAGGATAGCATCTGTCAGTGAAGAGCGCTCCACAACGTTTAAACCAGGTATTTAAGTTTAAAGTAAACGAAAATGTACTAGATACAGTTAACTTCTTAACTAAGGACTTTTCTAATGCCCACCCCTATTAATGAAGTGGTACTGTGAGTTAAAAGCTAATGTGTTCACAACTAGCAGTCTGCTAACACTAGTACACAGCGAACTAGTCTGCTAACACTAATGTAACCATGGTGATGCCATCCTATGTTAGCATTGTGTTAGCATGCTACATTTGCTAAATAAGTATGACCGATATGTAAACATAGATATTTCACCGTTTGAAATCCTGACAATGTCGACCATTATCAGTTTTCACATAATACGCAAACATTTGAACAGTTTAGGTCGTCAAATGCAGTGATACATTTTCTATTAAAATATAAATATAAAGACAGAAGAAGCACTAAAATCCAAGACTTGTCTACTATTAATACAGTTTAGTGATAATTACTGGTGTTGATTTGGAGTCATTGCATCACATTACGAGGATGCTACTGAAAACAAGAAAGAAAGTTAAAAAGTTAAAAAGAAAGGACAGCTGATGCTTATGGGTGTGTCATTTGTTTGTCAGGTGTTAGATCATAAACTAAAGTATCAATTACATTTTTGTCCTGCTGGTGGTGCAAGAGGAAAAATCATTGGATCACCAAAGTTATGGCAATCCCTCCAATAGTTGTTGAGATATTTCACTCAAAACCACAAAAAGTGAGCCCACATCTGGATCCACTGCAGTTTGCCTACCAACCGAGCACTGGAGTGGATGATGCAGTCATCTACCTGCTTCACAGATCCCTGACTCACCTGGAGAACACCGGCAGCACTGTGAGGGTCATGTTCTTTGACTTCTCCAGTGCATTCAACACCATCCAGCCGTCACTGCTCAGGGTGAAGCTGGAAAGAGCGGGAGTGGACTGTCACCTGGCTGCATGGACAACAGACTATCTCACCAACAGACCGCAGTACGTGAGGCTCCAGGACTGTGTGTCTGACATGGTGGTCTGCAGCACAGGGACCCCACAGGGGACAGTACTCTCCCCCTTCCTCTTCACCCTGTACACCTCGGACTTCAGTTACAACTCTGGGAGCTGTCACCTCCAGAAGTTCTCCGATGACACAGCCATCGTAGGGTGTGTGTCAGAGGGGGACGAACAGGAGTACCGGGAGGTCGTCTCCAACTTCGTTGACTGGTGTGAGCTAAACCATCTTCAGCTCAACACCAGCAAGACAAAGGAGATGGTGATTGACTTCCGCAGGAAGACATCCCAGACTGCACCGGTGAACATCCAGGGACTGGACATTGAGAGGGTGGAGACCTTCAGATACCTGGGTGTTCACCTCAACAACAAACTGGACTGGTCTCACAACACAGACGTCCTGTACAAGAAGGGCCAAAGTCGTCTCCACCTGCTGAGGAGACTGAGGTCCTTTGGAGTGTGCAGGACTCTGCTCAGGACTTTTTATGACTCTGTGGTGGCGTCTGCAGTCCTCTATGCAGTGGTCTGCTGGGGAGGAGGGAGCACAGAGAGGGACAGAAAGAGACTGAACAGACTGGTCAGGAGGGCCGCTTCTGTCCTGGACTGCTCCCTGGACTCCATAGAGGAGGTGGGTGAGAGGAGGACACTAACAAAACTCAAGTCCATCATGGACAACCCCTCTCACCCCCTGCATGAGAATGTGGGGGCCCTCAGCAGCTCTTTCAGCAGCAGGCTGAGGCACCCACCCTGCAAGAAGGAACGCTACCGCAGGTCATTTCTCCCATCAGCCATCAGACTCTTTAACACCAGCATCACTGGCTGAGGTTAATATACTGCCTACCATCCATGCCATTCCATTCCTGTCTACAGTGTAATATCCTATGGTGTAAATATTTTATTTCATTTCATCACAATCCATATATTTATATCCATATTTATATTTATATTTATATTTATATTTATATTTGCTATTTTTTGTCTTTTCTATTGCTTTGTTTCTTTCACTGTCCCTGTTTATATTGTTGCTGCTGTAACAAGAAAATTTCCCCCTATGGGGGATAAAATAAAGAAGTCTAAAGTCTAAAGTCTAAAGTCTAAAATGCTCCACCTGCCCTGTCGCTAGATCAAAAGTCAGGGAATCATCAGTCAGTGGCATGAACATCAGCTGATGTAACACAAGTATCAATCTTTGATTCTGACTTAACTGTGTCAAGTTATAATGAAATGGATCTCAAATCACTGTAAGTTTGCTACCACAAAAACACACATAAAAACAGGTGTTGTACAAAACCATATTTATTATGACAGTATTAGTATATTATACAAATAGGAGCGCATGCCCACTGTATAAAAATACAAAATCTTGATGTGTTTCGGTGTCCTGGGCATCATAAATCATTTGACAAACCAAAATATCATTGATTAAGTGTGTGTGTAGTCAAGTTAAACTAGCCTTGCAAAAGAAAAATAATCCAACAGTAACTTACTTATAGAGACATCAGGTATAAAAATGCCAACTGATGCAAATAATGGAATGGTAAAAACAGAAAGTTCATTGTCACATTTGCACCTCATGTAAATGCCAGACCTTTCTAATTATCAGTTTGTAGATTCCTGTTGAATTCTTTTAAAGATATCTCAAAAATACTCAGTACTAGTTGCTCTTTTTTAATCTTACAAGGACTCGATAAAACTGACCATGTCGAATCATCTAAGAGATAAACTGTATGTACATGTAAGAGTACAATGGATGTAAATAGAAAACAAAATAAAGAACTTAATTTGCCCAGTGACAGCCAGTCTAATGCTAAATGCATTAAAGAAACTGTGCAGCTGCCCTCAGATAGATAGATAGAAAATGACTGTAAGCAGCGGGAGATAAGCACCGCAGAGGTTCATTAGTTACAACATGTCGTGCGACTATCCCTGCCCATGTCGGAGCTTCAGTGCCGGTTTCACACAGTCTGACTCCTACTCCTTGCACAAGGACTGGGCTCCAGTGAGGTGACGTGAAGCAGCAGATCAGAGCAGGTTTGACTCCTCGGTTTGACCTGAGCCTCAGCAGAAACACATACGCCACGTGTATGGAAATACAAAAAGAATGTATGAAGAGAAATACACACTATACTATATATCTTAAAAGATGCCTTTATGCTTTTTATAGTATAAAAATAGAAATGAAGAAAAAGTTTATGGAAGTAGTTGTGTATCAGTGGTGATGATTCTATGGTGTGACCCACTGCGTTCCCACAGTGGCTCATGACTGCTAAAGAAATATTGATCACAATATTCAGTGTAAAAAAAAAAAAATCCCTGAAGGTCTCCTTTCAAATTCTTAAAGAGGTTTCTTCTTAATGTAAATTGGATTAACCAACGCGTTAACAATTGTTACAATAAAATGCCTCATGCTTATTTTGGAGTCTCTGCCATTCCTAATTACAAATTTATACTGTACTGTACTGTAAACAATACATCACATGTAGATGTCTTTGCTCACAAAATGGTTTCAAAATGGACTTAAACAGTCTGTTTTTGTATCAATGAGTTAAGTAAATTGTCTCGTTTCTTTTTAAATCACATCAATATAACTGGTAAACTGAGATATGTGGAGATGGTGTAGCTGATTTATGATCCTCTACTTCTTCATTTCTAGCTCAGCGGACGATGGGCAGATATTTAAACCTCTGCTTTGTTCTTTGAGTGATCGGCGTGAGCCAAGCTCTCCTCATTCTCGTCCTCCTCCTCAGGAACCTGGAAAAAATGCAGCTCAAATTACATGTCTGTGGCATCATGAAAGAGACCTGAATAAGACATGGGGGTGTACATGATATGCATGCCAAACAATTATTGGCTTCATGCTGTACCACCTAGGTGGAGTTTACTGGATAAAACAAGGATTACCAGCGAGTCGAAATGATCACAGCAAGAACGCTTTTCTATGAATGGAAGCCTGTCTCACAATTATACTGATGCAGTGAATCACATCCATCTAAAATGACCTCAAAACCATTAAATTAATAACATAAAAAATACGGGCTACTTGTGATGCTTGACAGTTGAAAACTAGAGATGATATTTATGAGGAATGGGATTTCTTACCTCCCAATAAATAGAGTCATCGAAGCAGTTCTGATCTGGAGGCTGTCCCCAGAACGGCAACTTCATTATTAGACCTTGAAGAAGAAAATGAATTGTTTGGTCACTCAGATGTTGGCCTTCTGCTAAATCATAAGAGCCCTGGCCTTTGCACTGAAGGACAAACCTTGTGATCAAGAATTTAACTGTTATGCATCACATTCATGGTGCCATTTTGCACCCCCACCCACCTGTAATGGCACCTCCAACCAAAGCGAACCCGAGGGATGAAGCCAAGGCAGCAGCTTGCATGGCAGCTTCACCACTGAAGAGGAGGAAGAGGAAAGACAGAAATGTTAGAGCTGACATTTCAACTTCAGAACAAAATGACTTTGAAGTTACAACGTGTGTGTGTGTGTGTCTGTGTGTGTGTCTGTGTATATACTCAGTGGACGCTATATTAGGTACACCTGCTGTCCAAAACATCAGCCTGAAATAGCATCTACATTAATTAAAGTTTATAATCTTCACCTTTGTATTGTAATTGTAATATGTATATGTGAATAAAATGTAGTCCAGTACAACACTATCACTAACTATGACCTTAATGTAGGTGTGCCTAATAAAGTGGTGTCTATATATTATTATATGTGTATGTAAGATTTGTGGTGAGTAAAATGGCCCTTACTCTTTTTTCCCCAAAGCCACAGCCAGAATACCAGCCAACCCGCCCAGGATGCCAGGCATGCCGTGCAGATTGTGGACACCGCAGGTATCCTGGATGCCCAGGTTGGACGCCAGGATGGGCTACAGAGCAGAAAAAAGGCCTCTTGTTACAGCCGGAGAGTCTTTTTAAAAGGTGAAATATGCATTTTGATTTAATAAAAGTGGACATGAGCCGTCATAACACAAAAAATATAGAGGATTCCATCTATATATTGATAATTGCTGGCTGACTAAGACATTTTTAAGTAAATCATCTAGTGTTTTGTAACTACTTCATATTTTCAGTATTGGTTACTCTACTGATTATTTTCTTGATTAATCGTTTGTTCAAATTACAGATTCACAGCGTTCTTGAGCCAAAGTGACATTTTCGAATGTCTTGTTTTTTCCAACCAACAGTCCAAAAAATCCAAACACACTCAATTTAATAAGAAAACCAAGAAATATTTGAGAAGCTGAAACAAGGGACTTAAAAATAACTTAAACACTTTATCTGTTATCAAAATTGTTGCAGGCTTTCTGGCAGCTGTAATTGTTTTCACCAGAAATTTCAAAAACCTAAGAAACTATGATTTAAAACAACAATTGATGCCTTTTTTTGTTTTGCATCCTTGCTGTGACTTTCAACTCACACTGAGGTACTTGAAGCCCAGGGTAGAAATGATGCCAGCCACTAATCCAATCAGCATCGCCCCAAATGGCCCGATGTTCATGTCAGCACATGTTCCCACGGCGACGCCGCCAGCCAAGGTGGCATTCTGAATGTGCACCTGTAGTATACAAAAATACACAAACATGTATCTTAAATAATTAGTTTTTTTTAACTCTTAAACTATTGTTATTGTGCATATTAAAGGAAAGTTATCTGACCATGTCCAGCTTTCCTTTGTGCTCTACGAGGCTGGAGATGGCGTAGGCAGAGAGCACACAGGAAGCCAGGGAAAGGTAGGTGTTGATCACCGCTGTGAGCTGGGTGAAGCCTGGTTCAGCGATGGCTGAGTTAAAACTGGGCCAGAACATCCACAGGAAGACAGTTCCTGTAGGAGAGAGTAGTGAAGAAACAGCATTTGTATCAATTCATCTTGAAAATGTCATTCATATGAAATCACACTGTAAGTTAAATACTTAAAGTGTTCATGTTAACTTTTGCTGATTGATTCCCAGTTGAGGTCCATGCTGCATGGCTATTTTTGTCCACTAGGTGGCATAAGTCATGCATGTACAGGAGGCCAGCGAGGAACCAGTGAGGGAAAATCACAGTCTAATAATAAAACATATTACTGCTCTAAATAGATGAATAATGTATTAGATTAGTTTAAAGTAGAACTGGCTCCTACCAATCATTGCAAACAGATCAGAGTGATAAACAGATCCGTCATTCTCATGTCCGTTTCTTAACCCTGGTCGGTAAAGTACTCGGGCCACTGCCAGGCCAAAGTAGGCTCCATAAGCGTGGATGATCATGGATGCTCCAACATCATTAGCCTGTGAAAGAGAAGGTGATACAGGCCTGTAACGGTGCCGTCATGCAAGTCCATGTTCAGTAAGAGTCAGTGAATGTCATAACACAGGTATCAGTGCACATGTAGTTTATCAACACTTGCAGGTGTCATTGCGTACTCACTTTGAGGACTTCGGCCACCAGATGTTCATTGATGGAGAAGATGGTGATCTCCAGTACGGTCATGATGAGGAGCTGCACAGGGCTGGTTTTACCCAGAACAGCCCCGAAGGAGATCAAGACTGTAGCTGTGCTGAAGTCTGCGTTGATTATTCTGCAGGATAAAGAAGAACACAAGTACTTAGGGAAAAAAATGATAGGATAATAAGGATAAGAGGTGTCACAGCTAAATGATAACAGGTCATTGGTTCATTCAGCAGCTAGTAAGTCGATGATAAATATTCTACTGATCACTGAAAACCAACATGTGCAGAAAAGACTTTCGTACTTGAAGATGCTGACTTTGATCTTGCCATCTTCCAGGTGCCAGATGCCCTGCATGAGGAGGCCCCACTGCAGGCCGAAGGCAGCCAGGAGCAAGTTGACGCCCACGCTGCTGAACCCGTATCTCTTCAGGAAGGTCATCAGGAACCCGAAGCCAATGAAGATCATGACATGGACATCCTGAAACACTGGAGGAATGAGAACAGAGGTCAGTTCTGCTGCTTCCTCAGTGACAGGGCTCTGATTTGTCGTGAGAATCCCACTTTAACTGTGGACGTGAAATTGAATCAGATGAAACACTTGATATGATACGCTGCCTTCAATTAGAAATTAGCCATCTGCTATGACTTTGCTGCTTATTCCTTTGACTTTGTAGTTGATTTACAGTGCAGTGACTGGCCTTCACAGGAGTCATTTCCTTCCACAGGGTCTGCATTGTTAGCCGTGACCTGTTAGCTGGAAAAGCAATTTAAGCACACTATGAATGGGATTATGGAAAAATGCTCCTGCTGTTCCTGTTGAGTTTGTAGCCTTGTACTGGTTCTATTAAGTGCATATGATCTTAATAAGTTTAAACTGATAAAGTCTCATGGGGATGGGATGTTTAGCACACCCTCATCTATTAGTCTCAGTTGATAGTCGGACAAAGACAGCAGGGTTTGGAATTCGTTTGGATGTTTCATTATCCCCTTGTGGTGTTCTCACTGTGTTATCAGCAGTAAGAACACAGGCCGAACGTCAAGCTCAAGTGGAGATACGCTCTAAATCTGGGTTAAGGCCAGGTAATTTTGGGGGGATTTACCTAGAACAAAACTCCCCCCAGGAATCATCATCGTGACAGGAAGTGGGACTTCCAGCTGTTAAGCTTGATATGATGAGCAAGTGGAAAATGCATCAAGGTGGAGGTGTGCACAGGCTAAGAAACAATGTCCTTCATTTCCTTAGTGTGTAACGAGCATGAGAGCACGAACGTAGCCACTATTGTCTAGACAGGACTCACGTAACGCTCGTCTTTGAAAAGACAGGCTCCTGTGCAGTCTTAAAGGAATAGTTTGACATCTTTGAGAAATTAACTGAGATTAGATCCATACCACTCTGACTGTTTAACGCCAACAGCTGGTTAACAATCCTTGTGCTAAACTAAACTAACCAGCTGCTAACTGTAGCTTTACATTTAAGGTACAGACATGGCCATGGTATTGATCTGCTCATATAACTTTTGCCAATGAAGCAACTGTATTTCACAAAACCTTTCCTTTGCACAATATATTACTATGAGTTCAAATGTTTTTTGTTTGTTCATTTCTTTATATGTGGTCCTCATTGAGAAACCCCTAACACAGGCATTAGTGCCTTTAAGCTAAAGACAATGACACCATACACTTTACAACTTCAGATTTCCACCCATGTATTAACTCTACTCATCTAAATAGACGTTAGAATTACACATATTCAGTAGATATGAGGAAAACAAGTGCACATGCTACATTTGTACGTATCAACCATAGAAATAGTGTCTGTTTGTCCACTTCAGGCTACATTTCTATATAACATAAATATCATGCAAGCAGCTTTAGAATGATACACTAATGAGCGAGACTAGATTCACCCACACCCCTTTATCACAAACAGTATTTACATACAGAGTATGTCAGCCTATTTTTAACAGAAGATGAAAACACCAACATTTACTGTTGTGAGGCAGAATCTAAAAACGCTCCAATTTAAATACTGTATAATGTATGAATGGGCTGCTACACCTGCTTAAAAGACATGCACATTTAAACAGATGTTATTGGCTGCTTTAATCATTAACCAGTCTGCTAAAAACTGAGCAGAATCTACTCAGTCAGAGTGCTTAGCTGGCTGCTCCATATTCACTGTATTTTTTTTGGTGTGAGTGATTGTTGTCACTATAACCATAACTATAACCAGACTAATGTTTCCAATTCATTTTAATTACTCCAGCACAGGACAGTGTTATTATTATCCTGCTCAGCCATTCTTTGCTCTTAACATCAGTCTGCATTCAGGAATGAAAGTCACATCTCATCCCGTCAACCTGACATTTACGTTCTCTACATCTAAAAACGCAACTCAACAATTCAATCAATCACTTTACAAACAGTTACTGGATATCATCCTTCTGAAATGGTATTCCTCCTCACGTATTTTAATTTGTGGAGCCAAATGCATGTTAGTTTTTAAATCTAACAAGAAAACAATGGTCAGCTTTATGAACACAGAGCGCTGATATCAGCATCAGCGAGTTGAGGTGTAAATATTTGATTTGGCAGAAATGTTTTGAAGTAAACCTGTTTGCACTTCAACTTGTACTTTGACCCCTCTCCCATTCACAGCTGGCTGACTCACACTGCCTTTCCTTGTAGTAGGGGCTTCAGTAGATTGAGGATGGGGAAGAGGTAAAGTTGGAAAGCAGCCACGGTGACTGGCACCACGCCCAGATGTTAGGCAACGCTCTGTTATCTCGAGAACAATTGGATGAGCCAAGATGAGCGAGGGAATCCCCTCAGGACTGACTGTAGTGCAGGAGTGATGCAACCAGTGCAAAAAGATGAGTTATTTCTTTTTTTTAAGATGCTGGAACAACAAATGATGTTCTCATTCTGCAGATCCCCACCTCAATAAAATCACATTCCAAGAGTGTTGATTAGAAACTTATGGAGTATTTTGTCATACCATACAACCAGAATTTGTTTCTGCCATTTGCATTATTTTAAAAATGAACCAATCCTATACAATCACATTTTAAATGGTCATGGCTTCATTTTTGCTAAAAGCACGTTTGATATTTAGAATAGATTACAATAGAATACAATAGCATAGAATGCCAAGATAGGAGAGCTACATTTATTAGAAGCTTTTGCAGATGTGTCCTTTAACATTTCATAATAGCAAGTTTTGATTGTAGGCTCATGTGAGTAAATCTCTCTTTTGTGTGAAAACCATATCACATACAAATGATCAATTAAAGCAAAGTATTTTCATTTGATGTCTTTATGCATGTCTGGAGATGATCTTTAAATTTGACCTCTTTCCCAGCATGACTGTACTGATAGACTATGTAAAAAAACGAAGGAGATGTCTTCAGCCGTAATCTCTATTGGTCACACCTGCCCCACCCAGTCATGAGCAGACATTCCTACAGAGACACAGCAGTTTCAACCGTCTTAATGCAGTTTAAGTGGTCAAGATGCAAAGACACAGGCCAACTGTCGAAACCACTCTATGCCGACTAGTAGTATCATAGTTAAGTACAAAAACACTTAAAAAAAAAAAAAATTCAAACAGCATTTTTCTGCTCCATCCACCATCTGTCTTTGTTCTTTATGATCTCTGTGCTTCAGACGTGAATTGAAATCACATGTGACCTCCACTCTGTGAGACCTGACACTTCTCCCTGCAGGATCCTCAGCTGCATGTGTATGAATAGACTTTGTGACGGATGAAAATGCAACCCCATGACTCCTCTTATTGCATTCAGCCTTCAAATACTTCTCTCTCTGTTTGCGAGTAATTGGAAAATTACAACCTTAAAACAGAATTCACATTACTCTAATGAAGGCGGGTGAACTTTTTCAGCCCACTCAACACTCAAATATGAAAGATTTGTAGCTTTATTGTTTGTTTTACATAGATTTTAGATTTCAGATGTTAGTTTGTAATATCTATTTGTAGGATATTCGCTCTGTTAGGCCACAAAAACTTGCTGAATTCCAATTTTTAGGGTGAATTAACAAGACTGGGTAATGTGCTAGACCCTTTAAGATTAAACTTGATAATCCATAATTTTTAACCTCCTCAAAAGTAGTCTAGTGACCAAACATTGAGGCATCCAATAGCATAACATCCCTCAGTGAGCAGCCCCAGGTAGACTTACTGGGGTAGAGATCCATGGGCGCTGGTTCATGTTGAGTCTCATTGGCGTGAGCGTCATGCCCGTGACCTTTCCCATCATCATAGACCACAAACACTGCAAACAGGATGATGGTAATAATCTCCAAAACCAAGGCCAGGATGGGGAACTTCATCCTCATGTTGGTGGCGTACGCAGGCATCCTGAGACCAACTCTGGTTATCTCTCACAGTCTGACACACACACTCACTACCTCTGCCTGCCTATCCCTCCCTATCTGTCTTTTAGGGGTTGTGCTGTGTGAAGGGAGGGAAGAAAGTGGTGTCTGGTTTTAAACTGATGCAGTTTTCGTGGTGACCAATGACAGGACAGAAGACTGGGGCCTATGTGGTGAACACCCCCCTTGTGCACTTTGCTCACAGGGATGGGTTTCCTCTCTGGACGTTAGAGTGGACAAAGCAAAACAGAAACGTAATGACACTCAGCTAGTGAGCGGACATGAGAGAAATACTTAATGACTGCTCCTTCCCTCTCATTTTTCACTGTCAAAGTTATGTGTATGTGTTTGGACTGATGCATTTCTTTGTCTACATTAGAAGACATGTCTATGTCTATGAAGAGATACTTATTTAGAGGGTGCAGTTTGTTCAAGAAAATGTACAGTAGCTTTCATACAATTCTTCTTTTATCCGCTCTGCTGAACACTGTTCCTCTTTCTGCGCAGATGACTTCAGACACACCCTTGTTATTTTCATTAATATGTGCTGTTTCAGATACACTGCTCAAATAAAAGTAGCAATACAATATTGAAAATTATATTAAATTACAAGTAAAAGTCCTGCATTTTTGTATAAGTAAAAGGGCAAATGTGTTATGTGGTAAATGCACTGTATATATCAAAATTAAAAGTACCTCATGGTGAATGCACCCTTTTAGAAAATATAATTATTGGATTAATTATTCATGTATAAGCAGCATGTTAATGTTGTAGGTGGTTGAGGTGGAGCTAACTTTGTACTTTTTGCACTTGAATCTATAGTAATTCCATACATTTCATAAACTTTGCATATGTTAAATCCTCATGTGCAAGTAATACTGTAGGACTGATCTATAGTATGACAGCAACAGAACTAAGACATGTACCAATCAATAGGATGTACAGCTGAGTGGGTCTGATTATGCTATACAGACTAGAAGACTGCATGTACAGTTTAGTGTGTTTAAAGTTAAGTACAATCAGTTAATACAGAACAAATCTAAAAAACTAAAAAATGTCCTTCAGATGAAATAGTAATAGTAATAGTAGTAATATCGCTCTGACAATGAAGGATGAGACAAAAATCTTTTACTATATTGTCACACGTGTAATGCTCAGAGCGAGGTACACAAGACAAAGTAATTTGCACACTGATTGGAAGGTGCCCTTTCTCTTTATGCCTCCTCTACAACTTGAATATCTTTGTTGTGAAGACAAAGGGTTCACAAGCCAAAGGTCAAAATCATCTGACGACATTCTAGTGGGCAACATTGCCTGAGTTAAGGCGATCAGGCCGCAGTTACATTATATAGAAGCCAGCGTAGTCAAACACAGGGGAGGTTGACTTGTTGTTACATTGTGCAAGATTCCGCATGAGCAAACATAATTTCCTTGAGACAACCAAAACACAGCAGGATAACTAACTGTCATCTAAATATAGTGGAGTACATTATTTCCCACAGAGATGGAGTGGAGTTGAATATCAAGTAGTTCAAAGTACAGAATCTCAGTAATTTTAACTTTCCAGGAAGATGGGGGCGCTTCGGAGCTCTTTTAGTTGTCTCAAGTTACACTGACAAAGTGCTGCACATTGTCATTCCACCCATGACCCCTACAGACAGCCTGTGCAACAGTGATCAGGTTACTTCACAGTTCAACTCCTTTACCATCAACTGTAACACGCAGTACATGCCTGTGCTTCCTTTCCCACTGAAAACGGTCCGAGCTGACTGCTCTGATTGCCCTGCAGGTTGTGATCCAGTAAGTGGCTCCCACAGTGAGTGTGGTGACAATCTGAGACCTCTCACCAAATTACCTCAGGCCAGAGGTCCTTCATTATGGGCCAAGAGCTTTATGAATGAGCAGAGTAGTTAATCACTGCCAACAACACGTTTCTGTTTGTCTTGGAGCCGAGCACAGTGAGGGTTTTCCCAGACCCTTTGGGAAATTACTTCCAAATGCTGAGAGATATCAAAAACTCTGCAGCAAAACTAATCTGCTCGCGCTGACCGATTATTCAATCAGTGTACACTACAGAGTTCAGCGCTAACATTTGGCAGCCAGCTGGGGCTTTTTCAGTGGGTGGAGCCACATGACTTTTTTCACTGTCAAGTGATCTAACTGGCAAACTTGAACAGCATGGGAGGATTTGTGGTCCAACTACCACAGTCATTCATTCATAATGGTCACAGATACACCCTCACTTTTAGCTCTTGTTTTTCTAATTGAATTTCAGTCTATTAACTACTGTGGCTGCTTGGCACCCCCGATTTAACTAATTATTTTTGCCTCCAGAGTAGCTTTAACCCTGAGAAATGTTTGTATAATAGTGAGACTCCAATCTGCGATTATTTAACCCATTATTATGTCCATAGTCTTCAGCTGCAATCTGTCAACGTTTTGACAGAGAGCATGGGAACTGTTTGTACAGTCAAGACTGTTCAACAACAGTTAACGCTCTGACTCTCACATTTCACAGCGGGGCATCCCAGAGGTATCAGTGCTCTTTGCTTGTTGCTTTTGTTAACATTCCTTCTCTTAGAGTCTTTGTGAGGTGTTGAGACCTGGAGAGTGCTGGTGGTAACGTGCTATAATCTCCTGACACATTTTCTGCAGAGATAGGAATTACGTTTGGGAAAATTGGCTAATTTGCTTTCTTTCCCAGAATAAAGTGAGAAGATTCATGTGACTCATGGATGTGCTTTAAGGATGCAGCTAGAGGCAGGAGTCAGTTATTCTAGCTGAGTGTAAAGAGAGCAGGGGCAAGCTGCCAGTTCAGAGTTAAACAATAAGACTATTAGCACCTCTAAAGCTCACAAAATAATAACTATCTCACAAACAAAAATATTAAAATTAGGTAAAGTTGCTTCTCTTAGAGGGAGTTATGGAGTTATGGGACAGGATTTTGGTATTATAAGGGCTCTGGTTTCCTTTTGTAGTCTCTTTGGGGTCCAAGTAGTCTGTGACCAATCACATTTGCATCCCGATGAACAGTTTGTGTGCAAAGCAGAAGAGGCTAAATGTTGTAAGAGATTGTGTGTTATGAGCTTTAGAGATGCTGTTGATGGATTTTTAACTATGGCGAGAGATAAGCGGTATAGACAATGGATGGATGGATGGATGGATGGAGAGCTGGCTAGATGTTGTTCCCTGCTTTCAGTCTTAATGCTAAGCTAAGCTGTACTGTTATGGAATGTATCCCCCTGTGGGACCTCTCCCTGGTGCAGGCTGGCCTTCGCGGGACGTGTTTCCTCCATGGCGGTGTGCTGGTTCTAGGTCGGTATGGAAAGGCCAAAGGTGAAAGTGGTTTGTGGTTTGTGAGCTCTACAGCACCCCTCGTCTGGTTGTCACCGCTTCCCGGGACCATGCACCCTCTCTCCCTGCTGGGAGCGTTAAGGCCCCCTGCTCCCTGTGTGACTGTTGACTGGGGCAGACTGTCCACAGTGGGTCCCGACTGCATTGCATTGCCAGGATGGGAACCGCCTCTCATGAATGTGTTAGGGGTGATGTCGGCTAGTTGTAACTAGTGGTCTGAATAAATACTTGCTTTGTTTGCTTTTATGTGTTTCTCTCTGTTGGTGCTGTGCACACAAGAGGATAGTTTGTCACTGAGCCTGTAATGTTGTATTACATAAAATGTTGGCTCCTTTCTGGTTTGTATTCAACTCTGTCAGTCTCATATGGAATAAATTGGCAATTTCATCAAACAAGCCCTATTATTGCTCCTGGAAGTAAATGTGTTGGCTTGTTTAGGCTCACAGAACCTGAGAGAGTTCGAACATTAAAGCAACAAAGCAGAGAAAAAAACAGCTAAGCTAAACAGCTAATTCCTTTATCAACTCAAATCAGTTTTAATCTGGCCTCCCTGTGAACTTCACATTCCAGGAAAACCATTAAGCAATTTATCTCTGCTCACTCACAACTCCACCGTAAAGCGCAGATTTGTGGAAAATAAACAAGCCATCAGGCCTAAATGCACTTCATCCTTTGTCTCAGGTCCCCACGTGCTGTTATGCAACATAAATGAGTACTAGGACCTCTGTGATGTCCTGCGCTGCTTTGAAACCAGACTAACTGTGCAGTTGATCCTCCGTTCACTTGGACAATCTGTCATAAACGTGAGTCGCACTGTAATGACAAGACGACTCAGAGAGGGATCAAAGAGCGAGGGAGTTGGATGATAGAAGACTACTTTGGTTGGCTTTACTTTTCTGCATCAGGACATTCCTGGACGGTCCTCAGTCTGCCACATGCTAAGGTCAAACTGAGGTTTGGAGATTGATGCCTCATACAAACCTCTAGTAATTGCTTTTTGATTAAACTCCCCGCATCCAGGAAAACCTTTACTTTTAACTGAACAGTAAGAGCAGATGCTGTAGATTGGCAGAAAGGTGGTCTCTCTTGGTGTTTTGACTCTTGTCTCATGTGTGGAGCAGCTGATATTTGTGTATGAACATTCCTCTGTGTGGTTTGTTTAGCTCTTTCTCATGCAAAGGCTCACCAGGTGCCCCAAACTCCAAAGTATTAACCTCTTATCTCTTGCAATGAGGGCCAGTCCCCCCCCCATGAGGAGTCCTCCCTTCACACTACACGATACAGACCTCTGCACTCGTGTGAAGTGTACGTATGTGCCTCTCCTTGGATGCTCAAAGGGGGATCAACACCACATTCCTCAGTTTGGAGGATCCCTCCATATGGAGGTATAAATGTGGCTGAGTAGAAACAGAGGCCAGATGGTGTGACAGACAGAACCCAGGACTTTTCTCCTCATTAATCAGAACTGTAAGGCAGTCGCTTTTGTTGGGTGGGGTATATATATGTTACAACAAATACGGCTTTCTACATCAATGTGAGTGATTTCTCCAGAGCTTTCCATGAGCAATCTCCAGTCCAGCCTGATTTATGAGGCCTGATAAATAAATGGAGGAGAGTGAATACTGACCTTGCATCAAAGAGAGACACTTTGAAGTCTTCTGTAAAGCCAGTGCATCCACTGGGAAACTTTTGCTGTTGCGCTGGTTCTGTTTTTCGGTCTGTTGCAGATTCAGAGCAGCGCTGCCAGTTTGTCTTGCCCGCAGAGCCCAGAATACCAGAGGCTGGAAGTTAAAAACACTGCATGCTCGGATAAGAATGAGCATGTATCTGTAAAAGTAACCAGTGTCTATGGGGGTATAGTGGTGGGTTTGCAAGCAAATCAGTTACAGAAACCAACTAAAAGTCAAAAACTAGTGGATCATACAACCACACAAACATCACAGTAACCTCTATGGTAAATAGGAGTCCCTTCTCATAATTTGTGAAAAAGCACCAATGTGCGTAACAGATTTGTACATGTCTTATAGTCAACAGCTTATC
Source organism: Pempheris klunzingeri (assembly GCF_042242105.1). Classification (NCBI taxonomy): domain Eukaryota; kingdom Metazoa; phylum Chordata; class Actinopteri; order Acropomatiformes; family Pempheridae; genus Pempheris; species Pempheris klunzingeri. Next base: position 14,199,124 of record NC_092029.1, on the reverse strand, counting down.
ACGATATTATACAATATTACAATTATGTTAAAGACAGGTGGGCTAAGTTGTCATTTCTTCACACCCCTTTGCAATACAGTTGAAAATACTGCATGCACGTCGCCACAGAGGTCACGGCTGGCTTGTACCATACAGCAGGTGAAGGTTCAGAGTTTTACTCAAGGACACTTTGACAGGTGTGAATGTGACGGCACACAGACGCTCTGGCTGTGACAGTTATGAAACAGCTTCTGTCCCCACAACAGTCTCTATAGTGTCTAATAGAGAGCACAGTAGATGCATTTCACCTCAGAAACAGGCGTGGGATCTTCTGGAAAATTAACACATGTGCTGGGATGAGACATGGATGGGATTGTACTCATATGTGCCGCACATATCTCACATTTCCAGCTGCAGGATTCTTGTCTTCTTTGAACCAGCAAGCGTTTTACTGACGGGTGTTGACACTCTTGTGGAGACAAATGTAAAGAGTTAATACTTCTAGGAAACATGTGCTGCTTATTTTCTGTGAAAAGCTTTGTGCTGTGTGCTTTGAGCCCATGTTATCATTTTTCTTCTCATTATAGCTATGTGCAACTACAGACTTTTAAGCCCAGTGTAATGTGACAGCAGAAGCAGGGGGCAGAATGCTTAGGTCAAAGTAGTTGAGCACACTCAGACGCTCAGTGGGTGACTGTTGTTGAAGCTAAAAATGACAAGCATGGCGGTGAGGAGAAAGGATCTTATTACAGGAGAGACCAGATCAGAAGACTTCAGAAGGTTTCTGACGTATGTTCAAGGGGTCAAAATCATTAGGAATCGTCTAGCCTGAAAACCAGTCTGAATTGCCATTTTGTCTCACTTCATTCACAGTGATCCAATGGTATAACAGTGTTTGTGTGTGTGTGTGTGTGTGTGTGTGTGTGTGTACACTTCTGCTGTCCACCCTGTGTCTCCCGCCTCTTTCTCTTTCTCTCTCCCTGTATGTGTGTCTGCTTTTTTAACTGTCTTTTTTAAAGTCGCCCAAAAAACACAATTTGCATTTTGGAACTGTTGAAACTATCGAGACCAACGTCGTACCGACGCTGGCCCCAAACAGGTGCACTTAGGTCTACAAACCTTTCCAAAACAACACCATAATAGGCCTGCATTAAGCTGGTGAGGCTGCACAATAAGTGCAGTCGAATAAAGTGCATGTGTGTGAAACCTGTGTCTTTACTTTAGCTGTTATTTTGTTTTGCCTAACTGATTAGCACAGACTGACAATTGCACCCTGTTAACATCATGAAACTAGCTAGCTAACTAAGAAAACAATTTAAGTGTTGGTAATTCTTTAAGATGAGTTACAAGCTGTGTAGCTGCATGTTGGCATTTTCTGTTGCTATTTTAATGTAAGTTGTGACCTATGTAGGAAGATGGTGTCCATCGCTGAACACAACACTAGACTTGAATTGCTGCACAAATCAAAGAGATGTGGGCGGCGATACGGAGGTGTGGAGCCAGGCTAGGAATCGTCCCCTTTGGATCATGAATATTCATACTTAAATAAATAGCCTGTAGCTGACTAGGAATTTAGCTCTGAGGCAAAGTGACAAACATTGCTATCCTCTTGTGACATCGCTGGCACAGCCAAACTATCACTATCAGCTCCACAGGATTTTTTTCTAGTCGTTTGCAGTTTGGTCCTTGGCCACCACATTTAATTCCCAAAACCTCCGCTGCACAGTGGGGTGTGAACAGGAATGCAGAGGACGATAGCGCATAGACACTCCTCCTTTCCATCCCCGAGCTACACTGTCACCACACGCCCCTAAATGTACCCCACCCCTCGTTTCCTGTGGCTGGGGCTGAGGGGAACAGTTGCACACCCTGATAAGCCCGCTCGGAGGGAAGCCCATGCAGGCGGGTAATCAGCATGTTAGATGCTAGCAATCAAGAACAATCACAAGCTCTCATCATGTTTATGTTGCGGTGACCCTTAATGCTATTTAAGTCAAGAGCAATTATATCGCATTCCATAGTGTTTCACATCACGGGGTTAAGAGGGAACACATCTGGCAGGTTTCAGGTGAGATGGAAAGAAACTATGGCCACAACTAGAGGCCAAATAGAAACCTTGAAGTCTTGAATAAATAGTCAAATATGGTTTAGATAATAGAAATACCTTTCTGTCAGCCAAACGCTGCATCTTCATAACATGAACATTCCCTCTTACACCAGCACCTATGTACTTAAAAGGCTTTGCACACAACTGCAGATGCTGATAGGCAGCGCCGTTTGAAGACGGCTGAGAGCACTCGAATGCTTAACAGGTGTGTGGAGGCTTTAGCGCCATGCCTATCATGTTACCACCGTGGGATGTGCAGCAGGCATCAGTCAGAGCGGAGTGCAGACAGAGGAGCGTGAGTACAGTAGGAATGCTGTGGGACCAAAACCACATGTGCTCAACGTGATACAGAGAAAACTGGAGTTATGTGTTTTTCCATGACAGCAGGAAGATGTACAGTAACCGAACCTCTACAGCCTGTTCATGCTTTTTAAAGATGTGTGCTTGTTCCTGGAGGGCCTCTAGTTAAAATCCTGGAAGGTTAAATATTTAAATAAGCTTATATGACCCACTGTTAACTTGCAGCGCTGGAGTTATAATGAATTCTGCTAAAGATGCATCAAATTTTTGGCATTTAAGAAATATTTATAGAGAACAGGTTCACTGTATGCTAATTAGGATTGTGTAATACTTAAATAGTATTTGCTCGTTTTCTGTGTACGTTTGTAAATTATGTCGGCAAATACATTCCAATCCATGCTTACTGTTTACAGCTACTGTATGAGGTCTATTTGACGGCGGTTGGGGAGGGGGGGGGTTAGTTTGGTTACTTTGCAGTATCGTGGGACTCCTTCTATTTGCTCACACACTGAGATAAATCTTTGCTTTGCTTTCTAGTTTCCTCAATTACAAAGATAACACAAGCAAGTTGTGGCCCCAGGCCACTGCAAGTACGAAATGTATGATAACATTCTGTTAAATATGAATTTCTTTTGATGGAGAGAGTGAAAGAAATGCTTTCCAACAGGGGCGGCATGTGACGGTCAAAAGAGAGATGCGTTTAAGGACACGTAATAGCGCTTCTGTTGTTTTTGTTGATGATTTCCCACAGTCCTTATCCTTATACTTTTAAATCCAACCAGAAAGGAACTGCTGTCATATTATTGTTGGATGGAGGCGTTTGGTAGCAGCTTCCTCTGTAGCACATCCTGATGTCACGCTGCCTTTTACACTCAGAGCCTCCCTGCAGTGATGCTATAATTGCTTTATCTAGCGCAGGCTTCTTTAAATGACGCCTAATTGAGAGCCCGTGCCGCACCCTTTCCTCATGTGGCTCCATGCGGCAATCAACCTGCCACGTTATCACCACATCTTAATAAAAACTAAAATGATTGGGCCACAACCCAGGACTTCCCATAGAAATAGGAAAACGAAAAAAACATCCTGACTTAAATGACATGGGGAGTGGGCTTTCAATGCACAGGATGTACAGAGATTGGTGGTTTGAGGCATGTCGGCGAAGTAGAAAGGGGAAGAAAAAAGAGAAAATGACTTGTCACGCAAACGACAGAGAAGACCACACAAATGGGAGGAGCTTTGTGTATATTTTATGATTAACGTCTCTTGTTAAACCCCTCAGTATTTCAAACATTTACACACTGAAAAATGGTTGGCATCCAGTTCAAACAAACGACGGTCATACGAAGTTTTGGCTGCGCAATAAAATCCCTCCTGAAAATGTTGATTTAAAGCAATTAACTGATTATATCAAAGAATTTCCAGCAGCCACATGAAACAGAACATATGTTGAATGAGTCTTTTGTATGATGATCCAGCTGTTTAAATGTTTCCCCACGTGTTAGTTATTATGCAGGCATGTTAAATATATAAAGGCTCCACAGATGTACAGTATCCACAGTACATTCACTATATATGGTAGACAGCGTGTTTGTTCTCTCCTCCTAAAGCTTTTCTTATGACAGTTTATCACCTGGAGCCAAATCAATGATGGAAACACCATCAATTTGGAAGGACATGGTTAACTTCAAGTGCAACAGGCTGTGTTTGGGTTGTACAAACAGCATGATGTGATAATGTTTGCAATTTTCTCAGAAGGTATGCGTTTGTATATGTATGTGTGCATGCAATGTTGGTTTAAGTTCACCGTTAAGTTCACAGGAAGGCACATTGAGACTTTTTTTTTACCTTTTACATTTTTTACCACATGTATTTTATATGTTATTGTGGTGGTTATTGCAGCCTCCAGAATTATTCATTAAAGTTATTCAAGAAAATAGCTAAGGCTTTTAATTAGTCCACAATTAGTAGATTAAAAGGAAAGGAAAGGAACTTTTTTTTGGATTGAAAATTGAGTTTGTATTTCAATCACAGACCCAAACCGCCTGTGAAGTTTTCATTTTCATTTCATTTTATCACTCTCCCACTTTTGTATGCACCCTTTATTTCTACAGTACTTATTCATTTTTTATTTTCAACACCGTGTTTTGTAGCAATGCTTACTTCCGTTGCCAAAGCTCAGTGGCATTGCAGTAAGAAGTCCCTCTTTAATGTATGTAGCAAGGTGGATGATGAGGATGTGGAGGTGGACGGGCGTGTAGCCAACTTTCCTGCAGGAGATCAGAGATCAGTGTTTCATCAGAGACTTGCAATTAGCATTTTTTTTTTTCATCAATGCTGATCTTATTCAAGTGTTTTAGTTGTCTAATCTTAACCATATTTATTTGCCACAGCAACAATCCTTCCTCGGTGTATATCGTAAAATGAAGCATTGATTATCTGGCTATCGTTAGATTAAAGAAAACTGGTTTGAAACTGCAAGAGGCAAGTGAGGAATTCTTTAGTAATTTGGTGAATGAACCCTTTTAAATTACATACATTCGTCTATAGAGAACAACAAGGACAGTTCACAGCTGCAGTTGGCTTTGACAGACCCATAAATTAGAGGGCAATCATCACACTACATAATAACATGTTTACCAAGCTCAGGGCTCCCTGCTGTTTATGACTGCTGTTTATAAAGAGCTCTTTGTTTAGACAGCTATGGACACACTGACATACTATGTCTCCGTCTCCATCTCAGTCATTAACGTATATTATGAAAGTTTGGCCTGTCACAGTGAAAACATATCTTGTCCCCCGCAGCCAGATGTAGCTGTATATCTACCTTCATAGAAAATAATGAAACATTTTTGAGGAATTTCTAGGAATAAATCTGATATAGTAGTCTCATAGAGTGTAATCTGGGATTTAGCACCAAGATAGAACACCTGAACTGCAACATTAATTGTGTTATTGTGTAACAGACACATCACAATGTAGATCACATTACAGGATTAGAGGATTTTTATTTAAGTTTAATATATTATGGGCTCCTACATAGTTATTTTTGTTCTATTACAGCTCTTGATTCTACAGTAACTTCCTGGTGACATATATGAGAGATATGCTTTTGATTGGACAACACTATAGATGTATCCTAGCAACTGATTGACACATTACTAACTGTCCAGCACACTCCTTAAGTTTTACTGATGCAACCTAATTTAGTGAATCACCAGTTTGTAGCGACCTGGTATAGTCACTAAGAACTTAGTAGGTACTTGCCATCAAACATAGTGAAGGATTTACAAATAGCTGGTGCAACCCAGGAAGACTTGACCTTTTAAACTCCTCTCCTCTCACGTCACATTGCTGCTGCACCAGGAATGCATAGACTGTCGTTGAAATAATGAACCGTGAGCGAATGACCTTTGCATGACCAAGCCATTCCTGAGTGAAGCTTATGGATTTGGTCCCTGCATCTGTCTGACACCGGCTAATGGCAAACAGATTTACCAGGATGAGAAAAAAGAATGTTCTCCCCGTCTTCTGTGTAATCGTCAGGCCCGGCAAACGTCTGTGTCAGATTACTGTGGCAGCAGCGATAAGCAGATGTAAAGGCCCGTGGGGCTTATTTATTATTAAGGCCAAGAGTGGAAAAAATAGCCAGAGAGCTGCAGTGAGAACAGTGGTCTGGACAAAATAACATGCTCTCATGCAAGACATGTCAGGACGTCAGGCCTCACTTGTGTAACAGCACACCACGACGGATATACAGTTCATGCATTCTTCCCAGGCAGCAATTTTCATGAATTTCATACAGAAATATCTTTCAGGAAATATGCGATATGGCATTTTACAGGGAAATTTGCAGAAAGCAAAGAAGCCAACTTTTGAAATGACTATATTATATGATTATATAAGAAGTTTCTGAGTAGAAATATATTTGATTCGGTGCTTGGTAACAGATTCCGTTCCCTTCAAGAGAGACATGCACCTTAATTTATAGGTGTCTAAGTATATATCATGGGACAATACATTATGATACAAAACATTCTGCATCCTCTATTGGCATGGTAAAGCTAATACTGCAGAGGCTTATGCCGTATTCACATGATTACATTACATACAAAACTTATGTTAACTTCAGCCATGTTTGTATTTGCTCTGTATGTTTTTGAAGCCATTCTTCTTTGATCATTTTTATCTTTCTATCTGTTTAGTTTTATGTATGTGAGTTGTACATAATGGTTTTATTTAAGTGTTACATATCAGTTATAAGCCTTTGATAAGAAAAACAATGAGCAGAATACAAGTTATTAACTCATTATCTGTTTGTAGAGTGTATCAGTTGATGGACCCTGGATCATTACATCTCTGTTATCCGACGACAAAAACTGATTGGACTATTTCTTGAGTCTGTTCGTACTTTTGGTTTTATTTTTTTCATGTTTGTGTGTGAGTGAATGTTCTGCGTCACATTGTGTTTGGGATACGCCTACACCCACTTTAACCATTTCCTCCACCGCTGGCTTGGGACCCGTCTCCAAATGTTTGTTTTAGTGTACGTTTTCTGGAGGACCATTGAGTGAGAATAGCTATCAAACAGGCACAAAGAACAACACCCGTCTGCTAATGGCTGACATGAAGCAGGCCTGTTTTATTTAGCTGGGTATGCTGGGAGAGCGCAGACTTTGGCCACTGGTTGAACTCAAAGCCATCACGCTAGCTCGTGGAACAATAACCATGATCGCACTAACAGGCACCAGAGGAAGCATGGGGCGCACAAAAGCCCCTTACTGTGTACCCAGTCCTCAGGTTATGAGCTTCTCAGGACAATATAGGGAAGTATGTGGTTACTATAGAACCAGCTACATACACATACAGATTAGAAATAAAGTGTTTGCCATGGCTACAGCCCTCCTTCCTTCAGGCCTTTATCAATGAAAGTGATCTGTCAGTGCTTTGGCATGTGACGGAGGAGATCTGTTGTCAGTGGGCTTTGGTTTGAGGCTGTTCTCGCGATGTTTGTGCATTTGTGATGAAAGGTTAAGAGCCGAGCTGAGGAGCCTGTTAGCAAGTTTTGTTGCGCTGCATCTCAAAGCACTCAGTGACAGGAAGGAAGACGCACAGCTACAGAGCTCTGCTTTCATTAGGGGGGACGTCCGAATGTTTCTGTAGCACTCAGCGGGCAGGAGCTCAGTTCCCACAGGTGACACTCCAGTGCAGCGTGGAGCGGCTGATCTGACATGGTTATTCTGCATGAAGGCCAACCTGAACGTTTTAATCACTCAGCAGTCATACAATTAGCCAGGAGAGGAGTGCTAACAAGACAAGACTGTATCCCACTGCTATGATGGACTTTTCAAAATAGTGTTACAATAATAAAGTGCTCGTGAGAGAGAGAGAAAGAGAGAGAGAGACAAAGAAAGGAAACTGGTAATAAAATCAGGCCAATCAACAGAACATAGAAGGGTTTTATACCCACATGACCTTAGAAGAAATTTTCTTTTTACTTTGATATGTGGGTTTGATAAGGTCAGAGTGAGACCTTGGGCGAAAGGTAACTTTGTCTCTTAGACTATTTTACGAGGAAGTCTCCCTCCTTCTGTTTCTACCCATAAACCCTCATGATATTTGTCATTTTCCTTATTTTCCCAGAAATGCCAAATCATCATTTCTCTTAAACTGTTTCTATATTTTAATAAGAATTGCACAGTTAAATACACAATAATGAAATGGCGCACCCAGAAGTATAAAATCATCATCTTTGTGTCAACGTCTGTGCCCGATGGGGATTACACAAAGTGAGATGTGAGCACAACAATGAGCACTTGGACTTGTACAGTCACAGACACTTTCTGATTAGTCACGGTGCAGGGTGAAACCCGCCCATCGAGTTCTGCAGGCACATTAAAACAAACTAAGCAATAACGTTCAAAGGCTGGTTGACCCAGTTTAATGGAGTATTTAATCTTGGTTTTAAAGTCACTTGAACACAGTAGATGATACAGTTTTCTCCACTGAGCCCAAATGGAGTGAGCTGTTTTTTTTTCAGCATCCTGTTTCTAATCCAAAGGGACTATGATGTTGTGAGATAAAGGCTCAGACTAAATGAACTGTCTTCAGTCTGGACAGACTGATGTAACTGATCTCCCAGTGTCTTCCTGCCTATGAAAATGACTTTTTGTATCTCTGCCAACTTATCCCCTTCTTTTGCTTCTTTTCTTTCTCTTTTTTTCTATTTTCACACTTTCATCACATTCTTTTCTAACACTATTCTATAGGAACTAGCAAGGGAAATGTATCCTCAGCACTTGATTAATTTGTCTGTCACTAGACACACTGAGAGCTGTCTGGTGGAGCTGTAGTACGCTGTGTTAACAAATGATTTTAACTCAGCCTGAGTGAGCTCAGATCAGGTAGCAGTGGCCCATCTTTGCTGCAGAAACTTGCATGATTCACCCAGTCGCATTGTTGATTTTTATAAAATCTACAACAGCTTCAACAATGCAGAACATGCACATGGTAATTATTTTCCCCGTATTACACAAGCTGCTGTTTAGGAAGACAAACTGACGCCAAAGTCATAAACACTTTCTGGCCCTGGGACTAACTGTTGAGGCTCGCTGGTGGAGTTGATAAGGCCCACAGGATGGCACAGCCAGGCTTATCGAGCTCAGCCAAGCCAGAGGACCTCTGCTATCGCTGGACCCACTGCCAGAGGAAAAACTCATCCCCTTATCTCCCCTCTGCTGAGGGAATAACGCTCCTTCCAGCTCCCCTGTCAGCTCATTTCAGGTGGTGCTCTCATCATACTCCTCAGTTAACCTCAGGGGGATTGCACTGGCGGAGCAGAAACAAAAGGCGCAGCATGTAGGAGTGACATACATGCTGTGCAATGAGGAGCGAGGCACTTTTGGCATGCAGACAAGATTACCAGCCCCAGTGTTTATTTTAAATAAAAGCAGTTTGTTATCACATGAAAGAGTACTAATTCTAACACAATAGCAGTGCGTGTGACAATTAGGCGATAGGAAATCTAATGTTGAAGTTGAAGCGGAATATTTTATGAGCCAAAATGAAAACAACCTCTACTGTAAGGGCAGAGTGGAAACAGAAAATCAGATTTAGTCTGGATCGGCTCCAAGCAGCCAGGCCTGAGGGTCCGTCTGTGCACACTGTCTGAGCATACAAACACAGCCTTACTTGAACCAGCAGCCCGCTGTGCAGACAGAGCATGTGTTGACCCCTGAGGAGAGGCACGCTCTCTCAGAGTCAGATGTGAATAAGTGGGAGCGTCTTTTCTTCGCAAATGAGCAGACAAAGGAAAGGAAAGTTGCAGCCTGACATGACTAATGACTAAGGATTCTGCCACCAATAACAATAACAACTGCATGAACATCTAGATGCCCAAGGCCTTATGTTTTGTTCCCCAACAATATTAACGTGCATTATATATATAATTATCACAAATGTCATAATTTTCTGATACCATGACAACTAATTTCATTGCACAACACACAACAAACACTTTCCTGCAATGTTCCTGCCATGCTACCCAACACTGTGTGTGAGGTGGAAATATTGCTAAATAAAACTAATAACTATAGAAAAAATATAACAACATTATAAGGTGAAATATTGTGGAGCAGAGGTATAATGTGATTAAAAATAGATATACTGTGTATGGAGTGAATGGACACCCCCACCCCCCCCCCCACCCCCATTTCTCAGTTACTTATTTTAAAGAGGTAGCCTATACTACACTGAATATTGCAGGAGGTCTGGACTCAAACGTGAATATAATCCATAAGGGCAAACAGATTCTTAGTAGTTTTTATTATTAACTGCAGAAGAAGAAGCTGTTGTCTCAAACTATGGTTGTTTCGTGACACAGCTTCAGGAAATTGCTATAGAATTAACTTTTCCTCCCCACACCTGCCAAAACCTCCCTTTCAAGAATGTTCTCCTTCCTCTTTGAGAGTTTACACCTCAAATACAGTCAAAGGGCACCTGGCCCTGCAGGCAGCAGTTGTCCAGAGGGGCACCGAGCCAAAGTAAATTTCCTTTCTAATCTCAGCTGATTACTGAAGTATTAAATCAGAGGGACACAGGCTTTAATTATGCTTATATTTATTGTGAGTGACTGATAACTCTGAGCACACTGATGGCATTTAAATGATCTCATTGGTGCACTTGCAGGAGGCGGGACACCAAGAGGCAACGTTGCTGTTGCTGCAGCCCCACTGCTGCTTCAGGTCAGGACAGTTACTGTACTTGTCCGAGTAGCGACAGGGGTTGGCTGGAAGAGACGGAGGAGATTCATGAATAAAAAACATTGAGCTCACTTCAGATTGGATGCAGAAATGATGTCACTGGTTGCCCACCTGCCCACCTCACTGAACTACTTAGCTGCTCTGCTAATAAAGATCAGGAATGCAGTGTTCCCGAATTAAGGAAACGGAACTATTCATGACCACTGTTGATACTTTTAGCTTTTTTTCTCTCTACGCTTAATTAGACTTTGTGGGCTGTAATCTTTATAATAAACTATATATAAGACACTTACTGCACAGTTTGTTGTTGCAGGCGTTGGGGCAGTCAGCACAGGTGGGTCCTGACTGATATGGGCGAGCGTACTGGTAGTTACCGCTGTAATGTAAACCAACAAATATTAAACATAAAAGCAAAAAGACTCACGCAGTCCAAACCTGTCATGGATAAGATCTAGGAAGGCAAAGCAATTTTGAGTTACTATTGACTATTCAGCAAGGTGTGGAAGGACAAACTAGATGCAAATTAGTTTTTCCTCCTCATTTCTGCAGAGCTTTTTATACGCTCATTTGTGTTCATCTCATGTTCATTCGAATAGTTGTTAGAGAAAGCCAAATGTACAAAAGCTATAAAACTTTAACCAGAAAAGTGAAAAATCAATCAGGTTACAAACACTTGTTTCCTTTTCTTGTTTTTCCTTAAGTCTCAAATGCATTTAATGTTACATACTGGAATTTTATCTTGGATCCATTTAATGCAGCGGACACACTAATATTCATGTTAGTAAAGTGAGAAAATATGCCAGACTTTGCAGTGAGAAAAAGAGAATATGTTCTGTACTTACGGTGGGCAGTACTGGCAGACATAGAAGTACTTGTACTGAGAGTGGGGACAGTAGGCCATGGCACAGCCAACTTGGTTGGACCTGTACCAAACAACCTGTGCAGAGAACAAGACATAAAAGACAAAATCACCAGGAGCTCATGGCATTAATGCTCTGTATGAAATTGTTTTTATTGTTACCATGTGGGTGGCACATTTGTTGGCAACTGAGCCAGACCAAACAAGTTCTGTCCAAACTGTGATACATGAGCTCACCTGTGTAAAGTGTCCGACCACTCCTCCGTTGGTAGATCCCACTCCGTAGCGCCAGTCCTTCACCTCGTCGTACCAGGCCTGGATAGCATCGCTCCAGCTGCTCTTCCAGCTGGACATGTACAGGTTCTCACCACAGCCGCTGGCTACAGTTAAACAGGAGGAGAGAGAGGACATGTGGCCTCTTCCAGTCAATAAAGCCCACCCTGTATCCATCTATTGCTCCCCATTAATAAAGTTTCTAAATGGTGACATATTTGGATGCTCAACCCAGCAATAGTAGAGAAATCACACAATAAACTGCCACATGAAACTAATCTATAAAACCTGCCATGACATTTTAGTCACATTACATATTTGTAGTTATTATTTTATCATATTACATATTTAATGTTTCTGCCATTGCATATTGCTGATATGCTGGACACAGTGCCTTAAATAGCTGCTAACTCTAAGTAATCTCATTAGTCTGGGTGTCTGTGTGGAGTTCAGTGTCACATGATGGTCTAAAATGCTGTTTCAGTTGATTTTATGCTCCGACAAGAACAAAATCCTTGAAACACATCATTCAAACTTGTTAAGTAACAGTAGTTCTCACTTGTCTGTGAGGCAGACTTTTTGTTAGGTATGGTTTCAAAAATGTAAAGATGTTATGGTGAACTCACTGCTGATCTCTCTGGAGCTAGCAGGGCTGTGCTGCATGGAGCAGGTGTTGGCCCACCTCTGAGCGTTGGCTGCAGCCTCCTTGTTCCAGCTCTGTGGGGAGCAGAGGACAGATCAGCCATGAAATATGTAAACCACCACAGCATATACACCAGCAAAATCATTTTATTTCTTACTGATACGCTGCATGAGGGGGCGTGTGATATCAAATCAAGCACTAACAGGCTAGATCAACTGATGCTTCATGCTCAGAGTAAAGGTCAGTGAAGCACACTATGCTTTTGAAACACTTAATTCATTTTAATTCATTATCAATGTTACCATCTGCAACATGTTGCTAGCAGTGGGATTGACACCTCTTCTCAGGGCATTATGCTTGTTCACAATCTCACTCTGGTCTGAGGAGGAGACCAGCACCGTACCTAAATAAACACAATAAAAACAAACAAAAACATTTTTGTAGTTTTGAGTTTGAATGGGCATAAATATACTAAATCTCATAATGATAATGATTGCAAACACTTACCCTCCTTCAGGTAGAGTTTTCAGAGATGTGAGAGGAAATATGGTTAGTTTGTTGCACATTAGAAGCAAAAAGAAAGAAATGTATGTTGTGAAAAAGATAGATTTCAATATAATTCTTTATTAGAGAGGAGAATTCATTTCACTTACGCTAAAAGGCTCCACATCCTCTGCCAAAGTGCCAGGCACCTGAAGAGCAGCAAAGAGGCTTAAAGCACACAGGTAGGCCAAAGTGTTCATAGTCATGGCTGAATCCAGGACTGTCTGCCCACGAGAGCCACAGGTGATTTATATACATGGGTCCACGCAGACACATGAGAAATAAACACACAAACCCAAGGGCATCCATTTCAACCAAACTGAAGATAGCATTTTATCACTGTTGACACCTGTGAATCATTGTGAATCAATGTACGGAAAGCTACCATATTTACATTGTGCATATGTGCTCTTCATGATAACTGTGATAAAGGGGCATGCGGTATGTTCTGTATGTTCTGCTTGTGGCAAGGTTATGAGGGGAAAAGGGGTGTAATCTCAAACAGAACATGGTATCTACATTAAACCTTGATAATTAAAGGGCAGCTCCACCTGTGCTCCTTTTTGGGTTTTTCAGATGGAAACACCCACTCAACCATTAACAAAAAGCAGTGAGGTCGGTCTGAGCGTTGATGCCCTCCGGAAAACTAAGCCGACCTGCAGTTCCTCGAATGACCACTTGAGGTTGGCTCAAAAAACAAGTCAATTACCTTTGACACTCATGTTGAACTGCCCTTTAAAGCAGAAATTTAACATTAGCTTTAGCATCTTATTCAGTCAGGTAAAAGGCAGCGGCTCTTCTGCTAACAGTGCCAGGGTATCTCCCTGCTGCGTGGAGTGCAGGGCATGTGGAAGGCTGCTGGGGTGACGCTGCGGCAAGCGATGTCTCGCTTGGCTGTTTTGATTTGTTTCTTTTCTGATGTGATTCCACTATGATTCCTGTTTATTTTAAACACATCTTGTAGTTAAGGGGGTAGCTCGCTGTTGCACTGTTAACTCAGACTGTAACATAATCTACCAATTTAGCCTTTTCACCACAGGTAACCCCACCTCGACAACCAGTGTTGACCTGCATATAGGGTGTCCCTCCTAGAGAGCTCCAGTAATGTACTTTAGTACAATTTTGACATACATGTACTTGTGTATTTCCTTTTCATGCCTCTTCTTTTACTTACAATTCATTGTACCTGTTTTATCTATTATATTGTATGTTTTATGTGTATTCTGTACGGCGACCTTGTGAGCTTTGAAAGGCGCCCTAAAAATAAAATGTATTATTATTATTATTATTATTATTATTATTGGGAAATATTGGACTTTTCACTTCACTACCATTATTTGACAGATGTAATTACAATATAGTTAAGAATTTATGAAATGGGATATTTCCTAATAAATATGCCTATAAATACATGCAACCAGAGCTGAAATTATTAGTCAAGTCACACAGAAATAATTAGCAACTTTTCTGTTTCTGAAGTAATTTTTTTTATGTAAAACTACTAAACTGATTGAATGATTTCAGCTTCTGAAATGTGTGAGTTTCATTTTCCTTGTAACTATTTTTCATAATTAATGTTTAGTGTTTTGAGGTTTGGACTATTGGTTGGATGAAAGAAGCACCTCTGGTGCATATGATGCTGTTTCTCACTAATTTCTGAGCATCTGAATGTACATAGTTACATTTCACCACTGAGCATTTTGTCATTTTGCTCAAGGCTTCCTTGAAAATGGGAAGCAACGCATTTCAAGGTCAGGTGACCATCTTATCTAACAGGAAGTTTCCTTTTCAGTCGGGATTCAACAGGAAACCCTCCCAAAATGTACCTAGCAGTGTGCAGTGCATCACAATAACAAAAAACTTTGTTCTCATTGGTCTTAGGACATTAATCACTTTTAAAGAGTTAGCAAATACTCGACAAAATATTGCAGGAAGTCTTGGTTTTTAAATCTTGGATATGTTCCGCAGAGCATTATACATCTATATATATATACATATATCTGTATTATTCACCACAGTAAGCAGGTGTGGTCTTTAACTGTGGTTGTTTTGTGGTGCAGCTTTGGGAAATTACCATGGAATTAACTTTTCCTCACACTCTTGCCAAAACCTCCCTATCAAGTATGTTCTCCTTCTTTGTGAGTTTACACCTTAAATACCTGGCCCTGCCGCAATTGTTTGTCTAGAGAGGCACCATGCCAAAGTAAACTGCCTCTTTAATTTCTGCTGATTACAGAGCAGGTCAAGCAGAAGTATTAAATCAGCGGGACGCAAGTTTTAATGCTGCATAGATTTATTGAAACTGAATGATAAAGCCTGAACCCCACAGGTGGCATTTAAATGATCTCATTGGTGCACTTGCAGGAGGCGCGACACCAAGAGGCAACGTCGCTGTTGCTGCAGCCCCACTCCTCTTTCAGGTCAGGACAGTTACCGTACTTGTCAGTGTAGTGGCAGGGGTTGTCTGGAAGAGACGGAGAAAATGATTCATAAATAAGAAAAACAAGAAACCATTGAACAGATTTCACTTGAGATTGAAGGCCTGTACATAATGTCCTCTAGATAATGACAAATAATCAAAACTAAAGTTCAAATGTTAATAAAACAATTCATTTTTTGGTGTAAAATATACGAAAATAGAATAACACTATAAAATAGGAGCAGGATCAGTAAATGGTGTGATCAAGTGACTGTACATGTAAATTACAAACTCAGAAAAATGGATTTAGTGATAAGTTACTCTTAAAAAATGCCCATTTATCTGCATACAACTATGCAGTCATAGTGTGAACTGAACTACCCATTAAATGTTTATATGGTGCTAGGTGTTAGCCAAACTCCAGTCACTCGGGTGCTATATTTGTCACTTACTGCACAGTCTGTTGTTGCAGTCATCGGGGCAGTCACCGCAGGTGGATCCTGCCTTGTAGGGACGAGCCAACTGGTAGTTTCCGCTGTGATGTAGAGTATAAAAGTATAAGTATAAAAGATTCACACAGCGCAAACATCATCACTGATATGATTTGAGAAGGCAATGCACTTTTTAGTCACTCTTTAATGACTGCTCAGCAAGGTTTGGGGGGACAAATTAGACACAAATTGTAGTTTTTTTCCCTCATTTCTGCTGAGCATTACAGAGCTTTCACTTTAGTGTCTCTAAATGATGATTTTCACATTATTGTGAAAATATTATCTGATGATGTGCTGATGATTTATGTGAAAAATCAACACTTTTTGGACATACAAACATTTGATACAAATACCGCTGATATTAGATAATGGGGTAACACTTAACAATATGGTACACAAAACTATGGTAGTTATTGAGAAATGAGCGAGGAGCAACTTGATAATTAATCAATTGTTAATTAGTAGTTCCTGAATAACATTACTTACTAACTACTCAGTATGATGTACCAGTTTTACAGGGGTGAGGAGTAACTTATGATCAACAGATAACTGATTAATGATTCATTAATAAATTATCTCCCACTCTATTCTCTCTATTATCTCCCACTCTCTCTCTATCTCTCTATACTCAGTGGAAACAACAAAACTGGTGTTAATGTTTACTAAAAGTGAAAAATATGCTTGACTTTCTTAAGAGAAAATATGTTCTGTACTTACGGTGGGCAGTACTGGCAGACGTAGAAGTACTTGTATTGAGCGTTGGGACAGTAGGCCATGGCACAGCCAACTTGGTTGGACCTGTACCAAACAACCTGTGCAGAGAACAAGACATAAGTATAGATATAAATATAGATAAAATCACCAGGAGCTCTTCTTCTGCTTCTTCTTCAGTTTTGTAAGATATATGCGACTGAGCCAGACCAATCAAAATGTGATACATGAGCTCACCTGTGTAAAGTGTCCGACCACTCCTCCGTTGGTAGATCCCACTCCGTAGCGCCAGTCCTTCACCTCGTCGTACCAGGCCTGGATAGCATTGCTCCAGCTGTTCTTCCAGCTGGACATGTACAGGTTCTCACCACAGCCGCTGGCTACAGTTAAACAGGAGGAGAGAGCGATTCTTTAGTCCTCTTAAAACCCAGTATGAACATGCACTTAATTCACAATCAAGAGGCCACTTAATGTGCGGTTTAAGTCAATAAAACCTACTGTGTATCCATCTATTGGTCCTGATGATGAAACATATGGAAGATCTGATCTGCAGTTAAAATATTAGCTCTGTCTTTAAAAGATAACCTAGCGATATACCTGCATAAAATTCTGTAAGACATACAACCTGTACAATGTATTTATTTGTGTTCTATCTCAAAAAATAATAATTGGATGCACTTTAAAAAAATTTCCATAATATACCATGATGATGATACATTCATTCAAATTACAATTCATTAATCCACATCCATCGTTTTATACTTTTAATCCAAACGCAGCCACAATTAGGTTCACTTTAATGGTTGATTCAGTTAAGTTTGTCTAAAATGCTCCGACAAGAATAAAATGCTTACAAACATGTTATTCAAACTTGTTAAGTAACAGTAGTTCTCACTCATCTGTGTGCTTGTAAAATTACAGTGTGGCTGATGTTTTGTAAGATCTGGTTTAAAAGATGTAAAGGTGCTATAATGAACTCACTGCTGATCACTCTGTCACTCTTGGAGCTGTGCCCCATGGCGCAGGTGTTGGCCAGACTTTTTGTTAGATATGGGTTCAAAAATGTAAAGATGTTATGGTGAACTCACTGCTGATATCTCTGGAGCTACGAGGGCTGTGCTTCATGGAGCAGCTGTTGGCCCACCTCCGAGCGTTGGCTGCGGCCTCCTCATTCCAGCTCTGTGGGGAGGAGAGGACAGATCAGCCATTAAAGATGTAAACCACTACAGCATATACACCAGGAAAGTCCTGCGTGCTTGTCTGGAAAATCTGAAAAAATGTTATGTCTTTCTAAAACGCTGTACGATATCAAATCAAGCACTAACTAGCACTAGCACACTATGTATTTGAAATTATTATTTTGATACATTATCAGTACGTTACCATTTCCAACATGTTGCTAGCACTGGGCTGGACATTTCTTCTCAGCTCATTATGCTTGTGCACAATCTCATCTTTTTCAGCCTGAGTAATGTCCGTTGAGCCGCCACCGCCGCCGCCGCCGCCCCCATGGCTGCTAAAGGCTAAATAAACCAAAAACAAGATTTTGTGAAGTTTTAATGTGAATGAATATACAAAAACGTATCATATAATAGTAGTAATTACAAACACTTACCATCCTTCAGGTAGGGTTTTCAGAGATGAGAGAGAAAATAACGGTTAGTTTATTGCCCATCAGAAGCAAAAAGGAAGACATTTTTTAAAAAGCTAGATTTTTTTATAATAACAAACTAAGAAATAAACGCTCAGTATAATTCGGTATTAGAAGACACTTACAAACCAGCCTGCAGAGATGCCTGGCACCTGAAGAACAGCAACGAGGCCCAAGACACACAGGACGGAGAAAGTGTACATAGTCATGGTTGAGTCCAGGACTGTCTGCTTGGGAGAGCAACAGGTGTGATTTATATACACAGGCTCACTCAGACACGTTAGAAATGAACACACAAACTCCAGGGCATCCTGGTTATTAGCCTAATAATCCTATAATTGTTCAGCATTCTCACCGGTTTGGTAGGATATCTTGAAGCCCTTGAGCCTCTGGATCCTGTTACTTGACCCCTGTACCTGTAGGCTACCTGCCTGCCTGCATGAACCTTTTACCTTTCGATAGCTGTTCCTGCTATCCAGGGAATTAAATTCTTCTTCTGTTTGGACTTACTAGGCAGCATATGTATCTTCATCTCTTCAATAAAACCCCTGAAGTGTTACTGTCTGAAGGGGTTGTCTGCATTTGGGTCCATTACCTATTGCCTCGCTCACACCCGCTTGTGAATAGTGTTTATTATCTTGACATCCAGTTTGTTAAGCTCTCAAAATCAAGCTATATTGTCCTCAAAGGGATTTTTTTGCAGCCATGTGACACATAGAACATTTTCAAAGTTTAACAAAAGGCATGGTAAAATACATAAAACATTTAATAAAAATATGTTATACCATGTACGTAAAGATATGACTTAGCTCAGCTAACAACATACATATAGACTATTCTCTAATCTCATCTATATTTCTATCTATACTTTTCTATTTTTTATTACAGCCTTCTAATTTCATTTTGTTTTGGGTAATGCTCTACGTGTTTTAATCTTGTTTTGTGTCTTGTTTGTACTCTTGCACTTACTTGTAGTCTGAATGTTACTTCAGTCCTTCTTTCTGTTTTGCATCAGGGGCCAATACAGCATGTTTATTTGTTTGTAATAGTATCTGGTGCCCAACTAATATGACAGACATGTTGTGCAATATGCAGGGCAAAATCTGTTACAGCATTGTGTTAAAAATAAAAAGGTACGACAATAAATAAAATATAAATGAGAGTGTAAAATATCTATCTATCTATCTATATCTATCTATCTATCTATCTATCTATCTATCTATCTATATATATATATATATATATATATATAGATAGATAGATAGATATAGATATACTATATATATATATATATTTTTTTAAATTTATATATATATATATATTTATATTTATATATATATATATATCCAGATAAAAGTCCTATAGCAGCAGCGGCCGTGGGTCCCTGAGGATATTTGAGTATACAGGATATGTACAGAATATAGTAAGATGCAAATGATCAGGGCATGGTGGCCTGCAGGTATATGCTGAGCTCAGAGGGAGAGGGCTCACTCAGCACCAACGACCCCCTGGGGCGTGTGCTCAGGTCCCTGCTGTTCATTCTAATTACTCACACAGTCACACAATTATTGATTTCACTTCAGCGTTCAAAATCATCATTCTCCAGAAGTAGGTACAGTTTACTGGATTCAGGATTCAGAGGCTCAGGGGACAGCTTCCAGATGCCCCACTGTGCTGGTTGTCAATAAGATTTTTCCTGATATATTTTTTTTTTACTTTTGGCAATACAGCAGATTATCTAATTAATTCAAGATTCAATTCATGATTCAAAGTTTAGGGACTTTATTGTCATCCATCTGCGTTTCCCCTAGTCCAAAGAAATTCTGATATGATTGCTGGCTTTTGAAAATCTGACCCTGAACCCCTAGTTTGAATTTGGAGCAACATGCAGACTACACGTAGGTGCAAGAGTACAAACAAGATACAAGATGGGTACAAAAAAAGATTTTAAAAAAACAAGATACAAACACGTAGTGGACAAAAAATATTACAAGGCTGACAAGACAAATCAGAATATGTAAATGAGAGTATAAAAATAAGTGTAATGGTCCAATGGCAGCAGTAGCTTGTAGGATATTTGTGTATATTGTGGATATTGCTGTATCATTTACCAACAGAACTGGGGAGAGGAGAAGCAAAATATAAACAGTAGCAGCAGCAGCAGTTTGAAGGTCCCTGAGGATATTTGTGTCCAGAATATACACCGTGTGTACTAAGGTGGTTAAGTCAGGTAGGGTGTGAAGTGACCAAGTCACTATTGCCTTGGACTTGTAGCCACATACCACTTCCCAGTCACAAGTGATGCAGCTGCTCAGGACACTGTCATTTCCAACATTTCAGTTTTAGATGTCCAGCTTCTAAAATATGAAGGTTTGCTTTTCTTGCATTTATTTATTTGAATGTAGTTTTAATGATTTTGAGGTTCAGATTATTAGACAAAACATAGATAGATAGGTGAATAGATAAAACATGAAAATAATAATTTGTTGCAGGCATCCATACATAAAATCATCACAAATCAGTAACATATATGAATGTAATGTATAATATTTATAAATAGGAGACTCACAATGTCCATTTTTCTGCTTTTCTGCTTCTGAGTACTTTGACTCTTTTGTTACCCTAAGTACACTTTTTCATTGTAATTGCAGACTTTAACTTTGGCAACATTTTCCTTACAATGGACTATTCTTAAGTTGTGGTATTAGTATTTTTATTCAAGTAAAGGATCTGAGTGCTATATATATATGTACTGGTTACTTTTACCCCCCTGAGCCTTGAACAGCAGTTTAAATGAAACCATGTGAATAGTTGGCAGAACAAGGACAGAAACTGGCTCTTTGGTGTAAAGCACTGGTTCCCAACCTGGGGTCCAGGGACCCTCAAGGGTCCTTGAAGGGGCTCCAGAGGGTCCCCAGAAAAATTGGCAACATTTAAATTTCTATTTTATTCTTATCATAAGGGGTCACAAGCAAAATAGTTTAGTTAATGATTAGTTTAATCATTAACAGAGCAATTTGTAAGCACTATACCTATATATGTGTTTTTGTGCAAGATATTATTATTATATTAATGAATTGTGAATATTTTCTTCTGAAACGTAGTGGATGAAAAAAAAACCTGGATAAGGTGGAAATCCTTACTCTTACCACTAAATTGCTTACCACAGTGCTTGACTGAAGGTATTTAGTTCCCCCACTGATGACATACTGCAGTAGATACAACACCACCTGTGTAATAAATGTGCTTCTACTGCTGCATCTACTAAAGGGCGACTCATTTGTCATACTGGGTGTCTGTGAGACTGTGTGAGACAACATCATCAACCACCACAACACGCACTAAGTGCAGTGTGTTGATCTGCTCCCCTCCTGCGATGGACACTTGTAGGTACAACAGCCACTGCGCACGCGCAGAGCCGTCTGCAGCCCATATTAGCTCCCAGACATCATCACAGGTTGAGCTGAGCATCCTCTTCCACACGGACGGACCCCTTCTTTTTCCCCCCATCTATCTCCGCTCCTTTTTTCCTTTTCTTTCTTTAAATCCTCCTTCGCTGCCGCCGCGGTGTGAACCCCGACAACAGCACGGAGGGAGCAGAAGCCATAAGATGAAGAAGCGATATGTGGACGCGAGCAGGCTAAGGAAAATGAAAAAACTGAAAATAACGGAGAAGCTGTCTGAGAGGTAGCTGGCCGCCTGGCGGGGGCTGCTTTTGTTGTGGTGCTCCGTCTTTGTGTAAATGCGAGCCGTCGTCACCTGTCTGCCTCTCAGCCCGTCACCTCTCCGGTTTGAGGAGGCAGAGAGGAGACAGGGCGGCTCTCATGCTGCTGCTGCTGATGATGGTGATGCTGATGATGCTGATGATGATGTTGTTGTTGTTGTTGAGTGACTTGAGCCGACATTGTTTACTGAGAGGCAGAAATCAGCAGCTGTGTGCAAGTTAGCGTCGGCCTGCTCCTCCTCAGGCTGTGTCCTTCACATAGCACCAGATCACACCTACAGTTAACCAGCCGTCATGTTAACACTAACATCTGCCTTTTGTTGCGTCTAAAGAACAGCGGCTCGTTCCGCACAGTAACGCACTGTTTGAAAGCGTCTAGACGGAGTCCAGACAAGAAAAGACTGCCTCTGGAGAGAGAAACCACTTGTTTTAACCGTGCATTGTTTAGCATGACAAAGAGAGGAAAATCAATGTAATGATATGTTGTGTTTTGAAAATGCAAACTGTTCTTTTAAGTGTCTTTAAGTGTGAATTCGCCAGATGGCTCCTTTTTATTGTGGAATAACTTTGGATATTTGGCAGCTATGATTAAAAAAAAACAACAACAACCCTTTAACCTGAATTAAAACATTACACTCTTCTGTTAATGTTACAAAGGCAGATTTTAACTTCTTTAAATCATTTAAATCATTTAAAATGCTGCAATCCTCCTTTTCTCTTCCTCCTTATTCTTAAAGATGAAATATAGTTTTTTTAAAAAAATATGAAATACTTGATTATTTGGCAGTTATGTTTAAAATATAAGTGAGATAAATTCAAATAATTAATTAGAATAGTAATTAAAATAGAAGCAACATTATAAGGTGGATATTAACTTGGTCACTCTTTGTCCCCCCCCCCCCCCCCCCCGCGTTGCTCTTTTTAGATGAAATATTGCTTTTTTTATTGTTGTGGAATGACTTGCATGTTTAATATCTATTATGACTTGAAAGATTAATTCAAACGTGTCGTATCAGTGCCATTAAAAGGGAGATTTGAACTTGTGTATGTGCAGTAGGGTGCTGCGGTGCTCCCTCTCTCCTCCAGATGAAATATTGCCATGGTTACCAAACAAAGAAGGGGTGATGTGATAGCAGCCTATGGATGAGCAGAACAAAGGAGGAAACCACAGCCCTTGTTTGGCTCGTGGTCGCCCAATAAAACGAACGAGGGAACCGTCATTGTGCTTTAGTGCCTCTAATTAAAAGGACAGGCTGCGTTTTTAAGATGCAGCTGCTCGATTGCAGGTTTAGCAACGTGTGTCCGATTTACAGTCTTCTTTTGGCTTATGTGTGTGTGTGTGTGTGTGTGTTTAATGCCTTGGCTTAAGAAGCTTCTTTGTATCTGAGATGTCTTTATTTACTAGACTCTTGGCCCGGAATACACATTTTTACATTCATCCAAAGTGAACACACCCCCGTGCTGATCCAGTTTTTACTACTCCGCTCTTTTTGCAGTGCGTACACCGTCCTGAAGTTTATGATGATGTGGACGCTGGTGCTGCTGGCGGATTTCATCCTTGAATTCAGACTGGAGTATCTGTGGCCCTGCTGGCTCTTTTTTGGGAGTGTGTACACCACTTTCCACTGCCATGGGCTGGTGAGATGAGATTTCCTACTGTGTGATCACATACTGTGTGCACGTGGCTCACATGATGATACTCCCACACGGTGAATCCAATGCATTTTTACTGACATTAATGTTTTCTTTGTTCGCAGGTTATTTGTGTTGTTTTTGTCTGTGCTGCCTTCACTCTGGACATCTTTTGTTTAATTTTTGTTCCTTTGCACTGGCTCTTCTTTGTGGCGAGCACCTATGTATTATTCAATTACATATGGCACACAGGTGAGTACGCGGATTCTTGTTTAATTTGTTCTGATTTTGCCCAAACATGTTACAAACTCTGTTCCTCTCTTTAGCGAGCCACTCATAAATATAATTGAATTAGTTGTGAATTTACTAGAATGAGTATTTGAATTTTCACCTGATTACTTCATGTTTTTCTGCAGAGAAAGGCATCTGTATATCGACGGTGTCTCTGTGGATTCTGCTTGTGTACACAGAGGCTTCACTTCGACTCAAAGACCTTAAAACCTCTCATGCCAACCTGTCCCACCTTTTTGCAGCTCACTGGTATGTTGATTCAATCTGAATCACCCTCTCTGAATCAAGATTTCTTGCATAAGACGACTTTATCTGCAATAAAAACCATTAGAATTAAACTTTTATTAATTCCCTGTGTGATATTATGACTCTGCCTTGATGCTTGAGTGAACTCGCTTTGATGCTACTAGCTAATGACAGATCGAGTATGAAATGAAAGATGGGAAAAATATGCATAAATCTATTAGTAGCGTAACCATTAATAATAGAAATCTGTTAGCAAAGATGTGTTTATGTCTTCATAATGAATCTGTGTCTTTTCCCTTTGTTTTCAGCATTGGATATCCTGTTGTGTATCTGGGGTTTTATGCCACCTGCTATTTCACCAACATCTTTAAGCTGCGCATACAGAAAGCTGTGCAGAGCGAGAATGACTTCCACATGCACCTCCTGCAGCACTCGCTCCCTCCAGGCCTGCAGGTTTACCCCAAGACCGGCACAGAAGGCAGCAGCAGTGAGTCTCCTGCACCATGCACTTATCCAAACTTGTATCTCACAATCATAGTAGAGTGAGACCATTGACCTTTTTTTTCTTGTTTCTGCGTCTACTTGCAGGCTCAAAATGGAAGGTGAAGCCTGAGTCGACTCAGTATCAGTGTCAGAACGGTGCCGTCGTGGCCCACGATGACGGACACACCGCAGACTGCCTCCAGATCCGCAGCGAGGAGAGAGCGAGCGCAGAGAAGGGAGCGCAGGAGGTGAGGTCAGCCGAGTCGAACCGGCGGCCGTCATCATCATCGTCGTCGTCGTCATCCAAACCCGGTGAGCCCAGGGATCCGCTCCACTGTGGGGCAGCAGAATCCTCCACAGCCCCGGAAAATCTACCTCAAGATGAGCAAGGAAGCAAAGCCACACGCGCGGCTAAATGCTCCTCGCCAAAAGCCCGCAGAGGCAGCACAAACACTCCTTCACCACCTGCGGGAAGGACTGAGAAGAAACAGAGATCCAGCTCAAAAACAGTCAGCCCCATCCGGGACGTGACAGACAAGAGCGCTACGGCAGCTCAGAGCTACCACGCTGAACAGATGAAGTACGCCACTGCAAACTTGTGAAATTAAGCACATGAAGATGAAATCAGGGCCGTTTTTCTCTGTAATCTTTCTCTATTTTCTGTTCAGGCTGGATCAGGAGCTGAGGAGGCTGAAAGGCGAGCTGCAGACGAGCAGGCAGAGCGAGCAGGAGCTGCGAAGTCACATCTGCAACCTGACCAACAGCGAGAGGAGCCTGAGACCAGAGGTTTCGCTGCTCCGACAGTCCAACATGCTGCTCCAGAGCAAGTGAGTCATCCACCACATCCACTGCTGAGAGCTCGTCTCTGGCTCCTTCTGTGGGCTGCCTTACACACTGCATCAGTCTATAAATAAAAAGTGAGGCCGCGATGAAACGCTGCTGGAGAAGCTGGACCGTAATTAATATCACATAAAGTCATATTTCATAGAGAGATTGTGGCTCACGATTCTCATCCTTCTGAAATCTGTCACCGCATGAAATCTTAAACACACGAGAATGTTTAATATTATGTGCATTTTTTATTTACATGGTTTGGAGTCACTAAAACACCTCTTGACCCCTTGAATCGGTTTTGATTGTTCTTGTTCTGTTGAATACTTGAGCTTATTAAGGTAACTGTTTCATAAGTATCACATTACAATGACAATTACTTAGTTAATTAATTTGTGCATCAATAAATTCATAAAATGACATATAGTAAAGTGAGATTTTCAATTAAAATCTTGATTATCTCTGTGTCGATCGATTGATCCATCGTAGCAGGTCTAGCTGATATGCAGTTAACCACATTTACAGACATTTTCCCCAAAGATTTAGCTCAGATTCAGTCGATTAATGCAGAATTATGATCCAAGCGCAAACAGGAATAGTACCAGGCGTTATTTTTCTATTTTGTCTCATTCCTTATCATGTTTTTCTTGTTTATAGAATAGAAAAATGTCCCTCTGCAGTAGAAGGAAAAACATATTAGCACTCAAAGCACAATGATAACTGAAAAAAAATCAACTTCTTTACTCCATCCAGTCGCAGATGAACTCTCAACACATCAAACCCACATCCACCAGCCAGAGGCTTTACATCTCGTTTGAGATGAGCATGTTATGCACAGTTATGATCTGCACCACCACTTTTGATGAGACATGCTCCAGTTTTCAGAGCAAGGTGCTCTCCTGTGACTCAGCGACTACAAGGATGATGAGAATTTAACATTCCGTCTGTTTTCCAAGGCGTCGCGAAGTTAATCTCAAGTCTGTTGGCATGTGGCGTCGACCCACTTATTTATGTTCATCATTTAAAGGGAGTTGAATGCTTTTCCCTCCAGGATTCTGTGTCTGACTAAAACCAAGCAGAGGGACAAACAGAGCAGTGCGATGCTGGAGAAGAAGACCCGAGCAGAGACGGAGGCCAGACTGTGTGTTGAGAAACAGTTGGCTGAACTTCAGGCTCAGAAACAGGAGGAAGCAGCCAGCACAGCACGGAGCCTAACAAACAGGTAATCACACCTCCTTGTTACTGAAGAGGCTTCGTGCCTTGAAAGTAAAGCTGGATCTGCACTTATATGCTACTGAGTACACTGTAATTAAATGCTGAAGACTGGAAACGAGGGGGAAACAGTAGCCTGGCTCTGTCCAAAAGTAAGGAAGCTGCCTCCCAACATCTCTGAACCTCACCAATTAAAACTGTATATCTTATTTGTTCAATTTGCACACCAACAGTTCAAAAGCACAGAATTTGTGGTTTAAGGGGAGATATTTGCAGGGCTGTTTCTTGGGAGTCACTAAAAAATATAACCCCCTGTCAAAAGCACACACTTTTATTTATGTACTCGTTATAAGAAATGAGATATAAGATGATCAGTGAGCCTTGGAGGCGTTAGTAGGCACACATGGTTCCCTTTGGACAGAGCTAGGCTAGCAGTTTCCCTCTGTTTCCAGTCTTTGTGCTAAGTTAAGCTAACTGTAGCTGTAGCTTTATATTGAAAGTACAGACATGACAGTGGTGTCCCACTATTCCTTTAATGCACACATGAGTTTTTACAGGTTGATATTTTTCCTTTTTATTATTTTATTAATATAAAAAAAGAATGCAAATGAAATGTCATGTTTCTTTCTGTGTAAACTGGTCTTCATTTCCCATGAAACTCCTCTCTTATTGCTCAAAACTGTCATTCTCTCCGTCTCCTACACCAGGCAGGAACACTGTGAGACCCAAATGTTAAGGAAAAGGGTTAAAGATCTAGAGACAGAGTACAAACAACTACAGCTGGAGTATCAAGTGAAAGAGAGTCGTGTGGTAGATCTAGAGAGTGATGTTGAGGTATCTTTTTGCTCTATTTGGGAATGAACCTGTGAGTTTAAGTGTCTGTGAGTCTCAAGTGTTCCAGTACTTGGTTGTCCTCAGTTTGGCCATGTAGTCTGTTTGCTGTTTTCCGTCTGATTTTGATGTCTATAAGTCCTTGTCTTTGTGAATTTTTTTTAGAAAAAAAAAAACGGTTTTCACTGGGGGACAATTACTAGTTTCTTTAATCTATTTTATTTTGGCCTGCAGTCATCATATTGCACTTTGTCATCATATCAGTCTGAAGTAATGCTGTATGGGTGTTTTTGTTGTTTTGGCATCAGGTGTGTACATTGCGTACTGTGTGGTATTTGATTTCATTTTAGTGGCATCCTCTTCATGACGCATGCTCAAACTGAAGCCAGGTCTTTCATAAAAACACTGCACTGCTTTAATAAAAGAGCACAGGTCACCTCCCTCCGAATGTGAGGAAGCTGTTCAAAGTTAATGTTAACACAGAAAGAATCATCCCTCTTAGCGTCTCTGTAATAATGTGCAGCTTTCATGTTTTTTGAATGGCTGGCCAAATTCATCATCAGTGTGTGGAAATGCTTTTCTCTATGATGCATTGGTTCCCTAAGTGAATTACGGCTGCAACTAACAGTTATTTTTACTGTCCATGAGTATGTCGAGTGTTCCCTCGATTTAATCGATGGTTTCTTGGCCTGTAAATGGTGAATAATGACGATCGGGGTTCCTCAAAGCCCAAGATGACGTTTTCAAATGTGTTATTTTGTCCACAACACAAAATATTCACTTTACTGTCACAGAGGAGTGAAGAAACCAGAAAATAGTCATACTTAGAAGCTGGAATTTTTTACCAAATTTCTTAGAAAAATTACTCAAACCGATTAATCGATTATCAAAATAGTTGGCAATTAATGTAATAGTTGACAACTAAACGATTAATGGTTGCAGCTCTGAAGTGAACAAACCTGAACACAAAAGATGCTCTGACTATGAAACTTTAAAGATACTTAGGAAACCAAAGCACCGTCTCCCCCAGGTGGTCCATTGATGTTTCACACGTTCTCAGTGTTTTGATGTGTTTTTTGGACTCAGGCTTTGGAGAAGTACCGCTGTGTGGAGAAAGAGACGGACATGCTGCTGTCCACTCTGTCAGCCATGCAGGAGAAAGCTCAACATCTGGAGTACAACCTGAGCGCCGAGACTCGCATCAAGCTGGACCTCTTCTCGGCTCTGGGAGACGCCCGCAGACAGCTGGAAATCGCTCAAGGTTGCCACTCCTTCTCTGAGCTTTTGTTCTGTCTCCCTGTGCAACTTAATTTTAAATTATTGTGCAGTCGTAGTGCCTGTGGTGGATGACTTGCTCGGCTTACTGCCTCTGCTAAAAGGGCTATTCTGTGTTTTAAGCCCTGATTCTTCCTCCATATGTTTATTAACAGGATATCTCAAAAATTAGCACCAGATTACCATGAACCAAAGAGCCTGCACAGATTTTTGTATTAACAGACTGTCTGACATTGCAGTTTTTTGACCATTCATACTCCAAATGTGATCCAGATTTGACCAGACGTGATACACAATTCATTTTCATGACCTTTCATGACCTTAGCCTGCAGATGGCGCTACACAAACATGAGAAACAAAACTCAGTCATTATTAGTCTGACTTGAAATTTTGGACAAAAAGTCGGCGTATTGCCAGAAAAGATAATTGACTATTACTCTTTCCCCGCTTCTATCTGATCTGCAGTCGTCATAGAGTTTTTCTTTTTTTCCATTTGTGTCATTAAGGACATTTGGTATCAGACACATGGACTTTACATAACCGTAGTTTTTCTAGTTGCAGAAGCTGAAGGGAGGAGAATAACTCCTAAGAATCCAGCTTCATAAACAAGTTAAAATATTCTGAACATGCTGTCGTCTCCACCCCCTCACACGCACTTACATTACGCCTGTCTGACAGATAAAGTAATGAAGCAGGACCGGGAGATAAGGGAGATGAAGCAGAAGATCGCGGAGGTGATGGCCGTCAGTCCCGGCGTATCCTACATGGCTCCTCGGCCCCCGGTGCCGCAGTATCTCACCAAGCTGATCAACTCCGAGCGCTACATGCTGAATCCACGGGCTCTGATGTACCAGTGTCTGAAGAAATAAAGGATGTCATCGCCTTTTTCAAATCCTCAGACCTCTTTGGCAGACCCCTCCGTCATAAGCCACGAGGGGAATGGATTTTATCGCAGAGCTAAATGACACCATGAAGTCATCTACTTCCAGCTATAAGTGGAACCAGAACGAGCCTCCACAAGTCGAATGCCTTTAGCTGCACTGATGGTGCTATTGACATTATTACAGATATTTCCTGTTTCATCGACAATTGAGGAGTTTCACTCCAAAATATCTAATATGCAGAGCTGCTGTAGGCACAATTTTTATGTAACAATACACTTGTCCTAACAGCATAAACCATCTAGTTGGGATTCAAGAGAGAAAAGCACAACATTTCTTCAAATTCAGACCCTGTAGATTTGTCTAAATGAGAATCTGGTATTGGTTGGGATATTTTCCAGGCAAGAGACAAGTGACAAAACAATGAAATAAGCTTTTCCTAAGCTAATTTGAATGGTCCCAGATGTTCTGCCTCTCTTGTCTGTAGGCTTTAATGATCTCAGCGAAGTAGGCATGAATCTGCTGCTAATTCAATGTCACATGATTTCTGGATATTGAAGATCAAAATTTAACTCATAAATCTTGCTCGCCCCTCTAACAAACTTCCTAATGAAGCTTTGAAAGACCCAGTGACTATAACATATTTCCTGCCGTGAAAGTAAAACTCAGTAATATTCGTCTTCATCAGAAGTATAATACTGACAAAGGTGTAGGATTTTACAGACTGCTATAACCTTTGTTTTAGTTAAATGGATTGACTGATGTGGCTCTGCAGTGATATTGACTAAAGCATTCAAAATAACATGATCAGAATTTTAAATCTTGTTTATGCCTTTGAGACAAATGACTTCTTTAGTGCAACAAAAGCATCTAATGAGTCTTTTTTTGCAGCAGACATTTTAAACTGTGTCTGTGTTGTATTCAGGTTTCCCATTAAGTCATGACAGTGTGAGCGCATTCCTTCTGAGACGTGTCAAAATGTCCTCTGTGAAAAAAGGCCCAGTCAGATATGAAGGTTCCATGCTGTTGATTCAGCGGTAAGAACTGTGAACCATATCTCGATATATGTCTCAATATGATTGTAGGGAGATGATAAAATGAAATAAACCTTTATTTGATAAGATATAAATATTAGGTCCAAACAGTATTCTATATACAATTCTCTCAAAACTTAAAAAATTATTACCTGACATCAGCATATTAGATTTAAAATCAATTTTTAAGGAAGATATGCAACAAGATGCTCTTGTCTATGCCTGTAAATACTGCGTTAAGATGATTTCACTTGTGCTGAAATTCAGATGAAAGTCATGGGTTCATCAAATTAACACCTAAAAATCTAAAATACACTTTTGTGTGACCCCACAGAGTTTTTTTGTGCGAAGCTTCTCGAGTTTTGTGAGTGACGATTAATTGTCGGAGTGAGCTGATGAAGTTGAGGCGATGCAGTAAACAGAGCGGCTATTATCTGTCTTTGTTTCAGCTGACAGCTAACAGCCACATTTTGATGGCCGGCAGCTGTCGACTCCACAGCAGCGAACTCCTGGAAAAGAGAGAAAGTGTGAAAAGGCAAACTGAGTTGCTGCCACTTTGTTTGGTCGGCCAGAATTAGAGTTTGTCCATGAGTTGTGTTGACCAAACTCAGTTCATGAATTTGATTACTGTGCCTATATACATTACTTTCAACCCTGGAAGTAAAACACAAATTTAATGTGAAAGAGTAATGTGTTTGAATTGAAGTGCTATGTACTGTTTTTGTAGTTTTTTCGTTTCTTTTCTTTTTTTACTTAACAATGTACAGAATTGAAAATACCCACGCAGTTGAAAAACACTCATGAACTGGATGTCGCCATTTTGGTAGCTTTTTATTTAGAGTGCGTTTCTAGGGTGTTTTATATCAAAACTATTTTTAGTCTCGCTGTACTTTTACTATACTGCTGTAATTTTGTACGGCAACGTGTTTGTCAGCATGAAATGTGTTTTATTCAACTGTTATTTGAGCACACATTGTGACTTTAAGTATGTACATGAATATACTTGTACAAGGGCTACAGTTTCTTAAAATTTTGAACAAATGATTAATTCAAGCAGTGACGCTCTGAGGGTAGAGGTCACACTCCTGACACACCAGGATGGGGGGTTTTTGTATAAATAATTTAAACAATTGTATTTTGTCTCATTTGTGTCTTTTTGTACATTTTGTACTTTGAGCGTTACTCTGTTTTCTAATGTTAAAGGTAAATCTGCACCAAATTGTACATTTTCCACAATGCAAACACACAACTGAACACCTGGGGAGCCAAGTTATGTAGATGTAAACATACATGTAATACTTAAGAGGAAATCCTTCTAATAGACATAAATACACCAGTGTCACCTGCATACATGTGACAGCCTGCTCCATAGTGTATGGTTCAATATATAAGTGCACCGAGGACAGAACCCTGTGGAACTCCATTTTACCTTATGGGTGTCTTCACATAGAAACCAAAGCAGATTTTCACCTGGCATGATTGGCAGAGAAAGACAAATAATTTCTAATTCTTTACAATCTTCGTACAAGCCTTCATGTTTCTCTTAGGACACATCCCGACCTCAGTTTGGGAACCACTGCATTTAAGGCCAAACCAAAATGCTTCTGTCCTAAATCTTCTTCCAAAAATACTGAAATTGTTGTGGTGTAATGCTTATGTGGTTTTCTGTATTGGCGGAAATCCCCTCGTACAGCAAGTTCACACCAAACAAAGACCTGAAGTGCTGATAGTGTAAATTTTTATTTCAGGAAGTGAAAAAAGGGGGTTATGCATTGCAGAGACAGAGCACAGTGTCCAGCATACAGTGTACAAGATGGTTACAAGCATGCCAGGCAGTCCCACACTTGTATCTTGCATTATCTACAGACCCTGTCAGAAGGTAGTCACAGCATAGAGAAGACGAGGCTGGATGAAAAACTAAATCTTTAATGACGCCATTTCCAATTTGTCTTAAGTTCCTCCTGTTAGTGTGAAGGAGCCAGAGGCCACAGGACATTTCCAACATAATATAAAAGTATACAGCAGTGCAAACTAGCAGAGAGATCCCCAAACAGTTAACATATAAGGGTGGTCTGAGCCAATAACTGATTATCTACGTGGGAGGGCAAGTTTTAGCTCTGGTGTCACGCAGAATACCTCAGCCATGAAGGAAACTAATGATTCAGAGCCACAAAATCTAAATGTTGACAGGCCTACACTGACGAAACTTCCTCTGCATGATAAATTATTGGAATCTATCACCACCATCGTTAAAATGATAAAGCGAACCAACTCCAGAAGCAAGCTTGTTGCATGCATCAGTTTCTATTTCGACATAGAAAAGCACACACGCGCTCCCCAAACCTGCAGACGAAAACACGGCAGATCATGTGCTTCCACGCGAGGCATCTTCACATGGATCTGACCAACCTCTCCTGTGTAAAATGCCACCTAAATACAACTTTTTATTGGTCTAGCCCTAATCAGTAAGTGCTGTAACGGGCTACTTGTAAAACAGGAGCTACAGTAGTAGTTGGACCACAATTAAGTGACAACACCCTCCTTTTCAAAGAAACGGCTTGATTTTAAAGAAGCAACTAAAAGCATACATTCACACAACCACTGGGCTTAGTGCTGGAAGTGAATTACAATACACACTCGAGTACACAAATAAATAGATTGATTTTTTCATATTTTAGCCGTAGCTCTTCGGATTGTGTTGCGGCTGCATGTTTCATGACTACGTTGAATAATTACAGAATTTTGAAGTAAAAGTGACGCTGTATCTGTTGCATTACTAGCTTGATGCATTTGAGTCTTTGAAAACCGATACAAGGTAGGGAGATGGCCTCGCTCCGCTGCTCAAGAGAAAGTTTAAAGGACCAGACAGCCAGACTTAACCTTACAACAATACATACACTTCAGTATGCCAGGACAAAGAGGTTTTTTCATACAGACAACTATTTAACAGTTTTAAGTAAAAACGTTTAAAATACAGTTTTAATACTGACTTAAGGAAAATACTGCTATTATGCATTTTTAATTTGGCTCACCTCTACCATTTCTTCACTACTTCAGAACTGAGAGAAATAAGCCAAAAGGTGAAAACATTTGTATTTTCCTTGAAGTTGCAACTAGAATTTCCTCTTTTAAAAGAGAAGCAAATGGCTGTATTGGGTGGGAGGAAAAAAAAACAAAAACAAAAAAAAAAAAAAAAGATGGAAAGCAACAACCACTTAGTGGCAGCTTTTCCCACCAGAAGATACAAGGACAGGCTGCAGGATCCGCAACCAGACCAAGGCTTCCTCCTCTATCCTCACAAAGCTTTCCTGCAACTTAGAGGTGGAGCAAAAAGCTAGTCCTGTCGTAGAGGACGAGGAGGGCTGAGAGAAGGTCTATGGGGTCCTCCGCTACGAGGAGACAGTCACCGGATTGAGGGAACCGTTCCGGCTGTAGAACTTTGAAAAGGCCTCTTCAAGAACAGATGCAAGTCGTGGCTGATCGCCCTGAAATTGAGAGAAAGGGAGGTTAAAAACATCTTAGGGGCTCATTTTACCCTCAAGCTGGGCTGCTGGGGTGTGTGAGTGCTCAGGTCAGCAGGGTCACGATGATGAACTCCACTTACCTCACTGATGAATCCCAGCTGAACAAGCTCCACAGCCAGCTCCTGCACGTTCTCATCTGAGCAAAGACACAAGGATATGACAGTCACAGAGGTGTGAAGACTCTTAGTCTGTCCTTTTTTTGTAACAACTGTATAACGTCAGCATTAGGGTTTAAGCCACCAACCCCTTCTCTCTCTCCATCGTGTCTCTAATTTCAACCATCAAATAAAAGCATGAAAATGACCAAAAAGGTGAGGCTAGCATAGTGATGGTGTACATGCCAAGTCTGTTACAACCATTTAGGGAACTTAAGGAAATAAAGATACTCACTTGGTAACAAATCACAGCTTAAGTGCCTGTTCAATTTATCCTCAAGTTTCAGCAGCAGTGTCAGCTGGAAGGAGAATTTAAAAAAAAAAAAAGCCCATTCAAAAGTCTACCAACACATACAGCATGAAAGTACTCATCAGACAGGAAGAACAGAAACTCACGTGATGCTTGGTGCCCTCATCAACAGGCTCAATATTGCACTGCATCTGGAGGACCTGTGGAGAACCGCATTGAAAACAGCTTCATTTACATAAGCACACGACACATCCACATGCAGACTACGGTCAGAAAGGGATCAAGTGCTACATCAGCATGAAGTAGTGACTGCAAATCTTAACTGTGCAAATAAATTATCATGAAGGAAACAACTCGCATAATACTCTTCTAGTGTTTTATTCTACACGTAGACAACAGGGAACCTAAAATTGTACTTTCTATACTCTAAATATCCTCAATTATTTCCATCAACTTTGTGGATAATTAAGAAACTAATCATATGAATATCTAACAGGTTTTGTGGTGAAAGTAATTCACTGACTTTACTTGTGAAAACAAACCGTAAGCATTTGTTAACATTATCTGACAGAGATCTGATTTCTGTGTGCTCCCACATGCCAGTCCTCACCTTCCTGGTCTCCAGCTCTGCGGGTTCAGGAGTTGGGGTTTTCACCGAGGGGGGCACTATGGGCGACTTCACCGTCTCCTGCTGAGGTTGTTGTGGACATGGTATCCCAAACGCAGTCAGAGGATAGATCCCATTCCTGGTACAAGAAAAGAGGCACAGCTTCAGCTTTGGACAGATTTCTGGAAATGACATCACGCTGTGCAGTTGTGCCCTGAACACCGGAGAATTTTTTATTTTATTTTTTTTTTTAAACTGGGGTTTTACTTACTATGCATGTTGAACACACGATGCCCTACATCAAGTTTTACAGATTATGGACATATTCAGCTGCCATTTTTGGCTTCAGACAGTTTCAGTAGAAGGTGAGCAATTCTCGTGCTAACCAGCAGGCCGAGGCATTCAGCCAGAATCTTCAGATCACAGACAAATAAACAGCGCATTCGTTTCCTAGTATGTTTCCAGCTGTAGCACGATTGTTCTCTTACCTTACATCTTCCAGGAACTTGTCCAGCTCAAGGGCAGGAAACTGAGAGAGCCTGATGCAAAAGGAAACTGTCACTTAGAGTATGAACATTCGGAGTGTGACAAAATCATCAACTGAATTAAACTGCAGAGCTTTTCATTTCACTCCCCACAGAGCAGGTGAGTTCAGGTACAACATTTAAACTAGATCAGAAAATGAAAAGTCCAGACAAAATCTTGTCACAGTGCTTTGTGACATGCAATATATACAGAAAACCTCCACCACCTTCTTCATGCTTGTCATCTCGAAACGTCAGTGTTGGTTTGGTGATGCTCAGACTTACTTCATCTGGACGCCATCTTTAGCCTCAACAATCACCAAGTTAGGGTCCATGTTCTTTGTCATTTCTTCTAAAGCATTTTCTGGAATCATATCTGCAGGTGAACACAGACGACGGCAATCAGATATTCACACGACAGGTTCTTTGAGCCGAAGATACTAATTGCCAGTATTCATACTAATCAAACAAAATTGTGTGTGTGTTTTCACTCACGCTGGTGGCTGACGATGCAGTGTGCAGCCAGCAGCTTGAGTAAGGGCACCTCAAACAAGGCCTGGTGAAACAGCAGCTCCTTAGCTGTGGGTCGCTTACTGGGGTCCACCTCCAGACACTTCTGGATGAATTCCTGAAGAAGCACGAGGAGAAAAAAGTAGAGAAAACTTGTGGATTTCTGTTCCGATTGGCCATCTAGCCTTTAAAGGCTGGCCTCCCTGCCACTCACCCGTTGCAGTGGGTCCTCTAGGGACTGAATGGCACTGTTTATGGCTTCTTGGGACACATAAGACGAATCTCCATTACTCTGGATTTCCAACACAGCCATCTGAGGAAGTGAGTGGACAAAGAAGGGTGGTGACTGGAAGTGATTCATAAATACAAACACGAAACTAAAGTCTCACGGTACGTTACACATTTTGAAGCAATCGGCCATCACTGCAGACCTGATAGTGTTGTTTACTGAATGAATATAAACAGCATTTCCACATTCTCAAACTAACACTATCTTTTTTGATTCACTCTTTATAAGGAACACAGAATGAGGGCTTATGCTCGCCGGCATACGACTAACAGCTCATGGCAGACAGAGGGATGCTCTCACCTCTAAGGCGCACATTCCAAAGGAATAGATATCCACAGCTGTGGTAACGTTGGCAACAGCTGAAAACAGAAACAAGCTGATCAATATCACAGAGACGCTGAGGCACAATGCAACAGTGTCTGGGAGAGCATCTCACCTCCATATTCTGGAGCGAAGAAGTGAAGGCTCTTCTGCTCTTCCCGACAGGTTTTCACATGGTTGTTGATGGTGTCTGGAGCAACTGAAATAAAGGGGGAACGTCTTAATAATGACAACACTAACTCAAGATCTTCAACTACTACAACTTCTAGTACTACTGATAATAATAATAATAATAATAGTGAGGACATCTGTATAGAAAACACAGGGACGTATCACTGGACAGATTTACACTGTCCTGATCTTATGTTCTGGTAGTTCTCTACCTGAGCCGATCTTAATGAGGCCGTTGTGCTGGATGAAGATGGTGTCACAGGTCAGGTTGCCGTGGATGATTGGAGGATCGCAGGAGTGCAGGTAGCTGGACACAAGTGAAGGAAGGGTAAAGTCAAGAAAACATCGCTACCACACCAGGGAACAAATAGCTGCCAGCAGCAGCAGCATTTGCAGCTCATACCTGAGTGCAGACAGTATTTGTGTGCACCAGCGCTTCCAGGCCTGTCAGACAAGAAAAAGGGGACCAAACATAAAAGTCTATGTAAAATAATAATAATGATAATTCATAAAAGCAAGCAGAGTAAAAAGGATTTTTATTGACTGTTCTTGACCTGTCAGCAATATTTCTGAGAAACTTTGGTTACAGCTGAGCTTTCTCACCTTTTCATTCATGGTCTTGTGGTTTTTCTTTGTCTTTTTCAAAAACTGTTTGAGGCTTCCTGAGGACATGTATTCAGTAATGAAAATGACCTGCAGACAAAAAAGAAATGCAAACAAGCGAGAATAAAAAGCTATTACAAACAGCTCTTTTTATTTCAAGTGAGAAAAACGGGACTTGTGAGATGTTCTCCTACCCTCGCTCTGTTCTCTTTGACATCCGCCCAGTACTTGTGAAACTTCACAATGTTCAAATGCTCCAGCTGGATCAAATTGTCGAAAACTGCTTTGACTTTTTCCTGTGTGAAAAAAACAGAACAGATTAATTACTGACACACATTGTTGCATATTTTAAACAGCAGCATGTAACAATTAATTAAAACAGTGCAGAGAATGTTACATCTTTCTCCAAGTCTTAATAACATAGTTGTTTTTCATGGCCTGATCTTCTCTTGTTGGACAGACTGTCTTGCAGGTGAAAGGTAAAACTCCACTGCTGTAAGTGAGACTTAAAAGCACCTCTGGGTCTTATTCATTACTCCTTACAGACCATTAATCATGTTTTTTTTTTAAATAACATTTGTATTTAAAGCTTTATTGGACCGAGAGCACCCGATTTTCTATCAGCTGTCTCTTGCCAAGTCTTTAGCTAAGGCTCAAACTCCAGCAGCTGTGGGTAACAAGCCTTGGTCAAACGCATCCAGTAGCAGGCTTAACACTACTTAGCCCTCACGTTTTTATTTGAAAAAATAAGCAACAGACTGGATCACGGCTCCTGCAGGAAGCCGCCCACCTTTGAGCCACATTCTGTCTTAGGTTTTTATTTCTCACTACTGTGGCCTAGTGCTTGCTCTCCTAACTGCAGACTTGACCAGCTCTGGATAAAAAGTGTCTTGAGTTAACGTTTCTTATGAATTGGAGCCATATAATTAAAGATCGATTGATCTTCAACTGATGCCATTTCTGCAGCCAAGATACAAGTGAGAAAATATCAATGCAAAACCAAAAATGCCAAAAGGTACAAACAAGCAAAAAAGGCTAAATACTTCTTCTGGCATGCTTACTCACTCCCCTATTAAATTTCTGAAAACTGTTTCTGTACTCCACAGGTACTTTGCTACGCTGTTGGCAGCAACAAGTCTAACCACTTGCTTAAGGAGCTTAAAAACCAAAGAAGAAAATGAAAACCAGCAGGCTTCCACATTGTTGGTGAGATCACAGTAAAGAAAGCGACCTAACGCAACAAGAACAATCCTTAAAACCTTGTTCATTCCTTGCAGGTACAGATTCTGTCATTATCGGACAGGTATCGTTCAGACTGTAGTGCACATAACTGCTCCAGACACAGCGAACTGCATTGGCCTGGCACTGCACCCACCTCTTGTAGTTTAAAATTCTTTCTTTCTGAAAACATGACCTCATTCCACACCACCTCAACTCCTTCCTCAGTGTCCATGGCCAAGTATGCATTATCGATCCCAGGGACGTTGCGCTGATTCACCTTCAGGGGGGAAACAAAATAACGGATCAGGCCTTATCTGCACCTCAGTGAAGGTAAACCTGACTCCTCCGCAGACAGATCCCCTACCTCTTCTCTGCGTTTCTGCCAGCGTCCACACGGGCTTTCCTCCAAAATCTCTGACTCATCCTCGCTCTCCTCCTCCTCATCCTCGGTGGCAGCAGTAGCCGAAGCCTGGGTCACCATGGACACAGGGGGAGACACAGAGGACACTTGACCTGCGGGTGCAGCTGCCACAGAGTCCGGCTTCACTTCGTGGACAGTGTCCTGGGCCTGCTTGTTCTCTCCCTCAGACATCTTCTTAGTTGTCAGGCCCAACAGCCTGCTGTGAGACACGCAGACACGAAACACAATATCAGCATCACAGTCAACACACAGCACTCACTTGTTAACAGCTGAGGGAGTAAAATACAAAACTTGGCATGAATAAAACATGGAATAAGTTGCTCAACAACACTGGTATGCACTTAGTAGCTCTTGCTGGCTAACATTGTTGCAGCTGAGGAGGAAACGTTGGGAGTTTGCACAAGAAGTTAGCTGATTTGGTTAGCACTCTGCAGGAAAGGCCATAACATCACAGATATGAGCAGACCGAGCAAAAAAGGTTGGACATACGTGTCAAAGACAGGAAATGTGACGATGCCAGCTCCAGTTTAACGGACTCCCACTGCCGCAGACCACCTCCAGCTGATTTAGTTAGCCTTGTTAGCCACAAATCTTCTTGTTTTCTCAGCTAGCTTTGTGACGCTGCTAGCTCCTTGGCTACGGTGCGTTACTGACTGAACAACAGCGGACAGCGGCGGAAACTACCGGCGAGCAAGTAGTTAGCAAACACCGCTCACAGCCGCGGCTTTGTTCACTGTAACCTCAAATTTGTCTCGATGTTTTACGAGCCAGCGAACTAACTAGCTGGTTAGCAGCCCGCCGCCCCTCGCTGCTTCTCAAGACTCAAGGCTAATGTTAGCCTCTGCTAATGTGAGTAAACTAGGAAATACGGCAGCGCTGCTAGACGCGTTTACTGATTAATAACATCACAACAGTTCACACCGAACTCGACAGAAGAAACAAAGGGAGGGTTAATGATATCATTAAGTTTTATATCCTCGAACACTACGGCTGACTGACTTGAGAGCTAGGTTAACATTTAGCCAGATATGATGGCGACAACTTCCAGATGCACACTGCACTACGAGCTCGGGTACGTCAGAGCAGACTGGGGTTGCCAGGTATAGTTTGTCTGATCCCCCTCTGCAGCCTACAAATCACTGAGGCACCTTGTGGAGTCGTGGGAAAGTAACTCACTTACTCACATGACAATAGTACAGTACAATTTTTAGGTACTTGTACTTTACTTGAGCGTTTCCATTTCCTGCTACTTTCTACCTATAAGTTCTTTATTTTGATATGCACAGAATTAAACTCCCTGCAACAACGCTCATGCGAAATATACAAAAGAAAAGCACACATGTAAAGTGAGAAAAGGAGAATCTAAGACATAAACAGTGCAAAATTTAAAACACAGGAATAAAATATAACCTATATATAAAAAATTAAAACATAATACAAAGGTAAGTGTGCATTAGTGATAAAATAAATCAATTTACTGCACCACTACACATCCTGTTGAACAGGATGTGTAGTGGTGCAGTAAATGTATGTGCATACTGATAATGGGTTATTAACTAGTTTGTACTCCACTACTTCTCAGAGGGAAATATTGTACTTTTTACTCCACTACAGTTATTTGACAGGTTTAGTCATGCCCTTTCAAAGAATAGTTATTTTTCAGATTAAGATTACCAATACAAAATATAATCAACTAATAACTCATGATGTTATTATATCAATAAAACTTTACTGATTCTACACTACACTTATTCGCTGGAGGAAATGAACAAGAAAACATTAATGCATCAGCAATTATAATCCAATAATCTAACTATATCATTTTGCATAATGGGTAGACTACTTTTACTTTAGGTAAGTGGCTCGCTTATCCAGGTTGATACTTAAACAAGAATGCAGGTTTCCCTCAAACATGGCAACCCTGCTCTCAACAGCCTCCCTTTTCTTATTTGAAGTGGGCAAAGAGAATGAGGCCAAGTGAATAATGAATTATGATGAATGGGAGGTTTAATGA
This sequence comes from Pempheris klunzingeri, assembly GCF_042242105.1. Lineage (NCBI taxonomy): Eukaryota > Metazoa > Chordata > Actinopteri > Acropomatiformes > Pempheridae > Pempheris > Pempheris klunzingeri. The sequence goes on along the minus strand of NC_092029.1, from coordinate 14,157,840 downwards.
GCCACAACACACCCTTGAAAAGGAATTAAAGGGAAGTCAAGGCGTTTGTTCCACCACTAGGTGTCAATATAGCTGAAATTATAGCTGTTGAACAGAGGCTTCTAGGACCTGTAGTCCAAATGTCTATTAAATGTCTATTAATATCAACAGAGCATTAAAATCAATCAATCAAAATGATGAGTAAATGTCAGTAATAATCATATTTAATGCTAATTATACCAACTGTGGGCTTCATATTCCGTAGGCCTCTTAGTTAAGGAATTCACATACATTTTAAAGTATAGAGCACATCCCACTGGATACATGACCTCACTGTGACATACACCAAAAATGTGTCACAATTACAGGTAATAAACCAGGATAGATTTTGGAGAGTCCCCCTAAACAACACACTGTGACCTGCAAATGCTGTGGCGGGGTCAGGGTCTCTCTTCGAGAAGCCTCCTCCCCTCCTTGAAACAGGCCTATATTTAGGTCCAGCCAGAACCAGGGACTCAGCAGTGACTGTGTGAGAGGCTGTTGGTTGGTGACTGTTCATGAACCGCGACTGCATTTGCAGTAAATAAAGGAACTAAAAGTGATTACCAGAGTCAGGGAGGACGCAGGAAGTTTCTTCGGGCTGTTTTGCAATTTCATGCTCTGTTTCTGCAAATAAGGAGGGACTCCTGCGTTTCTTTCCTGCACTTTATAAACCGACACTGAAACAGGAATACCAAAGGCTGAGGCGTCCACTGATAAGATGGGGGACGAGCAATATGAAGGTAAAGAGCCTGTTGTTGAAGATACAAAGGTGAAAGTGCTCTATGAAACTGAGGCATCAGCCGGGCCCGATGACAAAGCTCAGTACCCTCTTGTTGGGACTAACTCGATCTACTCTGCAATTCTAAGCAGAAATGAGACTGTGAAGGATGAAAAGCGTCTTAAGACTTTTTTGGAACTGCGAGACAAATACGTGAAGAAGAGCGTGCTGTTTGAAGACCCCCTGTTCCCTGCAAATGACTCCTCGCTCTTCTACAGTCACAAACCCTCGATGAAGTTTGAATGGAAACGCCCCTCGGTGAGTGCCAGGCGCTTGTCATCATGTCCTTTAGGCCAAGTCACACTTACAAATGTTTCTCCTCTCTAAACTCCCTGTGTATCCCACCACCATCCTCCACCACCCATTGGTGGGCTGTCAGCTTGATCTGGCTGGGTGGTTGTGGGCGCATAGCTCCAGGTTGTCACCTTCTACAGTCTCAGACAGCTGACCCTCACACAGGTGGACGCTCTCTGCCTCTGCTGGGAAACATGGTGGTCGTGCAGAGTTTGCTGCAGAGGTTCACACTTTTCTGATATGCATTTGCAAAGAGTCTAAAACACGCAGAACAAAATACACAACAGAAATTTATACCTGAAGCTGTTACAAAATCAAAACAGACATCAAGTAATACAGTTTTAAATTCTCTAATGGTGACGAGTACCTGAACCCAGCTCTGCCAGCGTTAGTACAGGTGTGAGGGATCTCTAAGCGTAGGTGGACACTGGATCATGCACTGAGGTTAGTGGATTTAAATGAGAGAAGAGATGTGATGTAGTCAGAATGCTTCAACAACATGAGGTGTCTCCTCAGCAAAAGTGTATTTCCCCAAATGTTGAACTATCATGACTTTCTGTAAGTGGCATTAACCAGAAATACTTGTGTAGTCAGTTCTTTTTGTTAATTAAAATAGTTGTATGATCTTACCAACAAAATTGATAAAATAGAAATGATTTCATTTCCAGATTTTTACCTTGTAGTTACAGAAATCCAGTGTTGCATGAATCTGAAGCTTGATTGTTGCATAATAGCAGCTTTAACCATTCAGCTGAGATTAGCGATACATGAATCCCATCCAGGCAGTGGCGCGCGCTCTAAATTCTGAAACATGAGGCTGCATATTTACAACTTTAGTTATGGTCAGTCATGTGATGAGGGGAGCAGAGCCGCAGCTGCGAATCCCCTGAATTAAAACTGGATTTTTGATCGCTTTATCCTGTCGTCACCCTCTTTTTTTAACCCCTAAAAATTGCACACTTTCAGGAGTTAGAAAATTCTGTGGTGCCTTTTGCTTGATAATCATGCAATTTTAGTTTATCCAGAAGGGATTTTAAGGATATTAAAAAAGACCATCGTTGTGGCTCATGACCCCTCCTCATGCTGTGGCCTTGATTTTTCTGCTTTCCTCTCAGATTGCCTCATTTGAATGATAAATAGAGGTCAGCGTATCTAATATTTTATAAGACAACAGACAGAAAGTAGAGAAAGTTGTACAGTTTGTGTACCAGAAATGTAGTTTTCATTTCTACCTCTTTAATCATGTTGTGGCACCGCTCAGATTTTTTCTGGGACTGTCACAAATTTGAGGGCCACTTTTGTAGAAGACCATGTAATCCTTCGACATTAAATCTCATTCACAACATCAAGCACAAAAACAACTGTGACAAACAATGTTCTAGTATGAGCACAAACATAAATACACGACTGCAGTTAAATGTTGAGAAGAATAAATAATAAAATCCCTTTAATAAACATTTCAGTATCTATAATATACTCGGAGAATAAGTACAGTAAGTCATTTCCAGTAGGACCACAGACAGTCAATCACTCGGCCATGACAGAGATACTGTATGTACTTAAGAGGCGAGGGCTTCTCTGCATTCAGCACAACGTTATCACTTGTTCAGAGCACTAAAGGGTCGTGACCAGTCGACCCCCAACAGCTGCCTCCTCATAAACATGCAGTGAATGCAGAGTGTGTTTCAGTGTCCCGGCAGGTTCGACTCAGCCAGGAAACTTCCCCAACTCGCTTTCAGTTTCAAGGTCAAAGCCTCATATTATCAATCACGCCAAGTGAGGATTTGTGAATGTGTGTGGATCAATACCAAAATGATACAGAAAATATACATGTGTTCTTGTACAAAAATATTTTCTAATATCCTTGTAGGGATTGGACCTGTGTAATTAAAATGTATGATTTTATAGCTAATGCATCATTTCATTGTACGTGCTATTTCATGATGAGAAAAAATCTGGCACTGATGTTTCACAACATGCTCAGAAATTACACCCTAACACTCTCTTTTTCTCTGTGGCAGGAAATTTGTGAAAACCCCCAGTTCATCATAGATGGAGCCAACAGGACAGACATCTGTCAGGGAGAATTGGGTAACGTTTAAACCATTTCTGCTTTTGAACAAGCACTTAAGTGCACTACGCTGCCTGGAAATGTAGAACTAACAGACGGAGCATGGCTATGGAGCCATGTCGTGATACATAAAGTAGCTGGTCCACTGTCCCTGATCCTCCAGGCCTCTGTATCAAGCCTTCATGGTGCATACACTGAGCTTCCACTGTCAAGACATAAAAGAAAATAAGAATATAACAGCAAAGCAGGTTACTGTCGATGGAAAATATCAATGACAGAAAGTTTTTAATGGTGCCAAAAGTCAAATGTGTCTGTTTTGTTCAAACAGAGACAGTCCTGTTAGAGGGCACTGCAAGAAAATCAAATATCTACAACATTAATTCACAGCAGGGTGGAAAACAGAGCAGGAAATACACTTAACAGCTGCAATGACTATGAGAATCATCCTTAACCTAGTTTCCTTGATAATGCTGATGACTGACACCTGCAGCAATGTGGCATTAATCTGTGACAACTGTGTTGCTTTACACAAGTGCTTGGATCAAGTGTTTTCATAGCTCATGAGTCTGCTGTTGACAGGTGACTGCTGGCTGCTGGCTGCCATCGCCTGTCTAACAGTGAACGAGAAGCTGCTGTACAGAGTGATTCCCCGAGATCAGAGCTTCATGGAGAACTACGCCGGCATCTTCCATTTTCAGGTTTTTAGACTGATATTTGGCACACCGTGCAATTCACAGCTGTACTTTCATGTTCTGCTGGCTGTAGATTCACATTTACCTTATAGAGTGAAAATGGTGTCACTCTTGACATCTTAACTCTTGTCAATAAATCAAACACATACATTTCCCAAAATGTCCTCTTCCTTTAATATCAGCCCAAAAATTGTATCAGCTAAATTTTCTTGAACTCTCAAATATTGATATTAATAACAGCCTCAAAAATCCACTATTGGCATTATTGATTTTTTGAAAGAGTAACTGATCAAAACATGTTTAACAAAGAGCTTGCTGGTCAGATATGAATCAACTAATGATATAAAAGATGACAGGAGCCTTTCCTCGCCTGGTGATAAATGCTTCTCCTCTGTCTCTTCACTGACTTCCTGTTTTAAATCTGTTCCCTCTTTTTATACTCAGTTCTGGCGTTACGGCGAATGGATCGACGTGGTTGTGGACGACCGCATCCCCACCTGCAACAAGAAGCTGGTTTTCACCAAATCTTTCAGGGAGAACGAGTTCTGGAGCGCTCTCCTGGAAAAAGCTTACGCCAAGTAAGCGCAGTCGTCTATTAATATCCATTGCATAGTAGAGTCATGCAGCTCTCCACATCGTCATGGACATGATGTTAATTCACTCAGTTGGGCTCAGATTTCCCTCTCATCCACTGGAAAAGGGCTGACATTCAGTCTGGTACAGAGCTTAGCCAGGGGACGTGAATTTCAGGCGTTTTAAATGCAAATTCACCTGTTTTGGTCATTTGTCTTATCAGTATCAGTCACAGCATTGAGAAATAGGAAAAATCACACGTCTGGCATCAAGATAATGTCAAATATAATGTTTAAGAAAGTGATTGCTGACCTGTCATCTCACTGCAATAACATTTCTTTAACCTATTTCAAATGAAACAAGTCTTAGGATCCAGTTTTGAACTAAATATCTTATTAAGGTGTTTATTTCTTGCAGTGTAGCAACACTAACTGGGCACACCACCCCCCTTTCCTCATGTTTCCCACATTGGCAGCAGTCGCTGTGAACATTCAAGCCTTGGAGAACACACATGTCAGCGCACTGATCAGAATGATTGACCTCTCTCTCAGGTTGCACGGCTCTTATGAGGCACTCAAAGGGGGTAACACTTTGGAGGCCATGGAGGATTTCACAGGAGGAGTTACCGAGTTCTTCGAGTTGTCTGAGGCGCCCAAAGAGCTCTACAACATCATGAAAAAGGCCCTGGAGAGAGGCTCGCTGATGGGCTGCTCCATAGATGTGAGTGGTAATGAACTCATAAGTGCACAAGAAAATCGAAAAGAAGAAGAAAAGTCACAATGTGCATAAATGAACACATTACGGGGACTTAAACAAACACATTTTATCCATCAATCAAAATAAATGAGTGAATTAAAATGATCCAGATGTGTTGCTGTCTGACATGTGTTGTATCTGTCAGATTTTGTCAGCCAGTGAACTGGAGACTCGGACTGAACAGGGGCTGGTCAAGGGACATGCCTACTCCATCATAGGCCTGGCAGAGGTACGGTAAAAACTACGCTTACAGTAAATGCACATTTGGGATTTTTTGTAGGAAAAGGCGCTCTCTTGTAACACTAATGGAATGGTTGTTGTTTCTAGTGTGACAAGGTCGCAACGGACACCAAAATTCGCCTGATTCGCTTGCGCAATCCCTGGGGTTGGGTTCTGTGGAAGGGACCGTGGAGCGCAGAGTAAGCGCAGCTGTTGTGTTATTATGAATGGATTGAGAACTTAGCTGAACGTCCTAAATGACTCAGCTCTGACTGATGCTGTTCTTCAGCAAATTCTCTCTCTATGTTGTGGTACGCGTGTTGTGATATGATTTGGTTTTTCCATAGCTCGAAGGAATGGTCGACCATTTCCATCGCAGACAAGGAAAACCTAAAAAAACAGACTGTAGAAACAAGTGAGTTTTGGTGAGTAAAACCACTGTGACAGATTCTTCATCACAGCTTTAACTTTAGGAGTGCTCTCTCTTCCAGAAAGTTCTTCCCCCACAAGCTTCCTCTTTCATATTCCCCTTCAGGATGTCTTTTGATGATTTCAAGAGGAACTTCACAAAGCTGGAGATGTGCAACCTGACCCCCGACACACTGCAGGGTGAAGAAAGACATAGCTGGACGGTGTCGGTCAATGAGGGTCGATGGGTCAGAGGCAGTTCTGCTGGTGGCTGCAGGAACAACCCAAGTAGGCCTTTGCTTTTTATATCAGCTGTTAAATCAGCTTTCATTCCTCTGATCAAAACTGGATTGATCAAATCCTTTAAGTCCTGCGTGGCTCATGTGTCTTGAGACAGGCTGCTATCGTATGACGCCTTGTAGATTTACTTTTTGTGTTTCACAGACACGTTCTGGACAAACCCTCAGTATCGGCTGAAGCTGTACGAAGAGGATGACGACCCAGAGGACGGGCGGGTGGTCTGCACCGTCGTCGTGGCTCTGATGCAGAAAGGTCGAAGGATGCAACGCCATCAAGGGGCCAAATTCCTCACCATCGGATTTTCCATCTACCAGGTGCTGATCACGTGACGCTAAATAGCCGGATGAGCTCATGTACATCATTCACTGGAGCTGAACACCCTCTTTGACTTCTGTTTTCTCCCTGCAGGTGCCTAAAGAGGTATGCTCATCTTGGGGAAGGACGGGATTTTGATGAAGTCAGCACTTTCACAGTATTGGCCTGTTTCTCCAGAGAGTGGCGGCTGTGTGTGTGTATGTGTGTGTGTGTGTGTGTGTGTGTGATTTAGCACTTCATAGTAGAAGTAGCAGTCGTTTGGTTGGTCAAACCTCTATTTACACCTGGCAACACAAGCCATAATGCTTAATTATTAATTGATTAATTTCATTGTTGAATAATTTGTCAGTTTTTTGGATTATTCTACTAAATGGTTAGTCAACAACATTTCTCAGAATAATGAAGAATGCTCAAAAAAACATATCACAAATAAACATCATCAAACATAAATAAAGATCAGAGAAAACTAGCAAATCCCCACATTTAAGGAAATAATTGTTTTTCTATGTCATAAAATTTAAGGATTTACGTCTTCTGTTAATTGGATTAATTAACTGATTGTTTTGAGACCTGATGTACTTTGGGTATCTCCAGCATGTTTAATACGTTTACTCCTAAATGTAGAAGAAGTATTGGGTTATCACGTTGGACATTTTGAGAAATATGCTAACAAGAAAGCAAAACAGCATATTTCTCAAAATCGAGTTACATGAAAAGATACCACTTTCGTATCTGTGGTCGGACAGCCAGCCTGACTTTCTGTAAATTCTGTGGAAAACTGCCTCGATGTAACTCATAAAACCACAACATGTAGTTTTGTAAAACAAAACTTAAACAAACAAGATACAACATGTTAATTTTGAGCTGAGGAAATTGCAGTTGGCAGATTTTGTTTCCTCCTGTTTCCAGTCTTTATGCTAAGCTAAGCTAAAAGACTGTTACCTGTAGCTTCATATTTACTATACAGACATAAGTGTGGCATCAATCTTCTAACTAACCAACTCCCAGCAAGAAAGTAAATAAGTGTAATTCTGAGCACTTTTAAACATTTTCTCCACTTTCCTTATTTGAAGACTTCCTTCCCATTTCCACCATTTCTCTGATTTTGTTCCCTCCTCAGGCGTGTGGACAGAATCAGCACCTGCAGAAGGACTTCTTCCTGTACACGGCCTCCAAAGCTAAATGCAAGACCTACATTAACCTTCGGGAGGTGACGGAGCGTTTCCGTCTGCCTCCGGGAGAGTATGTCATCATCCCCACCACCTTCGAAGCCCATCAAGAGGGAGAGTTCATTCTTAGGGTCTTCTCTGAGAAGCGGAGCACATCAGAGTAAGGACCACTGAGGGTGGGGCCAAATATGGGGGTGCAGCTGAAGTTATTTTGGGGCCTGCAGAAGCCTTTAGAGAATAAAATGAAGACTGTTATCAACAAGTAGCAGAAATCCTAATGCGTCTTTTTTTTCCTCACAGGGAGGCGGAGAACACAATCGAGTCTGACCAAATACAGGTTTGCAACAAGTTTGATGAAGTAATGGGGTCAAAATATATTTTAATAATTCTAACTGATATTGCAGTGGTGAAATTACTCAAAGTAGAGCTTTTTTATGACTACAAATTTATTTTAACATTTTTTGGATCACTTTCAATCGTTGATAGTTGATGGCGAGATTGTTCTTCTCTCTTTCTGACCTTCTCTAACAGACACTGTCCACTCTCTGGACAGTCTACACAGGTTTTCATGAAATATTGGTAATCAATGATCATGTATTACCTGTCCTATACAACGGTAACCCAACTCAGGAAGTAGATGTGACATTTACACAAACCTTTAGGCACGTCTCCGAAACACAGAGAGAAATAAGACATTTATACTAAAATCAAATGTCCTTGACATTAAGAGTGTGAATATCACCAAAGTAGTCCAGTGCAAATGCATACGTGTTCCAACAAAACACTGTAGTATCAGTTTGAATTTGAAATACTGCAGCTTTAGCATTCTTCTTGAAATCTCTGTCACATCCCATTTCATACTGTACTGTATGTTCACTCATTGTTTTTCCCACAAGAGTCACTAACAGCATCGAAAATGCACGTGTTTTCCCACTTTCCATCTCATGTCATCCTTCTTTCTGTCCCTCCTTGTTTTACTGGCCATCAGCAAGACAAGAAAAACACAGAAAAGGTAATGCATGCATTCTGCAAAAGCGCCTATAGACTGCTTTTAAACTCTGCTTTCCCCACTGCTTCTCAACGCCATATGTCGACTATTAGCAATGCTGGCAGTTGTAGTCTTTGCCATCATCATTATCATTATCATAGATTATAAACAGTGGAATAACTAGAAATTAACTCTCTTTTTTCTGTTCTGTTTGTCTTTTATAACCCTTCTCTCCTCTTATGAACCACTGCCATTACCCACATGCCAGCCTATTGTATTTGTGTCAGACAGAGCACGAGCCAACAAGGAAATCGAGCATGACGGCATTCAGGGGGAAAAGAAGAAGAAACCAAAGGTAATCTCTTGGCTGTGGGAGCTCACTGTGTTTAGATAGACATTGTTGAGCCAAAACGCCAACACTGCAGCAGACAGCCCACAGTGACCTTTGCCCTGACTCAATTTCTGGAGACTGACGGCTCTGAAATGTAATCTTGACCCGGTTAAGTAGCATCGCTGGGAATAAAAATCTGAGCTTGATGCCAACTGATCTCAAGTGACTCCGTGGCACCTGTTTTCCCATAAGGCCTCAGTGTCCACAAGCCAAGTTGGTAATGTCTTTCTCTCCTCTGATACCGCAATAAAATACATCCAGAGCTTATCAATCACTAAATGCTCTGGTATTTAAAATCCCAGATCATCAAATAAAGAATAAAATGAATGTAATGATCAAAGTATAACAATAGTAAAAGCCACTGCGTTTTGACATCTGTATTACCACATAAAGACAGAAGGTATCTAGCAATACAAATGTGTAGTTTTTCAAAAACAATACAACAATAAACCTCCAACACTATGCAAAACTTTACTATATAACAGAGTTAACAAAAACCGAACAGCAGTGACTGCGGTGGAGCTATTTTCCAGTTGGATATATGACAGACATTCACTCAGGACCCAGTGGTGTCTTCTTACCCCAGAGTTGGCAGCAGGAGGTCAACTCACCTCCAGCAACCTCCACCCTTAACTACTGGAGGCTGATTTAGGGACCGTCCATAAATTACTGTTTAATTGACACAAATGCTTTTTTAAAATGCTTTTTCAATACCTTCATTCAGAATTGACAATATTAGTGAAAATCATGATTAAGAAATAAACTGAACTGATTTCATGGAGCACATTTTGATTGTTAATGTGCAATTTGTTTATTTTATATAATTATTCCAATAAAAAAAAAAAAAAGAAGAATGGCCCTTTTTTAAAGATACTTTCTTTGTAAGGACAAACCTCTTTATATCGCTTCTTCTGTTGTTCATAACTAAATCTAATGATATATTTCATTTTAGTTATAAAAATATATTTTTCATGACGAAAACTAAAATATAACCCACTAAAATCTAATATGTCAAAATAAGGCAGAATAAGTGTGCTACATGAAGTCAGCTTAGTTTTTGTAATCATATTAATAATCACATTAAATAAGGCAGTTGATAAATACAATCATAATGAGAAGAAACAATAAAATTAAGGTTAGTTTAGTACCAGTTAATAGTACCAATAACTCTCTTTATAAATTCCTTCTTTCTTGCGTCCATCAGCGAAAACTACTCCAACCTGAGGAGGAAACTGAGGAGGAAAAACACTTCAGAGCCATTTACCAACAGATTGCTGGTGAGGTGAGTACACAGAGAGGAGAGAGGTGTGTTTTAAAGAGACAATGAGGATAAAACAGGACAGGAGCAGATGTCTGAATGTAGTGTTAGAGCTAATATACAACGAACTGACCCTCCATCTCTCCCTCCCTCAGGACATGCAGATTTGTGCCAACGAACTCAAGACGGTCATGAGGAACGTCCTCGCCAAACGTGAGCACACTGGGAAGATTAAGATCACCGTTACAGTCTGTGTCATGTGCTCATCATTCATACCGAGTTGTCCTGTCACACAGATAATGAAATAAAGACAGAGGGTTTCAGCCTCGAGACATGCCGGAGTATGATCGCCCTGATGGATGTATCTTTTCAGCTGGCTTAAGCTGTATGTGCACTGTAAACCACTTTTCCTGCTCTAATGCTACTCTGGGATACAGTACAGTACATTATACAGTATATTATATGGTGGCACTTCTAATTCAGTTGACAAAACAAGTGTCTATGCGGGATTGCACTGATTTATTGTGAAGTTTTAATGGACTGTACTGTTGTTATGCAGCAGTGAGGTAAGGCTTATGACACTGAAATGTCTCAGTAAAATATTCAGACACTAAATTATTATAGAATAATAATGAAACTTGGCTTTAACTTGGCAAAGCTGTGTTGTTTTTTCCATAAGTGATGTGTTCTCAGACTGATGGGACTGGAAAGCTGAACCTGCAGGAGTTCAAACACCTGTGGAAAAAAATCAAAGAGTGGCAGGTAGGAGCATTTTAGTGACCTTAACCTCTGCTCTCATTCAACAAAAGTTTCAAAGAAAAGTTTTACACGTTTTCATGTGACTGTCCATCCCTCCCCTCGTGTGTTTGCAGCTGATCTTCAAACGTTACGATAAAGACAAATCCTGCTCCATCAGTAGTTTTGAGATGAGGAACGCAGTTAATGACGCAGGTGAGTATAAACCAGGTCAATAGATATGAGGCAGCATAAAAACAGTGGATGAGCAATATGACTATCTCACAGTCTAAGGGGGTTTCAGCAGTCGAGTATATTTCCATTTTTAGATTCTTAGATTCTTCTTAGAAACCTGTAACCTGACATAAACTGTTGACCACAAATCTCTGTTTTTTTTTTCTTCTCCACACGAAGGGTTTCACCTCAACAAACAGTTATATGACATCATAGCCATGCGCTACGCCGACGAACACCTCAACATCGACTTTGACAGTTTCATCTGCTGTTTCGTGAGGCTAGAGGGCATGTTCAGTGAGTACAGACCGCACCCGAGCATTTCAGATGAACCAAAAACCACAGTCATGGCATCAGTCTCACCGTTACTGCACCAACACACCTGATATAGATGTCACAGATGGAGAGTTATTGGTGTATTTGTCTCAAGGTTTTTAACAGAAATACCTTCTGATAAAAACACCCTAGATATCAGCAATACACTGAATGTTTGGGCCTATTTGATTACAAAGAGACAAGTTCAGACTGATGTATCTCTCACAGGAGCTTTCAACGCCTTCGACAAAGACGGAGATGGAATAATCAAGCTCAATGTCCTGGAGGTAAATCAGCTAGTCTGTGTCCTAATGCTTTGCTTCTGACCACGTGTCTGTGTTGTTGCACTTTTTTTTTTGTGATACGACATGCTTGTGATGAAGTAAAAATAAAGTTCATCTTAACCTTGCAAAGTATGAAAGTAGTAGTTTGGCAAAATGTTCCCAACTTAAAGTCAATGTAATACGTTTTTCCAGAGCTTTTAATCATGTCACACAGTCTTCACACTTGCTAAAACATGACTATAGTCAGACTAACCAGACAAAGAGAAACATCTGTTGGTTTTCTGTAAATAGTCCCCAACATAATTTTTTTTCTTACTTTATTTTGTTTTATTTGCTTTATTTTGTACTTTATGTTGTTTGAGTTTGCACTTTGATTGTATGTGATATACTGACAGGTGGTTCTAATAGTTTGTCCATTTAATTTTCAAACAGAAAACCAAAATTATCAGCGTATCTTACTGTATGGCGCAGGCCTATGAAACAACAAATGGCAGCCTGAAAACTTAAACACAAGCCATTAGAAATAAGTTTCACATAGAAACTGTAACAGCGTTGCTGTCTTTAATTGTATTACAGTGTGTTACAAAGTGTTTTATGTCTCTTTTCCAGTGGCTCCAGCTGACCATGTATTCCTAAGTCATCTTCTCGACCACTGATGCAGACCAGCTGCAGACAGGCGGCGCCCACGCTCATGACTCGACCTTCAACTCATCACTTTAATATTTTTGCACATATTTTGTCTTGAAGTGAGAATCAGATGTTTGATGATTTGTCCAGTTTTATGTGATATTTAGATTTCTGTCATCACTCCAGCTATGATGGTTTAGATTTAACGTGTCAGGTTTGAGGGGCTGACATCCAATCAGTAATAAGGCTGATCCCTGAGACGTCGTCAGTTTTCTTAACACCAGTGCCGATGACAGCGACGCAATGTGACGAATGCTGACGTCAGTGTGGCCTGATTGTCAAGTTACATCCAGTGTTTGACATGAAGCAGTGATGGACAGTGAAACTTTGATAACTTGATATGATGCGGCTCATAATGCAAAGCTAAAACTACCAGTGTTAGAAAATATATATTTGAATGTGAAAACTGAGTGAATGAACAGTTTGATTGCCAAATCTTTAGAGAAATACTGAATGTACTGTGCATTGTTTTTAAAATATAGTGTAGGTGAACACTAGCGTATATTTGTCTTTTTATTGCTGTACACAGACAGTCGGTATTAAACACAAATCAAATACACACTGCAATATATAACATACAAAGAATAAGGCATTCTTCTCCCAAAAAGAGATGTTTTCAAATATTGTGTTGCACAAAGTGGTATGGGGGACGAGAAAATTTCCCTGGGAAATGTGAAAAAGTTATTAATGAATAGATGGTTTATACAGTTAATGATGCAAAACATGTTTTCTTATGACCAAACCTTTCATTCATCACATAAGGAATCTAGTGTGACATGAGACATCAGCCAGAGTCAGGTGGTAAAGAAAAAAGGAAAAAAAAGAGGAATGTGGCTTAAAAGCAGGTGGATAGATGTACACATTTTATTATTTATACAGAGGGTACAGGTTGCTAAATATTAGCCCATGAAATTTAAACTCTGGAGTTTGCACCATCTTTATACAGTATACCAGCAAGTTCAGTCTATTGAGCTGTCTGTGCATGCAGGACCAAAGTGTAGAGATTTGATGTGTGACTAAATTAATTTGTTGAGGTTCAGACACTGAGGCCTCTCTAAAAAGCTGCTCTGAGGTGTTCATGGCGGTGCGGCATAGTTGTAAAAATATTCAGATCAATCAGCTTCACATTTATGAATGACATTCCTGAGGAGGTTTACTGTATAATAAACTGCATGTTGTCTAAAGCCACAACCAACGACCAACCACAACCAGGTCCAAAAGTAGAGTAATGAATCGTTTTACTGGTCGAATAAAGCTCAATTGCTGCCAACTTAGAAAATAGCTGAAAATAATTCATTTAACAGCAGGACTAGTTGAATGTTTGGGAATAAACGTCTCAATCGTGTCCACAGCTTCAATAACAAGTGTCCTGTCTCGTCTCATCGTCACACTCGGAGACACTCTCTCAATGGGTCTCTCATTGGAAATAAAGAAAAGCAATTAAGTGAAAATCCTGAACTCTGAAACAAAAAGGAACAGCAGGACTAGTTGAATGACTGGGAATAAACGTCTCAATCATGTCCACAGCTTCAATAAGAAGTGTCCTGTCTCGTCTCATCGTCACACTCGGAGACACTCTCTCAATGGGTCTCTCATTGGAAATAAAGAAAAACAATTGAGTGAAAATCTTGAACTCTGAAACAAAAAGGAACAGCAGGACTAGTTGAATGACTGGGAATAAATGCAATAAGCTGATGTGTTGTGATGGATGAAGCTCTGCTGCGTCACTTCACAGCTGTCAGGGCTGTTGTTCTTTACTGTCGTTCTCCACGTGCCTCTGCATGTGTTCAAGCAGCTCCTGCAGAAAAAAGCAAAAAACACACTGAGGAACTGTATCATGATTTGACAAAACAGAGGACATTGTTTTCACAGTAATTCTCAACAACATCAGTGCACTCATTTGGTAGATATCAGTCCAAATATATGATTAGTTAGGACTAAATAACAGATTGCTTAGCTGATGGGATGTTAGTAACCTTGGCTTTGTTGAAAATAAGATGGCGTCACTTTATTACCTGCCTGACCGACTGCTTTGAGGCAAAAAAAGAGCTGCAGCACTTCCAGCGGCATTTGACCATCTCCAGATTCGGGTTGGTGTGATCTCCAACGAGGTGCTGCACAAGATGCTCCGCCAGGCCGAAGATCAGAGAGCAATTCTGCCACTGAGCCGAGGGCACAGGTCACATGATAAGTCGCGTGTCAATCAGAAAACACAACAAAACATATAATTACTGAATAATGCTGTAGGTTTCTTTTTATTCCAAGTGGATTCAGTTGAATAAATCTTAATATCTGACTTAAAATATCTAAAATTGTCCGTCTTTACCCAGCAGCGGTAGTTCTTCATCAGGTTGAGCTTTACAGCTTGAACGCTGCCGTCATAACAGCCTGTGTAGATCTGGGTGGGCCAAACAATATCAGATAAATGATTCACGAGACATCAGTTTCCAACATGAGCCTCAGTCATGAAGACTTAGACTAAAAAACGAGCACATTGTAGTTCACGTACCACACTCTTATTTACAGCCATGCACATCACCATGTCACTGTGACCCCCGTACACCTGCAGGCGGTCATGGGACTAAAAAGAAACAAATAATAAGTTCCAATGCACAATATATAGATAATTCAGTGTCCGCATTTGGAGCCACACCTCACTGATACTGTACCTGTAGCTCATAAACTCGGACCAGTTTATCCAGACAGGCTGTTACCATCACTTTCCCCAGGATGACGAGTGATGTGACGGCCTGACCGTGACCCTTGTAGATACGAACCAACTCACCTGTCTGCAGATAAAGATGGAGGACAAAAACAATGGTGACAGTGAAAGCACGAACACAAATCCAGTCTCGGCATAAATTAACATTTAAATGTTTTGAGATCATCAAATTTTCGTATTGTCGCCTCAGCAACAAGCCAGGACACAATGAAATGTTCAGATTAATAGATTGGTAATGTGAATCAGATCATTTAAACTCCCGGGAGTCTTTAACACTTACATGGATGTTATAGGCATGAACGGATGTGTCACTGGAGCCGGTGAAGACCAGGTCATTAACCACCTGAATACAGCAAAGGAAGTACAATCGAGTATATCTGCCAGCCAAAATACAGCCATTTAATGCAGCATTTAAAAGAACTACTTACTGCCTTCAGAATAAGTAAATGTCATATTTAGTCACTTTGACGATGTTTGAGAAGCATCAAAATCTGTATTTTGACCCTGATATGAATACAAATCTTGCATTTCATGAAGAGGAAGAACAACACATTTCCATTCCAAAACGAGTAAAATCCCTATTTGGCTTATTAAAGTTTAGCAGCTGAAGTGCTCCGGGGTGAGTTCATCTCCTCACCTTCATGCAGAGAACAGTTTTGGTGTGGCCCTCCAGCGAGCGCAGCAGCAGGCCGTTCTTGGCGTCTCGCACGCTGATGGTGCTGTCGTAGGAGCCGACCAGCAGCACTCGGCGGGCGCCCTCCTGCGCTGTGCCCAGGCAGCTCACGCCTCGTGGGCCGTGGCACTCGAACACATCTAACTGCTTCAGATTCTAACGAGAGAGAGAGAGAGAGAGAGAGAGAGAGAAGAAAATGAGAGAGAAGGAGAATTAATTCCTGGTTTTTAAGGCAGTTTTAAGGCAGCTTTCAAAACAGGCAAAGATAAAAGCAACTATTTTCTGGAAAATCACTGGCTACATTTACATATTTGGTGAACTCATGTGCTCTGGTTATAGGTCAACCAGAGCACTTAACATAATCTGACTCCTGAAATTACAGCATATGGGTGTCACGGCATCATAAATACCAAACACTCATTACTATTGAAATATTTCCCGTGTGTATTAAAATCATTTCACTCACCTTTAAGTCATAGCTGGCCACTGATCCATTGGCGAGTCCAGCAAACAGAATGTTCCAGGCAACGTGCAAACACAGAACTCTGTCTGACAGAGAAATCTGCTCCAGACACTTCTTAGACTAGAGGAGGGAAAGAAATCACCAAATTAAAACAATCACAAAAAAATTCAAAACAGAAGATAGGAAGCCGTTCTTAAAGAGGTGAATATTTAATCTAATGTATGATGGTTAAAAACCCAGTGTGTGTCCAGCGAAACTCTTTTCTTGGAGAAAAAAATGAATTAATGCTCCAGAGAGTATGTGTAACATCAACCACAGTCTAATATGGGTCAAAATGTCATCGACAAACCAGTTTTTGGAGGTTTTGTACCTTCGTGCTGTAACAGCGGATCGTCTGGTCGCTGGATCCGGTGTAGAGGCGTGCCGGCGTGTTTGGGAGGGATGATACCAGCAGACAGTTGACTTTGTTGGTGTGGCCACCAAACACCACTTGGCACTCCATGGTCTGGATACACACAGACAAAATACAGAGCTCGTTATTTCACAGGTCTGTCTATGTCACGCATCACAATTCTCAAATACTGAATACATTTTGGAGTATTTGTATATAATGGAACTTTTTATTTGGGTTATTTTTCACGAGGGGGAGTTTAAAAAGTAACCAATTGACAGTGTGCTTGATACAGAGGGATTGCTTTGGTTCTGCTTATATTTGCTTATTGCAGGGACAGTGTTAGCAGCATACCATCAGACTGTAGGCCCGTGCTGTGTTGTCCCCTGAACACGTGTACAACAGGCCATCGTGGACTTGGAGGCCGAGGACGGGGCCTTCGTGATTGATGAAAGCTCCTATGGACGGCTCCTCGTCCTCAACCACCTCAACCACCTCAACACACTCTGAAATAACAATGAAAACATTTTAGCTCCATCTCATCTTTCTTCCTCTGAGGTTTACATTTAATGCGAGCGGGAGGAACAACACTCACCTGGAGGATGACTGGCAGGTGTCGGCTGTACCTTTCTGATTGGTCAAGAGAGGAGAGTCGGTCATATTTCACAAGTAAAGCATCCCAGCAATGTCCAGGACTCTATACCAAACATAATCTTTTAAAGTGACCTTACCTCTCAGCATTATTATGCTGACACGTCTGTGTGCCTGAGGAGCTGAAGTCCACGCTGACAGACTTCTGAGGAGGCTCTTGGTGGACGGGACCGTTTGAGGCTGTCTCCTCGTTGTCCGATTCGTCGATCCGGATCACGAGGCTGGGGGGCTCCATCATTTCAACAGAGTTGTCGCTCTCGTTCCCTCCAACGTCATCTGGCGCCGCAGCAGATGCGTTTTGATGTCTTTCGGGGATAAAAGTGGGGAGGGGCCTCTCCGCTGCTGGCTCTTTGCCAACATTCCCTCTCGTCTCTTCCTCAGAATTGCTGTCGGCAGGCCGTGCTTCCTCTCTCACTAACCTGTCCATCACCTGCTCCTGCTGCCGGGCGGATGACTCGGGAGGGGGGCTTTTATTTGCAGACGAAGAGCACTCCGCTCTGGCTTGTTTGAGAGTGGTAATGGCAGCTTGAGGAGCAACTAAGCCCGGTGGCGTGAGCATCAGTGAAGGGAGCAAATCAGAGGGAAACAAGGACACAGGCTGGTTCACGGGTACCGGAGGTGTGTCAGGGTTACACGAGGCTGCAGGTGGTTGGCAGATTTCTTGCTTTACTGGAAAGGTTGGCAGGGCGAGGGGAGCTGGTTGGAGTTGGCTGATGGAAGGTGCTGGGTTTGCGTGAGGTGGCTGCTGGCTGGAGGAGGTGGGGAAGGCACTCGAGGTTAGAAGGGGAGAAAGTCTTGGTTGAGCGTTAGCAGCGGCCCCTGCTGAGGAGGTGGTGGCTTCCTCTGCTCCTGAGTAACCTCCTAAAAGAGATTAAGCAAAGAACAGGTTGACTTGTTGTTGCATGTGAAGTCATTTAAAGCAAAGGCTTATTTTACTGTACCTTGCATCCCCTGCAGGATCTCAATGCGCTTGGCTCTGAGGCTGTTGACCTCAGCGGTACACTAAAAGAGCAGAGGGAACAACTTAATATCATGAAAAGACACCTGAGGAAAAGGTTTAAACCGACTTCTGTGATACTTTCATTATTATTGGTGGTACCTGCTGTCTCAGTAGCATGAGTCTTTGCACTTCTGTGTAGGCAGCTTGCAGGGCGTTGCGGGCCTGGATCAGAGACATGTCCAAATCCTGTAAGGAGTGGCTCAGTTCCTCCTCCCTCAGAGACACTGCCAACAGCTGGTCCATTTGGTTTTGGTCTACAGGACGGGAAAATGAGGAGATACAAACAGAAACTGAGATCTATTGGATGATATTTGGAAATGTATACAAACATAATTGAAAGTTGGAGTTGAAGTTGGGAAACAGCGGGGAGGTGTCATCCTTTTCTTTGATGCCGTTTTTCCAATATTTTACACACTTCTGCTATAAAATGATAATGCCTGAGAATACCATAAATCTAAAATGTTATAATTACACATTATATTGCAGTTATCATCATCGTGGAAATGGTCGTATTAAGAGCAAAGATAAAGATTTAAGAGATTAAAAATAATGCACTAAAAATATAAAAATTACCCTTGTTTGACTTTGTTTTCTTCTTTTTTCCACTTGGCTCCAAACCAGAAATACCATCATACTGTGGGAGAGCACGATTGTTAAATTCCAACAATAAAAATGTATTAGCAATCGGGATGTTTCAGCAGATCCCTACACAAAAACACTACTGTATACTACTCGCTGTTACCTCCTTGAGTTTCCTCTTGTTGGCACTACTGTCGTCCCTCAAGTCCACATCCTTGTCCTCCATGTTCGGTTCCGTCTTTACAGAGTCGACAGCCTGACGCCTGCAGTCTTCCTGTGCTGCACCAAGCTGCTCCGGAGGCTCCGGCATCTGAGACGCTGACTGCGTTTCTGTGGGAGAGTCTGTGTCTATTGTGTCCTGGGGTGGAGGAGGTAGTTCGGCCCAGTGTGCACCTGAAGGGCTGTCTGGGAACGACTCCCAGTGGAAGCCCTCAGACAGAGGCAAGTCAAGATCCTTTGCTTGTGTGGAGCTTTCTTGGTCAGACAGAGGGTTCGACAACTCAATTCCAAACCTGTTACCACAAGGAATGAAAACGACGGATAAAAAATTAGGACTTCTGTGTGGGGCCAAATGGATGCAGCTGAAAAGACAAGAAGAGGCTTACCTGGGCATGCCTTTCACCCTCTCCAGCTTCTTCCTTTTCGTCTCCTCGTACATGTCTCTCCAGCTCAACTTACCCTTGGCCCCTGATAAGCTGAGCAACTTATTCAGAAGTCCGCTCTCTTTTCCCCCCTGGACTTTGCTTGATTTGTGTGCAATTCGAACCTTGCGGGCAATTGTCAGGTTGGGCTCAGAGAACGCGGTCCTTCCGGAACATTTGCTGAGTGATGTTACGGCCTCCCCCTGAGATTCTTTCTCCTTGCTGCTCCTCGGTTGTCCGTTTGAGACACTCGCAGCCACGGAGCTCCTCTCACCTGGCTGAGTAATTTCTTGCGGCACTTTGACTGTTGCCTGTTTTCGCTTAGCAGGAGCAGCACTGGACGTAAAGACAGCAGGATGGGATGCAGGAGCAGGGTAGCTGACCGGTGAGGACTGCACAGATGTAGCTGCAGCGGAGGTTGTAGCCTTCTTGGCGTGGTTCCTGAAGGAGACACCTGCCGGCTGCTTCTTCCCAGCTCCAGCTTGATTGGCCAGCCGGATACCCGCCTCACTGTTCTGCTTTCGGGCTTCTCGATCTGCTCTGCACGGCTCCCTCATACCCAGCGCTCTTCTGATTTGCCGCAGCATGGCACTGACATCGATGTCCGGTACGGAGGCTGCGTTGACGGAGTTGTTTGTTGATGCAGGTTGAACTGCACAGTGTGAACCTTCTTGTCCTGGCTGAGAAAATCCCATAGAAGATCTTTCATTCTGAACACGCATGGTGGCTCCGCTCGGAGGGAAGTAATCACAGGTGAAGTCTGTGTTTGGTGTACTGTCGTAGTAGTTGCGCTGGCTAATGCTGTATGGTCCAAAACTGTCCGTTTCAGAGCTCTCAGATCTCAATTGGCTGCCCTGATCGTCGACAAAAAAGTTGTCTTCGTACCTCAGCTGAGGAGCTGATTGGGCGAACTGGTCTTGAACATACGAGACATGCCAGGTTCGACCCGCAGGCACTCTGGACAGACAACCCCAGCTTCCACATTGATTGCGCAGAGCTGATTCTCTTTGGCGAGGAGCTTTCTGGTGGGGTTCCTGCATCTGTTTCAGCATCTTCATCTTCGCTTGTTTCCCCGTGTTTTTTCCTGCAGCTCCCTGTAGCGTTTCAGCACGCCTCTGACCATCTAACTGCTTCAGTTTCTTTCTTTTCTTTTTCATGCCTTTCTTCCTGTGATGGAAATAAACAGCATTTCAAAACTAAATATTACATCAAGAAAATGAAAAAAAACTAATATTATCATTTTGACTCAATAAGAGATAAAGAGGTGAAGTTCTTACTGCGCTTTCTTCAGCTTCTTGTTTCTCTCCAGGATTCGGTCCATGGCCTCTGTGCTCAGGATCTTTAACAGAGGGAGGGGCTTTACGTTTTTAGACATCAAGCTCTGCAATTTGGCCTTGTGTTGAGCTGTGGAGATGTGCCTAGCATACTCATGTAAACCCATGGAGGATGACTTACATGCCTGACATTCATGAAATGAGTTCCTGTTAATGGAAGAAAATGGCAACAAACAACATTTTAGTCAGATACGAGTAGAAATCCCTGTTTTAAGGTTTAGAAACTCATTTTTGGATCATGGCGCTCATGAAGATTTTGGGTCTGTTTTTGGCGAATTTCAATACAATGTAGCAATTTTTTCATACCTTAAGCAATAATCAACATGCTTTTGTTCCAAATTATTATATTCGCTTGTGAGAAATGATTGACTGAAAGCGAGCTGGCACACATCTGTACACAAATATTACTCACTTGCCCAGCACTGTCTCCAGCTCTCTGTGATGCAGCATACTGTGCATGTGCTCTTGTGCGTCCTGTAGTTAAGACAAAAACGGTCACACGTCTAAATCATCTGTAACACCTGCATGCTGAAACATCCTCCATTAGCCAGCACTGCTGCTCATCTTAATGTTTTATGGATCAACTTACATGCTTATAATATGATCTGCGACACAAAGGACAGTAAATACGTTTGGCATTCATGAAGGACCGTGCTTTGTTGTTGTTGTTGTTGTTGTTGTTGTTGTTGTTGTCGTTGTTCTTCTTCTTTTTCTTCTTCTTCGCAGGGGTTTTAGCCACACTCTCATGTGAGTTTTGGACTTTTGTCATTTCTGAACAGCTGAAACAAGAACAGATTTGCATGAGCATTAAATATGGGATGATTAACGTCATA
This sequence comes from Pempheris klunzingeri, assembly GCF_042242105.1. Taxonomy (NCBI): domain Eukaryota; kingdom Metazoa; phylum Chordata; class Actinopteri; order Acropomatiformes; family Pempheridae; genus Pempheris; species Pempheris klunzingeri. Next base: position 14,136,065 of record NC_092029.1, on the reverse strand, counting down.
TCATCACAGAATAAATACTACAGCCTGTAACTAAAGGACTGCTGGTGGCATGTAGCGCTCATGGACTGTATATGAGAAATGGACGTAGCCACTCCATGGTAACACTACATTATATCGTAGCTGTCCCTCGGGGTGGAGGATGGTGTCCTTCTTCCGTTGATCTTTTTATGGACTCTCGGATGGCTTATGTCAAGTCCTGGCTTTCAAAGTTCCTTTGCATCCAGGACAGGTAACAGTAGTTCCAGATGGCAGATCAATACAAAACTATACTCATCGAGCATAAACTTATGAACAGCAGCACAACGTGGTTGTCAAGGCGGACCAAGACAGCGTCCACAGACAGGTTAATAACACGTTAGCGGCGGACCAAACCACCGAAGACGCGTTATAATTTACGGACGGCGTCGGACAAAGTTAGATAAGTTGTCAACAGATTATTCTGCATACATTATTAAGTTAAATAGTAAACAGAGCATAATTACCAGACAAAGTTCACATGGCAACACAACTCAACGGCTGCTCAACCGCCATGTTTGGCTACGTGAATTACGTGAAATAGACGTCAGCCAATCATTCGCCGAGGATGATACCGGAAGCTCGAGGGCGGACAGTTTTCTCAGATCTACAAAAGATGAGCTGAGAGCGATTTGAGGATTTAGCAACCATGTCCGGCAGTGGGGGGCTTTTACAGCTCTAAAGAGCTGCAGGGACCGCCTCTTCATGCGGAAGAAGAGTTCTAGCTAAACAACAGTTAGCTGTTTGTGAACTGTTTACATTGTTTTATCGGATACTGACTTTTTGAAGAAAAAAAAATCAGAAAGCCAACTAAAATGTGTAACGGCTGTGTGCAAAAAGAGTATCCGGACCGGGTAAGTTCAGCCAAATAGGGAGACCCCGCTTACTGCTACTGGTTTAACACACAAACGCGAATGTTAACTACTGCTAAATGTATAATAGTGTATATAGTTAACTAGCTGTGAGTAACGTTAATATATCCAACTGGAGTTAGCTAGTTTAATTAACCACCACATGATGCTTTTATATGAAGTGTAAAACTCAGGGTGCCATTTGATAAAGCAGGCAGAGTTACCTGAGGTGGTGTCAAAATAAGTGTTTCTGTGACTTCCTGCTCAGGGGAACACCTGTCTGGAGAGTGGCTCCTACCTGATGAACTACCTGTGCTGTGCCAGCTGCCATCAGAGGGATTTTGTGCTGATTAGCAATAAAGCCACAGAGGATGATGATGGAGAGGAGATAGTCGCATATGACCGTGAGTCACTCTCCTCCAAATAACACACTTAAGTATGATCCTGTCCCTCTATGTGCTTCTGGAGCTGCTTTTCAGGTTTGGGTACAATTTAAGGTACATGAAGGTCACAGCATTCATTCATAGTTAAGACAATAATGTGCTTCCAACTCTGTGGCAGCAGTTTGGGGGTAGATGCTTCTCCTGTTTGGTGTGGAAGAGCTTGACTGGTCTGCACAGAGCCCTGAGATTAATCCCATTCAGCAGCAGCTGAGCCAGGCCTTACTGCCCAACATCAGCGGATGAATGGGACCAAATTCCTTCAGCCAGGTCCCAAAATCTTGTCTGCTTTAAAAAAAAAACGTGGAGGCTGTTACAGCAGCATAATAATGCCCATGTAAAGTGCAAAGGTCAAACAGTGTTTGGTTTCCTGCCAAGGGTCTTGTGAAGCAGAAAGAATGACCAGATTCTTTCATAACTCACCGAAACCTTCTGTGAGACTCATCCATAGCATGTTTAAAAATAATCCACTCGTGTCCATTTGTCCCTCTAGATGTCTGTAAAAATTGCGACCATGTCATCGCCAGACACGAATACACATTCTCAGTTGTTGATGAATATCAGGTAAGGTATCTGCATGTTGGTTTATTGACAATAACAAAGGAGATTTGAATAAGAAGTTCTGTAGCTTTTTAAGAGGGCCAAACTAGTTGTCTAACATACTGTATTTATGGTTACCAACTGTCCTTTAGTGCGTATATTAACTGTGCCCTGTGTTGTCCAGGAGTACACTATGCTCTGCATGCTGTGTGGAAAGGCAGAGGACTCCATCAGTGTGTTACCGGACGACCCCAGACAGTCTGCACCTCTCTTCTAGACTCCAAAAGATGCAAAACCTGCATGTGATGACTCACTTTTGGATCACGGGTATTACCACCGTGGACTGTTTTTATCATTCATTCAAAATGTTACGCACATCTTCATTTTAAATTCTTGGCATTTTATGAAATATTGTATGCTAATATCAGTTGAGTAATACAAATAACATTTCAATACCCTCCATGACAACAAACATGTGTGTCAATTGACAATGTACTTTACATAAACATTTTTTACTATTAAGAATTTGATGAGTCTCTGCATTTTACTGCTCAACACATAATACATGATGTTACAATGGCAAAATAAGAGAGCCTACGATACAGCTAAAGAGTAAAACTATATTTATCTGCCTATATGGCTCAAAGGTCTTCACTTTGTCCCAGAATAGTATAACTCACAGGCATCAAAGAATGTTTTGGTCACATTAAGCTGCTGAGAGGACAGAATCCAGTCTTCACAGGCAACTTGTGGAGTTGTTTGAGAGTGAAAGTTCATTCCTGACCTTGGAAACAGCTGTTGATGTAAAAAAAATCATCACAAGGTCAAGAACAACCTTTCAAATACACATTAGTAAGCCAACATAGACAATAAGCCCCATAAGTGCTCGGAAAAAATGGAAATTTTGAACACTGCCATGACAACCGGACAAACCCGAAAGCGCAACAGCAGCTGAAGAGTGAGAGATAGTTTTAGTCCATTACGTTGCTCGTGAGAGCGTGAACATCTGGCCATCTGCTGTAGTCGCGGTTTCCTGAGTAGCATTCAAGATTCATGACCTGCTTGTGTGTGCCATGCACTTTCTCACACACACACACACACACACACACACAAACACTGAAAAGCCTGGTTGATGCTTCAGAATAAGGCAGTTGTCAGAGCTGAGTCAGTCAATGATAACCCTTGTCTCTATGTCCAGGGTTTTAGACGTCTCAGTCCATGTACTCACATCCTCTAACTTCCTGTGAAGCACTGCTGTTCCACACATGGAGGAGCCTTCGCTTCTTTGTGGTTGTCATCCCCCACCCCCACCTTCCCGTTCAGTCACCAGCTCGTCAGCAGTCTCTCTCGTGCTCACGGGGACGTCTGTCTTAGAAAACAGCTGCTTCAACAGAATTTGACAAGTCACTGTTCTCAGGGGGGCATTGCAGTATGAGCTGGTGTGACCGGAGTACAAAATCCACTTTTTTTCATTTTTATCATTTGAGCATCTTTATTCAAGATTTAACATATTTTTCCCCCATTTATCTGATCACTTAAAGAGCAGCTAAGCTTGGGAACGACTTCCAACGAAATAAATTCACAGCCTTCATCTGTTGATTATCCAGATTAACTAGAACAGTTGTAAAGTACAATTCTTAAAATCTCAGTTTCCATTGCTGTGAGCGCCACCGAACAAGTTTCACTCAATTGTATCAGGGTGGCGGCAGAAATCCCTGAGGAAAATACTTCTTTACAACAATAAATCCAAAACTGTCTGCATGACTAAATGGAAATTTAGGTAAAGTGTTCCTTTAATCATAATGAAAACTACATCATGTGGAGCCAGAAGTAATATTGTTGAGATCTGGTATTTATTATTTTAAAAATATTTAAACTGTGATAAGAATAAAATGCAACAGTCAGACATGATTAAAATGCTCAGTTTTTATGTTTTCTTTTCTTACCATCTACCTGATGTAAGAAACAAAAATGCACATCGTTGCTGGTCTATATTATGATGTATTTTGATCAGAAGCAGCTCAATAAAAATACAGATGTCTTAGCGTCATACAAATGAATAATAATAATTAAAAAAAAAACATTTGCAATGATACTCATGCACTTTTACAATACTCAAGTATGAGTGCACTTACATGTACATTCTAATATGCTGATTCCTTTTGCATGACAAATATTTTCTAGCAAAGTAAAAGCACACTATTACACTGTGATGTGCCAAATGAGCAATTCATTGTTCAACAGAATTATTCATCTAGCTGTTTTACAGGAGTGAGGTCAATAAGGAGCTGCATGCTCTGGTTCTGTACATGAATGCTGATGGTGGTATACTGTGCGTGGTGTTCTTTACTACTAGTGTTCTTTAAATGACTACATGGTTTCTACTAATGTATACCATTTTCCTAATGGTACATATCTACAATTAGCATAATTTTTACATCCCTCAAGTATTAAACATTATCTTTTTGGTCTCATATTAGGCCTACATGGAGTGTTAAGAGAGGAGTGAAATGAGAGGTAAGAGTTGGCAATCTCAAGGTTTTCTCAACCTTTTTGTTTCAACTGCAGGTATCAAGCCACATTGTCAAGTATTTTGAGAGACACATCCAACAAATGAATAAATAAATAAATACAATTTATCATACATTTTACATTAAATACAATACATTCCCTTGAGTAAATACCGTATTTACACATGCGAACAGGGGCTGGACTTGAGACAGCCTCTCTCTACAGTTGCACCATCCGGATCAGTCACTTGTGTCAAATAAAAGTCATCGATTTATTTTGCCGGAGCCTTTACCCTCGTGGATCGGGCCCCTTCCCCTGGAGCTGTGGCCCCAATGACCCTGCCCTCCGGACCTGTCTTGTGGGTGAGCGTGCCGAGCGGTAGGGGAGCCAGAGAGGCTAGACGGAGAGCGGCTGCGTCCCTGCAGTGCGGCGCCATCGCGGAGCTCCTGGCGGGACGGAGAGGAGCTTAGTGAGCGCTGCAGGGAGGAGGAGGAGCTGCGAGTGCGAGGTGGGGGGCTGAAGAGCACCCCGCTGCGGTCCTGCATCAGCTGAGTCAGACTGGCCAGGAAGTCTGCGTCACTAGTGCTGCTGGCACGCACCCTTAACCGCCGTCGTCTGGAGAAGAGAACACGAGACAATATGATTGTATGAAGACTCTATAAATGTATATTATTTATTTATGTCAGCAGTTTTCCATAGTAGGTATTTATATTCTGTAATACGCTGTCAAAGTTTTCATTGTTAGTGGTGGGGTCCACCATTCCTGCACTGAATTCAAATTGCCTATCTATGCACAGCGGATTGTAATTTGTTTGTAATTTTATGTCACTGATAACAGAACAACAAACTGAACATTTCCTACAGCAGCTAGTTCCAGTTAAAAGCCTTCAAGTGGCCGAACACGAGGTGGAGTCACAGGAAATGCACCCAATAGCCACATAAAATTAGACTGCGGTTACTAATGGATGGACAAAAGCCAATTATTGACTGACACCTTAGCTCCTACTGTCTTTGCTGTAGCATTACACCCCATTTGCGGTACCACAGGTGTCGCCAAATAAAACTTATAACCTTAAATATTTGCCATTTAACAAAAAGGAGAATGTGGATTATTTTATTGAACACCCGAACAGAATGTATGTCCTACCTGTTGTCCACACACGGGCGGACAGGTTTACCAGGAGGGGGTCGTGGCAGGAACCTGCTTGTGAGTTGCTCGGGTATAAAGGTGGCGCTCACGGGACGTGGGATCTTACTTTTACTACCTGATGAGGAAGACAGAGAGAGAGGGTCTTCTCCTGCACACTCGGACTTGGAGCCTCCCACCGAGGACAGCCTGTCTCTTGGCAAAGCGCAAGGCAGGTTGTCACAGGACAGAGAGGGAGAGGGTGAGTGGGTGGGGGAGCCGGGGACTGGACTGCTCCAGCGATGACGCCGCTCCATATGGAGGTCCCTGCTCGGAGAGTCCAGGAGGGTTGTGGCGTCTCGTACGGGGATTCGACTCAGTCTTGGGGACGAGGGGGAGTCTCTTTGCCTGAGCAGAGCTGGGGGTGGAGAGGAGGAGACGGTGACTGTGCTCTCCATAGCGCCTCCTGCTGTGTCTGCTTGAGGCTGCTGATTGGGCTCTGAGGAGCGATCAGGCAGACCAGAATCACTCTCTGGGTCTCTGTCGTTTGTCAGATGAGGAGTGGGGCCTTTGGCTGGGCTTGGCACTGGAGCTAACTCCAACCGCTCTCCGTCCTTTAAGATCTCCTCTTGGAGTTTTTCAGATGGCGCCTCTAGTGGTATTGTATTGCTCTTCTCCTGTACAGGGGACTGCAGCACACAGCTAGGAGACTGAGAGGAGATTAATGACTGTTAAAAAGACTTTGAATTCTGATCCAAAAAAATACCTTTGAATATTTAGACATTCTCATGTAAGTGTCAAATATAGGTAGGAAAAATATGATGGCATTTTTCAAATATTTCAAACAATAGGTATATTGAAGTAGTACAGATGCAGAATCATCATTAGTACAAACATCTATGTTGCCAGAGCAACTAAGATTTGCAAAGTCAGCAAAATAGGAAAAGCAGGAAAACACCCTTTTTAAACACATGAGGCTTCATGCATTATTCCAAGGTAGTTCGCCCTAATGCTTAACATGTATTCACACCAGATAAACAGTCTAAATTAACTTGAACTAAATCTACTGATGAAGACGCTCTAAGACGGTCTGAACAAGCAAGTTCAGACCATCTTGAGTAAGGACTGTTTCGCCAACTGTGCTGTTTTCAGTTCATGCACAACAAAATGCTTGGTCACGCCTACCTGGTCCATCTGGGGTCTTCCCATAATGACTGAGGGCATTTGTCCCAGCATCCCTGGCAGCCTCCTGTGGCCCAGTAACCACGTGCCGGGCATGGCCATCTGCGACAGGACAGGGCTGCTCGGCACTGCCGTAGACTGGCCATCCTGCGGCTCAGAGGACTGGTTCTCAGTCTCAGCAGGCGTGCGCGTCCCAGGCCTGTCCTCACCTGGAGGCTTGGTGGCTCCAGAACCACTGCCTTGCTCTAGCTCCAGCATCACCCACTCCTGAGAGTCTCCCTCCTGGGGCACAGGACTGAGGTTCACAGCCACAAAGCCACTGCTCGCTGCACCCTCCTCAGGGTCCGGGGTGGCCGTGCCAGAGTGTTCCTCGTTGCCAGAAGGCGTCTGCTGCCCATGTCCCTTCTCGGGAATGGATTTCTCCCCAACTTGAGAAAGGACAGGACGCTGTTTGCCCAAGCTGAGACAAGACATGGAAAGCATCATGGTGAGTTTTTCTTTTCTAAAAACAATAAAGCTAATACATGAATATATATATATATATATATATATCCAACTGGATGTGTATCGGGTACTAACTAGGCCTCGAGGAAGCGCTCTATGGTGGGCTTGGGTTCGGGCGCGAGCCTCTTTTCAAACGCCAAGCTCTGACTGTGTCTCATCCTCCGGAGCAGCGGTGCACGCTCCAAGAACACGGTCTCTGATCGCACCCGTCTGGGAGAACTCTGCATGGAGCCGGTGTTGGGGCTCTGGTTCCCCTGGTTCTGACTGTGTTCATCCTCACTCACCACCTGAGGGCAATGGATGAGAATAAGGCTCAAAAACTGCAGTTGTATCCCCAGAACGCTGCAGCAAGACATCCATTTCTTCAAGTAGGGAGGTAGGCATGCATTTCTTTACAGTGGGAGACAATAGGACGGTTTCTATTCAAGCCCAAGTCTTAGATATTATCATATATCTAGGCAGTGTGAATGTAGTCTTGGGGTGAGTTTTGCGCTAAATAATGTCACGACAGTAGATAAAAACTTTCTACTATAATGTTTGCAGTTAACTACAATGCACTGACCTTCCTGATCATCGGCTGGGCGTGTTTGTGGTTTCGATTGCGGTCCATCTCTTCCCACACATCCCCACCCGGTGTGGTGGGTGTGGGGATGGGGGGACAGTTGTCAGCATCGCTGAGGCGCTCCCCTTGCAGGACATCCTCTGTGTTCTCCCTCTGCAGCTCGCCCGGCAGCACTGAAGCGTTGGCCATGCTGTGGAGGAGAGGGAAGGTCACCCTGCAGCTCATTTCCACAGCACAATTTAGAGCAGTGATTTCTCAGGGATCTCTGACTGTGCAGATTCCTAGTCTAAAAAAAGCTGTAGCTATTAATTTGTACACATGTCCAACAGAGTGTGAAGGAAGTCACAAGTGTAGCACAAGTGAAACTGCAACAGACCAACAGCAATTAATGGAATAAATGGCTGTATGTCAATAGTGGTCGAGCGTTAGCTGTAAATACCCCAAGTACGCCGGTGTGAGGCGTGTGAGCTGCTGAGCGGTGGTTGCAGTGGCAGTGATGGTCAGCATATCCTCCGAATCGCATTTCTCCCAGTCGTAAGAGTCATTCTCCAGCACGTTGTGGCTCTTCATCGCATTCTCAAACACTGACATCAGGAGCTGTCACAGAGAAACCACAGGCATCAGCGTTTGGCAGCTGGAGAGGAAAAAACTGTGTGTGCAAAATACGCCAAACAAGAGGTGGCCAACCTGATAGTCTGGCTTGGTGAAGTAGTCCAAGGTCAAGACATGATCCAGGAAAGTGCTGAACTCTGAGGGAAGGTGCTTGAGCATGAGTCGATGGTCATATGTCTCCTTTAGATTTCCTACTTGTTCCTGAGAGCAGACAGGGAAGGGAGGGGATAAGAATTAAAACAGATTCATATACTGCAAATTACAAATTCATTCTGACGTCTACATAGAGGCACATACTTTGTCTTTAATTTTCCTCCAGGGAAGCTGACCAACCATGAATTCAACCAGCATGTAGAAGAGGGACCACAAGTCATCATGGCGGCCCATTTCCTACAGATTAAGATACACAAGTGTGAGGAATTTCAAGGCTAAAATGAACACAAACTAAAAAAAAGAAATGTTTTTGGTCTATGATCACCTTATTCTTATGGGCATTGATTGAAGCATATCGCACGGTTCCTCTGAAGCCTGCCACAGGACGAGGCTGAAGGAGAATAAAGCTTTAGTATAATAAAGATATAGTAAAATGGAAGACTACCGCTAAGCTGGGGTGACTCAAACACAAACAACACCATGTCTGTCCAATCAACCAAGTTTATAGACCCTAAATAACACACGCCAATTGAATTTAACTTTGTGTGAAACGTGTACATTTGTAAACGTGTATATTTGTAACCTAATGCAGTCTTTTACTAACATGCCAAGAAAAATGTACATCTACACATCATCATAAAGCTAAAGATTTAGAGCTTTTCAATGAAAGCTAAACACACTTCACTAAACCTCTAAAAGATGACAGACATGCTTTAAAACAGCTCCATCTATGCTTAAACAGTATCTTACAGGAAGTTGACACAGAGTACTTACTGGACGGACTTCCTGGCTGGAGTTGGTAAACTGTCGGGCCAAGCCAAAATCAAGCATATAGCAGCATCTGCAGGTACTGGCTAGTCTTCCCATTGCAAAGTTAGACTACAATTTGAACAACACAGATGATCACAAGCAAGTTCAAGTCCATCATATAGTGATTTGTGCTAAATAAATGTAACTTTCACTTGTACATACGATGACAGCAAGTTTATAAACCATCAGGGGTTTCAGGCCAACTTACCGGTTTAATGTCCCGATGCAGGAAGCCCACAGAGTGGATGCTTTCAATGGCCTCTAAAATCTGCTTGCCGAGTCTCAAAGTTGTGGAGATGGAAAAGGTGCCGCGGGTCATGGTTCTGCGTAAATCTGCCAGATTCCTCCCCTTGGGACAGGAAATCAGTGGCACATTTACGATAAGGACTGATTTAGTGTCAGCAGAAAACAAAATACTTTTAACACCGCTTAAAAATCTTACCTGTAGTTCCATCACCACGTAATTGAAACGATCATTTCGGCCACAGCCCACGAAGCGACACACATGGTCTTTGCCTGTCAAAGAGATGTTTATGTGTAAATCAATAAATAGACTGGTTGATCACTTCTGTTCATTTTGGCAAAGTCTGTATTTCCTATACGTTTACATTTCTCAGCATTTACATTTCCTGATACTGTTCCAGACACAAAAATTTGGTATAAATATGTGCAGTGTGTGATATACTGAAATCATTACACTGTTAGTTAGGAGACTGAGTTATAGATACTATAAATACCCCCTTCATTCGAATTGAATAGTTTAACAGGCTCTACAGTGTGCTTCTGATAGAGCAGGGTTTCATGCTGTGTTTTGCGGCGTGGGTGGGCCACTTTAACTGAAGCTGCTTATCTCGTGTTCATTTTTATTGAACAAAACATTAAGGAGCAGAGACATTTTCCACAGTAACGTTTAACAAGTTTGGCTGTTGCTAGGCAGTCATCTACTAACACAAGGAGCAAAATGCGCTGTGATCTGAGGTGTTACCACCTTGGCTCACTCTGTCACTGGCAAGGCATGGCATCACTCACCCTGAAGCTTCTTCAGCACGGCTACCTCCATCTTCAGCACCTGTTTGGGTTGTTGAGCAGACTCCACCTTTAAGGCAACGGTGGCCTGGCTCAACTTATCCAAAACCTCATAGATCTCCCCAAACCCACCTCCACCTATCTTCCTCGCCTGAAATAAAGGGAATATGCATTGTCAGAAATCATTCCTCTTCATTAGATCGTGTTTTGTTTTTTGTTTTTTAAGTGACCTTACATGATTTTGTGACCTCTGCTCCCTCACTGACACTTACCACTTTCCATCTGTCTCTGACCACGTCTGCCACTGACAGGATGTCAGTGTGCTCTCCAGCCCCACTCATCCTGAGTGCTCTCAGCTGCAGCCTGCACCTGGCATCAGTGTCACAAGCCCCTCACTGCAAACAGAGAACAGATTTTAAAAACTGACTCCCGTTTCCTCTTTGCCAATCACTGCACACTGAGCGTGCACAACACGAACACAAGAAGAATCGGTATTTTGCTACTGACCATCTACATCTTACTGAGGTGGAGGGTAACATTTAAACAGCAACGGAGGTTAGCAGCACCTCACGTCCTTAAGGTTCATGTAAGATGCTAACCGATGCTAGATGGTGACGAAAAGACAGCAGCTAGCATTGTCGGAGTAAATTGACTGCGTGCCAAAACACAACTGTGACTAGCGCAGCGGCACAGGCTTGTCATAAATGGCCATACCGCGGTCATTGTAGAGGATTAGCCGTTAAGAAGCTAATCTAGCCCGGTGACGGTGTTCAATGCGGCGGCTTCAGTGGTCCAGTAAACACGCTAACTAGCATGTTTACTGAAGGTAACCGTTAGTTAGCGAAACCTCTCTGACCTCTTACCTCGCTTCGTTGCACCATTACAGTCCCAGTTGGGTTAGTGTGTAAAGTCCAAGTGGTCCCCATGCTCCCAGTGTGTTCTTAGTCAGGCAGGTCATTCCAGTGAGCTGTTTACATTAGAAGTGAGATGATGGTAATGGACCATAGCTGACGTTAGCTGCAGTTAGCCACCGCTAGCCTGCTAATGGATGAGGAGGAGTGATGCCCCGTGCTCACTCTCATAGCAGCGGCGGTGACGTCACAGCGCTCGTCTCTCCTGATTGATCCGCGAAGTCCTGCATCACGAGACCATCAGACACACTGAGACCATCAGACACACTGAGACCTTCAGACACACTGAGACCATCAGACACACTGAGACCATCAGACACACTGAGACCTTCAGACACCCTGAGACCATCAGACACACTGAGACCATCAGACACACTGAGACCATCAGACTCACTGAGACCATCAGACACACTGAGACCATCAGACTCTGAGACCATCAGACACACTGAGACCATCAGACACACTGAGACCATCAGACCCCAAGACCATCAGACCCCGAGACCATCAGACTCACTGAGACCATCAGACACACTGAGACCATCAGACTCTGAGACCATCAGACACACTGAGACCATCAGACCCCAAGACCATCAGACCCCGAGACCATCAGACTCTGAGACCATCAGACACACTGAGACCACCAGACCCCGAGACCATCAGACTCTGAGACCATCAGACTCACTGAGACCATCAGACACACTGAGACCATCAGACTCTGAGACCATCAGACACACTGAGACCACCAGACACACTGAGACCATCAGACACACTGAGACCATCAGACACTGAGACCTTCAGACTCTGAGACCATCAGACCATCAGACACACTGAGACCATCAGACTCTGAGACCATCAGACACACTGAGACCATCAGACACACTGAGACCATCAGACCCCAAGACCATCAGACCCCGAGACCATCAGACTCTGAGACCATCAGACACACTGAGACCACCAGACCCCGAGACCATCAGACTCTGAGACCATCAGACTCACTGAGACCATCAGACACACTGAGACCATCAGACTCTGAGACCATCAGACACACTGAGACCACCAGACACACTGAGACCATCAGACACACTGAGACCATCAGACACTGAGACCTTCAGACTCTGAGACCATCAGACAGACTGAGACCATCAGACTCAATGAGACCACCAGACACCCTGAGACCATCAGACACCCTGAGACCATCAGACACCCCGAGACCATCAGACACACTGAGACCATCAGACACACTGAGACCATCAGACCCCGAGACCATCAGACACACTGAGACCATCAGACACACTGAGACCATCAGACACACTGAGGACATCAGACACTCTGAGACCATCAGACTCTGAGACCATCAGACACACTGAGACCATCAGACCCCGAGACCATCAGACACACTGAGACCATCAGACACCCTGAGACCATCAGACACACTGAGACCATCAGACACCCTGAGACCATCAGACACACTGAGACCATCAGACACATTGAGACCATCAGACACACTGAGACCATCAGACACCCTGAGACCATCAGACACACTGAGACCATCAGACACACTGAGACCATCAGACACACTGAGACCATCAGACACATTGAGACCATCAGACACTCTGAGACCTTCAGACACACTGAGACCATCAGACACCCTGAGACCATCAGACACTCTGAGACCATCAGACACTCTGAGACCATCAGACACACTGAGACCATCAGACACCCTGAGACCATCAGACACCCTGAGACCATCAGACACTCTGAGACCATCAGACACCCTGAGACCATCAGACACTCTGAGACCATCAGACACCCTGAGACCATCAGACACCCTGAGACCATCAGACACTCTGAGACCATCAGACACTCTGAGACCATCAGACTCTGAGCCACTCTGAGACGTTGAGATAGTGACGGTGTGGAGCACTCTGTATAGAAACACTCTGCTACAACTACATCCCGCATTCAAAGTCTCACATAAGTAAAAGTACAAGAGAATCAGCATCAAAATATTCCCGAAGCACATAATGTAGTCATTTCTTTGACTGTTGTCCGTTTCAGAACAACAATAACTGCTGATGCTTCTTTACTGTTACAGCTGATAAAGTTGGGGCTTATTTTACTATATGTACTCCAGGGTAGCATGTGAAGTTCAATGGAGGTTAATCAGTCTTACTATATGTTTTAGGTTTGACAAGGAAAATACATAATTTATTCCTTTTAACATCAGACTGAAAGTTTATTGTTGACTTTTACACAAGTTTGACTTTTTTACTGCAGCTGTCATTGAGGCCATGTTCACATAGACACACAAGCACACAGGAGAACATGTGCAATAAGAAGATTAACATTCTTTATTGTGTGTTTGCATCCAAGTCAGACCTGAAGTGCAGATTATATTTTAATAAATACACATCTGCGCTTTTAAAACCAGAACACCAATATTTTTAGGTCAATAAAAGTGAATTTTAATAAATAATTTCCCATCAGAATGAATCCCTGCTAAAGTAGAGGCTTTTAATTAAGAATTCTTTTTTTTAAATGAAAATACATAATGGGCGAATTAAACAAGGAACAAAATATCCAAATGAATAGAGCATTTTATTGTGTTTAAAAGTCTCTCTAATTGATTTAATCTTCAAAAACGGGGTCCCGCTTTTACCCACAGCGAACAGACTCCGCCCTCCGGGGCAGCCGCGGCAGCGAAACAAACGCACACGGATACATGGATGGGAGTGGTCAGACAATCGGATTGGACAACAGGATGTGAGTTGCGCTGTTTTGGGGTGAGGCGGTGCGTCCGGGGATGCACAACTTTCTGCGTGTTTGCGCAGTTTCGCAGCGCTTCAAACACTCCGGATAAACGGAAACGCGGAGGTTTGGATCCGCGTGTCTCTGCGGCGAAGTGTTCACACATCAGCGGAAATACCGGAGCAGGCCGCTGCACGGCACGGCTGTCGCGCAGTCGCCGTCTCGTGTGTGGTTTGCTCGTTGATGCGGGGAGAAAGTTGTGGACATGTTTTCCTGAAGCGCACGTCTTCGCGGACACGGAGTGCAACGCTGTAACTACGCTGCTCACCAGCCTCTCCGGCCCGTCCGGACTTTGGATCATGTTTTCGTGGGATCGTAAAGTCGCCCGTTCGCCATATTGTGCGCTGTGAAACTCGAGGGAAAGTTGTCAGAGTTATGACATTTGCTGCGCACAATCCCGTCATCATGGAGCTGCACGCAGTCGACTTTGATCGCAACCAAAGTGGCTCCGCGGAGCTGGTCGTGGAGAGCTGTGCGCACCACTGATGAGGTACACGCACTGAGTTTAACTAACGCTGGTTAATCTGCTGTGTTGACTAACGGCTCTTCAGACGCTTCCTTGCTGCTGATTTCTAACATAGCATCACTGGCTATCGCTCGGGGTGATTGCACGAGTCCCTTCGTTTCCTGTATTTCTTGTTATGCCAAATGGCAGCTGCACTGTAAGCGCCTCCTTGTCGCTGCCGCCTCTAAACTTTATCTTAAAACGTCCTCTCTGCACGCACCTGGACGTAATCATCGAAATATAGCTTTTGCTCTCGCAGCGCTTAACTCACCAGAAAGCCTCTCTGGCTGATTCTCACTTTACTGACTGTCCCATTTGCTTGTGTAGGCCTCAATGTCCTCTCTGCTGCAGACGAGTGAAAGACGAGTGAAAACTTTGTACGCTTAAGGGAAAAAGAAAGTGTCTAACCCTTCCTTTCTCTCACAAGGTCCGGCACCTTAAAGAGGATGAGAAGAATGGACAGCAGACTTCACGTTTGATTGTGGAAGGAGGGTTGCATGCTCCCCACCCTGCACTTTCCTTTGGGATTTATATTTCCTCCCAAATACCTCTGTATACACAATTAAACAAAGAATTCCTCAGCCACAGGCAGTGAAGCACACTACAGAGGCAATAAAACTGAGTCCTGCACGCTCACAGATCAAGATTGAGAGCACCGACTCCAACATTTACGTGCCTATAATATAATATTACTATGAGTCTTCCTCCTCAAGTTAGTACTGACAAGAGCGGCAAGCATCGAGCTGCGGCCATGAAAGAGCCTGTGCAGCATTCAGGGGAGGTTTATTATGGTATGGGACCCCCGGCTTTAGAGACAAGCCACAGTGACTCTGCTAGCAGCTCTGGTGTTTATAACCCCGAGAAAGGGCCCCAAAGTCTACCCCACTATCAACAGGCGGCTCCAGTAAAGTGGATGCACCAGGACTCCATACAGGCCGCCGGCTGGTCTCAGGAAGCTCCTGTGCCAGCCTGGGGGCAGAACTTTGGCCCCTACATGAGCGGAGTGAATGTCAGGGGTCAGATGGCATTCCACAAAGGAGTCCACGAGGGTGTCGCTCTGCCAATGGGTGGAGAAAATCAACTGCCAGGACCTGTTGAGGCGTACAGAGATGCCACCCAGGCTCAAGCTCAGGGGAGGGGGCTGGAGTGGGAGCAGCACGCCGCAGTTGCAATGCACCAGGCTCAGCTGCAGGCCTATCAACACGCCCACAAAGGTGTGGAGCTCCAAGGTCAGCCCCATGTGCCTTCTCACACTTTGCAGGGGCCCATGCTGCAGCCCTTCCAGACAACATTTAGGCCCAACAAGCAACAGTTTTCATCCGGTTATTACTCTGTTTTTCCAGGCAGCAAGGGAGTGCCAAGCCTGGCGTACGGCGAGCAGCCGAAAACCCAACAGCAGCTGCTCCACCAGATGCAGCAGCAACAAATGCATCACCATCATCATCAGCAGCAGCAACAGCAGCTGCATCAGCAGCATCACCTTCAGTTACAACAGCAGCAACATTTGCAGCAACAGCAGCAGCAAATCCAACAGCATCAAATGAAACAGCAACAACTGCAGCAAATGCAGCAACAGTATCACCAGCAGCAGCTGCAGGAGCGACAGCAACAAATTCAGCAAATGCAACAGCAGCAGTTGCAACATCAAAATGTGCCACAGCAAGAAACGGCACAAGTACAAGTGCAACAAAAACATCAACAAACCCAAAACTTTGTGACTTATCCACCTCCTGAGCCCTGTCGACCTGACGCTGTGCCTGCAAGGGAAGACGTCCAGTCAGTGGAGCTGCAGCAGGAACCAGAGGCTCAAACCTGCGATGCATCAGCCGTTCCAGATCCGTGCCCCGAAAAGGTCACCACCAATCCAGCAGAGCCTTCAGATGCACCACCTTCTGCCCCCCGGCGCTCACGCCGTCTGTCCAGAGAAGGGCAGTCGCCACTGGGTCCCCCTTCGACAAACATCTGGTCTCAAGCATCCAAAGAGCCTCCGGCCTCCCAGAACGGAGTAGCAGGCGTTCAGGCCGTGAGAGGAGGGGACAGCCAAGGCACGACAGGAGGGGTCATCCAGATCACCAGCAGGAGAAGGAGGGCGTCTAAAGAGATCAACCTGGAGACTCTGGCCCAGAAGGCGTCAGAAATGGAGTTCCTGCCTGCCAAAATGGTCAAGGTTAAAAAAAAAAAAAAAAAAAAAATCACTCATTACACTGCTGCTGTAGTTAATTTCCTGTTTGTTTATGACAACTTTACAGAAAAATAGCCATTTAAATAGCTGCTTTTGGCCCAGTGTGCTTGAGGAAGAATGCTAAGGGCAGCTAATCTGTGCATGTTGAGAGCAAATGTTCTCATCTGGCAAAACTGGCAAGCAGCTGTACAAAGAGGAAGAGTCCTGTTTCTATGCACAACTTCCCCATGGTTTACAAAACGCTTCTCTTAGGGTCTGTTTATTTGATTCCTACAGCTGTCGAGTCGTAGCTACAGCGGGCCGTTTAACAAGCGTGCACAGTCACACTGTGCAGTACACTGTCATGCACAAGATACTGGTGCAACCTGAAATACGGCTATTTATGAAGATTCCTCCTTTTTGGATGTGAAATATTGCTCTCTCGCCATAAGAAAGGCGATACTCTGAATCTTGTTCAGGATTTATAATGTTTACATTCTGCGTGGCACACCCACTGCAACCGGGTTCTTTATTTTGTCTTCAACTAGCTTTGTTAAACAGGCAGTAGGCACTAAAACTACTTCAAACTTTTCTCGTCAGGTTTTTCTCGGCACAAGGACGCTCAGCGCCGTACCCTCAGGGGGTTATCGGGCGCAGCGTAGGTTTTTGTGCAGAGGGTGCATGCTGGATGTACAGTTGGAGCGGCTGCATGTCTGCACACCTCCACATTCCTCAGGCTCTCTTCGAGTCATTCAGCAGAGCTAGGGAGGGGCCGAGCTGTCAACCTGCACAGCTACAGTCCTGTGCTCGCCAACACACGGCAAACAGGTTCAATATTGCTGCAAACAAACCAGAGCTGTTGATTTTTTTTTTTTTTTTTTTTTTTTTGGTCACCAAGCAGCACCTTTCTGGATTACGAGATGAGATTCAAATGTTTTCTCTCCCCTTCTTACCTTGGCTGAAGCAGAAATCGTAAATCTGATTTATTAGTTTCACTGCGGCTTGTAGAATTGAGGACTGCTGCCATTTTTATCAGCTTAACCAGAAATACCAGGGAGGCATGTCTACTCTTCTGCATACAACGGAAATATGTCGTAATAAAACACCTGTGTTCATGTCTTTGAAACAAGTCTAACCAATCTGAAAGAGGTAGTGATGCATAAAAATCGGTCAACTTTGGTTTTCAGTCATGTTATTTAGAGTTTAATCCATCAACAGAATATTAAAGAGCAGCTAATTTTAATCGATTTATTGTTTCGGTCATCAAATCAACCAAGAATCATACACATCCATTTTTATTCAGGAAGAAAGTAAATAAATGTTGATTTAAAATGAAAGTATCTGAGTTAAAGATGGCCGTATGTGACACCATCTTCCTCTCTTATACCTCGGTCCCTTTTTTTCCCCTGTTCTCCCTGCTACTTCCCAAATCTCCCTGTTACTCTCTCCTTTCCATTTCTCCTCATCCTCCCCTCTCTTTGCTCAGGCGCCTCAACAGGAGGATGGCTCTTCAGGCAAACAGGCCTCAATGGTGCCTCTGGTTATCCCCGTGTCTGTGCCTGTGCACCGGAGTCAGACGGATCCCCAGGGTGGCTGGGCTCAGGGACGGCTTGGCCAGGGCGAGCGGCCTGCGGGACAGTCCGACCGCAAACCTGTCATTGTGGCTCGTCGGCGGTCACTCAGAAACTCCATGACTGAGAGTTTTGGCCAGGTTAGTTCTAGAAAGTATAACTACTGAAAGTATTTAAGGTGTTAGCACTTATTGTGTTGCAGAATGGTCCCTTCAGTGACATGTTGCATCATTGGGTTAATTTTACTGATACATTAATGTAAGCAGAATTTTAATGTTGTAGTTTTGCCAAAAAGGAGATTATTTTACTTTATTTTGATTTGTGATGTTTGTTATAATCCATAACATCACATTTTATAAACATATAGTTTATCATCATAGTGTTTGCATGTAGCATTAAAAGGAATAGTTTGAAATTTTGGGAAATACCCTCATTATGTGGCTTGACCCTTGGGACAGCACCAGGCTAGCTGTTCCTTCCGTTCCCAGTGTTTATGCTAAGCTAACTGGCTGCTGGCTTCAGTTTTACATTTACTTCCACTCCTTCGTTCAGTGGAGTAAAATAAAAGTATTTAAGTAAAATAGAAGTATTCTTAATTTTGCTGAAAGTTGAGTAATTGTACGTCAGTCTGTGATGGAGCACCGTCAAAGTTCGTGCTCTCACAAGTAAAAATGGCCTCACAGGCACTTGGAAAACACCCACTGGGTCCTGGAACAATTTCCAAATAATTGTGGCATGATTTAGATGATAGTGTGACTCACTAACTCTTCAAAATCCTGGACTACATGAACAGCTGTTCTAAACTGGGTGTGTAGGCTCACAATGATTCAGCAAGTGCACTCTGATCTAAAGTTTTCCATTAGACTGATGTGAAAAAAAAACAAAAAAAAACTGAAGGTCTGATCAAGCCCTAAAGTGCACCTGAATCCTTCCTCCGTCCAGGATGGGGAAAGCGATCCGGGGCTGGACGAGGACGGAAAATCCAAGCTGAAGCGCCGGCCTCGCCCCGAGCCTCTCATCATCCCTCCGCACAAACCATCCACCTTCATCCCTCCATCCCTCTACCCCAGCATCACCTCCTACCAGAGCAACCTGCGCTCTCCGGTTCGCCTGCCGGACAACCCCCTCACCCTGCCCCCGTACACGCCTCCACCCATCCTGTCTCCCGTGCGCGAGGGCTCGGGACTCTACTTCTCCACTTTCCTGACCAACATCGCAAGCAACCAAATCCTGCCACCACCGGCTACGCCCAAATCTGCGACACGCAGTCTGTTGCGCTCCAGTAAGTCTCAGTTGTTGCTCGTGCTCTACTATTGAGGTGCTCTCATAATATCTAAATATATTTCTTTGGTATTTTCAGCAAGTTCAGAAATCACACCTCCTGTCCTGCCCTTGATCGATGCCACACCTGTCAGCCTTGAGCCGTGAGTACAGTCTCCTAAACAGGCCTCTCAGATTATCTGGAAATACACACTGCATCACCGTAACTCTGCACTCTTGTGTTTGTGTCTTTTGTTGTTTTTTTTTCTTCTTCCAGGCGAATCAACATCGGGCTGAAGTACCAGGCAGAAATTCCCGAGTTGCAAGATCAACTTTCGTCCCAGTTTGACCTGCACAAGGCCGACTTGGTTTGGCTCCCTGTGGACGACTCCCGCCTCAAACACAGGGATCAGGAGAGAAGTCAGTATCTCACATTACCTGCCATCCACTGGCCGCTGCTGTTCATTTCCTTGTCTGAGCTTTTTGTCACCGTCTCTTCCCCCGCTAACTTTTTCAAATCGTCATCACTCTTTTTTTGTTTTTTTTGTCAGTTGAGGATCTGATGAACATGGCTTGTTCCAGCACGCTCAGAGGAGGGGGAACCAACCAGGAGCTGGTTTTACACTGTTTACATGAATGTGGAGGTGATTTCCTGGTAAGTATAGTTGCTCATAATTAAGACTCACTCAACTTACTGCAGTTGAGTTGAGTTGAAAAAATGTATTGGCGTGCATTTTTCAAATATTTTTCTATTTTCACTGTAAAATTGTAATTTTTTGCTGTTGCTGTTACATTTGTTATAATCAGTCGCATTGATTTTAAGGAAACGCTGGGACGTTTGATGCTTCAGGACCCAGTTTTCCCCAAAAGCCATCACCTGGCAGGCTATCACTACTCAGGTGAGTTTTAACATCACAGCAAAATAAACCTTCATCTCTTCATCCTCCTCCTTCTGTCTTTCCTACCTCCATTGAAATGATCCTTCATTCTCTCTTGTTTGCATACAATGAATTGTACTGCGCCTAATTTAATCGCAGGCTCTGACTGCTGGACCGCAGAAGAGAAGCGCTACTTCAATAAGGGAATCTCTGCCTACCGGAAGGACTTCTTTATGGTGCAGAAATTGGTATGCTTGTTAATTTTTTATTACTGTAAACAAACAAGACCATGAAATAGATTTTCAGTCGTTACTGGCCTGTGTCTGCATTGTAGAATATAAAGCTACATGAAGATGTTATGGAAAATGTTCGATGCTGCTCTCTTTTTTTCTTTTTTTTTCCATGACAAACAGACGTAAAAGTTCCAAAACATACAAAAGCGAGGACAATTAGCCTAAACAAGTTATATCCTCTTTGTGTCAGGAAGTAGTTGGATTTATGGGAAATGTGGTCTTCATTTTATAGAAACATTTACAGCAGCTACACCACTGGCATGAGACAGAGACGGCCACTCATCCTAAGCCTGTTTTCATTTACATGGTGTAATAAAATGTACATAAATGACTCCTTCATTATTGTAAGATGGAGCATCACAGTGGAAAAAAGTTCATGAATTAATGTTGTGCATCTTTTTTTTTTTTTGACCAATTTTAAAGGTGCAGACCAAGACTGTGGCTCAGTGTGTAGAGTTTTACTACACATACAAGAAACAGGTAAAGATCGGTCGCAACGGGATTTTAACCTTTGGCCCTCCAGACTCACCAGAGGAGAAGCACACAGAGGCCGTGCTGGACATTAAGGTAGAGTGGTTCAAATGTACCATACTGATGTGTGGTCAAATTACTCCGTTAAAGGATAGCTCTGGTGTTTTTAAACACGGACCCTATTTTTACATGCAATGAAATGACTGGTAGGTACAAAAACTTTTGGCTTTTGTCCAGTAGATCGCCAGGCTGCGAAGTTTTTGCCACTGACAGGCTCATTTTGTTACTCAGTGTCTGACAACATTATGGAAAGGATCCCTACAGATATAGACCTGTAAGATCCTTTTTTGTTTTTAACCAGAAACAGCTGTTGTATCTCATTATTCAAACCCACCAGACTCAGTTGACAAAAACAGTAATTTTACCTCACAGAGCACAGGAGTGGTTGTTCTACTGCTGCCTTGATCAGTTAGTTTGTTTGTGTCATTGTATGTTAGACAAATATTGTATTGGATCAGAACTAACCCTTTTAAAACACTAAAGTTACACAATAACCCAAACAAAGTACCTGATCGAGACAGCAGTAAACCAGCAACTCCTGTGTAAAATTTCTGTTTTTGTCAATGGATCTGGTGTAAGAGCTATTTTTGGTTTAACAAAAAGGATTTTACAGGTTTATCTCTTTAGGGATGTCTTTGAACAACAATCTGAGCCTGTCGGGGGCAAAAATAAGCACTTGTAGTGGACATATTTTTGATATGGCGCAGTAGCCCTAAAGGATTGCATTTCAGCCATTGCAGCACATTGTCGGCTGCAGCTACAGGCGATCTACTGGACCATTTCCAAAAACAAGGGTAATTTCAAACCCAAAATATGTAAAAATGGGGTCCAGGTTTAAAAAAAAAAAAAAAGCCCTTATTGTTGTAGTATGTATTGTGCTTAACATAGGCAGAGCCACTTGAATTTCATCAAATTGTCTTTAGTCTAAAGGAGGGACACCAAATAGTCCTTTTTTAGATCTTGAGGGTGTTTTAAAATTGATGACCTTCTATTTTTCTCCTGTGATTCATTACAGAGTTCACAGCAGTCAAAATTGACTGAGGGAGATGACAAGGGGAACATTTTTTATGACCAGAGCCTTGAAAGCAGCCAGCGGGCAAGGGTTGCTCAGTCACTACAGGCTCACGACTATGTAAGTATTTCATTATTCTAGTATCTGCAAGGTACTTCTGACTAGTAGTACACCTCAGACACACCTCAGACCACATTTTCTTTTAAAACAATCTGATTTGATAAAAAACTGTGAAAGTAAACTAAAATCTACGTATGTTTGGTGCTCCAGGCAGGAACAATGGTGATGATTAAAGAGCCGGACACGGTGAATAAGGAGGCTCGCCACCCGTCACCGCCTCACAGGCCTCGGGCCGAACCGGCAGCAAAGAAGAGCAGAGCGCCGGCGAAGCCCCCGCAGGATCCTGACGCAATATTTCCATGCAAGAAATGCGGCAGGTATGGCCAAATCATCACTGAGATTTATTTTGTTTTCGTTTCTAACTTACAGTAACTCAGGTGGTTCATCTTATCGGGTGGATCAAAAATATGGTATATAAAATATTTATATATAAAATACAATTTATAATATGGATATGAAATAGTGAAATCTGTTTTTGATTGACAGCCTAAGACTTAAGGATGAAAATTATGAAATAAAAAAATGGAAAAAAGCATGAAATTAAAACACACTTTGGAAAAAATGCATTTTGAAATGAGAACAAAAAGAATTCTTGAAAACTTTGGAAAATAAGATTATTAATTCAGACTTTATTTAATGATTTCATGGTTATATAATGTCATTTAATTATTTCATAAAGTATTTATCTAATCTTGAACATTACATACATTCTGTATCATATATTTTTTTTCATTAATTCATCCATTACTTGCATAATATCTGACCTCCATAGTAACCGTTATTGGAGTCTGACGCTCTGACAGGCGCTCCCTCTCTATTCCAATCATGTTTTTAATTGGAGCCTGGCCAATATTAGATCATAGATATATTGCCTGGTGTTAATTTAACAGTGATGGTGTGTATTTTAGGTGACACTTTACAGAAATTGTGATACAGCAAAGCACATTAAGGTTGTTTAGAAACATTTTCACCATTACATAGTTTATCGACCAAAACTGCCAGCGCAACAAAATTAATCACTTGTGCCTGTGTTACTGACCCAGGCCACACAGCCATAGTAAGTATGAAACATTTTTATTCACAGCATCTTCAGGTTGCCTTGATGGGCCTTCAGGTGATTGATTTATAATGGTTGCGCAATAGATGCATGCTGGGAAACGCTCTAGCCTCCCACAATCCCAGGCCTTTCACTCTGGTTTTGTAAAGTGCGCCTTAAAATTCAGTGTACCACTCCACAGTAGAGTTTAGTAGACTTTTTAATCTTCTACCAGTTACATTTAGTGTTGCATCGCTCCAAACAGCAGGGATGGTGTGACATGTTGCACAACTTTCTTCCTGTACCGAAGGGTGTTTTATAAAGTGAAGAGTCGAAGTGCTCACATGAAGAGTCATGCGGAGCAGGAGAAGAAGGCAGCAGCGCTGCGTCTAAAAGAGGAGGAAGAGAAGGCAGCAGCCGAAGCCCGGGCCAGGAAGGAGGCTGCGGCAGCTCATCAGGGAGGAAAGGGGAACGGAGTGGCGGAGCAGGCGGAGGACAGCAGCTCATCTGAGGGAGAGGACGACGACGACGAAGACTGGCACTGAGAGCCAAAAGGCAGGAGGGAATGGACCGATGTGCAAACTGAGGGTAGAGATGGAGATGGAATGAGAGGGGAGGGATGAAAAAAGGTGTGGTGACCCACAGAGAGCAGGATGGGGTCTTCCTGTTCGCCTTCACACTCCTCCTCTGGCTCACATATGTGACCGTTATCCATCAGCCAGGCAGTCACACTCCACATTTTCACACATTTGTATCTTTTAAATTTTCAGAGGAAGTTTATTTTTTGTAAATGCACTTATACTGGATGCTTCTGCTTTTGCCAATATTGCCTTTTTATATCCTTTATTTAATTGAATATATGTCAAAATATTGAACAGTTTATAAGATAATCAGGATGCCCGAGTAGCAATAAAACATCAAGATCAAAGCATTTTCTCACTTTATGGTAGCAGCCCTTTTAAATAAAGATAGAATAAGAGCTTATATTTAAAATCTGTTTCTTAGGAAAATACTGTGCTGAATTTAGCCGATTTCCATCAGATTTATAGGTTGGTCATACACTTATTTTTACAACTAAGGGACCTTTTTTTGAAATGAATATGTACAAAAAAAATATATATGAGATTGCAATATATTTATGATGATGAATTTTGCAATGATTTTGGTAATATAAAACTAATCACGTCAGCTGCAATATGACTTGTGAATTGAAAAGTTTATTAAAAATCTCAACTGTTCTGAGAAGTGTGTCTTTATTTTAGTCGGCGTATGATTGCAGGACACTGTTGGTCCAGCAGGTGGAGGCAGTGGTTCAGTATGTCGCCTGATATTTCCTTCACACACATGGTTGTGTCGAGGTAAATTGAAATTTTACTGTCTGTGTAGATTAATTTGTCATTTTACTCAGTGATCGCCTTAAGTCTTGAATTGATGAAATGCTGTCCTTACTTTAACTTCTATATCTACAAAGCAAGACCGATTAACTGCTGTAAAATATAAATCTAAAATACAAATTTATATTTTTTCTGATTGACTGTGTCAGACAGGCTCCACAGGCCTATCATTTTCAGATTAAAGGCTGGAAAGCCAACTCGCCTTGAGTCACGGGGTTCTGGTGAAGTCTGGCATTGATCAGTGATGACATAACTCAGCCTTTTAAAGAGTGTGCTCAGTAAAGGGAAGCATGTCACCCTTAGGAGAAGTGATGCAAGGCATGTTGCCCTGAGATCACGGAGGACAAAGTGGCCCCGTTTCTGCCTCCCACTCATCGCTGACAAGTTGGACCCTGACAGCTCTCCTTTACTGTTCCTCTTGCTCTTTTCTCGGCTCAAGAGCAACAGGAAAAAACCTCTGACGTCGCTGATTTATGTCGTACCTGGATTTTAATGATACTAATGGAACGTAAAGGATGAGTTCACCACAAAATGGAAAAAGCCAGAGGATCGCCAAAGTCAGTGGGATGCATCCTCTCGGGATCATGAATGACTGGGCAAGCTGGATGACGACTTCTGTAGAAGTTCAGTATTGTCTGATTGCCTCTCGATGCTTTTAACATTTGCCTGGCAGAAAACTTGGCCAAACTCCATCATTCATTTTTTTCATTGAACTTGAACACTCTTTTCCTTCATATTATTATGCAGCATAGAGTGACTATGACTATAACATTAATATCCACAAGGATTCAGTGTGTTTTGTGTACTCTGCAGGCTGACATGCTCGTGCTGTATTATTAGTTGCGAGTTGGTGAGAGACAGGATTGTTCTCTGCAAATGGCAAGTAAAAAAAACAACCCTCCCTCTTCTCTAACCCCCCAAATAATTTTAACACAGTCCCTTAAATTGAAACTTTTAAAATTATGTTTCAACTTAAAGGGATATAACTGAAGAGCCACTGAGTGATTTTGATACCTTAATAATGATTAGAAAATTGCTAAATCTACTTAAATGTATGGCAGCTCATTATTGTCAATGTTATGTTGTATTCAATGTCCTCAGAGGGTCATCTTTTGCCTTGGGGCTTATGACAAAGCATTGGAGGTTTACAGTGTGGATCAAATGTCTTCTCCCTGAGCAGTGGGCCTGCTAATAAGGCCCCATTAGAAACCCAGCTACATGGACACAGCAAAATAGGTTAGGGATAGAGGAGAAGATGAAGACATTACGAGGCAGACTGGTGTGGGGCGATGGAGACGAGGGCAAAACGCTGGATCAATGTCCCTAAATGTCTGGAAGACAAATGAGAAGATCGATGGTTCTTCTCCAGCGGGGCCGAGGTTAAATCTGATGCAAAGCAGAAATGTACATTAGGATTATTTATGTTTAGCCACTCAGCTGTAAAACTTTGATCATTTTCTGGGCATGACCTGTGAGGCTGCAGGTCAATGTCATTCTCGCAGTGAATACGAAGTGGTCCACAGTACATGGCATGCTCATAAAGTGACTGCACATAGGCACAACACATGTCTGTGAACAGGTCAGGCTCTTTCTCCATCTGTGGGGTTAAAAATAAGTGAATTAAACATTGCTATATTTAAGATTTTTGGTCACCAATAAACTGTGAAAATAACATTAAATATTCATGTACGTTTTATTTAAGACTAATTAAAGAGGTCTATATGGAGCAAACGTTCCTCTATTTATATAAATATATTAAGATATTTGAGAGGTTAAGATACTGAATTGCACCCAGGCCTGAGGAGAGTCCACATCTTTAGTTTGCAGCACATTTACACTCGAAAAGTTGGAATATTCAGTGCATTAAAAGTTGCCGTGAAGCACCTCACAGCTGGAAAAATTGCAGCAACTTGTTGCAACTCTGTCTTCTTGAAATCACATTAATATGCCATTGATTTGCAGCACATATGTTTCAAGATAAATGTACTGTAACCTGCACTAGTTTTATGGAACTAATAAGAACAGAATGTGGATCGCCAAAAATCCCATTAGCAGGTGTGAATCCTTTCTATTTAGTAATAATAAGTAAGACACTGACAAACGCTCAATATTTGGAAATAAAGGGAATTTAGGTTTTAGGTTCAGATTCTTTGCAGCTCTTTTCCAGAGAGTAAATGATCACACTGTCTAATCAGTACGGGGGATTATTCACAACCTGGCAACCCAGAGGGCGTTCTCTTTAAGGCTTATAACTGATCAGTAAAGCTTCAGTAAATCATTTATCAATAGAGTCATTGGTTACAACTTATAAACCCTTTACAAATGATCCCTTCGTGAAAAAGTGGAACCAAAGAAAGTACAACATCTTTGGAAAAACATTTTTTCCTTGAGGTTTAATTAGCTGTGGATGAGTAGTTCAGTCTAGCATCAAAGTTGTGTTGTACACATTGTGTATAGTGTGGAATAGACACAGCAATCCGCCGCATTTACTGCATTTAACCAGAGGACCTTCAGCTTGTTCACCACATTATAGAAGACAAGCTGCTGCATTCTGCTATTTGTAACTCGCATCATCTCCCCAACATTGCTTACATCCAGTTGTCCTTGACGCTGGACCTAAATCGCTTCATGTAATGACTATAGCGGTCGTATAACTGACAAACCACTCAGCTCAATTTCACTGTGCGGTCAATGGCCTTGGGGGATGTAATCTAGCACGATGACCTCTTGCACCATGACACCCCTCGCTTCGATTGGTTATATGTCTGTCATCCTTGTCCACAGCTCTCCAGCATTTTACAGCCAGGTCCAGTGTAGTGAACGTAAAAGAGCCCCGCGCTCTGCTGTGGGTCAGCTGCTCCTCCATCCTTACACAGAAGCTCACATAATGGAATTAAAGCCATATGTCAGTATTAAAGCCGGAGTCAGCAGCATTACTCACCCACAGTTATGCAAATGGTCCTCGACTCCAGTCCATTCATCTCCAGTGCGGTGACGTTGGGATGCCCCTGAAATACGAGGTGCGGGTGACTGACACTGGGATGTTTTGTGAGCTCTCTATCACTGCTCATTTTAATCGAACATATACTGTAGATCTTGGCCTCAATCTTCACCTTGAAGTGTTGCCTCTGCTTTTGAGTGAGGAGGCCCCTTTTCCTGCTGTCAGCAAGAGAAAATCTTGAACAGGGTCCCATCAAGTCTCCCCTGAGGGAAATTTTAGCTGCAGCAGTTAAAGGAAATAGGCAGATATTATGGGAACTGTGCTTATCACTTTAATTACACAAGAAGATCAATACCACTCTCATGTCTGTATGGTATATATATATGAAGTGACGACAACAGCTAGCTTGCCCCTGTCCACACAAAACACAACAGACCTACAGCACCTCTACGCTCACAAGCTGTGAATCTTCCCTGGAGATCAGTTAAGTCAGATCTTAGCCTGAGATAATATATCATAATTTATCTTTTGATTATATTTTGTATTATTAATCTAAATTCGCTAAATAACTAATAACTAGCAGCAAAGTCAAAAGCACAATATTTGCCCACAAATGGAGAAGAAATAGTGCAGGTACCTCAAAGTTATACTTAAGTACAGTACTTGAATAAATGTACTTAGTTACTTTCCGTCACTATTTCATATCGACAGCATCGACATGACAGTGGATCAGTCTTCTCATGTAACTCCTGGCAAGAAAGAGGATACGCTTATTTACCATAATATTGATCATTGTGACGGGCTGTAATGTGATGTGAAGAGAGGACGTCTTGACATTTGAATCATAATATAGCCGCCAGGTGTGGAGGACGAGGAAATGAGGACTTAATCTAGCTTGAATAGTGAGACACTTTTAAACAGGAGGATTTAAATCACTGCAGCAACAATATCAGGGAAGCTGCGCCCATTTGTTCATCCTTTTCTGTTGTTGCAAAATATGTAGCTTAGGAGGCCCCCTTGCTAAAATTTGAAATTATCCGAGCTTGAACGAGATGGTGACTGTAGCCTTGCCAAATGCACTCACTCAGTGTAAGTGCTCTCCATTCACTACTCATTTCCTGACTCCTGCCAATCTTCCCATGAGAGAACAAGAGCTTTTGGCCCATCCTCACTGCTCACTGAGTCACCGCTTCAACAAAGACAGTCGATATACAGGGACATTATTTATTGCTTATGCTGCAATAAAATCGGCTTGCATCACTAAAAATGGAGAAAAGAACACCACAAAAAAGAAACATTTACATTGAGCAGTGACCTTTTGATACACTTTTAAAGATAAAGTGTGTGCTTCAGGCAGTAAATAATTACCACATCAGTGATTACGTCACCTCAGATGATGTCATGTAATCACAGCATACATTGTCTTTTAAATTTCATAAACTTTCTGTCGTGCATTGTATATCACCCTGAATTAAATACTTGACATTTTTGTTTGAGTGATGATGTCAGTGTGTTGTTTTAGGGTTGATATGTTACTAGATTGTTTGCATTCATTGGAGACTGAAAATCATCTGTACCTACCCTTTAAGACTCTCCCTCCATAGGAATACCTAACAGACATGATCATAATTTGTACTGAACTGAAGACATTGTCATTATAAGTTGCAAAAATTATAATGGAATATAAAAAGAAGTGAACGCGGCCTCCGGGTTCTGAAAAGTGAAGCCGAAGCTGAAGTACCTTAAACCTGCATTCTTTCTAATGACTAATGGGGGGGGCGACTCCACTGGCTCCAAAAATTAGTAGAGTATATGGAAATCTATAAGAAAATGACCTTACCTCTCACTTGATTTATTACCTCAGCAAACATTTTCCTGACGAGTTTCTGAAGTCTATTCAATACAACATGGCGCTCATTTAGTAAATTGTGGTCCCATTTAGACTCAAATAGATGATAAAGCAGGGTACAAGAGGCGGGACAACCTTGTTACTAACCAATCAGAGATGAGTCATGCCTAAAACTAGCCCATCAGAGGCAGATTTTGTGCAATCAATGTTACTTCTGGCTTCAAAAGACAAAGATGGTGACGGCCAAACTCGAGGCTTCAAATCGGCAGTCCACAAACTAATGGGTGTATATAAGAACATCCACTTCTTCAATACAGTCTATGGGTGCAACAACTGTCATATGTTGTAAAACTCACCATGTTCATATAATACTTCTGAGCTTGTTAAACCTGACTGCTTTTTCTGCATGTCATCGAGTATTTTTGATGTGCTGTTATATAAGAAGACTATTATGTGTTTTTAGGGCTAACGACGTCGGCCGGCTGCTGCATTTCCAGAGTGAAATACGTCAACAACTATTTGATGGATTGAGATAAAACTTTTATTCGTACAGAGGATGAATCACTCTAACTTTAGTGATCTCCTAACTTTTCATCTATCCGCTATGTTGAGCTTGACTCTTTTTTATTGAAATGTGATACAGACATTCATGTTTCTACCGGGATGAATTATAACAACTTTGGTGATTGACTGCTCAACACTGACATTCCCATCAGCCTCTGCTGTACAGAGCACATTAACACACTAAACTAAGATGAACATCGTAAACATTGTACCAATGTTGTTGTGAGCCAAGCCCGCAGAAGTTCACATTTAATTTATTCTATATATTTAAAGCCTTTGTGTGCTTTAAAAATAAATCAACATCAGGCATTCAGACTTTAAAATAAGCATTAATTAATCTCGTTTAAGACTAATAGGCACAATCCTTATACAGATTAACCTGTTTGATTAATTTTTGATTTCATTCCGCCTTAAATGGTAGTGAATACTGGCAAATACAACAGTCTGTGTTGGTAGTTTAGATGCATTTACCCTCCACAGTCACCGTGCTCTGTCAGGTTGTAAAACCTGATGAATGAAACATCAGTTGAACAACTCTCAGGTTGTTCCTAGTTACATCCATATTGCATCATTTTAAGCATATTTGTTGAATAGAAATACGATAAATCACTCAAAACAAACAAACACTCCACCGAATTCCACTGACGTTTATATTCATAAACCACATCAGCATGTTTTTCTCCGCGCGAGGATGTTTTCCCTCAAACCCCTGAGCCAACAGTTTTTAGCTTGGCCAGTGTCTTGTTCCATCTTGCTGTGATTCATCTCCAGATCTGATGGATAGTGAATCAGTCATCCATCATAAAGTCATCAACATGCAGCCTTCTCCTCTCAGAGTGGGGGTGATGTAGCGGCCAGGATGCTCTGATTTATATCTCTGATTCACTGTGTGATTTGTTGTTATCAGAAATTCTTCAGCGTCACGGTCTTGTGATCGATCCAGTTGTGAAGCCAGAAGTCCATTAGTGAACGAGTTGTACGGAGAGCTGCATGATGAGGTGATGCTGTTTCTCAGAGGGGTTTTCCTCAGTTAGTCATTTTAGTATAAGCTATGTTTTTAGTATTAATACATTAATAAGTAATTAGTAAGATTGTGTGTATATACAGAGGTACAAAGACATACTGCATATTATCATCAACACTTAGACTGAATCTTTATTTTTCTTTAAAACAAGCACCTTTGCTAATTCTAAAGTAAATTTAGATTTTATGTATTTATATCCACTCACAGCTTAATCTGTATATTGATTAGTCTACTTTTCTTTCTTTCACCGTAATTTGGGAACGTAAACATCAGTATTTCCCACACTGATTAAATATTTCAGGGCCACCATCCCCCACCAACATATTTAGAATTCACAAAGTTTATAACTTTACAGCACAACTTTTGGTCTTAGTACTGCACTTAATGGCTTGACTGTATTGGATTAAATTCAATAAAACACATACAAAATCATAAATGTTGACAGCAGTGATCTAGTGATGAATCAACATTCCCCTCACAGCCCTTTTTCATTACTTTGTTTTGACATATTTGTATGCAGAAATGAAGACGACACCACATAAATCGTCTTTTAGTTACACATTATTGTACATTTGATCAATAGGAATTTTTTTTCTGGTGCCTGGGAACGATCTAAATCAGACTTATTGTCTCCTAATGACCGCACAGAAAGCTATTATTTCAGCCTCTGCTCGGTCGCTACATTCTGCACTCCGTGTGTTATTTGACAAGACAATTGTTCTGTCCAAGAGTGCTTTCTCTGTTTACATATTCAGGTAAATACACTGTCGCTATCCATTACGCACAGAGCTTATTTAAATTGACCTGACAACTCCAATAACGTCTATATCTGGTCTCCAGCATAAACAGGCGAGCTCATTCTCTGCAGCCACAAGGATTTTGTGTTTGTACTGGTGTATGGATTTTGGAAACACATTATGTAATACGCTATTAATGCCATGAAGATGAAGTGGAGACTGTTCTGCACAATCCAAACACCATCTTCAACTCAGCCCACTGAATAATAATGACCAGCAGTAGGTTGGTTGGTAAATGCAAAGCAAGCAAAAAACACTAAAATACTTCCCTGCAATAGATGCACAAAGTAATTTTTCCTCCAGTAAATATATGAGACGATGGGGGAGGCAGGGGGCGTGTCTGTGTGTGCTTGTGCAGTTCATAGACTTTGCTGAGGTCTGCGAATTCCATTAGAAACTAAGATAAATTGATTAGATTAATCAAGAAAATGTAAATCAATAGTCTGCTGACAACGGTGAAGAAGCTACTTTTTTGAGATTCAGACTATATCTTAAGAAAAAGCAGGATCCCTCAAATTAACTGATTAATCACTTTGGTAAGATCCCCAAAAATAATTTTATGGACCATCAGACCAGAACAGCAGTCCAGGATGTTTGTACTTTATTCTAAATGATGTTGCTATATATATAAAAGATAAAATCTACTCAAACGAGAGCAGGAACAAGTGCCTTGTGAAAGTGCACAAACATGAGCAGAATCACATTGAGAAAGAACAAATTGCACACAAATTAACCTGGTGTACTTTCACCTTTGCAAATAAGATTTGTAGTGGCATTAATCGCACAGGAAGAAATAAAATATGCAAATTAATTATCCACAAGGTCATCTCGGGCTAATCAAAGCAATCACTGGGCCCCAACAAGACTCAGCAATGCAGCAGCCAATTACTCACTGAATAATGCCCTCAGAGCTTTGTTAAGTGCTTTTGATCTCAAAGTCAGGTTCCATTTTAATGCTAAATCGACGACGCAAAGCAACGCTGCAAGTAAGTGATACTGACACGCTGAAACCTGATATGGGCAAAGCGACCTTGAGAGCTTGCTGTGTCATATCAGTCTGCAAAGAGGTGAAGCCAACAGCAAATTAGTCAGAGAGAGAGAGCAGAGGAAAACCTGCCCAAAAAACTTTAGCATGAAAGGGTTATGGGGGTAATGGAGACCACATTTCTCTGCTCACCATCATTACTGTGATTATTCGGGAGGTGCAACAGATGTATCTGATAGTTTGTCACAATTACAGTTGTCAGGTTCATTCCCTTTCTGGTTATTTCAAACTCTTCGTGGCAGAGCCCGACTGGCCTGCTGCAACGGAGTCCAGTATGTGCAGAACTCAGCTGCCAGGTTTCTCACCCGCACCAAGCCCTGGCAGCACATCACACCCATCGTCATCCACATTCACTGGCATCCTCCTCCCCACCTGTAAATCCCTCCATGCTCTGACCCAGCAGTATCTTTCAGACCCATATATCCCATCCCAGGAGCTGCAGTACTCAAAGACAGGTCTACTCACCATTCCCCACACCAGCCTGCAGACTTTTTGGGACTGAGCATTCAGTGTGGCAGCTCCATCCTTTGGAAATCTCCCCCGGGCAGAGATCAACAACTCCACATCCATTGACTCCTCTAATAAAAACTCCTCTTCATTAATATCTGCTTTTATACTTGTGTTATTTGTTTTGGCTCCCTACTTCCACGTATCCATGTGTTTCTTGAAATGCACTATGTAAATGTAAGTTATCGTCATTATTATTATCATTAGTTTGTAGATTCTCTTTAGAAAGAAGCAGTGAAGCTTTTGACAGAATTCACAAGTGCTGCAGTGAAGACTAATGCACGAGGGAGAGATAAAAGCATGTTGCATAAAACTAACTAAGCTACAGCTACAATAGAATTCAATAAAGCTGCAGATTGCCATTGATTTCTAATTACAGGCATTTATTGATGCCCCGAGAGGCTCAGCGGACACAATTACGCAGCACATGTATTACATGGTACAGTAACGTCATATGACTGTAAAATCTGCAGTCGAGGTTTAAAAAAAAAAAACCACTGCAGTAACATTCAGGCTCGGCCCTGATGGACTTTATGGACGCATGGATGCATTTCATCATTAAAGGTTAAAAGTAATAAAACCATAGGCCTGTGCCTATCTGGTGACTGCATGCAGGCAGATTTTCTGTGTGTTCATCCTGCAGTGGCTGAAGGTTATCATTTAAATCAGAATCAGAATCAGAATTACTTCAATAATCCCCAGCGGGAAATTGCTTTTTGTTACACACAGCTCCAAAAGAATAAGAATAAACTAAACTTAACTGATTTTATCTTTAAGGTCTCTAGACTTCAAGTTTATAAGTGAATCCTGTTTGTTTTTTACTGTATGGCAAATATTTTGAAAAATTGAAATTAAAAAATATGATGGATACAGGCTCTGAATTGTGGGGATTTGCTGCCTTTCACTGTCTTGTCCTAAACACTGTCAGCAGCTTAATTTGTTAACTGCAGACCCAGTAGTAATTAAATAATACCTCTGGCTCTTACTCATGGTAATATTTTATAATCACTATCATTGAATATGTTTTATCTAATACTGTTTATTGACTTTATTGGAAGTGTGTTTAGCTCATGCAGCTACATGCTTAATGAGGTCCGAAAAATTTGAGAATCCACACGTGTCCACGTCAGAGTGATGCTTTGCTGACCACACAGTGTTTTGGTCCTCCTGTCTTACACTGACCCATCCCTCTTCTGTTCAGTTCTCTCTCTCTCTCTCTCTCTCTCTCTCTCTCTCTCTCTCTCTCCCTCTCCTCCTCCCTTCTTTTGATTCATTAGCACGACTCAGAGCCCTCCTGCCCTCTTTTACTGCCTCCATTAAATCCTTGCTCTCTCCATTGAAACCCTCTTTGGATTGCGAGTGCATCAGTTCATCATCTGAGCTAAGAGCCGTTGCCATGTACTATACATTTTTCATCCTACCCACTTTATCTTTACTTAGGCCGAGCCCAGCTCAGCTCAGCTCAGCTCTTTGTCACTCCAAAACACATTAATGAAATGTAAATTCAATTTATATAATGCTTGTGAGCCTGTGATTAACAGTAAGAGAGATACAGTGTGTCTGACACTCCTATAGCATGTATATAATTCCTCGTACTTGAGGAGAAAACTGGAAAAAAATTAAATAAGATTGTAATTTTATTTCTAAATACACAGCTTGACAAAAGTAATTATCTGGGGCAACAACTTATAAAATGTCCCATAAATATTGATAGAAGGAGTAGCTTAAATGTGCATTATGACCTAGTTAATTTCATTTGGGGGTGATTTATGGTGAGAAATCCCTGCAGAGACACCAATCAAAGTTTAACAGTTAAATGCTGGTGGTGGGTCAGTCAGTACAAACTTCTGCCCTGCTGTCAAACATTGTTCAAACACATTAAACTTTAAATTAAATTCTATTGAAGATCCCAAAGTTTCCAAAGATACCAAAATATGTCTGGCTGAATTCTAAAATGATACACAAAACATCTGGAATAATTCCAGTTGCTTCTCAGTGAGCCACTGAAATGCTTCACCATGTTAACGTCATATCGCTTCAATGAAAAGTCACAAAAACGCCAATATAGCATGATGCTGTCAGACAGCAGGGGAGAAGATTTTAACAACCTTAAAACTACATAAAGGGGAACAAATGGGGAAATCTGTGTGTGGGATTTTTAAATATCTCTGATAACGGACTCCTTTTGTAAGTTTGAGCTCTGCAGTGCCGCCTTACTGCTTGATACTCGGGTGTTTTAAGCTCTGCAACAACCTTGCAGTGTTCAGGCCGTAACCTCACGTAACCTGTCCATCTGCAAAGGCAAATACGACAGGTCCCAGAGGAGCCGGCGCTGCTGTGAGTGGTGAACTGGAGTCTTGTTGAGAGCAGAGGACTGAGGTCAGGCTATGCAGAGGCCTGTACCCTCCTCTGAGATGGATACCAGCCTACGCACAGGACACTGGATTATCTGCTTATCTCTGCCCTCATAATTGCAGAGGGTTTCCTGGGCACGATTGTAAGGGTGGACAATAGGCATGGCCAAAAAGGGTAATTGAAATGCTTCAGTCTTCTCTTGTTCTTAATGGGATAAGTCACACTGCACACTGTCCAAGGAGAGGTGAAGGTGAGTTTGGCCCTGGGTGATTCCGTTTTTGTCAGACTGATACATTATTAAATCCATTTTATTCATGCATGTAATGTTATATTTCATCTTTCTCTGTGTTTAACACTTGGATAAGTAAGTTGAATTTAAAGGTTAATGGAGAATGATTTCAATGGTTTCAGGAGGTGTAGTTAAGGCGCACACCATGTGACTAAGTGACCCGGTTATATTCTGGCTTGGGACCTTTGTTGAAATCTACACCATCAATGCTCTATAAAGGCACAAAACATCTTTCAAAAATAGGTTTCAGAAGTATAATATGTCACATTTGTATTAGATTCCCATCTAGAATTAGAAAAAAAGTGAATTTGGATACATAGACTCACAAAACACTGTTGACCATTTTATGCTGAAAATAGTTTCATGCACTCCAAGATCTTTTTACACTTTAGTTATTGTGTAACTTGTTATTTTTCATGAGAAATCCTCATTCTTGACCTTGAAAATGTCTCAGTGCCAACTCATGGTCCACTTACTAACTTACTAACTGGTTCATCTCCAGCTAAAACAGATTTTTAAAAAAATTTTATCAAGTTCATGTGGTGCTTTTATTGTAATGATGTTTGTGCTCTGTCTTCTCCTGTCTGTGTTTGTATTAAAATCCATTTAGGGACTGGTGCTGCAGACTGGCTTTGGTTATGAATGCTGTGGTATGTGGCACTAGTCCATGTACTTGTCCCTGCAAAAATAAACATCAAATAAATAAATGCAGTATATCTCTAACCTATTAGTGTCAACGACAAATATCCTGTGATGGAAAATAAAGTTTGTTGTGAATCTGAAATGAAGTTGAATCAGCAGGTTAAAAGAGAACTATAGAAAGTTCATAGAAAGTTCATAGAAAGACATGGCTCACACACAATATATAAATGTAAATAAATATAAAAAGGCTCATATGACTGACTCAATTAAGGCAGATGTATGCGTTGCCCAGCCCAAAACCCCAGTCTGTGTCAAAGTAATAAATGATTATGGACATGCACAATAACAATGTCCATCCAGCCTCGCTGCAATAAACCTGCATAAGGGCAAAAAGCAGGATCCAAATATAAACAAAGTGGTTTCTTTGTTATATCTGCAGAAACCACACAGCTGCGGGTAATGGCCGAGTGAAAGTGATCTGGCCGTACTCTGTGGCGAGCAGCATCATGTAATGACTGATCAAAACATTGTAAATCCAGAAGCTAATGGAAATATTAAAACTCTTTCTCCCAGCAGGGGTCTCTACACTCTCTGATTCAATTTAGGACAAAACAAAAACACCTCCACTTGTCTGTTCTGCAGACTGGCAGCGCAGAATCATGTTTCAGCTCATTAACGGTTTACAAATGTAGAAACAATAAGGTGTTTTCTTTGCAGAGCTGGATCATTACCTTGCTAAATGTTGAAGCCCAAGCTGCTAGATTTCCCCACACCACCACCAGCATGTTTCTCTCAGATAACAATACATTTTTTGAATTGCTAATCAAAGTCTTAAAAGCTGATTGGGTTGCAACAGCATCGTAAATCCATGACTAGGCTTGTGTGTAAAATCAGTACCTAGCAGCTATTTCAGAATAGTGATTTGCTAAATTGGGTTGCACCATTAAAACTTAAGAAATGTCATAGCTAGTGAGTGAGGTCACAGACAGATGTTTTGCTCACCTGACCAATGCTGATGTGTCAGTAGCATGTTGGAATTTGAAGTAATGTGTTATTTTTGTGACATGTCAATTGAAATCTTCCAAGTTGAAGTAAAGTTTAAACACCATTTTGATGATGTGTCAGGACAGATATGTAATATTATACATTATTTAATGTTAGAGAACTTCCTCAATCTCAATCATAACAGTTACACCTAGCAGTTTGTGTAAATACTTACAACTAACCGTTATGTACGAACTAATTTTGTGTCATTTTTTTACTTAGCACAGGCTAAATTTGAACTTGAGCTGGTGAACCGGCTCAGGCAGAGCTGCACCCAACATAAAACTCCCCTTTGCCTCTTGTGCATTCATCACTGCAGTGACCTTTTCCTTTTGTGTGAGGTGAAGGGACAAATGCTTCTACAGACCCCTCAGGCATTATGTAATATACAAGTTCATACTCTTACCTCAAAACAAATGTCAGATTTTTCAAAGAGAGATTTATATTTCCTCTTCAAAAAAAAAATTGAAATGCGCCAAAGCTGCACACACAGATCCCTGTGGAAGCCCGCCGTGTTCCCGCTCTCTCTGTCATTCTCGGCAGTGACTTTTGTTTAACTTTAAAGTCCGCCAAGCTGTGCAGGAGTATCCCCTCCTGACAGCACTGCAAGCTGAGAAACATCCCCGTCTCTATCCTGCACACAAACAACTCACCTCAAATCACCATCAAAGTGCTGGCCTGGCTTAGCAAATATAAATTTCAGAGGGAAAAAAAACTGCAAAAATAAATTTCCTTGATTTGTTTTTCCTTCCCACTCATGAAACTGACCAGTGTTTCTGACAGGAATTCGATTGCACAGTGACACCTTTTATCCTGGTGGTTTAACGCACTGCCGCATCCTAAAGAAGCACTGCAGGAAGCAACTTCATCTCAGCCCTACTGTAATGAAGGTTGTTGTTTAATTTAAAGAGAAAAAAAAGCCTAAAGGGGAAGTTGGAAACATAAGTCACCCAATAATTTCTGCAGCAGTAGTGACATTTGTGCTGACACACTCACTGTGACCTTTACAGGTAATTGGCTTTTTTTTCTCTCTTTACATTAACATGAAAATGGCCACTATGTGATTTAGTACATCAATGTATATCTTGGTGCCTTTAAAGAGTAACTTAACCCTAAATCCACTGTTTGGAGTCAGTAAATTGCATGCAGAGTAACTGTATTACACTATTGATCGTGAACAGTCACTAGGCTCAACTAACAGGGGACACACATGCAGGAGAGTAAAGGAGAGGAGAGCTTTTTTTTCATTTACATTGATAATGTCGTTGATAATTGTAAACATAAATATGTACATTGTAAGCAGAACATCAACCGAAGGTCTTAAATCTATGTTTAGACTGGCAGACCCTGTAGACTGAACTCAAAAAAGATTAAAATAAGGTGCCTTTAGGTCCTTATCTATTCAGTTGACATCCAATCTGTAAGTTTGTCTTTAGTGACAACTATGAAAAGTTGTTCTGCTGTGCAAACTCAACTGCAACAACAACAATTATCTCGCAAAAACTTTTTGGAAGTCAGATGAGAGACACCAGCTGCCGTGGCAAATTATAGAAAATATAAAGACACACATCCTGACACAAGCTCGATAAGTCAATGTATTTTTGCTGACAGAATATTGACACAGACTTCCCTCAACAGAAGCCATGCACAAAGCCAGGAGGCTGGGAGTAATGGCGAGGAACGCAAACCTATCATTAACTGCTGCCGTCGGTGCTGGATTGTCATCTGCGACTCCTGCGATAGATTCCTCAGCGAAAAAGGCTGACATCACTGTTCAAGCACACACACAGCGAATATAGATCATAGATTTTCCCTTAGAGTGTCGAAACTCAGCTTCAGCTCGTCTTCCATCAATAAGCCTTTTTTGGTTTTTCCTCACATACTCTACTGACATGCATTAGCACCTCTCACAACTTTCCTCTGTTAGTTCAGTTTTTATTATTATAGGGGTGTTTGGGTGTACTTGTTGTAACAGCGTCAGTCAAATTGTCAGTACAACACCAGTAATTATCATCATATGCATCCACCATCAGTTCATGACCCCCATAGTTCATTTTTACAACTTTGTTTACACTTTACAGCCAATAATCTAGCAATGCTTCAGTCCTTAGCTCTTACGACAAAACAAGCAGGATTTAGAGAAAAGTCAGGCAAATAATTTTTAGTAATAAATAATATTTTGAGTAATATAACCCAATTTCTTATCCCTTTATGCATCTAGTGACAAACATATCCAGTTTTATCCCATGTAAAGATGCATACTGTCATCTGCAAAATCATTATCATCTACTGTATAGTATCAACTGTACTCTGCATCGCTATGCGTTATCAACGATATTGCACTGTTTACTGAAAATCAATACTTGTCTGCATCAATACTCTGTGTAAGGCACCTGGCAATAGCAAAAAACAAAGTGTGGATTAAGCACTATGCTAATATGCTACGCAATGCACACCTCCGCAGACAGGAAGCCCAGTAATCGAAACTCATTTACTTCCATTAACAAATAATCAGACAGCAACAGGCTTATTTGTATAAATTAAGCTGCAGTTAGTCTTTACACGACCTGCTGTATAAGTACGAACTGTGTAACCGTGTCGAAACCAGCCCCCTCTGCTCCAAACGGACACCCATTTACTATCATTTTAGCATGTGTCAAATCAGCCAGTAGATTTGAAAAAAAACTCCGTTCTCTGAAGTCCAGTCTGAAAATAAATGGTTTCAGGAACCTTTCTGGAGCGTTTAGCTCTGAGAGCAGATGCTTCTCGTCAACTGCATCTGGTCAACACCTTTGAGACCCCTGTAGAGAGAAGATCTTTTACATCTCTCGCCCTGGTTGGACATCAGCTCAGCCAACCGGAGATTATAAGAGAGGACAGGAAATCAATACTTCTAGGAACAGAAAAGAGTGAATAGGTATAGGAAGTTATCTCTACACTTTCGGTGGGTTCACCACTGAGGAAAAGACATCGTTGATGAGTCACATTGCAGTATTTTGGACTTAAATACATTCGATTAACCTGAACAGAAAACCTGATCTGAATGGGTGATTGGCACAACTTACCGTATGCCATGTCACAAATAAGAGGCATATTTCTTCTGATTCATTGAGTTTTATTTCAAGTCCACATGAGTTACCCCGCAGGGGTCACCCTGCATGCCAAAACAACTGTCCAAAACCAAAATGTAATAATAATAATAATAACCTTGCATATCGGTGCTTTCCACAGTGCTTTGAGAGAGCCGCGTGGCCTCTCGTCATCAGCATCGATAACATTGTGTAATTCTACACGACTAATTATATTAATCTCTTTCAAAATGCATTCATTTGTTCATGCAGACTGTAACATCAGTCAACTTAGAGATCTATAATACCATTTTTAAACATCAGACAATGTCATTCTAAACTGTTGCATTCGCCGAATTCTCTGTCTGAACTTTTAGCGGGCAGACGAATCGATACAGGGCATTACTTTGAAAAACATTAACATTATGGCCTCCTACATGCATCACTGCAGTTTTCTCAAGCAGAAAATGGGCTTTCAAACCTCTGAGCAAGGTTCAGATAATTCCCTTTAGGTTTCCTGGTTTTAGCGATGCTGTATATTTCACAAGCTATTCCCAAGTAGTAAAAAAAACTAAAAAAAACAAAAAAGGTTCATGGCCATGATATTTCTCTGTTAAACTGCAGGAGGAAGACGGTGTAGGGAGGGAGGGACAGTGATGGAGCACTCTGCCCTGAGAGGCACGGAGTGACTTGCAGTCATAAAGGGAGCAACACTCAGTGAAATGGCAGTAATCTTATTTTGCTGCGCCGTTTTCACAAGTGTCATTATCGTACACCTCTATGTCCTGGAGACTGGAGGCATCTGTATCGTCCCCTGCGCTGCTCTCACTGTTCCTGAAGGCGATACTTCCTATAAAGGGGTACACACTCTCCGTGAACAGGTCTCTGATGTTATAATAAGGGAGCTCTGGGTCTTCTCTTTCAGGCTTAGTGATACACTGTCCCTCCATGGCTTTGTTTCTTTGATAGTACTTTGAAAACTTATTGAAGATGATGGTGATGGGCAGAGCCACCACTAACAGGCCACAGACGATACACAAGGTGGCCACTATCTTCCCCGCCAGGGTCACCGGGCAGGTGTCGCCATAGCCAACTGTGGTCATGGTGATTGTTGCCCACCACCAGCCTGAAGGGATGGTCCCTAAATCGGTGTCGTCCTCTTCTTTCTCTGCAAAGTAGATAAGGGCAGAAAAGATTGAGATGCCCACCGAGAGGAAGAGAAGGAGCAGGCCCACCTCGTGGTAGCTGTGGCGGACGGTGGCGCCCAGTGCCCGCAGGCCAATGGAGTGGCGAGCCAGTTTGAGGATTCGGAGAACCCTCATGAGGCGCAGAACCTGCACCACCTTCCCCACGTTTTGTATGTCCTCGTTCTCCTCTGCCGCCTCCTCGTCTGCTGTCTCCAGAGCTAAAGTGGCATAAAATGGCAAAATTGAGGCAACGTCGATGATGTTTAATGGGTTTCCAAGGAACTTCCTACGAGAGGGTGCAACAATCAGCCTGATGATGAACTCTGCAGAGAAACAGGCAATGCAGATCTCCTCCAGGATGGTGAGCACAGGGTCCTCGATGGGTCTCTCATTGTCGTCCATTTGCTGAAACTCAGGCATGCTGTGGACACACATGGCAATGATAGAGGTCAACACCACGCTGAGAGAGGCCACGGCGATGATCTTTGATGCTGTCGAATGACCCGGATCCTCCAGACGGAGCCAAACATAGCTCCTCACCTCTCCACACCAGGCACCTTTAAACTTGGCCAGGTCTTTGTCGAGAGCAGAGAGCTCCTCAAAGGAAGAGTCTATGCTCGGCTGCTGCTGGTCGTCGCTCCTGGTGTCCCAGTCTCCGTCCTCGATGTACTCCTTCCTCTCATGGTACCAGTAGCTACAGCAGGGGCTCAGGTGGAGCTCCTGGATGCCCCAGTACTCGATCTCCTGGCTAAAGGAAAAGACGCACACCTCCTCCATCATGTGGATCCGTCCCGTGTGGTAGAAGTTGAGCACGCAGAGGAAAACTCGGGGATTCCTGTCGAAGTAGTACTCCTTTTCGGTCGGGCTGTAGTCATCACACAGCTCCAGGATGGCTGCCTCACTTTGGCAGCGCAGCAGACGAGCCAGGCGTGTGTGAGGGAAGCGGAGCAGCATGTCCGGATCCACTTTGTGTCGTTCCCCTCCCACGTTGAGGTGGACCTGGTCCTCCTCTTTCCCCCGCGGGTGGAGGATTTGCCCATACCCCATGGTCCTGACGATACATAGAGACATTAAGACGATGAATCAAGCCTGTCAGTTTAATAGATTTTTTTTGTGACTACTAAATACCCTACAAGCCAACACAGGCAGGAAACATTTATGTGGAGAATTGTCTATCAAGACATACTTGACTGCATTGTTTGAAGAACACATTAGTTCTCTGAAAGAAAAAAATCAATACAGCACACACAGGAAATGGCTTGAGCTGGAGGGAGTGAAGAGGCGTGAGGTACTGTCACTTCTTTGAAGGCTCAGATACAGGATTATCACCAGAAGAATCAAATTAC
The DNA here is from genome assembly GCF_042242105.1 of Pempheris klunzingeri. Lineage (NCBI taxonomy): Eukaryota > Metazoa > Chordata > Actinopteri > Acropomatiformes > Pempheridae > Pempheris > Pempheris klunzingeri. The sequence continues at coordinate 14,092,595 of NC_092029.1, read as the reverse complement.
TGAGAGGACTAGTCTAACTCAGAGGAAATGAGAGGCAACAAGTTGAAACTGAACCCACACGACATTTCAAGCAATTATTAAAGCCAACCATTGTTTTCCAACATGATTAAATTATCAGATTGTTCTGTGTGTATTTTCTTCTTGAAATTCTGAGCAACGTGCTGGTTTGCCTTCAGATTGCTGACCTTTGCGTGAGATCAACAACCAAATCCTATTTGTAAATAAGTTAATTACTTTTAATTTGACTTAATTTGAATGCAAAACGTAAGGTTGACACGTACCTGTACTTGGAGCCTTTGTTTCCATGAAAATAACTTTTATTCGGCTGGTTTGGTTGTCACATTCCGGGAAAACGCCGCACACAGCAGGTCGGTGGAGGGAGTGCGGTGCGGCTGCAGCTTCACGGCCGGGACAAGAGGAGCTGGAGGCGGGACAGCAGAGCGGCGGCAGTCTGTTCCCTTTTACAGGGAACAGGGAGGGGCGAGAGAGGAGGAGGAGAGGGGAGGAGGAGGGGGGAGAAAGGGAGGGATATACACAGATGCAGGAACACCCAGCGGGATATTACTGTAATAATACATAGTCTCTGTTTTATGGCATTTTATTAATGATGTGATGGAAACTGTAGTTCTGCTCTCACATTCATTTTCCAGGATGTATTTTGAGGTCATGGGACTTTCCTCTGCACTTGCAATAATTCTATGCATGTTTATTATCACTTGTTTTAATTGCACTTGGTTTGTATCTGTGTGAAATTGCTTCAACTAAATGCAGCTGATCACAGCTTGTCTGCAGGGTGGAGGGACCGAAGTGAGTAAAAAATCACACCCTGACATTTCAATCCTCTGTGAGAAAGCACTGCTGGCAGGCTGACTGCCAAACCAGCCAGTGACACTGTATTTGGCAGCAAAGGGGAAATACAACATATTTTTAGAATGGGAACAGATTATTTAAAAAAAAAAAAAAAAAGGCTGTTGTTAGTGCAACAGTTTAAAATACATTTGTTACCTCAATAAAAAAATATCATCAGTATCTCCCAGATGTGCTGCCTGCAACATATAACCAGTTATTCTTCCTTAAAGCACCAAATAAGTCATCACAAGCGACTCGGGGCAGGACCCAGAGCCACAGAGTCATTGCTATAAAGTTGTTTTAGGTCATTTCCCTAAATTGGACATTTGTTACAAGTGCTTTAAATTTGCACCTCTTCAATACAGTGTCAAGTGAAGCCCGATCTTGTGGTCTTGTATTGTGAAGGGGCCCTGAGGGGTTAATTATTAATCAGTCAACATAAGATTATTTATCTCTCGATAAACATTGAATCATTAAGCTATTTGTCAAGCAACAACCCCATTATCTCTCTCCAACTCTACAGCTGTGACAACTTGCTGCTCCTCTTTATATTATTTGATAGTAACAAAAAAAAGAGTTTTGCACCCCAACAGGTTGGTGGTCACAGTGGAAAGATGTCAGATCTTCCTTTCAGTGGTGAAGGTGGAGACGTTTTGGATGAGGGCAGGAGACTTTTATTGATCAGTATATGTAAGTTGTTGTTTTTAATTTTTTTAAAGTCTACAGTGACACCTCATTATTTGATCCATTTTGCACTACCATTCTTACTTTTCAGTTTTTTTTTTTTAAATTAAAGTTAAAACATAAAGGTCACCGGATGTTGCCATGACTCAGTATTTAAGACAATGACCATGGACCACAATGTCCCTTATTTAAGTCTAGCTGGGGACTTGCTGTCATCCCTCTACAGGTGCTACCTAGTCAAGCAATAAAATGGTAAAATGCATTATTTAAAAATAAGCTTACAAATGTTAAGCATTTGTTCCACATTTCCTTTTCAGTCTTCATACCAAAGTCAAGTAGAACAAATGAAATCAGCCTCTTTGCAGTGCATGTTGAGTCTCTGTTGAGGCCACATTACAAGACTCTGGTCCACACAATTATCCCCATCAGGCTGTAATAGGATCCACCTGTGTGTGCTTGTATTTGTTGAACAGGAGCCGCCCTCAGCCCACCCACAGGGTTGGCCCACCACAAACTTCATTAAAAACTGCAAAAAACAGGGACTCGGAGGTTACCATTTTCCCACTTCTTGTGCCATGGGTCGTTTGGTTGGATTGGGGTTGGTAGTTTTGATTTTATTCCGTTGCTTTCGCTCAGAATTTCAGATTTTTCCTGCTCCTCTGAAAATGATTCAATCTCTTTCAGATGGCTCATTGTCCTGATAGTGGTTGTAAATGTTGAGGCTCAAAAGAAGACCTCTATAAGTGAGTTTTTGATGTGATTCCTTCCTAAACATGGTGCCTCTTATATGATTACAGCATGATTTCAGTTGTATGACTGCTAATATAAATGTTGAATCCTAGCTATCAGCTCAAAATGCCTGGGGAACATCATGCGTGTGGATGTTGGTCCACTTGGAGGAAATCTTCTTGAAATTGCTGCTGTAATTAGTAAGCTGACATTTATGAATTCTTTTTTTTTTTTTTTTTGGTTTTACTTGGTCTCACTTTTTGTCTTGTCGTCTTTTCCTCCTCAGATAACTCTGCCATCCCTCTCACACAAAGTTTAGCCTCTCAGTGTGGCTTCAACATGAAGGTGGACCAGCTTGGAAACACCATGATTTATGCCTCCCTTCAAAACTGCTTTGCTCAGAATGTGGTGAGGAGACTGGAGATATTGCTTTGCAGAGCTGTGCCAAATGTTTTATTTATTTTCTATGTGGTGATCATTTCATGTCTAATTTTTGGTGTGTTTGCAGGGCGATAAAGCATTCACAACAATATTAAACCTTCGGCTGCACGGGAACTGGATGGCTGAAGACGAGCTGTACCAGGTGGCCGAAACCTGCCACTACACTACCTGGGCCTCGAGGGAAATTGTCTGTAACCCCAACTATATGGAGGCAAGTGAATGCAACAGGACTCTCAGAGGTCATGTTCCGGTCTATATGATAAGTAGCTTGATGTCAGGCATGAGCATCAAGGCTGGTACATTTGACGTCGCTGCAGAGGGGAAGAGATTGATCATCACTTATGGAGTGCCCTCATTTCTAGGTGTCTGTGAAAAGGGCAGCTCCAGATGATTATATCCTCCCTGAACATCCCGTCCCAGGGGCTAATTCAAGGTTTGGTGATCCTCGACGAGCTGCTGAGGTTTGAGCCCATTTAGCCCTTTTTTGGGAAAAAAACATTCTGGAAAAGTCACTTTTTTTTTTTTTTTTGTATTCAATGGCTTGTCTTTATTTGCCTTGCAGAAGCAGCCCATAGACGCAGGATTCAGAATCGCAACGCTTGTGTTCTTTACGCCTGAGGAGAAGATCATGACGGTGGATGAGGCCCACAGAAGTGGTTATGGGATAGCAAACACTGCTACAAGGCTGTTTCTGAGGAGTCCAAAGAATTCACCTGAAACATACACCCAGAATGTGAGTGGAGTGCAGTTCACTACATTTCACACAAGCCCTGACTTAATAACTTGCCCCTCAGGTAGGCTCTAGTTAAATTACTTGCAGCCCATTAGATAACTCACCACTTGCTTACACCTGCAGCCAGTAAACTATTGGATTTACGTCAGATAATGTAATCAGACCTCCTTGTTGAATGAATTGCTATGTCTGAAATCTAGTTGGCCCATTTATATGTATTGGTATTTTTTCTTATGTACATCCCCATTATGTCGAGTTACACTCATCCTTAGTCATCAGATTCTTTCCAACAGTGTGTGAATATCCATCCATTCAAGGCATTAAATGAACTAAATATTTCTTCACAATGATCTTTACTTGTAGGTAGCAGGGATTCCCATGACTGTCTTCAAAACCCTGACTGTGTTTAAAAAGAAGTGGCTGGTGACTCAAATCGACGCTGCAGCTGCTTGTCCAACAGTTGAGGGTAATGAGCTGCATGTTTAGAGACCAGTCTTAAGTGTGTTCTCTGGAAATTGGAGGGGTTGTAGCAACTGGGATGGTGTTTAGTCACCAATTGAACCCGCACACAGTCGCTTTTTTATAGGCTTATATTATCAAAATACTATATTCAAATTTGAATACCATAAGTCAACAACTTTTTTTTTTTTTTTTTTTTTTTTTTTTTTTTTTTAAATCCTGTAACTTTTCTGAGGAAGGGGGACTTGCTTGTATCTATGCCTTCAGCGTTTCTAAAATATTGGCTATGGCCCTGACTGAGTCGTTAAATGCGCCCAATGTCTGGTTGTTCTAAGTACTGTGTGTTGTGGCTTTTGTGTACAGGTGGTGTTTCCTTCACTCCAAACACAATCAGCTGGTTCCTGCCCAAGCACATCGACCCTCTGATTGCCTCCAGACAGTTTCGGCTGTTGGAGGTGCACATGGGCATCGATGGCAAGAGGCTCAACCCTGCTGAGATCGCTGCCAGAGGATACTCTCTGTCTGTCAGTGACATGCACATCGTCGTTGAAATTCCTGTTGGGGCAGTTGGTGGCTACTTTAAGGTCAGTGGCACAGACCTTATATTTTCTTTTGAAAGTATATGAATGACTGTTTTTATTGTATCATGCATATGACTGTATCCAGTCTGCACGGACATGCAAGACATCATAAATTTACAAGCCAGATCCAGAATGCATAAATGTTCACTACAAAAGTCCAAAAACAGAAGTTTCAAAAACTTTCAGATTTTGAGGCTTTTTATTTTCTACAACTGACACTGACAAAAACGTAACGTGTAACAGTAGAGAAATCGGTATGTACTCATTAAATAAAACATATTGCTGTTTCTTCAGGCTTTTGAGACAATCAAACTTAAACATGCCAACTCTAAATTGCTCCCAATTCTTTTTGCCCATTAGAATATTTCAGGATTTTGTCACTATCTGAGAACTAATTCTTAAATCATTAGTTTGTATGGTACAAAAGAGGAAGAAAAAGTTTCCACTTCTGAGTTTCAGTTCTTTGCGAGTTAAACTTCAGCATTAAGAAGAATAACAGCTCTGTGTAACCAAAGATCTTTTGGCTTCTGGATGAGGAAGACAAGAGCCAAACTCCTGTTTTATAGTGTGTGTCATTCAGGGAAGGCCTAACTGAGAATATTTTGATTTTTGCAGAGTCACATTCAGGACAATCATTACCTCACTTCTTACATGATTGAGCCGATGCTCGAGCTGCTCTGGACTGAAGACACCACTCACGAGGACACACGATACAAAGTCCTCCTCCCCATCGCCACACCCTTACTGTCTCACCCTCTGCAAGTTATTGACAGTGAGTCTTACTATCTTGGTGCTCTGTGACGTTTAAAATGTATCACAAGATGCCGTCATTCCTCTCAACTTGTGCCCCACAGACACTGTTCCACAGGAGCGGGTATTTAAGGTGCTGCTCGGCCCTGTCGGCTCTGATGTGGCACTAATGAACATCACCTTCCCCTATGAGGTTTTGTCCGTGGTAGACTGCAACATCAGAGGCTTTAATGTCCTGGAGCACATGTCCCCTAATGGCAGCACCAAGGTCTTCACACTTGAGGTGCCCTTCACGGACCGCGTTGTACTACAAATGGTGAGCCTCACACTCAGCTCTGGGGAATGAGAGGCTGCGGTTTGGCTGCTAATCTGTCTGCATTTCCCAACAGAGCGAGATGGAGACAATGGTCTACTCTCTTCACCTGACCTTTGGCTTGCTGGTCCTGCCACATCTTGCTCCATTTTCTCTCACTGCTTATCTGGAGGCTAAAGTAGTGGGTATGTACTTGGGATATAAATGATAACAAAATGGGCTCAAGAGGAATTGAATATCAGTCTAAAATGCTAATGTAATCAGCACACGAGACCAAAAGCAAGTGAATACTGCAACTTAAATAGAAGTTGTCTGTAACTTGACTGTAAACAAAGCTAGATTTCTGTAGTTTTTGATTAATTGGTGTAAAAGTAAAACTACAAATTTTCCCTTTCTCTGCAGCTCCCCCTTCTGTGTCTGGTGGCTGTGATTATCAAAACTTCTACATCCATGTGAAATATGGGACCCACGGCTTCAACTTTCAGACCATAGTGGGAAAGCGGATATTGACCCCAGCCCTGGCTCAGCATTACGGCTACACAGAGAATGGAACACACTTCAGCCTTGCAGTCCCGTTTTCAGACCCTGGCGTTGTGTTAGAAGTATGATCAGATTGGCCACAATAGTGAAAATTATCATAATTCATATGTGGAACTTTTTTTTTGATTATGCTTTGTTTCTGACAACTTCTCAGGCTGTTGAGTCGTCATCCATCAGGACCCGACTCGATGTGGTTCTGAGGAATCTGCAAACCAACAAAAACCTCAAAGAATTCTCTGTGGCTTGCAATTTCTTCTCAACACTCATTGGTTGGTTTTTGGTGAAAGTAAGCATTTCTAATTCTGTCTGACAAAACGGCCAACTCATACAGATGTCTGACCCTCTGCTTTCAGAGTGTTTTCCCAACGGAACCATGACGGCTCTGGCTATGAAACTGGAGTCGGTTCCCAGTCTGAACCCCAGTCAGCTGACCCTGAGGGACCCCACCTGTGGGCCCTTCTACAGCGACGACCACTACGCCTACTTTGTCTTCACTGGGAACTCCTGCGGGACGACCAGAAAGGTAGCAAGCTGCTGAATGTTGACCTGATGCAGACTGGGATTAATTTAACTTGAGAAGTTAAGGTTTCCTTTTTTTCTTAGTTTTTGCCCAATATGATGCTATATGAAAATGAGATCTCTCTGCCATATGAAGGGAAAATGGACTCAGAGACTGACGAGCCAGAGTACGAGTGAGTGTCTTCAAAAAGCATTTCTTTATCTTTTGTGATTGGAAACTTGACTTCATTTTGGACTGTCAAGATGTCACCAAAGGCTGGTGACTTGCTAAAACTAATGCGTGAGTGTCAAAACTGACTTGTTAGACCAACTAACTACATTTTTCTCATGGGCTGTCCCTCTTCAGATTAAAGGTCTCTTGTTATTATGACATCAACAAAACCCACGCTGTGGCCTTCCACACCAGACCTCGCAGGAGTGAGCCGTATGCTAAAAATGCAAGAGGCGAGCTGCAAGTTGCATTGAGACTTGCTTTGGGTAAGGGGAGCTCTGAGCACACTGCATTATTTTCACAAAGTTTAAGTCAGAAGGCAATCCCACAAATTGATCTTGGTGAGTTTTGACAGAGTCCATTGACACTAATCATTTTAGTGACCAACTTGGCAGGTGAGACGAAGAGGGCAATTTACCTTCAGGTTAAATTCACTCATTTGTATTGTGTGCAGTCCTGTTCCTGAGTCTGTCTCCTCTCTTAGATGACTCCTTCAGCGTGTTTCACCAAGCTGAGGACTACCCTGTAGCAAAGTACCTACAGCAGCCGCTCTATGTTGAGGTGCAGCTGATGGAGTTTACAAACCCCCGAGTATCACTGGAGCTGGAGAACTGCTGGGCGACGCTGGATGACGACAGGACGTCCCAGCCCAGATGGAACCTCGTCATCAATGGGTAATTCTTTTTTTCTTAAATCTTGGCCAAACCTGAGCAACGAGACAAGATTGAAATGTATTTTTATCCCTTTCAGCTGTGTAAACCCAGTGGACCCGTACCAGGTGATCTTCCACCCTGTTTGGGCCGACGCCAGAGTTCAGTATCCTTCTCACTTTAAGCGCTTTGAGGTGCAGATGTTTGCCTTTGCTGAAGACAAAGATAATTTGAGTCACCAGGTAATTATTTTTTTGTATACATTTGCTTCAGATATGAATTTGCTTACCAATCTGTAAACCCCAAGTCCAACAGTCAAATCTCTATCTTGTAGCTCTTTGTCCACTGTGACGTGGTGATCTGTGACGCCAGGAATCCACTGGGTGGAGCTTGTAGTGGGCAGTGTTCAAACCAGGACATTGGAGTCAAAGGTAAAACATCTTGCTCTCTGAGGAAACAAATGACTTGTAAAGTGGTTAAAACTTAGATTTTGTATCTTCCACAGGTCAAAGGCGTGCTGCTTCAGATGGCCTCAGTTTCAAAAGTGTATCATCAGGACTCATTCTTATTACATAATCCTAATAAAATATTTTAAACAGAAATTTTCACTCTTCTTGGAAACGAGTTCAATTTGTAGATGTGACTTATTGGTGCTTTCAAGTTTTTCCTGCTAACTGTTTTTCTATGGTTAAGATAATTGGTGGTGTGACCCTATAGATTTATTTTCCCAAAGGGCATTTTTGTCTGAGTTTGTGATCCATGATTACACTGTACATCAATGTGTTCAGTCCATTCATCTTTATCAAACATTCTGGAGTCTCTACATGAACGGTCGACCAAAGAGTCACAAGCAATGACTAAGATGCACTAATTAGACTTGCCCCTCTGCTGAAGTGACCCCTGTTTGCCCTTTCAGTAAATAACTTGGCCTCCTAAATATAACAGTTTAGGCACAAAATGGAATTAATACTTAATGGGGATGTATTGCTCAAACAAATGAAGGGAACACTTAATCATCACAGTATAACAGTCAATTAAACTGCAGGGATATCAATCTGTCCCGTTAAGAAAAAGTGAGTAAGGGAATGGTTTTACAGGTGGTGGCAACAGACAATTGCTCTCTTTATCCTTCCTGACTGATTCCTTTTTGCTAATGTTCTTGTCACTACTAGTAGCATGAAGCACAGGTAGTCCAGCTCCTCCAGGATGGCACATCTGTACAGAGATGGGCTGTTACAAGCAGAGAGCTGGACAGGGCCGTAGAAGGGCATCAACCCAGCAGCAGATCTGGTATCTGCTCCTTTTGTGCGAGGAGGAACGGGAGCACTGCCGGAGCCCTACAAAATGACCTCCAGGCAACTAGTGTGCATGTTTCTGTCCAGACAAACTCCATGAAGGTGGCACGAGGGCCTGATGTCCACCAGTGGGACCTTTGTCACAGCCCAGCACCATGCAGCTCGATTGGCGTTTGCCAGAGAACACCAGAATGGGCAGGTCTGCCATTGACGCCCCGTTCTCACAGATGATAGCAGGTTCACACTAAGCACATGTGACAGACGTGAAAGAGTCTGGAGACACTGGTGAACGTTATGCTGCCTGTAACATCATCCAGCATGACCGGTTTGGCAGTGGGTCAGTGATGGTCCGGCATATGCTTGGAGGGTCGCACAGACCTTCATGTGCTCGCCAATGGTACCCTGACTGCTGTTAGGTACTGTGATGAAATCCTCAGAGCCATTGTCAGATGTTACGCTGGTGTAGTGGGCCCTGGTGCCTGGCCTCACGTGGCTAGAGTGTGTAGGCAGTTCCTGGATGATTAAGGCATCGATGCCATTGACTGGCCCTCATGTTCCCCAGACCTGAATCCATTTGAGAATCTCTGGCACTGTCCAGGAGCTCACTGATGCCCTGATCCAGGTCTGGGAGGAGATCCTCCAGGACGCCATCCGCTGTCTCATGATGTCCGTAGGGAATACAGGCACGTAGGTGCAATACACACTGAGTCACCATGATGAAATCACAAGTTGGATCAGCCTGTGATTCAAATGTTTCACTTTGATTTTTGGTGTGTGATTTTGAATCCAGCCCTCAATTGGTTGGTGGTTTTGGTTTCCATTGACCATTATGTCATTTTGTTCTCAATAAATTACAATAAAGATTTTGAACTTAATAAATAAATTCTAGATTTTTACAATGTGATTTTAGAGTGAATCAGTGTTCAGATTTGGAAATGTGCCTTCAGTCTAAATGTAAGGATTAAATCAAAGGACACTGAACATTACACCCTCACTCCCTATCCAGTATTTTATAAATGAAATGGCCTGTACTGTACCTGGCAAAATGCCTGTGCATGCATCAGCATAACCAGGACAGTTTCTGGAAGACTGTTTCCAAGTTTAATTCCGAGAGCACTGGCAATGAAATTCAGTTCATTGTATAGAAGTGGAGTCATGAGAAAACCTGGCAACATAACCACACAGCTGCAAGCCACTGTGCTAGTGAGAAATGCATTTGCTTTCTGTTGAAATTATAGTTTTGCAACACAACATCTGGACCAGTCTAATAAATCACTTTACACCATATTTTAGATTTTGTAAAGTTGCAGCTTTGTTCAATGAGTGTGTACTTCAGGTTAAGACTCCTTTTTAAAGAGGAGAAACTCCAAAGACCAGGTTTATGGGACAACTGGATGAGCCACTACAACTACAAAAGGGCATCTATATCATAGCAACATTAATCGGAGCAAACAATTTATAAAATTGCTTCGTGCAGCTCCAAGTGTATTTGTCTGTGTACAAGAGTCAGCCTTTGTTGATCTGGCCAGTTTAACACCTCTCCCAAAAAGGAATGCAGGTTAGAGTACTAGAGGTCATGCAGAATGACCTTAAGGTAGGTTGGAAAGCAAAGGACACAGGTGGTCTTTTAGGGGGGAGAAAAGTCACAACAAGTTTGTTAGATAAGAAAATTTGTTTATTTAGAAATTCAACTGAGCATTTAATAGGAGGATTGGTCCAGAGGAGAGCCGCCTTGAGTCTGTACTTCTTCGTGCTGGAAACAAGACAAGTTGAGTTTACCAACTACACATATAGGCTGTGCTTGAAATTGCATACCAATATACTGCCTACTAGATGAGCCATTAAATCATTAGACAGTTAATGAGATGTACCTAAGCAACATGTCTGTTAAACTGCAAGTCAAGCTCATAGCACACAAGTTTGTGCAGATAAGGCATTATGCCACTAAAATGCACACTGCGCAATTAACACTGCATATACAATTGGATATCATACTTTGCATCACTAGTATGTCATTCTAAACTTTTAACACTTCCATTTTGTCCCTTACCCTTTTTTAGGCCTCCCTTTATCCCTTGTCTGGAGTTACTCATGCCTGCAGGATGCACACACTGGCCTCTGCAGGCACCGTCTGCTTGGCTGTTGGTGTCACAAATCACTGCGTCACAGTGGATGTAAATCTGTGGACAGACAAGAGGCTTTAATACGCTGGACTACATGCAGATGGCCCATGTGCTGTGGCCATAGATGCCTCATTTACCTCGTCTTTCAGAATCTCTTCATCTTTAGTGAAGGTGAACATCTTCACAGAGAAGCGTTTGAAGTGGGATGGGACTGCAACCCTGGCATCACTCACAACATGGTGGAAGATGGTCATGTAGCCGTCATCATGGTTTTCACATCTAGTAACAGAACATAGTCTTATTTCTGAGTGCATTATAGCAGCCTTCAAAATTCAAGTTAGGAATGTAGTTTTGAAGTTGCAGATTCTTTATCAAAACACAAGTGACAAATCTTAAGCCATTTAGACCAGTTGAGAATTTGATTCCTTCAATGCCACAAAGTGAAGGTTTGGTGGAACATGCTGTATTACCCATCCACAATGATGTCCCAGCTTGGCAGAGAGGTCCTGTCCTCATGGAGGGTTGCCCAACAGTTCTCCAAGATGAGCTCCAAGTGAGGGTCAAGAGACTGCATCAGCTCCACCTCAAAATACACAGGCTGCCTCAGGAATCTCACTACTGGATAATCTTCTGCTTTGTAAAAAGACTCGTATGATGAATCTGGCAGAGAAAAGTCCCATTAGAGAAAAATGCATTGACATGCCAACAAGTTATGTCCATTTAGTAAAAAGGAACCTTACCTAGGGCTAGCTGCATTTGCACCATCAGCTGTCCTAAGCCAATCTCTGCTGTGGGATTATAGCTTCTTGGTTTATAGCTGAATGCAACAGACTGAGTGTCGTTGACCACATAGTAGCAGGAAACGGTTTGTCTAAGAGGAGATTCAAAGAGAAAAGTAGTTAACCTTAAATCACTTACAGGATTTGATATCAGGATAAAAGATTGATGAGCTGTCCTACTTGTAGTCAGGATCAATGGGTGATGTGTGGGCTGCTCCTTCGTCGTTCTCATAATGCAGGCCAATCTCATTTTGATACAGCATATAGTGGTCAAAGAACTAAAGAGAAAAGACAGGCGGCATTGAACAATGGCACTCATTTCTAGACTGGGGTGGGGGCATTAAACTTACCGTTCTAGTGGTCCCGCAGGAGTCGACACTGAAAGAGAAATATGCAAAGCGATCGTCGCTGAATGCCGGTTTGCAGGACTGGTCCTTTAGAGTCAGCCAGCTTGGGTTCAGATTGCGCACCGATTGCACCTTCACAGCCAAAGCAGTCACTGTTCCATTGGGGTAGCACTCTGAAAGTAGAAGATGCAATAAAGAAGAGATCCTGTATGCAAAATAATGCTACAATTTTTATATCTTACTGGTTGTCATCAAGGGGAAGTTGCAGGCCAGGTAGAGATCAGCCAGTGCCCAGCTGTTGATGGGATCATATAGGAGCAGGTCAAGTCTGGCTCTGACAGAATCTGAGGTTATGATCTGGAAAACAGAAAGGAGAGTTAACTGGGTGCTTAACCATGTGATTTATGGAGAGATTTTGCAGTTTGACATACCTCGAATTCCGTGTCCATGGAGTTGTATGGCACAGCGATGCTGAAGTGTGTGCTGTTTTCTTGGAAACTGTAGCCCTCAGCCAGCTCAGGAGTCAACTGTCGAGGTCCAACCAAGGTCTGGAAATTTCTTTGAGTCCCATATTTCACACTTGCGTAAAACTGGCTCTGATCACATGTTCCAGTGATTGTGGGCAACACTAAATGCCGAACGGAATAAACCATTTAGCTGTGTAGTGCTCCCATGTGTTCTAAGTGAGAAAGCTATGCAGCTCATTTAATTTCATTCTGGAAAAGCAGCCATTATGAACACCACCACAAATCAAGATCTCACCAACATCCTGCAGAGATGCCTGCAACTCCACTGGGTGGGCAAATGGGGTTTCCTCAGGCAGGATGATAAACCCAAAGATCAGAGGCAGGAAGTAGACAGTGACCAGTGGTTCAGGGTTCTGCAGAGGTCAGTCAGTTTTATCATAGGCAGCACAGACAAGCTGGTTACACAGTTGGTAGTCAATTCACCTACATGTTCCAGAACGGCATCGGTATCAAAGGGCACTTGCAGAGAGAAGCTCTTGCTTCCATTGGGAAATCTGTGCTCCTGGACAGTGTAGCCTCTGGCATTGCACTCCTCAATAGTGAGAACCTCAGAAAGAGTGATGTTCCTCAGCTCCACATCATGTAAGAAGGTTCCCAAGTTAACACTAAACACCCTGGCCTCTGGAACAGTATCTGAGAAGAAAGCAGCATGGTTACACCTTCTCCTCCGCCTGAACTTAAAGATGCTTCTAGCAGAAAATGGGAATTACCATCTCGGACATGGGGCAGTTGAGGCATCAGAGGGGTGGTAATGGGGAACAAAACCTTGTATCTGGTTTCATCTTGGGTGTTGTCAGCCCTCCACAGTACCTCAAGCATGGGCTCCACAGTGTACGTGATGTGGTACTGGTAATCTGGGGCATGGCTCTGCAATTATTGATGGCATTTTAATAAAACATGCAAATGGACCAGTGACCAGAGTCTTGCATATCCAATGCAGAGAATTCCCAACCTTGTAGTAACCATCAGGTGAGCCCAGTGGGATCTCAACAACGATGTGGAAGTCTGTGGTAGATAGAGTGTACCCCCGTGCAGCCATCTCAGATTTAGCCAGCCTCTGTCCACTGATGCCCATGTGCATCTCTAGGACTTTAAAGCTGCCATCTATGAGGGGTGTCACGCGGCGAGGTATGTGCCAGGAGATTACATCGTCCTGGAAGAGGACGCCACCTGGTAATTGTAAGGAAGCTGTTAAGTGTGAGACAAATGCTGTGCATTCACTGAAATCCACTGATTGCTCAAGACTAACCTGTGGGACAAGCAGCTGCCAAGTTCACAACACTCAGACCATGTGGTGCCTTATAGTAAGCGCTCACCCTGAAGACTTCCATTGGGATTCCAGCCACCTAAAGAAAGAGGGTGCATTGTCATTTACAAGGAGGAAAAGAAATTAATGAAGCTGACGGACTGTGCTGCTTACATCCTCTGCATAAGTCTCAGCTGTATTGTATGGGCTTCGCATAACCAGACGATTTGAGGTCATCATGGCACCATAACCAGCTTGTTCAGCCTCCCTCAGCACCATCGATACTGGTTCTGGAGTGTAAAATGTCACCTTCCAGATACCCTGTGCTGAGCCAGAGGCCTATAAGGAAAAAAGAAAAACCATTGAGTCTAATTTCTTCCATTGAAGGGGATGCAAAGTTATACAGTGTGTAATCAAAATAGAGGCAATGGAAGTTTTACATCAGGAATGGTGTTGATCTTAGAGTTGTCCTCCTTAGCTTGAGCGTCAGGTGTAGCCATGTAGTTTGACACCTAAACACATGAGAAATTGATTTTAATCATGCCCCTCACACTCAGGTTGTTAGAGCCATCAGTGTAAAGTGACCTACTTCCATGTAGTTCCTGTCGCAGAGAATCTCTCTAGAGGCCCACTGAGTGTAGCTGCAGGTCTGCGTCACATCATGACTAACCACATCTGATGGGCTCTGGCTGTACATTTGGAGTCTCAAACCAATGTTAAATGTTGTATCTTCCTACAAATATAAGAAAAATGTGCATGAGGATAAGGAAATTTTGCTCATCTGAAGTAGATTTAAGTTTGTTTAAGTCATTTCTGGCCTGTCGAGTTTTATCCTTGTAAAATTTCAACCCATTGAGCCAAGGAAATAACAGCAAATAAGGGGTTTTACACCCATCCTCTTCACAAGAGAATGATATGCAGCCTATATTAAAAAAAAAAAAAAACACACAACACATAAAGGGAGACTATAAAATGTGCAATGAAAACACTGATTTGGTTGGTCTTCCAGGAGGAGATATAGTATATTTAATATAAATTGGGCAATATATGGAGCATACCAGGTGCTTTATAGCACTATAAACTCCAGGGGAAATAAAAAGCCAAAGTAACTTCAGCTCATCATACTTTGTTGTCCACATAGCAGGCCATCAGGGAGGTGTAGATTCTGGTGTTACCCCACGGGTCAGACTCCATGCTGTATCCACACTGGGCAGCCAAGCTGGGAGTTAACGCAATGTGCTCAGTGCCATCTGGAGTGGGGGCAAACATGACAGGGATCACATCTCCCACCGATGATCCAGCCATTGCTCATTAGCAGAGTTTATACTCACTGATGGCTTCCACCTCAAGCTGGTTCCCCACTGCTAGAGCTTTGTCCAATGACAGCCTCATTAGATTACCCACACAGTCTGACCTCAAACCACTGCCTGTTAAAAGAGAAGGCTTGTGAGGAGGGAAACCAGTTTTTAAGAAGGTGATAAGTGATTTCATACAAACAAAGGCTTACTTGACTGCAAATTGAGCTTCACATTTGGCCTTGCTTGACCCAAGAGGATTACTGCAGCCATCAAGTTCCATAACAAACTTGAAATAAAAAAAAGAACACATGATTTAGAGACAGCAGCAAACAGCCAACAGACACTTAAAGAGGAACCGTGAAAACGTACTCACATGTTCTCAAGCCTCCGCATGTTGCAGTCCAAACTCAGCCAAACAAACAAAACAATAAACTACAGGAATCCAACCACTATCAGACCTTGGCACTGCAAACCCCAGCAGCCCCCACCAGCAAACCAACTCTGATGTGAAAGTGGTGGACTGCTTTACTGAGCCGCCACCAGCTGTTTTATACATCAGCTGATCACCACTCACAGGTGAAACACATCAGTGAATCTCCACCCACCTCAGACAGGGAGATTTACATGTGCCTGTGTTTGCCATGAAAACACAGAAATATCTCAGTATGTGCAGAATGAATAACGTTCATCGGTAGTTTGATTCAAATAATTTATTGTTCACTGTTAAAAGATATCTACATTTGTGTTGTGGTGTTAGAAATATATATATATTTGAATTATTCAAGATGTCCACACAATTAAAACCTTATAGAGAGACTTCAGGTGTGCCTGAGCTTCATTTCAAGACAAAACATGTTTCTCCTTTGCAGCCTACTTGATCATGGTTTGTTTATAGTCACAAAACCTCCTCCTAGTATCTTTTTTTTACTGACAGTGAGACACGAGCTCAATGCTCCACCTGCGGCGCCTGGGTTGACCGGTCTGCCCGGCCCACACACAGATTTACTTACCTCTCATTTATGAGGCCATTACAACGTTTCCAACTGGAAGAGTCTTGAGTCAGCACAGAAAAGGAATTATATATTATAAGCACTGTGATTTTCAGCCGTGACATTGCTCGTCCAGATTACTTTATGCTGGCTGTGTTTCACATTTGGATTCATTAGAATGTGCACATCTTGAAATTATAAAACTGTTCATCATCATATTTAATAATATATATTAATTTGTTGTATGACAACTGTACAAATATTTCAGTAAATTGACAACACTGCTGTTCACAGTTTCTGCAGCTAACAGATTTGATGATATTTAGAGCGTGTACTCTCTGCACTTAATGAGTCAGAATCCCCTGTTCATCTTGTGCTGCTGGTCCAGAAGTGTCTGCTGCAGGCTCACTTTGGCATCTTCAAAATCTGGATTGAGCTTTAATGCTTGCTGGAAGTCACTCTTGGCATCATCAAAAAAACCTGTAAGATAATATAAAATGTAAATAAATATGTCAAACTGGCTTGACGAGAGTCAGCAGTTATATTTTTCTGGGCAGCATGAGCACAAGCGAGTACACAGCTCCCTCTGGTGTTTCAGGGAAAAACCCACCTGTGATCACACCACAGGTGAAAAACACAGTTACAGACTTTAAAACTAATTTCTGATCCATATTAAAGGATCAGAAACAAAAGCTGGTTGACTCTGTGGGGAGATACAGTTGTTAAAAAACAAGATAGATTTTGATGAAAATGCAGAAGTATTGTGCAACAGGGTGTGTGCGGAAGGCCTGTTTGTCAAAGGAAGGTTTCTTAATGCTGATAAAACTTGTGTTTTCATTTTATAAAACATACACTGAGGCAATGTTTTTCCATTGGTTTGTTTACTTATCTCAGTGTCTAATGTGTTAATGGCCATCCACTGTTACTTGAGTTCACTGTTCTTCCTTCAGATTCCCAGTACAGACAACTAATTTTATCTCCAATGCAATCATATCACTAAGAATGTGTCTTTGTCATTTGATAATGGCTAAACTGAGCTATTAAGGGCTAGACTTACAGACAGGTGACAGATTAAAGGAGAAAAATCACAACATAAGGTGTCTTGTTAAGGTGCTGGGTCATCATGAGACTGCAGATCAGTTCCAACAAGTCTTTGTAACTCTATAAGAGGGACGAACACCACACAACATATTCCTTCATTGGCTGTGATGAACTCACCCCCAGGTGTTTACTTGGGTTGAGAGTTGGTGACTGAAAAGGCCGTAGCATGTGATTAAAATCATTTTCATGGTGAACATCTGCACCGTGTGTTTCTTCACTGATTTATTCAGTTTTTTGCCCTTTCATTTCTTACCTAGATGGATTTATGATTGTCTTTTCACCATCCAACTGGAATTTCATTCACTTTATTATATTTTTTTACCCTGGACTTGAATTAGTCTTTATTTTATTTATTTCATACTTCAATGAATTAATAAATGCATTTTGTAGCAGGAAGTCATTTGGCTCTGTCAGGCTTGCAGGTGACAGACAGTGAGTGTTAATATCTTTACCTAGTCTGTAGTGGATCAGTCCTCTGTTATAGAAAGGTGTTTCAAACTGGTCGTCAGTCTGAATGGCGGAGGTGTAGTCCTCCACTGCTTCATCAAAGTCCACCCGGAGGTACTTTATCTGCCCGCGGTTGTTATAAGCAGTGGCTAAGTTACTAGCTTCACATTGCCTGTGGAAATATGACACAGTTAACTCTGACAGCAAATGCAATAAACCAAAGTCAGAGAAACAGAACTGACGTTAGCTAGCTAACGGTTAGCGAAAAGCAGGTCACAGAATGTGACGAGTGACACAATTCATTGTAACACCAGTAGCTCCACAACAGTGGCTGAATGTGAGCTCGTTTAACTTCTCCAAAAACAGACAAACAATACCTGGACTGTGAGCAGGAGGAGATAAACTTCGTGTACAGTTCCTCTGCCTGTTTGTAATTCTGCCTTTTAAACTCAGACTGAGCATTTTCAAGTATTTGGGTAACATTTTCCTCCATGATGATTGTTAAGGGTTGTTTTTCCTGGTTTTCCAACTGCGGATATGACGACACTGAGGAGAATGTCCAATCAGATTTCAGCGCGTCTATTTGGGCGGGGCTTATCGGCCACCGCTAAAGTCGAATGTGTTTA
Organism: Pempheris klunzingeri; assembly: GCF_042242105.1. Lineage (NCBI taxonomy): Eukaryota > Metazoa > Chordata > Actinopteri > Acropomatiformes > Pempheridae > Pempheris > Pempheris klunzingeri. The sequence continues at coordinate 14,074,358 of NC_092029.1, read as the reverse complement.
CAGGAAATTATAAACTAAATTGTTTTATTAATTTGATATTAAAAATGAACAACTTACATTTTATTAAATTTTTCAATTGTATCTCATATAACTTACCACTTTGATTTTATTTACTTATATTAGATATAATTCATACTCATGTCTGTACTTAATTTTTACTTACTTTTAATACTCGTAAAATGGTAACACAGATTACCTTTTCTCTAGGGTTTTTTAAAAAAAAACTTACAATATAATTTTCTAAACATGTTGCACTTCCTGTTGTTCATTTGATGCAGATGTATTTACTCTACTCTCATTTTAACATGCATTTTTTATTTTAAATTAATTATCTTAAATGTATTTTCATTATCATTTAATTGTGATTTATGATATTGGACTACAAATTTGATTAACCTAAAACGGTGGGTAAACTTTTCCTATCCTCATATCCCACAATTTAATTTTCCTCAAGATAATCCAAAATAACATGTGGCGATCCAGTCCATACCAAACCATAAAATTATAAGTGATTTCTGATGTTTAAAGTCAAAGTGTTTCTGTGACAGCAGGTGGCAGACTTAGCTCAGACCTGACACAAGACAGTGAAGTCCTCAGGACAAGTAACTGTGGGTTCAATTTTAAAAAGTTCAAATTATACACAGCATGAAATATAGCATAAAGCATTATTAACATTATATTATCCCACTAATGTAGCAATGAGTGTCTTTCATTTGAAAGAAAACAGAGTGACCATCACAGACTCAAACATCTGTCACACCGTTCGTAGGACTCTGTGGACACTCGCTGCTGTAAATACACAACAAGCAGGAAACCCATAAGCAAACTGGTGAGAAATTCTCAGACCATCTCCAAGGTGAAGAAGTCAACTGTCCTGGTGAAAAATGACACCTTGAGGAAGTAGAGGTCACTCTGTATCCATGCACTTCCCTTTTTGCAGCCCATTTATCTCCAGACTGTGTGGACGACTTGAAACAGATCAAACAGAGATCCAGAGGAAGAGGATGTAGGCCGCTGGCTTTTGACACTGCTTGGAGAATGGCAATAACATCCAGCCTGTGGAAATGTAGGTCACCTGTAAGCCATTACATCACATGAATTAAGGGATTTCTGCATCCTAAAACAAACTATGTTAAAGATGCTAAAATGCACGATTGCACAATACACAATCCATTCATTAAATGTCAAGATTCAAGTGCTTATTCATGCACTGAAATGCAATAATATTACCTGAATCGATGTAAATGTGTTGGTCATAAGGGATCAGGTTTCTTCATTTGAGGCCATTTAAAACTCATCCACACAGGTTTATTTCAGCAAGAGCGACACATGCACCTGAAGCAAAGATTGTTATGTTCAACAGCTCCGGAGCTGATGCTTCTTCTTGCGCTCTAAATGTTACTGTTTGCTGAGAGAATTAACACCAGGTATCAAAGTCCACTTTGGTCTGGCAGAACCAGGACACGCATCCATCACACGTCTTCGTCTGGGGTGTCCTCCTCACTGACAGACCCACCGCACCACCGCACTGCACATATCACTACAGTTCACCTCTCACCCTCAAAATGTCTCAGCGTCTTTCCAGAGCCTTCAAGTCATTGGTGTGAGAAGTCTTGCTTTTGAGTATGTTTTCAATGGACCACATTGTGATAGAAAGATGCAATAAAACAAAAATATACAAAGCTTCTCAGTTTCTCTGAATCCTTTTGCTGTTCATCTGTGTAACGTCTTACACAGATGTCTTTTCTCATGTCTCTGACCGCTCCTTCTCCAGAAGGAAGCATAAAAAGAACAGTTTGACATTTTGGGAAATACGCTTATTCACTTTCTTGCTCTTCTAAATTTTAAGTATGTTTTTACACCTCAAAAGAAATGAGCGGTAACTTGTAATTAGTGAGTTTTGCAGTCGTAAGTAAGCGTATATTAATTTTTTTCCCCTGTTTCCAGTCTTTATGATAAGATAAGCTCACTGGCTGCTGGCGGTAGCTTCATCTTCGGTGTAGAGACACGAGGGTGGAATCAAACTTCACATCTACATCTTGGCAAGAAAAGTGATTATTGTAATTTAAAAAATGTCAAACTATTCCTTTGATACAAACTATCCTACTGCTGATGCTGAAATGTTAAAGCCACAAACTCCGGTCTTCCGCCACATATGGCTACTTTAAACATCTTCTGTCCATTTCTGAGCCATTTGTGAGGATTGTGAGAATGTCCATTGTGAGGTACAACACTTGAGAGATGCCCTCACTGACCCTTACAAAGTTATACATTGAAACAGAGCACTGTTAAAGTGTTTCGCGATATTGTTGAAAATTCAGCCCTTAAACCTCCTGAACAATGATGCATTTGCACCAAGCTTTATGTGTCTTTTCCACTTCTCAGAGGCGTGTGAGTCCCATTCATCTTCTTGCGCTGAAACACTGGTGGGCTCATCTCTCTGACCGCCTGTGTGTGTGTGGTAACCATGAAAGCCACTGAAATAGCAAACAAACATAAAACAGCTGCCTGGTTGAAGGAAGGAGGGAGAGGATCCAAACCAGACTGGAGGTAAACGTTGGCGTGTTGACTCTCTGCCTCACACAGACGGAGCACACAGAGAAGCTCTGTTGTCAGGGCTGTTTCAGGCAAATAGGCCAACTCATTCCAGAGGTTACATGATGACCCCTGTCTGTTGTTTTTTTGGCAAAGCTGAAGGTGTAAAAAGGACATGATGGTGATAGCAGGATACAAAAACAGCTGGCGGTGTAGGAAAGTGTTGAAATGATTACCCTGCATAGTAATTTATCAAGTCAGGTAATAGCTCTGCTAAGTTGTGAGCACATTTTAGACTTAAATCCAGCTTTATTTTATGTTTAGTGTGTTTCTGAGTACACAGGGTTAGGTGTTAGGAAGTGATCTTCCCCTGACCTCAGATATCAGGGCAGTTTGACTGCCAGAGTACATTATAACACATTGTTAATAGAAATGTCAGAGCTCCACCATCGTGTTTACCTTTCTATATTGATGTAGAAATACATACATGGCATTGGAATTTAGTTATATAAAAAAAAAACTGATATAATGCCTCTTTTGTATCCACAGAAACATATTTCATGTTCTCCTCGTGCTCCTGCTCCCCGTGTGGGTTCACTCCGGATACTCAGGCTTCCTCCTACAGTCCAAAGACATGCAGGTTAATAGGTGGTTCTAAATTGCAGATACATGTGAACGGTAAATGGTAAATGGTCTGTACTTGTATTGTACCTTTCGACCACTCAAAGCATTTTTACATTACATCCGCATTCACCCATTCATACGGGAGGAATCTAAGTTGGAGGAGACTATTCTTTCACACACTGAAGCTGCTTCAGGACCAAGTTGGGGTTCAGTGTCTTGCACAAGGATACTTTGACATGTGGACTGGAGGAAACAGGGATTGAACCACCGAACTTTGCTCCATCTCTGTGGATGTGAGCATGAATTATTATCTGTCTCGGCCCTGTGACTGACTGGCACCCAGTCCAGGTTGCACCCCGCCTCTCGCCCAGTGTCAGCTGGGATTGGTGCAGCCCTCTAAGGATAAGTGACATACATAATGGACGGAAAAAAAGGATACAGGAATTTATTACGAGAATTTGACTAAACAAGAAAATATATGTTTACAGTGTATTTATAAAGCAAGTTACAGTCCTTTCAACTTTCATAAAACTAAGCCATATTTTTCCACTATTTACGGTCAGCATTTTGTAAGCACTTATCTCTCAATGTATTCACATCCTGCCATTACTGTTTCCACTTAGTGGCGGACTCCGCCATTCGCACCATGGATTCAAATTGCTTTGTGAAATAAATTTACAGGGTTATATCAATCAATCGATCAATCAATCTTTATTTATATAGCGCCTATTCATAACAGCAAGGTAAGAGCAGGTCTAGACCAAACTCTTTAATTAAGGGAGAGACCCAACGATTTAGGGGTTCAAATTTAAGGATTCAAGAATCCCCACATGAGCAAGCAACAGATATTATATTAGGCAACAGTGGCAGGAAAAACTCCCCTTTAACGGGAAGAAACCTCGAACAGAACCATTCCATGCATGCATCTATCTAGTGTTACTGTTTTCATCGTTTCAGTTTTATCAGCTTCATTGTTTAGACTCACAAGATTGTGTTAAACTGCGATTTCACACCTAATGTCAGCATTACCCTTTATTTCAAAGAGACAGTAGTTGTGCACAACAACCTGATTATTTTATTGTCGAATTTGTCTGCTTGGTTACATTTATAATTTGTAGCAAACATTGTATATCATCAAGTTACATTCATAGACACAGAAGATTAACATTTCTCATTGATGACACATAATATAACTTGTAACAATAAGATTAGCAAGAGTTTAATTGCTGTAACAGAGTATATAACAAAGACAATATGAAAAAATATTTCATATAGAAAGCATTTTACTTTGCTGAATGCTTCAGAGCATATAGTAATTTTCTATTAAAATCTGTTACTAAGTAAATCTAATATGACATTTTCATAAAAAGTACTATATACAATATGCAACTTTGTACAAACAGGACACAAACAAACATAATACAGTACAGGAGAAACAACGACAATAATACTTGTTTAGTTGAGTTTAGACGACAATGTATTAAGTAGCTTTTACAGCAATTTCAAAACATTTAATTTTCATAAAACTCCCAGATCAACTGTAGATGTTGTTACTCTGGGAGTTGAGGGATATTTGGTTTATGAATCACAGCTTCACTCCATCTGTGGTTGAAATCCAGTAGTAGCTGAGAGTGGACGACAGGAAGTGCGCGTCAGTACCGCTGACAGGAAACAAAGCGGCCAGCTGTCACTGCAGAGAATAAATAAACAAAAGGTTAAACCGTGCGGTGGGTGGGAGACTTTACTACAAATCATTCCAGTAAAAAAACTTGTCGACACCTACCACGATGTCCATCCTTAAGCACGGCCCACCATGTTCTCCAGGCGCTCTATTCTCCCAGACACGTCGGCTAGTGTGGTCAGTTAAGGAAACACATTTGTAGACAATGAGAATGAGAAATGGCGGTCATATTGCTCCCTTGAACATATACAAGACACACTGTTAAATTACATTCCCATAACAATACCAGCAGGTAGAAATAAGCCGCTTTCACCTCAGTGAAATGTGCTGCAGGGAATGTTTATAATAAAATGTCTTCCATCTGAAACAACAGGAAGGATATGCTTGGCTGTAAGCTGCTGGATGGCGGCCTGTGTCTGCTTCTGGAAAACCAGTCTGGCTTCACATTTACAGGGATCCTCCACCACCTCCACCTTCACCTCTTCGCCGGGAGAAAGAAAATTTCACGTCAGTGTGACAGATCATGCAGAAGGTGAAAAAAAAGCACACAGAGTGCGGCCCGCTCTACTTTTTCCAACCAGGCTGCTGTTCAAGAAGAAATCAAGCTCAAAAACACATTAAAAGATAAATACATTCCAAAACATTCTACAATATCTTCGCTATTTTGCAACAATAAGGCAGTTATAATGAATCAATTCTATAATATTACCCGACAATTGTCCAACAAATGCTGCAGTCAACAGTGAATTACAGAGTCAGGGGTTACGCACCAGTTGGTTGTGATGTTGTGAAGCCCTGCTTAGAAGCCAAACACTAACTGCACATTGCTTTTAAAGCTTTCACACATATACTTTTATGCACATTTGCTGCAGGAATCCATACAGTATGTTCTTACGTTTCAGGGAACATGTTTTCTTGTCCGCATTCAAGATATAACCATTCCGGCACTTGCAGTAATAGGAGGCATTGCTGTTGACACAAATGTGTTCGCAGTCATGTCCCATGGCACAGGGGTCCAGACCTAGAATAAGCCGGGATTAAGGGATGGTGCTGTCAAAATGGCAGCATGGATACAGTTTCATGTGCTAGCATACAGTATACTATAGGCAGGTAGCGTGCGATAGGCAAGTTAGTGCTGTGCAGATTGCAAAAATCCACTAAACCAGTTGATGGTTATCAGTATCTCTTTCTAACGGAGGATATGTGGAGGCAAAATGATCTAGTTTTACTGCAGCAGCTATCTTAGATTCCATTTGTGGCATTTTTTTTTTTTTTTGCTTGGATCAAAAAAGCCATATTCGCAAGCTTTTCTTAAATGTTTGCACTTGACCACATGTTACTTGTGGTGGAAAACTTGGTCCATTCATTCGTCCTTCACCACATCTCAGCCAAGGTCATTTGCGAACTGCTTAGGTTCACTGTGTGTTGGACAACACAGGTAAAATCACAGAACCCTGAAGTACAACAGTGATGACATGAGTTACATGGATAAATTATGTCATTTGAATCTCCGGGGGGAACAAGACAAACATCAGACAGTAACATGGCAAACATTCACAAATTTACAGCAGAACCTCATTTGCCACAATCTTTAAAGGTCTAATACAGCTAAATCTGTACTTCAGATCAGCAAATTCTAACAGATTATTTCAATTTTCACGTTTCACCAGCTACAAATAGTGCTTGATGGAATTCATATGTATGTAGACAACTTTGTTATATGTATGTTGTTTTATGGCACAATAAAACCAAACCACATCTACACACGTGTCCATATTTACATTATTTCAGTCACTGTAGTCTTTCCAGACTGGTTTGTGTTAAAACTGAGGTTCTACTGTACATTTCAAATAAAGCATTAAAAGCAATCACTGTAATGATGCTTTCAGTACAAAACAAATGACTAATGATCACCATATGCATTTTTTGCTTTTGAAAATAAAGAAGCTGAAAGTTTAGGGTTGCACAGCCCCAAGACTTTACACTGGTTTAACTTGGCGACTACAAGCAGGTTCTAGTGCCGACATCTGCAGTCCATGTGGGGGTTGAGAGCATCTGGCCTTGTATTTTTCCTCATGATTTCAGAGTTTATAATTCACCAGTAACACACTGAATGATCCACAATCTGCAACAAAACCCCCTGTAGACTGTAGGTGCCCCTTACCGAGGAACTAGAACCGGGGTTAATGGCGAGAAAAGGGTCTCGCAGGTCTCTTTGTCCTACCGCACAGGGTCTCCCTGAATTTGGAGGTGAGTTTCTCGATGACACCGTAGGTCTCCACATAAAAGACGTGGTCCTCCAGGGGGATGCTGGCCATCTGCTGCAGGGACCGCATGTCAGCACGGTCCACCCCGACAGCGTAGATCTCGATGCCTGAGGCCCGAGCTGCAGCGGACACTTCCTCCACCTGGTCTTGGGGTCTCCCGTCTGTCACAATGATGGCCACCTTGGAGATGTTCCGGGAGCGAGGCCTGGCTCCAGACTGCTCTGTAAAGGCTTCGTTCATTGCGGTCTTGATGGCGAGGCCGGTCATAGTGCCAGCTGCCAACGGCTCGATGCGGGAGATGGCTTTCTTCATATCTGGTTTGTTGGAGTGGTCTTTGAGCAGGAACTCGATCTTGACCGTGCTGGCGTAGTTGACCACAGCCACTCTGGTGGCGTCCGCACCCACGTCCAACGTGTCGACCATGTCAGCCAGGAATATCTTCACCTTCTCAAACTCACCAGGACGCACACTGCGAGAGCTGTCAATGATGAAGACCAGGTCGAGGGGACGGCTCCTGCACTGAGAGTCCAACTCTGGTAATCAACCAAACCAGGATTAAGTGGCAAGTTAAGACCATCTAATCCTAAACATCCAGTTCTTTGTTCAGAGAAACATTCAAACTTGTTGGTTAAACAGTCACAGTCAGAGTCATACAGTTAACAATCATGAACAAGACACAGGACACCTTGGGATGCACAACGCATGTTCCCATGGTAACAACAGGAAACGGTTGTGCATCACTGCAGCGGTAAAATAAAAGGTTGTGTTTCTGGTGAAATGATATTGTATGCCGTAATACATACTGTATCATTTCAGTGTTTCAAGTCCAGTGTTTCAGTCCATCAGAGACTTATAGGACTTATCCTTTTATCTCATTTCCCTGAATGAAAAGGATGCTTGTTGCCCACACATAAAAAGAGACATCACACCTAAAGATGGAGACAGTGTTAGGAGACCTGCCTGTCAGATCACATACACATATTCTGAATCACATTTCTCCAGTTTAGTGTCAGATCCTTTTTCAAAGAAAAAAATACAGACTCTGGTTTTATTCAAACAAACTTAAAATGTTCAATGCAGAGAGGCCTTTTTGACTTTTTAGTTTTAAATCAAAAAAGGCCGAATAACGAAGTGAAACCAAATGGCAATTCAGCCTGTTAGAGGGGCACTTATTTTATCCCCTACTACTAACATATATCACCATCAAAAATTCTGTGATAATCACTTTGAAATAAAATTACATCTGCTTTAAAGGAATGGTTGGCAAGAAAAATAAAAGATCAACACCACTCTTATGTCTGTAGAGTAAATGAGGCTGCAGCCAACAGATGGTTAGCTTACCTCAGCAGAAAGATTGGACACCTAGCCTGAATCTCTACAAATGTAAAAGAAAAGAATCTGTCTGCCAGCAGAGCTAAAGCTCACTAATTAAACTGTTATATCTGCTCAAAATCTGAAGTATAAAAACACCATGTTGTAGCAACCTTATGGTGTGAACATGACAGGAAGTTGATCCAACTGGACTAATCAAAACTGTTACATTCTTCATGACACATTTTTTTAATGTGATGACAAGAAGGCAACCTTTCAGTGTCAAGTGTTCATGAGGGAGCTTTAGAGCTGCTGCAAGAGGGATTTTGGATCTTTGAACAGAGCCAGGCTAGCTGTTTCCAGTCTTTATGCTAAGCTAAGCTAACGGTAGGCTGGTAGTAGCTTCATATTTAACAGACAGATATGAGAGTGGTATGGATCTTCTCATCTCACTCTCAGCAAGATTTTGCAAAATGCTGATTTATTCCTTTAAATAAAATGGCATCTGCTTAAAGTGGCATTCACGCATTTCTATTCGATCTCAAAGCGAAACAAACAGATCTGACCTGGAAAGCATTGGGGGGGGGGGAGCAAACCTGACTGGTAATATTCTACCTGTCTCCACAGGACTGACGGTGGTGATGAAGCCGCTTTGGGTACTGACCGATAGCGTCACAGGAGCGGCTGTCTCCACTGGCGCCACAGTTGTCACCACCACTGGCATGATGGTTGTCACCGGTGCTGCTGTGGTTGCTGGCAGAGTTGGCAGCACTGTCAGCTCTGGTAGAGTTGGAGGGACGGTTGGGAGGTACACCAGAGGTGTCGTTGGTACTGTAGGGTCTAACTTTGTTGGACAGGGACCTTTCAATTTGTAGGGGAACGGGCCTTTGAGCCTTTGATGGGGATGGTGAGCTACTGGTGGAGATAGACCTTTGTATATGTGGTGCATTTGTGGTGCCACTGGCCCTTTGAATCTGTGGTGATAGGGCGGCATTGGGACTGAGGGTCTGTGGTACGTCACCGGAGGAGACAGAGGAATAGGTCGATACACTACCGGTGGAGGGATCCTTGGTGGCTGGTAGTGGTAGTGATACCCTCCTCTATACGTGTAATCACTTCTGTGAACTACAGGGCCCCCGGAAAGGAAAAGTGATAGAGAACATTAGTAGGTTGAAAGCAGATCAACAGGAAAGCTGTGTAAGTTGACATTGTGAAGTAAGTTGAAGGGAAATATACAACAACTTTAGCTTGTCTTGTGAGCACAGACACATAATTAGTTGAAGCATGAGTGTACGTTCAGCCACCTGGGTCGTTTGCAACAAGCTCGGATTATCCGCTGTAAAGCCTGTGAAACACCCGGTCAAGGATTTCAGATTTCAGATTTCATGCATGTTGTGTTTGGGGAAAAGTGTAAAATCCTGTTGTTATACAACTGGTTCGATTAAGTTTTGGGAGGATTAAATATCTAGTTTTACTAGCCCTTTCATATTTTCTGTTCAATTTACAAACATGACTATTGTAAAATGTCACCTGCAAGAATAAATGACTTCTATCATGAAACAATTTGCATTATTTTTATGTAAACCGATCATAACTGGTGACAAAGAGACTCAAAAAGTTTAACGTGGCTGCAAAGCAACTGTGGAATGTAAAATTAGTACATTTACTCAAATACTAGACTTAAGTACAGTGTTGAAGTAGTTGTACTTCTATTTTATGGTACTTTATACTTCTTCTTCACTAACACTAAACTTTTAACTCCACTTTTATCATTTTACGTATAGAATCAATAATAAGCTCACACCAAATGATGCATTGCTTTGGATTTAATAAATAAACAAGTTAAAATGAGCTCCACCTTGACCGAACCACTACATTAAAATGCAAATAATCTGACACACTGTGTGGTAGCACAACCCAGATGGGGGCTATTTTTCTGCATAAATAATGTTAATTTGGCTCATAATGGTTATTCATAAGTCTTAAGTAAAAGGTACAGAATATTATCTAAGCAAAAGTACTTGTAGTGAGAGAAAGTAGTGAGGTGGATACGGCTTCATTTTAAACAATACATTATATTAATATATAATATAATAACACGTTTTTCAGTGTAAAATCGTAATTTGAAAAGTAACCACTGATGTCAAATAAAATCAGTGGAATTAAAAAAGTTGGCTAGAAATAGTACTTCTCATTAAAATGTAGTGATGTATTTACAGTACTTGAGTAAACACTGGTGTTTTTACATTGCTGCACTGCTACTTTCACTTAAGCAAAATAGAAAACTGTCCCTCAGAAAAACTAACGCAGTGTTTTGGACTGAAGTTGCAACCATCACTTACTTGCCGGGTTGAGGGTCCTGAGCGGTGGTCGGCCGTTGTTCCTGGTCTGTGCGTAGCTCTGTGCGGCTGTGAGCTGCGGGTCTCCCGCGCTCAGTGGGTACGTGGCCAGGACGTCAGACAGCAGCAGAGAAGCGCAGCACAGCAGCCTCCAGACTCCAGCCCTCATCGTGCCTGCATGCTCAGTGCCCCGGTGGTCCATCCTGCGCCTGATCTCCTGCTCAGCTCGGCGGGGGTCTGGCCGCCTCCTGATATGAGGGGCTCTCGGCCCGACGCGTCAGACCGTCTGTCCAATCCAAAGGTGGGACGTGATCCGCAGGCCACGGTGCAAGAGGACTGTCACGCGTTTATCGATGGGGTCCCCCAAACGCATCACTTTCCTCTGCCAGACATTTTGACTGGACACAAAAATGTCGCATCACGAAGGTGTTTATGGGGCTTTTTCCACACTGCGGGGGACAGTAGCTACTGGAGAAAAATGTCGAGTCCAAAAATACTGAAATAGCTTATAAGATCGACAGGTGTAGGTTTTTAATCATAAACTTCCCCGAGTAGGGGAATATATATATATTATATTCTACTTATATAGCCACCTGTTGTTCTTGTTCTTTGCTGCTGCAAATCAGCAAATTTCCCCAATGTGGGACGAATAAAGGTTTATCTTATCTTATGTACCTGGTTGGTTAATCATCTGTCTGTTATTCAGTCATAAAAGATAAAAGTTGGGAATGCAGGCCACGTCCCACCTTTGGAATCATCATAGTGAAGACCAGATGCTGTACAATGATGTAATGAGTGCTTTTTGCATCTGAAGAGACTCAGTATTTCACATTTCACCATTAGACGAGGGAATGTTAATAACTTGGCTTGATGAACCTGATCCAACTTGTTAAAAAGCCTGGGTATAAAAGCACAACCCCTTCTATCCATCAGCTCCTTAAGTTTTCACCCTCATTTCTGAATGACAGCAGAAGACCGGAGTGTCAAAACTCACCTAAAGAATCATTCAGCATCTAAAAACAGCTACTTTTCAGCCAACATGGATAAAAAAAGCTCCAAATGTGGCTGTTGAGGTGAGTTTCTGTCAGCAACACATAGTGACCGTCCTTTCCAAAGAGTCAACAAAAGAGTCCAGATGACATAAATGTTCTGAAACGTTTATTGAAGTCAAATGTATTTCCACTAGAATAAAATCATATTACCAGTAAAGTAATGGGGGGGGGGGCTGTTGATAAGCATGCAACTACTAATGTTCACAAGACTAACCGTTTGCTCCAGATGTCGGGTGAGAAAGAAGCAGAGAAAATGATCCATTGTCAGTGCCCTCTGCTTTTTCTCTCCGTCCGTCTCTCAGTCTCAGATGGAAAACTATTCACTAGCTTTGCTAACACGTCAGGGTGTGGTGGTGAACTGAACCACGGCAAAGCTAAATAAATAACAGACAAAAAAGTGCTACAGACTCCATTCAAGACTGAGATGGAATAGTCTAGATCATTAAGGGAGGGAAAGTAACACAATTCAACAATAAGAGCTATAATAAGTGGATTGTCATAATAGTCTTTTAACACTTCATATATCAATCTATATATAGGATGGTGCTGGATTGACGATAGCATTTCAAGCAATGTAATTTTCACATGTATCCCTTTTACTAAGACAAAAAAAAGGCCAGAAGGGGGAGGGGAGGGCGGGGCGGGTGTCGGCTGGTAGCTTCTGTTCCTTTTCAAACATCACATCCATTAGATCATTCATTCATCTCACACAGATTTCATTCTATCCCACCTCTCTTTTCTCACTCGTCTATAGACGTACTGTGGGTACAGTGGGTCGGGTAGAACTAAACATAGTCAGTGGCCTTACACATACACAGTAGGTCAGAGGAGGGTGGGGATGTGAGGGCATAATGGTGATCAGAAAGGGTTAGTGAGGGAAGGTAGGAATGCATATGGTAGTGTGTGCGTGTGCATGTGTGTGGTGTGTGGTGTGTGTGTGTGTGTGTGTGTGTGTGTGTGTGTGTGTGTGTGTGTGTGTGTGTGTCTTTTGGCAGCGGGGCTTGTGCTTAAGCAGGCATGTAAGGGGGAGGTGGTTCCTTCTCTGGCATCTTCATTGCCATCTCATAAGTGGGCAGGATGTACTAGAGAAGAGAGGGGAAAAAACAGTTTAGAGTCACTGTGCAGAAAAAACACTGACCAGAAGCTGTGATGCTTCTGTCACAGATCAGAGGTACGACTAACGTTAGCTGTAGCGCTAATATGTACTCACACATTAGTCATTCAATTGTTTGAGCTCTGGGAAATTATGATGGGGATTTTCTACTGTTTTTTTTCTGGGATTTTTTTCTGGCATTAAATAGACCAAACTGATATATTTAAATTGTGTGTTTTGGCTCAACCAGGCCACAAAACTCAAAGATATTCAGTTAATTGTCATAAGAGACAAAGAATACCAGAAAATCCAAAAGGAAAATGAAACAATAAATGATTAATCCAAACAGTTTCTGTAGATTAAAAAAATACTACAAATATACTAGTTTAAGATGGTTTTCTGAGTCTTGTATGATAGTAAACTGAATACATTTTGGTTTTGGGTTCTTCAATTAGTCATTTAAATGTGCCAACTTAAGCTGTGGGAAATTGTGATGTTATATACCAAACAAGTACTCAATTTATTGACAAAGAATTTGCGGATGTACTCCAAAAGAGGGAAGTCCCTCTTTTGGCTTTTCAGACAAAATGAGAATCAATGTTAATGTGAGGACAGCACGCCCTCTGCTGGCTTAACCAAAGAATTTCATATTGCTTCATCTGACAGTGTCGGGGGGTTTTGGTGACAGTAGATACAACTCCTAACAGTCATGATAATGGCAGCTTGCATACCTGGGGAGGGGTCTCGAAGGCAGGGTACACTGCAATCTCTGGCATGTTCCTGTTGTTGATGTACTTGTAGCAGTTCCACACACAGTTGATCAAGTAAGCCTGGAGAGCAAAGATAAGGTTGTATTGAGAATTTTGTGGTTTAATCAGGCTGTGTAACTGAACAGTCAGTAAACACTTTCAATACATAAGCTCATTGTTTTTTCCCCCCTCTTAAATACACCAAAAGAAATTCTAATGGGACCAATGGCGCATCGGTGGTAAACAGAGCTATGCTTTCCTCTGATTTCCTTGCTCGTCTTAAACTCACTTCTTTACTGAATCCATAACAGGAAATATCAATTTTTTTCATCCAACCATATTGGATTTCTTTTTTATTTTAGTTTGCATTACTAGGACATAAATTAAATTAACCAACACACTGAATAAGCACAGTTTATCTGTGCATAACCTATAATTTCACCTTGAGGATGATGAGGAAGGCAAAGAAGACCAGCACAAAGAGCAGGAGACAGCTGGAGTCCAGGGAGAGGAGGTTATCCTTGTATGGGAAATCCGGCTGAGGAAGAAAAGAACAGACAATGGCAGATAATCAATAAAACCTTTTTAAACTTATTCAGCTCACATCGCCATCAATGCTACCATGCCAACGATAAGAAAACAATGAATGATCTCCATTTCGACCAGAGGCCATCAGCCGCAAAATTATTGGACCAACAGCTAAATTGTGCAGTAAAATAAACACGAGTCTTAGTGTGATTAATTCATGACTCCAGACTGTGGCCTGGTGAGACTGGTGAGACTGGTGAGACTGACCAGCTGGTCCAGGTAGTCCTTGATCCTGGGGAGGTAGGTGAGAGAACTGATGGCCACCAGGCAGCTCAGAGCAAAGTCAAACAGCTGATAGCAGAAAAACGGGATGAGCCAGCCGTCGCGGTGCTGAGAAAGATAGTGACAGGTGGAGACAAAGTCATCAACAGACACACGTGTAAGATTAACGTTCTTATATATCTGTGTGCGGTGGGTGGGTTCTATCTGTTGGCTCTCGCTGTACAGACTCTACAGATGAAGATGCATTTGCAGCCTGAGCAGCAACCAGAAACACTGTAGTTTTCATTCTTTTAAAGTGCTCCAAGTTTAAAAACCTAACCTTGGTTTTCATGGTTTAAATGTCTAATGTGAGTTTTCGTGGATTGAAAACTTTTTCTCAACTGCTCAGGCTGTGACTACATCATCAGATCTGGTTTGGGGTAGCTGAGAAGAGTCTACCTACAGAGACGGGGAGTGCTGACATTGTAACTTTGTACATTACCATCAGCATTCTAGCTTTTTTTTCTACAAAAAACACAGTAGGTATATGCTATATCTATGTAGCAAAGGACTGATTATCTTTAGTATATCATAACCATGGTTCAAACATTTAGGGTATTTCATAGGGACACTACAGCAACAGCAGCTCTGCACTGCCACACTGAATTGGAACAGGGGTCTCTACTGCAGCTGTTCGGGAGCATGTACTTGTACAACTAAAGCATGACTCTTGCACAGACTGCCTGCACGAACAATGGACCCCGCATGCAGATGTGAGTCATACTTTAATTGTGCAGTCATCCCAACTAGCAGCTTAAAGCAGCACCATGTCAAAAGGCTATCAAACCTGTCTGTCTTGATGCCATCAGGCAGGCCTGGGAGGTAAAGACGACAAGCGGTAAGAAGATAGCATTGTGTGCTACACCCCCACTTGCATTGGGATACTTTTAAACATCAAGCTAAAACGTACTGGGGAGGGTGCTCTTGTATTTCCTGTTATGTCTTACTTACCTCTGAAATCTGGATTTATTATTAGACAACTTGAAAGCGATGCTTTTTTTATAAATGCAAATTCAGAGATTACATATTTGCATAAGAAACCATGACAGCACTTTAAATAAAGTGCATGCTGTCAAAAGAGAATTTAAAAAACGGCATCACGTCCGCTATGCAGACTTACAGTAATGGCTCCATACACCATCATGGCACTGATAGTGAGCATCAGCAGAGAGATGGCAAATCCAACACAGGCGTTCTCTGTGTGAGGAGAAGTGAGAATAAGGTTTATTACATTTCAGCTCAGCTGTAGCCTTAATTGATAATGTATGTATGAGTGAGTGTGGGTGAATGTATATTTGCTTGCTCTCTTTGAAGCAGCTGTGATTTGCATACAGTGTAAGTGAACTGTCTCCAGGGCTTCTCTCTTTCCAGCTAACGCCGTCTTAAAAGGCCAACTCTGGGGAGCGTTAAGCCTCTCCCTCTCAGCTGTGTAGTGTCGGTAAAGACACAATGAAACTCAGTCTGGGGTAATTGAAAGGGTCTGCCTTTCATATCCTCTTTTCTTCCCATCATTCTCACTTCCTCAAACTGTTCTGCCTGTTGCACTGGAGAGACAGAGCTGCTGCAGCAATGCAGTATGAAACTGTCAGAGGACTGTCTGGAGCTCACCCACAGGTTACTGGAAACAAAATACTTATAGGCTTAGTTTCTGGTATTCAGCGAGTAAGGAATACAAAAACGGGCCTATATGTTGGAATTGATGAAAATACCACTTTTATTGTGTGTTAAACATAAAGTTATGTCCTTGTGGGTCTTGTTCGGGTCTAAACAATGTTAGTGTGTGGTTTTGCTTGTATTCAGTTATAGGTTTATGACTGGACAGGGTCACGTGTCAAAGAAATGCTATTTTATATCAAATGTCCAAAAAAGTGAGCAGTGCTAAAAATCTTCATATGATCTCTACTTTTTCTTCTCAATTAATCTGCCAATCATTTTCTTGAATAAGCGATGTTTTTACTTTTAATTTTTACTATCACAACTTTCTAAAGCTAAATGTAACATCTTCAAATTGTGCGTTTGGTCCAAATCAACAATCTAAAACTCAAAGCCACTCTGTTTACTTTCACAGAGGATAGGATAAAAAGAAAATTTGAGACTTGGAGAAGCTGCAACCAGAGAATAATTGGCGTTTTGTAGTTAATTATAAGTAACTGCAAGACAAATACTCTGCTTAATCCAAACTAAAAGCCAAAAGGTCATTTTCAATTGTTCCATCAGTTAAATCATTTCTAAACGTGGCCTGAAATCTATAGTAATAAATAAAACTAACAGTCTGATAAAGCTGCACCAATATGCTAACGTTGCCTCTGCGGGCTGTGGACACCCTCCACTTCCCTGTGTGCTGGCATGAGCCTGCTGTGGGAAGGTCAACCCACCACAGTTGTTTCCCCTCCTCTCCCGCTGAGTCACTGTTTTAGAAAAATTAAGAGGCCTTCACCAAGCCAACCAGCAAAACAACCGCCACCTCAAGAGAAAAAGGCACCCTGATCGTCCTGCCAGCCCTTCCCCAGCCCACATAAACACGGACGCCTAAATCCTTCAGGAAGAAGCAACAGTGGACACCACACCAATAACAACATTTCCAAATGATGTGTACACAAAACAGCAGTGCTCGGCTGTTCTCATGAGCTGTTTTGTTTAACAGTCAGTGGGGAGTTCTGTGCTCCCTGTGGAAGATGAATCACATGACACCCTCAGCACAGCAGCAGCTGATGGCTGAGAGAAAAAAGCAGCTATACACCACCAAATCCAATACAGAGAGCATTTATTCAATGATGGGTTATTAAGGAACCCACTGCAACAGACGTGTAAATGCTTGATAAACTTTCAGTATTTCTCATGTAGATTTCGCTGCTTACCAGACATCCTGTCGGAAGCAAAGTAATGGTCAATGACCTCATACTGCAAGTCAATTGTGGGCACGTTCTCTGGGTGGGTCACAGCTACGGTCAGCAGGATGCCCATCAACAGGTTGACTACCTGTGGAGAGGAAGGAAGAAGAAGAAAGATGCTTGTTTTTTCAGAGGACTCTATCCTTTACGTGACTGACAAAATAATACCACACAAGGTTTGGAAAATATTTTGGACTGAATTCCTCTTGTATAGCCAGCCATTTGTTGAATTCAACGTGCAAAGACGTGAAGAAGACAGACAAAAACAATTTTGCTCAATTATAATTGAACTATTTATCTTGTTTTTGTCAAGGTTACTTTATCATGTGGGAACACAGTCATGATGATGAGCCGTTCACGGACACACGAGCATTCAAGCATTAAGAGACGGCACATTCACAAGAGGTTATTGCAAAATAAACTCCACAAGACAAACAAGCAATTGCAAACACCCTGGAAAAACAAATTACATATGCTGGCATGAATTGGAACAGATAGTTATCAGGAAGGAAAATGTAACTTATTATATGCTATGAAAAATGGTTAGCAATGTTATAAAACAGATGTTATTTGGAGTTAATGTAACAGGCTAAAAATCGGTGGGACTATTCATAGAGAAAGTGGCTTTTGAGAGATGATACTAAAAACTTATCAATGAGACCAAGAACGCTCTAACCAAACAAAGCATTACCATCATATTTGATTCCAACTTCTATGTCTATATGTCCAATACTCAACCACATCAAAAGCTTGCAAAACTAAAACTTCTGCAAAGAATCTATGGAACAACTGAGTAACATCATTTTGCCTGCTTGAGCACAGAGAAAAAGAGCTCCAGTTCATGACCACTGACTATTATAATGGCTGACACCATACACCAAATCACCAGCCTGTCTGTCAAATTTGAATAGCCACTGTAAACACGTTTAAAGGTGTTATCTCATTGTGAAAAACCGTTTTCCTGGAAATAGAGGAACATGGCTCACGTGTTTTATACGTGTCAGATATTGTCCAGCTGTTGAAAACTCGGAGGAGGATTTCGAAATGCAACCAAAAGCAGGAACATCTGTTATGTGATTAGGTAAAACGGGAGGGGATTAATTCAGCTGTGAGCTGAAAGGAATTTCGTTAAAGCAGAAACGAGATGAGCAGAGGTCAACGACGGCTAACGATAGCAAACAGACATGCACCGGAGTGTGTCAGTGAAATACAGTTCCTTTTTAAAAAAAAAAAAAACAGCGACTACAGTATAAATCACACTGAAAAAACGGTGTCCCTTACTAACAAACGGTGTTAATGCGGATTCCATCATGGTCAGGCTTGTTATTATGTGCTTGTTATGTCAGCTAGCGTGGGCTACCGTGCTACATAACGTTAATCAAAATGTCACATATTTTAAACCCTCAGGTCCTATCCTAATGCCAGTGACTCTCTAATGTTACCTGTTGTCTTCAGTACCAGTTTTCTAACCGCATTTCAAGGTTGGACGAGTTGTGTGGACAGAAACACTTTGCTAGTCAGACCTGAAATGATAGCAGGCTGTTGCTAACGATAGCATAACGGTAACTCTGCATGTAACGGCTGTTTTAGTCAAAAGTAACACATAGCTCACATTAAAGTTGTGGACAACACTCATGAAAACAATATTGTAAATATTGAATATCGCTGTCTAGTTGACATTCATTATATAACTTATTACTTAAGCGAACTTACTCAAATCCATAAGCAATGCTAGCTAGCGTGAGCTTGCTAAGTCCCATCAACCATTTTACGTACCATGTACCATGTTCCCAGGATGATGGTCCCCGTCCGGACGTGGCAACATCCACAACACCTGGTGGTGTACAATCTGTCTCGACTAGGCTTGAAATGATGCATGTCCTCCACAAGCGTAGGAAGAAACATCGGTAGAGCTGGTAGTGGAGGAGAAATACCTTCTCAGCATCAACAGTCAGCGAACGGACACGGAGGAACGCCCACCGCTTCCCTGACGACCTGCGCGACTCCGCGGATAAAAACAAACGCGCTGACGGACCGGAAGAGGCGGGACCAAAGGCGCTAACTTTGACTGACAGGGGTTTGAACCAATGGCCATGAAGAAATTACGAGCACAGCCAATAGGCGCAAGGCCGTGTTGGAGCAAGCTAGATGGAAAAAATCCTCAATAAATTGCCCCAAGGTACAATATCTTTAGGTTCACAGCGGGACAATTTGTGGTGATTGCATTAAAAGCCAAAGTGTTTGTTTAATACTATATCACCATTACTTCAAGTTCAAGTTCTTTATGCACAACAATTACTGTGAGGCAGTCACTGGCAATGAAAATCATTAAATCCTTCAACTATGCTCTTATAGATATGCACAAAAAGAACCTAATAAATAACTGAAGATAGTGCAGGAAGTTAAACTACATTATTAACACCTACATGAGCTCATTCCAGTGATGTGTGGCTAAAACCACAGGGGATGTGTTGTTAAACAGCAAAATATCAGCTGATAGATCATTTTAAATGAGCAGCTGCTGAATTTATAACAGCACAGACACAGAGTCTGCAGATTAGTCTGGTGTCATTTCTCAGAAATATTGATCAAAGATAATATATTATTGATGGAGTCTGTGTGGTCACGTGCAGAGATGCTCAGGCTTATGAATCTATAAGGGAACATCATATTGACAATTATTGAATGAAGTCTGGTGATTTTGGCATTGGTGGGATTAATCAATCAATCAAATACTTTATTAATCCCCGAGGGGAAATTCCGGATTAGGAAATTCTAATAACTTCATAAAATTTAGATTAAGTAATATTATTTTATTAAATTAATCTTTTAATCTGCTGGTTTCTCCATCTCTCCGACATTATGATACAAATACAACCTAATCCTTCATATTGTAGTTTTAGAAGGCTGATTTTATAAGGAATAAATCAAATGGTCACTTATCATATTACAAAAATCACTTTTTGGACTAATTCTACATTTTTTTTAATGTCTTTATAGTGAAGAGCTGACTGCAGTGGGTCCATATATCATCGGATAATCCATAATTTCATTCATTCAGATAGATAGATAGATAGATAGATCAGCTGCTCTGATCTCATTTCATTGTCCTACATACATTTAAACAGACTGCATGTAAAATACGTGCACGCACACAAACACACACACACACACACACTCTGAATATATGCTCATACAAACAAAAAAATACATGGATAATTGAAATTAGTATAAAGCTCATTTATTAATTACAAAAATAGTAAATATCATTTCATATCATCACATTTCTAGACAAGATAAGGTGTTGTGTTGTAGCAGCTGATTCTTATTACGTAATCATTGTCATTTACATTTATACAAGCTGTATGTATGTACACATTGGAATGGCTTTCCCCAAGATTCACATAGCACATGGATTATCCAGGATTTTAGAAAAACTGAGGTCATTGGTCCTGCATGCAGCTTTGAAACGCCCTGTTGCACCTGAGAAACACTACTTAATGGGGGAACAGACTTCAACACAACAGCTGTCCAGATGCTGATGAGGATATCAGAGATTTATTCATGCCAAATTGTTCATAACGCTTAATGGATCATAACAGATGGAGTATTAATTAATGTGCAGATGCTCTGGTTCAAAACGAGACCGCACTTTTCTCTGGATGTCAGTTTTTAAGCTACGGCAAAGGCCAAAACGTGGCCTGCAGCAGACTAGGTAAGGTTTGTCTTAGCCTTTAGCCGATAGCCAGAAACGTCTTTTTGCTCTGTGATTTAAAACTGAAGCAGTTGTCCATCTCTGAACCGGCCAATTCAGAGTGAGGAGTCAGGAGTTAGCAACAGTAAAAAAAACAATGTCAGTGCAATAGGTTTTTTAGTAATCCTGAGGTCGTTACGCATGCGGGCATAAATATGCACAAAAATATTGGGCTGATCGGTCCAGTAGTATGTGAGATTTGCTGTGGACACACGCACACATATCAAAGGCAGCATGCTCCACAAGGTGCAAGAACAACTGTTACCACTTATGGCAATATCACCTGAGTAAAGAAATGCTGGTTTTTCAAGGTTTGAACAGTTAAACGACTTCTTCCCGCTTGGGTTTGTGATAATCTTTATCTGGAGCCCTCTGCTGGCCCAGAGAGTATCCTCCATCTTCCTTCTTCTGCCATTTGTAGATAAATATCGCTACTAGTATAGCTGCAAGCATCGCTCCTGTTACTCCTCCTGCAATGACTCCTGTAAACAGAAACATACAGGACTGAGTTAGAATACATATTAACAGTGTATCATCCTGTTAGATTCAGCATACCACACTGAAAGTACCTGCAAAGATTTCTTTGTTCTCCAACAAACTCTTGCTGTTGGCCAGAACAACAAATCCTGATCCGCTGTTTTTTGCAGACCACTGTGTATTATCAAAGGTCAGGCCCCAAGAACCCTAAGGACAAAAGAAGGGACAGCTGAATAACTTCATTTCCTGCCCTGCCATCCATATTTAAATGTGACAAAATAGTGAGACTCATTAAAACAAGCCAAGTGCCCTACGTGGAAAGTATTCTCAGCTCGACCCCCGTTAACGCTTTTCATTTCATCTGGTCAAATGACAAATAAAGAGCATAAACTATATTGTGTGACATGAACAATGGATACAATGTAAAGTGAATAAATTTCTCATTGTGTCTTTGTGTGTAGCACACAGCTTTACCTTGTTCTGGCCAATCGCCTGAGCCAGACCCAGAAGTGTCCAGGTCATATCCTGATCCCTCCAAGTCTTCAGGAGGTGCAGAAAACTAATGTCATGCAGAAGATGTAGTGAGGATGTTTAAAAATGCAGACTACTGCTGAATAGTGGCATAACAATATTGTTTCCTGTCTTATTAGCAGTCGTATGAAAACAGACAAGTGGTGAAGGAAGCCTGTAAAAGAGACTTTCCTGAAGAGCACAATAAAGAAATTAATCATACCTCAGATACAAAGTCCCTCCGAAGTAACGTTGGCAAACACATCATGATGTAAGTGCACACACAGTTATCACCAATAAAGTTTAATGAGTAGAGAATACAGCTTGAATTAGATGGTAGTATAACTCCACCCATTTAGGTAAAAGAACAGTGATCTTAAGTTAGCAACTTGGACTCTGCACTTTCACTGTTTAGTTTTAATTTGTGAGAAATGACTCTGGTTTTGTTCTTCCAATGCTTGCACAGGTTTCCTCCCACAGACATGAAACTTTCCCTTATATATGTGTATATACATATATATATAGTATGGTAGAACAGGGTGATTTGAGCCTGTGGGGAAGCTGAGCGACCCCTTGTTTCTAGGCAACCATAGACAACATTGGTCATGTGACCACACATTGTTGAAGAGTCATCTATTTTACTCACCGTGTGATGGTGAGAGGCCCACGGAGTAAGTAATAAGCACATTTAAGTTCACCATTTTTTTTGCCATTTAAAGTGATATTTTTGTGTTCAAGGAGTCATGATTCTTGTGTCTACAGACAAGTGTTAAAACAATTAACCAATGTTAATGCTTTAGGAGGTTACAATATGAGGCTGTACTGTTAGCATGACAACTGCTCGATGATACAAGTTTGTGAAAATGGCAGGGTCGAGTAATAACAGCAGAATCCAAATGACGCATGTTGAGTCAGAAATCATCCGACACACCCACTTCCTTTTCTCAGAGTCGACAAACACATTAATTCAATGGCTCCATGACATCTTTACACTTCCTGTATACATCACCTTTAGCCAGTTGGCTTAGCTTAGTTTAGCCTAGTTTATCTTAGCTTATTTTAACACAAAGTCTAGATAACAATTTGAAACAGTTGGATAAAAGTACTCGATGAACAGTGGAAATAATTGGCTAAAATTACAGTTGAAAGAGTTTTACTCAAGATTTTGAGTGCAGGACTTTTACCTGTTCTGGAGCATTTTTATATAGTGTTCTTAATACTTTTATTTCAGTCAAGTAGCATAAGTACTTTTTCTACCATTGGAAATATTGTATTATTTTCTGTACTACGTTTATTTGACAGCTATGGTTACTGGTTACTTTGTGGATTTGGATTTTACACACAATTTAACAAATGTGTAAAATACGGTGGATTATCATAAACCATGCAACAATGACACTGACAATATAGAGTTAAATCAGCTCCAATTTGACCAACTACAACATTTAAATGTTGTTTACACCTTAATGCATCAGTAACAATAAAATAATAAAACAATAAACGTGATAATATGGGAATACAGTGGAAACAAGGTCAACGGGAACTTGTACTATTAATACCTATAATAAATCCAACTGGCAACACTTTAATTTAGGCACTAAAGTTAAATTTAAATTTAATAAGTTAAATTTGTAATTCATGACTTTTACTTGTATGAGTATAGTTTATAATATTATGATATTTGTACATAGAATACTTCCATTGCTGCCAACACGGATGCAGAAAAAGATATTTAATGGTGGATAATATCTATAAAATAGCTGATCAAGTTTTCTCTATTTATATTAATAGTTTCTTCTAAAAGCCCCCAAAGCCAGTAGGTGATCTCAGTAAGAGGTGTGATGTCCTCCGCTGAAACATTGAGTTATTGATTAAGGTAACTGTGGATAAAACTATTTAATGTTTCAGATATCAAACTAATCTGGAGCCCCAGAGACGATGTACTGGCAGAAACTAACACACCTTGTCGCGGTGACACAGTCCTTTGTTAACTCCAGGAAGTGGGGAAAGGTGAGACTTACGTAACGTCTATGCTGTTTAAAATGTCAGTCAGACAGACATTAACAGACTTAAAATGACTTACCGACATGCTGCCCGGGTGTATTAATCCCACAATTAAAAGTAAAGAGGCGATTATTGGTCTCCTCATGTCTCAGCAGGGATGTTGTGGGCTCTTCCTCCTCGCGGACCTCCGCAGGTGTTTTCATTGAACCTAGAGCCTGTGCCGGGTTAGGCCCCGCCCACCAACAGCTTTAATAGAGGAAACAGACAGATGTGCTCTTTACACCAACAAACACACATCTGGAAACCACTTTAGATTATCTGAAGGGCCCATTGAATTTTAAGAAATAAGATGAATTTAAAAGTAGTGGACTGAATAGCAGGGGAGTATATGAAAGACTACGCAGTTAAAATGACACCCAGATGCTTTTGGATTTGTTCAGTGTTGATGCATTTGGAGAACATTCACACCAGTGCTGCAAAAATAAAAGAAAGACATAAGAAAAAATGTCCAATTATTCACTTAATCAAAACGAAAACGACACATTGGTAACAAAAGTAACCATACTAAAATATCAGTTTTATATTTTTTCCAGTTATTTATGCATTGTGTTTTCACATGAAAGGTCAAAGTGGAGTCAATTACTAATTTATTCACCTTGACAATCTTCACTACATCAATATGGATTGATTTGCATGTAAACAGCTTAATTTGAAAAATAGTAACTACAGTATAACTCATGTAATAGAGTAGAAAGTATAATATTTACCTTTAGAATTTAGCACAGCAAAGGTAGAGTTTCCAAAGTTCACCCCCTGTACTATTGTATTTATACTACAATCAGCTGATAGGCCCTTGACTAATCGCAGCTGATTATGCAACAACCTATACAAACAAGTATTCTTCTTCACATCATCGGGTATTTTTAAAGTTGCTGAGTCAAAAAAGCCAAATGAAATCTAAATGATTCTATATTTGTCTGACGATAAAACACGAAAACTTCGTCAGGGTGAATCCCTTTAATATGCAGTGTATCTACTGTAGGGCAGTTTGAGTTGTACCACTGGGGGGGGGGATCATTAGGTTTAGCTCACGCTTTTGAACAATTAGTTAAAAACATCATTAAAAAAAAAAACAAACGAAACATGAGAAAAACCACAACGCTGCTCGTCAAATGTTAGAAGAACAGTTTAATCATACATAGTCACAATTCTGCTTCCAAAAATGAGTTTGTTTTCTTCATCTAACATCTGGAAATGTACATAAGGCCACCTGAAAATGTACATGACTTTGACAGTGTGACAAAACTCATATGTTCATATTTATATAATTGACAATATTTTACATTGCTTTTGCTTACAAGGTAGTAGCTGTTCCAAAATACAGCACTCTTCTGTACAAAAATAATTCTTGTCATATCCTGTGAAGTTTCCATGGTAGCAGAGAGGACTAAATGCTGCCTCAGTTTTAGTACAGAGTGTTTTTTTTCTTCTTTTTAAACTGTCACACATCAGAAAGACTATCAACAGTGGATGTTACAGCTCCAGTACAAATAGAGGCTGGCCTTTTCCATAGCGGATTAAAAACAAAAACCATGCCAGATTGTGAAGCCATAAAGTTTTTTTTTTTTTCCTTTAAAATAACACTTGATCAAATAAAACTGTATACATTATATTCAAGGGGAAAGGAGTGATGAATATACACACATCAAAATGCACATTTTTGCCTTTTTCTCCCCAAAAAGTGTAAAAGACATCCCATTTACAGCATAAACGTTTACAAATGTACAACTGTACAGACGAAATAAAAGCATCACTACAAATTTAGAGCAAGGCCTGTCAAACACCACGACTAGACATTTTTTTTTTTCAGTTAAACTAATAATCTTACACTTATCAACTGCACATATACTACATGTATTCTACAATTATTCATATGAAGCAAAGAAGCCATCACTACGAGCATTACAGGTGAATTGTATAGCTTTCGATGGCCCCACCAGCCTCCACCAATGCACTTGCATATCCAACCAAATGAAAAAAGGAGACTTAAAAAAACAAAACAGAACCATTCAAAAAAAAAAAAAAAAAAGGTTCTTTCAGCATCCCTTTCTTTCACATATCCCACTAGTTCTAATTCATTTCACCTCAGATGTACAAAGCTGGGATAAGCGCCACTTCACAACATTTTTTTTTGACTACTCTGACCTTCAGGCGGTGGGGGTCCCATCACTGCTGCAAGCCCCCTACCCAAAAGCAACGATTTACTCATACATAAAGATGCTATACATCGCTAAACTACTTCTACGCAAGAGATGATTATTCAGTACATAAAGATACCGTTTTTCTAGGGCAGTGTTCATCTCAAACTACAAGACATAAGATGTTACACAAAACATGATAAAGAAAAAAATCATTCCAAGGATTAAAACCCGTCACAGCATGCCAACACATAGCCCACTCCCACCCCGCTATCCCCACAAAAAGCCACCCCCCCCCAACTACGGTCATTTCATGTTAAGATTATACCAGGTTACACGCCAGCTGTACAACCAAACCTCATGCTCTGCTTCTTTAAGTTAATGGTAGCTTTTGTCTTGCATAAACCCAGAGTGATCACCTGGACGAGGGAAAGACGGCTCAAACGGGGCCAAGTGGATGCAGCAGCTCGGGTTGGTCAGTCTGTAATGTTCAGTACCGAAACGTCAGGCAGACTACAAGCTGCTGGGGAGTAAACGTGCCTCTCCACTTAGTCTGGAAAAGGAGGCAAGAAAAAGCCACCACTGGAAAACACTACCCTAGACTAAAAGCGCCAATCCCCAAAGCCAAGCTCGCAAACCGCTCTCAAAGACCTCTGGGTGGCTGTGGCACGTGTCACATAGTACTCACCTGTGGACGGAGGGGTGTGTGTCCATCCATACTATGTAGTGCTGTTTGAAAACTAATCCATCAGCTGCTTTGGCATTGGGAAAAACACCTTTACTGTGCAGGGGGTAATGTACAAATATTGAATTGCCTAGACTTAATTAGAACAGCTGACATAATAAGTCTGGTTACAAAAACAAATGGAATTGTTTTTTTTAAAAGGATCACTCAGTTTAGCCTTATAAAATCACTTGCTGGTGTTATTAATTGTAGGAATTGTAAATTTCAGCAAATGTGTATAAGTTTTTTTTCTACAGAGAATTTACAAGGTAAAAAACTAAATGTACAAGATAATATGAAAACCAGTCAAATACATCAATTACATCATTAACAGTGGGCTTGTGCTTTACCCAGGAAAGATCGGCCTGCTGACTGTGCGTCCCCTGGGGGCCACGCTGGGGACCTGCGCCAGGGGTGGCAGAGTGGCAGGGGTCAGTTGTCACAGCGTTCTTAGGTGAAGTTGACTTGTCTTTTTTTTTTCTTTTTGGTAATTCCCCAAAAATGGGACGACAGAGGGTGTCAAAGGCTAACCCCTATGGCTAAGGAGCGTCTCTCACAGAACAGGGGGCTTGGGGCTCCTACTCCTCCACTTCTTCAGGGAACCCAGGATGACTACATGAGGCCATTCGTGGGGCCGCCGATGGGACCCAGTTCAGATCCGCTCTTCATGTAGTACTTTTCTAGCTTGGCCAGAATGTGCTTCCCGTAGGTGTACTTGCGTAAAGTGGCAATGTGAGGCCGGATCTGAGAAGGGGCAAACGGCAACTGTCAGCACATTCAGAGACCAGCTCAAATGAGCCAATTACAAAAAAAAATACAAGTACTTTTTGAAGCACAAATCCCAAAGGTTCAGTATTTCCAGTTTCTAGATGTTAGTAAATGTAAAATGTTTTGGTTTTGGAAATTTGGTCAAACAAAAGCACAAATTTTAGCAGGAAACTTGAAAAACAAACAAGTTTCCACAATTGGCACAACAGATACTCAGTACATATATATAAAAAAAAAAAAAGGCGCAATGTAACAACTGGAACCTGTTCATATCTACAAATTATTACACTGCTTTGTTGAATACTCGATTGTGATTCTGTCAATTATTACATTCTATGGTCTGTTATTATTGTGCAACAAACTGCTGCTATGGCCTCTGATGGCTATTCCGATAGTGGAAGCAATAAAATCATGTTGAAAATCAATATTTTATGTCAACTTGGTTTCATTAGTACAAAGCTGTGCAATAAGCACAGGTTTAGCAGGTTGAGTCCAAGTCATACATAATTCATGGCACTCTGTAGGCTCTGTATTAGGGTATATCTAAGATTTTTCTGCACTTTTTTTGTCCAAATATGAATTCACTGAAGCTTCGTTAAATCATACTAGTGGTTCATACAAGAACGGGCCTGATCACATTAACGTAGTCGTTCACTCACCTTGTGCATGATGATTTTGCGCTGAGCGGGTTCTGCCATGTCAATCATTCTTTGGACGACGTAGTTGGCATACTGGTCCTTCATCATGGTGTACAGGGCGCTGTGGGGCCCGTCTTTCTGGCAGCACACTTCATCTATCAGCAGAGCTCTCTCCGCACGTGAAGAGTGGATCACACACTTCTCCACAACATTACTGAGGAAGAGTAGGGAGAGGAAAGCTTCTATTACACACATACATAACTGAGCTGAAGGTGTGACAGCACTGGCTGTCATGGTGGATGACTTTTTATGTCTTCAACTGTTTGAATTGTTTTTGTGAAACATAATACAAGGCTTGTTGGACTGATATTTTCAAATTGCAACAGTGGGAGGTGTATTGAAAATGTTCCATTAGCAATATTAAAGTCCCTGACTGACCAGCGTTCTTTCATGACTGTATTGGATTCGAGCTTAATGGATGGAAATTTTTCCCCATCTAGGACGGCTCCAGGAAAAGGGCACTATTTTTTCTCAATTGCGTCTTTGCAGATCGAGGTAAGCGTGACTGTAAGTGGCCTGTGGATCTGTGTGATCCAAGGCCACTGAATGCTAGTGTTTAATGTGGCATTATTTAAATTATTTTTCAGGTCCTTTTACATTATTTTTAGCAGATCATTCAGACTCCAAGTTGGCAAGGAGCTGTTTAAAAAAAAAAAAAAAAAAAAGAAATGGAGAGAACATTCTGATATTTATTTTATCCCAACCCTTCATGGATTACTAGTTGGCACATTGGTTATCTGTAGCTGGTTGTTACACTGTGCTCATGGTCAACTTACTAAATAAACCTGGCCTGGTAACTGATGTGACAGTGGAAAGTTTAATACTTCAGGTATCCGTCAGTGAAGTATTCATATCTGCCACTACACCTGAATAAGCTTACCTTGCAAATTTGTGTTGGCTGAGGACAAGAACCTTCCCGCGAACCTCTGCAACAATCTTGCTCTTGTCCTCTGGTCTGCCGTGCTCCAGAACGTGCTGAATGACGTAGTTACCATACTGATCCTGCAGGAGGCAGTGGAGGTGTGAGCTCAAGGCAAACAGCCATTTCACCAACAGATTAATCACAACAGACTCCGTGCAACACCCCTGACTCTGATTGATACTCATGCACTACTTTTCACCATTGGTCTTAATTGGTGTGAGATAATCATGCATCTCTACAATGACAGGTAGACGAATGAGTGACACCCCCATTTGTAGTCTTACAAATACCCTTTCGTCATCACTGCGGAAGGTCAGACAAAACAGATTCTGCTGGTGTGGAGTGTTGTTGCCCAGCAGGAGTGTAACGGTGCACAAAAAAAAAAAAAAAAAAAAAAACCTATTGAGTACATACTTCAGTTTTAAATACAAAATTACCTTTTGCCAGTGCTTTACTGAACTATGGTGTTTTCTCTCTTAAATGAAGTCTGTCAATACTTCAGATACCAGCTGCTCCTCATAAAGTAAAATTTACTTGAAAATATTCTCTCAAATAAAAAATAAAATATCCATTCCATGGCAGCATTTAGAAAATTAACTGTTCTCTGCTTGTATACACATTGGCAGCTTTCAGCTTCACAGTAGGGCTGCGCAACTGTCTTAACTCCAAGACTAGAATGAATCTCTCTACAAGTTAAGTTCTGCATGTGCAGTGGTTAGAAAAGACTACGCTCACTCTGTACACATGCGTACCATTTCCGGCATGAATACGTGTACCGTTACACCCCTACTGACTGGACTACACAACCAATAGCATCTTTGCCCCTTCAGAAATGGGTGATAGACAGTTATGGGTAAAATTTTAGTGTGACAAGATGGAGACAAGGACTCACCTGACCAAGCAACAAATAACACCACTCTGACTTGATCTTGTTAAAGTAGTAATTTGTTGGGTAGGTAATATAATCTCCACCTTTAATTTCAAAGTATTTGCCTTCACAACCATTTCCTGCCAATCTGTTTTAACAAGAACCTGCATTATTTTGCTCTTTGACTCGTCTTAAAGCCAAGCACTCAAGGTGAAGTTACGTGATTTAACCACTTATTCTGTGCTATGGCTGTTCAGAGTTTCAAACTCTTGAGAAGACTCCCCCAAACAATTATGGTGCTTTCAGGATGAAAACAGAAAAACAGACTGATCAGGAGATGCTGAAGGCAGAAGACAGGGATCATCAGACAGCAAGGAAGCCTGTGCCTTGTGAATCCTCTGTGGCATAAAGCAAGAGGGGAGAGGGGGGGAGGCGAGAGGAAGGCGGCTCAGTGGGTTAGGAGAAGGCCTGTAGAAGTTGGGAGTTGGAGAACTACCTAAATGTTAAATTAGATTCCTCATAAAAGAAAAGATAAAAAAGGGAAAGAGGAAGGGAGCACGGGGACATCCGCGAGAGAGAGGCAAATTGCTCTGACCTTGAACAGTGCATCGCGGGACACTGTATAATATGTTTTGGGTGTCATCTCCAATGATACGCCTTGATATTTCTAGATGGAATAAGTGAGGGGGCAGGGTGGATGTTTAAATAATCACATACGTCAGATGTAATGACAACTAACAGTACAAATACATTCATCCTTACACTTTACACTTAGCAGACCACAACTACAAAGGAACAATGACAGGCTGAAAATATGAAATGCTCAAACATGGAGGAGACATGCAAATACACAAGACGAGCACACATCTCAGTGATCGGTCACATCTAGCAAACATAATATTGACATCTGCAAACAATGTGGGCTTAGAAATGAGACCGCTCGGAAACAGATGTTCTCACCTGGCCCAGCTGTTCAGAGTGCTGATGCAGCTCTTCCAGGATAGGCAGAGTCTGCTCCTGGGTGCAGTGCTCCAAAATCCTTTGAATAACTCTGCAGCCATAGGGGTGTGTGGAAAGCACAAATACCTGCAGAAGAAAGTAAAAATATGAGTCAGTTTAATACGCATGAATGTGTTTCTTATGTTTTATCATTTTCTATGAAGTCGCATCATGTTTCACTGATCAGTTTTTTTCTTTTTATCATATTACATTCTTGTATTTACATAGCAAATAGGGGATATTTGGTTTCATGAACAGTTCTTTTAAGCATTTTACATTTCCACCAACACAGAATATATAGATTAAACTACAACTCCTCCCACCTGTCCCTGGAAGGCATCAATAATGAACTGTAGGGCCTGGGGCTGGACACACTCAATACACTTCTGCACCACATGGTTGCCATTCTGGTCCTTGACACACTTCAACACGTGGCCATCCAGCTCGCGGACAATGTCGCTCTGAAATGAGGAAATTAGGGAAAAAAGGGGCTAAATTGTACCAGCTTCACTGTGCTGACTTTGGAGATTGTAGTATGTTGGACTGATTAAAAAAAAAACACATCAATAAAACAAGGTTAGTGAAACGTTGAAAAGAAGTGAAATCTCACTTACAATTACCTGCTGGTCTGAGGAAATGGATTCCAGGGCTTTCTGAATGACCCTGCAACCATACATCTGCAAAGCCAGGGGAAGGACGTGCCCACGGATACGTGTTGCCAAAGCCAACTTCTGGTCTGCACTTCCAAACTGCACAAAAAACCCCACAAATTGTATTGTACATGCTACAGAAAAATAGAGCCTCTGTTCTTGTTAGTGTCATTTCAGTAACCACAAAATACTGAGGTTAACTTTATTCAGTCCCAACCTCAAAGAACTTCTGGATGACATAGTTCCCAAATACATCTGTCATCAGTTGGTACGCCGCTTGCAGAATCTCTCCAAACACCATCTGCCGCTCAGCAGGAGTGGCCCTCTCCAGCTTCTGTTGGATAAATCTAGACAGACAAGATTGGCAAGCACAGATGAAAATTAGACTGGTATGCTAATGCAATGTACTCCCTGTTTTAAAGGTTTACGGTTAAAATGCCAGAATAAAGCTACCTGGATCCATGCTGGTCTTGAGAGAATTCCACCATGTGTCCCGGCAGGTCACGGAGCTGGAGGTTTGGGAAACGGTTGTTCCTGAAGTCCTCCAAGAGGCGGCTACGTCCGGACGGCATAACATCAGAGCGACTGTAACGAGGCCGGGATGGAGGGAACAGCTGGCTGCTGGAATTGAAGAGACTGGACGTCCCACCCGCGCTCCGGTATTTGGCCTCAGCCCCAGGCGCTGCAGAAATGTAACGCCCGCTGCCATTTGTCAGGCCACCTAGGCATTACAGAATGACCAGAAACTGTTGTAGCGGTGGCAGCAGTTGACCACAATTGTCATGTGAAACAGTGTACGCCTTGTAACACAAGACAGTTATGAAAAATATTCTGATGAACTATAAAAAGTGAGGTTTTTATCTGTGTGACTGAATCATAAATGACCTTTAACACCGAAGAAGTTGATTTAAGAGGGAATTTTATATCGAGATGTGTTTTTAAAACAACTAGTAAATTATTCACCATTCCCATGAATATTAGGCTTACCTAGGTGAAGGCTGGAAGAGGATCCATGAGATGAGGGCAGAGAAGGTGGAGGAGTGAGAGGGGAGTGACCAGGTGTGAGGCCAATGGGGCTGGGTGAAGAGGAGTAACCCAGGCTGTTGTAAAAGGGCTGGCCAATGGGAGTTAAACTGCTGCCACCCCGTTTGTATAGATCAGAACTTGCCAACAGGGAGTCCCTGCGAGATACGCTGCTACTAGTAGAGCTGGACACTGAGGGAAAAAAAATAAAAATAAAAAAGAACCCGTGTTAGAAAACAGGCTCAAACATAAACAGCCACAAATTACACAAGCGTTAAAGAAACTGAGTCACTGACCAGAAGAGCCAAAGCCTCCGAGAGCAGATCCCAGGCTTACGCCAAGAGAGCCGCCAGTACTGCTGAAGCCCAGGGAGGAGCTTGGTGGTGGCTGTGCAGCAGAAGTGTGTGAGAAAAGGGAGCTGCTCTGAGAAGTGTTAGGGACTGATCCAGAGCCATAGAATGAGCTGGAGGGCAGGCCGCTGCTGGGTGGGGGAGCCTGCTGTTGCTGCGGCTGTGGTTGAGGTTGAGGCATGGAGCGGTACAGCCCGTTGGCTGGAGGACCAGACATGTTATTACCAGAGCCAGATGCGGACACCGCAGCTGCTGGTGGAGGGACAGCAGGAAGTGTGAAAGGTAGAGAACTAAGGTCAGAAGAACAGGGAGGAGTGGATCCATATATTGAACATTATATGAAAACATAGGCTGGTACTTACCAGCTTGTGCTGCTGCAGGGTTGATAAGGAGAGGCGTCTGGACTAGACGAACTGGCCCACCTAGACCTGTTCGTGCACCAGGGCCCATCACCAAGGCCCCAGTCTGGTCATAATAGGCTGCAGGGGCCAACACCTGATAACCTGAAAAGAGAATGAACATTTGAAAAATGTTGGTGTTTTTAGAGTCATACCAATGACTAAATCTAGTGTATTACTACATAACATTCTCAAATGAGCAGTTCAAATGACTACATCAAGCAGATCCAAGTATTTAGCTGTCAGTGTCTTTGGCTAAGTGACTGTATAAAGAAGTTGACCAACCAGGCATTCCTGCGTACGCCAATGCAGGGTTTGCAGCAGCTGCTGCAGCTAGAGATTCCTGCTGACTCTGTTGGCCTTGCCCAGGTGTAAGAGGTCGCTGGTTGTTTCCTGTGCGCATCACCTGGAGGAGAAGGTAAGGATATGTTCATACCCACAAGGTCCTGAAAAGCTTAAGTATTTCTGAACAATCAAAGTTCAGCTTAACTGCTTCATCAGGACTTGGTTTGATCAGATTTGATTGACAGTTGCCTAGCAACAAACAGACAACCCCAAAACTGTGAAATATCGATTCAAATGTTGCTAAAACCATGATAGAAAGACAGTTAAAGAAATCCCCAATCTGAAAAAAAACCAAAAACGATAAAATAACGTTTTTTAATTAAAATTTTGCTGAAAGAGCAAAAACTTGAATGAGGAAACTTGTTTTCTGGGCCTTTGATGCCTCTAATAAGTCATAGAACCAGCTCTTCACATAAATTATAGTATGGTTTATTGGAGTTGCATTCCATAGCACAAAACTCTTACATAGTGAAGACAACATACACTGGAAATGAAAAAGTCTGAAGGCATTCATAAAAACGGAAGGGGTTGTTTGCTTTTATTGCAAACATTTTTTTGAAACTGTGATCATCATAGGTTTGTCTGAGCATGGCAGTTTTCCTCACTGTGAAATGATATGAGCAGTGTTTGATAGACTTACTGTCAGCTGCTCACGTTATGGTTTTTTTCTACGTTTTCTTATGAAACGGTTTAACTCTGGTGCAAGTTGCTTGGCTCATTTAAGACAAGCTTTTCACAATGAAGTATGTTTTATGGAGCCATCTTTATGAAAGACCTCACATATCAGCTTCTTCAGAACACTTCTTACCTGTGGTTGTCCTGGCCCTGGTCCCTGATTGGATGCTTGCTGATTAGCTGAGTGATTGGCAGTTGATGCAGCCTGTTGCTGGAAAAGATTGGCCGGGTACACACCCCAAGGAACGCCATAGTACTGTGGTGGAACCACTGTGGGGCCTAGGGAGACCATTTTGACATTACACATCTGATTAAGACTTTATTTGAACTTGGCACAACAGCATGGTGTTCCAAAATACTGCTGCATCCAAATGAGAGTTTAAACAGACTCCAACACAAGGAACAAAAAGGTGCTATATGATCACCTGCAAGCGTGGCCGCTGCTGCCAGCCCAGCGGCAGTGTAAGGATCGGCTCCAGGGGGGGCAGCATTAATGATGTAAGGGTTTGGCACGAAGGCAGGAGCAAGGCCAGCTGGGTAATATGAGGAAGAGTAATACGAGATAAGATAAAAAGGGAAATTCATATTTCCATATCAAATCTCATACAAATGACCATGTAACTGTAAAAACAGATCTCCAGACACCTTGAGGAAGAAAGTAGATTGTGTTACACAACACACAGTACTAAAACACTGAGAAAGACAAACAGCCCAATTTACCGAGATGCTGCTGCTGGGCTGCAGCCAGGGCATATTGTTGTTGCTGAGCTGCAGTGAGCTGTTGAACAGTCAGGGGATTAGATCTCTGGAACAACTGGAAAAACACAAACAAAAAAGGATCACAATATGTTGACCAAACTTACAGCTAGGTCTCTTGATAGATAGGATTTGTTTTTCCTACAGACCTGCTGCTGAGAGCTGTAGTCAAACAATCCTACTGGAGTGCCCGAGGAGTCCACCTGAATCTGGTTCCCAGCATAGTCAAACTGGAGGGACTCCACACCGGCCTGCTGCTCCATACCTCCCATGTTCTGGGCCTCCTGGTTCTGGAAGTCCTCTGGGGCCTTGTGTTGGTTGGGATTGTGCTGTTGAAGGATGTGGGGGTGGTGCTGTCCCATCATCTCCAAACCTGCCTGACTGGGACCCATCCTCTCCACAGCTTCAGTGGGGGAAGCTTGACGACTTCCAGGGGTCGGACTGGGAAAGCGAATAAATTAAACATCAGTGCGCATTTTATGTTGGTACAAAACCGTCTCACACAGGAAGCCCGGCAAAATAGATGAGATTGTAAGCATTTACATTTATATTCATTCGCTCATTTTGACATTTTCATTATGTGGAGGCTTCACTGCTTTGAATTGCAAAGCTGAAATTTGCCAAAACATTAAAGAGAATGCCAACACCAACTTTTTTGGCAATGAGAAATAGGATGATAATTTATAAAAATGGCTGATAATACTGCTCATTCACTTTGTTGCCGTAAAAGGAAAACCCACTTGAAATCTTTGCAGTCTCTGTCCATGCCATTGAGTAGACCTCTTCCATTGGCTTTAGTGGGATCACCATCGTCTCCCACCTTCATCTCTGGGCTCTTGTCCTCTTCAAATGGGGACACTTTCTCTTGGACATCACCCTTCTCTCTCCCATCTTGGTCAACATCTCCTCCACCCTGCATTTATAAAAAGCATTTGGTGAAACACCCTTGAGAATATGAGCAAGAGAGCCTCTTCTTTGAGCTGGAAGTGAAACAGATGCTTGACTTACATAGCCACCGTTCCTGTAGCGGCCGTCCATCTTGTCCCCAGGAGAGGAACTAAGGACGTACTCCACCATGCTCACCCCCAGGCCTCCACCTTCTGAGCGAGGTGAAAGCACAGAATTGGCATCACCATTCCCATGGAAACTCTGGCCTGGTCGCCGCTGCACCATGATTGGCTGAGACACTGAATGATCTGAATGAAAAGTTCTGATCAAATATCTAAATAGTTGTGTATATAAACTAAAGCCAAGTATAAACCCAGTCAGATTAAGACAACACTGAAAATAGTAATGATAAATGGGTGATGTTTAATGCCATTTGAGAACATATAATTAGACTTGGAATAGAATCCATACAATCAGATCAAACAAATTGTGGATCCTGAAGAAAGAAAAGCTATGTGAAAATATTTTACACAATATAGGAGTCACTCACGAGATGATCCCCAGGCATTGTCCCTCCACTCCTCTCCAAGAAGCATCCCTTTCCTTCCATCTTTGGCCAACTCATCAGAATCCCACAGCTTTTTTGCTGGAAGCAGCTGCAACGAAATTGTACATATTTTCTAAGCATGTGCAAGATCTCTGCATGTCTGGTGCAATGTAATATTTGAAAAATGCCACTATCAATAATTTAAAATTGTATAGTGGTTAGATTATAATTTTGAGGTAGTCAACACTTTCTCACTTAATGTCAGTCAAATCACTCAATAGTACAGACACTCATCTGATGTATAGGTGGTTTATTGTAGTTTCCTCTTCATGAAGAGCACTTTATTGAATCTTTATCTATAATTTTGCAACTACTGCAGTGCAGAGTTATAGCACATTTTTAAAACGTGCAATATTCTGCAGGGGTGAGTGCTCAAATGCATACGATGGCTATATGCGCTGCTTTCGTCTCAATATACAACCCTGTCATGTTTGAATGAGTATGAGTTGGTTTGTGTCCGTCTCCCTCTCCTCCGATGGTCATATAAACTTTAAGCTTAATTTGATCCGATTTTAAAAAAAAAAAGGAGATAGCACAGATGTCTCACAGTCACCTTTCAAGACCAGACAGGCTGAGTGTTTCCTACAGCTTTTCATTTTGATTTATCACTGTACCACAAAGAAGAACATGACGGTTGTAAGGACTGAAAACCACTTACCTCTCCCATGCCCCTCGACTCCAAAGCAAGAGCTTGGAAGTCATAGTTCATTTCATCCACAGCACGGACCTGAGACAAAAGAAAGAAAAACTGGACTGTAAACAGAAAGCTCAATGGACGGCCGCAAAATTGAGACATTAACTAGTCTGTGTTTTTACTGGGTTGTCTCCTGAACATATTTTGGTTACATGAAAAAGCCCCTCAGCCAACAAAAGAGTCTTGTTCAGTACAGAAGCAGCACAATGCAACCAAAAGTTTTTTTGTTAAAACACAAACACAATCAAACTTAAACCTGGATCGGCATCAGTTTCTGCTTTGAATTATATAAATCTTATACTATCAGTTACATTTGTTTACTCTGAGTGCTGGAACTAAACTGGATGTTAAAAGGATACAAATACATGAAAGATTAGAGTCACAGCACTATTACATTACACCAAAGGACAAAACAAAACAGTGGTGCTGCACCCAAGTTCTTTTCACTCTGATCCCTCCCTCGATTGTGTATGCATGTGAAAAATAGGGGTGTGTTAATACAAAAACTTTACTCTGGTGTGACCATTGAGCCTTTGTCATCTCAAATGGAGAGGAAAAAAGAA
Organism: Pempheris klunzingeri; assembly: GCF_042242105.1. NCBI lineage: Eukaryota > Metazoa > Chordata > Actinopteri > Acropomatiformes > Pempheridae > Pempheris > Pempheris klunzingeri. Next base: position 14,036,096 of record NC_092029.1, on the reverse strand, counting down.
ACAATAAAAATAACAGTAATGCACCAATAACCTACACAGTATTTGCCGTTTACCACAATAAAGAGAAAAAGTGTCCCTACAATAGCATTTTTCTTTTAATCAGGCTGAGTGATAAGCCCATGTCCCATCCACTGTATGCAAGCACAGGGGCCTGTGGAACAAAGGTCTCAGACATGCACTGGAAATGTGGAACCAACATACAAACTAAAGAGGGACCTTTGCACAGTTAATAGATTCTGTGTTTTTAAAGCATCGGGGTGGGGGGAGTGGCTTGAACCATGTGTTGTCTACAAATTTAGGGTCCCAGTCTGATAGCCTGTGGTTAGTCTTTGTTTTCTTTCCACTCTTGTCCCTCACTGCCCTCTCTAGTCCATCACTTCCACCTGTCTGACAAAAATGTTACATTTGTGAATGGGTAATGCTAGATTATTCTCTCACATCAAATATGTAATCACGCAAGCACCAAGAACATTAAAATATTGTAAAAGAGCCCACTAACATTACATATTTTATAACTAGATTGCTTTTCTTTCACATGAAAACTTTGGGCCATAACTAAAAATCTTGAGCCCTCCCTTGTTTTTGTATCGTTACCAGACTACCTTCGTCAACAGGATCTTTCTTTTCTTGAAGAAATATTTTAAACAAACTCATCTGAAAATGCAATTAGGAATAGGGAGAGAGAGAGAGAGAGAGCAGACGACCATTTGTTTGACTTCATGAAATTCTGAAGCCGTAGCAGCAATAATCTTTGGGGCGAGGGGGCCGCCACTGCAAAACACACATAATGGAAACAATGATATTGAGACAGAGATTAAGAGGCATGTGTCTCCGAAACTCAATAATTATAAAGTTGGCCCCAAACAAAGAAATTAATATCACGCAATTTGCACAAATCCCAAATAATGATTTCTAAAGAGAGGGAGAAGAACACAGAAAAGCTCTTTTAAAAGCAGAACTTATTAGTTGACGTGGCCGGTATATTCTTCAATTGGTATATACACTGTACATGAGACAAAGCCAATGAAACCAGCCTGGCGAAAGCTCAGTACAACTAAATAAACACTATAAAGACCATTTCAAAAGATTACTGCTTTCTTTTAACTTCTTTAGTGTGCCCAACAACATTACAGCAGGACTAGACCATCAAGTTTTATTTTTTTCTACTTGCTCACTATTTTCAGCTAAGCTCTTCCCCTTTTCCTCCCAGAGGCCAAAGACATGCACGTTGAATGAGATTGGTGTGTTGCTACAGGTACCATTAAAAAGATCAAATCTTACCCTTGAAGTCGAGTTTGAATGACAAAAAACGTATGACTTTTTAGATGCTAATACGCAGCATGATAGTTTATACTACAGGATATTACAAATTTGGCCAGTTATCACAGCAACAGTCACACTCCTGCTGTGTGAATGCAGTGGCCAACGCACTGGTCTCACACGTTTTGGTCTCTGCAAATGAAGAGGCCGTGTTTTTACAAGTAGTGCTTGTGATCTGTCCAGGGTGTTCTCTGCCTCCCCTTTCACATGTGCTGGGATAAGTAAATATGCAGAGGGGATGGATCCAGAACTTGAATGAGTTCACCATTATGAAGGACTTCTCACTTCGCTTAGTTTTGCATGGACGAGTGAGGAGGCTTGAGAAAGACAAGAGCACACAGGAGGTCTTTCTGAATGGACACACTCCTTCACTGGAAATGTATGACTGACTGAATGGTGCAGCTTATCTGATATAAACATGAACCAAGTTCATCTAGCGAAACTCTTAAATAAATGCAACTTAAGTATAGATTTCAATTATTTTAGTTATTACTGCTGCCTTTTCTCAGCAAACAAGAACTTTTTAATTGCCTGTTCGTGCAATTTCTGTTCAGTCATAGTAAAGCAACCACTGAGCATCTGGGAGCAAAAAAAAAAAAACCTACTGCAATGTATAGTTTGGCATTGATTTCTACACCTGTACTCTGATCACAAACTGTATTTAAAAAAAAAAAGAATACAGAAAACTGCTTGCTAATCTATATTTTCTTCTAGAGTTAGCCCCTGTTTTTTACCAAGAAAATCTTGCGTGCTCCCATTTTTCTGAGATGAAAATGTCACTGTATTTACATTGTCTACAAAATCCTTGTATTGATGCACCCCACAGCATTAAGCTCTACCAACAAAAGCCACTGACAGATTAAGTACTCTAACTTCAATAAAACATGTCCAGAGGAAATGGTTATTGACAAAAGGCTGGCACCTGGTGTAAGCCATCACAGACTAAGGGAGCATGTGAAATTCTTGACCTACTGTCGGTGGTGACAAACAGGGTCTTATTGTTTGGGCTGCGCATCCCATTGTGCAGCCAAACACACAATCTGAGACAGAAAGATGCTGCAGAGCAATTACAAGCCCATTGACAAGTCATCCAGTGGAGTTTACATGTTAAGTATGCAAATTCTTGGTTTCAGCCATTTATATTTTCTTCATTTTGTTGCTTTCTGGTGTTGATATAGTTAAACAATATGTCTGATGGGCAATGTTCTGAATTGTAAAAAGGACGGTGTGCTCAGAAAACTGTCCATACAGGAAATTGTGTTTTGTTTTCAAATGGCGTGCAGTGTAGGGGAAACACCTCTGCCGCCCCACATCCCTTCGCAAAGCACAACACATAAACAAAACAATATTCAGTGAAACTTGTAGCCTTCGATGCTACAAAATAAAGTGAATAACATTGCGATGACTGGTCTTTGAATGAAGATGCATTACCTGATCAACATGATTTGCATCTCCAGTAGGCCAGCGATGCTTGCTGGGTGCACAACCTCCAAGCTGCTCTCCGGGCTGCCTCTGAAAGAAGTATCCAACTGTGGCATCATCCTGAGATCGTCCGCTCAGCGGAGGCTGCGGGGTGCCCGGGGTAGGGTTGACAACCCTGTCCATGCCCTGTAAATGTGGACCTACGGGAGCCTGTCCAGCTACCCCAACGGTGGCTAAGGGCCCTCCACCATGAACTCTGACACCTCCAGTTTCAGGAGCACCATTTGCATGCAGCATCCCACCTCTTGTCTCCTGCCAGGCCACGTCATTCATACCTAGGATGCTGCATGGAACGCTCATTCCACGGGAAAGCCTGAACAAAAACACATTATCATTTTGTCAATTAATTTAATTTAGTCCTCATTCAAGTTTAGAGGCACAGACATAGGAGTATTATGTATGACATGAATATGTAATCTTGCTTGAGTTCATGGCCCGTTTGTGCTGTTCTGCACAAGATAATGACAAAACAAAGTATAATTGGTTGTCTACCAGAGCGGCTGCCTGACACAAATAAGTCAGATATATGGTTTAAGCTTCTTTTCATGACTACATGTGGTCAATGTAGGCCTCGTTGTAACTAGACAGTTAGATTACTGCATCCTGATAGGCTTCTAAGCAAGAAAAGCTGTAAGTTACAACATGTGCCCTTCTTGGTTCCAGTGAGAGCCTTCAGACAAACCAACTTCTGAATTAAACTTAAGGAAAAGGAGCCATCCGAAAGAATACTACATGGATGACAAGTATAACTTTATTTGTTTCGCTGGGATGTGACTAATTCCCGAGGTGCTAATTTCTTACCATGGCCGTTCCTCCGGTGGAAGACTGAAACGTTAGTTAATGTTGCTCTGTGCATCCAAATGTAGTTAGATGGCTTCCACAACAAGGGGAGATTAACGTCAAATGTAAAGTCTAATTTGGCGGTTTGCTGATTTACGAATGGGCAGGACAAGAACAAAACAAGGGGCTGACAAGAATGTTGATGGCTCGCAGATCCAAGAATGCTAGATAACGCTGTCGGTAGCCTGGTGTTAGCCGGTGATCAAAGCTAACGCGACGCTACCACTAATGTAACGTTAATAATGATTACAGTGACACACAAGGATATTCACTTAATATTACTGGCAATGTTGGCCACGATGCGAGCTGCCATTGGTTTTAGAAAATAAGCAACTAGCCACAACGGTACGTCTACCATTGCTGATCATTGTGACAAACCGATGTGCAAGCCTTTCAGCAAGCTAACCTAGCTAGCAAGTCCGTTGCTAATAAGCAAGCTAACATAGCAGCTTTTACTGGGCATTTGCGCAAATTACGGTTGTAAAAGTTCAGTGGCTCGCAGTCCGTATCAGTGCTTCCTAACATTGCTCTTGTTTTTATATACGTCAATTAATTTATTGGCACGAGCAGAAATCGAAAATATTTCGGTTTAGCCAATATTAGCATTAGCAACCACGTTAGCTAACCAGCTAAGGCTAACCGCAGCGGGCCTGCTCTGTTTATTATTGGTTGGCGACGCTAACATCAAAGTTAAATTCATGAATATAATGCTGTTTTACACCAAGCCAGTGGGCTGTCGTCTGAGACGGAAATCAAGCAGTTTTCATGGGCTCGTGGTAGCCGCATCGACTGCATGCAACAAGCCAATTAAACCAAAATAGCTAACGTGAGAGCTAGCCGACGCTAATTGCCAAGTTGGTGTTGTGTGGGCTAAAACATCAACCAAACCACTCAGTGGCTAAACAACATGGCCCCCCTTCAAGTTCCAAACAGAGGGGCCTTAACCGCTAAACAAAAGGGGAAATACTCACACCACGGCGACTCGCGTTCAAATCAGACGCTTTTCGCAGCCTTTTGCTTTCGATGTGAACAAATAAAGAAGAGATACTCACGCGTTGTCGTGTCGAGAGAGGGTCTATGCTTGTTGCACGCCGTCAACCCGATTCTATATTGTTTTGTTTCCTTGGAGAGAGCGGTGATTTAGCAAGGCTTGATAGTCAAAGCAAAGAGTTTGTCTACGCTAGTGCCCCCTCCCTGTAAATAGCGTGAACTACGTAGACATGCGTATAACAATGTCAGTGTAGATGTGCCTTCCCAGCGTACCTTTTGTACGCGATGTGAAGGTAACCATAAGCTTAAAGGTGTATTTTATGTGCTTAGTAACCTTCCGTCTGCCTCCTTCAAATTAACTGCATTAACACTGTATTACGCTTAACCTTCCCATAGAGGCGCTCTCTTATTGCTGCTAGAAAACCTACGAAATATGTCTCAGTTTGAATGAATTAGTGTTGGATGGTTCTATTTATTCTGAAGCGAATAAGCAAATTGTTAAAACACTATATGGGATATGTTTTAATGATGGGACGCCCATATGATTGGTAATAAAGGAGAATTATATCTAAAAAAAAAAATCTTAATCTTAAAATGAATACATATGTAATGCAGTTACATTTGGTTGGTTTTGGCGGATTTGGGCTGATCCTGGGTCGGGTGGGTCCTCGTGGTCCGTGACCCTCCTCTGCATAAGGAAAACCCGACGAGATCCAATCACCTCTTCCTCTTCAAACTGTGATCTCACCTCCCTATTTCCGATTGGGTTGCTATATTTAGCAAAACCGCCATGTGCTTTATAAAGAGATCGCGGTGGTTATTGGTAAATTTTCCGGAGTTGGGAGACGGGAGCGACTTACGGGAGACGTCTGCCCAGTTTCATTCAGAGTATATAAGCAGCGGGAGCGAGTACATCTGTGTTTTGGATGCCGCATCTAAGCGAGAGTTAGGGGGGAGAAAATGGCAGGGATGGCGGACATACGCAAGAAACTTGTCGTGGTGGGAGACGGCGCATGTGGGAAAACATGTCTACTGATCCTATTCAGCAAAGACGAGTTTCCAGAGGTGTACGTCCCCACTGTGTTTGAGACGTATGTGGCCGACATAGAGGTGGACAACAAGCAGGTCCAGCTGGCGTTGTGGGACACCGCCGGACAGGAGGACTACGACCGGCTGCGCCCCCTCTCCTATCCGGACACCGATGTCATCCTCATGTGCTTCTCCGTGGACAGCCCGGACTCGCTGGAAAACATCCCCGAAAAGTGGGTACCCGAAGTCAAACACTTTTGTCCCAATGTGCCTATTATATTAGTGGCCAACAAGAAAGATCTGCGCAACGATGAGAACGTGAAGAACGAGCTGGCCCGGCTGAAGCTGGAGCCTGTGAAAACAGAGGACGGCCGCGCCATGGCCACGCGCATTGGCGCATATGACTATTTGGAGTGCTCTGCCAAAACCAAGGAGGGGATCTGGGAGGTTTTCGAAACTGCAACGCGGGCAGCTTTGCAAAAACGAAAAACACCATCGCAAAGTTGTCTCCAGTGCTGTGTTTTGATGTGAGTCTGGTGGACTAGACGTCCGCCTTTCCCCCCACCCCCCCTCGCTGGGAGCTGTGCCTGAACATGTATGGACGGTGGCCATGGTTTGGACACTCCCTTGTAGTCCGACGAGCTTGGCTGAACCAAAACGAATGACTGGAGACAACTTGTTTTGAGCGCATTCGTTATTCATATGACATCGGGGTGTGTGACTGCGTGTGAAATGCCCCGATTACACCATGTTCTCTGAGGGTCACATGATCCCTGTCTGACAGGTGGAAGGGTAAAAAGGACAAAGAGCCACAATGGACGCCTTTTCTTTTTTTTTATCCCTCTATAATGTGCTCATCGCCTCTCTGGAGGCCTGCTTTCGATCCAAGATTTCACTTGCTCACTTTTTGTGTTGTTGAATTGTTTTCACAGGCCTCTGCCTCACTGCCAAGGTTATACTTTGTGATATGCAAAGCAGGAAAAAAGAATTGCACTCGTTATTTCTGTCCACTTTGTATTATAGATTTAGTTTGGGAAAGTGCACTGCACCTGGACACTACAATATTTCATGGAAGGTTTTATAGAAAGTTCCAGTCAGTGCAATGATGTCCTCAGTGTTTGTATAGTTCCTTCTGATGTTTTATGCCATTTTGATTAATGACATAGCCTAAGTTTACTGTTAATGAAGTAATTTGTCTCAAGTTTGTTAGTAGGAACCACATCCCAAAAGTATGTTTTTGACTCTGCAGTATTAAATGCTTGGTTTTGTAGTTGTTTTGCAACAGGCCTGACACCATCACAGGTCCAAGAGGCTACACACTGGCCAGTCTTGAAAAGGGCTAACCTTAGTGTCCAGTGTAGTCTTCAGTGCGTTTTCAGGTACACATTTTTACAATCAAGTGCACAAACGGATACCAGAGGTATCTTTTCAAAAGTTTGCTAAGCATGCTTCTACCCCAAATGTAATGCTTGTTGGTGGCTAAAGTGACCTATTGTCAGGAGGACTTTGATGGGAAAGGTGTTTTTGTTTTGTTTGGATGAACATGGATTTATGAAACATTGCAGGAGAAAGTTACACAGACGCATTGTAGCCTGTTAATGGTACATTTGGCAAAGGAGGGGGAACGTGCTTTTTCCTCACAGCTCACCCGAGCCAAATCATTTGAAGCGCACGGTATCCCAGCATGTTTCTGAATACAGGTGTAGCAATCTCAAAAGCTATTGACATGTTCTGTTTAGCTACACCTTCATTTACAGCTATGTGGGTGATCTCAGAGAGTAGATTGAGCATGTGGGTGCTTAATGCTCAGTGAAATGAGTTTTCTTAGAAAGTGTCATGAAAAGAAGAGTGGGGCTTTGTCAGAGCTCTATGAGCCAGTATCACACTCTCATGTGGGATTAAGCCGCCTGATGGCAATTAAAAATGTCTACAGAAATGTGTCATGTGTTATTGAAGTGTTCTAATAATTACAAAAACTTGAACAAAAGGATTTGAGTAAAACACTAGTCAAAAGTAACATGTTAAGTTGGGATTTTTCTTTCTGAAGATGTAAAAAGTTTGTTCACAGCAGTAAAACTGACTTGTGATTGGTTGAGAAACACAAAAGTACACTTCTTCCATCATGACTGTGAATGCACCTCCGATTTGGAGCTTTGAAGTCAATGTACTTGAGCTTCCCTCCATACTTTAATAAATACAGATCACATTTGATGTGTGTCTATGCAGAAGTGATGTGCTACTGTCCTCTTACACGACGGGGAGAGAGCTTGTTCAAATGACAGCTATGAACATCAATTACAGACACTGTTGCCCTGGTGGATTTACCATGCAAGTTATTCTCTTAGCGAGAACTGGGGACAAAAAAATCTGAATTCTTTGCTTCAAACATGTCATTTTTCTGTGGCTCAAGTAACGATAAATCAGTGTTTAAAGCAGTATCTTTATAACCAGAGTTACAATGGTGTAAAAGTCACATTCTTCCCTGCCTTCTGTTGCTGGGCTTTTTGCTGACTTACAGGCCAGGAATGCATTGTGCTGGACTGGTTCATTTTCTCACACTGGCCCCCCTCATGTGATTTCCAATGTTGTCAGGATATTATTCACTGATCAGTGCACCTTTCATCACTTTTTATTTACTTTCCTTTTTTTAGAAGGGGGGGCTATGGAACCACAGAGACAAAAAATGCTGAAAATGTGCCAAATGCATTTGTTTGTGAGAGTTTATCAGATTATGACAGCATTTTTTGTAAAGACATAATTTCTAGGTTTTGGATGGTAGAATGGGAACAATGGACATTTTTGTGAGGAAAAACAATAAAGAATGTAAGGGAACAAGTGGTACTGTTTAGGGAAAGTCAATAAAAGAACCAGTTTGTGTCATCACCTTGACTTTTCCATTCTTCTGCCTAATTTTCTCACGTTAAAAAGACAAATACTTAATGTGATGTTGCAGAGGTGGCAGAAAGATGTTTTGTGAATTACACCCTCCACTGCATTTGTAATTATATCCTGTTTCTGGCAGGATACATTTACCCATAACTGTAATACAGGCCTCAGTGGTGGAAAGTATCTCAGTTCATTTACTTTAATATTTTGAGCTACTCACTTGCAGCTGTTTATTATTTTACATACTAAGGATATGATATGACTCTTGGATTGTTACAGTGCTAACTAGTCATAGGGGGGCATTAGCCAAATGTTTCAATACTTTTACCTAAGTCAGATTTTTAAAACACTCAGAATAGTGTATTTACTTGAATTTGAGTATTTCTCTTCTCTTGTATTGCTACCTTTTGCTTAAGAAACTGATCTGAATACGTCTTACACCCCTACTAATGAGTCCACTGTAGCCAATAGCTATAATTGGAAAATGAATTCATGTATTTCAAAGCATGAGTCCATTTCAAGACTTCTCTTTTTACTATTGTTAACAACTGTCAGGCCGACTTTATATCTATACTTGTTCTCATTATTTTATGATAAGAGAACATCTGTGTCACAGAATTTATTTGTGTCTCTGCTATATTTAGGATACAAATGACTAATGGGCATGTGACAGGGGTGCATAATAAGCTTTTTAAAATCATGCCACACTGTGACTGTGTTCAGTATGTAGTGTTTTAATGAGCAGCTCTATATTTGTGAGTTTGGGGGAAGCAGAATTAACTCAAACTAAAGTCCCTCACATCAGGAAAATGCCAATTTATGTATGATAACATCATTCTGAGGACCAATGTAAAAGTCATATCATTATACCATGATTGCACTCTTACTTTCATAACCCAAAAGTTATGTTTTCAGACATTTATCTCAAATTATATATAGAGAAGCACACAGAGATGTATGCGGTATAAACTGTCTTTATTGAAGGCCACATATTGTTTTTTTAAATAGTACAAGACACAAAGGAGCACAGTAGGATCAGAACAACTGTGAGTTCACTGTGAAATAATAAACAAAATTAATAATTTGTAAAACAGTAGAGTGATAAACACCATAGGTACAGTTAACACTTGTTCTGTATTTTTTGGAAGAATAGATATTATGTTGTCTTAAATGGTTATGCAACAGATGCAGTCAATATAAACACCGTTAGCCATGGTCACTTACTTCAATTTGGCAACAAATGGCAAAGGAATGTCAACCTCCATCTGTCTGTCACCCACTCTCACAAATGGTTCAACATTTTTGCTTTTTTCCTTTAGTGTCTTAATGAAGTTGTTTTGGAAAGCGTTTACGCGTTTCACCATTAAGTCAATCCAGGACTGGATGTCAGCTTGAAGCTGGTCAACAGACATGTCAGACAAAATATTCTGGAGTTTAGCATGCACAGCTTGTAGATAATCAATAACAATCCTGCGGGCCTCTTCAACCTGCTTGGCAGCATCAGCCAGGACACGAGAGTTGATGGCATCATTGTACACATCAGTCACAAAGGTGGAGACCCTCTCTACATTCTGAGATTTTAGGGTTTGGAGAAACTTCTCGCTTTGTTCAGTGGTAAACTTCATGAATGTAGAGAATTTGTTAATGATATCTTCCAGCTGGATATCCCTCAGCTTCCTCACAGTGACAATCACGTGGTCCTGAATTTTCCTCAAGGCTACAAACAAGTCATCAAGGATTTCTTTTCCACTGACAATGTGGTTAGAACCAGGGAGGGTGAATTCAATGGCCTGGAAATAATCAAGGGCTGCTGTAAACATGGAGGCAAAGTACTCAGGGATCTTTTGAACAGCCTCCTCGGATACATCAGCAACAAAAGTACTAAATTTCTGGTAGACCTCAAGCCCAGAGAGCCTGTGTTCATACCCGGGGATCTGGAACTTGGTTTCTCTCAGGAATTTAACAACAGCATCAAAAACAATTTCTACTTTCTTTTGGTACTCTCTCAGGATCAGAATGGTCTTATCTGTGACAACTGTCATAACATCAGAAGGATTTACCTCTCCAAGGTTGTCAACAGCCCTCTTGAAAATCACCTTACCCTGGTTCCTTGCTCGTTCAAAAGAACCCTCAAGTCTTCTAGCATGTCTGCAGATTTCCTTATATGTCCTAACAGCAGGATCAGACACCATTTCCACGGCTGTCGGCACCTGTTTCTTCACTCCCAGCATCATCTCATACGGCATCTCCATGTTCCAGGTTGTCTGAAGGTTCAGCTTCTCAGAGTTAATCACAGACATCTTCAGACCCAAGATATCAATGTCGGTTGTTGGCTCAGACTGTGGAGAAAAAGTAAACAAGAAATATCACAAGTTACTAAAATGTAAATAAGACCGTTTACATTGAAATCAAAGTCAAATGTAAGTAGTAAGTAAGCAGAAGCTCTCTTACTGGGTAGCGACCGTAGAGTCTTGCTTTTACTTGTGCTGGTCGCTTAGTTTGCATTTGAAGTGCAATATGTCCTGCAGATGGAGTGGACATAGAGACAACAAGGCCTTCCTGTGGATTTCCAGTAATCTCCTGGTAGATTTCCATAGTCATGTCAGGTAGATTGAACTTTGCTGAATTGGCGATGGAGGTTTCCACATTTTCATAGCTTAAGATGATGGTGCTGTCATGGTTTCCCTCCAACACTTGATGTTTTACAGACAGGACAGAGGTCATTTTGAATCCTCCAACTGTGTTCATGTTGGTGTTGCCCTCAATTTGTCCGTTCAGGAGCTCAAATTCAGAGGATGACGAAGCATCAAGTTTGATGATGATGCCGTCCTGGTTGAGGATGCTGGCATCAGTCTTAAGTGTGATCATTGCTGTTTTCATGGAGAACTCATAGGTCAGATCACCCATTACAGGGATCTTGATGTTCTCAATTTTGGGCAGAGTGATTTTTGGAAGAGTCAGCTTGCTGAGAGCAGATGGAACATGCAGAGCAGGCATTGTGATGAGACTGACGTCGGGCAGGGGAATGGTGAATGTGGACACCTCAACATTCATCACTGGAACTTTGTAGGCAGGGACTGTAATGGTTTTGGGCAACTCAATGCTATATTTTTCATATTCTGCCTTTGCTTTGTCATAAGATGTAGCCAGGATAGCAGCAGCCTTATCCTTGCCAATGAGCACTTTCTTGTGCAGAGTTTTGACATTGGTATTAATGACATTTATTACTGGGTCCAAATCAATATCAATGGTGATCATCTCAGGGTTCTTCATGTACTTCAACTTGTAGTTCATGTCAAATGTCTGCTGAGTTGTAATCAGGAGGGAGCTCAGGCCAGTGTCTGACCACAGTGAGAAGTCTTCTACCCTTGGAGTCTTCATACCGACAAATGGCACAGTTACTTCAGGAATGGTGATAAGACCCTTCAGTGTATCCAGATTTGCTTCTCCATTAATCTGGGAAAATATGTTAATTTCTCTGTCACCATTATCAACAGTGAAGTAATGGGAGTATTTGTACTGGTTGACTCTAGCCTGACCTGTCCAGCTAGCTTGCTGCACTTCAGAGTTCAGAGTAAAAGAGATGTCATTCTGGAGATCCATCTTTGCAGGCAGCTGGAATGGAAGGAAAAGCTTGGCGTTTGCCTTGTTCTTGGTGTCAAACATAAGCTCACTGGGTGTGACCAAAGCAATGGCAGAGTTTGAGAGAGTTCCCTCAACCTTTCCAGCTAGCTCTGCATTATGAGAGGCAGTGAAATCAATTTTCATATCTTCAACCTTAGCCTGGAACTTGACATCTGCAACGCTGCCCTTTATGAAAGGTGTTTCTGTCTCAAACTTGGCATCAATAATTGCATGTCGGAAAATGCACAAATCGGCAACCACATTTTGATTTACTTTGAAGTGGCTGCAGCCTGTTTCTCCAGTGAAAGTCACTTTGGCTGTGTGGAGATCCATGACCACCTCCATGTCACTCTTGTGAGTTGCCTCATCTGAGAAGTCTAGAACTGCATATTTTCCTTTGGCCAGATTGTTAATGGTTAGACGGGCAGTGCCAGCTTCAAGCAGGAAAACAGTCTTTTGAGTCATCGATGTTTTACTGAAGGTGTTGAGGTCATGTGTGTAGGCTGTCTCCACAGTGGCAGAAACCCCGTTTTCCATTGCAAAGAATGCGTTATTGACAAGCTCTGCAACGTAGAGCTCAGTATTGGCCTTTGCGGTAGTTTCAGCAGACGCTTGAGCTGACAGGCCATAGAGAGTCACGGTTCCCTTGTGGTCAAGTGAAAAACACGACTGGTCAACTTTGATATTTTCAGAGATGGACAGACGACTCATCTTGGGTGCAGCAAAATGAGCACTGGCATCAACAGTGAAGTCAAGGATTTTCAAGGTGGATGTAGCCTGTGAGTTAAGGTTGATTTTGAACTCTGGTGTGACAGACGTAGTTGTGGTGTTCTCCATGTCAGCAGTGGTCCTCAGTGTGTAATGAGGGGAAGTAACTCTGAACTCGCCATAGAGTTTTCCAAAACAGGGAATCTTGCTCATATCTGCCACTTTCTCTTTCAACTCCATAGTGAAGGTGTCATAATCAAAAGATTTGAGTTTCTGGACCATTCTCATGAAATAGTCACTTATGTCATCAACCAGCTGTTTGACATCAAAGGCATACAGCTCATTCACAAGCTCTTGGACAGGTGCCTTAACTCTTTTGAGCATGGGCTGGATGTCAATTGACCTGAGAGCAGCAAATACAGACTGAATCTTTTCCCTCACCTCATACTGCTTCATAATTTTAACAGCCTCATCCATGATGGCCCCAATAATCTTCTCAACTTCATAGCTGGAGAGGATCTCCTCTATTTTGGTATAAATTACATTGAATTTGTTTGCAATGTTATGCTTCTCGATCCAAGCCATGATAGTGTCCTTCATTGATTTCAGTGCATTCATAACTTTGTCAGTTGGGAATTTGGCTGTTAGGTTGATAATGTAGTTTTCAACTGAGGTGATAAACTTTCTCAGGTCTTGGACAAAGAGGTTGAAGTCAAAGTTGTCAATTACCTCCTTCAGATCTGACACTTTGTTCTGAAACTTGTCACTAATTCCATACTTGGTGTTGATGTCTTTCAGCATCTCAATGCTTTGGTCCATTAGCCCCATCACTGTGGTTTTTACATTCTCAATAACTGCAGGCAGATGCTCAATGAATGGGATCTGGACAAAGTGGCTGTCACTGTTCTTGTCATATTTCACAAATCCAGAGATGGTGTAATCTTCAACAGCCCCCGTCATCTCAATACCCATTCTCTCTGCATTGTTGTATGCACTCATTTCTTGATCAAAAGTGGCCTCATTTACTTTGGATACCATCTTCAGTGTGACACTTTGTTCATTGAGGCTCAGCATGCTGTTGAACTTGTTGTCCATATTAGTCTTGATGGTGAATTTTCCCTCCAGTTCAAGGTCAGTTGAGGCTCTGTACTCAAATGAATGTGTAAACAGTAGAGGCTCTGCTTTCAGGAGGAATTTGCTGTATAGTTCACCGCTCTGCTGTCCATACAGATACACTGCACCATTGGAGTTGAAAATGGCATCAATTTCCAGAGTGAAGGGTGCGGCAACAGTTTTGACCGTGCTGTCAAGACGCAGAGATGGTGAGTTGTAGTTAGCCATATTGTTGAACTTCATGGTCAGACCTGCAACCTCCATATCAGTAGTTTGTGTCATATGAGCTCCCAGGAGTTTACCATTAGTGTTGCACTTTGCAGACAGGACCATGTCAGCAAACTTGACTTCATAAGTGTGCTTGAGCTCCTCTTCTGAGAACATTCCCATCAATGTTCCAGTCAGCTCCATGCTGTAGGGCTCTGCCTTGAACTGGGCATCATTCACAAAGTTAATCTCCATGATCTTCAGGTCATTTTTCACAATAACTGAGGTGGTGTAAGGCTCCATATTAATTGTGATGTCATGCATGTAGGAGTTCCTCTTGTTAAGGAAGTTGTCTGTCTTGGAGTGGAGGCTGAAAGATCTAAGCGTAAGAGACATTGAGTGGGTGTTTTCGGTTGTCATCTCGTTGAAAGATCCAACTATGTTGTTGGAGAGGATCAAGCCATCTTCAGTCACTCTGAGGTTCACTCTGTTCCTTGTGTTGATGTCAAAGAAGTTACCCTTGAAGATGCTGTTGAGATACACTTCTGTGCTTGCAATCTTTCCCTCGAAACTGAGCTCAGCTTTGTTCTCTTTAATGGCTCCCTTGGTGGTGAGAGACATGGTTGCACCAGAAGTGTCAACTCCACCATGGAAGGTATTCTCAAAGGTCATTGGACTGTGCTGAGCAGTTGTTGTACAGCTGGTGGTTAGGCCATTCATGTTCAGAGCCAAGGTTGCCTTGTGAGAGGCAAGGCTTGAAAAGATGTTCAAGGACGCATCAGCATTGATCTCCAGGCCGGAGGGCTTCATGGACCCAGTGAGCAGTGAGTAGGCACGATTCTCTGTGTCATCAGCTTGATTTTCTATTCTCAGGCTGGCCTGTCCTTCAGAGGCAGCAAACTCCATCTGACTACGAAGCATTCGCTCATCAGCCTTGGTCACAGAGTCTGACTGGATGGTAAGTTTGACATCTTTGTAGCCAAGGCTCATTTTGGTGGTGTGCTTGATGGGATCACTGTTGACGTTGGTGTTTGACTCCATCCTAAGTTCCTCATCTGCATATGATGCCGTGATCTTGTTTGAAACCTTAAGGATTTCAGAGTTCACCTTCAGTGTGCTCTCCAGTCTTGCTTCTTTTTTGGCTGGCTCAACAGAGAAGGTGTGGAGATAGGTGGTGCTAGCAGTCATGGGTCCAACAGTCACACTTCCGTCTGTGTTGATATCTCCCGAAAGCATGTTTGAGTCAAGGAGGACCTGGGTGGTAATAGTCAGAGAAGTGTCCAGACCCAGAGGGGCGATGGCATACACGTTGTACCTTCCCGTTGTCATTACATTGTCAGTGACAGCAATGGTTTCCACCACATTAAAACCTGTGTTCATGACCATGTGCTTCAGGGAACCATCAATGGTCAGTTTCATAGTTTTCTCTGCTGTGTCAGTGATTTTTGCAGCACCTTTAAAACAGACAGAACAGAAAAATATGAATTAGTATCAATTGATATGTTGTGTCTCTTGAGTTTAGTAAAAAAAAAAGTATAATTCTTATGAATAAAGAAAGGGATAAAGATTAAGCTACCCTCAGTTGAAAAGGAGAGAAGTTCGATTGGACTGTCAGCCATGATGCTGAACTTGGCCAAATAGGTAGGCGACTCTTCAGTGTTGTTACCAGCAGACACCATTGCTTCCCAGTTGTAATAATTGCTGTTGACCTTGGCAGATGCTTCCACCATTCCCATCAGAGGCAGGGTGAGATCATACTCAGAAGGAATGGTAAAAGTGGGGATTTGGATCTCCCGTGAGGCAAAATCCATGTTCAGCTGAGGCACAGAGATGCGTGGGGAGGTCACCATTGGAGGTATCCTCAGCTCCTCAGATGTTTTGCCTCCAAGAGGCAGAGGGATACTGATGGTCAAACTGTCCTGGTTGAACTGGTATCTGAATGTGCTTTCACTGGTGAATGGATGAAAGCAGAGCAGTTGTTCAGTTGGAAACGTTCTTCTGGTGAGTAAATGTTCTCATAATCCATATAAAACATATTGTTATGAGATTCAGGATTTACTTACAGGTTCATGAATAGGTTTTCAGGCATGGAGGGCATTTCCACAGCTGTTATTCTGTTCAGAGTCTCAACATATGGATTATCAGTTGGGATCTTGTCCAACCACTTGTCGATGACCTAATGAAAGAATACCACATTTCTCATGCTTTAGTAAGGAGGAACTAGAACTAAGTCAAGGTCTGCAAAAATGCTAAAATACTTAAAATGATCATATTGTTTTCACCTTTGCTGCCTTGTTGAAGATATGACCCACTTTCATGTCAGTCTTGACAACCTGTTGGTCCTTGACATCCTCCACAAGCTGGCTGAACCAGGCCTTGGAGGCTTCAGTGTAAGA
Source organism: Pempheris klunzingeri (assembly GCF_042242105.1). Lineage (NCBI taxonomy): Eukaryota > Metazoa > Chordata > Actinopteri > Acropomatiformes > Pempheridae > Pempheris > Pempheris klunzingeri. The sequence continues at coordinate 14,019,501 of NC_092029.1, read as the reverse complement.
CACCAGGATCTTAGTATCAGCGTTCATGTTGGACATCAGCTGAACCTCAGCTTGGTCTTTACCTGAGACACAAGGCATTTAACATTTTACTTTTATGTATGAGAGAGTTTGGACAAATTCCTAAAATGGTAAATTTTTTAAGTCCATTAGCCCTATTTTCTCATACAGACCATATTTGAATGTGACTGCCTGAATGGAGGTGGTCTCTGGCAGCTTGACATCACTTTTGATCTCCATGGTGAGTCCGTCAGCTTTGCTCATGGTAGCAGTGATGGCGGCATCAGTCTTGAGTGAGGGGACTAACAGCTGAACCTGCAGCATGCCATCAGTCATAGCCTGAACCCTGTGATTAATAAAAATAATAAATCCAGTCAATGATTGTATATAAAAGTACAATATGGAAATGAGTACCTAGCTTTAAGTATGGTACATTATTAATGAAAAAGTGTCTAAATAAAATCTGTGGCTGTGTTAACTCACTTGGCACGGCCAATCAGAGAGAGCTGGGGCACATTCTTGTTGGAAATCTCGAGGATAATGGATTTGCCTTTGGCACTGCTGTCAGTCATGCCAATTTTAACGCCAGCCTCAACATCAAAGTCAGGTATCTGGACTTGGGTGGTGAAAACATTCCTGTTCCTGTTGTACTTCATGGTGGCTGTAGCCTCAGTAGTCTGAGCACCTAAAGCCACAAAATTAGAAAAAGTACAAGGTGATGATGGATGTGTATAAACCAGAATTATAAAGGAGCTTATGGCACATAGTCAGTGTAAATTATTCCCCCAAATAAGATGCTCATACCCTCAGCTCTCAGGGCCAACTTCAAGGAATCAACCTTCTGGCGGCCATCCTTTCCTTCACTGAGGAGTTTATAGGCGATGGTGGCTGTGTACTCAGAGACCTCGTCAGTGGGCTTGATATCCACAGTAAATCTAAGGTGAAAAGAACAAAGTTTGAGTCACAGATGAATTGTCTTATAAGTGTTCTATAATATTGCACTGACATTTCACAAGTATTTGTATGCTAAACTTTGATCACTGTTACTAAACAGTATATCATTGCATGGACACATACACATCACACCAATAATACCACCTCTTGAAAGTAATATATTTTATATGATATTCAAAAATCAAATTGACTGACTGATTGATTTAACTTTTCTACTGTCCCACACTACATTATTCTCATTCCTGCCAACATCCCTTATCATACTGGAATATGTCACATAACAGAAATGAGACACAAATTTACATAATTACATTACTTAAAGTAACATTTAAGACAAAATAATCAAATAATCAACTTACTTAGTCTCTCCATTCAGGGGGAAGTAAGGAACAGCGGCCTTATCACCGGTGTAAGCATGGAGTGTTTTGGTGCAGTATTTGATTCCAGAGAAGAGAGGTCTGCAGTTTGCTTCACCCAGTACATGTGGGATCATTGCAGAGGAGCCACTACCAACAATCAGCACCTTATTGCTATTTCAAAGAAAAAATAGCAAAATCAGTTTATATTTTTTGATAACTTTGTTGTGTGCCCTACCAGTAGCTTTGTTTGATTGCTTGTTTTATGCTAGTTGGAGAACATTTTTTGTTTCTACACCTTTGTGTGACCTACAACAGGCTTACAAAGGGACATCAACACACTTTTTATTTACCATTTTATTAATAAATGCAATACATAAATGTATTTTATGTTTTGTGTTACCTGATACTGAAGAGCTTTGTGGTACCCTGTGGTGCGGGGATGGAAAGCTTGACCTGGCTGTCCTCCATGGTGATCCTGGCATTGAGAGTGCTCTCATGGTACATGTTGGTGTGCATCTCAACAGTGGACACAACAAATTCAGGGACATGGACTCCCATCTGGGTCACAAACTCAACTCCAACAGAGGGCATGAACAACAGCTCCTTCTGTAGACAAAAACAGATCACATGGCATTAAATAGTTTGCAGAGCCATGAAAAAATATACAATGATAAAGCTACAATCATACAACTATTGCTGCTACTATTATACTACCAATACTACTTATACTGAATTATTATCTTAATTCTACATTTCAATAACTCTTTGCGGGACATTTGAGGAAAAACATTAATAGAATAGTATAATAATAAACCTTTACTTTACTTTTTGAAAGTAAGGATAGATTCAGGGCAAAAAATGGAAATTTTACCATGTTTGGTGCAATGCGAAGGCCTCCCTTCGCACCAGGAGTAAAGGTACCAGACAGAGCAAATGTCAGAGGCAAGCCAGATGCCGTTGGCATGATGAACTTGTTGTCCATGAAGATGTAATGGGCAAAGATCTCATTGTCAGTGCTGGACATCAGGTTAGTCATGACCTGATACAAAGAAACAACAGTTAGTTTGAATTCTCTCCCACTGTAGTACAGAAAGAGAGTTGAAATTTGTTGGACAGCCTTTACTTTAGAGGAATATAGAACTGTACCTTGGTAGGAATGATCTTCATGAAAATCTCTGCATACATCCTAGCATTATCCACAATAGACTTCAATTCATTGCCCTTGATGTAGCCGAGCTCAGCTCCCATGATCCTCAGGTAGGCCATGGCCTCTGGAGAATCCTGACTCTGCAGATCTTTAACCAGCTTGTTAAAGTTGCGAACAACTTCTCTCACAAGATTTTCGGGAACCTTAGGAAAAAAAATCCATTGTATTAGTTGTGGTGGTATCACTGGAAATGACAACACTACTCAGACTAAAAGTGTCTAACTGAATAATTGCCCACTATACATACCTTCCGTCCTTCTGATCCCATGGGAGTAACCCATTTCTCCAGTCCTGGTATCTTGTCTACAGCCCAGTACATAGCCTTGGCCAAAGTGTCGGGGAAGAACCCGTTCTTTCCAAACAAAGCATCAACTGTTGGCTCGAAGTCCTTTCCTTCCATGCCAATCTATTGGAAAAATAAAACAGATTCAAAACAGTGTGAGTGTTAAATCCTGACCCTAGGCAAAATAATGTGTGTGTTATTTTGCTTTAATTTCAGTGGCAGATGGTTAGGGTTGGCCTGAAAGTCCAGTACAAGAAATAATAATAATAATAATAATATATAATTTTAATCTGTTAGTATTTCTTATATGTATAAAACTTCCATCTGAAACAGCAACGAATTACTGATTATTATGATCTATAGTGTTACACACCTCCCACATATCCATGTTGAAACCAAAAGCTTTCAGGGTAGTTTCCAGCAAGACCTCCCTTGGCAACTGGCTACTGGGATCAAAGATGATGTTGCTCTGAATGCTGGCCTGCATGTTCTCATGTCCCATGCCGAGCTTGTAATTGCGTGACTTTGTGGTGTAGTCGCTGTGTGTGGCGACGTCAGTGTCCTGCATGGCATCCAGTATCTTCTTACCGAGCCTGGGTAGAAGAAGGAAATGTAAAACATTCAGCAGAATATAAGCAGTAGGGTTGTTAAACCAGCACAGCATTTCCATGAAATACAACAGAAACTGTGCTATCAGCTGACAGGTGCTTCATTCTCACCTCTGGATCTTTGGATCAGTGGAGGAAATGATATTGTAGATGTGTGAGGTCACAAAGGACTTGATCTGCACATTCTGCTCTTGTTTAAGCAGCTTCTTCACCATCTCAATATCACTGTCCTGGGGATCCCTCATCAGAATCAGGTAAGCTGCCAGGCGCTTCTGCACAGCACCCCTGGCGTACTGGCTGACCCTCTGGAGGTTTGAGCGAATCTGGATAGAAATGCGAGAATTACATGTTTGTCACTGTATTTCAGGAAAACTCCACACTACGAAATTGGGAAACTAGGATACTGTTCATCTGCAGAGGGGTGTGTTGATTACCTCATCTGTCACAGACATGCGTCTGAAAGCCTGGATGGCAGCCAGCTGCACAGAAAGTGTGGTTGCAGGCTGCCTCATGCACTTCATCAGGGTGGTCTTTATTGCGGGGTCAGCAGCCTCCATGACATCTCCCATGTTGCCAACAACCTGGATGAAATAGTACACACAATTAGAAAAGGCATGGAACAGGAAGTTGCTATAACAAATTATATTTTATAGGCACTTTATGTTCACAGCTGGTCACCTACCCTCAGGGTCAAGAAGGTCAGATCTTTGTCCCCAGCGCAGTCTGCTCCCAGAAGGGAAGTCATGAACTCAGAGACAGCAGTGATCTCAGGGGTGACGCCCTCAGCCTGGTAAAGTCTGATGACAAATTTAGACATTAGTGATTTGATCATTTACGACAGACACCACCACTCTGTGCTAGAGTAATAAGGAGGACTTTCACCAGATTTGTAGGTTTACTTACTTCCTGGCTGCATTGCTCAGGGCATACATGATGGGTTTGCTCTGCTTGTACTGAGCCATAGCTAACATGTCCTTCACCAAGAGGCGGGAGGGGCTAGGCAGCAGTGCCAGGGCGTAGACAACAGCATCAACCTCAAGAGCAGCATCGTCAAAGGTCCTGAGGACTTTCAGAATGGCGCTGGTGCACTCTGGGGTGCCACACTGGGCCAGAGCTTGCCATGTCAGAGCACTGGAAATGTCCATCATCTCAACAGCAGCAGATCCCATGACATCAGCCTTCAGGCCACGCAGCTCAGACACCAGCTGGCGGAAGAGGCTGGCACGCTGCTCGCCCTGGGTGGTCTGCGACAGGCCGTTCAGCTGCTGCATTGTGGCAATGGCAGCATCCTTGGTCTGCACAGTGGATTTGTCATCAGCAACATCCATAGACAACTGCCTGAAGTTGTTCTCATCTGTACAGAATTATACCACAAACAGTGAGAAAATGCAAACAAAGTGGACACATTTGAGATATTGAGAATGTCTTGATATTTTACAAGCTATTTATAAAAGCTGAAAACACTCACTGTGGTCAAAGATTCTGTCATTGATCTTGACTGTCTCCCTCAGAGTCACAGTCTGCTTCACCACAGCTGAAATTCCATATTCATTCCTGTTGGCAGAGGAAATTAGGCAATATTTTATTTTATTCTATTTTACATAAAGCATCTCTGTTCGTCTGTTTTTGGAAGTATGGACCAGTTAATAGAGAATACAATGAAAACAATCCTGAAATGTTAAGCACATTTCAAGCAATTCATACCAGAAATAGTAATTCATACAAATGTACCAAAAGTTTTTATATTTTTCCAAAGCATATATACGGAAGTAGTGCATAAATAATGAAACAAACCTACAACCTACAAAGTCAAGAAGTATGTCCCACTGCCCACTGTAATAATGAGCCACTTTAAAGGTCTGAAAGACTCCGGATGCTTCATGGTTTTAAAACTTACTGGTGGGAGAGGGGCAGGAAGATGTGTTTCTCTGTGCAGGTTCCACTTGTCATGTGCTTCTTCTGGTTGTCAAATTTGTAGTTGCAAGTCTGGGTGCTGCTAATCATCTTGGACAGAGGTTTGCTCTGATGGTAGAAAGACAACATTAGTGTTTTGCTATAAGGTTATGAGAAAGAACAGGCTGCTGGAAAACAGTAAAAAAAATACCATGTTTTAAGATGGCTTAATGATTTGGCTTGGCTTGGTTTTCTTAGTGTTTTTTGCTGGCTTTGTAAGGCAATCCATTTAAAACTATATTATGCCATTAAGAGGGTGGATTTTAAAGTTCACATGCTTTACACAATCTAACAACTCTCAGCTTTGGTTTGTGATGGTGACAGTATGAGGTTGTGGAGGCTCTATATCTTACCATGCCAGAGATGAGGGCCAGGGGACTGGTAACTTGCTTCCTGGGAGAGAACTGTTCACATAAGGAAAGATCCCTGCTGACAGTCACATCAGTGGCAATGTCCTCTCTGGCGTTGACGGTGAAGTCGGTGGCACACACTCCGTGCACGGTGGGCTGAAAATGATGAGAGGCATCATCAGTACTGAGGATGTTGTTGGATCCAATTCAATAAAGTTGCAAGAGCAAGGGTGGTAAAGTGTTTTTTTGTCATCTAGCAATCCTACTGAATCTGATTATCAATTGATCTGAAAGATTGCCCCTTATGACAGCAGGTGATGCCATTAGCCAGATAAACGTATCTAGGACTTCGACCTGCAGCTGAAGATTGCCATTGTGAGAACATGATGTTATGCGAGTGTATTTATCACCTGTTACTGGGGCAGCTTATCTCCTCATTGTGCAACTTGTTTATCTTTGCATGAGTCTGCACCACAAACAGCTTCATGCTCAACTCAGGAACTCTGGCCTCAATTGATTAGCAACTGCAGTAAATACTGACACAACAAAAATAAGGCACTAAAAAAGGGGAGCTACCATCAATTTGTTCCTCTCCTCTTCCATTACTGGCACCATGAGAGCAGACACGATCCCCCTCTTGACGTTCAGGATGTTGACAGGCTCATCATCCTCAGGGTAAAGTCTGACAATAGCCTGTCCTTCAACTGTGATCTTCAATGGGTTCCTGTAGACGTGGACAGATCCCCATTTACAACCTGCCATTTAGCCTTTCCACTTCGTTTATTGCCTCAGATTAGACTCTTTTCTGACTATGCAGTGCTCAGTTTTAGGTCTAAACAATATAGATGAATTTTAGATATTTGCTGGAAACATAACAAGGAGACTTACTTGGCCATGGCAGCATTGAAAGCCTGAGCTCCAGCAGCAGGGCGGTACATTGAGTTCCCCTCTGCATCCACATCAAAGATCTCGCTCAGAGAGCATTCTGTGGTGTGGAGGATGAAGCTACAGGTCTGGGGCACATCAACCTCAACCTGTGCGGCAGATTAAACATTTTTCTTAGTACTACTGTTTTCTTTTCAGGGTCACAAGACTGTTGTCAGTGCAGTAATGATGGGGGCCGTGAGACATACCTTGCAGGAGACTTTGGGGCCGCTCTTGTTGTCGGTAGCTCCAGTCACGCCGTTTAACGCCTCGGCTTCATAGTTGTACACAAACCGTCTGAAGTTCTTGAATCTTTTGGCCACTAAAACACATGTGAACTATCAGTTAGAGCTCTGTAATGTTAGCATTTAACAGACTGTACATCTTTTTAGATTTAAATGGATAGTTGAATATGACAAAGAAAAATGACAAATGAAAAAAAAAAAACTCACAAAAGCAAACTGGAGATTGCTCCTCAACACTTCCCACATCTTGCTCTGTAAAGGATGAAAAAAAAGTTTGCTTGACAATTTCAAAAGCCACAAACTAAAAAGCTCAGAAACTTAACTGAGAACAAAATAATTAAATAATATAGAATCAGTATTTACAAGTATCATTCAATATTAAATGTTTATTCTTTGTTGTTGTATTTCACTTGTCTGTCATTCAAAAATGATTAGAACAGCCTCAGCTATCACAACTGGTGTGACAAAAGTAATGCTTGAGTACCAAACACGCTGTAGAATATCACTGCCACTTTTTGTCTCATACAAAACAAAATCTTATGGGAAATGATCATCTCTTTAAAATACTAAGCAACAAACAAACACTAATCTTATTTATTCTCAAACAGATTTACACTTAATATATAAAACTATATCCTAAAATTCTATTAGCTTCAATATAAAAGTACAATACTTACGGGCTAGTGTGTATGTGCCCAGCAGCAGCAAAAGGCAGAGCTTGGTACACCCCATGATGGGTTTAGCAAAGCTCCTTGAAGCCTTAAGGTAAGGGGAGTCCTCCACTTTCTCTGAAGACTAATTCTTGTGCTCTGACCCTCTGGCTTTTATACCCCTCCAGTCTTACTGTATGTGATTACCAGGACTTGGAAATGTGTTGCCCTGGTTCCAAAGTCTGAGCAGTCCTTGTGGCAGGCCAAAGGTTAAAACATTTCACAAACTAAGACTTGTCAGCACTGGGTGGGGGCGGTCGATGCGATTATGTCAAATTACCTCTCTGGCTCTTGTTTTATTATTTGGGGTTGTTTTCTTGAGACATTGGGCTGATACTGAGGTCATTTTTAATGGAGAAATGAATGTATTTATGCTCATAATTAAAAAAAAACACGTTTATTCTATAAAGCATTTGCAATCAGATCAATGTCATATAACAGCTCATATATCCTGAATCACTAACTTTGATTGCTTGTTTGCAGTGGTCAAAGGGCAGTGCACAAATCAACTAGCTAATGTGGCTATATCAGTAAGAAAGGGGATGTATTTTGAATTTTTTAGTTGAGTGCCATTTTGTTTTTCACTCTATTTCAAAACCACTGTCTTCAAGTCTAGTGACTGTTGTAGTTAAGACTTTCTCAGAAGAAAGTAAAGATGTTGAGTTCTTCACAGAAAATTATTCAGCACAAAGGTTACAGTGTCCTTTAGTGTATTTTTAAACATCCACAAATACATGACAGCCTCTCACAGAAAGCTAAGTGAACCTTTGTCCCATGACTGTTGAACAATATGAATCATATTGACACAGAATTGAAAGTCATCTGCTGCTTCAGCTGCAGCGCGTGTAGCGTGTTATCACCACGTTTTTTTTGTTTTTTATGACATGCACAATGCACTGTACCTTTTTTAGGCCGTTTCATGCCATGCCTATCATGATATTGTGCACACACAATATCATCTTTTATCATAGCATTATAAGCACATCTGTAACATGTGGCATTAATAATGGCTGCATTCCTTTTAGATGTGCCAGTTCCTGAGCCCTGGTGTAGTGCACGGTGTCTAAGTGGCTTGGCCTACACCTGAATGGAGCACAGTCATCATTTGTCAAAAGTCAGAACCAAAAACAAAAAGCAGATATACTGTGTGCTAGAAGCTTGAACATTTCATAATCTCAGTTTCTCAAATGTGAAGAATGTGTATTCAAACTTCAACAAAAACAACAGTTTTCTTTACAATTGTATACAAAATAAAACTTTTGCAGTTTTAAAAAGTGCAGTACCCCTCAGAATTCACTTTTACACCATCCTGAAAGGATGGAAAGGACCAACAAGTTCATCATCAAGCGTCCTTTTAGCGTCCTGCATCAAGTAGACCTGGGTACATCATCGAGCCCCACAGCTTCCAAAATGGCCTTACTGGTAGCTAAGGGTCTTTTAGCAACCTCTTGTTTGTTTCTTGACAGTTCTCGGCTTGATAATGTTGGACAAGCTTTTTCTACTCTGGGTTTTCTCCCATCCTGACTATTTTGGACATATCTTTTTATGGTTCGGTGGTCACGCTGCAATTTCTTGGCTATATCATTTGTAGATTATCCCTTGCTCAGACTCTTTGACTCTTTGGTCAGGTCACTTTTCTTGTCCATGGTCAAAGTTAAATAGGACTTGCATAATAATGTGGCACACTTATATACATGTGGTCTGTGATAAAGGATATTAGAAAGCTTTGTAGATTCAAACAAAAAGGGTTTTGCACAAGGCCTTAAATACATCATACTAAAACACTATTTTTTTCTGAACAGCAGCCTTCCAGATTTTTAGGAAAAGATCACACCTCATTTAGATTTGGCTCCCTTTATGATGCCATAAGGGGATCTGTTGATCATGTGACCTCCTCCAGCCCACCAGGAGGTGGACTGCCTCTGCCAGTGAAAACCTCCTGAACCAACTCAGAGTAACACAAAGATGCTGAATGCAAAAGCAAAGCACAGAGTTTGTTCTATTCGTTTAAAACGGTGCAGAAAGAAGCTGAAAAAAGCTGGAGCAGCCACATATGATGCGAGAAAAATAATCTTTGCTTTTTGCATATTAAACCATGTAAACCTCTTCTACTGGAGCCTCCAAATGCATGTATGTAAACTTGAATGAAAAATTAGTATTATATGGGACCTTTAATCTAATTCTAATTTGACTGAAACAATATGAATGTCTTTGTCAGTTTCAGGCTTTGTAATATATTCTACTTTAAATCCTATTATTTAGAAGAGGGCCTCTCTAGCCTCTTATGGCGTGGCTTGGCTTGGCTCGACTCTACTTGCTTGGAACCATTCTATTCTATTGGCAAAAGCTGTGGATAGTACCTGGTACCTAACCTATCATGTTTACTCAGTTTGAGATAATGTCCCACAGTGTTGTAGATTGGTAGATTGGTGCGCTAGTGCCCTACAACAAAGTGAATTTAACGTTACTGTCATTTGTTTTTACAGAAAAGCCCAAAGCAGATTCAATAACATCTGAAATGTGTTGAAATTACACGTTATTAATACAATTTTCAATTGTAATTATCTATTTCAAAATATGGTATCTCAACATTCTTGGTTCACCTTTCACCTCCTAAGAGAAATGTATGACAGCTGACTGGGATTTGAGACCATAAGTCAATTCAAGATAAGTTAATCAGGCAGAAGAACAGACACTCTCCCATTGCATAAGAGTCACAGCAGCACTGAGTGCAGTTATCACAGTGTGCAGGAACAACTCATTGGGGCCTGGAGCAAATGGCCGTAATCAAAAGTTTTATCAATACATAAAAATGAGTTAAAAGAGTTATTACAATTACAAATCTGATTTCTCACCCTGTGTGGTTGCAGTCATGTACTACAAGCATTTTCAACATAATATTAATTAGAGAAAATTGATACAGACAAGTGATCACAAAATACAAAATATCCATAGATCAAGCAGTTATCTTGTATGTATTGTATGTACTTTTTTCTTGAATAATAAATAATCAGCTGTGCTGGTTGGCATCCCAAAGTCAATAAAGCCTGATTGTGTCTTGTAATGTGAATTTGGATTTCTCTGGACCCTTACAGGATGAGTCAGAGCCAGACCCAGACAGCAGAATCAGCTCTCCCCCCATTTAACTGTGGTGATCCAGTCTTGTTGATGCAGTAGGAGTCATAATGGCTGGACTTAGTACAAGTTAGAGATAAGACGCCTCTTCAGTCAGAGGACGAAAGGAGATGATACATAAACCAAAGGAGAAAGGAGATGATACATAAACCATTAGTCATATCTTAAAAATCGAGAGATTATGAATAAATGAATTAAACAAATGAATAAATATGGCTCTAATTAAAGAGTTTGGTCTAGACCTGCTCTTTATGTAAAGCGTCTTGAGATAACGCTGTTGTGAATTGGCGCTATATAAATAAAGATTGATTGACTGATAATTCTTATTGCTTTACAGAACCTTGCATTTGGATCTGAAATTATAGACCAATCTCATTAAGGAGGCCAAGTTCAATCAGCAGCTTCCATAACAATCACACACCTGTTTCATATAAAACAACTTAAGAGACAAACAAAAAGTAACATGATATGAAATAGAGATAACACAAAATTAGTGTGAAAGCAGCTAAGAGAACCTGGTAATGTAAGTGATTTTATTAAAGCAGTTCTGATAACAACTTGTTCCAACTTTCTTTTCCAGCTGGCACTATAAAAGACTTTCATACCTGATTTTGAAAGGACTTTTGTAGGAAATACTGCCTTATTGCCAGTCAGCTAATGTTATAGCTGCTACTCAGCTGGCGTCTCCACCTGTATGGTCTTCTTCGTCCGCTGGAGTCAAACTAGGGGTTTCACCATCTTAAATTTTGAGTTACTTTAACTTTTTGATGCAAAGAGCTAAAGGTCCAGTACTTGAACTGGTAATAGCTGAATGTTTTCTTGTATATGAAGTGTGTTAGAGAGACCAATAGACAGATGATGTAACCAACTCATTTTCAATGAGTCAAAAATCGTCCTTGCTAGTAGTTGCTACATGTCACTAGATTTCATCACATAGTAATTTTCTTATTTGTGACATCATGTAAACACACATTCCAGTTCTTTCATCTAAAAGCATCTAAATCTGTCTTGTTATGAAGGTTGCTGCACAGATTGTGGAACTTAAATGTCATGAATAGAGAAGACCAAGACACTGGAATAAACTTGTAACTCTGTATTTTGAGAAAAAAAGTTGAGTAATTTCCTACAAAAAGCGCACACAGTCATCAGACAAACAATGGGTGGTCAGACTCATTCATGTTTCTGTCTGCATGATGATCAGTAGACTCAACTTGGTGAGGCTTTCCGTCTCCACTCACTGATCACACACAATCCAGAGAGCAACAGCCACATGAGTGCACTCTCTTCAAGAGATATGAGAGAACATCTGTCGAAAAAGTCCAAAGATTTGTCACTAGGCACGATTGTTTTGTTTTTAAAGTTGCCATAGGGGTCATAAAAGTGTCCACAGCAAGAATGTTGGCAGCACCACAATACCAGGCCCCTGGAGCTGATGAAATGAAATACATCAATTATTCATGTTATTTCTGTAATTATGCCTGTTCTTTTCTGATATGACACTATCTTTCATGAAGAGGATTTACGGGCCATTACAGAACCAGATCAGACCTGTAACCTAAAGAGCTCTGTCCCACTCAGGACTCAGTCAGTATTGCAAGTTTGTTGTTAGGTATACGATCTTTTCTGGGGGTTAGGGTTAGTCCCTCTTGAGTCCCTCAAGGTGCTAAAAAAAAGCATGACTGAAAGAAATGCGTATTGAAGCAAACTTGCCTGTAAATCGTACTTGCCAAGTGTGTGGAAGGGTCCTTGCCTTAGAGTAGAAAAGCTGAGTAACTGTCATACTATGAGTAATAAAGCTGTTGAAATTAAGGAAATCAACATGTCAGCGGTGAGTGATGGATCCACATGCTGTAATTTGATTGGTGCTGTAGTTTGGTTAGAATTCTCTCCAACTGAGCAGCAGATAATCCAGTTTCAGGAGTGCATTCTTTAAGTTCCCTTGCTTTGGCCGAAGCAGATCAGGTTGTGCAATAAGTGGAGCAAAGAGGTGTCAGGTAGACATGTTACTGAGTTATCTGATTTGTTGCTGCAGTCGGTTGATAATCATTTCACACATCTTCCATGTTTGTGGCATGTCTATTGGCAAACAGCAGGATTTATAAATTGCCTAACTGATTATAAACCAATATCATTTCATCCAGCTTTCTGTGTTCAGCTTCCAGGATTCATGATACATGTTGAAACTGGCTTACGTTTCAAGCTATTGCATAATATCACTGAGGAAGAGCAGGCATTTACTTGGTGTGTAAATTAAGCAATATCACAATCTTTGTTCACAAGTATTTCTTTGCAGAAAAAGACTTAGAATAAACATTACGTGTAATCTCTATTGCAAGTGAACATTTTGTTACATTTCACCTGTTTCAGGGCAGAGGGCAGCACCCTGAAAACACCGCCCTACATCACACTAACTGGTATCTTCTAGTACCCTCAAGAACTACTTGATAACATGTTCCAATACTGTTAAAGAGAGACAGTCATGGATCAAAGGTTTCAGTTTCTGACAATGTTACTCAAAAGCTCAATTAGTGGTTCAACTGAGAGGCTGAGGCTTGCCTGGACTTGTTTTGACTTTTATATAAAAAAAGTTTATATTTTTAGTACTTTACTGAATGAATTAAAGACATGCAGCCAGCTAGCTGGAATACAAAGAAATTGCAAAATAAAAAGTAAACTATTGATACTGATAAGAGCATTTTTCAATTCAGCCAACAGAAGCTCAAGGAGTTACATAGCTTGGCACAAATCAACAAGGCCATCAGTTATGTGTCCCTGAGATCACATCTGCCTCTTAATTAATTTGGAATGCATCTTTTTCACAGTTGGTTGGTTTGGAAAGGAGCTGATAGGCTTTTGGAAAGTTAACTTATATGCAGACCAAAATCTGCTGATAATCAATGTATAGTATAGAATTTCTACCATTCAGTGTTTTAAAGAATAACATGCTATCATGCAAATGAATAATGAAATTCAGGCAACAGCTTCTTAAAACTGCAGGACCAGTCTATTATTTAACTGTAGCATCATTGAAAAAAGTCCTAGTGCCCCCCTGTGGTTTCTAAAAAACATGACATAACTGTATCAGTAGGTTCATGAACATGCAGAGAGCAAATGGCAACTTTAGAGTTTTAGATGAAGTTGTCATGCATAACTGTTTTCATTGGGTCCATGTAGTTACAAGTTGAACGACAGCAACAGCTAAAATGTAAGGTACAGGAGGGGCATGGATGAAGAGAGACAGTTTTTTGTGTCGCTTTTGCTTATATACTTTTTAGAGGCAGTTTGTATGACATCTCTCCTTCACTCACTGAAATTTGACTTCAGACAGAAACCTCAGTCACCGATCAACTCTGCTCAGCTGGATGCTGGACTTTTGTTTGCTCATGACAAACAATTTGAATTTGTAAATGATAAACTGTTTCTACATTTAAGACATTCACATTGATAAATATATTTGAGTCAATGACAGTTAATAAAATTATGACACATTTTGCTTTTGGAAATATATTTTAGCAAAAAAACAATAGTATACCCATATGTTGAGGATGAGGTATAATGTGTAGTTTTTCACCCGATTAACTATTTTGCTACTTTACTAGCAGTGTATGAAACACTACAGGATTCTGCAATTCTGCAATTTTTATGGACATAGGAAATTTAGAATTTGTTGCCCATGTCCATGCAGAGGCAAGTAGTGTAGTAAATGACTGGGGAAAAAATAATTGCTACACAGCTCTATTCAGTAAACACACTTTATTTCACATTATACTATCAAACACAAAGACAGAAACATTTGACTTGCAGAACAACTGATATGCAAGTTGTTAGATGCGCTTGTGTTACATGTAATACCATTTTTATACTCTCATCCACTGAACATGACACTTTGTGTTCTTTTAGAATTTCTATCCATTTATTGTTTAAATAATGTTCAACATCTTTTAAGCACTTACATGTTTATGTTTAGATAATTCGGAAGCATTTCAACTGGTAGCATTTCTGTTTTTCAGCTTACTCATGAAGATGGATTCAGAGATTAATCTCGAGCTTTCTGCCCTTGACTTTTACATAAGATCTGTACTGAGTAGGAACCTGCTGCAGATAGTCAGTAACGGTGTTGTTAACTTGATTCACAACAGATCTTAAAAGATCCAGGATGTAATAAATGCTGCCACGTATATACTCCATGTCCACAGCTGTATTTGCATACTTGGTGACTGTTTTTATGAAGCTTATGTGTTTTTCATAGAAGGCATTAATGTGGCCAGCTATACCATCAAGAACATCAGACTTTAGGGTGTTATCAACAAAGTCCTGAGCCTTGTCAACAAAAACTTTTATGCTGTCACCCAGTTCCTCCAGCAACATATCTAGACTCCCCAGGTTCTTCAAACAATCCACAAAACTATTAGTCATAGTCTTCACCCTGTCCTTAATCTTTTCAGTTATTTTGGCTCCAGCCATGACATCGCCAATGGGCATTGTGACTTGAATTTTACTAATTGCGCCAATTACGACTTTGAAAGCATACTCTAGATTAACGGACACCAGGCGGATTGTCCGCTCTAGCATAGTGGTAATGCCAGTGGTCATCTTATTTAGCACCTCAATGAGATGAGTCATCTCCTCAGAGCCAGGCAATTTGACCTGGGTCTCCCTCAGGACCTTGATGGCAGCATCCAGGAAGACCTGAACAGTCTTCTGATAGTGAACAATAGTGTTCCTAAAGAGGATAGACACTTGACTCAGGTGTGGAGCATGGTTGTTTGCGATGTTGTAGGCCTCCTCAGTATAGTACATCACAACATTCTTCAGCTGAGCAGCATATCTGAACAGTTGGTATTTCTCAGCAAAACTAGACAAACAAGAGGTAATGGCTGGAAGTCTTTCCTGTAGTCCGCTGAGCATGATGTCAGGGGCGTCCATGTTGATGACCATCTTAAGATTCATTTTATCAGCATCCTTGGCAGAGGCTCTGATGGTGAATATATCAATATCTTTCCCTGGGTCAGACTGTTGAACAGAAAAAACAAACATAAAATGAGATGTAAAACTCCTGATTATTATAAGTGTGCAAATATTAGCAGCAATAGCAGTATGGGATCCTTACAGCATAACGGCCATAAAGCCTGGCATTCATCTGAGATGGGACCCTGCCATGGGCATGAAGACCCAGGAAGCCAGCAGATGGGATAGAAACTGTGGCACTAATTCCATCTTTGCGGACAGCATAACGCAAGTTCACGTCAGTGAAGTCAGGGCTGGTTATGTCCACATTCAGGGTGAGACGGGAGTCACTGTAAGGACAGGCAGGAATGTGTCACTTTTCCATCGCTAAGAAGGCAATTTTACCCAAGAAACAGAAGAATTTTACAGAAAATAATTACCAATATATTTCAACATATGGTGTCTTTTCTTGGGATTTAAGTAGATTATGTGTATCTTGGAGTAACTTCTAAATTACAACTGTAAAATCCTCCAAATATCACAGACAATGCTTATTTTAAATGTTACCTCAGTGTATGGGAAAGAACGTGTTGAATGTCCAAGGTCAGATCACTGTGGGTGAAAACCACCTTCCCAGTCAGGCTTAGGCCAGCTTGTTCAAAGGTTATGATAATGGAAGCTGTTGAAGAACATTGACTTTAGTTAAAACCTTATAATGATGCTTTTTATTCATGATGTAAAAGTGTATTATTTGCTAATAAAAAACTCACCATCAGTGTCATATTCCAAGAGCACAATGGCAGAGGTGGCAGAGGACTTAAAGGTGACCTTGAAGACAGGAGCACTGCCCTCTACTTCAGCTGCCAGGTTTGTGGTGTACAGTGGGCTGACAAATTTGGCATTGGCAGAGATCATCTGCTTAGTGGCTGTCACTTCAGCAACAGTTTTCTCAAAGATGGTGAGGTCGCCCAGGCTACTTGGCTGAGAGATGTCAATCTGAGTATCAGCAGTCAAGGAAGATGTTGGAGCAAAGTCAATGGTTGCCTGGGCAACATGCTTGCCCTTGGTGTTGAAAGTGAACAGGTTTGCTTCATTGTTGCCAATATACTTCCACACTGCATACACACGGCTCAGGGAGGCTTCAACAGCAAGATTTTCATTTACATCCATGCCAAAGACTTTGGTGGTGCCATAGTTAAACTTAGCATCAGTGATAACCTTGGAGGTGGAGCGCAGGCCATCATTGTTCAGATACAGATTAAACTCATTATCCAGGATTCCCAAAACTAGATAGTCTTCAAGCACTGTGCCATCCATGTTTGCCTTAGTGGATGACTCCATGGAAGCATACTCAAAGGTTCCCTCCAGCTTCATACTGTGGTCTGCCTCTGCCTTTCCAACAGCTTTGATTACAGGGATGTTGAAATCACCAATCATTCTCAAGGTGGAGACAGCATTTGCTTTGGTTTTGGTGTCTGCAACCAGATTTTGGTTTGCTTCCAAGTTGAGTATAGGCAGGTTAATCTTTCCAATGGTAGAAACAGAGATAGCAGTGTCAAAAGTCTCAGTACTCATACTGATGGTGCTGTCATGAGTGCCTTCAATGTGACGATTTTCAAAGGAGAGGGAATTAGCCAGCTTGATTCCTCTCTTGGTGGTCAGACTGGTGGTGCCATCAAGCTTGGCCTTTAGACTGTCAAACACAGAGGCTGTGGTAGCTCCCAGGCGGAACACAAGGTCATCCTCAGTATACAGTCCAGCATTAACATTCAGATTCATGATGGCAGACTTGAAGGACAGCTCTGTGATCAGGTTACCAACAGAGGGAATCTGGATCAGACTCATCATATCAACAAGGGGGGCAGCCTGGCTTTTTTGGTAAACAATCTTGGCATCCACACTAAGGGTCTGCTCAGTGGTTGTCAAAATGCTCTTCAGTCCAGTCTGGTCATACAAGTCAAGATCACTAATAGCTGGAGTACGGAAGTCAACAAATGGGAGATCAATCTCGGGAATGCTGATGGGCCTAGTAAGGAAATCAAGGTTTGCTTCCCCTTCTATAGCGGCAAGGATGGCAGCCTCCCTCCCATTGTTCTCTACAGTGTAGTTCCACAACAGTTTGTGCTGATTAAGACGAACAAGAGTTATAGTGCTCACATGTTGCATGTCAGGCCTGAAGGTTGCGGAGTAATCATTCTGCAGATCAATTTTGGCAGTAAGAGCATCATTAAAATTGACCTTGGTGTTTCCCTTATTCTGAAATTTGAACACAAACTGTCTGGGAAAGACAGTAACATCCAACGCATTGGATAGGGTTCCACTCACAATACCAATTGAATCTGTACTATGGGTTGCCTTCAGCTCAAGCTTCATGTCATGCAGATTGGCATTTACAGATCCCACTAAAAGGTTGTTTTTAATTGTGGGGCCTTCTGCTTCAGAGCGAATATCAAACTTGAAATAGCTGAAAATGACAAAATCAGCACTCAGGGTTTGTTTCATCTTCAAAAGGTATGTATCTGTGTCACTGGTGAAGGTCATCTTGGCTGTGGTTGGATTGACTGTGATCCGCAGGTCGCTCTTGTGGGTACTATCATGAGAGTTGAAGGTGGCAGTACCCTGGTTTCCAACAGTTATTGTAACAGAGGTACCTTCCTGGCGGGCCACAGCTTTTTGAATTACAGATGTCTCACCAGTGAGACCAATTATTGGGAGGTCGAGTACGTGTTTATAGGAAGTGTCTATAGTGGCAGATAAACCACCCTTGGTAGCTAAGAAAGCTTCATATAAAAGCTCAGCATTGTAAGGGGCTGTGGTAGCCTTTACTATGGTCTTGGCTGAGGCCTGAGCTGAGAAATCATAAAATGTCACAGATGCATGGTGGTCTAATGCAAGAGAATTGTGAGTGAACTTAAGGGTCTCAGCAGCAATCACACGATGCCCCGTGGTTACCGCAATACGAGCAGTGGAATCCAGGTTGAAGTTAAGGATCTCAAACCTGAGAGATGTCCCTTGGGAGGTCAGAAAAGCTGTCAACTGAGGTGTTTCATCTACATCAAGAGACGTCTGGACTTCAGCAGCATTCCTAATGGTGTAGATGGGGCTGCTGACTTTTATCTCATAGCTCAGTTTACCGAATCCTGGAATCCTGATCTCACTAGGAATGACTGGCAGCTTAAATGCCGGGAGTTGGAGAGTCTTAACAAGTTTCTCTGCTGGAACATGAGGGAGAGTGGGAAAGGAGAACTCAGGTACAGTAATCTCAGGAAGTGAAAGCTCCGGTAGTGTAGGAAGGTAGTTCATAGTCAGGTCTCCAAATGAAGCTCCCATACCAAACATCTTCATCTCAAAGTTGAGAACAAAATCAATTAAGTCAATGATTCTCTGTTTAATGTCATTAATTGAGATGCTGGTTGCTTGCACAGTGTGGAAGCCCAAGATAGTGAACTCAGGGATTTCCAGCTGTGATGGGATTTCAAACTGGTGAAGCTTATCTAGGCAGACCTTCAGGGAAGGCACAACAAGATCAGTGAAAGGAATGATGAAGGATGGCATGGTGAATTCAGCTTTCTTCAGTTCAGAAATGAGCCCCTCGATGATCTGCAATATCTCACTGACAAATTTTTGCTGAGGTACCACCTTCTTGATGAGGTCAACCAAAGCAGTGCACATATTAGAGGCAATTGTTATGAACTCAGTGTAGCACTTTCTTGCCAACTGCAAATAAGAGGAAATTTCAGCATGGACATCCAGATTTGTAATTTCTTGTTTTATGAATTCAGCAAATCCACTAACGTTTTCAAACACTAGCTGGTCAATGAAATCCTTAAAAGATTTAATAATTTCTGCAACTTCGATTTCTCTCAGGCGCTCCATAAAGTTTCTGGAAGAGGATAAGACAAAGTTGACAAAATCTCTTGTTGCCTCAAGTTTCTGGGGGATTTCAAGAGTCCTGATCAGCTCATTGATATAAGCAGTGTATTCAGCAATATATTGATTGGCTTTATCCACGAAGTCATTGTAGTCCATTGACTTCAGTTTCTGCACAATAGTTTCAATGCACATATTCAGCTGTTGAATCATATCCTTAACCTCAGTTGTTTTTAAGTAGTCGATGGCAACCTGGAAGACTTGCATGAATTTGGTAGGGAAATCTGCGTCCTTCAGCATCTTCGCTACAGCCCTGAAGGTTTCCTCAATCCTGAACTGCTTGATGAGCTCCACAGCCTTTTCCAAGACAGCTTGAACCTTTTTGTCAGCCTCAAACTTTACAATCAGCTCTCTGATCTTGGCGTAGAATGAGTTGATCTTACCTACGATGTCAAGGTCCTGAATTATTTCCCTAATATAATCTGTTATATCGCTGAAAATCTTTGTGGGAATCTGATTCATTAGTTCCTCAATGTGAGCTTTAAAGTTGATGGATGAAATGAACCTCTTCAGGTCAGCAGTAAATTTCTGAATGTCAAAGCTGTCAATTATTTGTTTCACATCACTCATGATCATCTGTAGTTGAGTCTTGATTTCATACTTGGAGTCAATATCACGCAGGAATGCAATGCTGCTGCCCTCCAGTTTTTCCAGGTCAATCTGCTGGATCATCTCCATCATGGTATCAATCACATACATAACCACAGCCTTGATGTCGTACTCCTCATTTATAGTATTTAGGTGTTGCTGGATTTTCTGAATGAGGGTTTCAGGTAGGGTGCCACGAATAATCATCTCCTTCATCATACCAGCAAAGTCTTGGATGTAAGCAGTGAAATCAGCCAGCAGTTTCTCAACAGTAACCTTCAGGTTTCTCAAAGAGGCTTCCACGTCATCCATGGAGATGACATATTCTTGGGTAAAATC
The DNA here is from genome assembly GCF_042242105.1 of Pempheris klunzingeri. Classification (NCBI taxonomy): domain Eukaryota; kingdom Metazoa; phylum Chordata; class Actinopteri; order Acropomatiformes; family Pempheridae; genus Pempheris; species Pempheris klunzingeri. Next base: position 13,998,972 of record NC_092029.1, on the reverse strand, counting down.
ACTGAAATACTGCTTCAGTTGATCTACCTTGCCCTCTACATTCAGTTGGGAAACAAAGTCACTTACATGCTGAGGAAGAGCTTCAAGTTTAGCCCTTATCTCGTCTTTGTTGATGTAGTCTTGCAGTGCTTCTGCAACTTGTACAACAATGCCTTTGATGCTTTCCAAGAAGGCAGGCAGACTTTCAATCAGAGGGAACTGGATTATATGACTATCTGTGCTCTTGTCATACTTGAGGAAGCCAGAGATGGTGAATTCTTGATTCTCTGTGGATTCTGTGTTGAGGATGTTTGTGAGGAAGCTGCCAGAAACCTCAATTCCAGTTCTTTCAGCAGTGTTGTAAACATTCATGTCTTGATTAAAGATATGCTCATTCATTTTAGACCTCATTCTAAAACTGGTCTTCTGCTCTTGGAGTGACAGAACATTATCCATCTTGTTGTCAAATGTAGTCTCAAGGGCAAAACCATTGTCCATGTGCTGGGATACTGATGCTCTGCATTCATGTGAGCTAGCAAAAGCAAGGGGTTGTGCTTTAAGGAGGAACTTGCCATAGAGCTGGGCACTGTGCTTTCCATACATGGTCATGTCTCCATCAGCATTGAAAATAGCATCAAGGTTGAAATCAAAAGGAACAATGCTGCAACGGATGGTATGGTCAAAGCGCATTGGCTGTGAGTTGAAGCGGGCATCATTGGTGATCCTGGCAGCAAGACCAATAACTTCAATCTCGGTGTTGTGGTTCATGTGAGTTCCAAAGAGTTTTCCAGTGGTGCTGCACTTTGCGTTAGCAGTCATATCAGCATAATTGACCTGATAGGTGTGCTTGATCTCCTCCTCACCATAGATGGCTTTCAGGCTTCCAGTCAGGTCCATCTTGTATAGCTCTGCCTGCAGCTGAGCCTCATTAATGAAGTTGGCCGCCAGAAGTTTCAGGTTGTTATTGACATTTGCAGAAGCAGTGTATGGTTTCAGGTCGATGGTGATATCATGAGTGTAAGAGGCAAACTCATTTGCGGTGGCTTCAGCCTTTGAATTGAAGTCAAGGCTAGAGAGAGTAATGATCATGGTGTTGGAATTATCAACGTTGATGTCACGTACTGCAGCTTTGTTGGTAACGGATAGAGTGGCCTTTGAAGCATCAAGCCCAGCACTGAAGGTGTTTTCCAGGGCCAGGGGGCTCTGGAGAGTAGTTGTTCCACTTGTGGTCAAACCATCCTTGTTCATTGTCAGAGTAGCCTTGTGAGTAGCCTCATTCTCAAGGAGCTTCACAGTGGCATCACTGTTCACAGCCAGACCATTGACATCAAAAGTGGCAGTCATCAGAGAGTAAACACGGTTTTCAGAGTGATCTGCATTTGTTTCCATTCTCATGACGATTTCACCTGCACCAGCAGTGGCTTCAGCCTGGTTACGGATCTTCATGCCAAGAGCAAGGGCATTTGCATCACTTTTCAGTGACAGCTTGCTGTCTTTGAAGGAAAGCTCAGCAACATGGGTCAAGATGTCTTCAAATGCATTGGTATTAGACACAACTGAGAGTTCACCATTGGCCAGGGTTGCTGCAAATGTATTCTGGGCCTTAACAATGGTGGAGTCAAACTGAACAGTAGAATCAATCTTTGCTTCTGGCCTGAATGGGAAGATGGCAAATGACTGTGTTGAAGTGGTCTTGCCATACATGGGTCCAGCCTTGAAGATCCCCTCAAAGTTGCTATCAGCAGAGATTTCTTCAGTGTTAATGCCAGCCATGCCAGAGTGCTCTAGTTCAATGTTGAGACCAAATGGGCTTGTGGCTTCAATCTTGCTGCTTGATTTCACATTGATTTTGTCTGTGATAGTTGCATCCTCAACAATACTAATACTGGCTTCAATGAATTTATGGATAAAGGAACTTTTCAAATGGGCCTTGATGGAATCAGTGGTGGCCAACATTCCAGATCCTAAATGAAACACAAAATGAGGAAGAACTATAATTGGTAACTGAGGATCGCATAGTCTAATAACTTTTGACGAAACGCAAAGAGATGAATTTGCTGCTATGAGAAATATACACAAGCCACTATTGAAGTGCTCTACTGACAGTGAACAACACATCATTGTAAGATATTTGTGTAAAAAATTCTAAATATTTGAATAACATTTATTCTTTACCTTCAATCTTCATTGACAGGATGTCAAGGGGGGAGGTTCCCTTAACATCAAACTTAGCTGAGTAGCTTGGTGTCTCCACAACATCTTTGCCAGCAGCCATTGAGGCCTCCATGTTGTATAGGTTGCTCTTCATCAGAGTTGAAACCTCAGCTTTGCCAAACAGAGGAACAGACAGAGTAAGGCTCTCTGGGATAACAAGCTCTGGGATGGGGACCTCCATGGAGACGATCTCCAGTCCAAACTGGGGTAGAGACACATGGGGTGTGGTCAAAGCTGGTGGGAAGTTAAGCTCCTCTATTGACTTTCCTCCAAGAGGGAGAGGAATAGCGATGGTGAAGCGCTCGTTGTTGAAGTAGTAGACAGCCTTTGCCTCACTGATAAAAACACAGATGTATAAGTAAATAATGCATAAATGTTTCCAAATAAATTCTGTAATATAAACATTTATCATGAAGTTGTTCACGCTTACGTATTCAGGAACAGTGTCTCTGGCAGGGAAATCTCTGGCATATCAGGTACTCTGAAGTTCTGAATGTAAGGGAGATCAGCACCATACTTTTCCATGTAGTTATTTGCAGCCTAAGAAAAAAGACAATCACTGTTTTACGCATGCCTCACATTTGTAACCCGAAAGGTTTTAATAATTGTTCAATGAAAGATTCATACCTCCACAAACTTCTTGAAGATGTGGCGGACTCTCATGTCGGTCTGTCCCACCTCCATGTCAAGAAGCTCATTGCCATACTTCTCAACCACATCGGCGTTTGGCAAGATGGTGGTCTCAGTGTTCACATCAGACTTGAACTCAACCTCAATCTTGCTGTCATCTGCAACAATAGAGAATAATGAACTGAATCCTGAGATATGAGCATACATTCCCCTAAACTCGAAATTAGAGTTAATCTGGAAGAACACTTACTCTGAACAAAACAAAATTTGGCATTTTCTTTCAGGCAAAATGTTTTAGTCTAGGATGGTTAGAAATTCTCAACAACAATTAAAACAACATTTTCTAATATTCTGGTAGATTACATTACCATATTTCATTGTGATTTTCTGCTCAGAGGTGGCCTCCATCACCTTGACTTCACTCTTAAGCTCCAGTTCCAGTTCTTCATCACGCTTCATGTTAGCTGTGACAGTGGCATCAGCACTGATTGAGGGAACAAGAAGTTGGACTTGCAGCATACCTTCCTTCATGGCCTTCAGACTGAAAAATATTACAGTGGGTTAGTGTACTCTCAGTGATGAGGCTGATGTTAATGTTATATCCTGAGGATTTATTGTTCATTTCTTACTTGGCACGGCCAACCAGGGAGAGCTGAGGGATGTTCTTGTTTACAAAGTCAAGAGAGATGGAGTGAGTTCCTTTGCCCTTGGTGTTTCCATCAACAACACCCAGCCTGAGGCCAGCCTCCACATCATAGTCAGGGATCTGGATGTCAGCACTGATGACATTCCTCCTTCTGTTATATTTCATGATTGCTCTAGCTTCAGTGGGCTCTGCACCTGTTGTTGGCCAACCATTACAAAAGTATTACTTAATTTCCCTTTAATTTCTAGGGCCACTTGAGCCACTGAAAACATGAAAAGATTTTACCATGTTGTTTATATTGCACATTACCTTCAGCCCTCAGAACAAACTTGACAGAGTCAACCTTCTGCCGGCCCTCTTCTCCCTCCCTGAGGAGCTCGTAGGCAACAGTGGCTATGTACTCGGTGACTTCACCAGTAGGATGGAGGTCCACAGCAAATCTGTTTAGATAATTCAATGAGTTCGCTAATATTCACAAGTAATTTATTTTAAATGGAAAATTATTTGCTGGTGGTTTACAAAGTCTTGCTCACTTGCTGTCCCCAGTGAAGGGGAAGTAGGGGGCCGTCTCCTGAGAGAAAGCGTCAGTGTACTGCAGAGCAGTGCAGTATTTCATCCCAGCGAAGAAGGGAGTGCACTCACTGACATCAACCTTGTCCATCACCATAGGGGGGATGGTCTTCACCTCTGATCCAGTCACTGCCACCAGGGTGTTTCTAAATTTTAAATGTAGAGAAGTTGAAATTTTGCAAGCACAAATATAAAAAACCCTAAATTGTTTCATGAGGACATGATTACACAGATGAAAATACGCATTCAAGCCACAAAAACAGCTATCCTTATTGTCCACTTTATACTTTAGGTTAGCTAGTGTTAACTTAACAGTTGCATTACAGACAGATATGCAAAACAGCTTCTGTGTGTTTCTTTCTGCATTACTAATCAGGACACAGAATAATTCTACTAATTCTTACGTCATTTTGATGAGCTTTGTAGGGCTCGTTGGAGCAGGGATGGTCAACTTGGCAGCGTCACGTGTCATGGAGAGCTTGGCAGTGAGCCCACTCTCATGGAAAATGGAGGTGTGCATCTCTAATCCAGAGCTGGCATATTCAGAGATGTCGGAGCCAAACTGAGTTACAAACTCAATGCCAGCAGAGGGCATGAAGGTAACTTCACTCTGTGGGACCACAGTAAACCTTGGTTATGATTGTGTGAAATAGAAACCCATGCAATTATTAGTTGACTGTGAAACACATTTTTGGAAGGTTTTCTTTAATGATAATTACCATATCAGGAGCAATCTTAAATCCTCCCTTGATGCCAGGGGTGAAAGTACCAGACAGTGCAATCCTCAGAGGCACACCGGTTGCAGTGGGCAGGAAGAACTCATTGTCCATGAAGATGTAATGGGCAAAGATTGTGTTGTCAGTCTTGGTCATCAGTGCCTTCATTAGCTGTGGCGAATAAACATGCACATAAAACATTTAACTCATAAACAAGGAGTTCCCTAAATGAATGTATTGTATCATTGTCATTTTCTCTTCAAACATTAACCAATAACGTCCTTACATCAGTTGGGACCATCTTGAACATGCTGTCAATCATCATGGCAGCAGAGTAGGCCATCTCCTCCATTTCGTTGCTCTTCAGATATCCCAGCTCATTTCCCAAAAGCCTCAGATAAACCATTGCCTCAGGAGTCTGTGCAGCCTTCAGTTCCCTCACAAGTTTGTTGAGGTTGCGTCCAATGTCCCTCATCAGGTTCTGGGAGGCCTTAACATATAAATGTCCATATTATATGACTAAATTCATTGCCATTTGTAAAAATCCCACTTCGTGACTACTCAGGAGATATAATATCTAATATATACAAAGCAGATTGGTCTGAGTACCTGTCTCTTCATTCTGTCCTTTTTCATTGCAGGCATGATGTTCTGCAGCACCTGTTTGACTCTGACTGGCATGTAGTCAGAGACAAAGTACATTGTCTTCAGGGCAGAGTCAGGGAAGAAGCCATTCTCTCCAAACAGGGCGTCAACGGTTGGCTCAAATCCTTTGCCCTCCATACCAACCTATAAAGATGACAAATTTTGCACAGACACAACTTAGCCTACTGAATGATTGACTAGATTACCTCAATCAATTGAAATATCTCAAATTGGTTACCTCCATCATGTCAATGTCAAAGCCAAATGCCTTCAGAGTCATTTCAAGCATGACCTCCTTGGGCAGGTAGCTGGTACCCTCAAAGATCATGTTGCCCTCCACAGATCCGATCTTGTAGTTGCGAGAGAACTTGGTGGGATCCATAATGGGCCCAACCTCATTTCCCTGCAGGGCATCACGAATCTTATATCTCAGTCTGTGGGAACAAAATAAATGCTACAGTTAAACCATTGATGATGGTGCAATCGGGACACCTGCTTATCATGTTGATGACTCAACAAATTTGAAAAAATAGATATGAAGCTCTAACTGCTTACTCTTGTGTCTCTGGCTCAGTTGAGCTCAAAATGTTGGTAATGTGGGAGATCACAAAGCTCTTGACTTGTTTGTCCTGCTCTTTGGGCAAGGCATCAGCCATCTGCACCAGTTCAGTAGACTGGGGATCCTTCATAAGTACCAGATATGCAGCAATACGCTTTTGGGCGGGACTGGCACTGTCCAGAACCACCTGCATGAGAACCTCTCTGGCCTGTGAACAATAGAGATCAATAGATGAGTATACAGTAGATTTATTCCAATAATTTGTCAGACCTTTGAAAGAATTCTCTTGCCTCTTCAGGCACAGGAGTCAGCCTGTACACTTGAACGGCGGCCTGCTGCACAGCCGGGGAGGCTGCAGGCTGGTTCACACACTGCATCACAGCAGCCTTGAGGGCAGGACTACCAGGTACCACAGCTGGAGCCATGTTTCCAATAACCTAGAATGAACAGACACATTAATACTCTGCTTATTGGTGTTGGCAGTCATTTACATTTGATTTATAGGGAAGGTTACCCACTCTCAGTGTCATGAAAGTGTTCTCCTTGTCACCAGAACAGTCACCCAACTGGGCAGCCATGAACTCAGCAACAGAGTTAATTTCAGGGATCAGTTTTCCTTCAGCTTTGTATAACCTGTTCAAGAGGATTTTTCAAATTAAAAACACATTCAATTAAACCCTGTGTTATTTTACAGAAAGCTGAAAGCTATTCTTCTACTTGGAAAAAAGTGTGGTTGACTTCACTCACCTCTTGACAACATTGCTCAGGGCATACATGATGGGCTTGCTGGGCTTGTATTTGGCCATCTCAAGCATGTCATTGATCAGGAGGGCAGAGGGATTTGACATGAGTCCCATTGCAAAAACAGTGGCATCAACCTCGAGTGAAGAGCTGTCAAAAGTCCTGAGGATCTGCATGATGGCGCTGCTGCACTCAGGGGTTCCACACTGAGCCAGAACCTGGTAGGTCAGAACACGGGACACGGCAAGGGCCTCAGGAATAGTGGGACCCAGGGTCTCAGCCTTCATTCCTCGGACCATGGTGACAAGCTTGTGGAAGAGGTGGGCCCTCCTCTCACCCTCTGTCTCTGGCAGAGTGGCCAGTTCTCTCAGGAGCGTCAGACCTGCATCTTTGTCCTGGACAACACTCTTGTCCTCAACAGCATCCATATGAAGACCCTTGACAATGTCACCTATGATATATGTGAAATGTTTGGAATTAGTTATTCATACCTTTAGTTCATTTTTAATAATAAGTCATAAATAACAATAACACAGATAAGAAGGGAAACTTACTGTGGTCAAAAACTCTTTGATTGTAAGGAGAAACCTCGACCAGAGACAGTTGTTGCTTTCCAACATTGGCAACTCCATATTTCCCCCTGTGGAGAGGCAGCATGAGGTTGAAGAGTACAATTGAACCCTTGGACAAGACATATCAGTACATACACTAACATAATGAAGCACAGCATTGAGTTCAGTTTAAGGTTTGACTTACTTGTGAGAGAAGGGAATGAGCATGTGTTTCTCAGAGCAGGACCCAGAGGTCATGTGCTTTTTCTCATTGTCAAACTTGTAGTTGCAGGTCTGTGAGCTTCTGACCAGCTGGGCAAGAGGGTAGTGCTGAAACACAAAGAATTCAGCTAATCTGCAAGATTCTTGATTTTAACAGCATTGTGAAAGCTTTTACACTACACTGCAGAGAGATTATATGTCAAACAGAATTAGTACAGTGATGTGATTTTTGTTGGATCTTGAATGTCAGTCCGTGAATGACATTTATCTACATTTTAAACCAGATTCACCCATGTGTTGCTTGGATGTCTTACCATGCCAGAGATAAGTGCAAAGGGGCTGGTGTGATCTTTCATGGGGACAAATTTGTCACATCCAGACAGATCCCTTGTGAGGCTGATGTCAGTTGCAATGTCCTCTCTGGTGTTGGCGGAGTAATGGGTCTTGCACATGCCGTGGACGGTGGGCTGGAATGGGTGTAAACAGAGATACAGATATAATTTAATTGCACATTCTTTTTATTGTATTTGAGGAAGCAGTTATCACATGAGGAGAGTGCTAAGTGTTTCATTCTTAGTGCACAGTAATAAGTGGTAGGCTTACCATCTTCTTATTCTTGTCTTCCTCCAGCAGAGGCACAGCCAGGGCAGAGATGATACCCCTCTTGAAGTTCAGGATTGTTGTTGTCTCACCATCCTCAGGGTACAGTTTCACATTGTACACACCCTCAACCACAACCTTCAGAGGATATCTACAGAAAATGTGAGACTTTTACCAATAAGGCCTGTAGCAAATATGTTTCATTGCATAATGCATGTGCTACTAAACTGCCAACTATTGATGTTACACACCTCTCCATTTCAGCAGCAAAGGCATCAGAGCTGGGTGCAGGACCGAACACAGGGTTGCCCTCTGCGTCCATGTCGACCACCTCGCTCAGGCTGCAGCCAGTGGTGTGGACGATGAAACTACAAGTTTGAGGCACTTCAATTTCAACCTGTTTAAAGTACATTTTTTAGCTTTTCCCTGCCAGATATAGTGTAGAAAAGAATAGCTTAATTGGATTTGACAGAAATAGAATAATGACATTTAGCTTTTAAAACACAGTGGCACATACTTTGCAAGTGGCCTTAGGTCCATTCCTGAGTTGTGAAGCACCATTGATGGCATTCAAGGACTCAGCTTCGTACAGGTATTCATACTTGTGGTAGGCTTTGTACCTTTGGTTTACTGGTAGAGAGGATCATGAATTTACATGAGATTTCAGTATGTTGCAAGTACTGTTAGAAAGTCCAACAGTTTGCCTTAGCAGTTTAGCTATTATTTATCTATATAGTGTTTTAATTCAGAAATGTGAGGAAAAAAATACTACACGCGCCACCATTAAAATTCAGTTTACCTCTTATCACCTTTTTTAATTACTTCAACACTGCAGTGTGATCAACATTTCAATGTAAGGTTGTGTAGATATCAACAACAAATAAATACTGGAACTTACTCAGGCATGTGGAATGCTCCTCTTGGGCATCTGTAATGACAATCACAAAAAAAATAGATCTTTAGTCTTAACCCTTTATCAGGCAAGGGACCATATTTGGTAACTTAAGTGGGAGTGCCTGACCATGAGGCAGTAGAACTACAAGATTTCTCCAAGCCAATCAGCGACAATCAGGCTACATGACAGACCGGCAAGGAACCATATATGGTAACTTCATTGACCTTGATTTTCACTATAACATTAAACATTTTTTTGAAAAATTCACAAAAGTAAAAAAGTCTTGTAATGACCACCAGTAATGATCTAGGGTTGAAATTTAGAATTTCTAAGTATTTCAATGAGTGCCCTATAAACGGTTAATCTAGAATAAATCTTGTTTCCTCCTGCAGGAAAATTATATTAGTTCCCAGAGAGATCAGTGTTTTCACTTAATAATATTTCATTGTATTAATGGTATCCTTATTATATATATGTGTGTGTGTGTCTAGGTGTACAAAATACTTACAAGTCGATGCAAGTGTGATTAGGAGTAGGGAAAGACAGAGCTTTGAGTCCCCCATCATGGACTCTGTGGAACTCCTTTCTGCTCCTTTGATGAGTACTCAGATGAGACTGAGGGCTCAACCTCCTCATAGGCCTTATATACCAAAGGTTTTCTGTATGGGGGGAGGGGAGAATTACACACAGTGCTGTCCCAGCTCCAAAGTCCAAGATATACGTACGTGTGGAGGGACAAAGGCAACTAGTTTCATAAAGCTTTCCTTGAATATTATTGCCAAGGTTCAGAATCTGCATTTCTGTGTTGAAATCTATTAACATGGTCAAGTAGCATTCTGAATAATATAATTCAAAGTGATAAGTAAGCAGAAGTGCTTTATAATACATATAACAGAAGAATTCACACTCGCTACATCAGTGGTGATGAATATCACTCCAGAGTAAAGGTCATTAGACTGAGCAAAGTCTTTTTTTTCCTTGAAAGGTCATTGAAAAATATATATAATATACTGTATACTCAGTCTGAGTAGGTGCAATACCAGATTGTAATGTAACACCAATATTATCCTGTTCTTGCTTCTTTGGTCACACAAAAATTATAGTTTGGAGTTTTTTTAATACTTCCAGATTTTCCCAAAAGTATCACTGCAGTGAATGCTAATGAGAGACCTTTGTATAGGATCATGTCGCTGCATCTGCACCAGCACATTTCATACATCTACTAAGTAAGTCAGAGGAAGGTTTTGTTTCAGCTTTTGCACGTAGTACTTTTCAGCCTCATAATGTAATGTAATGCAATATTAAATGTACTTAAAACTCTAATGTTAATAACCAACAGCCAATAAAGATTTAAAACATTCCTCACATTTTCAGGTTCTCAATTTTACTTGATGTATAAAGGCGAGAGGCATGCATTGCGTAATCATAACCATAAAATGCTTATTCAGTAGTGTGCCTTAGCCAGTGATAAGGAGTTGTAACACTGAACTTGTACAGTTTGTTATCAACCATCTTGTCAAAGGAGCATTGGACTACAGTCTCTGTATTCTGTGTTTAAGTGATTTTGAGTGCATTAAGTTCTATGAACCGGTTATCATAACATACTTGAGGCCATTCCAAAGTCATATTGAAATCACCTCTAGGGATAATTGTTCCAGAGATATCATAAATATAGCCTTCAAAACATCAACCAAATCTTACAAAGACAAATTTGCACAAGAGAGAAATGTTCAGGGTGTTTTTTCTCACTAATTGAAGTAGTTGGGGCTCAGAAGATGATGTCTTAAGTTTCTGTGCACCAGTCAAAATTTAACAACAATGAACAAAAAAGTGCTGACAGCTGTTGGATTGTTTGCCATCACTGAAGTCTGTCTGGTCAGAAACAGTAGTGATAAAGCAGAGGGGTGTACTCAGAAGCAAGATTAGAGGGTTGGCGTGCTATGTTGAGCCTAAAGCCGGGGTTTTCGGTGTCACGAAGGTGGCTCTCTTTTAACCTGGCTGCATCACCATGGTAACTTAACCTGGTCTCAGTTTCAGGTTGAATTGGCTGTTAAAAGCACTGCTCTCTTTTCCCCATTCTCTATGAGCAATGTAGATTTTAAGATGAGGGATGACCTTAAATTTGACATGTGCAAATTATGATGCAAACTTGTTGAGCTGTACGTTAGTAATGGCCCCAAATGAAGCTGTGCAGTTACAGTAGCACACGCTGTATGCATCATGTTGTCACAGGAAACTATAGGCTCTGTTATATTAACACACACAAACAAATCTTCCACAGCAGAACATCCACACACTAAAATAATAAATGAAGGCTCAGCAGCTACAGACCTTTGTGGATTATATTTTTAAACCTGGTCCTGATTAGGTGCAAAGTCCATTTTGTATTGTACTGTACCAACTGTACTGCAGCTACACTGATTAGAAAACTGATTAGTCTATTGGTATTTATCACAGATAATATTAAATCAATAAAGTTCATTTCACTTTAATCCGACTGCAGTGGTTTCCATGTCTCCTTCATTATGGGACAGTGTCAGACCTAAATGCACTTGTATGTGTTTAAATATGCTGTCTTAAATTAGGCCTCTATAGCTGGTACATCAGGAATAAACAGGAGGCACAGAGAGTGGTAAAATAAATATCAATCAATCTATCCTGCAGTATTCCGCTTTTGGCTTCATTTCAACAACAGTTGTTTATATTCCTCATATTTCTCCATTATAATGGCCCGTTCTTTTTAATGCCTCATTCCATGCAATCCTTTCTTCTCAACCTTTATTAAGAAAAGATTGATGCATCAAACATCCCTTTTAACCCTAAGTCTGTGTCCTTTTTGCATACACTACCTAAACTTAGAAAAACAGTTCCATAATGCTACTAGAAGTTTAAAAACTCAGCAGGGGTGTCCAAACTTTTTTCACTGAGGGCCACATACAGAAAAACATACAAAGGGCTGGGCCACTCACTAGAAGTGAGGTATATTGCTAACTTTAATCCACTAGAGGTGATGTATATCATATAAAAAACAGCCTTTCCATTAGTAGGCTTTCATTTACTAGTTGTGGTACAAGCTGGTCTTTGCCTTGTAGGCTCTTGTTCAGTGTGTTCAGGTGATCAGTGAGTCCACTAAAAATGCCAACCAGAGAGGGTCACTGAGCTCATGAAGAGGTCCTTCTCTCTTCAAAACTGGTCCATTTCTGATCTCAGGGAATAAAACCGCTGCAGCACAGAGCCACGACTTAGCCAGCACACATGAGATATTTTTGAAAATCTCACGTTCCTCGATAGGGGTTATGATAAGTCTGATTTAAAGATATAGATTAGTCTCAAAGGAATTTATATAAATCCAAACAAGAAACCTAAGAGAGAGCAGATAGAATGAGATCCTATAATGTCAAATGAGAATCAGTCTGGATGCTTTTAATTCAGATCAGCAGCTCACAAATGGTCTCAGTACTTTTTATCTATGATTTTAAAACCACAATGATACATGAGAAGTTGATATGTTTCAGTCTGTGATATGTGACTTGTTATGTAAGGGATAATGCCCGACGAGGTGTCCATTATCAGGCTGCATGCTGCATGTCGGACGGCTCACTGCCTCTCATCGCCCATTAATTCCTGATTATGGGCACCTTGAACGGAATTATCCTGCTTAAACCACAGTCACTTGGCAAAAAGAAAAAGTAAGACCATTCATTTATAATCTCAAATAAGTTTTTATTTTTTTACAAATAAGTTTCTGGAACAGTCATTAGCATCCCATTAGGTTCTTATGCAATGGAAACGTTGTTCACGCCTCCAGGAAATAGGAGGGATTATAGATACGTGGCAATACAAGATATTTCTAGTCCAAAGCAGAATCGAGTATTCACTCAGACCATGACATAAACATTGCATTAATACCATTGATCCTTCTAATGGTATTGTCCTGAATATTGCAGAACAGTAAATATGTTTTCTATTTGTTTGTCTTTTGTGCAACGGGCAGCCTGCTAAGCTGTTTGTATGTAGATGTTGATGCTGTGACCTGTTGTATTTCTGCTCTGGTTTTGTATCAATTATTTTTTGTTTTATTATTTTGTTAGTGCTGGAATCACTTCAACCTTTACAGTTTAAGTGTATGTTGTCAAGTGAAACTATCATCACTAATACATAATGAATCCACTATCTGAATAAATCAGCAGTCAATTTAACAGAACCTCAGTTATCTAAAAAGTTCTAATCAATTCTTGAATCATGGCTAGATAAACTCAGTGAAACTCATGTAAACTGTATTGTAACACTAAGCAAAATCCTTTCTTGCGTTGTTTATCTTTTTTTTTATTTGATAAGCTGCTTTATATAATGTTTGGATGTGAATTAAAAAAAACATCATGAAGCAGGAAATCAGACATTTACAGATTGCATTAATATATTTTATTGATGCTTTTCACTCTTTTCAGGAATGTCAGTAAAACTTCACATTTTCAATGTTTGCACACAATAAACCATGATACAACTGGTGTTTTTGTTAAACTTAAATATGGTTAAAGATTTGAATAGTCCATACTCCTTCCAAGCATGTGTTTTGAACAGATGGTAGTGTTTCATATGGACTTAGGCCTCAGTCTATGAGGATTCTTCACTGTTGGAAGGGAGATGGAAGCTCAATCTCAAGCTTTCCATCACTAACTTTCATGTAGGCTTGAGCCTCCTCAGATGCTTGCTGAAGGAAACCATAAACAGTGCTATTGAACTGGTCTACTACATAAATGAATCTGTCCATAATGTACTCAATTGAAGCTTTGATCTGCTCCATATTTAGAGCAGAGACCTGGTTGACAAAAGAGTTTACGGCTATGATAAACTCACGATAGAGGGCATTGATGTTTATGAACACTGTATCTAAATAGTCAGACTTGACAGAGTCAACAAACTCCTGAGATTTCTCAACAACAGCCTTTAGGGTCTCACCCATCTTCATTAACATTGTGTCAAGACTCTCCATATTTTTCACAAAGTCCACCAGATCATCAAAGATTTTCTTGAGACCTGTTTTGACCTGATCAAAGATCTGGCTTCCAGTGACTGCGTCACCAATTGGCATTCGTAATTTCACACTACTGATCTTCTCAACAAAGGTGTTATAGTAGACCTCCATGTTCTCATAGATACTCTGGATGGTGACATCTAGCATAGCAGCAATGCTGCTGGTCAGCTTCTTCAGGACCTCAGGGAGGGTGGTCATCTCATCAGACCCAGGGAGCTGGAACTGGGTCTCCCTCAAGATCTTGATAATAGCATCCAGGAAGACCTGGACAGTCTTCTGGTACTGGACAATGATGTTCCTGTAGAAGATTGACAGCTGGCTCATTTGAACATCATAGTTGATTGCAGCATTGTAGGCCTCCCTGATCTGGTCAGCAACAGAGTTCTTCAGTTCCTCCATGTTCCTTGTTATCTGGTATTTGTCAGCAAATACTGTGAGTGAAGAGATGATGGAAGGGATGATCGTCTTGAGCTCAGAGAGCATTGCTTTGGGTGCCTCCATGTTGTAGGCAATCTGCAGGTTCATCTTGTCAGCATCCTTGAAAAATGATCTTATGACCAAGATGTCAACGTCAGCATCTGGGGCAGACTGTTGAATAGAAGAAAATTATATATTATTTCTGCTTTATTATTATTATTATTATACTATTTATTATTTTACTATATTTTCAATATTGTTATTATTTAGTTTACCATTGTATCAAAAAGGTACCATTAAAGATACTCACAGAATAACGACCATAGACTCTTGCACTCATCTGAGATGGGACTCTGCCAGTGAACTGAATGCCCAGGAAGCCAGTGGTTGGGGTAGATACTGAGGCACTGATACCATCTCTTTGAGCAGCATAACGAAGGCTCACATCAGTGAAAGTAGGACTGGTGATGTCCACATTCAGGGTTTGGCGAGAGTTACTGGAAGAGAAAGAAAACATTTCAAATAAGGTCTAATATTTAATATGAAAGAATCAGATTAACACACTTTAAAATAAATGGTCATGATTAAAATATATTAAAAAAAAGACTTAATAGAATGCTTACCTGTCATCAGCCTGTCGCTTTCTCCTAAAATGTGAGGAAAATTAGTTAATTACTTTAAATCTTAAAAATCTGAAGAAAAATTTAACATATATTGTACACAAATACAGAATTTTACCTCAAGGGTTGGGTAATGACATGGCTGACATCCATGGCCAGTTCAGCGTGTGTCAGAGCAATCTTGGAAATCATGTCCAGAGCTTCATTCTCAAACCTTGTAGTAGTAGAAGCTATTGAAAGAAATTATTTTTTGGAAGATTTAGCGCTCAACAATGCTTGTAACATAAAACAGAACACATTTGAGGAAATTCATCAACTCACCATCAATGTCGTATTCCAAGAGCACAATGGCAGAGGCGGCAGAGGACTTAAAGGTGACCTTGAAGACAGGAGCACTGCCCTCTACTTCAGCTGCCAGGTTTGTGGTGTACAGTGGGCTGACAAATTTGGCATTGGCAGAGATCATCTGCTTAGTGGCTGTCACTTCAGCAACAGTTTTCTCAAAGATGGTGAGGTCGCCCAGGCTACTTGGCTGAGAGATGTCAATCTGAATATCAGCAGTCAAGGAAGATGTTGGAGCAAAGTCAATGGTTGCCTGGGCAACATGCTTGCCCTTGGTGTTGAAAGTGAACAGGTTTGCTTCATTGTTGCCAATATACTTCCACACTGCATACACACGGCTCAGGGAGGCTTCAACAGCAAGATTTTCATTCACATCCATGCCAAAGACTTTGGTGGTGCCATAGTTAAACTTAGCATCAGTGATAACCTTGGAGGTGGAGCGCAGGCCATCATTGTTCAGATGCAGATTAAACTCATTATCCAGGATTCCCAAAACTAGATAGTCTTCAAGCACTGTGCCATCCATGTTTGCCTTAGTGGATGACTCCATGGAAGCATACTCAAAGGTTCCCTCCAGCTTCATACTGTGGTCTGCCTCTGCCTTTCCAACAGCTTTGATTACAGGGATGTTGAAATCACCAATCATTCTCAAGGTGGAGACAGCATTTGCTTTGGTTTTGGTGTCTGCAACCAGATTTTGGTTTGCTTCCAAGTTGAGTATAGGCAGGTTAATCTTTCCAATGGTAGAAACAGAGATAGCAGTGTCAAAAGTCTCAGTACTCATACTGATGGTGCTGTCATGAGTGCCTTCGATGTGACGATTTTCAAGGGAGAGGGAATTAGCCAGCTTGATTCCTCTCTTGGTGGTCAGACTGGTGGTGCCATCAAGCTTGGCCTTTAGACTGTCAAACACAGAGGCTGTGGTAGCTCCCAGGCGGAACACAAGGTCATCCTCAGTATACAGTCCAGCATTAACATTCAGATTCATGATGGCAGACTTGAAGGACAGCTCTGTGATCAGGTTACCAACAGAGGGAATCTGGATCAGACTCATCATATCAACAAGGGGGGCAGCCTGGCTTTTCTGGTAAACAATCTTGGCATCCACACTAAGGGTCTGCTCAGTGGTTGTCAAAATGCTCTTCAGTCCAGTCTGTTCATACAAGTTCAGATCACTGATAGCTGGAGTACGGAATTCAACAAAAGGCAGGTCAAGCTCAGGAATGCTGATGGGGTAAGTCAGGAAGTCAAGACTGGCCTCACTTTCCATTGCACCAAAAATGCCAGCCTCATTTTCATTATTATCTACAGTGAAGTTGTAGATCATCTTGTACTGATTAAGACGAGCCAGAGCAACTGTGTTCATCTGTTGGCTCTCAGGTTTTAAGATGGCTGTGTAGTCATTCTGTAGGTCTATCTTAGCAATCAGAGTTTCAAAAATGTTGACCTTAGCATTTCCTTTGTTTTGGAATTCAAAGACAAACTCAACAGGACGGACTACAATGTTGATTCCATTGGACAGGACACCACTGACTGCGCCATACAGCTCTGTGTCATGGTTTGCTTTCAGCTCAACCTTCATATCATAAAGGTTACCATGTCCAGATGCCTCAAAAAGACTGTTTTTAATAAATGGTGCCTCTGCCTCATTGCGAACATTAAACTTGAAGTAGTTAAGTATGCCAGATTCAGCAGTAATTTGCTGTTTCATCTTTAAGAAAGTAGAGTCTGTGTCACCAGAGAAAGTTAGAGTGGCAATTCTGGGAGTGAGTGAAAAATGTAAGTTGCTCTTGTGGTTGCCATCTTCAGCATTAAACTTGCCTTTGCCTGAATTATCCACCGTTAGAGTGAATGTGTAGCCATTTTGGTGAGCAACAGCTTTCTGTGTTACAGAGGCCTCACTTCTGACTTCGAAAACTGGGAGGTTCACTAAATGATTGTAACTTGTATCAAGAGAGGCAGACATCCCTTCTTCCATAGCAATAAAAGCTGTGTTCATAAAGTCAGCGGTGTAAGGTGATGTGGTAACCTTAATCATAGTTTTGGCTTGAGCCTGGGCTGATGGGCCATAGAGAGTTACAGACGCCTGATGTTCAACTCCAATAGCACTATGGATCAACTTCAGAGTCTCTGCAAAGACAACCCGACTCATTTTTGGGATTGCAATTCGAGCAGTGGAGTCCAGCTTGTAATTAAGCATTTCAAAACTTGGAGCTGTGGCCTGGGAAGTAAAGAATCCTGTGAATGTAGGCGTCATTTCACTCTCAGTGGAGTTTTGGAACTCGACAGATGTCTTGACGATGTAGATGGGAGTTTGGAACTTCATCTCACCATAGAGTTTGCCGAAGCATGGGACCATGATCTCACTTGGAATAGTTGGCAGCTTGATCTCAGGAACCTGAAGAGACTCAACAAGCTTTTCTACAGGAACTTGTGGGATGCTTGGGATTGAGATCTCAGGAAGAGTGACTTCTGGGAAGGCTATCTCAGGCATGGAAGGAAGGTAATTCATTGCCAGGTCTCCAAAGAAAACATCCACATCAAACATTTTGATTTCAAAGTTTACAATGAAATCAATAAGATTAATAAGGATCAGCTTGATGTCATCAAAGGAAATTGTGGTTGCTTTCACAGTGTAAAAGTCCAGGATGGTGAACTCAGGGATGTCCAGCTGTGCTGGGATTTCAATCTGGTCAAGCTTGTCCATGCTGAACGTCACTGAAGGCACAACAAGATCAGTGAAAGGAAGCATGAAGGATGGCATCTTCAACTCGACTTTCCTAAGTTCATTCATGAGCCCATCAAAGATTTGCTGAATCTCGCTCATGATTTTTTGCTCGGGTACCACTCCTTTAATCATGTCAACCACATTGGTGAACATATCAGTGATGATGATTATGACCCTCCTGTAGTATTTGCTGACAAAGTCCTGATAAGACATGATCTTAGCTTTGACATCCAGATTTGTAATTTCCTGTTTTATGAATTCAGCAAATCCACTAACGTTATCAAACACTAGCTGGTCAATGAAATCCTTAAAAGATTTAATAATTTCTGCAATTTTGATTTCTCTCAGGCGTTCCATAAAGTTTCTGAAAGAGGATAAGACAAAGTTGACAAAATCTCTTGTTGCCTCAAGTTTCTGGGGGATTTCAAGAGTCCTGATCAGCTCATTGATATAAGCAGTGTATTCAGCAATATATTGATTGGCTTTATCCACAAAGTCATTGTAGTCCAATGACTTCAGTTTCTGCACCATAGTTTCAATGCACATATTCAGCTGTTGAATCATATCCTTAACATCAGTTGTTTTTAAGTAGTCGATGGCAACCTGGAAGACTTGCATGAATTTGGTAGGGAAATCTGCGTCCTTCACCATCTTCGCTACAGCCCTGAAAGTTTCCTCAATTCTGAACTGCTTGATGAGCTCCACAGCCTTTTCCAAGACAGCTTGAACCTTTTTGTCAGCCTCAAACTTTACAATCAGCTCTCTGATCTTGGCGTAGAATGAGTTGATCTTACCTACGATGTCAAGGTCCTGAATCATTTCCCTAATATAATCTGTTATATCGCTGAAAATCTTTGTGGGAATCTGATTCATTAGTTTCTCAATGTAAGCTTTAAAGTTGATGGATGAAATGAACCTCTTCAGCTCAGTGGCAAATTTCTGAATGTCAAAGCTGTCAATTATTTGTTTCACATCACTCATGATCATCTGTAGATGAGTCTTGATTTCATACTTGGAGTCAATATCACGCAGGAATGCAATGCTGCTGCCCTCCAGTTTTTCCAGGTCAATCTGCTGGATCATCTCCATCATGGTATCAATCACATACATAACCACAGCCTTGATGTCGTACTCCTCATTTATGGTATTTAGGTGTTGCTGGATTTTCTGAATGAGGGTTTCAGGTAGGGTGCCACGAATAATCATCTCCTTCATCATACCAGCAAAGTCTTGGATGTAAGCAGTGAAATCAGCCAGCAGTTTCTCAACAGTAACCTTCAGGTTTCTCAAAGAGGCTTCCACGTCATCCATGGAGATGACATATTCTTGGGTAAAATCACTGAAATACTGCTTCAGTTGATCTACCTTGCCCTCTACATTCAGTTGGGAAACAAAGTCACTTACATGCTGAGGAAGAGCCTCAAGTTTAGCCCTTATCTCGTCTTTGTTGATGTAGTCTTGCAGTGCTTCTGCAACTTGTACAACAATGCCTTTGATGCTTTCCAAGAAGGCAGGCAGACTTTCAATCAGAGGGAACTGGATTATATGACTATCTGTGTTCTTGTCATACTTGAGGAAGCCAGAGATGGTGAATTCTTGATTCTCTGTGGATTCTGTGTTGAGGATGTTTGTGAGGAAGCTGCCAGAAACCTCAATTCCAGTTCTTTCAGCAGTGTTGTAAACACTCATGTCTTGATTAAAGGCATGCTCATTCATTTTAGACCTCATTCTTAAACTGGTCTTCTGCTCTTGGAGTGACAGAACATTATCCATCTTGTTGTCAAATGTAGTCTCAAGGGCAAAACCATTGTCCATGTGCTGGGATACTGATGCTCTGCATTCATGTGAGCTAGCAAAAGCAAGGGGTTGTGCTTTAAGGAGGAACTTGCCATAGAGCTGGGCACTGTGCTTTCCATACATGGTCATGTCTCCATCAGCATTGAAAATAGCATCAAGGTTGAAATCAAAAGGAACAATGCTGCAACGGATGGTATGGTCAAAGCGCATTGGCTGTGAGTTGAAGCGGGCACCATTGGTGATCCTGGCAGCAAGACCAATAACTTCAATCTCGGTGTTGTGGTTCATGTGAGTTCCAAAGAGTTTTCCAGTGGTGCTGCACTTTGCGTTAGCAGTCATATCAGCATAATTGACCTCATAGGTGTGCTTGATCTCCTCCTCACCATAGATGGCTTTCAGGCTTCCAGTCAGGCCCATCTTGTATAGCTCTGCCTGCAGCTTAGCCTCATTAATGAAGTTGGCCGCCAGAAGTTTCAGGTTGTTATTGACATTTGCAGAAGCAGTGTATGGTTTCAGGTCGATGGTGATATCATGAGTGTAAGAGGCAAACTCACTTGCGGTGGCTTCAGCCTTTGAATTGAAGTCAAGGCTAGAGAGAGTAATGGTCATGGTGTTGGAATTATCAACCTTGATGTCACTCACAGCAGCTTTGTTGGTAATGGATAGAGTGGCCTTTGAAGCATCTAGCCCAGCACTGAAGGTGTTTTCCAGGGCCAGGGGGCTCTGGAGAGTAGTTGTTCCACTTGTGGTCAAACCATCCTTGTTCATTGTCAGAGTAGCCTTGTGAGTAGCCTCATTCTCAAGGAGCTTCACAGTGGCATCACTGTTCACAGCCAGACCATTGACATCAAAAGTGGCAGTCATCAGAGAGTAAACACGGTTTTCAGAGTGATCTGCATTTGTTTCCATTCTCATGACGATTTCACCTGCACCAGCAGTGGCTTCAGCCTGGTTGCGGATCTTCATGCCAAGAGCAAGGGCATTTGCATCACTTTTCAGTGACAGCTTGCTGTCTTTGAAGGAAAGCTCAGCAACATGGGTCAAGATGTCTTCAAATGCATTGGTATTAGACACAACTGAGAGTTCACCATTGGCCAGGGTTGCTGCAAATGTATTCTGGGCCTTAACAATGGTGGAGTCAAACTGAACAGTAGAATCAATCTTTGCTTCTGGCCTGAATGGGAAGATGGCAAATGACTGTGTTGAAGTGGTCTTGCCATACATGGGTCCAGCCTTGAAGATCCCCTCAAAGTTGCTATCAGCAGAGATTTCTTCAGTGTTAATGCCAGCCATGCCAGAGTGCTCTAGTTCAATGTTGAGACCAAATGGGCTTGTGGCTTCAATCTTGCTGCTTGATTTCACATTGATTTTGTCTGTGATAGTTGCATCCTCAACAATACTAATACTGGCTTCAATGAATTTATGGACAAAGGAACTTTTCAAATGGGCCTTGATGGAATCAGTGGTGGCCAACATTCCAGATCCTAAATGAAACACAAAATGAGGAAGAACTATAATTGGTAACTGAGGATCGCATAGTCTAATAACTTTTGACGAAACGCAAAGAGATGAATTTGCTGCTATGAGAAATATACACAAGCCACTATTGAAGTGCTCTACCGACAGTGAACAACACATCATTGTAAGATATTGGTGTAAAAAATTCTAAATATTTGAATAACATTTATTCTTTACCTTCAATCTTCATTGACAGAATGTCAAGGGGGGAGGTTCCCTTCACATCAAACTTAGCTGAGTAGCTTGGTGTCTCCACAACATCTTTGCCAGCAGCCATTGAGGCCTCCATGTTGTATAGGTTGCTCTTCATCATTGTTGAAACCTCAGCTTTGCCAAACAGAGGAACAGACAGAGTAAGGCTCTCTGGGATAACAAGCTCTGGGATGGGGACCTCCATGGAGACGATCTCCAGTCCAAACTGGGGTAGAGACACATGGGGTGTGGTCAAAGCTGGTGGGAAGTTAAGCTCCTCTGTTGACTTTCCTCCAAGAGGGAGAGGAATAGCGATGGTGAAGCGCTCGTTGTTGAAGAAGTAGACAGCCTTTGCCTCACTGATAAAAACACAGAAGTATACGTAAATAATGCATAAATGTTTCCAAATAAATTCTGTAATATAAACATTTATCATGAAGTTGTTCACGCTTACGTATTCAGGAACAGTAACTCCGGCAGGGAAATCTCTGGCATATCAGGTACTCTGAAGTTCTGAATGTAAGGGAGATCAGCACCATACTTTTCCATGTAGTTATTTGCAGCCTAAGAAAAAAGACAATCAATGTTTTACGCATGCCTCACATTTGTAACCCGAAAGGTTTTAATAATTGTTCAATGAAAGATTCATACCTCCACAAACTTCTTGAAGATGTGGCGGACTCTCATGTCGGTCTGTCCCACCTCCATGTCAAGAAGCTCATTGCCATACTTCTCAACCACATCGGCATTTGGCAAGATGGTGGTCTCAGTGTTCACATCAGACTTGAACTCAACCTCAATCTTGCTGTCATCTGCAACAATAGAGAATAATGAACTGAATCCTGAGGTATGAGGATACATTCCTCTAAACTCGAAATTAGAGTTAATCTGGAAGAACACTTACTCTGAACAAAACAAAATTTTGCATTTTCTCTCAGGCAAAATGTTTTAGTCTTCAATGACTGCACTATGTCTAGGATGGTTAGAAATTCTCAACAACAATTAAAACAACATTTTCTAATATTCTGGTAGATTACATTACCATATTTCATTGTGATTTTCTGCTCAGAGGTGGCCTCCATGACCTTGACTTCACTCTTAAGCTCCAGTTCCAGTTCTTCATCACGCTTCATGTTAGCTGTGACAGTGGCATCAGCACTGATTGAGGGAACAAGAAGTTGGACTTGCAGCATACCTTCCTTCATGGCCTTCAGACTGAAAAATATTACAGTGGGTTAGTGTACTCTCAGTGATGAGGCTGATGTTAATGTTATATCCTGAGGATTTATTGTTCATTTCTTACTTGGCACGGCCAACCAGGGAGAGCTGAGGGATGTTCTTGTTTACAAAGTCAAGAGAGATGGAGTGAGTTCCTTTGCCCTTGGTGTTTCCATCAACAACACCCAGCCTGAGGCCAGCCTCCACATCATAGTCAGGGATCTGGATGTCAGCACTGATGACATTCCTCCTTCTGTTATATTTCATGATTGCTCTAGCTTCAGTGGGCTCTGCACCTGTTGTTGGCCAACCATTACAAAAGTATTACATAATTTCCCTTTAATTTCTAGGGCCACTTGAGCCACTGAAAACATGAAAAGATTTTACCATGTTGTTTATATTGCACATTACCTTCAGCCCTCAGAACAAACTTGACAGAGTCAACCTTCTGCCGGCCCTCTTCTCCCTCCCTGAGGAGCTCGTAGGCAACAGTGGCTATGTACTCGGTGACTTCACCAGTAGGATGGAGGTCCACAGCAAATCTGTTTAGATAATTCAATGAGTTCGCTAATATTCACAAGTAATTTATTTTAAATGGAAAATTATTTGCTGGTGGTTTACAAAGTCTTGCTCACTTGCTGTCCCCAGTGAAGGGGAAGTAGGGGGCCGTCTCCTGAGAGAAAGCGTCAGTGTACTGCAGAGCAGTGCAGTATTTCATCCCAGCGAAAAAGGGAGTGCATTCACTGACATCAACCTTGTCCATCACCATAGGGGGGATGGTCTTCACCTCTGATCCAGTCACTGCCACCAGGGTGTTTCTAAATTTTAAATGTAGAGAAGTTGAAATTTTGCAAGCACAAATATAAGAATTATTAGAAGAATTATTTCATGAGGACATGATTACACAGATGAAAATACGCATTCAAGCCACAAAAACAGCTATCCTTATTGTCCACTTTATACTTTAGGTTAGCTAGTGTTAACTTAACAGTTGCATTACAGACAGATATGCAAAACAGCTTCTGTGTGTTTCTTTCTGCATTACTAATCAGGACACAGAATAATTCTACTAATTCTTACGTCATTTTGATGAGCTTTGTAGGGCTCGTTGGAGCAGGGATGGTCAACTTGGCAGCGTCACGTGTCATGGAGAGCTTGGCAGTGAGCCCACTCTCATGGAAAATGGAGGTGTGCATCTCTAATCCAGAGCTGGCATATTCAGAGATGTCGGAGCCAAACTGAGTTACAAACTCAATGCCAGCAGAGGGCATGAAGGTAACTTCACTCTGTGGGACCACAGTAAACCTTGGTTATGATTGTGTGAAATAGAAACCCATGCAATTATTAGTTGACTGTGAAACACATTTTTGGAAGGTTTTCTTTAATGATAATTACCATATCAGGAGCAATCTTAAATCCTCCCTTGATGCCAGGGGTGAAAGTACCAGACAGTGCAATCCTCAGAGGCACACCGGTTACAGTGGGCAGGAAGAATTCATTGTCCATGAAGATGTAATGGGCAAAGATTGTGTTGTCAGTCTTGGTCATCAGTGCCTTCATTAGCTGTGGCAAATAAACATGCACATAAAACATTTAACTCATAAACAAGGAGTTCCCTAAATGAATGTATTGTATCATTGTCATTTTCTCTTCAAACATTAACCAATAACGTCCTTACATCAGTTGGGACCATCTTGAACATGCTGTCAATCATCATGGCAGCAGAGTAGGCCATCTCCTCCATTTCGTTGCTCTTCAGATATCCCAGCTCATTTCCCAAAAGCCTCAGATAAACCATTGCCTCAGGAGTCTGTGCAGCCTTCAGTTCCCTCACAAGTTTGTTGAGGTTGCGTCCAATGTCCCTCATCAGGTTCTGGGAGGCCTTAACATATAAATGTCCATATTATATGACTAAATTCATTGCCATTTGTAAAAATCCCACTTCGTGACTACTCAGGAGATATAATATCTAATATATACAAAGCAGATTGGTCTGAGTACCTGTCTCTTCATTCTGTCCTTTTTCATTGCAGGCATGATGTTCTGCAGCACCTGTTTGACTCTGACTGGCATGTAGTCAGAGACAAAGTACATTGTCTTCAGGGCAGAGTCAGGGAAGAAGCCATTCTCTCCAAACAGGGCGTCAACGGTTGGCTCAAATCCTTTGCCCTCCATACCAACCTATAAAGATGACAAATTTTGCACAGACACAACTTAGCCTACTGAACGATTGACTAGATTACCTCAATCAATTGAAATATCTCAAATTGGTTACCTCCATCATGTCAATGTCAAAGCCAAATGCCTTCAGAGTCATTTCAAGCATGACCTCCTTGGGCAGGTAGCTGGTACCCTCAAAGATCATGTTGCCCTCCACAGATCCGATCTTGTAGTTGCGAGAGAACTTGGTGGGATCCATAATGGGCCCAACCTCATTTCCCTGCAGGGCATCACGAATCTTATATCTCAGTCTGTGGGAACAAAATAAATGATACAGTTAAACCACTGATGGTGGTGCAATCGGGACACCTGCTTATCATGTTGATGACTCAACAAATTTGAAAAAATAGATATGAAGCTCTAACTGCTTACTCTTGTGTCTCTGGCTCAGTTGAGCTCAAAATGTTGGTAATGTGGGAGATCACAAAGCTCTTGACTTGTTTGTCCTGCTCTTTGGGCAAGGCATCAGCCATCTGCACCAGTTCAGTAGACTGGGGATCCTTCATAAGTACCAGATATGCAGCAATACGCTTTTGGGCAGGACTGGCGCTGTCCAGAACCACCTGCATGAGAACCTCTCTGGCCTGTGAACAATAGAGATCAATAGATGAGTATACAGTAGATTTGTTCCAATAATTTGTCAGACCTTTGAATGAATTTGTCTTGCCTCTTCAGGCACAGGAGTCAGCCTGTACACTTGAACGGCGGCCTGCTGCACAGCCGGGGAGGCTGCAGGCTGGTTCACACACTGCATCACAGCAGCCTTGAGGGCAGGACTACCAGGTACCACAGCTGGAGCCATGTTTCCAATAACCTAGAATGAAAAGACACATTAATACTCTGCTTATTGGTGTTGGCAGTCATTTACATTTGATTTATAGGGAAGGTTACCCACTCTCAGTGTCATGAAAGTGTTCTCCTTGTCACCAGAACAGTCACCCAACTGGGCAGCCATGAACTCAGCAACAGAGTTAATTTCAGGGATCAGTTTTCCTTCAGCTTTGTATAACCTGTTCAAGAGGATTTTTCAAATTAAAAACACATTCAATTAAACCCTGTGTTATTTTACAGAAAGCTGAAAGCTATTCTTCTACTTGGAAAAAAGTGTGGTTGACTTCACTCACCTCTTGACAACATTGCTCAGGGCATACATGATGGGCTTGCTGGGCTTGTATTTGGCCATCTCAAGCATGTCATTGATCAGGAGGGCAGAGGGATTTGACATGAGTCCCATTGCAAAAACAGTGGCATCAACCTCGAGTGCAGAGCTGTCAAAAGTCCTGAGGATCTGCATGATGGCGCTGCTGCACTCAGGGGTTCCACACTGAGCCAGAACCTGGTAGGTCAGAACACGGGACACGGCAAGGGCCTCAGGAATGGCGGGACCCAGGGTCTCAGCCTTCATTCCTCGGACCATGGTGACAAGCTTGTGGAAGAGGTGGGCCCTCCTCTCACCCTCTGTCTCTGGCAGAGTGGCCAGTTCTCTCAGGAGCGTCAGACCTGCATCTTTGTCCTGGACAACACTCTTGTCCTCAACAGCCTCCATGTGAAGACCCTTGACAACGTCACCTATGATACGCAAGCAAGATGGATATAATTAGTTAATGTTAACTTAAGTGACCAGTTATAAATCAAAACACCACAAGTTAAACAATGTGCTTACTGTGGTCAAAGACTCTGTCATTGTGAGGAGAAACCTGAACCAGAGTCAGTTCCTGCTTTCCAACATTAGTAACTCCATATTCTCCCCTGTAAGATGCAAGCCATAGTTAATGCTGTAGAATCACATATCAGTATGTACAATTAAATAATGAAGAATTTTATAGAGTGCAGTGTAAGGTTTGCTCACTTGTGAGAGAAGGGAATGAGCATGTGTTTCTCAGTGCAGGACCCAGAGGTCATGTGCTTCTTCTCATTATCAAACTTGTAGTTGCAGGTCTGTGAACTTCTGACCAGCTGGGCAAGAGGGTAGTGCTGATAACAGACAAATAATCAAGTTAATGTGGTGGATCAATTAAAATGAAAGACTGTGCATATATAGCTTTTGGTTTAAGCCCTCTTTTGTCTTCAATTCACTATTTGTCTTTTGTCAATCTTGTGGCTATTACAGCTCATCTTAACCAATTTCGACAATTTTTTTTGTCGAAGTTACAAAAGTACTATTGCTGCTTTCACAAACATAATATTACTTCTCGTACATCAGGAGAACTTCAATGTGACTACCCAAACTGGGTGCAAAGGGCAGCCTTTCATGTTTTTACCACAGAAAATGAGGTTTTGATGTCTTACCATGCCAGAGATAAGGGCCAGTGGGCTGGTGTGATCTCTCATTGGGACGAATTTGTCACATCCAGACAGATCCCTGGTGAGGCTGATGTCAGTTGCAATGTCCTCTCTCGCGTTGACAGAGTAAAAGGTCTTGCACTTGCCATGGATAGTGGGCTACAATGGATGATTACAGTAAAAATATATAATTATCTAGAGAATGCATTTTTTCAAAACTGTAAATATCAGCATACTTAATTTCATGGTAGTATTTAAACATGCATATTTTTCACTTGAATAGTCAATCACTGTACCATCTTCTTATTCTTGTCTTCCTCCAGCAGAGGCACAGCCAGGGCAGAGATGATACCCCTCTTGAAGTTTAGGATTGTTGTTGTCTCGCCATCCTCAGGGTACAGTTTCACATCGTACACACCCTCAACCACAACCTTCAGAGGATATCTAAGAGGAAAATCAGGATATTTGAATTTAATAATTTTTGCAAATTTTCCAAAAATATCAGATTAGTGATAAAGGTTTCAAAGAAGATGAAAGAAAGAAGCAAATATGTTTCATTACATAATGTGTGTTCATATAACTGTATGTGCTACTAAACGGCCAACTATTGATGTTACACACCTCTCCATTTCAGCGGCAAAGGCATCAGAGCTGGGTGCAGGACCGAACACAGGGTTGCCCTCTGCGTCCATGTCGACCACCTCGCTCAGGCTGCAGCCAGTGGTGCGGACAATGAAACTACAAGTTTGAGGCACTTCAATTTCAACCTGTGAAAGAAGGTAAATGTTTTTTTTTATTTAACTCTCTGAAAAAGATGGACAGAGAAAAATCATATGATAAAAAATGATTGTAACAGATCATTTTTCTGTACCTTGCAAGAGGCCTTGGGTCCGTTTTTGAGTGGTGAGGCTCCATTGATGGCATTCAAAGACTCAGCTTCATATTGGTATTCATACTTGTGAAGGGTCTTGTACCTTTTGGCCACTAGATTAGAAAAATCAATGTTAAGAGTTTCTGTATGTAAAACAATACATTTAGTCCCATAAAAATATTGCAAATGTGCAGACTGGACGTCAACACAAAAATTAAACTTATTAACATGAGCATGATCACATCAGGTAGTTTGGTGTGACTTACGCAGGCAGGTTGGCTGATCATCATCTTGGGCAACTGTTAATAAAAAAAATTGAAAAAAAATTCTGTAAATCTATGCATCTGTAAAGAATCATATTAACTGTTATATAAAATAAAATTTAGCATTACTACACTCATCCATAGTTCCTTGGTCATAATTATAATTACACACAGGTGGGTAATGTTTCACTTATATGACAAATTTTTACATGTTTTTTATATTTTTATAAGTTTAATATAAAATACTTTTTAGAGTGCAATCCAAATTAGGAAATATTTGATTTATATTTGCTGTAAAACAGTGGGCGAAATAAATAATACTACAAAAAAAACACCGTTATTCTAAACTATGTACAATTTTTAAATAAATGTTTTCTAAGAACTACTCACAAGCCAAGGCAGATGTGCTGAGGAGCAGCAAAAGGCAGAGCTTTGAGTCCCCCATGAAGCTCTCTCCTCTGGAGTTGGCGAGTACTCAGATGAGACTGATTTCTCAGCTTTAGCTTAGGACTTTTATACCCTCAGTTGGGCTCTGTCAGAGGACTGGGAGGCACAGACAGGGCTTTGAATGCTCAAAGTCCACCCCACCCTCCTGTGTGGAGGGACAAAGGCAAAAGGTTTCAATTGATACTCATGGCTCCGAGCACAGGCTCAATCCAACCAATCAGTTGTGATAAATCTTCAAAATGTTTTTTTAGCTGCAGTAAAGATGCATTTTATGGATACTTAAATGCATGTAGAATTTTTTTGCCTTATGAATTTTTTGAGCCTTATTAGAGCCTTATGAGATACTGATGTTTTCTTATAGCACTTCACTGTTTGTAATGTAATTTAGATATCCATGAAGAGGTGATCACAATGATTGTACTGTTTTTAGTCATTTTTAGACACATTTCTTGGTGTTGTCCACTTGCCATTTTTCATTGAAGAATTATTTATTATATTTCCTTTGATTTACTGTTATTCGTTGTGAAGATTCATATGATAAAAGGATGGACATGTCTGGACTTGAAACCCATAGTTTGAACTAATGGAATATTATATGAACTATATTTAGGCCACATGGTTATAAAGGTCCACAATCAGACAGAAGTTCATATTCTTGAACTGTAAAAAATCAACCAATTAAGTTAAGTACAGCTAACAGTGCCAGTATGAATAAGGTCACTGATAGACACTCATTAGTGAACACTGAGTGATCAAGGCGTGCTCCAGACACAAAGTCCCTCTAGACTAAGAAATGATAAACTTATCAGCTGCTTTATCTGTTGGTGATATTGGCCAAAAAGAAGCAAAAACCTCAAAGCAGAATTTCCTCTGTTATGCAAATGTTGGATTAATCTTTTACTGTTGCTTTGTTAGTCTTATTTTGTAATTTATTTAATATGGACAGACATATTAAACATAAGTTACAATTGTGGTCAGTTTTACATAATTCATAATTCAATAGCATCTTTAAGTGCAGTTGTTAAACACAATATACACATCAGGACTATGCTCAAGTGTTTTAAATGGGGATGCAGTCTTCAAATTAATTGTAGTTGAAGTACTTACGGTATAACTTTGAAAAAGAGTTAGATGTTTGTTGTTCTGCTTCCACTGCCACAATCCAAAATGAAGGCAGTGAAAACTGTTATTCGATTTGGGTTAGATGATGAACTTTGATCTACAAAGATTCAAAGGTTCACCTCGAGTTTGATTTGCTGTTTAAATTTGGACGGTAGTCAAGTTTGCGCTGTTTGTACATGCAATGAATAAACAGCGATAACCTTAGATTGGCTGGAAGTCTTTTCATTTTTTCACTTTTCATTTTAAAGTTCGTTATTTCATTAGTACTCAAAGTCTGCGAAAGCATGCAGTTTTCTTTTGTCCTTTGGTATATCACTCACATCATTACATCTGCACATTGTGTAATGGCCTGTTGCAATCCATCCCCATCAGCACCTTGAAAAGTCTGTCAGATACTGACAGTGTTTGCTCTGCCATGTACACAGCTAGAGTCCAAAGGGAGCTTGAGCCACTGGTTGCTTTGTGTTTAATTTGCATTTTAGACTTTTAGCTTACACTTGAATCCATCATGTCAGACTTTCGTATATTAAAATAAATGTAGATATTTTTGTTTTAAAGGTGTTTGTCTTTGGTGAAAGATACACAGTGCAGTCTCAGGTTTATCCTGCCATGCCTCTTTGCAGTCGAGCAATGTGTCTCTGTGCATTGCTCAAATGTCTAAGACGGAGAAGATGTTCGAGAAGCAAAACACAGCTGATCACTTCAATCTTGCTATTTTCAGTCAAAAGAAATGGAAGAACTGCTCCTGCCCACCTGATGAGGCACATTAGAGTGATTATAAACTCTGTGACCCGCATCACAAGATACAGACATGTGCAATCCCCCAGCAGGGCAGCTGCTGGCACTCTTGCTTAATCAATTGTTTGGCATAAAGGTCATTCCAGGTTTAATCCACTGACAAATCTGATTCTCTTTTGCAAGTGCTGTTCAACTTTGTTGTCTATCTATTTCCCGTTGTTAAAATATAGTCAGAGAAATGCATGCAGCGTCCTCACAGTGCATGATCAAGCTGCATGATAACATTACCACATGAGGATTTGAGAGTTGGCACAGCAGTGCAGATATTATCGCCTGTATGCTTTGTTCTGTGTAATCAGTGGCTATCTGTAGACTTCTTGATCACATGTTCCAAGTCTTTAGTATGGATTTTTTTGTGCTGAGTAGTTTGCTAAATCTGCAAACATCACCTTTGTCACCACATTAGCTTTGAGTGCTGCAATTTCAAACAAGATTGCCAAAAATGATTTTGTCATTTTGAACACACCTAAACCTAAATTTTTTTATAGCTCTTTAAATCACAGTTAGAATTGATAATTCATTCATTTTCATTTAATCTAATCAACACCCCACCATAGCATATGACGGGAGAATGGGGTGAGTTAAGCCAGTTTTTAGTTGAGGCATCTTTAAAGGAGGACTTGACAGTAATTTCTCCAACTAAAACATGTACATATATTTCAGGATGGGGTGCATCCCTGGGAATAATCACTTTAGATCTAAAATAAAGCAGTTTTCAAAATATGACTTTCCAAATAAGTGGTTCTTGGCTCAAAATGCCCCCAATGAGAAATAAGTAACTTCAAAGGCCATTTTATTTTCCCCACAAGATATTTAAAATGTTCAGAACAAAATCAAGTTTGAAAATGAACAACAAAAAATTTCAACAGTTAATCCATTAACTGTTGACAATGTTGTTTATCCAAGCATTTCAAGTCATTATCAAGACTTAGCTAACCGGCTAATGGTAATGTAAACTTCATAATCATACATGTAAATAGAAAACATGAGAACTGGGCGATCCATATGTTGACAAAAAGAAATGTAAAAAGTTTAAACGTTTGTTTTTTATGGAATAATTATCAGTCCATGCAGAAGGATCTTGCTTGGATTTCTGTACATGTTGCTGCTAAAACCAATCTGCACACTGCAGTCACAGTGGGCAGACATTGATTTTAAAAGCGATGAGAGGAGCTGGTGTGATAGGCCAGAGCTGCTATCAACATAGCGCCTTCATGCTTGAAAACTAACCTCAAATGCTAAAGAGCAAAACACAGGAGCCAGGGCATGTCATCCATCCATCCATCCATCTCCATGTCTCTTTCTACTATCACAATCAATAATTGGTGAAGGATGATGCTAAGTCTTAAAAGATCAAAACTATAAAAAATCTTTGTAAGAAGCATAGCATAAATTGGCTATGTGCTCATGAGCCTGAAACAATACATGATCCAAATGTAAAGGAAAATGTAATATATTATTATATGAATAATTGTAAACTGGTGTAATTTTTAGACATCTCAGCCTTGAGATAGTTGATCTCTTTATTTCCGATACATTGTGATTGAAGGCGCTAGCTACACAGGCATAAACTGGAATTTGCTGCAATGCTATATAAACTATAGCATCAATATAGCCACTCATCGACTGCATTCAAGGTAAATCTGCATAGACGAGCTACCAAACCACTGCAACAAGTTTAGATATTACTGGAAACCAAAGTTATGAGCTTAAATCATCCCAATCATGTTTGTGATCCCAAATATAAATTGTATCTTTCTAGTACAAAAAATAATTAACCTGCAATGATTTTAATTACATAATACAGTTTGCAATACGTTCTCCTGCAGTTTACTGATCTATCAGTCAGTCTGGTTGAGCAAACATTGGCTGAAAGTCCAGACACAATTAAGTCATGCGAACAGTACTGCTGTGTCATAAACCACCATGTTCACTTCAAGCAATATTGTTCTTCAGCTTTATCTGGAACCGACACATAGCACTTTAGACCAAACCTGATAAAATCTTCCCTGATAGAACTGTTCTATGAAGACTGAACAAAGTTTGGCACATACTGTGCAGCATAAAGAATACATGCACGCAAATATACACAAAAGATTCACATATGCAGGAATCCCTGAATCAGTCTGAGTCTTTTGCAGACAGGTTCTCGTGTTCAGATAGTAAGAGAGTCTCAGGGGCAATAAGTCCAGGAAATCATGTTATATTTTTCATTATTATGACTTATTTGACTGACATTGATTCACTTGACACAAGGTAGTGTATTTTGGAGGTAGTACTTTGAGTAGGAAATGTTGCAGGTATTTATATTCACCCCTTCGTTGTATGCAAAGTATTACATGGAAAGAAAGACTCAATATAAGTTTGGTGTCATGGTCTACCTAGAGAAAAGAATATATGGCCTCCAAAAATTGATTGCTACAGGAAGTCCCTTTCTAGTCCCTCTAGTCTTTGCAAGTTGATTGACTGCTGGAAATACACTCAGTGCTCCTCCTGTACAGAACAGATAGTCTACTCTACCTGTACAGTACATCATATACACTGCATATTTGGCTTCCTTTCAACAACCGCACATAATGTCTCTGGACTTTGATTGGCAAAATTGTGTCGGATACAACCTTTGTTCTACTTCTGAAGACCTGACTGAATGTATGCTCTCACAGTAACTTTTTATGTAACTTTAGTGGGTTATAACACACTGGGTATGGAAGTAATATGCAGATTTATGGATATCAGATTTGGAGTCATGATAAAGTTGGCCTTCGTCACTGTGGCCTGCAACAGACGAGGTAAGGGTTGTTTTTAGGCCAAATGCCTTTTGCACTGTGTTGCAGTTGATTGTTCAGCATACAGGGGTATCTGTGCAAAAAATATTTGGCTGGATGTTCCAGTAGGTTTAGAGATTAACCACGGACAGAGACACACACACACACACACACACACACACACACACGACCAAACCATAGACTGTATATAAGAAGTGGACATCATCGCTTTGATGTCACCCATTTGTTTGTGAACCGCTGTTCTGAAACCTTGAGTTTGGATTTATGGACATCTTGATCTCACAGCCATTGCCATTTTGTTTTTTTTGGGGACAGAAGTGACATTCATTCCACTAAGATTGCCTCAAATTGGATACACAAGTTAGTCCCGCAAAATATAGCATATCTCACTTTATTGTTTCTTTTCTTCTAAGTGTGACCATCCATCCATCTATCCATTGTCTATACCGCTTCTCCTTAAGGGTCGCGGGAAGGCTGGGGCCAATCCCAACTGACAATGGGCGAGAGGCAGGGTACACCCTGGACTGGTCGCCAGTCAACCACAGGGCCAAGTAAAATATCAACATGGTGGCATGCGCTAAAAAAAGAGTTTGTTCCCAAAAAGTCATTCTTTCCTCGGTAGTCTGGAAGGAGTCTAAGTTTGCAGCATTCAACTGCAAGTAAACTACTGTCTGTAGCAAGGTAGAAGTCTGTGACACCTAAAAGCAGCAGCATGACTCATTTATTCCAGCATCTCAAATGGAGGCACATGACCACATGGAAGAAGTCTGTGACACTGTGATTTGCACGAGACCACTGCAGCCCTGAAACGAAGGTAAAATTGGCCGAGTCATGTCAAGTTTGAAAGGAAAAAAGAAAAAGATTACATCCTAAATTGGATGTGGTGTGAAAAATCTGAGATTTTATGTTTAATATTCTTTTCTACCAGTTGCCCAACTGGGCAAATGAGTTGTTAGATTTAGTAGCCCAACACGGCATTTGAATTGGTCAAGCCTCACTGCTGAACTGTGACTGGTAGAGGATTCTCAAAATAACTTATAATTACTGTAATCAACAGAGTTTTAGATAACAACATTTACGTGTTTCACAAATTAAAAAAGGCATTAATCACAGTTTGGATCAACAGTGCCTTTGAGTGAATTCTGAGAAACCATCAAATGAACAAATCAAGTCAGTAACTGTGGCTCACAGTTAACAGATGATAATGATATTGATAGATGTTAGTCTCACAGCATCTAATGCAAAGATCTATGTGCCATCATATTCAATATCATCAGCTCAGAGCGGCATGTCCTGTTCATTCCTATGCTCATAACAAGCCAATGCATACAGTCATTCACCTGCAATATACATCTAGAAATTTCAAGGAAAGTCCACTCAGCATTGCCACTATCAACGCAGCGCAATAAAAATTGAAGTAGTGCAAATATAATAAGCAAGCTGGAGGTTTTACAGCACATGTAACTTATCAGCATATCAGCTTACCTACATGATTCTACTGACTGCAGACTGATCATGTCCTTTCGATTGCAGCACGTCCAAAGAGAACTGCACATGTACAGAAGTTTAAAATCAATGATTTCGAGATGTCACTCTAATTGTCATGATAGATTCAGATTCAACAGAACATCCTACATCAGCTGCAGCCATCTCCGTTGTTTAAATGCCTCAGTAGCATAAATCGTGTTAAATCCAAGCCATATGAGATAAATGGCTGTTTGGTGTGACGGGGACCAGGTCAGCCGTAAATCTGTCCAAACGGGGGACCAGGTGAACCTGCCCGAGCAACATTGGCTTGCAGATTCATCTGGTTCCCAGAGTAGAACACACCAGTCATTCAAATAAGCACTCAAGTACAGAAATTATTGTTTATGTAGTATTATTTTGGTTTTCTGCACAGTATCCTGGAGTATGGATACCGAAGGAGGAATACTGTAGGAATGACCTGAACTGAGTGCATGTGCAATTTCAATGTGTTAATCATAATTTAAAGGGCACGCTATTGTACCTCGATCAGTTTAAACCTTGATTTCAGTGCCATGTGTTCCCCAAATATTGACAGAGGACTATAGAGGGGAGCATTGCCCCTCACTCTGTGTAACGTAAAGACAGACAGATCAATATTTGAGGAGTGTGTGCTGCTTTTACTGCAGTGACTGACTGCATGTCACAAATCGTGTAGAAGATTAAATGTACAGGTGTGCCGTGGAGGAAGGACACAGGGTCAGCAAGTATTTATGAAGAAATTTAGCGGTATTTAACAACATTTATAGACTTGAACTCATGAGATAACAATATGAAACCCAGCTGGGTTCTTTGCCAATATAGTAAGGTACAATTAAGTAAGAAACTCAGACTAATGGATAGCTTAGGCTTGCAGTGTCCCATGATGTTTTCACATTGTAATACAATCTTGGATCAGATATTCCTGTTGTAGTAGTTTAGCAGTATACTTTTTATATTATGATACTATAAACAATTTATTCATTAATTTATTTTGAAGGTGTTGGCACAAATCAATTAATGATTTGAGGTATTTTGTCATAATGGCAAAAGGTCACAAAAGGTGAACTGTTCTGATTTCAGGGGAACATAAAAACTTTGTTTAACTAGTAGCATTTTATGTAGTCTTGTTGGCAAATAAATAACCAATATGAAACTGATTTATGTTGTGCTTATAATGAAAGAAATCCAATAACTCGCAAAGCCACATGCGTCATCTTTTTCAGTTTGAGAGCAAAAGCAAAAACAGACTTGTGTGTGTATGTGGTTGTGTGCACATTTATGTGGCCTTGTATGCATGAACATATTTGTATGCATGAGCTTCTTATTTTATTGTTCATTTAGTTTTTTTTACCTTACTGTAGTGTCAAAACAGGCAGTGAGGAGAAACATCAGACCATGGCACAGTCGAATAGAGAATACTCTTTAGTAATTGGCTAGAAGGGAACTGTGCCTGTCAACACCCTTAGCACGTATAAACAGACCCGTCTGATGCCATGAGGCCCAGCCAACAGCTTTTTTTGACAGACCTTCCTACTCATTGACCACCCAACACTGCAGCACCAGCAGAGTGGAGGGCTGTTAGCGACCTCTAGTGGATCATTATGTTTCTGCAGAACAACACAGAGATTGTCCCTCCTTTCACAGTGTTCCTACAGGACTACACAGACCCACATCCATGTCCTGTTGTAGTGTCCTTGAGCAAAATTCAATGAATATGAGATGCATAGTGATACATGTAATCCTTGCTTACTCCACACTCAACTTTAGGATTAGAGCATGAACCGGTATGTATAAGATGAAAAAAACAAACAAACAGCAGATTCAGCTGAGTTTTGATTTTGAAACATATGATGACAATTTATTTTTTATCTAACATATGTGTCATTTAATTGGTCCACTGTCCATTATTACTGCACTTTCTTAATGAGCTTTTATCTTCGGAAAACAGAGAAAAAAACTCAATTGTGCAGCAATGCCTCTGTTGGAGGGAAAAAGTAACTGTCTGGAAAAAATATTTAGGGTTTTTTGACAAATAAAAATCTCAGCTCAAGTTCCATTCAATTCGTTTACAGCAACATCTCACAATCTTCATTAACAGATAAAGTTTATTCAGTTGATGTGGAAATGGTGTTTGGTGTTGTCATTACTTAATATCTTTGAATATATCTATTTTTGTTACTACAATTATTAAATATTTACCCTAACATTTTATTCCAGTGAATGTAATAATCGTTAGGAATTAACATTTAGATCATCAAGGTCCACTCAGCAGCTCACTGTTTTATAAAAGCTATTAAGCACATTTTCTTCCCCTTTTTGGTCAAACTAATGTCTCCAATCTTAAAATTAATGTTCTCTTGTGCTTATCTGATCTTGTTAGTGTTTAAGCATGTGAACAAAGTTCATATATTGTCTTATAATTTACTTAATAGTGGCCTTAACATTGTGTTTTATAACATTCAAAATAGTCTGAGCTGTGGTGGCCACATGATAAACTGTGTTTTATTTTCTTATATGATAAATTGCTCCTCAAAAATATATTAAAGCGATCCTTCTTGTTTTTAAGAGACTACAATTTCACTACAGTTTTTTTTTCATCCGCTTTACTCCACCCACGACAGGCTTGGGACAACATTAAGCTGCAAGTTGGCGACAGCAACAAAGGCAACCTCAGACTGCATTATCAGTGCCTCGGCCCCCCTGGTCTGTATTGTACTCACTCTTAGGTCGAGATAAACACTCCATGTGCTTATAGAAACAGGTGTCAGGCTTCAGGAAGACACACACACACACAGGCATACACACACAGTTAATTATTTATCCAGTCCCTGAAATGCTGACATACACACCACCCTGCCTGCAGTGTCACTTTAGCCTACACAAGAGAGGTTACTGTCATAGACACTGATGCACGAGTGTGCATAATTGGGTTATAACTTGATTGTATAATACCACTGGTTTCTAGTGCATCACACCATCAGAGGAACTTCTGATGGCTTAAACTGGTTGCTTTTTTAAAACCTTTTTTTTTTTAATGAATCAGAGCACATGATGTTGCTGCTGTAATTAAAAATGCTGTCCACCAAGGGATGTCAACACGACTGTTACTCCTACAAGAAAACACTTTTTGTATGTTTATTGGGCGCTGCATCTTGATGATAGCTGTACTCCAACTAAACTCTTGCCCATAGGATGTCATATACCTAAGTTTTATTATGGTTACAGTTTTTATTCATGTTTCTCTTTATTTAGATGGATTTCTGCATGATAATGTCTGTCTTTGGTGCAGCTGCTGAGAGCTTCCTCTGGTATCAAGATTTCCCCTTAAATGTGAGCCGTTTATTTTAGATATTGAGCTAAAATTAGTCTCCAGTGATAATTTTCCACAGGACGCTGCTGCGACTGTTTCTACAAGGGAAGCAGCGAGTGTGGACGGATCCATTCAGCGTGTGTGTGGGGGTGGTTTGGAGTACTACAAACAAACTGCGAGTCGTAAAATCAACACAAAACAACTCTTATACGTCAGCTACATTTACTTTGGGCACTTATTGTCATTTTGTACCGTTACGAATCGTGCTGACTTGTCCAGTAGCCGGACGAAGCATGTTTAGTCGCCTTGAAAGAGAAAAGAAAACCCTTTCGGAGTGACTGGACAAGTCGGATGAAAACCGAGCTCTGTGCCACATCTTCCACTAAATGATAAAGCTGCTGCACCGGGAACCGGAGGCAGGACCGACCAAATGAGAAGTTAGCTTAAAAAACGATATTTTCTTCTGCTCCTGACAAACTTAGTAGCGTTTTCTTACTTTTTGAGTGCGTCACGCGGTTGTAAAACTCACGCGGGCATCTTGAATTATTCTCGTGTTGTATTTTTGACAGAGTTTAATCAGCAGCAGGAGGTGTGAGGGCAGACTACTGTGAGTTCACGGTGAACTTAGGCTGGTGGAGACGCCATAAAGTGGGAAAGTGGACTTTTCAAGCGGAAGACCCTCAAACAACCTCTACCCCTGAACAGAGGTGAGTTAACATCACTTACTATGTCGGTAAGATACAAATAAAGTGGTTAAAGCTGCTGTAGGGTCCAGTCTGCTCTGCCCTGGACTGCTGTAGCTATTCCCCCAATAGAGAGGAGGGCTACACCCATACAGGACCAGCCTACAGCTCACACCCACTTCACAAGATGTTTTAAAGTGTTAACCAGCCGCTGGCAAACTCAAAAAATACAGTTTTAAGCTGAAAAGATACTGTAAACACAATCTGAATAAATGCTACTGATATTCATGTATATATTTAGCTGAAAAAAAAATCTGACATTGTTTACAAGGGTATTTTACTATATAACTAGGCTGTAGGCCATATTGTGATGCATGACCACAGAAAATACTTAAATAAAAGTGTTCAGAGCAATGATCTGTGCTCCGCTGTTGGAGCAAACCGTAAGTGTACAGTACAAATACTTATTAAATAACTTATTAATGTGCTAATTAACTAATAGTGTAGCTGTGTGTGTGTGTGAGATTGTTTTTGTGAATGAACTACGTCATTTGTTCTCAGGTCTCGCTTGCAAAAGAGACTGTTTAGCTGATTTTTGTTGTTTTTGAAATCCAGCTTGCTTGTATAAACACTTTGGAGAGCAGAAATGCGTAGAATGAGAATGTGATTCATGCAGTCATGATATGATTCTGCTGAAAGTTTATAAATGATGATATTAAGTTATTGCCCAACCCTGACGAAAGACAGAAGGTATTGATAAACAAAGACCTGCAGCTAAAG
The DNA here is from genome assembly GCF_042242105.1 of Pempheris klunzingeri. NCBI lineage: Eukaryota > Metazoa > Chordata > Actinopteri > Acropomatiformes > Pempheridae > Pempheris > Pempheris klunzingeri. The sequence continues at coordinate 13,959,068 of NC_092029.1, read as the reverse complement.
ATGTGGAGCTCCTCCGTCCCTTAAACCTTTGTGTCTTACCACTAATTTCAAGTACTATTCCACAGTATTGCTGCTTTTTAAAAAATGTTCTCTCACACTTTTTTTAAAAACAGGACCAAAGCCAACATGTGAAGAGTGTGTTTCCAAAATTAAAGAAGCCCACTCACCAGTGGAAAAACTTATACATTTATGTAGATGCAATAAAACAGTTTGTAGGCTGGACAATATCAAGCAATGAGTATGATGCAGATGTAATTATGAACCTAAACAGAACGAGAAAATTGCTGCATTAGATTACACACACAGTAAAACTGTTTCTCTTGAGTCTCAATATATCTCCTGGCCTGTGTGTGCCCCAGATTGATAGTCACACCGCCTCCCTCTCATAAGCCTCAGCACTACTATCCTGTTGCCTTGACAACTGGTGTGTCAGGGGACTTCATCCTGATCCACTGCATGATTTTCTCTGACACTAGTTGAGAGAAACTGCCACGAAGCAGCGCTGAAAGCGAGGATAACTGGAGAGCTCATTTTCTCTTTTTCTTCCTCTTTACACTGGACTACCTCGTCACCCGCATGGTGCCGTCTTAGTTAGCGGTGGTGCGCGCTACTTCAGGCTGTAGTGCTGCCCTGCTCATCCACTAGCACGGCTGGCTACATGCACCACTAAAGTGGGAAGTCTGCTTTCTTTCTGTGCACCGAGCCATATCAGTTTGTTTGATTTACATTCCATTCAAAATAGCCAAGATACAGACAGCATGAAAAATATTATCTTGGTTGTGTTTATGCAGAGTTGAGGATGGGAAATGTTCTGTGAAGAGTAGAGAGGGTCTATTTTAGAGAAAGAAAGGGAAATTATCCAGTTTATTAACAAACCTTTTAAGGCTGCAACTAACATTTTCATTATGTTTTAACCTTCTGATTATTATTTTTTTGATTAACGAATTAGTGGTTCAATTTACAAAATGTCAGAAAATACATAAAAGGTCCATCACAATTTCTAAGAGTGTTCTATGGAAGACTTATATGACATTTCCTATCACACCAACCCAATTTAAAAGCTGGAACCAGGGATTATTTCTACTTACAAAATGACTTATACAATTAACTGATTATCAAAATAGTTCACTTCTGTCCATTGACTATATATTTTTCATTTGGATGTGAACTTTGACACCAGTTGCCTTCTAGCTGGTAACTGTCAGGGCATAATGAGCTCCATTAGCTGTGTGTCATGCTTTATGAAAGCACCACCTCCCCCCTCCATATGCATACACATGTATCCAAACACACACCCTTCATCTCTTCTCTCTTCTCCTTTTTTTTACTCTTTGGAGTTTCTTCTTTGCAATACAAGAAGCAATGAGCATCTGGGAAAAGAATAAAGGCTTTCTTTGTTGTGACAAGCCATTACCCAGGAAATTAGGTGGGCCTGAGAATAGCAAACAGCAGCGAAACTGGCCTGGTCATCAGAGGTTTACAGGGTCTCCACTGTAGCCTCAGGGAGGGGGGTACTTTCTGCGCTGGAGCCTGTGTGAAACAGTCTCATTAGGCAGGGAACCCACTGGAAAAAATGGACCATACAGACCGGCGATGGCTATGGGGGTTGGGGACATGGAGAGAGACTGTTGCCGTGTAATCGAGGGGAATTGCAAACACTGAATGTGGAATGGCAATCTCGAGGGGCTGTTGTGTATCAAACAACGCTCTCAGACTGTGTCCAGCTCACAAAGTCACTCTCCAACTCTAGCGGCCAAGGCAGTGAGATCGAGATTCTCTCTGCAAAGGAGGTCATGTAGATGTCACAGCAATATCCAGCAGTTATTTCTGACCACATTTCAAAACATTTTCCATTGCACCAAGTAGCTTGAGAAAAAAAAAAAAGAAAAAGACTCCACTCTCAGCTGTGAAAACATATAAAACATCCTGTGACGTCTCAATGCAGGCTTGCATGCATATGTGAGAATCACTTACACTTTATTAGCACAACTGGAATAACATACAGCTTGTTGCCCAGTGTACTGAGACCAGCAGCAGTCTGTGCAGCGGGGAACAAAGTGAACCACAACTTACAGGAACCGATTCAGCTGTTTTCTTACAGCAATATTTCATTCATGGTTAAAACACAAATATACGGCAACTGTTTATACTTAGACCTGTGCACAGATTTACTATAATAATATGGAATGAACCTTAATTGCGACCCATACTTAATCTGTGGGATTTTAGTTTATTTTCAGGCTTTAATGAACATATTTCAGAGGTCAGTGGAATCTGTAAAACTGTTTTGTAACCCACAATCTTGTGAGTTAAAAATATGTTTGTAACTAACAACCTCTTTACCAGAGTACACACTTTTGTGCTGTTTTCTTCCCAAATACTTTGCTTGGAAGTAAACAGTCAGTTCAGAAATTCTTGAACCATCACAGCAGCATGTTTCAGTCTGGAATCTTCTGGGTTTCATGTGGCTTTGTGCGTTGGAAGGAATAAATAGCAACGCCCATATTTATGTCTGCTCCAGCTCGGCCTGCGCACTGAGCTGTCCTGGAAAAGTCCATGTGACCCAGAGCTGAGGAGATGCTGCCGCTTCCTCATCCTGTTGGGTGTTGGAGCGGAAGGATTACTGCCAGGCCTACAGGGCAGTGTGTCATGCACAGTATATCACAGCCTTGTTAAACATTGTCAGCAGACAATGATGTTATGATCTTAAAGGGAGCATCAGTTTTATTCTAGTGGCTCACTCCGGCTCTGTAATGTTCACAAGCTGGCTAGAAAGTTGGATAAGACACGACAGAATCCTATGATATGATAGTGTGTTATCATTTCAAAATGCAACAGAAGGCTTTCACTCCGTTTTAAACCAATATCATTCGTGTCAGGTTATTTTTACCCATCTTAGTAGCTCCATAGCCATGCTGGTCTGTTGGTCGCTTGGTTCACTACTTTGCTCCAGCTTAAAAACCTCAACAATTACTTGAGTGATTGAAATAAAATTTTGTCCAGACATTTATGGTCCCCAGAAGATGAATCCTAATGACTTTGTCAATTATCAAGTATAAAGTACAATCTGGAGTTAAACCTTATAGCAGTTAGATTTTATGCCACTGTAAGTTTCTAAATCTCACTCACCACACTCACTGAAAACATTTGTAGCCTCATTTTTGGAGGGTATGATGGGATTTTTTTTTCAAGCAGTGTACCCTGCTGCTGAATTGCCGATATTACAAGCATATCTGCACGAATAAAAAAACGGGTGTAAGAAATAAACTGCATTAATGTGCTGCGCATCTGGTTTCATGGATTTCTTTTCCATGTGTCACCAGCTGTTTCTTAAACCTGCCTGCTTCTAATGTTTCTCTGTGACTCCAATTCATAAAAGTGCAGGAAATTACACCCATGTGACAATTATAAGAAGGCGTCCATGTCTAGAAAAGACCTCATCCAAATTCACGCTGCTCTCATTTGTTTCTACGCCAGATAGAATCATTCTGGTGCCAATAACACATGAGCAATGGGATTTCAATAATTGAAAGGGAGAGAAGATGGGGATAATACACCTCTCTTTCTCAGATAAATTCATTATAGGTAACACAGGAGGAGTGGACCTGTTATTCAGAGGGATTATTATGCAACTGAAGCGCAGGTATTAGGAAAGTGGCTCACATAGTATAGCTGGAAATAGTTTTTCTTTCTATGTGTCATACTTTTTCCATTCTTCTTTCTCCCTGCCCCCACACATCTCTCTTTCTATCCCTCCCACACACACTTTACCAGATACGTGTTGTAAAAGATTAGCTCAGCTGTTGGCCAGTTCCTTCTTCTGATTTAAAAAAAAAACAGAAACAGTCATTTGTTTTTAATTATTAGTTTTTAAATGATATTTTTTATCTGGACCATGTTGATCTTAGTCTTTTTTCGTCTTTCTTTCTTTCATACAGGAGCACACACTAAACTTCCCTTTCTGACAAAATGTAAGAAACAGATATTTTCTCCTCATATTTGGGGAAAACAATTCTGCCCCCACTAACATTTGTTAATGTACAAAAACTGTCAAGCATCATAACCGTTTTGCTTACAAATACACAAGTTTGCCTCTGCTCCAACAGTGTCCCATCTAATGCCTGCTATGCTGTCATGGTTTTATTCCAGATGTGGTGTTTTTATGCATTCTCATTTCTCCAATCATGAATACTCCTGTATACATGAATAAACAGATTTTGCAGAGTATAACCATGGAAACAAACCACAGATACTAAAGGTGAATAGGCCCAGGTGGTCAAATGCTTTTTGCGTTGGTATTTTTTTTTTTTATCCATCATTTGTGTTTCTCTTTAATCAGTGTGTGAACTCCACCTGCTTAAAATCAATTGGAATATTCATTTTCATGTACAGGTGGGGATTATTGTCGAGGTGAGCGTCTGGCTTTCTCTGTAACAACAGTCAGTATCAGCCTGACCTTTAGAAAGTGGTTTTATTGAGAATTACAATGCCCCAGGACACTTGTCCCTCCACCGTGCAGTGAAGGGTCGATAAATTATCACCATGCCAGAGGATTCATACTGTATCCACGGAGACCAGGCCGACAACCAACACACACACATAGACCCACATATTGTAACCTCATGAGATCTGATTGTTTTCTTACCTGTCATTTTTTTTCCCTCAATGTGGACTCCACACAGGTGTATCCCTCAGCTTGGCTGCATCTATAGAACATGTTTTACACTAAAACACTGCTGCCTGCTGAGAGGAGTTATTGAACCAATGAATCATTTATGATATTCATACAAGGACATTAATGAGGGTAGTTGGTCTCCTGCAGGAGCAGAGAAAGCCGAGCAGCCAGAGAGAGGAGAAGTGACAGGAGACAGCAGAAACTCCAGCTCAGCTATCTTCCACGTCATGGGGAAACAGAACAGCAAGCTGCGGCCCGAGGTCCTGAACGACCTGAGAGAAAACACAGAGTTCACCGACAACGAGCTGCAGGAGTGGTACCGCGGCTTCCTCAAGGACTGTCCCACCGGCCACCTGACTGTGGAGGAGTTCAAGAAGATCTACGCCAACTTCTTCCCCTACGGCGACGCCTCAAAGTTTGCCGAGCATGTCTTCCGCACTTTTGACACCAACGGTGATGCCACCATCGACTTCAGGGAGTTCATCATCGCCTTGAGCGTGACGTCTCGTGGCGGGCTGGAGCAGAAGCTGCGCTGGGCCTTCAGCATGTACGACCTGGACGGGAATGGGTACATCAGCCGGGCAGAGATGCTGGAGATAGTTCAGGTGAGGACACAGTGAATGCTTCATACTACAGGACAGGGTCTCCTCATGGATGTGTGTGCTGACCGAGTTTGGGTCAGGATCAGCATCATCTGAGACACAAACGTGACCCGAGGAGGTTCTAGCAGTGCAGCTGTTTTTCATACAGACCTTAAAATGTTGCTGATATTATTCAATGATTATTCAAGTAAGAGGAATGTAAATTTAAAAGGTGTAAAAATCTGAACCCAGAGAAGGAAAAGGAAAATATCTCATCACACTCCTTTGGGATGAGCACATTTTTATTATAACTTCTCCAACAGATTTAAATTCCAAGCATTTAACAACTAATAATTACTTTTATTATTGATGAATATAACATTTATTGTCCAGATTATTTCATTAATTGTGTGGTCCACAAATTAAGTTGTAGGAAAGACTTGGCACCAAAAGCACCTAAGTGCAGCTTCACAGAGCTTGTATGGACACACAAAAAGCTAAAAAAAACCAACAACAACAACAACAACCTGGAATTAGGTATTCCTCATACCATGTCAGAAAACAGTGAAAAATACTGTCACAATTTTCTTAACTTTGAGTTGATGTACACCAACCAACAATCAAAAACCTTAAGATATTCATTTTGCTGTTACATAAGACAAAGAAATGCTGCAAATTTTCACATGTTAGCATCTGGAACTGATGACTTTTCTTGACAAATTGCTGATACAATCCCTTATCAAAATTCTTGGCAAATAGTGACTAATCCTAAAAACTTGTGTTGTGCGCATGGTAGCTGACTGTCTAATGGTGGTTTTTAGGCTTAGTAGTCATTTGCAGGTCTGAATTTGTAAGACATTTTCACCTCACACTATGGATGCAGGCTGCCCTTTCTGTTTTTTCTTATCACTGTGGCTATATTTACTCTTCCAATATGCTGAGCTGAGCAGCCCGCAGGGCCATATCAATATTGGCTCAGTCCGTTGTGTTTGTGGATCCAAATGAATGTTTAAAAAAACACTCAAAAGCATCACTGCTTTTGTTAGTGTAGAAAGCTCCCTGTTTTTCAGTAAAACCTCTGCCTCTCATCAAAGCTGCAGATCTGTACATCATCTGAAACATGTACAGTTTTAGATGACACAAATACACACATTATAGCAGGGCATCTGGCAGATCTGATCGGAGCAAATTACTGAGTGTAACAGCAGGATGAGCTTTACCAGAGCAGCATCATTACCAGGTAACAACAGAAAACAGGTCAAAGCATTCAAACAGGTGCAACAAAAATGACATTTTTCATCTTTACTGCCTCAAAGCTTCACACTGACAACCAGCCAAATGAATATGCACTTAACAGCAGTCGCTCTTCCCCTCCTCTTCCTCTTCCCCTCCTGTAGGCAATTTACAAGATGGTGTCATCAGTGATGAAGATGCCTGAGGATGAATCAACACCAGAGAAAAGGACAGACAAGATTTTCAGACAAATGGACATTGACAATGACGGTAAGATGTGAAGAGGGTTTGTTGCACACTAAAAGTTTTTACATTTAATACATTTTAATAAATGGTGTTAATAATAATAACAATTATCGACCAATAAAAAAAAGTATATAAGTATATAAAAGTAGAATATATGTAGAATAGAATTTGTCAACAGCTGTACCTTCTCCTGTGGGAGGCTTAAAGTAAAACATTACCAAGTACTTTTTATAGATACTTCATAAGTATGCTGCTTCTCCATGACTCAGAGTGAAACCTTTTTGAAAAATGAATGTAAAACGGTAACACACTTTGGGAGACGGATTACAGTATAATATTTGACGAACTGGTACTGTCTTATACTTGGAAAGAAACCATCACATCCAGACTGCAAAAACCACAGACATATTATGAGAAATGAGTTAAGTAATAGTCTTGACATTATTCACTTTTAGCACCACAGAGCGTTTTGGAGAGCAACGGGAAATCTGGGAGATGGGCGGCAGACAGAGAAAGAGACAAAGGGAGAAATAGGACGTCATATAACAACACGACATAACATGAACATCATTAACGGCTTTTGCATCCTCTCCTGCTGAGCCACCTCGATGCCAGCGGTTTGACATTTAGTGTGAAAAGGTGATGCTACACCCACGTGATGTGTACTTAAGACATTTTCTCATCTCTCACCGTTCTGCCTGATTTCGACACGTCACATCTCAGGAAGATATTCATAGCTGTTTTGAGGCTGAAGGTTCAGGAAGTCCGAAGGTCAAACTGTGTCTCAGGCTCAAGTTTATAACATCCAGTAGCACTACAGATGAGGCCTGTGGCTACAGCTGCACATGTGGGGGAAATCCACCAGAAGTCAGTTAACCCTCCTTTCTAATGCATGTTACACAGATGCTGTGTGACAGAAAGTTGCAGTTATTTTTAGATACGGTAAAGTGTACTGTTGTGTACTGTTGCGACTTATCTATGGAGCAGATTTAATCAAAACTTTAATCAAAAAGCCACACGAATATTTGCAGCATTTGCTGCCAGTGTTGTTTCATTTTGCAGTGCATACTATTGGCTGATTAGAAATAAGATAAAAAAAAATATTGCAGTACTGCAAAGATGCATTTTGTCAGGGATGGCTAAATAATATCAAAGCCATTAGTATCTCAGCTACACTGAGTTTGAACACATTTTCGAAAAACTTTGCAAGGGTTTTGCAGATATAACGTTCACTTCCTGACTGCCTACATTTAAATTTTATTTTGCCAAAGAATATGCCGTTGTCCTCCGTTTAAACAAGAAATCCAGAAACTAAAAGTTTAGAAATATAAATGTATATTGAAATATCTAGATATTTAAATATTGTTGTTTTTTAAACTTTGGATGTTTTAGTTTAATGTTAGAGTTCTGTTTTGTTGGATTTTGCTAATGTAATTTAATTCAATCTTATAGAGAAGCTATTATTGGCTGCTTGTATTTGGTCAGCAGCAATTAATTAAATGTTTGTAAAAGGAATTTTCTAAATGAATTATTTACTACAAGGAGGTATTGTTATTTTCATAATCTTATAAACAATAACGCAGTCTTACTTTTTGTTAAATCGTTTCTGTCATGTATGAAAATAGCACAACAGCATCACCTGCTGGTTGATCTGACTTTGACATCCACTGTATGAGTCACTCAGTCTCTTAGTCATAAAAATGTTAATACAAGTTCACTGTAATTTATTAAGAGGATGTTTTGTACTTCTGCTGGTACTGTGTCATCTGGGGCAGCTGTATATTTCTCAGGAACAGCAGCTCAAAAAGAACATGAGCAGCTTTTTCTGTTGGTTTTGGTGGGTGTTAGCCGCATGATTCACCCCTCCGTCACACATCTAACCGCTACCGACCGTGAACCTTTTTTTGGCCTCTGCTTCACAGGTAGATTGTCTTTGGAGGAGTTCATTAAAGGTGCCAAGAGTGACCCGTCCATTGTGAGACTGCTGCAGTCGGATCAAGGAGCCTCTCGTCAGTTCTGAGAACAGAGACAATGACACCCACAAACCCACATCCATCCAGCTTAATGCTGTTCACCTGATACTGGCTCAGCCGTCATCACACCCCCCACTTAAACAGACAACCCTTTCATTTAAGCAACACTCCGTGTCTTAATGTTTACATTAATGGATACTTCTCTCTGTCAATGTGGCTCCCTTTCTGTGGACGTGCTTAAGGTAAGGTATTTTGTGTACATGCTTTTCCAAAGCTCTCCTGCCTTTAAATGGTTTTTACCCGTTCCCCCTAAGTGAAGTGCCATATCATATATTTATACTGACTGGATTATGTGCTCCCAAGTATTATGACCCCCATTATGTTACACTGAGAGGAAACTAATTACATCACTGTGTATGATTTGATTTGAGTTAACTGTGTTGAAAAGTGGCTCATTATCGTTCAGGATGTGAACCGCAGCTTAAGAAGTTGCTGTTCTGAGCACGTTCTGTATGCCTTTGGTATTGCATGCACTCTGTGATATGCATTTTCTGATATTGTAACAGTTTACGTGAATAAAGGAGGCCGTGATTGTTTTTATTCCTTTTTATTTTTGTAACAAAAATGTTTTGTTTTCACACAATTGAAATAAAGTCGTGTAAGAAAAATCTACACAAGAAGTCCCACAGTATCCCCTTGTCCTGGACAGACATAACGCACACCCACCGAGATTCACACTTACTGGTTTAAAAAGAGAAAACAAAAACAAAAAAGTCACATCGGGCTGGACATTGAAGTGTTACTTTGACCACATCTTAAAGTAGGTGTTCGAGGGTGGCTGAGGAGGGGAGAGGGGAACAAAAGTTTGATAAAGACTTGAATGAACAACTGAAATGCCACATTCCGAACCTCCTCCCCTCCGCTCCTCAGCTGGCGGTGGCAGTAGTATAAATACACAGCTTCTAATGTTCAGCAGGTTTGCGAGGCAGAGTTCACTCCAGGGACACGACGCACGCCCCCTCCCTCTTGTCCCCGTGTGACTGACAAAGATGATTTGAGAATCTGCAGGTGTCTCGTGTGTCTTTTCTGGAGTATTTCAGTAACTGGGCGACCGGGCCTCCCATTCATCCACAGGAGATGGGAGGGGGGAGTCGCACAGGACCAGACCAGATCCAGCCAAGCCAGTCTGGATCAGATCCCGCTCCGTCTGGGCTCATAACTCATCCTTATCATAGTCATCGTCCAGGTCTATGTCACTGAGGTCATAGTCCTCCTCCTCAGGAAGCTGCGGTCAACAAGGAGAGTAAAATGAAGACAAACTGTTAGCGAAGATGGGGACGCCTGAAATGTTTGTGAGACATAAACATTCTGGTCTCTTAAATTAACAGAGAAAGAAAAACATCAGATTTTTAGGGAGCTCTCCAACTGCTACATTACATAATTCTGTTTGACATTTCCTTCTGTGCGCATGATTGCAGTACAGAGACAGCAAGGAGGTAGTGCAGGTTTTTTGTATTTGTAAGTGAGGCACACGTGTTACACCCCAAACTGGTTGCCTCTGAGTACAGAGCCAAATTTCTGCCAGATCTGTTGTCACTGAGTGCTCAGATTAAGGGGGGCTTGATTTGACTGCGTGAACGACGGATGGGATGTAAGAAACTTTGGTCAGCTGTCTAGCAGTACAGGCTGCTGTTAAAAGATCTGTTATTAACTGTAGTGAGCTCGTTTTAATACCACTGGAGAAGTTTTTATTTGTTGCAGCTCAAAGTCTTGACTGAGATTGTCTGTTCTGCAGTGAAGTTCAGGTTTATGTTGATCACAGCACAGACTATATTGTCTGCATCTTCCCAGACACCCGCTGGTCTAGATTTTCTCTGTATTTTTTTGTCTTCTTTTCCGACTATGTGACCACCGTGATGCTCCCCCTCACCTGTCCATCTTTGCCGTCCCAAGGCTCAACAGCGTGAATCTTAGGCATGACTCCACCTCCCAACGTGGCAGTTGAGCCACGGCCCACAGAAAGCTCCCTAAGGAGAAGATGAACCAGCAGAGTGTCATCATTCAGTTTCCTGTGAGGCGTATTTTTATTCTGATTCTCATAGTGGTGAAAAACAGACGATCAGACAACCCCGTACCTGAGGAACTCATGGATGCCACTTTCACTGAAGGAGCCCCTGAGAAGAGCGAATTTCATCTTGCGCGTGTTGATGGCAGCCATGGCGGGGTACCCGAATCCACCAATACCCAGAGAGGACTCCAGGTCCATCTGAGCTCCAGCCTCAGTCCACAGCCAGCTGACCAAGGCAGAGCGGGCTATTAGTCACAGGCGTACTTGGTCATTCAAATAGTAATCCACGACTGGTCTCTTATCCTTACCCCCACATCTTCTTCTTGTACTTCTCAGACATTTTCATCATCACCTCCAGGTAGCCGTTTCTACCTGCTGCGCCTGTTGCAAGACACGCACAGTGCATGGTGAGAGACTGGTGGTGGTGGTGCCCCCACAACACCCCATTTCTGGTCAGTGTTTGTTGTGACAAACAATGTGATCCCACATCAGGTGTTAGTGTTCCTTAAGGTTACATTTCGGAGCTATTTAACGTGCAGAGTCAGAGGTGGGTCTGGGCTCACCTGTGTCCAGGATGTGTGGCAGGACAGCAATTACACACAACTGACTGTCCTCACATGTCTTCTTCAAGAGGCCGTCATTGAGGATCTGAGAGACACACAAATTTAATCGTAAAATATTGTTATGGCTCAATATGGCTTTAACTGTGATGCTGCTTTCCTCCTTCCTGGGCTGTTGTCCCACAGCACGTCAGAAAACACTTCGTATCAGCATTTTGGATTTTGTGTTGATTTAATCCAAATTTCTTTTGCTCATCATTTAATTTCTTTTCTCTCATCAGACATGATAGAGGCTGCTACTCGTGCTCAAACAACGTTTAAGTGTTGGCAACCTAAATTAGACAAAAAAGGTGATAATTGTGGTTTGTGACCCAAAGCATGCAAAAGCAGAATCTCCAGATGGTTAAGGACGACGCTTCTGGCCTGAATTTAGTCCAACACTAGTCCTATAAGCTCTCATACATGAATTTTAATTTTAATTTACAAAGCGTACTGACCTCCACCACTTCAGGAGGAGGAGCGTTGTCAGAGAACAGCTCCAAACCCTTCTCGATGATGTCACCCCGAGAGCGGCCGCCTTGGTAGTCTTCAGGCTCCTCGCCTTTGCGGAAAATTTTGATGGTGGGAAATCCGCGGATCTGCACACAAATGTGTTATTGTTATATGTTATATAAATGCTTTGCTTTGGATAATAACGTGTTCTTGCTTATGTGACTGAAACATTAAGACGCTACTGCTGCATCCACAGTGGCAGACTCACTGACTGTAGCAGCATTATATGGAGCAAAAAAAAATAAAAAAGGATTTAAATGGAACATTAAGAAAAGAAATCATATTCATGATTTTTGACTTGTAAGTTGGATTTCGTCCGCCAAAGACAGTCTGATTTAGTCATTTTGGGCTGATTTATTCCATAACAACATCAACATAGTTTAGCAGCTTTGTTTGGATGGTAACAGATGTACTGTATTTTATCAAAACGCTGCAGAGACTTACATTCAGTGTTCAACGCCAGCAAGAAGAACATATAAGCATAACCGCAGACTTTAACAATCTTTTCATGAGACTCAACATTTAAGAATATAAGCAGGCATGTTTACAGGTTCAGCCACATATGCAAAGTAGATAACTCTTTGTTCCAAGGCTTAATGCTCGGTGGATTGTCATGTTCACTGGCTACTTTGGCTATTTAAATTTAGTTAAATCTAAACTATTGCTAAAAATGGGAAAGCCACTCTTAGCAGCTGCAGCCAACATTTCCCACCTTGTATCCTATTGTGCAGCGAGCAGTGCTGGTTCACACTTTTATGTTGGTTCTTTTAGTACAGTAGTTTGTATCAGAATTGTTCCCCAACGCAGCACAGTGATGCATTGATTCTCACTCACCCCGTAGCGGCTGGACACAGCCTGATGTACGGTAGCATCCATGGCCCCGAGGCGAACTTTGCCCTTGGTCTGCTCTTTGACAGCTGTGGCTGCTGCTGCCCACTCAGGCTCCAGGCTACCAACAACAGAGGAGGGCGATGGTTAAGAAAAACTGATGATGATACTTAAAGAATTAACACCACAGTAGAGAATTCATGATTCATGACACTGTGCCTCGCTTCTTGCAAAGATTCCAACAAATGTGTGCAGCTGAAATACTGACTTCAAATGCAGAAAATGTGTTATCTTAAAAAGTAAAAATGCTGTACACTGGATTTACATGGTGAGGGGAAAAAAAACAAAAAAAACAAAACAGCTCAGATCTCACAGAACAGTTTTAAGAGGGATTACTTTCTACTGAAATAATAGTTCCATGGTCCAAGTGTTTTCAATCAGGTCTGTGGATTATTCTGACTTACTGAGACATTGTTTCCACAAAGACTCACTGTTTAGTTTTCACAACCTTTCCGTGTTTTGGGCAGCAAAACACTAAATTCTGTTACCCTCAGGCAGTAATCTCAGAGACTGAGATCTCGTGTCTCCTGTGCTAGTGACAAACTAGTGTTTCATAAAGACTGGAGGCCAACTCACTTTTTGCAGTGTCCACACCAGGGAGCAAAGAACTCCACCATCCACATGTCGTCGCTCTCCAGCACCAGCTTGTCAAAGTTGTCGTCGGTGAGCTCGACCACATCCTTCTTGCTGCCACCGCTGCTGCCACCGCCGCCCTGCTAGAAGGCGGTCGAATGTTATTTAACTATCTTCAGTGAACTGAAATTGATCCAATTTCAAATAACTATAAAAAATAAAAAAATTGAATAAAAGAGTGCTCGTATTTGCAACTGAATCTACCTGTTTGCTGTAGCCAGAGCCGCCAGACTTGCCGCTCAACCTTTCCTTCACCAGAGAGCGCAAAGCGTTCATGGCTCCGTCCACGATGGCCTGGCTACTGCGTCCACCTGAGGGGGGGGGGGACATGCACAGGTCAGTCATTGGAGCCAAAAACAATATCTGATTATAGAACCACTTCAGTCAGAAAGTTTCCAATTTCAATTCCAAATGGATGAAGTGCGTCACCTCTCTGATACCTTCCTCTTTCCCTGAACTTTTCTGATCGACATTATATTCTACGACTCATCCTTCCAGGAAAGCTTTTTAGCAGGGCTTTGTGATGTCACTGTGGAGGAAGATTTCTAAACCACAAATCCCAAAGCTGCAACAGAAGGTATTTGCGTGGTGCAGTGGTTTTGCCTGTACCTTGATACTCCTCTGGCTTGTTCTTGTTGGCTCCAAAGATCTTGATGGTGGGGAAACCTCTGACACCGTACTGACCACCCAGCGACTTGTGCTGGTCTGCATCGACGGCACCGATCTTGACGATGCCCTGAAGGATTTCACAACAACAACAGGTGGGTGTGAGGACTCTCCACTTTTAACAACAGCAAAATGTAGCAAGCCTGCAGATCGTTTTCTTCACATAACATCACGACTGTGGAAGTGGGCGCATCAGTGGATAAGTGCAACCTTTACTCGCGTATGCAGTATTTGTCCACACACACACAAATGTTGCTCGGAATAATATTTGAGGTGATAACTATGAGCGGAAAAACAGATTCCACTAAATAAACAGTCTTGCATTTATCTGGAACAAAGTTAATACTATTCATTAATATTTGGCATTAGCCCCACATGTGCCCACGTCTCACACCACCGCTCACAGTTAATCTGACTGCTTAGTCACAAACTTGTAAGTATTCTTGGCTGGAACAAAGCTGTGAGATAAACCTCAGTAATCGTGATATAGCTTCAGGTTTGTCTTTTTGGTGCTGGTCTTCATGAAAACAAGTAAAATGAAACTTTTGAACATATCTATTTTTATCTGAGCAAAATAAACATTGAATGTTTCAGGTGTAATTGCCTGGTCATTATATCTGCCTGATTATTAAGCAGCTGATTCTTGCATCCGCAAATATTTAATAAGAGTACACCATAATAATCATATTGACAACAGCACTTTTCACTAAAAACAATGATGTTCGATTTTGTCAAGAAAAGGTTTTCTATATGAGCCAGAACATCAATATAGCATTTAACGACTATTTACTGTGTATTATAAATAGTTGGTTATGGCGTCCTGAACAGAGAATAAAGATCAACTGCCTCTGCGCATGTTGTAATCTGGGCTTCTTGGTTCTTTGTTTTGGCAGCTGGGACGCCCAGGCATGCATGTTAGTGTGTGCAAGTCCCTGAGTTGTATGGTAAACCGACATGGCGCGCACACAGAGCTGCAGCGCTGAGATAGACTCTGTCCAGTGAGGTGCTAACATGGTAGCACAGTAACTTTACAGACAAAAACAGCTATTAGAAGGAGAAACCGGAAGACAAAGCTGGGTTTTGTAGCTGTCGCTCTACAGGCCGCCTGGTAATAAATGGAGATATGACCAGAGACGTTTTGTTTACCTTGAGGGCAGTGGCCGCCTTCTTCCAATCTGGAGTCAGATTTTGACAGTGACCACACCTGTAGTGATAGACAGTGGAGATGGGAAGGGGTGGGGGGGCAAAAGATGCAAGTGTTTTATTACTAGAGATTTCTAATTTTATTTTTATTTTATTTTATTATGAGTTAGAAATCAATGGAAATGCTAAATGGCAGAAAAACAGGAGATATTGCCATAGTCCTTCAGCACAGGGTTGTTCAACACCTCACATTATATATAGACTTTGTTGTGTCCACCTCCACTGGCTACTTCTTTACAGACGTGACTTTGCTCCTGGTTTATAAAGCACTTTATGGTCCAGTTATTGAATATCTATATCTGACACACTTAGGGTTTATGTTTATCTAACTTGGTGGGTGCCTGCGGTTGCCTTTTTCCTCAGATTCCTAGAGCTCAATCAACATCTGGCAACTTCTAAAGAAGCAGCTCAAGCCATTTTTTATCCATCTTTTAACTTGTTTTTGTCGAATGTGTATCTAAACGCCGTCTACCTGTAAATGTTCTTTAAGACGCAGTATATTTTCACTGTTTTTGTACCTCTCTAAAGCACTCTGAGCTCTACAAATAAACTTGAACTGTGCACTTGCCAGCCAACTCAAGGAGGAGCTACCTGCTTTGCATGCAGTCTCCTGAGATCATGTGGTGAATGTTTGTGTGAGGGGGAGCGATTACATGGCTGAACCCCCACTGAGTGATGCAGGAAGCTTGTATTGAAACTGTGCTCACAGTGTCACTACGTGGTTGATCTGAGGACACTTGGTACTATTAATGTGGATAATGCCCACCAAAGGGTACATGAACTCACCAGGGAGCGTAAAACTCAATCAGCCACAGACTGTCACTCTGGATCACCTCCCTGTTGAAGTTGGAGGGGTTGAGCTCAACAACATCATCGCTGGCTGAGTAAAAGGCTTGGACAGACAGGACCAGGGAGCAGCCCCACACTCCTGAAGAGGAAGATGATGGTACAAAAGGGTTACACTCAACAATGCAATGCAACAATGTCAGGCCAGCTACGGTGAGCAATGACAGGACACCGTAAGCCGACTTAAATGCTGTTTGGATGCGGAATTATTGCAAGTTTAAGTAAGGAGGAGTGAAAGTGATGTTTATTAATTCATTGATTCCGCGCTAAGGCCTGGCACTGTTCTGTGCACCTTAACTTCACGTGAGCTAACGTTATTCAAGCTAACCACAGTAGCACAAACGCTGTCAAACACACCGAATAAACTCACACAAAAAAAACCCCAGTATTAGAAGTGGAAATGCTGTTGCAGCTGTGACTCACCGAGTAAAAGCGGCCTCATAGTTTTAGCTGCTCTCTGCTCGCCTCCTCTGCTAGCAACACACGCAGACTGCTGCCGCTGCGTCTCCCAGGAAAAGTAGACAGGAAAGTCTCACCGTGGCCCACGCTGATTGGTCCGCTGGCGGCGACGCTGCGCCTCAGCCAATCAGCGTGCGCCGTGTAGTTCTAGAGCGCTGCCCGACGAGAAGAGGGGCCGGAGGAGAGAGGAAGCAGCAAGCAACTCCAGCGAGAGGGGATGCAACAAATGTCTGACTCAGTGTGGCAAGTACGATGGTGGAATGTACCCCTGATAATGACAGAGTGTAATCATGGCCACATAGATTACACATGGTGTCACACAGACTGAAACATGTCTTTCTAATGAACGAAAAGATAAAGAAGGCCACTAAAAGCTGTCATAACTCTCACTGGCAGTGGTGACAGAACCATTGGGATCCTTTACTTCAGGACAAACTGCAATACCACAATAAGCAAGTATTGCATCAGAAGTCACATTTTTACTTCAATATGATAAAGTACACAAGAAATGCATAGATTAGTCCTAAAGGGAAATTGCATCATGTAAAATGACTCATTACAACAAGTGATTTTGGCAACTAACTTAGAAGAGAGCTTAAGAGAGCTGAGATCTCTGAGACACTAATTACACTACTAACGGTGCACTAATGTGTAACTATAATCTTAATGTTGCAGACAGTTACAGAATAATCAGTTGTATTATATGATTTTGAGTAGTTTAATGTTTAACAGTGCATCATATTTTATAAGCTCCTCTTCTTTGCCTGTAAAGTAACTTCAACGGTTGGGTGTTGGCAGTGGAGTAAAATGTTTACCTCTGATATGTAGTGGAGTAGTGTAAAGTAGAATATCATGTAAATGTGCATGCAAGGTACAATTAACTAAAAATTGCATTTGCACTTGAAAATTAATCAAATCCCAAACAACCACTGGTGACTTGTACAGTTACAGCTAGCTGTAGTGTGAACGTCTTTAAAAGAATACTTGATGTGAACAAAACATTTATTTCTCAAGTTTGACAAGGTCAGTTTTATATGAAGTTAGTAAAGTCTTGGTGACACTGCATTGCTGCTTTTTCTTCAGATAATGTTTTTGTGCTTTAATAATGGAAAGACTCCTATGACACAAACACTGTTTGTTCTTTTTAAATTACTTATTAATGCATTTCTGTCCTCAGTGGTTTGCACCGTTGTTCACGAGCAGAAAAAAAAAAGCCTCGAGGCTACTGTAATGTGCTGGTTTGGCCACTGGGTGGAGACAAACACCAAGGCAGCGCTGTGTGGTCAGTCTGTCTGCCAATCAATTATTCACCGTGGGCTACTGCAGAGCCTTATCCTGTAGGACCAGTGTTTCCCAGGTAGGACCGCTACCCTGCATGTTTTAGATGTGCCCCTGCTCCAACACACCTGATTCAAACGACCAGCTCCTCATCCAGCTCTGCAGAAGCCTCATAACAATCCATTCATTTGAATCAGGTGTGCTGGAGCAGGGACATGTCCGAAACATGAGGGGCAGGGGCCCCCCAGGACCAAGGGCTGGGAAAACACTGCTGCAGATTTATATTTGAAAGTAGCCCGATAGACTAATTCCTATAATTTGTTCCTCTAATTTATTTGTTGTCATCCCCAACCATCACTGCCCCTTGACATCACTGAATGTGATGTAGGTTTTTATAGCAGCCTGATCATGTATAGAGCCTCCTCTCTCTCTCATGTTAAGTGATTGCTCAGCTGATGTCTCCCCGCGTGTGTTAGGCTGTTTGGTGAAAGCTTAATACATTCAAAATGGATGATGGATAATGCACCCAGGTCCAGGATATAGTCTGTATGGACAAAGATTGTAAAGGCTTAAAAAGGGGTGATTTAGGTTTCTATCGTGTTTGCCTGTCAATCGTTCACCTTTTAACTATCTGTTGCTCTTCGATCTGCCACCAAAACCCAGCGGAGTGCAAGTCTCTGATTTCCCTGTTTGCTACTTCACAATTCATTACATGCCGCTGGGATTTATGCTGCGCTGCCTGGCTGCACTGCGCTGCGTCAAGACAACCACAGACAGACGGAGCACGACCGGAAGACACCGAGACAGCCTTTAGAAATAAAAGCATGGGCTGTGCTGCATGATATTGTTACTTAAAACATCCGATTTACATTATTTTTCCTGTTGATTTTCTCCTTTTGTTTAATTTAATTGTTTCACCCTTTAGGAGTGACCCAGTCTTTTCTTTGTGAATTATTTTAATTGTTTTGATAACAATCTGCCGCTTTATTTTCTCCTTGAATTCATTTCTTTCATCGATGTTAACATATCATGACATTTAAATCATTATTTGGTTCGTTTGAGTGTCACATGTTGTTCTTGACTCCACTGTTTTTTCTCCTTACAATTACACGGATAGCCTACATTTATGTTTTCCTTCTGTTTTGCTCCAAACAAAGTCCTTCAATTAGTATTAAACTCAAACAACTACTATGTTTTTAAGTTTTTTCTGGAAGGTAGACCTAATTAATCATAATTTTGTTGATGCATTAGTGTATCTTAGTGTGTAAAGTAAAAAAAAAAATGACAACAACTGCTGAAAGTTAAAGAAGAAAGGTTGGCAGAGGCCAGAACTATAAGTATTAATTGCCAGACATCTGGAGTTACAAAGGCACGTTTTAAAAGAATTGGGATCAACCTGCATTATGGGAAAACTTGGTGGTGAAGCGCTCTAAAAAAAAAAAAAAAAAAACTCGATCTGTGAGGATTTTGTTTGAAAGTTGTCACCGGAAGTGATGTGCTTTGATTGTCTCTCTCTTGACATTACGCGCACTTCGATGCCAACTTTGTCTGAGCGCACAAGCGCAAACACGGCTGTGTCGAACTGAGAAGACTTCACGCCGCAGTCACCTCCGAGCAAACGTTCATTTTTATTTTCAGCTCAATCTCGGAAAGCAGGAGATTCAGGAGGCTTCTTGGTGACTTGCGTTGAAAAGTTGCGTAAAAATCTCGATCACTTTGGGCTCTTCTGTGGCGGACTTGTTGACAACATAATGTGGGGGATTCAGAGGACGAGGTATGCAGACTGCAACGGCTCTGAAGCCAGCGAGGAGACAGAGATCATTGTTAACATCGGCGGGGTGAAACAGGTGTTATATGGGGACGTGTTGAATCGCTACCCGGACACTCGGCTGGCAGAGCTGGTGGATTGTTCACTGAAGTCCTCTGAAGAAATATCTTTACTATGTGACGACTACGACCCCGACACGGGAGAATTTTATTTTGACAGAGACCCCGAGGCATTTAAGTGTGTCATTGAGCTTTATTATTATGGAGAGATCCACATGAAACGAGGCATCTGTCCAATCTGTTTCATGAAGGAGATGGAGTTCTGGAAAATCGACTCGGATTTTCTAGATGAATGTTGTAAATGCCACCTGAAGGAGGTGGAGGATGAACTTGCAGAGATTGCAGAGAAAGTGAGAACTATCCTGGTGGACCGAGAAGGTGATCCGTCCGCAGGAGGCTGGCAGCGCTTCCAGATGTGCCTCTGGAGGCTGATGGAGAAGCCGGAGTCCTCGCTGCCGGCGCACGTTATCGCCATAGTTTCTTTCATCTTCATCCTCGTCTCCTCCGTGGTGATGTGTGTCGGGACCATCCCCGACCTGCAGGTGGAGGACTCGGAGGGTCACCTCACGGAGCACCCAACTCTGGAGGTCATCGAGACGGTGTGCATCGGCTGGTTCACCATCGAATACCTGCTGCGTCTGATCTCCTCCCCAAATAAAATAAAATTCGTCCTGGCTTTCATGAACATCATCGACTTCATGGCGATCATGCCCTTCTTCGTGGTGCTGATTCTGACCTCCTTCGGCGCAGGAGTGATGGAGCTGGCTAACGTGCAGCAAGCGGTGCAGGCTTTACGCATAATGCGCATTGCGCGCATTTTCAAGCTGGCACGACATTCCTCTGGACTCCAGACCCTCACATCTGCCCTGAAGAGCAGCTTCAAAGAGCTCGGACTGCTCCTCATGTATATGGGCGTGGGGGTGTTCCTTTTCTCCGCACTGGGCTACACCATGGAGCAGAACCACCCGGACACCCTGTTCACCAGCATCCCTCAGTCGTTCTGGTGGGCTGTGATCACCATGACCACGGTGGGCTATGGAGACGTCTACCCCAAGACCACTTTGGGTCGGTGTAACGCCGCCATCAGCTTTCTATGCGGGGTGATCGCCATAGCGCTGCCAATACACCCCATCATCAACAATTTTGTCCTGTTCTACAACAAGCAACAGGTGTTGGAGACTGCGGCCAAGCATGAGATTGAACTGATGGCACTGCGCTCCGGTGACGCCGAGCTGGAGGCCGCGCCCGGCGCCCACAAACATGTTTGCGGCGCGGGGGTCTGGGACAACGCCATGCGCTCCTGTCACAGCGACACATTCATCCCCTTACTGAAGGATCCCAGGGGAGCGGCGGGGATCCAGACCCCCAGTATGGACACGAGCTTTGAAAGCACAGCAGAGGCGACCGAATATTTCATCTCATGAACACTGAAGATGCCGCACCATTGCAAAGACTCTGCAGGAAAAAAAAAAAAGATAAAGAACAAAACATCAAATTAATTATTCATTTTTAACTTATTCAAACTTAACCCACACAACTGAGTGTTGTGCCTGTAAATAGCCTCTTAGAAATAATTGGACCGCAGTAACGCTCTCCAAGGACCTTTATAAAGCATTTGAGGAATTGCGCCTATTAAGGGGACATATGTGTGAGATATTGACTTGATGAGCTGTGCCTGTGCGCAGTGACTCTCTGTAGGCCGAGGGGTTCTGTTTGAACAGCCAGTACACTGATTCCCCCATGTAGTTCTCTTATATAACACCCCCCCATCCCCAATCTTTGCACTCATACTGTAGACTGCTCTGTAGCTCATTTCTCTGTACAGGAATATATATCACATCTACTATGTTTTTTTAAAATAATAAAGATTGGCAGCTCCTCCAGGAGAAAAGAGAGTTATCCCATAATGGGTATAAGAAGGGTGCACAGGCATCACAACAAAACTGAAGGAAAACTGTTAGTATTAAATAGTAATAAAGTGTAAATAGTGCCATAAATTTCAATGTAGTTGCTCAACATATCATCAGGACTGTTCCCTTCTGTGTTTGCCTGTGATCTTCTTGGCATCAGGGGGATTTCTGTAACTGACACTGTGTGATTGTGAGGTCATATATCATAAAACCTCCTCAACTTTGCAGGAACGTTAAAAGCAGTGGCTGCAGCTTCAGACAGGATCATGTAATCAACACCCGGGCCTCAGAAGTTTCCTTGGCTGCTGGACATGTTCTTGTAATGGGTTTAAATTTTGCAGCAGCCATCACCACTCTGCTCCTCCCCGGAGGTTCAGCAGAATAGCTCGCTCACCAAGTTATGAGTGAGGAGCAACAGGCTGGAGGTTAAACAAAAATAACCCCAGTGGTTGAGGTAAAGTTCAGAATTTGTTTTTCCAGAGTGCAGCCTAGTTAACCAGAAAATCTGAGAGAAGGAACTGGTATGAAGATATAAAAATGAGGACTCCTTTTTCCATTGATTTATCAAAATGGCATTCATTTATTAGGCCAGTGTTAATAGAGGCTGTAGGAGTACTAATGCGTCTTAATGCAGAACTGCTCTTACATTACTGAAGCTTAAAAGGATGAACACTGCTCCATGTTTTATAAAACAGACTCTAAATTGGCTTAATGGGCTCTGTATTCAATGGTCATATTTTCACCGTTAGAAACGTCTCGACTCCTACACCATTAGTTTGAGTGACATGAAACTTACCGCACAAATAGCACACTCCCTAGAAAACACATTAGTTGGTGCAGTAGGGGAGCTATAATTAAAATTTGACATATTTAAGTCGAACGTCATATCCAAGATGTCAGTGGCTTGATTTTTTTTTTTTTGCAAACTGAAGAGATGATTTATGTCAAGATCGTGTTCCTGTCTTATTTTGTGAAGTTTTATAAAATGAGCATGATGTCTTGAATGTAAATATGTGCCTTGTGCACAAAAGCAGTGATGTTTTATCACCAAAAATCAGGCATATGAGAAAGAAGATGATGGCATTAATAGCAACAGGCAGCCTAAAAGTCAAACTTTTATGTGGGTTCGACTAAATCAACTTGAATCCTTTTCCTCGCCTCAGCCAAGCTGTGCAGAAGTGGTTCCCATCCTTTTTTTATCTGATACTCCTCCACAGTCCGACTTAACTTCAGCAACACCAGTCCTCCGAATGTGGGAATTTAAACTGATTTTAAAGTTATTCAACACTATCGATTATGTCAAAACATTATTAAATGTTATTTTTTTAAGTCAATTAAACTGCCATTCAGTTTGGTCAGTTTGCATTCGTACTACTACTTGGAGTGGAACAAAGCTGGACATTTAAACCATTTTCAGCTTTCAACTTTTTGTTCATCCATTGTTCATCAACTAACTATCTATACCATATATCCATTACTTTTGGCTAATGATTTATAAATGGTTAGAATAGTTAGCAAAAAATAACACTTGTAGCTTAAAGTAAGGATGATCAGGTGTTAATATGGATTATTAAAAAGTATTATTTTTAAAAATCAAATAGTTATTCTTATTTTTCTGAGCTTGAGCTTTGCAATCTGTCCATGTATAACTGTATCTTCTCCTGACAACGGCAACAGTGCCCATGGTTGGGAATCACTGCTGTAGACCGCTGAAAATTTAACCATAAGCGTCACTCCAACTGCAGAAAAATAAAATTGAAACAGTTTAAGTACACATTTTGTCAAATAACACAATTGTAACAAAGGAGTGTAATCCTCGCAATATTTTATGTTGAAAAAGGACTTGAAAATGCAGATGTTATATTGGTTCAGGTTTGTGAAATAAATCATTGTTTGGCCTGATAGGAGACCTAAAACTAAAAGTAAAATCTGAAGAAGTTCAACTGTGATTACTACATCACCAGTGACACCTTAATGAATGAGGAATGAATTGATGGATCTTACCTCTGCTTGACTGATATAGTGTCTGCATCGGCTATTGGGACAAGATGCCAGTTTGTTTAATTAGTAAGAGATTAGTAGATTAGTAAGATTAGTGATTACTGAGTCAGTATCAGCTCCCTCCTCAGCAATAATTTCCATGAGCTCCATTCTAAGTTACACAGCCTGAGAGAAAGATCATGAAGGAGGTCAGGCGGGACTCTGCAGGCTGTCCACCCACACATGTCCTGTGCAGGACTCCGCTATCTCTCCTGACCAGCAGCAGATTCACACATGTCAAAGCCTGAGGAGAAAGGCCTTTGTACACGCTGACAGGTGGAGCTGGAATGTCAAAGGCGTGCATTGTCTAATGGAACAATGTTCCTTCAGCAGAAGCGCGTGCAAATACACATGCACCTTCAGGTTCAAATTTAGATTTAGAAGCGCACGCGCGCGCACACACACACACACACACACACAGTGGCATACACAAACATCCCCCCTCCTCTCCACCGCCTACCTTTAAGTATACATAAATAATTGCACACATACATGCGCGCGCACACACACACACACACACATATACACTCCTTCACACATATATCCACAGCCACATGTGATCCACTCCACACCGACCTTCTGTGATCTGCTGGCTAATCACCAATTTTTACACCCACATGTTGGTCATCTGCATCATTCAGTGGGTGTTCATGTATTCCTTTGAGTTTACTTAAATTTGTACTCATTATCCCTTCATAAAAATGCATAGTTACTGTGAGAATTTCCAAACTAGCTAATGGCTGTTACTAAATCAATACATTTTCTCACTGCACATAGTCGTTATATCCTGGGACAGGGTTTTTGAGCAAAGATGGTTATATATTTTTTTAAGAAGTCTGAATATACTTTGGGGAAGCAGATGTAGTTATGTATTTACTTGACTTGTACCACTTTAAATAGAGGGTTTTCTGAGGCATGTCTATGTGCACCGCTGATTTTTATGAATATACTAAACAGACTAAAAAGATCATAATCTGTGTGGGAGTCTGCTTGAGGAAAGATCGTCAAATTCTCCAGCTGATAATTAATTTACTTTTCTGTCTTATCTCTGTTGGTATCCAAATTATCTTGCTGACATTAAGCTCAACAACTCAGTTAACATGAAGCCAGGATGAAGAGGAATAATTAACAAGGGAAAGTCTCTATAGCATGTCATGCTTGTTTCAATACCATACTGCTGTGTGTGCACTTCAATATTTCATCAGATCTAGTGTTAAATCATGGACCACGCTTGCAAGGTGCTGTAAATAAACACAGTGTGACGTGCTCTGCCTGGTCCCTCAGGTATTCTTTATACTTCTGTGTAACTACTGCTTGTGTTTGCATGTCTTTTAGCCAGGATAAATCAAAGTGATTCTTGAAACTCTCGTGTCCAGCTGACTCCCAGTTGTGATTGTTTTCCGGTGACATACTGGCATGTGTATTGAGTTACACCCAACCATTTTGATGGCAGCACGGACTCACAGACACCCAACTCCCCTCCCCCTCAACCTTTAGTGCGGGGATCTTCTTCTATTCACAACCCCTGTCTAAAAATAGGAAAATCCCTGTAGGTAGCCTATGTACAAACGGTACAGACAAATGCGTGTTCAAGACAAACACAAGCTAATTATGTTGTGCATGTCTCTAAACAGCTGTTCGTGTGTAAAGTTCTTTATTGTTGTTTTATTAATGTTTAACAGCTGTTAAAAAGTGGTTGTCCATTCATCTCTCTTCATTCAAATTTCCTGGGAGCTTCAGTCACGAAAGTTGAAGTTGCAAGTTCAAAGTTGTAGACTGAGTGGAAAGGTCAAAGCCAAAGACCGCATGCAAGTTCTAAATAAAAGAGAAAAAAAAGTAAAGAAAGACAGAGAAAAGAAACTAAAATAAAGAAAAACAAGGCAAAAAAAAGGTACAGTATTCAAACGTACTGTAGATCAGATGCTGCTCCCAACACTACAGAAGCAGATAAAGTCTACCCTCGAGCTGTACAAATGGGATATCTTAATGGATTCATATCCCGCAGAAGGTGGTCAGACACACTCATTTGAATAAGAATGTGTGTGCATAATGTTATGGCTTAACAGCCCACCCCTCTGAGCACTATCTCCGTTCGAGAGATATTTTCAGCCGCAGGAGAGGGAAAAGGTAATCTCCCTGATGTCAGATTCAGAGGAAGAGGAAAAACACGTTCCAGGAGCGTTATTGTGTGCTGCATGACTTTCATTTCTTTTTCAACAAAAACGTTTAAAACGCTGCGTAGGTGCATCCTGTGGCACTTTGATTCAGGCGGAGAGCTGCATAAATGGCATGACAATAATTACACAGATTAAATATGACCTTCTTCAAAATAGCAGAATAGGATGATGCACTTAACCCACTCATCCAACCTGCAAAATTGTTTCCATGTCTTCTTCCACTTTTTTTAATTCATAGAATCTTCTCTGGTAAGATCATCATGTCTGCCGCCCTTGTGGTTTCATGGGAACAAAGATCAGAAATAGCCGGGTAAATGCATGACACCTGCAGAATAAAGGCCTAATATGCTTTCATTTGAAAAATCACATAGCCTATGCCCAGTCAATGTATTATTTCAAATGCATTTCTAAATGGCCTCGCAGCCGACTTTGCCAGAACCTTTCAAGATGTCAATGTAAAGCGTTAAACAATGAAATCATGCCT
Organism: Pempheris klunzingeri; assembly: GCF_042242105.1. Classification (NCBI taxonomy): domain Eukaryota; kingdom Metazoa; phylum Chordata; class Actinopteri; order Acropomatiformes; family Pempheridae; genus Pempheris; species Pempheris klunzingeri. The sequence continues at coordinate 13,932,769 of NC_092029.1, read as the reverse complement.
GTGCATACTGACCAGTGAAGATGAAGTGCAGCCTTCTGCCGTTTGCTGCTACATTACCCTGGACTCATAAAAAGGGAAAAGAAAATATAACTGCAAATGCAATTTGAGAAAAGTGATTTGCCTGGAAAAGAGTTACGACTGGTGAGCCGGTTTTTGTTTCCGCAAGACAGACTAGTAGAGACGTGGTCTGATGAGAAGCTTTTGCTCCTGCAGAGAGTTGAACGAGGGTGTGCGAACGCTAAGTTTCAAGACAGCAGCAGGAGAATACTGAGTGATACGTACAGGCATGCTGAGACTCTCTGTGTGTGCGTGTGAAACAACCATTTAATATAAATCAGCTATGAGCGTCCTTGTGGATTACATTAGTAGTATACTACCTTTTATCTTCTTTTTTTTAAATGAAAAATAAAGATTTACGCTTAGAGACTCCTGAGAGCAAAATGAAACTGTGATAGATGTTCCCCAAATATGACCTTAATACATGTAATGAATCTTTAAATCAGTTTCAAGAAAAACATTCACCTGAGAAGAATATAGAATAAAAAACTGTGTGTTCAGGAGTTCAACACAACCTTTAGTCTCAGCGTATGCTCAGCATCTTGAGAGTTGGCAGGGAAGTTATAGCCTCATTTTTTCAGGTTGTTATCTGAGGGGTGTGAGGTGAGGCGGGAGGGAGGTTTACGGTGCCTTTTATGTGAAGTAGAGATGGGGTGATTCTGGGCCATCGCAGTTTAATGCCGAGCCTCGAGAAGGTGATGTGGCCTTAACTCAGTAAAACATCTGTTGTGGCTCCCACTCAATGTGCTCACTGACATTCGTGCCCTCAACCAGTCCTCTGCTGCTCTGAGAACAAGCCAAGCATCTGTGTGTGAAGCCTCGGAGGAAAGTTAGCCAACATCAGATCCTGGCATCTGAAAAATACCTGTCTGATTATACAGCAGACAAAGGGGAGCAACAAAATGATTATGAACTCATTAGATTTGTTTAATCTACCAATTCTCCCATTATGGTATATTGGTTTTGTTAATTATTGTTTCAGGGGCCAAATATGATGGCATTAGTTATTGCCTGCACAGTGGGCCTGTCTTTTAATTATACCACACTGGAACTTGGTTATATACTACAGTGCTAATAAATATATATTGTAATATTACAAAATGGAACCAAAGGGATTTAATGTGGCTTTTTTCGTTTTCATGATGTAGGTTTTTCAATGGTACTGGCTGATAGTGAGTGAATAGTATAATGAGAATAGTGAATAGTTGTGAATAAATGTGACTCCCTCTAAAATTCCAAATAGTCATTTTTTACATTTTGTATGGGTATAAAACTGGCACAACATGTTATATCAGCCTGCCTCTGAGGGAAACTTTGGAGAGAGCCAGGCTAGCTGGCAGTCTTCATGCTAAGCTAGGCTAATCACCTCCTAGCTCCATCTCTGCATTTAATATAAAGACCTGAGAGTTTCATTGATCTTCCCATTTCATTCTCCTCTGCCTCCTTTGAAAGTGAAAGTTGAATTCAATAACAAAAATGTATAGATTCAGTGTGTGAAGCAGCACAATTTCCCTCAGGCTTTGTTTGAACCAACTTCACTGAGGGCAGAAAAATAATGTGAAATCCCTTCTTTACATTCCACTGTTAGTCTCTCAGGCTCCCACAGCCAAGTCCCCCGGTGTAAAGTGAACTCTCATACAGCTAATATGAATATGTAAATTAAAAGTCAGAATCCTGGTGCATTTATTCACGTCATTAGTCATTTATTGCGTAGTGTTGTCTGAATTGTCATTTTGTGGCGGTGCACTGCGTTTTCTGTTGCAGTGCTTCACACATTACTGCCGTGCTGGCTGCTTTGATCAGGCCTCGGCAGACTGAAGAAACAGCCTTCGCATTTCTGCCAAAGCACATTCTCCAGAAGAACTTGGGCTTTGAAAGTCGTGTCCACTGACAGCTTCAAATAACTTGTTCAAAGCCAAAGCTTGTTGAAGCTGCCTCAGTTTATTTCGAAATCAATCCGTCCGTTGCATGGCTTTTTTAGCAAATGAATTCAATTAGAAGGTTGTAAACAGCAGCACATGAAAGGAATAAATGGCTCTCCTGTGTACCACTGCCTGCATACATAATAAAGATTACGGCTTGGTCTCTTTACTGTGTGGCACAAGTTGCTCTTTCTTGCCTCTCAGTCACTTAGATCATGCAATTCTCTGACCGTCCTCACTTCAAAAATGGCTTTCAAAGGGCAAATTTTACTGTATCAGCCATGTTCTGGTGGCCCTGTGTCACTTCTGCTGATAAATGTATGGACATCTAATTAAGGAAATTGGCCTTGAGAGACCGCGGTGATAGATCTGACCTGCTCGCTGGTGCACTTGGCACTGCTGATTATCTCATCCAGAGACAATGATGTTTTATGGAGTGGAACATCCTCGTCACATGGTGGCTTGTTACAATTAATTTAGGGCTGAAGGTCATAAAAACAATATTTAGTGACGGTGTCTTCAGACCTATACCTCCTGTGGGATGTGAGATTTATCTCTGTCACAGAATTACTCAAACATGCATTATCTGTATGTCAATTTGTGGCAGCTTTTCATTATTGCCATGTTCAGCCTTGGGTTTCTGCCTCTCGCTACTGTGACACTCCAAGTGGCGTTTCGTTCAAAAATCCACTATCCATCTTATGAAAAATGTAGCAGCCACACCCAGATGACCGATTGCTGCCATAATCTTGAAATTCACTTTTGAGTGATGAGCTCTAAATTGAGGTTTTTGCTTTCAAAACAGCAATGTAGAAGAGACGTGCGAAAAACATCATAAAGCATTTTGAAATGAAGCTATCTATTCCGAAATGCTGGTTAAAAATGGACAAATGCATATTTCCATTATAATCATTCACTAAAATGATATTTGTAGTCAATTAGAATTATTTGCTCTCTTGCACAAAACTTAATTGATGGAAGAATTGAAGAAAATTGGAAAATACACTTTAGATTATTATCATAGATTATAATAATTTTGAATGAGAAGCTTAATACCACCTTCATCACTGTTGGTTAAATATGAAGGTCCAGTTGGTTATATTAACTTAGCATAAAGACTGGAGAAACAGCTTGCATAGCTCTGTTCAAAAGAAACAAAACCAACCTACCAGCATCTACTTCCACCGACTTCCACTGAATGAACGTGTTGCTAAATGAATGCCTAAACTCGGCTTTGTTTTTGCTATTTCATCTCAGTCCGGCCTCATAAATAGTTGGCCTGCTCCTCTCTTTACGCTCATCAGTGACATATGATCTCCACCTCAGTAGCCTTGACCTTGATTCTACTTCCTTTGAACAAGTTTCTTTGTGGCTCTACACCTCCCACCCCAACAACAGGTGAAAAGTCTGTGAATAGGCACTGCCTAAACCCCCTCAGGACAGATGGAGCCAGATGATAACCCATATGAGCTCAGTGTGAAAGGATGTCAGTGAGCCCACATAAAAACTTATGGCAAAGGATATGAGAAGTCACAGAGTAGATTAAGACGTCAAGCAGGGATGAAATGTTGCGTCCTTGTCTTTTGTGCTCAGAGGTAATTAAACTCCCCCGGCCCCGTTTGTCCCCTGCGTGGGTCACTGTGGCTGATCACAGACGGATCACTCTGCCATCCCCGCTAAGAACAAATACAGAGTGAGACAAAAGGAATCATGGTAACCGGAGTATCTTCTACAAAGACTTTTCCTTTTACGGCAGCCTCAGATCAAAGCTGCAGGGATCATACCCGGAGCATCGCTGCAGTGGAATATTTATACAGTAATTAAAGAGAGTGGATGTGTTTACAGTCAGATGAGAATGGCGGAAGTTGGGGGTGGAGTAAAAGATCTGTGAGTCATTTTTCTGAGGAGGCTATGAGCAGAGGGAGATCAGAGGTGTTGTGTTTCCAGAGGGCGGGCTAATGAAAGACCACAGATGTGGGTCCTGTCTATCTGTGTGTGCGTCTTCACTATGTTGGAGTTAGATTTAGACTATGAAAACTAACACAGTCTGTCACATACAAATAAAAAGTTGCTCAAGTCAGTACACTGAGGTTTTTTTCCTACAGTCTAAATTGGTCTGTTACCACCAGTAGCTTATAATAGCTAATGTTAGATAGTATCACAAACATCACTGTGTCAGATCACTGACTTTATGACTCTTTTATTATATAAAATATATATTCACCCTAATGGTAAGCTATTACTATTGACAATATGTTCAGGGGACTCTAACAGGGTCAGTGCAATTCAAATGGTGGTTCAGCATTGTATGAATCTCTGAAAGCCCTTTTCGCCTCCTATCTTAACACAACTACTTCCATCACTCTTCATTTGTCAAAGTAGTACAACACCATAAATGCAAATGATGACATTCTGCCAAAAAGTGTGTGCTGTGGGGGTGTCCGGTAAGGGACCGCTATTTCATGCCAAACCTCTCTCTCTCCCAAGGGAATATCAAATTAAGGCAAAAGGCTAAGAAATAACCTTTAAAAATGTGTGCTGTTATCCAAATTAGAACAATTATTTCATTTTACCACTGCGTTTGACTGCAGGCTTTTTACCCGGCCTCCAAGTGTGCTCTTTATGAAACAGCTATACACACATGTTCCTTTTACATTACATTGTACTAGTTTGTTTCAAGCATACCCCCATCCCAGTGGTCGAGGAAATATATTCAGATCCTTTATTCTTTATACGTATTTCATTTTATTCAGATCCTTTATAAGTGAAAGTAGCAAAGCCACAGTGTGAACATACTCTGTTACAGGTGAAATTCCTGCATTCATAGGCTAAATATGTAATGCAGAAATGCCTATTTCAAAATAATATATATTACTTATTATTTGCATATTATATTACTTATTAACCTATAGGAATGCATCAGCATTTATTTGTTGAGTACATTCAATATTATTATTACAATCAAACAAATGCAGGTGAGAAAACGCACAATGTTTCTGACAATATAGTGGAAGCAGCAGAGAGTGGAAATACTCAAAAAAAAAAACTACCAGTGTTTCATTATATGTAGCCTACTTGTTTATTTTCCACCACTGGTGGAACCAGTGGTTGTACTGGGGTGACGGTTGGTGTGCGGTTCGATACTACTAGAAAATATGGATTTTTTTATTTGGGGGAACCAACCCTTTAAATTTTAGACTTGTCTATCCTTTTTGTCCTGTGTCATTAGCAGCCTCATCCATTTTTTTGTCTTAAACCAAAAAACAAGCTGCTTCTGGCACAGAAAATAGAGCAAACATCCATACACGGATGCTTCATGTCCTCCCTTAGCATGCGTCATCACTGCCGCTTAGTGTCCTCCATTAATTTTGCTGCCATTGAGTTCTGTTGCTGTCATGTTGATATTTTTGGGTTGATAATTTCTCCCACTTCTGTGAATAGAGACTGGATGAATAAATATAGCTTCTTTCTTCAGAGGTTAATGTGTTCTCCACGTGGTTCGTGTCCATATGCTGGGGGATACTGAGGGAGCCTCCATCAAAACCTTTATTCCCGCAATACAGTAGCCTCAATTTGTGGCAGGGTGTGAAACACGGCGTCCATCTAGGAAGAGCCTCCTAATGGCCCATTTCCCGAGAGAGCACAGGAGGCCATTTACAACAACCCATCATACAGTCGGGGAAGCGACCTCGGTTCTCTTTGCCTATAATGAGATAATGCACAAAGGCAACAGCACATTCCTCTCCCCGTGTTTGTGCTGTCAAGTAGAGCGATAATTTATGAGCAGGTGAATGAGATGAATAAAATGCACGCAGGATTATGATAAATGAAGATGCGGGTTAATGGATGGGATCATGCTATTTTTTCACACGCACCGACAACCTCTTAAAATTGATCAAACATGCTAGATGAGGGCTGTGAGGTGCAAAGCATGCTGGTCCTGACACATGCACAGGTTTGAGGCATAAACAAAATACTGACAATCTTGATTTTAAAGCGCAGGAAGGTTGATAAAGGGCTCAGTGGGAGTGTTTCACTGTTATTAAGTGCTCGCATGGTAATGGCCTCAAGCTCCTGAAGGTAGCCACAGTGAGACTCCTCTCAACCACCTTCGGGTAAGCTTTTAATGACTCAAACAACCTTTTTTTTTTTTTTTATTCAATGCGGAACTCAAACACACACAACACAAGGAGGTGAGTGTGACCTGCGAAATATCAAGGTTGAGGAACAAAGGGTGACTACTGCAGTGTGGATAAAAAAAAACAGATGTGTCTGTTGATGGATGAATGTCTCATTAGAGGGGAAACTTTGTCTTGGGATTTTCTTTTGCTGTGATTAATTGTACTTCACAGTCTGCCAAAGCACCAATACACCACTATTATAAATCTTGCATTTAAAGCATTACAAATACATTTAGAAAATTTGCTTATTTGCTTTCTGGGGGAGAGTTAAATGAGGAGATTGATACCTCTCACATCTGTCCACTGTAAGTGCTTGCAGAGGATTTTTGTTACATTTAGACAGAGCCATGCTAGCTGTTTCCATCTGCTTCCAGTCTTTAAGATAAGCTAAGCTAACTATCTGCCTTCTTCATTTAATGTACAGATATGAGAGTGGTTTTGATTTGCCAGACAATATTTGGTAATTATTATAATTATTGTGCAGAGTTACAGCAAGAAAGAAGGGAAAAACATCAACAAAATGTTTTTCATTAACATGAAAAACGACACCTCAAAAGAATGATACAAAAAAGAAGAGAAGTTAACGACTACACTGTGTTAATCACCTGGAAACAGACATTCAGAGATATTCTGTGTTCGCCAATTAGGACAAAAATGTCAAGTTATTAGTGCACCATTAAGAGCTAATGAGCAGCTATTTAAGATGATCATGTCTCCTTAATACAACACAAAGTCAGAGAGGCCAGAGCAATTCTCAAGTGCGTGATAACCTCATCTGCAACCTTTTAGATTTCATTGCCAGTCAGTCATCATTAGCCGACAGTACGGCAGCGAGCCAGAGAGCAGGCTCCATTCCTCCACACTGACCAGGTGAGGGGAGCGTCATGCTCATTGTGCTCTGCCCACCATTACACACTCACAAACATCACAGCCTGGGGGGCACGCAGGAGCAGATGGATATTAAATGTCGTGCCCAAAGAACAGCAGCAGTTGTTAACATAGAGGAGAGTGCATTTGTTAATCTTACCTAAAAGATGTTTCCATCCAGAAGGAGTTCTGGATGAATAAGAGGGAATTAAGCTTCAGATGAGCAGACCCACTTCCTCAACCTTTAACCTCCAGGACACAATTCAGAGCGGCGGAATGAAAGACATACATCAAACCTCTCAAGTTTTCCTTCTGCTCTTTGGGGAGGATTTACAAACAAGGTTTAATTTTCATAAGTAACAGCCTCTAGAGGAGGCAATGTTTTATATTTTATAAGAGTCATAAATCACATTTGGGGTGCACTCACAGTGATCAAGGCTTGAGGACGGGTGTGTGTGGGTATATAGAAGATGCACACGCACAGATACCACTATGAGAGAGAAAGAGAGAGACTTAAAGAAAGAGAAAGAGAGATATTTAAACACATCCAGAAGAGGTCAGCTGGAAGACTCAGCCATTGCACTGCCCACGCACTCCCACATGCTCAACATCATTAAAAACAAAAAGGCACGACTAAAACAATGCTGCAATCTGTGATGCAACCAACAACAAGTGAGGCAGATCCACTGGTGTAAGGATTCACCAAAAGATTCACCAATGCAGGAGGGAAGAGCGCTTTGATTTCGTCCATTTCTTATTTTAATCGCAGATTTTTGGGCTGTTCTATTAATTTATAAAAGCATTTAAAATGTTGAATTATGCTCATTCACCTTCACCTTCTTATGTGCCTCACAGATTGTAAAAATCTATTTCATCTGAATATATTAGCATGAAGTTTTGGCAGGGATCTGCTGACTAAATTGGTTCTTACATGACCTGCACTGTCTGTTCAGCTCATTGCTGAACAGATTTATTAAGTGTCTTACGCCACCCAGTGGGCTGGACAATATCCAAACAATGGAGAGATCAAGGGGAGATCAGAAGAAAGCAGTGCAGCATAAAAGAATGAATCATAAAGTTTTATTCAGCCTGTCATACAGTGGACTATGTGTCAATCATTTATAATTAGACATAACATTTTAGTTAATAGCAGAGAGCAAATGCAAAATATCCACCTTTTTTTTGCCACCTCCTCATCACTAGTTTTTTAAATCTTGTCAAGTCCAAGCTCACTGCCAGTTAAAGAGATCACTTGTCGATGTTTAAGAGCTTCTGGTCCTGCACATGTCACCTCCTCCAAAAAGATGACATTCTGTGGATGGATAGTGAGCCACTTCCACAGATACTCCATCTTCTCATCACACACCCAGGGGTTTGCTGTTAAGATAATCTGGAAAGAAGATTTTCTGTCATCCAGCATCCCTGACAGTAAATGCTGTAGCTGATTCTGATTGAGCAGCAGAAGCTCAACGTGTGGGAGACCCTTGAGGAGGGTCGCAGGTAGGTCCTGGAGCTGATTCTCCTGTAAAAAGAGTTGGGATAGTTTCCGGTTGTGGGCAAAGATTGTAGGTTTCAGGGAGCTTAATTTGTTACCAGCGAGATTCAGTGACTCCAGGCGGTGCAGGTTCTTCAGGGCGTCAGGTTGAAGGTCTTGCAGGTTGTTGTCACTCAAGTCTAGACTCTCCAAGTTGGGCAGCTTCTGAAGCAGAGCAGCGGGTACACCCGTTAAACGATTTCCAGACAAATCCAGCCAGGTCAGACTACTGTTGCCAAGAAACCATTCAGCATCTGCTTTTTCAATCAGATTATTCTTCAGCACAAGTCTCCGAAGTGAGGTGTGGCTGAACGTGTTTGGAAGGAGATGAACCAGCTGATTTCCTGTCAGATCTAACGTGTTCAAGTGAGGAACGTCCCTCAGCAGATCTGAGGGAAGGCTTTTCAGGTGGTTGTGGTACAGCTGGAGGTTGTTTAAAAGGGGCACGACACTCAAATGACTGGCTGTAATACTGCTGAGGTTGGTGGATTGGATGGAGAGGAGACTGGTGTTGGAGGGTAAACCATCTACAGGGAAATGTGTAAGGGAGCTTTGGCTGCACACCACCTCTGAAGGTGGAGAGGAACAAGAGCAGAGATCTGGGCACGAGTGGGTGCCTCTTTTTTGGTAACGGCATTCAGCCACTGCAGTGAAAGCCAGCAGTATCCACAAATTCATCTTTAAAGCACTGCACAAAGGAAACATACACATTACACAGACAGGAAAATGGACTAATCTACCTACAATGTGAAAATGTGATCATCAAAGCAGAATCCTACCTGAAAGGCACTGCTGAATTCCGCATGGTTTTGATTACGGACGTGGTTTTATACAATGTGGAGTACATTTGTTCCCAGCAATGAGTCAGGACAAAATGTTGCAAGAGGCAAACAAATCCAAGCAAACAAACCAGCTCACCAGCTGGTGAGTGGTTTTCTGTACTTTCTAAAAGAACAGCGGTTAACACACACAAATCAATACTTTTTCATTCCTGCAAGAAGATTTTATGAGCTATAATATGTATAATATGTATTCCAAGTGCCATTTGTAAATCAGTGGCAACATTTATTATATTTTCTAAGCTCCTCATGAGGTTTTAATGTCGAAAATTATTGCCTGAGAATTAACTCGTAACTTTAACTCGTAGCTGTTAAATAGTAAAAATTACAATATTTCCCTTAAAACTGTAGTAGAGTAGAAGTAAACTACCATACAATGACAAAAAAGTACCTTACTTGAGTACATGTACCTCATTACATTTCCCCCAGTGCAAACTTTATGTTCAATAGTTGAATGAATGAGATATTTAATTTGTTATAATGCTTTAATCCATTTCCATAATCATGAAATCATCTCAGTGTATTTCTCCTCATTCAGAACATACAGACTAACCATCTCCAGGCTTTAGCCAAATCTCAACAACAAAGCAACAAAGTGTATGTCTCAAAATTTCAAACTATTCCTTTCAAAGCACGTTTAATCTACAATTAAAGTGCAAGGAAAGACAGAAATTCAGTCATTGCTCATATCATTTAATTATACGTTCACATCCCACTGACAAAAGAGGAATGTCTCAAGAGACTGAAAGATGAGACAGCAACGACAAGCTGAGCTAGATGCATTACCATATCAGATAATAACCAGAGTGAGGATGGAAAATGTTAAGACTGAAGGATTAATTCACTCTCTGTCAGTGACATCACTGAGCGCCCCGCCAGAGGCTGCGGTTTGGCGCATATGGTGGTTTCAGGGAGGAAGACCTTCTTCTTGTTCTTCTGCAGCCACCTCCAGAGGTACTCCATATTCTTATCGCACAGCCAGGGGTTGTCGCTCAGGTCCAGGCCCTCCTCGTCCAGGGACTTCAGAGGGTCCAGCAAACCTGCAGGGATGTGACTCAGCTGGTTGTCATCCAGACTCAGGTGTTTGAGCTGAGTGAGCTCCTGAAAAAGGTTTTGCGGGAGATTGTTCAGCTTATTCCGAGTGAGGAACAGATAGGTGAGGTTACGGGTGCTCTGGAATACAGATGCATCCAAGGTGTCTAACTTGTTGCGTTGCAGGTTTAGCCTCTCGAGTTTGGTCAGCGAGTCGAAAGAATTCGCAGAGATCTTCTCCAGCCGGTTGTTGGAGAGGTCCAGATTGTCCAGGTGAGGCAGCCTCTGAAGCAGAGCAGTCGGGGTCTTCGTTAAATGATTCCCAGATAAGTCCAGCCAGGTGAGGCTGCTGTTATCAGGAAGCCACTCAGCATCAGCTTTTACAATCAGATTATTCTTCAACACTAGGCTGCGCAGCGGAGCGTGGCTGAAGACATCCGCGGGCAGCTCGGACAGTTTGTTCTCTGTGAGATCTAAAGTGCTGAGCTGAGGAACGCCCCTGAGGAGATGAGAGGGAAGGCTCCGCAAGTGGTTGGCATACAGGTGGAGCTCTTGCAGCATGGGCGTGGCGCTCAGATGCTGCTCGGAGATGGAGGTGATGTTGGTGAACTGGAAAGTCAGCATGGTGGTGTTGCTTGGGAGGCCCTCAGAGGGGTACTCTGTCAGAAGAACCTCATGACAGACCACCTCAGCTCTTCTGTGGTAGCACTTGCAAAGCACTGGGCAGGACTGAGTGCCAGGGCAGAAATATGCCAGCCAGAGGAAAGCAAGGACACACCAGGACTTCATTACTAGGGGGGAGGACAGAGATGGGACAGACAAGATGGGGAGGACAGAGAGTTGAAAATGAGGAGGAGAAGTCATCAGAAAACTTACAAGGACTTAAATATCCACTGTAAAACATGCAAACGCAAATAAAAGCACACATAATTTCTAGTTTATGCACATGATGTTGAGTAACATGAAAAACAAATGAAAACTTACTGTTGTTCTTTAGTTGGATGAGGATCAGCAGACTGCTCCTTCTATCAGATTCAGCACTGTTCACTTGCAAATTACTGAGTCAATTGGGGGGCAGAATCCCCCAATCTAATCATTACTTGTTGAGTAAACAAGGATCCGTCACTACACAGTCAAGGACAGGCGGTTGCGACAGACTGCGTGACTCTTATCTGCAGTGAAAGTACATGAACTGGAAAGTTTTATGTTGCTTTATTGAATAAACTTCTTTATGCAAATAATGTCCCCTGTGAGTGTTATATTGGACTGCTATTGGTTATGTATTGACAGTGAAATAGCATTTTACTGTTGTAGCTGGTCAAGTTGGAGCTAGTTTAAACAAACTGTTTGATGTGAAAACATCTCAATAATAATGGTTTGTAGTTTATGAGCCAATCACATGTTTTGTATGGCAGTGAATTAAAGTAGATGAAAACAGCAGCATAGAATGGAAATACTCAAAGTCAATGTGCCGTAAAATTCTACTTATATTATGAGTGCAGCACTTAAGCAAATGTACTTATTTACAACTGGAGATAAAAAGTGTCTAACTGAGGAAAACAAATCATGCAGAGGGAATTTTATCACAATGATCAAAACTTTTTTTCACCATGACTTTGGACCAGACAAGTCATATTATTACATTTTGCTCATGTGAAGTGCATAAGGCTGAAGTGTTTGCTTTACTAAAGAAATTAAGAAGACTTAGTAAATAACAGTGGAGACAGAGGAAAGGTTAAACAATGTAAGTCATTAGTGCACCATGTTCTTGATAAAACACCTCTTGGCAGATCCAGAGTGTCGCAATATGCGGAGTTACAAATGCACGTTTTGATTTTTGCACCACCATGTACTTAATACCACTACATTTTTAAAAATGCAAATGAAAAGACTAAAGATAAAAGAATGAAGGTTTGTTTTTTTTTTCATGAGGAGGAGGAGAAACACCAGTGGAGGGCTGCGTGCCACCTGAGGTGACAGCAGGCAGGTACAGCAGATTTCATGGTAATTTAACCAGAACATACAGTCACACGGCTGATAGCGAGAATGGATCAGACCTGCACTATGAAATACGATTTTAGCAGATGGGCAACATGATGAACCATTACATTATGTATGATGAGTGCCAGTTGGCTTTAGGCTCCTTTGAAAGATTTATTTCAGTCAAGCCCACTCACTCCACATGCACTTGCAAGATAGAGACAGGCCTATTCTGGTATAGTTCAAATAGTCTCCTTAAAATACACTGTAGTCAGATGTTACACCTCTAAATGAACACTTCAGTGTTCCCATAAGATTTTCTGTATTTATGAAGTCAGTGAATCTACAATAATCTCATTGTCTTTTTTCATATATGCATATAATATTTACCAGACAGATATGAGAGTGTCATATTTACCTTCTCACCTAACGCTTGCCAAGACAGCAAATAAATGTGTTTTGCAACAATTAAAACACTGAGTTCATGATTCTCAACTGTGAATTATAGCTCACCGATACCATGCCGATAATTCAGGTACAGCGGAACCTGAGGAGATGTGGGTGGAGAGATCAAATTCCAACTCCAGTTTTCCCCAAAATGTTCAAAAGTAAGAAAATAACTCATTGGACTTGGCTCTACCTCAACATATTTCATCCAGTGTCTGTCTGTCTGTCTGCTGCTTCTGATGCAGAATCTACATTAAGCTGGAGGGGCAGATTTTGGTGTGAAATTCAGACTTCAACATTTCAAAGAAGACATCAAGGCCTACTGTTTGAAATTCTGAACTGTAAGCCATACTTTTTTTTTTTTTTGCATACTTCGTCATTTATCACCCCAAATCCGTGACGGCAACATATTGAGACAAATCCTACAAATGGGATTTTAAACAATGAATGAAAAATCAATTATTTCGTATCAGAGTAACAGAATTTATTTGGATTTGTCAGAAATGGCGAGAAGAAAACACATTGTTTCTGTTCAATTCACATTATTCTGTCTTATATTGTAATGAATCTACTTTGTGTAATGAAATAAGTCCAAGAAATGAAGACTCATAGTGATGTCAAATCTTCCATTCAGTAAAACGGCATTCATTTACAGGACAAGCATATACCGTATGATGTGCTGCTGACTCATATCCACAAAAATAAAACAATCATATACTATGATCTAAGCTTTCTGTGTTACAATCCACAGACAGACCTATTCATCCTATTTACAAATGTTCACACACATGCCCAACACCTCACCAGCACAAAGCCATGTGAGTCATTGCATCTGACAGAATAAAATGTCCATGTTTTTCTCATGATTATAAAATAAGGCAGTTTTAGTCATCGAGTGCTGAGCTGAGGTTTTTACTTTTTTTTTTTTTAATACATGCAGTCTCGCTCTAATATGAATACTGCTCATTTTCCTCTTGTTAAAATGACAAAGACAGTCCCAGTTCTCATGACGACAGCCAGCTTTCTGTGAATGTTTCATGATTAGCATTTTTTTTTTTTTCTCCACTCTACTTCCCTGAAGAAATAACACATGTAGGCACTGCGTCCAGACTGCGGTCATTAATCCACGACGATGAAAACACACATCTTTGATAAGCCAGGGTTAACTGTGAAGAGAGAGAAAGAAAATGATGTGAAAAACCTGGGATGCTACCAACAGAATGGCTGGACTTCAAAGGCACACCCACACAAAATCCACACATATTACACAAGAAAGCTCTCCGGTAGCCACACAATGCACGAGCAGAATGCATAAACAGCAGACAGATATGGGAATAATATCAAGAAAAAGTTGAATATTAAAGTGCATTTTTGGGAAATCTGCTTACACGCTTTCTTGCAAAGACTTTGATGAGAACACTCCAGCTACAGCTAGCAGATGGTTAGCTTAGCTTAGCAAAAAGACTGGAAGCAGGGGAGAAACAGCTAGCCTGGCTCCGTCTGAAGTCAACAAAATCCGCCTACCAGCTAACAAGCTGTAAAGTTGGTAAAAAATTAATATATATTATATAATTATTATAATTCTTAGGTATTGTTACCCTCTGATGAAGTGAGGCTAGCTGTTTACCCTGTTCATGCTAAGCTAACCTTCTGTTGGCTATAGCTTCATATCTAATGGACTAATATGCTAAAGATATTGATCTCCTCATCTCGTTCTGAGCAAGAAAGCGAAAAAGTATATTTCCCAAAACGGCCAAATAGTCGCTTTAATCTTAAATATTTGAATTCTAGACTACTCCCATATCTGTCTGCTGTTTGTGCAGCGAGCATACTTCCCAAACCGTAACACTATTCTTGTGACAGCAATGAAGCTCAAACACTTCATGAGTTTTCCTTTTTTACTGTGCTGTCACTTTAGAGATCACACAGAAACATGCGTCAGGCCACACGAAGGCCTCCTACTAACTGCAAACATACATGCAGTTACCCTCCGTCCCCCTTCTTTTGCTTCCTTCAGAAGAATATATCATCATCATCATCATCATCATCATCATTATCGACACCATCCAACGACCAAGTCCAGTCTTTCAGGCCAAACTCAAGCAATCTGAAACGGTAAGTGTGAGGTTCACCGAGGGCTCAAAAGCCTTTTAGTGCTTCATAAACTACTGGGGCAAAACATGCCCAGGTCACCAGGGGGCAGTATAGAGCTGTGAGGTGTTAAGTGAGTGAGTGCTGCTTGACACGGTGAGGGGATGGTTAATGGACACAGCAGCACAGCAGTAAGGAAGGCAGACGGGCAAGCAACAAGCTCTGCTACTTACAGCCTCCCAGCATGAGAGACGTTAGAAATGGTGAGGTCAGAGGTGGAGAGGTCAAAGGTCAGTGGAGGATGATACGGAGCATGGGGCCAGTGCTGAGGGATGAGAGCCAGTTAGGTTGTGGCTGAGAGCAAACTAACAGCCGAGTGTCTTAATCAATCACAGAAAACTGGGCAAATACAGTTAGTGGCTCCCATAACGGTTTGGTACCATTTCCTACTCAATTAGGTGGCTATTGATGCTGTGCGAGATGCCATGTTGGAGCATTAAAGGGACACTTTGCCGATTTTCAGCCAGCTTCGTGTCAGCACTCTTTGAGTACACCAGTTGACGCAAAACAGAGCTGTTGTTCGACTCAATGACTAACTTAACACTAAAATAACAGCAATGATTTTAATGTTAAGTCAGTTATTCAATCAAACAACAGAGATAGAGCCGGAAAGACTCATCACCCGGTGGACACCGACAGCTGGGACCTGTGGGGAGCTCTCGGTGGAATTAACAAGAAAGTAATTTAACCATTGTTGATTTGCATATACTACCCACACTGTGATGATACAAAAGCTGGTCGGAAATCAGCAAAGTATCCCTTAAATGCTGCATACAGCGTGATGCACATGCAAATGATTTAGGAATCCTGTTTAAAGCAAGACGTCCTGTGTTAGCCAAAGCTTTAGGCACCTTTCAGCTGTACAGGTCTGAGAATCATCAGCAAAGACACTAAAAGGCTTGTTGTTTTTATTGTAACTGGTTAAACTGAACTAAAAATACATAGATATTTTGTGAGATCAGATTTGAACATTTTCACCATGATCTTTTTTTTGTCCTAAATTCATCCAAAATGTTATGTTTCCAACTGAAGCAGGACACTGATCACTACAGTTCACAGTAAATTAAGTTGGTCTGTGGCACTGGCAAGCTTAGAAAAGTCCAACACAAAGAGAAAATGGGAAAAAGAAAAGAAAAGCTGGGAAAAAACACAAATGAGCAGCTGATCAGCACCAGAGTCCCTGAGTAAATGGCTTTAGAAGTACCATTTGTGCTGTAGATGGTATTTTTAAAATAATATTTTATCCCAAATATAAGAATTGTCGATGTCTTGTATCCGATTGTCAGTCGGCCTTATACAATCAAAACAAAGACGGACATATTTCTGGAGATTTGATATATTGTATATATATATATAGATAAAATATATGTATAATATATGTCAAGAGAAAAGTTGCCTGGACACTTACTAAATGTTTTTGTTGGTAGCATCTTCTTAGTGTGCTTTTGTCTTATTGCCAACACACACGACATAATATTGGGATGTGTATACACTATTTTGTTTATGAGCCCTACATATCAGCCACAGTGAGTTTGACCTTGAGAACAAGATTCTCTAATTGTGTGTAAACATAAAAAAATTCTACAGAATCAAACTTTAACAGAAGTGAAAAATAAGCCCAGTATCCAGTAAAATCTTCCCCATCCTCACCTGGGCTTCCCCGATGCCTGCTGCTGTCTGCTGGGCTGGATCTTGATGGCTCCGCGGTGGGTCGACATATGAGGCGAACCTCTGGGTGAGGGTCGCGGGGAGTCTCGTGGAGAGGAGCGTGACGTTGCCTCAGGAGGGCTGCTTGGTGCTGCAGAGGAAGAACTCAATGGTGGGTGTTTCCTCGGGATGCGTTTGAGGAGGTGGCTGACCCAGCGCTGCTGCTCCTGCTGAGAGTTGGTCAGCAGAAGCAGCTCTTTGGCAGTGGACATGTCATAGTTCACTGTTAAAGAAAGAGATTTAAAATAGATTAGAAACAGGGTAAAGACAACAAAAGATAATAAAAGATAGTTCCGTAGCTTTAAGAGACATTTTTCTCTAAAGTTAGTTTTTTGCTGAGACATCTTTATTTCTTTGTATTTGGATTAAATGATATGGTGAAATTTCAAGGTGTACACTGTGTATTAGATTGCAATGAAATTTAAAAATGTTCCTAGTTACTTTTTAGTCTGAAGTCTGAAGTTTACTCAATAGCAAAGGAGAAAGAAATTATATAAGTTCCACAAAAGAGAATATATCAATAAGTTATTTGCTTCAATGTAGAAAGATTGGTATTTTTGGGCCATTCAGCTTATAATCAAACATTAATATATAATATATACAGAGCTGAAACTATTTATTCATTATTCGATCAAAAGAGAATTAAGTGGAAACATTGTGACAAACAATATAATTGTTTTTTGGCTTCTAAAAGCTTCTAAAATGTGACAACTTTCTCCTTTTTCCAAGAAATTGCTTTGACCTTGGGGCTCTGGGAAATCGTCACGTGTTTTTCCTACTTCCTGGCATATTATAACCCAACTGATCAATCAGAAAAAAAATATAGATTAATTGGTAATAAAATAAATGCTAGTTGCA
The DNA here is from genome assembly GCF_042242105.1 of Pempheris klunzingeri. Taxonomy (NCBI): domain Eukaryota; kingdom Metazoa; phylum Chordata; class Actinopteri; order Acropomatiformes; family Pempheridae; genus Pempheris; species Pempheris klunzingeri. The sequence goes on along the minus strand of NC_092029.1, from coordinate 13,915,194 downwards.
CCTCTCAATATAAATCTAATAAAAATGTTATTGTATGAAATGGGTACAATTGTGGAGGTGTTCTTATTCTGTAATTTCACTGCATTTTGTATTTTGACAGCTTTGCTTGGCTAACTGCAGTTTGGATGTGTTCTTATCAGACGTGTGGCCTCAAACATACACACTCCATCTTAATGCTGAAGAGATCTTGGCACAACTAAACCTCTATATGAACTCTTGGCTGAGCACACTGACCCTTGCAGGGCACAATAACTTCCTCCTTTTTGTCCAGATGGTCTTTGTGGCACTTGGTGTGGCAGCGGCGGCACTCGAGGGCCGGCGGGGGCTTGAAAACGTGCCACAGCGGCCGAGTGCAGGCCTCACAGCTGGAGGGGAAGTGGTAGAGAGTGAGGATGAACTCGTGGCCCTTGTGGCTGATGTAGGAGGAACGATCACCGTACGCCGTGGGCTCCACTACAACCTCCTGGTCGCGTTTAATCTCGCCTTCGTTGGCATACAGGATCTGAGGAAAGAAAAAAGATTTATTGAAGCAGACGGTTAAATTAAGGACGCCGTATCTGATTTACACTGACAGTCTGTGAAAGGTGGAAGAGGGGCCAGAAAGACCAGGCAACAGGGAGAATCCTGGCTCATCACCTGAAATATCCGTGGAATTTCTTTGGCATCTGCTCGATACACGTCAGTGTGAGTGACAGGTCGGACGTGAAACAGCTTACTGTAGGAGAGAGATGGACGAGTTAAGTGGTGACTCGGAATAATTAGTGTAATTATTACTTTGAGTATAGCGATTTAACCTTTTGTATCTGAACTAGATTGCCTTAAAAACGCATCGGCTCAAAGAAAATATCAGTTATGGGCTGCAAAATATCATAATATACAGCAGCGGCAAGACAAGATCAGTTTCCTCTTTTAAAGCATGCTTTTGTTATATAATCTATCCTCATCCTTTATTCTGCTAATCTTTATCCAGTCATTGTTTTTAACTGCCGTTTTAAAATGTGTCTTTTGTTTCTAGTTTTTATTCTGCCTTATTTCTGTTTTCAGCCACAGTAGCTGCAGTGGCTCCTTGGATGGAAATGTGACATTACCCACCGCAGGGTCGGGGTCGTCACTCCTCAACCCATAGTAATTCTTAATTTTAAAAAACAGCCAAATTCGCAATTTTAAAGAATTCATCAATTAAATGCCAAGCCAATAATCACAGTCAATGATGAGTAAGCATGGTTACTCAACATACTTGCCAAACCTACCCGAAAACTGTTAATTCCAGACAGTTTTCCTGCAATCTAGTGAATTTATGGAGGGATTTTGCAGCCGAAATGTGAAATTGGGATGAAAGAGGGGAAGGGGGCATTGAAAAATGGTAGTCTCACGAGTATCTAGGGTTGATCTGGCTCCATTTACAAACAGGAACATTCTATGAAAATACACCAAGGAGAGAAATACATTGCTCGAAGACAGAGGAACCTGTGGGATAATTTTGTCTGGGAGACAAAGTAACTAGATTTTATTAAACTAGAAAGCCGGCCTGGTGATAGAAGAGAGAGAAAGAGTTCTGTTTGGATGTATCATATTTTTCTTACAGATTTTGTCAGAGGTCATTTTATACATATTATAACTGACACATTATACATTTATATTGAGAAAATTGATGTGTGGCATGAGAGAGCGTGTGAAAAGTGTTAGTTGTGTGCGTCTCACGGTCAATGCGTGAGAGTTAGCAGCCCTGACATGACTCACTCGATATCCAGGGTCATGAAGGGGTTGGCCTGCTCTCGGTCCACGTCGCTGTTGTAGAACAGGATCTTCTTACTGCTGACGACTACGTACTGTAAAAGAAAGGCAAAATGAGGGCCATAAAGGTTAAAGGAGGAAGTGACTCAACGGTAATGGCAGTTACTAAGAAAACAAATCTGTAGATATGAGAAATAATGGTGGATGTGTTACCTTTTTGTCCCAGCCAAACCGCTTTGTGTTCTTGGTAGGAAGAGAAATCCAGCCCTCCAGCCTGGAGTCTAATTTTTGGAGAAAAAAAACAGGAAGATGTCAACACAAAGAGGAGCCTTTAATCATGTGAGTCACTTAAAAGAACACCTTGACATTTTGAAATTTCCGTGGCCTTTTCCTTGAAAATACAGTCAGTGGGAACTATAAGGATTAAAAGGAATCTCCAGCACAAAATGTGACAGGAAAATTACACCAAGTAAGAAGCTTTTTATTTTTAGCTTAGGAAAGACTTTGCACATGAATTTCAGTCTTGGAAAAATGTTTGCTCACATCTTCTGCAGCGGAATAAATTTGAACAAAGCAGGAAGGCATCAAGCTGTGAGTATTCATGTGTCCAGTGAACATTAAAAAGGATTAGAGCACAGCAGATCAGAGTCAACAGAGTAGAAGGATTAGCTGAAACCTTGCAGAGCTGTACCAGGGCTGAGGATGTTTCCTTCTCAATTCAATTATTCTAGGGACAAAGCACTTACCACGAATTTTAAAAACATGAGAAATATTTTGATGGATAAATGTTATAAATCATTTTTAAGTCAATTTTCATCGCCATCCCAGGTTTGAACTGCCACACAGGGTCACCTGCAGGTTCAGCCTCTGGGGGCTGTTCGTAGGTGAGGGCCAGGGGACGGTGGCCCTGCTCCACCCTCCTGTCACCTTCTTCTTCATCCTCAGAGTCAGAGTCAGAGTCAAAGAGAGTGCGAGCCGAGTGAAGGTTGGGCCGGGTGTCGATGCAGACAGATTTGTGCGTGCGCTGGTAGGTGAAGGACATTGATTCTGAGGTGTGGGAGTGAGTAATGCGCACTGCACCGGACGCCGAAGAGAGAAGTTGAGGTGAAGTGAAAAAAGGAAGAAGCATAAAGAGGAAAAGGTCAAAAACAACTGGCCTGGAAGACAAAGAGATTCAGAGTGAAAACAAAGGAACCAGCGAGAAGAGACTGCAGGGAGACAGATGCAGAATCTACATGCAGAGGCGTACTTAGAACTGGCTTTGCGTGTCTGATTCTGCATACTGGTGCCAAATTATAGGATGACGAGTGCGAAAGGAAGTCTCCTTTGTCTACCTGGGTATCCTTCACCCACGTCCAGGTCGTTGCCGCTGCTGATGCTGGTGGAGTCCAGAGAGTGAACGCTGAGGGAGGTGAGCTGGCAACGAAGCTGCTCGATGTCGCTGTCTTTGCTGTCCAACGCCATCTGAAGCTCCAGGCGCACCTGGTTCTCCTCTGCTATCAGCTGAATAAGAGACATTAACAGGCTGTTAGTTACAGTTCAAGGTATCTCTATTTTTTGCAGTTATGATCAGCACAATCATAAAGCAAAAAAAGGGTTGTCTGTACACAATTTAATGTGCTGAACATAACATTGATACTCTAAATCCTTTATCTCTTTAACACAGACCGTACCCATTTTAAATTACTGTTATTTTAGAGGAATTTTATGATTTTTTTTATTGCTTTTTTATTGTTGCTCTTATCTTCATAGTCATGGGTATTTTTAGGGTTTTTATTGTAACTTATTGTAACTTATCCCTGCTACTGTCCCGTGCCAGAGGTTAGATTTTCCAAAAATGTCTAGGTGTGTTATCTAAATCAATTTTTGTCTGGAGCAGCTTTAAATATGATCTCAGGTCCGGTAAAACTGATTGATGACTCGCTGGGAAGAACTATTGATGAACAAGCGTATTAATTCCACACAGATACCGTCATTTAAAGCCTCCATCTGGATCTCGTTATTATAGTCAGGACTTGAATCAGTAATACAGATCATCGGTATCGCACAGAAACACAGTACATATATTCACATTATGCCATCTGTTGGTGTGCTGGTGTGTGTTGGTGCACTGACCGCCTGCATCTCCGTCATCTCTCTCTGGTATTTGATGATGGTGCTGTTGAGTTTCTCCTTCTCTGTTCTCAGCTCCAGCTGCAGCTTCCTGTTCTCCTTCTCCTTCCTGTGCACCTCGGTGCCGGTGCTGCGGTGGCCTCCCCGCACCGTCTCCCTCCTGTTCATCACCTCAGCCAGCTTGTTGATGGCCTGAGAGCAAAGCACCGCAAACGCAGCTTTACAGCTATTTATCTATTTCTGAGAAACCTGAATTCAGCAAATACGCAGAGAAGCCTGCAGGAATATCAATGCTGCTGCGAGACATATTTTTTAAAACTCGTGGCAGATCTCAGCAATTTTGCCCAGAGTTCAACACAAGCCTGCAGCAGAACATTATTCTTAACAACAAATGATGTGACATAACAGTCGTCTGCACAAAAAAAACTAAAAGTATTAAGTATAGAAAATATTCTAGGCTTTCCAGACGTGTGTAGGCGCCCAGACACACACCTGAATTTTTAGCGTCCTTTCATTCTGCAGCTGCCTTTCAAAAGACACTTTGACCGAGTTCATCTGCTTCTCCTGCTCCTTTGCTTTCTGGTGCTCTGTATAAATAGCAGAGAGGGACATTAATTCAGAATTCATATACAATTTTACTTGACACAAGTGTTATAGAAGTAATCCATAGCTTACAAAGAGAGTTTTAAGATCAACGTTCAGCCGTTCTACAGAACCTGATGGAGAGATTAATGGCTACTTTCATGACATTTTTACAGCCTTCTCCGCATTAATCATCTGGATATGGAGGACAGCTTTTTAACACATTTTCCAACACTGAGGGAAATGTCAGTCCTGTAGAAAATGTCTTCTCTTCTCTTCGTGGTGCTCATTAAACTCAAAATGACACTCACGTTGCTGAAATTCTTTCAGGTGGTTGTTGAGCTCCTCTTTCTCATTGGCCAGGTTGGCCACATCCACCGTCAGAGTGCGATTGGACTCCTCCAGCTGTGTGTGTGTGTGTGTGTGTGTGTGTGTGTGTGTGTGTGTGTGTGTGTGTGTGGGGGGGGGGGGGTAGAGGTGAGTCTCATCCATTTATACAGTGGCAAATTTAATTCATACAGCACATTTGAAAACAGAAGTTAATCTGTGCATTTTGCTGTTTTTACACTGTGTGATTCAAACTACTGTAATTTACTGCAATGGTTGCTGATCCTCAGTTTTAATCTGGCTATCTAATCAAGTTCAAGTTAACTAGCTGAAGACTAGTCAAGACTAGCTGTTAACCACTAGTAGCACTATGGATCCATGTTTTTATGTGTGGCGCCCCAATTCATTGCTATCTTCTCCCTGATGCCAGTTTCAGGCTGTTCCACTGATCAACAGTTGGTGGCGCTAACGTGCAGAGAAAGGTAACAACATGCCAACAAAACACAGAAAAGAAAGAGCTAGCAAATATCAATGTAAAAAAATGCAATACAGGTTCCAAAATAATATAAATAAAAGAATCAGCTTTTCAAATGTTTTATGATGAAGGAAAAGCATTCAACATGTTTTTTAAACTTCAAGGACGCAAACAATGCGTCAAAAACTTTAATTTATTTATTTTCAAGAAAATTCTTAAGGGCTCCTTATTATAGCTGGCAGGTTATGAAATCAATGGTCAGGAGTGACAACAGTTTATATTTGTTACAGGAATGTAAAATGTCCCACAAAAAGTCTTTCACTGTGGCTAAAAACATGGCAGTACGTTAGAATTTTAACCCACCTCCTGGATGTAATCAAATAAAAATGGTCTCACCGAGCTGATGGTGGCCTCCTTGTCGCTGAGCTCCTGTTTGTGTCTCGCCATCATGTCTTTGATCTCCAGCTCTTTCATGATCTTCTCCTTCTCCAGGTCGGAGTACTGCTCCTCAGCGATGGAGCGAGCCAGCTGCTCAGAGTCCGCCTTGGTCAGGCTGACTTCCAGCTGGGCTGTTAAAGAATCCCTGCGGAGAGAAGAGGGAAAGCAACTGTTATTACCATATTATTAAAATGCTAGAACTGGGTACATCTCTGAACTAGAAAAACGCCTGCTGTTACCATGCCAGGCAGAGACACACTGTGTGAACATACATTAACATTTATATGACCTTTTTGCCAATGCACGATTTTAAAGCATTTTCATCACATTTAAACTACTTGTAAACAGTAATCTTTTACTGCTGATCTGGTTTAACTGCACTCATTCAGTTAAAAGGTCAAGTCCGCCTTTTCAGCTATGAGATGAATTCACAGAAGGCAAATAGCACTAATCTGGAATTCTTACGAAAACAGATAAACTTTGACAGGACAAACCAGCAATCCACAGTTACCTCTCCTCCTGATATTCTGCCAGTCTTTGCTGCGCCTCTTTGCACAGCTTATTCTTCTCATCACACTCGTCCTTCAGCTCGCGGATCTGCGTCTTGTAAAGAGTCTTGGAGGAGGACAGTTTGAGGTTCGATTAATTTCATACCACAGATCTGGGATGGAGGTCATATCACCCCATTCAAGCCTCACTTTGAGGATCGATTTAGAGTTTCTGCTCGTCTGACAATATTATGTGATGCTGGGTTTCAAATATTTGGCTGTCACTTGTTTCTAGACAAGGTGCACCAAAGAAGGAAAATAGTTAGAATTACTGTGAAATACTGCTCTGCCTCCAGTTGGTCCTTCAGTTCCTTCAGCTGGCCACTCGCCTCCTGCTTCTCCCTGGAACACGACCAACAATCTGTCAATCATCACTGCTGACCAAACAACAACCAGAGCCAAAACACTTTCCTCAAACCAAAAATGATGGATGAGATTCTCCATAACAATTTGCCAACAGTATTACACCAAACTCAGCTGCATTGCGCTCATTATGTTATTATGTTATTATGTGTGTGTGTGTGTGTTTGACCTGCGTAGCTCCTGGTTCTGTCTCTCCAGGACCTGCTTCATGTCCAGCAGGTGGTTGAGCTCCTGTTTGAGCTGTTTCTCTGAAGAGCGGAGCACCGACACCTGCTGGTTCTGCATCTTCAGATCGCTCTGGCTCAGACTCCGCTTGTGAATCTCCTGCTCCAGACGCAGTTTCAGGTTCTTCACCTGCACAAACACACACACACACACACAAAAACACACACACACAAAAACACAAGGATTCTCAGTGGTAGTAATTGACAGTTTTGGGGAACAGAACAAAAAGTTAAGGCTGCAACTGATGTTTAGTTTTACTGATACTAAAAAGGATGACTAAGAGAGCAGGGTGTCATCTTCTTGTTGCTTATTTTGCCTGAACATCTGTTCAAAAAACTGACTGGGAATTCAATAGAGAAAAATTCAATAGAGAAAATGTTTGGCATTTCAATTTGATAAGAGTTAAGTAAAACAATTAAATATAAGTTAAAAATTGGTACTGATGAATGCTGAAGTTTGCAGTGCAATCCAGGTCATAGACATGGGTACTGATTGCGAGGTGCTTGCTACTGGCAATCGAGCTTTGCTTTCATAAGGACTCAGACAGACCTCTTCATTAAGCTTCTCCTTTTGTGACTGCAGCTCTTCCAGTTTGTGCTGCGCCTGCTTGTAGTCACAGTCCAGCATGGAGTGGTCCTTCTCCAGCTGCAGAAGCTGTCCCTCCACCTGCAGCTTCAAGCTGTGCTCCTCCTTCAGGGTGCACTCCATCTCTGGACCAAACAGAACAGCCAGGAAAGCCATCAGGAGGGTAATCTAAGCTGCACTCAGTATTGACAAAACAATTCTTGCCTCCGCTTTAACTTGCTTGAAGGACAAGATAAATGTCCAGGTGTCTGAAGGACACGCAGAGCAAAGTGGTTTTTCTGACAGCCAGACTGTTATAGCTTTCTGTCAAATCGCTGAACACAAACAGAATTATTTGCAAATGCAGTTGGCCCAAGGTCTGCCCCATCAATCAGCCTTTTTTTCTCTCTAAGTGATGCATCATTTCTTCTTCATCCTTTCTGAATAACTGAATAACTGACTCTGATGACCGGTAATACTTGCACTCTTTTGTGTGTATTATCTGATACTTTAATCCAACCTGCAATCATCTTTCACCCTTTTGTCCTCTCACTTGCTCACCTTTTAGCGCCTCAGACTTTGCCTCCTCGATGGACTGGTAGATCTCGCTTTTATCTGCCAGTTTGGCTTTGGTGGCCTTGTGTTCTGCCTCCTCCTGCTCCAGACTCTGCTGGAGAGACTTCAGCTTGAACGTCAAGTCGATCTCTTGGTTGCTCTTCTCCTAAAGAGTCAAAGGGGACATTGGGTTTCCAACAGCCAACATTTCACGAGATGTCGACATGATCTCTGGCTTGAACTCTCAATTCACGATGGAAATTAGCAATCAGAAATGACAAACAACCTTCTCGAGATCACTGAGCTTCTCCTGCAGCTGCTTCTTTTCAGTCTGGACCTTGGAGAGAGAGGACTTCATTTCTTTCACCTCTTCATCCAGGCCAGAGATACGTCCTGAGGTGGTGTAACGAGAATAGAGTGAAGGAGAATTCTAGAAAGAGTATAGTAGGACATGTTTCCTGTTTCCTGTTTTCCTGTAGTAGAACTAGAGGAAAATTCACCTGAGTTTCAAATGGACACGATCTTAGGTGAGACAGTACGTAATGCTCCTGCACGTGTTCAGTTTCCAATATATGAAAAACACCACACCTCGTGTTTATTTTCCCTTAACCTAACTCCACCCTCATGGAGAGGAAAAAGAAGCACGAGGCATCGCAGCAAACAGGCGACACTGTTGTTTCGATACGTCTCCTCTGACCTCAGTGACTGGCCCCTCTGCATGGACTGAGCACGTCTAAGTTTCCAAACAGCGTCTCACAAGAGGTGCTGGCTCTAGTCCGGCTTTGGCTTTCAAAGCCTCTTGCTTCACTCTCAGCCTTTTGAACAGATGTTTCCACCTATGATCTGATGTTTCCCAAGGCCTGGTCCAAAAAACCGATTCACATCTAATACCCCCGTCCAGCCTCCAGCTCCGAGTTGTGTAATAGCTTTTTCCTGCTACCGAGGAGATGTTTTAATGAGCCCATGAATATCACAGTTTGATTACCTGCAGCTAATGAACCTATTCGAATGGTAAATTCTAACTTTGCTAACCTTGTAACACTTTAATAGACTCGTTAAAGTATAGAATATAAAAGCTTGTAAATAATGCTTGGCTGGTTGCTAATTGTAGTAAAATGTAACAGCCACATTTTAACAGCATTCTTCTTATGCTTATTGATTATTACCAAACACTGTGTGCTGGCGATGTGTATAAACAGACTATTAAAGTAAGACTATGTAATTTTTTGTGAACAACACCCACTGTGGTTGGTTACAACCGACAGTTATGGTACAATATTTAGCATTTAGCTAAAATGCTAAGCTGCTGTAACAGTAATGCAAGGGCAGAAAAGTCATAAAGCCAGAAATGTGACTTTTTTATTGTCTGCTATGCAGCAATGTTTCAATATAATCTGCTAACATTAGCCACCACAAACTACTGGCCATACCACACCAAGTAAAGCTGTAGCAACAAAATGTCTGTGTGTAACAGCATGTTTCATTGCTTATAAATTCTACTTTTCATTTGTAAAAACAAAAAGGGAAACAGTTCTTCTCTCAAAAGCTACATAGCGTCACTTTTTCGGTGTATTTCAATACTTTCAATACAGATGTCAGGGTTAAACAGACAGCCTCCTCTCACCCTGTAGGTCAGAAATAGTTTCTGTCCCGAGGTTGCGATCTCTTCTCTCCTCCTCCAGCTCGGCCTGCAGCCCCATCAGCTGCTTCTCCAGCTCCATCTTGCTGTTTTCCAGCTGGCTGCACTTTTCCTGCATCTCCCTGAGGCTGACCTCCAGGCTCTGGGCCTGTTTCTGCGCCTCTGCCTGACTCTTCTTCAGCCGCGCTGCCGCCTCCTGCTCGGCCTGAAGCACGGCGTTGGCCTCTTCGAGCTACAGATGAGAAACAGGCAGGATGAAACTGTTCCCTGCAGGCTAAAGTGGGTCAGTGCAGCAGCAAAATTAAAGGGATTTAATGAGTGGAAAGCAGAAGAATAATGAAAACAGCATTTGCTTGCTTGAATATGGATTATAACATTAGCATGTTTGATTTACATAAGTACAAACACTCATGAAACAGTGACATATTTTGAAAAATTATCAACAGAAGACAGACAAAACTATAAATAAAGCTATTTTAGGTGAGGCTAAAAAGCTCCCCCTCACTTGTCTCTGCAGCTGGATGTTCTTCTCATTGGAGATCTGGGAATTCTGGTTCCTCTTCCTAAGATCCTCTAGCTGGTCCCTCAGGTTGTTCACTTGTAAATCAAAACAACAAGTTAATGCAGTGCTTCATATAACATATTTTTAGGACCCTGAAAATACCACAGTCCACCCACTGCTAGCCAGCATATAGAGCCATACAGTATATAGGCCAATTTTGCAAGTGAAATATATGAAAATGAGAACAACTCAAAGACCTGCATAAACATACTGTAGTCTGACTGGGCTCATTTCTCTGCGTACAATAAAATAACACAAGAGCTCAAGAGTTAGTGTTCAAGAATTTCAATCCAAGAATCTAGACTGGATAATTGCTCACATTCGTTCTCCAGGCTGCGTTTCCTGTCAGCTTCAATCTCCACCTTGCGCAGGTTCTCGGCGCTCTGGTGCTGCAGCAGAGCTCGCTCTCTCTCCAGCTGCCTCAGCGATGCCTCCACTTTCTGCCTGCTACTCATCTAATCAGAGGGGAAATCAGCAGCACGGTGAGCTGAATGAACTCTCATTTGTCATATCAGGTGCATGATGGCTGCGATGGTGTCCATCCATCCATCCATCCTTACCTCCTTGTCCAATTCCTTGACCAGCTTGTCTAAACGGTTGGTGGCATTTCTGCGGGAAAAAGAATGGTTTTATTACTTCTTTCTGCAAATCACTGAATCAGAAGCAGCGGCCTTTTGGTCTGTTATAATAAGATAAGATCACTACAGGTAGACGTTTCTCTTTGTTTGCATCAACATGAATAATGGACTATTGTTGACATACAAACGACCCGATCAACACCCATTCTTTTTCTCTGCTAATGGAACACGCTGGAAACATTTACCATGATTGGAAACTCGCCTATGCTGTTGTCTAAACCAATCAAACCAATTTCCTGTCTCAGCCAACAAATGGCACACAGCCCAATTGCCAATATTCTCAATGATGGCCTGTTTTACTTAAATCTAATTATGTCAGTGTCTCAAAATTAATGTTGTAGTGATTAACATTAACATGCTACATGCACAAGCTTTAAGATGTTAGATAACAACTGGATAATTATGTATTTATTTCACGACATTCTTGTGGTAAAATTAGGACCCTTCAACCCAAAGTGATTTATTGCCTAAACTGGATGTTTGAATGAAAAGAGAACAAAAGTTCTCAGTGTGCACAGTTAATAGTGACACATTTGTAATGTTAGAACCAGTAAAAATAAACTCACTACACTAAGTCCTGTGTGTTAATGTGTGTGTTGTTTGTCCAGTCGTACTTGCACTTGTGCTCCAGCTCATCTTTGGCCTGCATCTCATGGTCGAGGTGCCCCTCCAGCTGATGAAGCTTTTTCTGCAGCTGCTTATTCAGACAGACAGATGACCAGAAGAAAAACACTATCATCTAATGTCCATTTCCATCTTTCATTTATGTCTATTATCTCTCCTCTGTTGGCATAATATTAAGACCATACACACAAAAGCCCCTACCTCTTTCTCACTGTCTGAACAATACTCCTTGTCCTCACAGTTTTCCTTAATGTCCTCTGAATCCTCCACAGAGCTGTTGTTGCTTCCCTTCAGCAGCCTGAGAAAGAAAGGAGGGACGGAGGAGAGCCATGAATGTCTGGGACTGAATGTACCTGGGGTGGTTTTTCAGCCCTGGTTACATCCAACACTGTCCACTACTACTGTCCATTACATGACTCTGCCACATGGTTGCTTAATGGGAAGGGAATTTGAAGCCAGTTTACAATCATTTTAAGACCAGCTGTCCCCTTTAGTGTCAACTGTTCTTGAATGGTGTTCATTTTTAAAAATGGAAATGCATCCACACATACTACTAATAAATGAGGATCATTTCAGAAATAGTATATCCTAAAATACAAAGTTGAGACCGTCAGTAAAGGCAAAAGGTTGCCATGCTTTTTAGTACCTATGCCATATTAATGTATCATAAGGAATTTCAGCTGTTTTCACCACTAGCCGTACACACTTGTGCTCTCGACTGAGTCATTCACTGCCTTAAATGGCATTTCTTTGACCCAGCTTCATGAATTTAAGCCTAAAAAGTAAAAACATACCTTGAAGTTAAAACATTAAAGCAGTATAGAATCACAAATCCAACACACAGGTGTATTATTACTACTTCTCCTACCTATCGAGACCAGAGCTTCCATAACTAGACTTCATCGTAAGCAAGGAGGGCATTTAAAAAGGCTGTCAGAACAAGGCAGCAGTGTGAAGCTCGAACAGGCATACAGTGTCTGACTGGTGTAAGACTGTATTAAAAGGTACGGGTGTGAAGCTGTCTCTTTTTACCACTTGCATTTTAGGCACAGCGCTGTGCTTAAACCTGTTTCCTAAGTCTAGAGGCCCTTGTAAAAATTGCCATACGTGACAGCTACATTTTGTTCTCTGCATAAAATCCCAATATCATTAACAAAAGTACATTAACAAAAATAAACACTAATCCAGGCAAAATGTTTATGCATAATAGCAGAGACTCAAAAAAATGCCAGAATAAAAGACTTACTGGTCCTCCTTGAAGTAAGTGAAACCGACAAATGGTAGCTGGTTGCCCACAAAGGCTCTGGGTGGAGGGAAGGTCTCAGCATCTCTTTTATCATCCTCTATGTCGTCAAAGTTACTGGTGTCTATGTCACCATTCAGCTCTGGCACAACTGGAGCCACAGCTGGAAGACAGAAGCAGAGAGAGTGTCACGGAGCAAAAAGGGGGGAGAGGAGGAGGTGCAAACCAGGAGGGGTTGAGAAAAGAAAGCGATGGTGTCTTACATAAACTGAGGCTATAACAGATTAAAACCTGGTGCTACAGGTATTTAAATTTAAAGTACACTTTCAAGAGACTATTAACATTTTTTCAGGAGGAAACTCTATGCCAACTTTGGCACTGCTTGCAGAAGGAGTAAGCTTCCTGCAGGTTGGCGTGAGGCTGACACCACTCCTTTTCCCGTACAGTGCTCGCTTTGTGCCCCACACACAGTGCCTTTCACCAACGAAGCCTAAACGCCTGCTCTCTTCTCACAGGAGCAGGCGTGCTTTAAACGTCTGCACAACAGGCAGACAAAAATGTGTCAAAGGGCCAATCAGATAAAACTAAGCTAGTCCTTTAGCCTATAAATAGTTAGTAATTGAGAGAGGAGAAAAAGCAGCCATTATGGATCGAGTTCCTCAGACCAGTGCAAAGAGCTCATTACTGTTGGGTCAAGACACAACCCTCAGCGTGACAAATGTGACTCAAAGATGGTGGAGAAAATACAGAGAGAGATCAAGCACAGGAATGAAACAAATGAGGGGAAATAAAAAAGAAGAGGCAGGGAAAAAAAAAAGGCAAAATGTGGTGAGACAGAAAGAGACACGGGCCACTCCATGGAGGCCCTTGTGGCACGACTTCCCAGAATGCACTCTGATAGCGGGCGGCTAATGACAGGCAGCCGTGGCCACAGTGAGAGTGAGAGAGCGGGAGCAACCCTCCAAACTGGGGCGCCCCTCTCATTAGACCAGTCCACACAGGCCGCACAGCCTGCCCCGCCTGCTGCTACGGGGGGTGCATCCATCCATCCATCCATCCATCCATCCATCCATCCATCCATGGTGCTGAATTATTTTCCCTAAATCACCCCAACGCTTAATAAGCCGGATAAACATGAAGACAACAGGGAGAATCCTTCATGGAGACTAATCCTCCTGAGTCACAGCCACACACAGCAGGGAGTAAAATCACCCTTAAACAGGCACAGAGGGCTGGGAGGTTCATGCAGCTCTGTGGGATGCCAGAAAAAGAGAAGCGTCATGTTTTGAGTGTGTGTGTGTGTGTGTGTGACAGGACATGCAAACATGAAGAGAGCTGAGCAGCGCAGCAGTGGCACAGTAGTGGTTTTGTGCTCCAGACTGCCCGGCAGCCTGAAGTTCAGTCAGAAGTTCTGTCTGTTGTGTTAATCGGAGCCAGGTGAAGCAGAGAGATGGAGGGGCAAGCTGAAAGAGCACGCATGTAATTCTACACAGACACAGAGATCCTGTTCATATTCCTAATATATCCCTTTCCTTATTCCCTTCCTTCCTAAGAGCTGCTTAAGCTGATACAGCTGTATAATGGCAGATTAAACCATGACATGTTTGTAATGATCAATTCAATGTACATTCACATTAGGGAAGTGGGAGCTTTTGCACCATCTTTTTGTTAATATCATCAGTTAATGTATATATTTATAGCTGTTGTAACAGTGTTCAAGTTCTTTTGGCTTTTTAAATCTTTTTGTATTTCCCTTTTAATAAACCTGGGATCATTTTTTTAAATATGGCTGTGCGTGATTTGATTATTTTAGCTAATTTACCAAGGGATAACATAACAAAGTAAAGTAACAACTCCACCTATTACATATTACTTACTATTCTTTTAAGTTGTGTATTTAGCTAATACATAATAATAATAATAATAATAATGATAATGATAATAATAATGATAATAGTAACAGGACTTTATGTCACTAGAAGTTCACATATTGGACTGAAAGTTGTGCTTCTACACACCATTTAACAAAACCTGTCCTGATTGAGATTGTGATTAAAAGAGCCTTTCAGCCCCATCAGTGTGTGTGTGTGTACTGCCTATACGGGTGGTGCAGACCCAGCATGCCATGTTTAAGCCAATGTAAAATGTAGGGTCGTGACTTTTCTCAGATTAAACTGTCTGCTCTTAACTTCCAAACTTAATTAAATCTGCGTTAAAACTCTTAAAACTCTTTTCAATTCCCTCTGATCCATTCTTTTTGGAGTGACATCCACATGCAGCTGGTTATCCTTCACATTTCCTGCATCATGCACTCTGCACAGCATCCACTCATATAATGTAATATATGAGCAGCATATGGAGAGCATGTGTACCATACATGCAGGCTTAATGGCTCAGGAGATGGAAATAGACCATGAACTAAGGCTGAGGAGAAACAGACCTGCAGAGGAATGGGCTGGAGATGATAAGACGCATAAGCAATAACAAAGGAATGACAAAGAAAAATAGAATAAGAACACATTAGCTGGGATGGAAAAGAGGAAATCTGCACCTGCACTGTGGGGATTTAAGAAACTCAAAAGACTCGCAACCATGCACATGTACAGACTTACTCTCTCGGATGTTGTCAAAGGTCCAATTTTCGTTCTTGAAGAAAGGGTGGCATTTGATCTCATCCACTCCGGTGCGGCCCAGACGAACTTTCCTGCACACAGCGACAGGAGCAAGGCTGTAAGCAGAGCCTCCTCATCTTCAACACAAAACACACCCCGCTCGCCCCCTCCACCCACCATCGTCATCAACATGTCATCCCAAACACACAGCTAGTGGAGTGACCACTAGGCGCTGACCACACTGACCAGCCTGGAGAGCCGCATGACCACTGGTGGACACCGGCACCGCCTCTAACCAGACAGATAATATAGATCCAGGAGGAGAGAAGGAGTGAAGACTGCAGGATCAGACTGCAGGAGGCAACATCAACAACTCAAACACAACTGCTAAGGCTGCTGCCGCCTTCCCTCTTTCTCCTCTCTCAATTTAAAACTCCACACACACTCTTTCTCTCACTTTCCCGTCCCCCTTTCCTCCCTCCTCCACCGCTGGGTACAGGGCTGGAGGGGTGCGGCAGTTTGGGCTTGCCACGTGTGGGACATTCCAGACCCAGCCAAGAGGAAGAGAGGGCAGGGGCGGGGAGGAAGAAAGAGAGGAGGGAGAGTTTTTAAACCCCCGCAACAACAACAAAAAAAAAAATCTGACATGCAACCAAGCCAGGCGTAAAACAGGCTGTGTCTCAATGCAGGAGTGCAAAGAGGAAAGTTACAACAGAAAGGAGAGGATGGAGATATGGAAAGTGGCACCAAGAAAAGTTAGACGAAGAAAATTAAAAAAAATGTATAGTGAGAAGACGGAAAGAGGTAGAAAAAAATATCCAAAAGGAAAAGATGGTAATGCTCACACGAATGATTCAGCAAGAAGAGGCGACAGAGACAGCATGTGGGTTAAGTGGTAAATGAATGCACTGGTCAGTGCTCAAGATATGCATGTGTGTGGGCGTGTGTCTAAGCAGCCGTACACATGTGAGATTCTGTCTGTGGTGAGAGAATAGTGAGTGAGAAGGTAAATAAACTGAGTGAGGAAAAATGAAAGGCTGCTCTGTATTGAAGCAGAAAGGGCCTGTGTTTGAGCCCTCTCAGGGGCGGGGTTACTAATGTAAACAGGAAGTGGTTTCTTCCAGGGGGCTGAGCCACTTACCAAGTTGGCTACATGACCCACACTCACACAGTCATGTAACTTTTGCCTTTAATACAAATAATATGTTGATCCACATATAAAAATGGTACCATTAATAGGATCAGCAGTACTGTGTATGAAGGTTTGGAGTCACTGATGTCATTTTCAGCCAAATAGTTGAAGGCAGAGTATTGGTTCTATTACAGGAAAGTTTCATATTTTTCTTTTTGTCAATGAAAAGATCAACACGTAGAATGAAGTGACCCTTCCATCAAGTGTTGTCTGTGTAGCCAAAGTAATATAAGTTATTCCTCTGTGCCACAGACCTCCATTATCATCCAAACAAAATACATCAGTGAGCTACACCATCGCACTGCCCGAGATGCTCTTTCGTTGCACTGAACACTGGGCACTGTAGTTTATTTTGAATCAATTTCGCAAACTGTAAATACTCACTAGCACATCAAATGTGTATCAGTCCGCGGGTAAAAATAGTCCCCAACAAATACACATTTTGCTCCCGTTTGAAAACATTAGCTAAAAACAAAAGTGCCCAGCTATTATTTTAGATCTTTCACCTTTTTGAAAAGTGAAACTATATAATTGTGACCCGTTTTAAAAGAGTTACATTGTAAATAGGAACCAATACGATTGGGACAGAGAGCCCCAGACACGTCGGGGAAGTTGTTGGTGTAACATTCTTGGTTTTGGTCTTTTCATTGGACTTGTTGCCACAAAGTACAAATCTGAGTTGGGTCTTCCTGTGATGTAGAGTAGAAACGGAAAATCTAAGTATACAACTGTGGTCACATGATGACAGGGAGCCTGGTGTTGTGACATAGTCTAAATAGTTTGAATAGTCTGAATTCTTGTTAATGCACAAAGCAAAAATGTTTTTTTATGAGTTCCAAGTGCGAACCTGTCAGCTAGAAAGGCACAGATGAGGTCTTTGGCATCCTGAGACATCTCTACATCATCTGGGAAGATGAGTGTGTTCTTGTGGTTCATGATCTTCCCATATGTTCCAACCAGGGACTCGGCATAGAAGGGAGTTTCACCTGCAGAATAAGCAGTCTTGTACAATGATTGATATTTAAGATAGAAATGCTTGAGACTTTAACTGCAAACTACACAAAAATGAACAGTATGTGTCTGCTGGAGCTAAGTTATTAATGATTATACTAAATACTCAACTATTATAGCTTTTTCTCAACAACCAAGGGGCTATTACAGGCTTTTACATATTACAGGTGCTACATCGTATCCTGTTGACATGTTAGTCAATAATAAATATGTATGGTAGGTCACTTACCGACCAGCAACTCATAGATAAAGACTCCTACAGACCACCAGTCACACTCCCGGCCGTAGTAACCATCACCACCCTGAGACTGGAGCACCTCAGGGGAGATGTAGTCTGGTGTGCCTACAGCTGTGTCACAGTGCACCATGCCTGTCTGCAAACAGAAATATACACAAATAAAATCTACTATATAGAGGAAGCCAGACTGGAAATGTAGTGACAGTTAAAGGTTGGTGAAGTTACTGTAGGGGAGGAAGCAGAATAAATAAGCCATATTATTTTCACAGGAGTATGCTGTGTCATGTCAGAACCACGGCTGCAATGTAAATTTCTTTTTTTTCATTACCGCAAAAACTGTGAAACAGCACAATGTCAAGCAGGGAAACATGCCGGTAAGTCCTTTCATCATATCTCTGAAACCTTTACAATATTCAAGATGTTCTGACCATTAGTAGGAGAACAGACCATTTCACTGATTCAGGCATTGATAGTTAATTAAGGGCAGAGTTCAACCTCTGCTAGACTGGTTTAAACATGTTCTTACAACACATTCTGTCTAATGCTGAGCTCAAATATGTGATGTGTGCTTGTGAACCAGCTATTTAGAAATTGCTGTGGTGAAATCAAAAGGTGGAAAAACATTTCCTGACTCACACCAGAGGCGGGACCTCTGCTGCTCTCTAGATTGGTTGTTTAGCACAATAACATGTGGGGCATTTCAAAACAGCCTGATGCAAGAGTGCTGCATCGAGCTTCACTTCACAATCCGAGCACTTGGTGGTGCACTAGGGCACTGAAAAGTCTTGGGATGGAAAAGTCAATTCAGCGTCTGTTCAGCTCATCCAGGAGGTGTTTTCTCTTCAGAAGCAAAGGACTAAACTTCTTCCACCACAAAAGTTCTACGTCCAACACAGGCCCACACTTAACCTACCGAGTCCATCTTCATGCACGTGCCGAAATCTGCCAGTTTGAGGTGTCCGTTCTGATCGAGCAGCATGTTGTCAGGTTTAACGTCCCGATGGATGAAGCCCATGGAGTGGATGGCGTTCAGCGCCAGCACCACCTCAGCTGTGTAGAAGCGAGCCCACTTCTCAGGTATGTCGTAGTTCATGGTGAGCGTGACCAGGTCGCCTCCGGGCATGAACTCCATCACCATGTAGAGGTGGCGGTCGTCTTGGAAAGCGCAGCACAGCTAGAAGACAATAAACAGTCGCTTGGTGTCATATAGTGAAAGCCCTATGCGTCCATTTATTTGATACAGATTGACTTATATTAAAGTTCTTGTGTACCTTTTTATTGGCATTACAAAGCCAGACTCATTCTATTTTCATCTACATTGTGCATTCTGGGCATTGGTTTTATTTGTTTCTTTTACATCACAGTTAAATCCCTAGTTACCATCACTACACTGTTTATTTTGTATATTCATTTGTGCACTTTGCTACTGTTTGTCTGATTGGATGCTAATCAGCATTTGCTTGTGCTGGTACTTACTGTGAGCAATAACAATGAAACTGATCTAATCTAATTTTAAAGCACCAACAGCAACCCCCCGATGTAAAATAATTGTTTTGTATGTTGAGTTCATTGTTGAAAAATATCAGACTGAGTTATTTTTATCTATGAATGTTTTCTTAATTTGCCTCCCAAAAGATTCACTTTATCAAGATATACAATATGTTGGTATTGTGACACAAAATTGCATATTACATAATAGGAGATTATACATGTATACACACGTAGAGTTAAAGTCAACAACTGCCTAAAGGCTTAAACATTCTCACCTCACTCTTGTGCTTTATATAGACGTAATGACATTTAAAAAGAAAGAATAAGGGAAATTGAAAGCCAGAATTAATATTTAGCCCATTTGGTGTATGTGTAACATTTTGTTTTTCTCTTGAAATGGACTTTGCACATCAATCGCCCCCAAAGGACAGGAGATACAAGAGGGTTTTTTTTGTTTACAATATAATTAAAACATAAGGGGATCAGATGTGTGTGTGTGTGTGTGTTCAAAGGGGCCAGACATCTAGTAAAAACCTGTTTAGTCTGTGTATTGGAAGGAGGCTTGGTCTGACTGGGAATATACTTCTTTGTTATGTGTTTTAATGTTCAACCCTTTCTCTATTTTGTGTTTTTTCACTAGAATAAAACCTGCGTATGTGCACACCTGGACGACCCAGGCACTGTTGGAAAAGGCCATGATGTGTCTCTCCTCCCAGAAGAAAGCAGAGTCTGACCGCTTGATCATCTCAAACTTGTTGAGCTGCTTCATGGCGTAAACCTTCTGAGAGGCCTTGTGACGGACCTACGGCAGAGGAGGGCGAGTCAGAGAGAGAGAGAGAGAGAGGAGACGCCGGTGTGTAAACATGGACGAGGACAATAAGAACACAAACTGCGAATGCCACAATGTCCAAGATAACATGAGAAACAGTGAGAGAGACAGAGACAGAGGGGGAACCCATAATTACAGGCACACACCCATAGAAAGACATGCTTACACAAGATTTTGAGCACAAACACACTAAGCACCCCACGGCCTCCACACCCCCACACCAGACTTCACACTCTTCTCCCACGCACTGAGCCTGTCCAGACTTGTTTCTACCACAAGACACACAGCAGAGACCAGATTCAAGCTTCCACCAGCACAAGAGACAGACATCTGGAAAAACTGGGAGGTTGGAGCAAATTACTGCTCGCTCTGATTACCTTTTTTAAACTCAAAGTGACTAAAATTGGCCATTATGCGGAGAAAGATGCCAATTATATTTGAAACACCAAAAAAACAGGATGCAGATGTTGCATATTTTGCATGTTTGTTGATTCACAGATTGCTGCTCCCTCTAGTGGTTCACATTTCTGGTATTTTGGTGCACATTGCTGAATTCTTGAGAAACTCTGCATCCAGTAAACCTGTAACACACTATTAATCTCTTATCAACTCTTTCCAGGCTGAAACATCTCACCAGCTGCACTTCTCCGTAGGCTCCTCTCCCGATCAGCTTCACTTTCTCGAAGTCTTCAAGCTTCACCTGCAGCTCTCGCAGCTGAGTCACTGTCTTTTCATCTGAGGGACGGACACACACGTTACCACGGCGACACACATGTCAAGCTCCAACCATTTCGGCTAAAAGGCGCGGGGTCAGTTTACTGCTGGATCAGAGAGTTTATGAAAAGTTTTACCAGTCCAATATAATTAAAGCCACAGTAGATTTCAGATGAGAAACACACATTAGTAGTGCAGAGGGTGTGTAGATTTAGCCTGTGATGTTAATTAATATCTTTGAATAAGTCTAAACAATGATGGCGAGTGCAAAAGATTGAACAAAAAATGGATCTGAAAAAGCAGAAAAGCTGCACAAAAGTGACTCATATCTAACTTTTTGTGTTATTTTGACTGTAAAATCTGTCAGGGCCAAATAGCAGATGAAAATCTGAGTAGAATAACAAAATTTCACTAATAATCAGACTATGATTGTGTTAATCCATCCATTTCTTATCTGTTTTGTGACCTTTGGCAGAAACAACAACCACTGTGCTGTAAACAGTGTCTCTACAGCGTCGCCTGTTGAAGGATTTAGATTTTCTTACAAGATTGGAAAGTCATCATCTATGCATGCACGCTGTTCTGTAAAGGTACACAGAACATATTTGTGTGCATTTACAAATAAGAAACATGCTCAGTTTCTCACAGCTTGGCTCTGTTTAGTATTTCAGAACTTTATTGGCATTTTTCAAGCTAAGCATGAGAATCTTGACCTTCACCAAACACACTGTAGCTCTTACATCGGTTCAGAAAGGCCTCTATGTTTTTGTTTTTCCGCAGGGCAGGATAGTTCAAATCATGAGCCAAGGCGTTCATGGCGTCCTGAAAGACACAGAAGACAAACAGCTCAATTACAGCCTGAAGAGGAACAAATAAACAGGAACAAAGTATGGATTGTCCAGGTTTAACCTAGTATGTTAAATTACTTATTCAATAACTATTTTGCCTCTCAAACTTAAACGCTGCATTGGAAAAACAATTATCATCCAACACTGGAATCACTATTGTGCGGTTTTGGCTGAATTTTTCATTAATGAATTGAGAAACATGAAAATATGATTATGTTTCAAAGCTGGTCTGAAGTTTCATTTATGTTGGGAAGGAAGGAAGGAATATTTTTTTATGACATTCTCATTAATCTGTCAGGACAAATCTTGTAAGTTAGTCAACCCTGACCCCCTCCTGGCTAAGTGAAGACTACAAAACTGAATGAATGGAGGAAGCGAAAAAGGAAGGAAGGAATGAAGGAAGGAAGGAAGGAAAGAATTACATTTTTTGCGAGCTGTACGCTCCCAAATGCAACATGAAGGGTGGAGAAAATGAGACTGCTAATGCGCAGCATGACAAGACAATGACAGGGGGACAATGGAGGTTGGAAGTGAAGACATAACAACTCATACAACAACTAATCACATGATGCTTTTACAGCCCCCTGCCCAAACACACAGACTATCACCTGGGCCCACCAACACCCGCTCCAGCCCAACAAACACAGACCCCTCCCTGTGGCTTAGCACAGAGGAGCAGTGGCAGCATCGGCCCAAAGCCGGGGCCTCAGTAGTGTCATCGGCGCGTAAATCAGCGGTGTTGAGTTTCACGTAGAACCAAAATGTCTCTTTGGTAACGCATGAGGCTGGTAGGGCAGCTGGGCAGGCGGGTGAGGGGTGTGGCATGACCCTCTGTTCCCCAAAAACAAGGGTCAAGTAGAGTCATTAAAGTGTGTATATGTGTGTGTGTGTGTGTGTGTGTGGGGCTGTGTCGGGTCTTTAGTGTCTATCGGCCTGTTTGTTCGGGGACATGTGAGTGGGTGGGCAGGGGCATGTGGAACAATTCTGCACCTTTAAATAGCAGCAGTGTGGAGAGATCTCCCCCCCTGCAGACGGGTGGAAATAGACCTGAAGGCTCAGAAGCTATTGTGGGACAAACAGCTTATGGGTCTGGATTCAGACTGAGCACTCGAGGATCTGTGATCAGTTTACACCGTGTGTGTGTGTGTGTGCGTGTGTTGTAACAGCCATGGTTACTGCAGTAGAGGAGAAACTCTGAGTTCCAGCCATGATGAACTCTGTAACATTTGAATTATATGAAAATATAGTCTCATTTTAGTAGATTCGAATGAAGCATTAGTGTGTGTGTGTGTGTGTGCGTGTGTGCGTGTGCGTGTGCGTGTGCGTGTGCGTGTGTGTGTGTGTGTGTCTAATTTGTGAGAATATGAGATTAAAATCTTCAAATTCTTCAGGCTGCTGCATCCTGTTTTCCATTCTTGTAACTGAAACCAGTTTTTACAGCTATAATAGAGGATATTATTTCATTATCATTTTGATTTAAATCATGTATTTTGACCATTGTATCTCACTAACAATATTTAATTGAAATCTGTTGTTGCCTCAGAAGCTGTTATTTACACAGAGTATCTGTCTTTGGCCATTTATGTGCTGATTAACTCTGATTGGTTGTTTGATTCAGACAACCAACCATTTTTAAAGAACTAAATACACACACAGACACACACACAGACACACACACACACACACACACACACACACACACAGACACACACACACACACGAGTGCACACAGATACACATTTTTAAGGGAACCCTTCAATTATATAATATATATATAATCAATACTGTTAGTCACATGTAATGGTCAAAATAAGCTATTTCATCCACAGTTATACTGAAGTAATGTTACCTATTGCAGCTTTTTAAAGCTTTATAAAGGTAAAATCCGTCCATTTTTAACAAAATCACCTTGAACACAAAATTGCAGTGTGTTTGATGAGTGTAGAGTTAGAAATCACATCAGTAACTTGGGTCTAAATCCAGTATTAACACTGCCTATCGAATTTAAAACTTTGTGACTTCCTTGTGAAATCTGTAGGTTTCATGAATTTTGATTTTGCGAACGTATCATTCTGCATAGTTCAGGTTATTGACAAAACTCACATTGGGATCCAGTGGACAACGACTGGAGCTAAGACCAGAGAAGGTGCTGTTTTTTAAGTATCTAGGGGCTAACCTGTGATTCACACCACTGTTTACAGTACACAATCTGAACACACAATCTTGCAGTGCAAAGGCTTCAACACTTAGATCCCTCTCCTTCGATAAGCGCATCAAACTGGTCTGATTTTCACCTCTGGAATCTGAACAAATCTAAACACGATCCTGTAGTTTAGGCTTGATTGTGTGTCCTCACCACCCGAGATAACACCTCCCACCCGCTCCACTGTGAGCTGATACTGCCTGAGCACATTCGGCAACAATGGGGGGGGGGGTTCTCAGGTGCTCGTGCAGATCCGGTCTGCACCAGTCGAAAGGGTATTAAAGAAGGCTGCCTCGAGAAAGCTGATAGAAAGTGGGCCTGTGTCAAACACAATTTCTTTATACAACATCTGATTTGTACATGTTCTGGCACACATTTGCATGTTACAGTAGCTACCTCTATTGATCACATAAGTGTGGATACTAACAACAATACGGAGAGACACAAAAAGAGAGTATGTCTTACAAATTTGCACTTCATCCCATCTGAGGGCTTTGGTGAGTAGACACATTCACATAAAGCACATTGAATGCATTTGTTATAATCATTCAGCTCATGTCTACATGTTCTCTGACAGCACTCATACATTCTGTTATTATGCTATAAACTGCTCAATAAGACTATTATTATATATTGTACACATTGCTCTCCCCACATATACGTTAATTCTGCATATGCTCCATATTAATGGTATTCGGGGATTATTATTAGTATTCACCAACAAGCTCAATGTAATCCGTCATTTAAAATGGATTATTCTACTGCTTAGCCCTGGTTCACAGTCCTGTCTGAAGCTGCTGTGAAGCAGCTCTAGATGATTATTTCTATTGATTGTTTTTTGATTAATAGATTTAGAATTTAAGTCCATAAAACCTCAAAAATGGGGAAAAATCTCCATCACAAGAGCCTAAAATGATGCCTTAAATTGTCTTATTATAAGTTGTCATATTTAAGAAGTTAGAACCAGTTAATGTTTGGCACTTGTACAAAATCAGCTGCCAGATTTATCAGTGACTGATGGTCTAATGTCAGTATTATTACAGCACAACATACAACCACATAATAAATAGATCATGTATTAATGTTCTGACTGAAAGTCCAGGTAATAATTGCCGACTTAGCACGTTTTAATAAGGAAGTTAGGTGGAATATGAAATAAAAAAATAAAAAAAAACATTTTCTAAAATGTTCACTGACTGAGACCCAAATCCTTTGTTCTACAGATAAAAAAACACTTCAAAAAAACACATCTTTAGTGAGCACACAACAACAATGATGGAGGACAAACAGGAAATAGTGATGTGAGGTCACTGCAGGTTAGCTCCATCTCAATTCCAGGAAGTGACTACAGCTTCCTGTGTGGTAGCTCCCTGCATCAGGCAACACGGTGCCCATTGTTAAGTCCACTGCAAAGCTGCTTGGAACCAGACAGTCGAGTTAAAAGCGT
Source organism: Pempheris klunzingeri (assembly GCF_042242105.1). NCBI lineage: Eukaryota > Metazoa > Chordata > Actinopteri > Acropomatiformes > Pempheridae > Pempheris > Pempheris klunzingeri. The sequence continues at coordinate 13,889,980 of NC_092029.1, read as the reverse complement.
GAGGTAACGACTGGTGAGGTTCGGATGGACAGTCGATGTGGGCCAAGACGGCCTCATTTCACTTTGTTGTCCGATTAGGTCATCGTGTAACATAAGCTGGGTTTGCACTATTAAAGATGAGAACGAGTGGCTTTACACTGAACTTCACATGTGACTCATCAGCACTGAGAATAGTTGTGAGATCCTCCAGCAGGAAAACATTGCACAGAGAGAGGTTGTTTTGTGTGGGAAAACCTGCACGTAGAACATTAAATCTCCTTTACATGACTCGTCTATTCTCATCTGTTCATCTGGTTGACATACTGACCCCCTCTAATGAAACCTGAGCACGACTCTGTGGGTTTTTCTTTGCTCTAAATGTCACCAGGATGTCCTTGCATGGCTGGTTCAGTCAATATCAAACCTGTATGAAACACCTGAACAATTTCCTCATCAGATTATTTCATTTGCTGAGCCAAAGCGTGAACATGTAGAGAAGTATCCAGCCCTTACATCCCCCCGTGTCTCTCTGGATTCTCTTACAGGCAGTAAGTTTTCCATATTTAAATGTATTTTTCCCAGAAGTGCGGTGCTGAAAAATGGCTGTGCACGGGCAAACTTACAAGTAAAGTGCAGTTTTAGGCCTTGGCCTGGTGTGAGACCCTGTCAGGTCAGAGGTAAAGAACAAAAGGAGGCTTCCATATCAGTTCAGAAATGCGTGCTTGTTGTCAGAGGCCGGGACAGCGAGAGAAGCTGAGCCGTGGCAGAAGTTTCATCAAAGTGCATTCTTAGGACAGGTCAGGGAGAGGGCACATCAATTAGAGGCCACGCCAAGAGACTCAACGCTGATGGAGTGGTAAGAAAAGATGAATGACCGAACTATAATGTAGATCTTATGGAGAACACTAGATCTTATGTAGGTTCTTTTGCCTGTGTGTGGTAGTAATGCACCTTTACAGTAATGCGCCTTTTAAAATGTATCATGACTGATGATTATAAACCCAATTTCCTTTCATATCATCAAACTGTAAAACTGAGCAGTAAAATGTATCTAACACAAGGGGAAATGGCTACAGGTGGAGTGTAGGTGGAGTTTAGTTTCCCTAATCAAAAGTAATGATAAACAAAGCTAAATGGCAACTGAGCTTTTAACAAGCAGACATCTCCAAGTTCTTAGTTCTCCAAAGTATTAAAGAGAGTATTGTCCAATCATTCACTCCTACAAAAACAGTCATCAGATTAGATTGTGACTGGTTTTTTTTTTATGTAACTCCAGCTGCTCTGAGACAACAGTGTCTGTGATCATGACAGAATTACTACTGAGAGCTCAGCAACGTGTGCCACTCATTATCTCCCAGCCTGAGTCATGACACCTACCTGTGTTCAGACCCCGAAGGTAAACGCAAACTCACCAGCAGTGTTTCCAAGTATAGAGCCGACTCGGGGTTCCTCATCAGGGACTCCAGCCTCTTCAGCCGGCTTTCCAGCCTGCTCTCCGCTCCCAGCATGATCACAGCGCGGTGTGTCCAGGTCAAAGGACATGAAATGGTAGAAATAGTAAAAAAAAAAAAAAAAACACAACCACCTGTAGGCCTGTGTTTTAGTGTCGGGACACAGGCAGACGCGCTCCACTGCTGCTCGGCTCAGCTCCTCATGTCAGCTCCTCTGCAAACTGCGGCTTTGAGTTGTCAGGTTAATTATTCACCCTCCGCTAAAGTGCGCTGTCTCACCCCCTTTTTCTCATTAATATCTCGCCAGAAAGTGAGAGCTGAGCGGACTTTCTTTTTCTTTTTTTTTTTTTTTGAAGGAGCACTTCACGTTCAGGTGCGCCCCGTCTGTTCCCAGGTAAGAACAACAAAATCTGATCCGACCACAACGTGTCCAACCTGTAGGACAGACCGCTGCAAGTTAGACAGAATAAAACAGCACGACTTCCGGTTTGGACTGTCAAACTAAAACTCTGATTGAACTTTTCACCGAAAGATTAGACAGAATTTTTATTTTAGCCGAGGGGAAACACGAAGTAGGAAAGACTCCTTAGATAATTAATGTTAATATAAACAAGTATAATGGTAACAAGGTAATAGTGAGATGTGTATGAGAACATTCTGGTTGTATCCAAAATCAGTAAGAAAACTCCTCAAAAGGAAAGCTTTGGTATCACATGAAATATATATATTTTTTCATAAAGAAGATACATTCAAAATGCTTATTTTAAAATTGCACATTTTGTGAACAAATAAAAGAATTTCCAGTCAAAATAGGAAAAAAAAAAATCTATTTCGTATAACAAACTTTTTAGAAAATATTTTTTTTTTAAATGTTAAAATGTATTATTTGTAAATACATTTAAATATTATATTTGCATTTAAATGTATTGCAAGTCAACTGATAATCATGTAAATATATGGGGAAAAGTTCTTAGTAACATTTGAAATGGTGAGTTAAGAATTGACTTTCAAACTCAAATAAATCTCTTTTTTAAGTCTTTGTTTTTAATTTCCATTTTAATTATATTTTTTAAACCTCTATTTCGCCTGCAGACCATCTGCTTTTATTTTGAAGGCAAACCTATGCATCCGGTTGCATGCTGTCGTATTATAAGTGTCTTGGCAACATAAAGCTAATATCTGTTGATATGAGATGTGTGAGATAAGAGTCCTCTCCAGCAGCTTTGGTCTCTGTCTGACTGGGGAAAGTTGCTCCGGACCCCGGATGCCTCTGCTCCCCTAAAATCCTCCACTCAGTGTTCCCAGGAAACTCTCGCCAGGCCGGAATTCCTGCTCTCTTATCTCACTCATTTCTTTTACCGACACAGCTCAGGGCCTCGACCAACTTTTAGTATTCCAGGAATGCTGATGCGCTGCCTTGCAGACATGCTGGCACTAAAAATAGAAATTTACAGGGACCACAGTCCTTGTCTACAGCTCAAAATCCTTACAGTTTTATGTGTGTCAGGCTAATATAAGCCCACATTCAGATTTAGTGGGCTACAGCGCAACAAAATATCAGCTCTCGGCTAAAAATGACAAGAAAAAGTGCAATATGAAGAACTGAAGTGAAAACACACTAGACGCTTCCTTGCTCTTAGAATAACTTTTATTTATTTTACTTTACAAAGAGGTCTCCACCAAAGCTCTCGGTTACTGAATCTATACTCAAATACAAACACTCTGTGAATAATCTATTCAGACAGTGGGCTAAATGTTTGACAGGGGAGGTCAGAAAGTACCAACCAATTTCAGGCAACGACAGCAACAAAATTTCTGACACAAGTTTTTTTTTTTTTTTTGTCCAAACATTAGATTAACACACATCTCGTTTCAGGTCAGACATGGCAATGATTAAAATGTGCAATAAAACCAACAATGGCAGTCTTAACAATGTCTTTTTTTGGCCTCTGACGTCAGAGTAGAGGACCACTTGTTGACACTGCAGCTATTTGCATGGAGTCATGTCATCACTGACTCATACTAAGTCCCCTGGCCAGCCGAGGATGATGCTGACATGATGGCATGACCTGTGCTGAAGATGTAGTCTAGGAATGAGTGGGGGGGGAGAAATGTGTCGCTGCTGTAGGCACACACACAAACACACAAACTGATAGGCATGTTGTTTTTGGAATGACGGCAGGGGTGGGTCACATTTGGAGTTATTCTAGGAGTGGGTCATAATGGCCACTTATCCCAGGAGACTGGGAAGAAGCTTCTAGGTATGACACTGCTGTAATGTTAAGCAATACCAGGATGTAATGGGAAAATAATGGCAGCAAGGCGTGGAGTAAAAAGCTCCTATACTTGGCATTGGATGTCAGCAGTGTTCTGTCTAATCTTATGGGTTTCAGCAGACTGCCTACGGGCCTCTTGGTGCCTTCCTGTCAGAAAAGGGCAGGTGCAAATTTACAAAGGCGAACACTGCTCTCTAGTGGGCATAGAACATATAAAGATGGGGGCATTTAAGAGCTTCAGCACTCACAAAATACAATCATCAAAGAAAAAAAAACAAATGAAGAAATAAAGCACTTTTTTTTGTGAAAATCTACAGATGCATCATCCATAAGTTAATATAACATCAAATAATATCTGTGTATAACTAGAAAAACTGAAATCTTACAATGGGACAAAAGTGTTGAAAAAGCATCTAAGTGATCTAGCTGGATCAAATCTCATCAGGTGTCCCCTACAGCGGGAACTGTAATACTGATCGCTGCATACTACAGCATTTGACGGTTGAGTATAATACCACATTTGGTAATATTACAAGCCTGATTTTCAGAGTTGTCTGATCAAAACAAAAAAAAAAAAAGAAAATCAGAATCGGTTAAACTGGCATGTGCAATGAATGTTCTGGATTTTAAAGCAGACATGCACTGCACACGGCACTACAAGTGATTCAAATTCTGATTTGCTATCGAAGCTTTGGCAGGTCAGGTGAAAGGTGAGGGAGGATCTGTAAATCACACATTCATGGACCGGCGCCGTCAGCATGACTTAAGTGTTGGCAGACCATCTCGGCTACTGTATATCAGTAGGTGTCCCCTTATGTATTCTACTCAGTTTGACTTTGTTTTAGAGCAGCCAGGGGGAGCATCCTTTCTCCTCACATATTGTGTTATGCTGCTCAGTCGTCTGTCCTAACAGCCCAGCCAGGCTCTCTCCGCACAGCTCAAGGTGAAAGTTCTCTCCTCCCTTGAAGGGAGTGAGCAGAGAAGGGAATCACAGGCGGTCGGTTGTGAGGAGTCAAACCTCAGAACTAGCGCGTTACTGTGCGCTGTGTACCGTATTTAGATTGGGCGCTAGGCGGAGGGGAGAAGGGTCTTCTATATTCCTGGCTGTCGGTCAAAAAAATAAAAAAGCTCCTGAAGTCTGAGCCCCCGTCGGCCAGGTAACCCAAAACCTGGAGTGGGGAGTCAGCGTGGGATATGGGGAGAGGAACAATGTGGCTCTTTGTGCAAGCCGGGCAGAGAAAACAAACCGTTTCCCCTGGAAAGAGATCATGTTCAGGCTCCATCTGAGAAGACCACACAAGGCTGATCAGAGCCCTGTCTGCTGTGTGTAGCAAGGAGAGGAGGAGGAGGAGGAGGAGCGCATCTGGGCAGCCACACTAACTTGTGCACACACACACACACGACACACTTTAGGGCAATGTCAGACAGGGAGAAGATCTGAGATGCTCCATATCAAGCGTTCACGGAACACAACATAAAACACTAGCCAGCAATGCTCTTTGGTCCAGGACAAAACGTGTGACTGTGTTGCGTTCTTCCCCCCACGTTGACTTGTGATAATATGGCCATCTGGACTGCTTCCTGCGTTGGCACCCTGCTGGTCTACAGGCAGAGCAACACTGGTGGGCTGACAGGCTGAGGGACTGGCTGGACGGTGTTAGCACTGGCGTTGTCCACAAGAGGGCGTGGCACTGATTCTGGCACCGCCATACAGTGTTAAACAGGGAGTCTGTTCATAGGTGGAGGAGAGCAAAAAAACAGAGAGGAGGAGAAAGAGTGGTGAGATGTTATAGATTCTGGGTTGATTCTGTGTAATTTCCATTTCTAGCATATCTTATATCAACCCCTCCTGCTCTGGACACTCATTCCTTAATCCGCCCATTCTACATAAACACTGAGAATGAGGCTTTTAGTCATGTCAACACTCAGATAAATGTCGCACAGGGCACAATCAAACCAAGAACATCTGGCCTCTTTCTCTCTCACACACTAACACAGACTTTCATTCAAACACACATATTAAACGTAAACAGACGCACGCATACACACTCACATGTAAGGGCCAAAACCAGGGTTCTGTACTCCCTCTGTCCCATTGCGTTTTAGTTTCAAACGCTCAGCGAATACCCAAGTGGTGGGATCGGATTACACGGGGCTATAAAATATCCCAAATAAAGGCAAGGAAAACTGAGACGAAAAAACGGGCTGTTTCCTGAGGTGAAATCCTCCAGTTGGCTGCTGATTCTGTTGGATTTTTTTTTTAAAAGACTTTTAGTGGTGGAGACAATAGAACAGGACAGCAATGTTCGGCTCAGAGCGCAGAGGTGGCAAGCCCAAGTCGTTTGCACACGGCAGCCAGTTCCAACACAACGCAGGGCCATAAATCCGTCTGCACAACTCAAGCAGCGCGCTGTGATTTCATATGTAGTGGTTACTAAGGGGACACACCAAACCACAACAAATGACAAAGATTAAAGTGAGAACCAATTCAGCGAAAGGGGATCTTGTAACTTAGAGACAAAACACCTGGGATACAAGATAATAGTTTATGTTGTGCTTTCTCCATCCACAGCCATCATTTTTAAACATGATTATTAAGCTGACCCATGGCCTTTGGAGAGGAAAATGGAGAGAAAAGCAGGCCAGTTGAAATCCAAACCATCTCTGTAATATCAGCAGATTCATCTCAGGGCATACAATAAAATGGCAACATGATCTTGTTATGGCGAGATACCAGCGGGTGAGGACGGCGGGTGGTGTTACAGCCATTTGGACTACCGATCAGGCAAGTGAAACCAATAGGCCCCTTGATTGGTCCAAAGTAAGGAGGATTTTCTGCTGCACTCTTACAACAACATCTGGTTGGCAGGGGACAGCGGTGGTGAGTGAAGAGAAGGGAAAGGACTGAAAGGGGAGAGGAGAGGACCAGCTGAAGCCAGAACAGGGTGTCACTTTGACATGCATAATCGGAACGCTCTGGTTCTGCCCCTGCGTTTTCGAGCAAAGCCCCAGAGCTCTATCACAGCGGAGGGTTGGCTCTCATATTCACAGCGCCCTGTAGTCTGCCTAACAATCACCTCTGTCTCCACGACGACCTCAGAAACATATCTGCACTGCTTCGCTGTCCATGCCGCAAGAAGCAAGAGTTTGACTTTGGGGTCGCCCTCAGCCAATCTCACTTGATCTGTCTCTCCGTCTGGGTGTCAGGTTGGACAAACCATCCCATAACCTTAAGGTCACGGTTTTGATTTAGCTGCAGCCATCTGTCCTCGTCAAGACAATGAACCCACTACTTTCCCATACTTTGCAAACTGCCCTGGATAAAAAGCATCAGCCAATTGGTTAAAATGCAGAAATCTCCTCCCCACAGACACGCACTTGCATATCTTGGCAAAACTGAGCCTACAAAACGGGCTGCCATGCAAACAAAGCATTGTGACTGTCAGGTTGTGGTGAAGTGATCGCCTTTCAAAGTCACTCTCACTGCCTGTGCCCTCCACCTCCTTCCCCTCTTGTAACCTTAGAGCCCAGAGGAGTGCCAGGTTACTGGGATTCTCTCTCTTTGGCGCCATGCTGTTTAGTGACCATGCGCATACTGTGAGACCTGTGATCGAGCTTGTCCTGTGTGTGTGTGAATGTTCGTATGCACACAGTTTCCAATCCCTTGGGTTCCAATCCCAAATGACATTTAAAAATGATTGCTGGTTTTTAATTAGACCAACACAAAATGCCACAAAGACCAGCGGGATGTGATTTAGGAAGCTTATGCCAATACAGTTAGTAAGCTTGGTATATCCCACCCACAAGATCCTTGTGGCATGTCCTCTGTATGTATGAGTAATGAGGATGGACAAGGTACTGTGGTTGTGTCCCTTCTTCAAACGTGCAATTCAGTAACATCAGATGTAACAGCTAGAGAAAGTAATGCTATCTATAATTTGCCTCGCTTGTAATAGGATCTCTCACCTCCATCCTCTACTTATTCTGATCACGGATTCGTAGGCATCGCCTCTTCAGAGCTGGCTCCATGTCTCCAGCACTGGGCATGGTTGCAGGGCTCCGCAGGCTACCCTTGTCCCTGAGTTTGGGCAAGAGCAGCGGGGTGGTGGTCCCACCTGTCTTTGGCGCTGTGGGCAGGGCATAGGCATGGTCCTCATCAGGAACATGGGGGTCCTCTCCTACCTCCCCAACTACTGCTAAGGGCTCTTCTGACTGGCTGACTGGGCCCTCAACCCGCACTGGGCCAACAATAGAGCACTTGTTCTCTTTGATGGCCTCCAGCTCACTGAGTGCAGGCTCAGGGGGTGGTGCTGGTACTCTCTGGGGTAGGGAGGAGTCTGGACTGGCGGGTGTGGATGAGGAGGACATCCCATTTGGACCGTGGTCTTGAGATTTCAGATCAGAGAACATGGCATCATATGGATGGCTGCTCCCTGTGGGGCTGGGTGGGGTGTGTAAAGGTGGAGTGTGGGAGTCCTGGTGGTGGTAGACAGTGTCATGTGAAGGGGATTGTGGTAGAGGGGTAGGTCTGATGATGTCGTGTAGCCCTGATCTGGTACCCTGCCCTGTCCCTGACTCCCCCAGTCCTGACAGTTCCACCACTCCATTGGCACTGGGCCCCAGCTTCACGTGGGTCCTTTGAAGAACCCTTTGGATGACTTGTCGCTCTGACTGCTGCTGCTTATAGTCTGTCAGCCCCTCGGACTCTGGGGCTGAGCAGGGGGAGTCGTTGTACTTTGCTCTGGGGGAGGATGCTCCACTGTGGGGTGTGGATGCTGGGGATGGGAATGGCCTCTCTGATTTAACCCAGTCTGTGTCCCTTGTACTGGGGTCACTTGGCGAGTGGAGACCTTGTGTCAAGTTTCCACCCAATTTGTTGGCCACCAATCTGCTGTCTCCTCCAGGGATCCCTGGAGATGGTGGCCTGGTAGCCCTGGATCTACCCCGGTCTGCCCCCTCTGGCACAGGCTGGATAACACCACTGTGACTTGGAGTTTCTAGGGTTGCCTTAGAAGGGACTGGAATGGGAATAGGAATGGGTATGGGGACAGGTAAGGGAACAATGATGGGATAAGGCACCAGGACAGTGGGTTGAGGCAGAAGAGGGCTAAAGGAAGGAATACCAAAGTTCATTATTGGAGGCATCGGGACAGGACCTCTTGGCATCATGTTCAGGGGAGGGGAGTGCAACCCAGGGAAGTAGGCTCCTGGGAAGGGATGCATCAGTCCGGGGGGATTCATGGAAGAGGTCGGGGGCTGCAGGTGAGGAGAGTGAGGAGGTCTGTGGATGGGGCTGGAAGGGGGGCCTGGGTGTCTGGGAGGGTTGGCAAGGGGGCTTTTCAGGCCCTGAGCATGTAGTGGAGGTCTGATGAAGGGCATGGGGATTTGAGGTATGGGCTGATGTTCCAGAGGGGGACGAGGATGATGTGGAGGATGAAGTGGAGCAGAGTGGGTTGAAATCTCCATGGGAGGGGGATGTGAGGGAGGCTGGATGGGTCTCTCTAATGTCCTCAGCCCAGAGACAGGGACCTTGGAATTAGAAGAGGATGCCTCCGAGGGGGAGATGGAGGTGGATTCTGCTGCTCCATGGACTGGCGTAGACCCTTTGGGGGAAAGATTTTTATGACGAGCTTCTCCTGCACTGCTGCTGCTGCTGTTCCAAGACTCAGGTGTGAGCAGCTTTTGCCCAGTCACAATGCTGTCCGCCCTCCCCTCCTGGCTGGTCCTGCTTGGGCTGGAGCTGGTGAGAGCTGCACGGGCTTCTCGGTAGAAAACATCCATCTTGTACTGATTCAGACACTTGGTACTGCAGAACTGGAGTCGTTCCTCGCCAGATCCGAAGTCCAGGTATTCTTTAGTGTGGCGGACGTGCTTGCACCAATCACATACCTGAGGCACAGGGGAGAGAGACTGTGGGGGGTCATTGAAGTGATGGATCCTAGCTGAAAACTTTGTATAAATACACAGTAACGGGAGATAGGCTGACTTTATTCCAACCTCTTAAGGTGTATGTGTTTAAAGCTGTTTTAATCTTGTAATTTTATAGCATATTCATATTAATACTTTACATCAGGAAAACAAAAGATACATTGATAGTGTCTTACTCTGACATTGCTGTTTATCTTCAACACCAGTCTGGGCGAGTCCTCCGTATGGGGGTGCTGAGGGGATCTCTCACCATGGAGGTCTTCATCTCTGGCCTGACAGGGGAAAACCACAGCGTGACACACGTGACATGAACCACTGTGAAGCAGTTTGTCAGACCTGAGTTCACTCTACTTTTGATGGATTCATTCTCCAATTCATGATGATATGCGTAGGTACAGTTGCCTTCAATCAAAATGCTATACTGAAAATATGAGCTTCTTACATAACAAGCGCAAAATATAGCTTCAAATGAATTGCCTTGTCATCAAGGTTAGAAGTCATCTGAACTTTATGCATGGCACCAAACCCTAAAGTTCAGTAAAACAAAGGGGAATCACTGTGTTGTGAAACAGATATGATTCTACAACTGCTTAGGGAGATAATACAGGTGATGTATTGTCATATTATTGATGGCCTTGCCAGTATTAATATAGGAAATTCCTCTTGATTCATGTAATGTAATCTGCTGTGGATCTGAGTGCTCCCCCATCTCTGTGACCCACTGAGTCGTGTTGAGTTACGAAACATGAAGCAGCTGAAGGTAAGGTATGCGCTGAAAGTGGACACCTCGCCCCAGGCCTTCTGGCTTTCCTCTCAGACAAGCAGCGACAAGCCAACGGCAATGCTTTCCTCCCCGCCTCCGAAAAACTAGAGGGCTTGTTGCGCTCAGACTCTGTTCAGCCCTCCTTTTTGTCTCTGTTATCATGTGAAAACCTACCACAGTATAAACAACAGTGAGGGTGAAAGGTGATATAGCTGCTTGTCACGCCGCACCTCTAAAGAGGGTATATCTGTGTCGTTGTTGAAGGTGAAAAATCATGGCAATGTGTATCAGAGCAGTTCTCCATAGCTGCAGCTTTCCTGTCCTCCAGACCAAAGCCACTTAATGGATGGAACCTCCTCCATTAACGCGAAACTGATACTGAGTGTCCTCCACAAACTTTGACCTCCCTCCCACCATTCCTATACTGGATACTCCATAATAACTGGAAAGTGTGTTCTCAGAGATCCCCCCTTTTTAAATTCCTGTAAATTAATCCATCAGTTATGACCTCACAGGATCAAGAGTATCTGTTTCTGAAGGTCCGTTTACCTGCCAGAAACCACTTGATGCACCCGTAGTGTACCTGCATGTACGCGCGTGCAATCCGATGAACTCAACACATTCAAAAATATAAAAAACGAATGCACAGATCAGTCGTCATCAGTCGCGCAGATGTTGGGATTTCCACGGGATTTTACGTTTACCACTCACCTTATTGCGTTTGAAGTAGGCCCGTCTGCAGGCGGCAAAACACTTCTCGCTGCAGAAGCTCTTCAGCTCCGAACCCATACATAGAGAGTAGCGTTTTACCCCTTCCTTCTGGCACCAGACACACACTATCTGCACGTTCTGTACATCTTCCACTGCAGAGGAAAAGAAGAAAAAAACTGAATGCAATTAATTAGTGCACTTTGCAAAAGTCTTACTACCAAGCGTAACCTAAAATAGCTCAGTTCCACAGAGGTGTGTGTGACTGACACCAGTGTCACCCAGACAGGTCTGGGTGACACTGGTGTTGATTATGGAGGATTTTAAAAAGCCACATTAGAAGCCTTTACCTCTCAGTGCCCGAGAACAGCTAAGGCTAAGTGCTTTTCAGTGGACTAACAGTACAACTATTTGATCTCAACTGAACCTGAAGAGAACTGATCCTTTAGCAAATTACTTGATCAAGTTCATGTTGAATAATGTCAGTGTGTTTAAGAATCAGAGGATCTTGGCCCACAGCTGGAGGTGCTCCAAAACGTCCAGTGGGACATACTCTACTGTGAATCAATTAAAGAAGTCCTGAAGCAATATTCTTTCAGGGACTCCACAGATCCTGCTGCACCCCTGTTACTTCTTATCATGTGCACCGCTGCATTGTGCCTTACCAGCGCAGTCTGTTGATGATGATACATTTTGAACTGTTTAGACTGTGCATGTTGAAATGAAACAATGGTTCAAGAGTTGACTTTCACCTTCAGATTAAAGTTTTTTTTTCCGTCAGCATGAAGTGTACGGTGTAAGAGATGCAGCCCTTTTAATGCTATACATACAGTATTATCATTCCTACAGTGTTCACCCTGATAATACTCTCAAATCAAAACTGAAAGTCAGTACATTACTGTTTTAATGGTTGTTTAAATCTAGACCCAATGTGCAGGAGTTCACAGTCAAAAAAATTGAAAACATGTTACTGTCCACATGCTCATGGGCTGCACTGGCAAGACTTAACCACAACAAAAGTGATGGTACTGAATAATTGGATGCTGACATGTAATTGGAAAATCCTTTTTGACTGTTTACAGGGCGTCCATGTAACCCACATTTGTCCCTTCTGCACTGCTGAACCTGCACTCTGACCTGTCACATATAAACACATTACAAGTCACGCAATATGTGTGCATGTGTGAATCTGGGGGAGCAGCAATGCTATGAGCTAAAATCATATGTGTTAATGTGTAGTCTCATAGCCCACTACCTGCTGATGGCTTTATAAGGGGGACAATGACTGGGGCACTCTTGTGCTCCTTGGGAGTGGTCAGGGATGCACTCGCTGAGGAAGAAGAGGGTGAAGAGGAGGGGACACTGGAGGACTCTCTCTCTCCAGTCTTCATGGGGAGGACAGATTGACCGACTTTGGTGTCCAGGCTCTTGGGTTTTGGCAATGAGTTTTCTGAAAGACATAAAGATAACGTAATGCTTATGACTCAGAGTTTATTAATGTAAAACGATAGCATAAATCCACAGTATGGCTTATATGATACTGTAGTAACTTTTGCACTCATAACAATGCCCTACTCTAATTTTCGGTACAAACGTGTTGAGAAACAATAGACGTATCTGAATGAATGAAACTTGAGAACTACAGGAGAGTACGTCTAGCAAATTTGAACAGTGACTCAATGTCTGCACTAAAACCTGCAGAACCTGTTGGTGTAAATCCAAGACGACTCTTTTCTAACCGTGAACTGTCGACACCTGCCCTCACCTTTCAGCACAGACACATGCTGACGCCTTTCTCTGTAGTTTCTGATCTCGTTGGCCTCCGATTCTCTGAGGTCGACCTTGTCATAGCCGTACCATCCCAGCAGCTCGTTCATGGTGCTTTCTGCAAATGTCTGCATGAGAAAAAGAGGAAAAGAAATCACTGATTAAGGTTCTATGTAAAGGGATAGGGTAACTGAGCCCCAGCCTGCCTGCAAATGGGAAACTGTGACCGTACATCTTAGGGTTGTTAGTGGAACTTTTTATCCTATGTTAAACATAATCAGACCTTCCTACTCTGAATCAATGTGAGGGATTCTTTCTCAGCCCCAGCCCAGTTGGAGAAATGAATACGGGCACAGTGGAGTACAGTATGACGCTTTTTCCATGATGTATTCAAGCTGTTTACTCTTGCTAAATCTGAGACGGAAAGGTTTAAAACCTAACACCAGTGTGAAATCTATGAATCATCCTTTGTTTATCTCTTTTAATTGGAAAAAAGAGGGAGAAAAGAAAACTGTTCTCCACAGATGGGATGTGTGGTCCCTTTTTTTTTTTTTTTTATTACGACCAGATGAAAAAAAAAAAAAGAAAAAACACAAAGGTCTCTCTCTTTATCCACCCACCTCACTCTGTGGCTTTGGGAGAACCGGATTGGAGGAGAAACCTGATCCGGAACGGGCAGAAATCAGAGCGGGACACCCTACACCACAGCGAGGTCCCACGGTTCTCGGAAATGCCCCACTCCTCTCCCTTCTTCTCTCTCCACTGTCCACCACTCTCTCTCTCTCTCTCTCTTTTCCACAGCTTTCCCCGTCCCTCCCCTTGTCTCTCTTCCTCTCCTCTCCTCTTCCCTCCCTCACCTCCCATCTTCACTATCCTCCCCTCCACCCCAGCACCTTCCAGCCTGACACCCGACACAGCGCTGCCTCTCAGGTTTCACCCTTTTCCAGCACAGCCAGCCTGCTGTGGTGGTGTTGTAGTGCTGTAGTACTGACTGCACATTCTTTCCCCTGCTTTCCTCACTCCGACCTCTGCTCCGCACTAGGGCCTCAAAGAAATGGATCTCTCCCTCGCTTGCTCACTTTCTGCTGTGTGTGTGTGTCTGGGAGAGTGTGTGGGTGAGTGCAAGCAGTGGTATCATATCCTGCTAAATATGCCTAACGATGATTAAAGTGAAGTATCCAGTGTCTGGTGCTGCGCTTGGGTCTGACGTGGAGGGAGTAGGTCCGAATGTGGTGTTGAAACAGATGTATTACAGAGACAACACTAGGCTGGACCTCAGCTGAGCTAGAAATCAGTTGGCCTGCCCATCTTCCTGTCTGTCTCCCTTTTTTTTTTTTTTCCCCTCGCCGTCTTTCATCCTGTATGTTTTACATCACATGTTTTACATCATATGCATAAAGCTCAGTGTCATTTACCCTTTCTGGTTTCTTGTTAACGAAAAACTGGCAATTTTTTTTTTTATCCCACCCTTCCACTTCCCACAATGTTGTTTTTGTTTCTTTTTGGCAGTTCAGACAAACATCTGCTTTGTGAGAGTGACAAGCCATATCCCAAACCACAGAGAGAGTTGCAGCCAAAGGCAACAAACCGGGGCCGACCCTGAGATTCAGCGCAGGCAGGCTCACATCAAGCGGGGGTTGCATTTCACATGTTTTGATTAAAATTAGTTAAGTTGTAACACTACACCTCCCCTGGATATCAAGAGCTACAATCCAAACCACTTACACAAAAAGACCACATTTCCTCTCTCACGAAAAAAGCCAGAATCCCCCCCCCCTCCCTCCCCAAAACACACACACAAAAAAAACTGCTTGTCCTTTTAGATTTCTGAACTCCTGCTTGAGGGAGCTTCAGATATCTCTTACCACCACAGTCAACACTCTCAAATAGTGTCCATACCCAAACAAAGCAGGCAATCCAAGGATTAGTTTCCATGCAGTAACAGGCTCATAATGGTGGGAGGGAATCAAGTCTGTTACTGTGCTTTAACTTATCATTGCCTGTGCGCTGACTGTCCTTTAAACCAACAGGGGAGCGATTCTCAGAGCCCGTGTAAACATTATCTCTGAGTGGGAACTTTAGTTTGGTGTCATATTTGCACGCTTTAAAGCTTGTTTTATAGCCCTGTTCAGTGTTTTGCCCAGTGTAGGGCTGAGGTAGGCTATTTAAAGGATATAAATACCCTCTCTCTTTTGGAAGGCATGAGGGCAAGCCTCTGTGGTGCAGCAAGTGTGCGCACCGCAAGAGCGGGGAAGAAGTGACGCACATCTGGATCTCCGCTGGACATTAGCGTCCGGCCACAGCTGGCCTGACATGGCGTCACAGAAAGGCGAAGGCCAACCTACTCTTCTTCCTCACTGCGGACATCTATAATTAAAAAAGTCCCGTGACTCTGAGTGTGACATTTTGGATTTATAATTCTAAAGCTCGTTTATTATCACGAGTTTGTTGCCTCCTAATGGACGCAAACTTTGAAGGGTTATTTTTTTCTAAATTTGCGACAAAAGTGCGTTCGTGAAACATGATTGCTTACATTAAAGACACAAGGAGCGCATTCAGTGAACGTTAAACAGAGTGTGTGTCTGATTATTCCCAGCATTGATTTGTGCGCAGCTGCCCTCAGAGAGGAGACGTTTACGTGCGTACAGAAGTTGTCGCCCAGTCTATAACAGCCTCTCCGGATAGAAACTAATCTAAAAAGCGCCACACAAACTCTCCCTCTCACCTTCATCTCCTGGTTGATCTCCCTCTTTACGGGGTGCGCAGGTTTCCTGCTGCGTTTATTTTCCGGTGGTCTCCCTTTCTCCATCTCTGGCATAGTCCTGGTCTGGCTGGATCCGATCCGGATCAGTGTTGGGTGTCAGCTGTGAGGTGTTTTAGTGGCGTAGCTTAGAGTGAAAGCTGTCACTCCCGGTGACAGCGGCTGTCATTCCCGGACGTCTGAGTCCCTCATCTGGAGCTTCGCACCATTCGAGTCCACTGGACATGCGTGCGCTCCGGGCTGGAGGCTCCACCGCCGAACAATCCCCACTCTCTCTTCTCCAAGTGTGTCCACCGCCTATCGGGAGCACACACACCGCTTCCGGTTAGGACTTTCAGAGTAAATTCAATGACAACCTGATGTGGCCTTACATGTTTATAGTATGCAAGTTGAGGACAGCCAAGATTAATAATCAGCAACTCAATGATGGAACTCTGATGTTAAAAACAACAACAACAACAACACAATAATGATAATACCTACATTTATATAGCACTTTTCTTAACAACATTCTAAAATTAAAGCACTTTAAAAAACAAAGTAAAAACAGTTCAAAATGAGGATAAAACCAAAGGATAAAAGCACATGAAAACAATTAAAAGAATAAAGATGAGATCAGATAAATAAGAATGGTAAAAATCAAAATATAATATATATATATTTAGACAAAATGAAAATGTTTTGAGGATATGAAGAATCTATGATCGACATGCATCACAATTTAGGTTTCAAAACATAAGAAACAAAGACTTTGTCAGTGTGAGACATTTTTCATGCCAGATAATAATCCAGGTTGAATATTTGCACCATTTCCTGTTAACACAAACCAGAGTGAAACTAACCACTCAAAGATCTCTGATCAAAATGTTACTCTTTTTTATATTATTCGAATGTTACAGCATTTTTATCAATGCCCAAGCAAACAAAAAAATCAAGCACAGCACATCTGACAACATACCAGAAGCAATAACTACACATTTTGAGACTGATTGGTTCTGTTGATACACTATATAAATATTTCTTCTGTTTTTTAGTGAAATAAAGTAGCATTACTACAAACTGCCTAAAGCTGAGTTAAATTGTAATCTGCACAAGGAACTGCTGAGAGTATTTTTAAAACATTTTTGACACACTTTTTTGCTTTTATTATGAAAGCAAAGTCACCACGCTTCCGGTCTTATTTGTGCTCTTTGCTTGCAGCTTGACAGTGCCCTCTTAGGATAGGGAAGGGAGGGCCCTCTGAGTTGATGTAACCCAACACCTGGCGCCCACCCCTCCCAAATCTCAACAGATACATTTCATAAGGAATGCAAAGACTGTGTTTTATCTGAGGGGACACAGTACAAACACTGTACAAATACTCTTGTCTTAAAATAAAGAGATGAAAAGAGCGCGGTGAGTTAAATGATACCGTGGCAGAATGTATGGGGCTTTCTCAAATGGCATCTGTTTGATCAGTGCCCGTGTGACAGCGTGTGTGTGTGTGTGTGTGCGCACTGCGCAAAAACACCTGAAATGTCCACATTTGGCTCCTAAGCCACCCTTGCCTTTGGAAAGTAGCACATGTCCGAGGACCGGGTTTCCATTCACATATGGGGGAGGTGTGTGCGCGCAAACAACAGCTTTGAACATAAACATTTGTCCCATGGTTATTCTTGATGGGAAAGGCCAGAGGATTTATTACACTATCATGTTTCCAGGCGAATGATGAAAAGATAGACGCGATCGAGTTGCATTCAGCAACATAAACAAACATCAGTGTTATTTCCGACAAGTTGGACAACTATTTTACTCCTAGAATTTATTTTATCCCAGTTTATTTATTCTGAACGCCAAGGTTAACACTCATACTAACCGAGATGAATTGAGGTCACGCATTTGGGTATTCCCAAATATGTAGAAAAACTGAGCCTCTGCATCCTTAAATGTCTGTCTTTTGCAGAACTTTCACTTGGTCACCAAACCCCACGCAGAGAGACAGACAGGTAGACAGACAGGCGGGAGGGGAGGGCTGTTTCGGAGCCTCTTTCCTCCCTGTCTCCAGCCGTCCTCGGTCTGCCCTGGTTGGAGGAATCCAGGGACCACGCTCGTGTAAACAGAAACCCGATCCAGTGCGCAGGGCTTGGGTTTCGCCCCCTCGTACACCCGCTGATGATACTCGATCCGGCCCGGCTTTGGGAACAGGGCTTATCTGATGCCTCACAAAAGGCCCCTCTCTCCGGCTCTCCATAACAAGCGCACATCTGGTGCCTCTGCAGGGAGCGCTGTCCCCTTAGGTTCCTCTGGGGGGTGAAGGCGGGGATAAGACCGTCTCACTCTTCCCCTGAAATCCACTTACACAAATGATAGAGGTCTAACGTTACAATCCTCAACATCTGGACCGAATCATAAAAATTGGCCACTTTGTGTATCATTACTTGCATTATAGTTCACGGATACATGGCAGCAGAGAACATACCCTGTCAATTAAGAAGATGATTGAATGCTGTAGTCTGCTCCTACAGGGACACACAGAGTGAACTCCTGTGGTTTACAGTAATGTGTTTCCACCATTAGGGGGCGATGTCTACCCACTGGTTTTGAATAGTTTTGCCTACAGCCCAGAGTCACAAGGGCCTCTGTCTTTGACCCAGTGACCAAATATAATGACCTGTAGCTTGTATTACCATTTTAATTTCACATTTGCATTTGACTAACATGTTTCCTTAACTGTTACTACAGTAAGGAAACGTAATTTGTTTTTTCATTGTCACAACAAGCACGTGACCCATACAATGCCAAAACTAAACCATACAGTCATATCAAAATATAATTTAAAAAAAAGTTTTAAACTATTTTTCTAGCACTGGTGCAAATTGACGACGGGATTAACATGATTAATTTATTTCAGGAAAATTCTTGCTGTGATTGATCCAAAGTGGCGAAATGTTTCGAGGATCTGAGTGCACTACAGCCTAATATCACTAAATGTAGGTCTACAGTCCAACCTGAAAAACTAAGGCTTTGTTTTAAGGCGTGGGCCAATATTCAGGTCCTGATTTAAACTAAACAAAATCTTAGTTTAAACACATTATCTGATAAACCTGTGAAAACCAGCCTTTGATCAGTGACCCATCAGTGGCCCATGCTCTAATACAGAATAGTAGCAAACCAAATAAACTATGCAACATCTTACATAGTTAATACTATCTTAAACATTTACATCCCCTAGTTAACTGTCAGGTGTAATTGTTGTGTAGCTGTCAGAATCAACCAATGAACAAACCTTAAAGTTAGCTTGATAATATACAACAGTGGTGGACATTTCTGAGCTGAAACTTCTACTAGCTAGCTAGACACATGTAGGTTAACATAATCAGTGTAAACTGAATGAATTCTAGTAATTTATTGCAAAATATTTAAATACTTCACCATGTATGCAGACGAGATTTAAATAAAGTAACACGAACAATTACAAATATATATGTGTGTGTGTGTGTTTGTACCTCGATAACTTCACTTTCTGAAAGTTATGCTAGCTTGAGGTGCTCCAGTTACTTCCTGTTTACATATTTGGCTGCTCTTGATTGGACAGCGCTATAAATGTATCCTAGCAACCGATTTAACTTGCTAAAGCAGTTTAATTTCTAAAAATGTAATGGTGCAACCCCACCAGGTAAATAACTAGTTTAAAACTATTTTATGGTTAGTAAAAACTAAGAAGGATTTATGAATAGCCAGTTTCATCCACACCCTGAACAATAGGTGTCGCTGTTGCCAAATTTATAGCTAAAGCCACAGTCTGACATGACAGTGTTCAACAGGTTGTCCTAGCCTAACTTTTCATTTTCACATTTCTCTGCCTTTCATTCCATTTATGTCACTCTGTAGCTAACACGAGGCGAACCAGGGTGACACGATTCAAGTTTGATCTGACGAGGTTTCTCAACGACGACAATTAATCAACCTTAACTTGATTAAAGCCTGAACCAAGTAGCCCATGAATCATTATCACCATGGCAACATAACGGTGGGAGCAGAGTGCATGTGTATAAAGATGGTGCTCACTCCGACTTTCAGTGTCATTATGATGGCGAAAGTGGAGCCATGCCGATGAGCAAGGCACTCAAACACATGGTAAGAAAAGTGGCCAACGTGGGAGAGAGATGGAGCATGCGCGCTCAGCCGAATCCAAAAAATGATTTAATTGCTCATTAACTGTACACACTAAACCCACAGTGTAGCATTATTTCCGCAATTAAAGTTCCTGCGGTCAAATCATCTGCTATTATTATTTCACACTAGTGTCTAACTCTGCTGTGCTCCATGTCTGGGACTCAGTCAGGATCCTATAGGCTACGTCACAGACCTGCAGCTGGTATAAAAAGCTCGGTCTGATGCAGCGTCCACATTAGAGAGAAGCAGCGTCTGTGGGCAGCCTCCTCCATCTGGCCAAATTACTGCACAAAAAAAACAACAAAAAAAAAGAGAAATGTCCAAAATGACGATCGCTCAGCTTGGAGTGCTTGTTTTCGCCATATGTTTATCAACACAGGTAAGATGATATATATTCTGTTAAACTGTAAAAATGTATTTTACTCATTAGGTTGTGGTTGGGATTTATTTATTATAGGGGGGATTATATTTAGTTCGTATGCATGGGAATTAACTGCGTGTTGATGAGCTGTTTGACTTTAATGATGTTTCTGGACTGGGCTTACACGCTGATAAGAGGCTGGTGTGTCGGTCTGGATCACAGCAGGCTAGACTTGAAGCTCTCTTGGGAAATTAACAAGATCCTGAATTCTAGTCGGTCGATTTCTAAATTGGCGCGTGTCTTTTAATTAAACTTCATTCCCAGTCAGTATATATTCTTTTCCCGTTTATCTTTGCCTCTTGATTAGTTTGCACTCCAGCGAATTAATGATTCAGGTGCAGCGTATTGTCTACCTGTGCCGAGGCGGGGAGAGCATCTAAAGTTTCTTTACGGTGCCCTGTGCCAAAAGAAACCTGACACGCACGCGCACAAACTCACCTGCTCTCTCTTTTACTGACCAAACAGCCATCCTGTGTTGCTAGGAAGTATATACGTCATTGGCTGGATGAGTAGTCAGAAATTACAGTGTGGTGATAATTTACAATTTGGTAACAAGCATTTTAAATGACTCCTGAATTCTTCATAAACTTTTACTCCAGCTGATCTCTTGCTTAAGTTAATTTGCTATATATGTAAAGCACCTTATCATCGCTGTACTTCTCTAAGTTCAGTTCAAAAAAACAAATTTTCCAAGCTTTGTTACAGAATAGCTTGACAAGTTTTGTACCTTCTTCATCCCTCCATCCTGCTCCTCCTCCTCTTCTTCTTCCTCCAACAGGTGGTCTCCCAGAACAGCACAGACCCCACAGCGGGTGGAAACTCCACCTCCAACCCCAACGCCACCACCATGGCCACAGACACCTACAGCAGTTCGGCCAACTCCACCGCCCCGACCGGAGCAGGCGTCTCGCTGCACGCTGGCACCTTCTCCATCCTGATCCCCGTCGTCGTGGCAGCCTCTCTCCTGCAGCGCTACTGTTGAAGCCCGGACCCTCACAGCCCCCCTCTTCTCTGCCTCAACACAATCATCCCACGCAATCCAGCCTCACTCCTCTACCCTTCACTGCACAGAGACCACAAGTATAACATGGATGGACTCCACAACCTTCTTTGTCCTCCTTAAATAAAAAAAAAAAATTGTAATTCAAGACATTTCTTTCAGTAAAGGGGGTTTAAACTTCAGCCGGAGATCATCACCAAGACCCCCTCAGCCCCTTGCATGGAATCAGAAGGAATGGCGGTGCACCCAGCTTCCCTTTTGGCTTGCGTTTCCATAGTCACGCCATCACATTTTGGAGATGCTCAGGGCTGCGGTTGTCATGTCACATGTCTTGATTGAAATGCGGACCACTTGAGTGTACAGAGGTTCTTTTTGTTGCTTCAAATCCACCTGGCAATCAATATCAGAATGGTTTTTGTCTGTTAAGTGAAGTTTGGCACATACAATAGGAGATTTAAAAAAACACAAAAAGCCAGATGACATTTTTAGTTCGGTTTTTTCATAATTTGGCTCTCCAGTCTTTTTATTAGAAATGTCAAAGAGATGTATGTAGCAAATAAGTTGCCGCAGGACTTGTGTCAGTTTTGCCTTGTGATTTTTAAAGATTTGTGGTCTTTTACAATGAGGGTTTGATTGACACCTTTCCCCCCCCTTCATCCATGGGTTAGACCCAGGAAATGACTGTATGTATAACCATATGGGAAGGGTTGATGTTAGATTTATATTTCCCCCTTATAGTTTATATTTTGTATAAATGGAAATGTACTGTTTATTAGTTTGGGTATAAGATAATGGAATAAATGATAATGTACAATAAATTATGAAAAATGACAACTGTAATTGTTTCTTTGATTCCCGTACTGCTAGAAATGTTTATCTTTCCTGTAAAGCCAATACTTAAACCAATATTTTACTAATCCTTTTTAATCTTTGAAAATTCTGTTCTTCTGTCCTCCAAATTTGCATGGATTTCACTGCATAAAATCACCCTGATATAGTTGATTTAAAGGGTGTGGCAATGTTGTATTCACCATTACTGACCTGCCAGGCAGTCTAGACAGGCAATTGCTGAGCTACAGGCCAGAGATGGACTCAGCATTCCCTGATGCCCCCACTGATCTCCTCTGGATTAGCGCCAGAGCAGGACTGACTGGATATGAAACAGCACCAGCCTCTATGGTATTCTAGTGATGTACAAAGTCAGAACAAGTCTGCGTGCAACATTTAGATCGTTCTTCGTTTTGACTCTACAAGAAGGAGAGAAAGCCACATAAAAGCTGTTAACATGTAGAAACCTGTTATTTCACTCAGGAGTTTGAACACCATTATTCATATCTTTCAATTACTGGAAGAATAAAGTTGAGTGTTAAGAGCCCTAAGGGAACACAATGTCCTATTTGATTAGGTATTTAAACAAGTTTGGCTTTTGGCTGTTACTCATCACTGCCTAGTCCTGTCTATGTGGTTAATTCTCCAACAGGTGATGAGCATGGGAACGTGTCTGTATAGACAGACACTTATATCAATTCAATTTTTATCACATTTAAATTGCAAATACAATTATGTCTTTGAGATATACATATTTGGGGAACAATTTATTTCAAATTGAGTATACAAAAGGTTTTAGTAATTTGCCCGTATGAAAGTACAGTTCAGTATGTAACAAAAAGCCAGAATCAGAATCACAATATATACTGCATATATATGTAGTTTGTATACTGTATGAGTATGTGCACATACATGTGTGTATCTAGTGTTTTTATACCACTGATCTGGCAAGCAGTCAAGTAAAAGTATTAAAAATGATCAGAACAGAATCAAAACTGCCATAAAAAAAACTGTGTGTGTGTTTTGGGTGATCACTGCGATGGCAGAGCGAGCAGAATGAGTAGCGTGAGTAGCGTGCAGCTCGGAAATGCCTCAGCACCAGTAAAGCCAGCCTCATGACTCATTAGCCCAGCCTATTGTCTCTCAATCCTCGCTGCACTATTAACCTCCCCAGCACCACGCCATCTCCCCACCATCTCCCCTCCCTTTTAACACCCCTTTTCCATTTACTGTCCTCCACCATTCTGGTCTGCAATGACTGTATTAATGTGGCTTCTCAAAAATGACTAAGGCTTTTCCCTTTCAAAAAGCTGGTGACAACATAATTTCAGAGTGGTGCTTCAATGGGAGCATTTTACTTCTATGAGATAACAACTCACTGAACAGTTGGTTTAGTTTAAACTTTATTCAGCACTGATGAGCAGTACAGGCGTCAAGAAAAACTCACACTACTAAATACTCATAATATCATTCTGCAATCACCAATTCCAATTAACATTTACATCAATATTCAACAATAATCTGTCCACATAGAATATAACCAGGTTCTTTATCAGATTTGTGCGTTGCTCCACTGTAGTTAAATTCCAGTGCGTGAAAATGTGATGCCATTTACTCCATGTAGAGCAAAAAATATAAAAGCAGTCTTTCCTGCATCACTGCCAACTGGGCAAATCTGGGGCACCAGCCAGTCCTGAGAGAGGTCTGGTAAACTGAATGTTCTCCATTCATATTCAACTGAATCCCATTCGAAAAAGAAAGGTAAATTAAAATCCCAAATTTTCTTTGTGGTATTGTTTCATTATAAACCCATAATTTACACTATTATTTCATAAATTGAAAGGGTCACCCAGCTCATTCTTTACATAAAATTGGTCTACAACATAAAGGATAATGGAATCGAACCCTACTGGGGTACATTTTGCAATAATAGCCAGTAAGCTGTACATTATGTTGTTTATTAGCTAGTACTGCAGAAACCAACATTATCAACATTACAAAATACTGCCATAAGAACAAATTTATTGACTTGAAATTAATTTTATTGCTTCCATAGCAACGGGCTGTTATGCATGGCAGCAGTCTGCTATCCAAAAATAACAGGCCGTAGTCCGCCATAGTTGATCATTTAGAACCGACTATTCCACAGAGCTGCATAATAAAGAGGCTTAAGAGTGAAGATGACTGCATGTGTACATCGGTACAGTCTAAATCTGAAAGAAAGGCTTCTTTGCCCAAAAATCAAATTACACTTAAATTAATCTGTAAATGGGTAAATCCAGTATGTTTGTTTAGAGAACCTCTTGCCATGAGCCTACATTTATTGTGGTAATTTATCAGAGGCGGGCAACATATCATGAACACCTGTACAATAATCCACGTCAAATGCCCCATAAGAAAACACAAACTTCGTAGGGGTAAAAATAAACAATAAACATATAACATCAAATTTTATTTACAGCATAATTTAGAGCAAACAAAGTTGTCTGAAACATTCTGAAGATAAACTGCATGTTGATAAAAGAGAGTTACTCTGAAACATTATGTCAGTAGATAAGAGTGTCATCAGCATACATGGAGGCTTTTCAATTTAAAAAGTTGATAACTGTGGTTCCTTTTATAAATATACACAATTAGATAAACAGAGCTGACAATCATACATATTCACTACTTTGCTGTTAAAGGTTTTTTCTTTTCTTTTCCGACCATTTTGGCAGTTGATACTGTACTTGATACTATTATTCAACAATGAATACTGTTTACATGAGCAGAGAAAAAGAGGTTTCACGTTTTGATACCACTGTCCTCCGAAACTTTGCTTGGGTAGCATTTTAAAAATTAGTAGCATAAAGTGATGTAGCCCTTATCGACCGTCACCCCATCGATTCACAAAAAATGTGTCTGAATAAATTATTTTGCCATCTTGTGTTTCGTTCTCATCTCACTGCAGTGCTTGACAGAGCCATTTTAATGGAGATGGGTCTCAAGTGTCTTAAAGGGGACATATTATGCAAAATGCACTTGTCTGTGTCTTTTCAACATAAATATTAATCCCTGGTGTGTCTATAGACCCTCAAATTATGGGAAAAGACCATCCTCTCTCTTTTTCTCCTGCTTCATCTTTTAGTGAATATTTGTAAAAATGCTCTGTTTAGTTTTGTCCCCACTTGTGATGTGACACACAGCGATCTGTTGATCATAGGACCTTGTTCAGCATTAGCATGTTGCTAGGCTAATGTAGTGTTGGGTGGTGCCTGCAGTGGGAGCTGGGGGGGTTTAAAGAGACAGGAGCTAAAACGTTCAGAAAGAGGGCGAAAATACCAGTATGCACAGTATGAGAAAAATAATGTGTTTCTGGAACATTACAGCATGTAAACATTTTCTAGTAGGACCCCCATAAATACAAGTATGAGCCTGAAAATAAGCACAGTGTGTCTCACATCACACTCATCACAGCTTGTTCCCTCTCTTTAATTGTTTCTTATGGCCAAGAAGAGAAAAACATCTCTCCAAAAGATTCTTGGTCTATTAGTTTTGACCACAGATTGCTAAAACATTCACATCAAGCACTTGAAGAGTTGGTGTATTTTTCCCACTGATGAAATTGTGTAGGGTTTGTACTGGTCCATTCATCCATTGTGTCTATTCCCTTCTGATTATTCTGAACAAACCAGACTTGCTGCTTCCAGTAACATCAGAAGCATTACTTCCTGGGCACTAGATTTTATTCCTGGCAAGACTCATTAGACACAGGCCGTTTGCCACGACAGCAGTCGTATAAGCTTTCATGTGTGGGTTATGTGGCTATTATGTTATGTCAACTTTGATCATGAAATTGAGCAAGACTTCCAAAAAAATAAATGGAATATATTTTATTATTTAATGCCACATTTTGTAATAAATAACTGAAATGAAAACAATTTATAGTAAAATGAAAAAAGAAGAAATTGAAAGAGGATTATGCACCTATAGGAGCTTCAGTTGAATCTTATTCTATCTCTTTCTTATTTACTACGTCTGGACTGCCAGTTTACTTCAAAGTCCATACCGTCTCCTGTATGACATATAGTCACCTTTCTTTTGGTGTGAGGTCTGACACCCAGCAGACCTTTAATCATTGATTGGCTTTATGAATTATTCAGACAGCCGCCAGTGTTGCAGGGACAATGTCTCTCTCTCCCTCTCTCTCTTTCTCTCTCTCTCTCTCACACACACACACACACACACACACACACCCAAACATAATGCCCCTTTCCCAACCCACATGGACACCTCTATCTTCAAGGCCAAGTGGTGTTATCACAAGGGTATTATTCATACACAACGTGTTTGTGTTTCCATATTCACCATTGCTCTGTCAGCACAAGTAAAAACTGTGAATTTTTTTGTGTTTGTGTGGTAATAATGTAACTGATATTACTTGTGTCGAGTTTCAGGGCCGTAGTAAGACAGAACCTACTACAGGGTTGATTAGGAACAACCAACAAAAAGTAGCTTTTTAGAGAATTGATATAATCAATGTGGTTTCCACTTAAAAAGTTCAGTTTTACCTTTTTGTTACTAGACTTCAGCTGGGAGAGGTTAGCATCCACTCTGTCCAGGAGTTTGTTTTGGTCTCATGAATAATCCAGTTCACACCTCAGACAAGTGTGAGGTTCGGTGTCACACATGTGCGGCCCTGTGCTTGTTGACCAGTGCCCGCAAACTCTCTTAGCCCTGGCTGATAGGTGGGAGATGACTGAATTAAACATGGTTTAGGTCTCTGACTTCTCAAATGGTCAAAGCAGCCACTGAAACTAACAGCAGCTGCTCACACACTGTCCTCACTGTGTGTTTTGAACAGCTTTTGAAAAAAAAAAAACAGGTAAACAACCTAATCTTGTGACCATAAGAAGAGAAAATACTGAATCCTGCACTGTATACACAGGAGGTATAGTGTCTGTACAGGAGACATACTAAGGACTTTTTCACAACCTGGCAACCCAAAAGTTATTCATTCTAATAGCTTATACCAGATCTATAAAGGATTGATTAATTATTTATTAACTATTCATAAAACCATTGATTAGAACTGATAAAGACTCTTTGAAAAAGCTACCCATTTAATACCAAAGCTAACCAATCAAATTTAGCCTTGAGGTACTCTTGGGCTAATTAGCTTAGAGAAAGTCAACTTTATGTGTATCTAGCAGTTACACAGGCGTATTTTCTGTAAGCTGTTTCTATAAAGGTCCTCCCTGCTGCTTCCCGAGTTTACACAATTCTACCACGCATGGTCGTACAATATGAAATCTTATCAAAACCTGTCTTCAGGTCAAGATTGAATGCTGGTCGAGTTAGAGCCGAAATGACGCTGGTCGTATTCACTGGAGTATGTCAGTTATTTGAATTACAAATTCGAAACCTATACGACAAAGAAGCGCTCAAGGAGGTGAAAGCTTCAAAGCTGTTAAAGCCTCAGTGGCTGTGTTTTTGAAAAACCCAAAGTCATTCAAATCACAGTGAGTGTTCCTGCTGAAGAAACAAATTTGTCAAAAACCAACAAACCTCACACAAGCAAACTAAAAGCTCTTCTGACTTAACTTTGCTCAAGGTCTAAGATTATTTACACAAATTTCCATTTTTGCAAACCCTCTCTCTCAGATTTGCAAGGTTTCCACTCTGTATAAATGAACTTCAGTGAATTAAAAACATCATTGAAATTCATCTTTTACTGCCAAATACAGTATTTATTCATATGTAGATGGTCATTTTAGTCGTATCCTCATTAGCAGCTATGCACTTTTATGTAAAGTACACTTCAAAAGTAAATGCATACCAGAGATTATAATAAAGGAAAACAAAGCTGCATATTCAAAATGTATTGTTAAATTATATAGCACTCTAACACAGTTATTAATAGTTTTCTGCAAAAGCTTTAACTTTAACTCAAATATTAATTGTGAATATTATGGTATACTGATGCCTACGCACATCACCATACATATACTGTACATGTGAAACACACTGTCAATTGTTACCTTTTAACTAAAAAGCTTTTAATCTAATTGCACTGCGGTTTTCATTGTTGTAACTGTAACATATTTTGCGTTAGATTAGATTATCCAGATCCTTTCTCAGTTCAGCGCTCCTCTGGCCTGCTCCTCCTCATGTAAATTGTCTGTTCCTTTCAGCATTTGACTTTCATGATCGGAACAAGCTGCTATTGCTCTTATCTGTAGGGACCTTGTCCTCAACTGTCTAGTCTTTACACACAATTTACAGCTGGTAAAATTGACAGCCATTGAGACTATATATATATATATATATATATATATATATATATATATATATATACACACACACACATTTAGTCAGCCACCAATTGTGCAAGTTCTCCCACTTAAAAAGATGAGAGGCCTGTAATTTTCATCATAGGTATACCTCAACTATGAGAGACAAAATGAGAAAAAAAAAAATCCAGAAAATCACATTGTCTGATTTTTAAAGAATTAATTTGCAAATTATGGTGGAAAATAAGTATTTGGTCAATAACAAAAGTTCATCTCAATACTTTTAGGTTTTCACACACTGTTGCTGGTATTTTGGCCCATTCCTCCATGCAGATCTCCTCTAGAGCAGTGATGTTTTGGGGCTGTCGCTGGGCAACACGGACTTTCAACTCCCTCCAAAGATTTTCTATGGGGTTGAGATCTGGAGACTGGCTAGGCCACTCCAGGACCTTGAAATGCTTCTTACGAAGCCACTCCTTCGTTGCCCGGGCGGAGTGTTTGGGATCATTGTCATGCTGAAAGACCCAGCCACGTTTCATCTTCAATGCCCTTGCTGATGGAAGGAGGTTTTCACTCAAAATCTCATGATACATGGCCCCATTCATTCTTTCCTTTACACGGATCAGTCGTCCTGGTCCCTTTGCAGAAAAACAGCCCCAAAGCATGATGTTTCCACCCCCATGCTTCACAGTACGTATGGTGTTCTTTGGATGCAACTCAGCATTCTTTCTCCTCCAAACACGACAAGTTGACTTTTTACCAAAAAGTTCTATTTTGGTGTCATCTGACCGTATGACATTCTCCCAATCCTCTTCTGGATCATCCAAATGCTCTCTAGCAAACTTCAGACGGGCCTGGACATGTACTGGCTTAAGCAGGGGGACACGTCTGGCACTGCAGGATTTGAGTCCCTGGCAGCGTAGTGTGTTACTGATGGTAGCCTTTGTTACTTTGGTCCCAGCTCTCTGCAGGTCCCCCCGTGTGGTTCTGGGATTTTTGCTCACCGTTCTTGTGATCATTTTGACCCCACGGGGTGAGATCTTGCGTGGAGCCCCAGATCGAGGGAGATTATCAGTGGTCTTGTATGTCTTCCATTTTCTAATAACTGCTCCCACAGTTGATTTCTTCACACCAAGCTGCTTACCTATTGCAGATTCAGTCTTCCCAGCCTGGTGCAGGTCTACAATTTTGTTTCTGGTGTCCTTTGACAGCTCTTTGGTCTTGGCCATAGTGGAGTTTGGAGTGTGACTGTTTGAGGTTGTGGACAGGTGTCTTTTATACTGATAACGAGTTCAAACAGGTGCCATTAATACAGGTAACGAGTGGAGGACAGAGGAGCCTCTTAAAGAAGAAGTTACAGGTCTGTGAGAGCCAGAAATCTTGCTTGTTTGTAGGTGACCAAATACTTATTTTACCGAGGAATTTACCAATTAATTCATTAAAAATCCTACAATTTGATTTCCTGGATTCTTTCCCCCCATTCTGTCTCTCATAGTTGAAGTGTACCTATGATGAAAATTACAGGCCTCTCTCATCTTTTTAAGTGGGAGAACTTGCACAATTGGTGGCTGACTAAATACTTTTTTGCCCCACTGTATATATATATATTTATTCCCGTTCAGATGTTCAGGTTATGAAAGGCTGCAACTGACCGTTGTTGAGATAAATCATATTTTGTGAGATTTTCTCGCTGTGTTGTCTACAAGTCTGAAGAGTAGAATTTCTCTCAATCTCAAGAAAGTTTAAAAGCGCATTGATAAACAGAACAGAACTTGATCAATCAGTGACGCGTAAAAAACACAACAAGCAATGAACCCCTTGAACCCAAGAAACACATCCTGTACAATGAATTGTCACAACATTCATCCATATGGACCAACAATAGTTGGTGGACCAGACAAGCAATTATAATTAAGATTTCAAGAGATTGTGACACTGCGAAATACGCAGCTCGCGTCGAGGCACAAACGAGTCCCTGGATCTTTTACACTGGATTCTAATTGTATTTTTTTGCAGCGCCAAGCAGGCATTGGTCAGACTCATCTCTGACCGGTGATGACATAAACTGCTGCTTCCTTCTTCACCTCCTCTGTCTGCTGTTTCTCACTCCCACGAGTAAGCTAATTCCACCAAGCTCTTCAGTTTTACAGAGGGACAAAACTGGTTCAGTATAAAGCTCTAATGAAACAAGGTCATTCCTTTACCACAAAGGTATATGTTTTCTCAATAATAGTACTTTCCACATAGTCACAATTTTCTTGCCCTGTGTGAAAATGGTTTAAGGCATCTAAGAAAATTAGAATCCGTCACTACATATTGCCTTGTTTTTATGTTGATTGACTGATGGCTGGTTGTTACTTATTTGATTAATGCTGATTAAGCCGTTCCTGGAAACCACACTGTGCACACAACATAGAAATATCAAAAATGTAACTGCAGAAAAATAAGGACCACAATTTTTCTGTGATGTACAATGAAATCAATTGTAAATGAATCTTTCCAAGGGCTACAGGAACATTTCAGTAACAATATGTCCTTAATGATAAGGAAAACGGACAAGGCAGACAAAATGCTGTAAATCATCTTAAAGGTCCTTCCTGCCAGATGAACAGTTGTACAGTTTAATATGCCCTTTGCCTGTTGTTGTTGCTTTTAGACACAATGAGGCTCCCCTTTGCTGTATCAACAGACAGCTAAAGTGGATCAATTAGTGTAGATGGAGACAGACCTCTATTAAGCAGTTTGGTTTCTCTCCTTTTCACTAATCACATGTAGCTCGTCAATTAGGTCCATAAATGGATCCTCTGTTCCTGTCTACAGTTCCAGTAATTCATGTCCAGAGGCTGCGGTCACCATGGAAACCAAACAATAGAAAGATGTTTGACACCAATCCTGCATAACTGTCCTGTTGTAAATGTGCCCTTGCTAAGTCAGACCCTGAAGAGAGTATTTTTCTTTGCTTTATTAATTTAAGCGCTGGACATGCTCAACAGCCTCTGTGTGATCAGACAGGTGGGGCTTTAATTGAGTACACTTCACACGCAATCTGATACCATAAATTAATATTAACTCTGCTGTCATGCAGTCTCATCCCTTTGTGAGCCTCGCGTGACCTGTTTAACATGACAGGAGTGGGAGCCCACAGAGCTAACCTGATTTCATAAGCAAATCAGGTTGTATCCCAGATGTACAACACCACTGTCCCTGCTGTCGGTGGCTACCAAACTCAGAGCGTCCTCCGAGAGCGGCTCTGATCTAACTAACTGCATATCTAGGACAAACTATCCTCCCCTCTCTGTCTAACCTTTTGGAAGGACACCTGATGCCACATGATGGCACCTGTTTGCTGGGAATAGCTTCCACCCACTGTGTGTCGAGAGCAGGATATACGAGCCCCAGACAGAAACCTACAACGTACATGAACTAATCCCGTACACAATAACTGTTGAATACATTGACGCTTTAGAGTGTGTCTCAGCACCATCTGGTCTGTGAGGCAAATGGAGAATCAATGCTTTTTCTTTAAGCTGCACTCGCCTGTCAGAAACATCTGACAAATTGAAAGCCGGACACAGAAATTTTATACACTGGTTTTCCTTCCAAGAATCTCTGAGGGGATCTCAATAAAAGATACTGAAAATCTGACATTTTATTGTTCAGTATTTGTCAAACTGAGCAAAAAGATGTATGCCAGCTGTTTGCAGGTAAATAAAACATAGATGTTATTTCTGATACATTCTTGGCTAGATGTTTAACCACCTCCAGCTCAGTATGTGTCACACAGACAAATAGTCCCTAATACTGTTTATCTTCTTGTCTTCTTTTAACTCAGTTACTTTTTTTATCACCTTCAGCCAGTGCTGCACCACTGTGTGATATATGAAGTGACCTGTGAGTCACATCCTTCGAATGGGAAGCAAAAGCAACCAACCATAATGACCAAAGTGGAGGCTAACTGGAAGGTTTAGCAGTGGAACTGCTGTCTGCGCTGCTGTTGAGAACGTAAACTTCAGTCTCAAATAGCCAAGAGCCATAGATCTTACATCTTTAATCCTGAAACAGCAAGCCAAAGTAGCAAAATCTGGCTACCACACATTACATTTCACTTGTCTCATGACAGACAAATAAATGTAATGAAATAAACTAAACTTGTTGTCACAGTGAGGTTGGCAGTGGTCTCTCCAAGAAGTCAATGTGCTTATCCAAGAAATAGTTGGGCAGATAACCCTCCATATAACTGCAAATTGTGATTTTTACACTTTGTTTCTTTGTACATATTGAACAAAGGTACATTATGTTAATTAGTGATCTTAAAAAGCGCTAGTATGTGAATTTTGTTATCTTTGGATGGAGCCAGGTTAGCTCTTAGCTCTGGCCCATTTCCAGTGTTTATGCAAAGCCAAGCTAACCTGCTGCTGGTTACGAAAGTTGTATTGATTTTTTGATGTAATGCTTTGGAAATAAGTATATTTCCAAAATAGCTGACTATTCCTTGAAATCTTTCAGAAGAATAATGGTTTGAACCAGTATAGTCAACACTGTCTAATAGGCTGGTGGAATTTGGCCTCTTCACCACTGTGGGTGCATGTATTTTGTCTGTGTCTCTAACTGTTGGCAACTACTGCACAGTGTGACATACACCAAATGTTTTTCTATACGGTTTACATGTCACTATTGAGTTACATGTCGTATTTGCATAATCACATTCTCTTCTTTGCTGTTTGATCAAAGGCAGATCTGTTGCAGATCTGTCCTTCTCTTACAATAACCAACTTCTGTTTAAAACAGATGTCAGATAGGGCCTTACTCTCTGTTCACAACCGCATATCACTCGCACTGCTGCCTTGTAAACAGCAAATGTGATTTTGAGAAAACTAAACATTGTCAGAGTATTTTTGCAGATAAAAAAAGGACAGAGGCTCACCTTGTTCAGTATGAACACCTGGTGAGGATGGAAAGGTTTTACGGTAACAAAAAACTACAAACTACCACCGTAATTCCACAGTGTGTGTCATCATATCATACACCCAAACACTGTTTTAGAAATTGTGCCTCTTAAATGGAATGAGGGGGCTTTTTTTTCTTGATGATATTCTCATTAGCAGCCTGTCAGCTCGACTCACAGTCCCTGCACACCTCCTCCCCGCTCTCTCTTCTTTCTACACTGCACCAGCAGGCACTGACATTTGTATAATGAATGTGGTTCATTTATCAGACGGCTGCCCAATTAGGTTTAAGACACAGTGGACTGTGGCGAAAGTTTAGTTGCATTTGCACATGTGATTTTTGATGTAAAAAAGCAGTTTACAGTTTGATATAGAGGCTCAGCCTGAAAAATGCATTTCCAGAATATTTTTAAACAAACAAGAAGGGTGAGAAGTCGTCCTTTAATAAGAACAGTACCACATTTTATTCATTCTTCAGTTTCCACTCCATCCATCTTGGAATTATATCAAAATTATTCTTTAATGAAATAACATTGGCTTATTCAACACTCTTGTCTGATTTCTGGCCGAGAGTTAGATGAGACGATGTGAGCCGCATTAAATATGAAACTACCTCCAGCAGCCTAGCGTAGCACAAAGACTGGAAACAAGGGGAAACAGTTAGCATGGCAACTCTAAAGCTCACTCAACAGCTTGTTATGCCTCATTTATTTAATCTGTGCAAAAACTGAAGTGCAAAACCAACAATTTGTTGTCTTACAGGGAGCTGTGACAATTTCTTGGCTCATAACACCCCCTAAAAAAGCCGGTTGTCATTTTTACACATGGGTATTTGGTGATTAGCGAGCTGAGAGGTGTTAGTGTGTCTTTATGCTAAGCTATAGGAAGAGGCTCAGTGCAGCAGCCTCATATTTGATGTACAGACATGAAAGTGGTATCAATCTTCTCATTTAAGTCTTTGCCAGAAAGCAAAATGTCAAACTATGACTTTAAGTGTCGCAGCTAATACTTCAGATATTGTTTTTGGTGGTTACAATACAGGGAGAGAGGAGAGAAATGGGCTGCACTTAAAACAATAGTCCAGAGGAAGCATCTCCTTTTAACCCAAGCTTATAAAGTATTAACCTCTCATAAATGAATGCTTTGTTACTGTTTGTGAATGAATGCAGACTACTTGTGTGTTTGTCTTTGGCAGTCTGGCTAATGTCCCCCAAATGGGGGTATGCAGATGGCACGGGTGCCAGCGAAAAGGACTCAGGCGTCACCAAGGAGCTGCTCTGTCTGCAGTTGTTGGCATTTGCTGTATTTATAGGACACACTGTATTTTGTATCCTTTGTTGAAACAACAGCAGAAGCACAATAAATCACACAGTTTACGGTGCAGTTTTGTGTCAGACATTGTTTATGTTCAGTTATCAATTATGTGAACATAAAGAAGAGTACTAAAATTAATGTGTGTGTGTGTGTGTGTGTGTGTGTGTGTGCGCGCTCTTCTACATCTGTGATAAGATAAATTTGAGTTTTATCCTGACTGAAAAAATGGACATTTGGCTCACTTGCTCAAAGGTAAGACTTGGATGTTCAGGTTTAGGTTTAGGTTTAGATTAAGGCAAAGGTTTGGGTTGCATGTTGTATTTATGGTTAAGCTTTACACTTGGAGGCTGTCCGTGTCATTGAGTGTGTCTGTGTGCACACATACATGTGCAAATAAAACCTCAAGGCTGTTGGCTATTTAACTTAGTTGAGAGATAGAATACATTAACATACACGTTGCATTTGCAGACATTGGCAAGACTAGATCAGTGTTGCCCAAGAGGACGTTGTCTTACTTCTTGTTTCTAAGTCAATACATCTTGGCTTTAAATATCTAATTTGGATCAGTTTCCAGGTTCTGTCCCACTATTCCCATCTCAACTAAATTTAAATATGAAAATGTTAAATAAAAGTATAAAGAGATTTTGGACCAGAGAAAAGTGTTTAATGATGTATCAGGATATGATGAAACATTTGGGAAATATGCACATATTAATTTCTGTGTTTTTCTGTCAATCTTCCTGCAATATAAGTTGTTCTGAACTTCTTTTAGACAAACTGTCCAGTGTGTGTATGTGTGTGTGTGTGTGTGTGTGTATGTGTTGGGGAACAGTGTAGGAGCAAAAGTTTTAAACTGACAACAATAACTATGACGTCAGCATATGTAGTCCTTCCTAATCCTCCGGATAAACAGCGACTGAACAGTGCATTATATTTCCACTGCTGGTCTTGCAGTGTGGAGGAAGCCTGTAGATAAGATGCTATCTGTGAGATGAACAGCAGAGCACATTGCATTTCCTGTGTCACTGCTGTGGACTGGTCATCGTTTGTGTGTGTGTGTGTGTGTGTGTGTGTGTGTGTGTGTGTGTGTGTGTGTGTGTGTGTGTGAATGTGAAATTTCATCTTTCCTACTTTCATAATACCAGAGTTTTATTGGAGTTCATTAGCGCATCGTGCCCCCTGCCATTGTTAAGGAAATAAGCTACACAACTCTTAACAAATTTAGCCAGTGCAACACCAATATCATAGTGATTCTGTATCAACTAGACGCTGCTGCTGTAAAAAACACAGTTCACATTAACAACTAACTTCTTCTTTAAATATAACAGCTTAAAACCCTTTAACGTCCTCACCAAGAAAAAAGCAATGAAAAAGTTTATTCTTTATATATTTTATTTCCTTGGGGCACTAATTACAAAAATCAATGTTTTTTTATGAACAGACCCCACATTTTTTGAAATATTGGCCTCTACCAAACGGTTGAGATGTTAAGAGGTTAAGAAGGCTGCATGCTACCTAGCGGGCTACGTAGCTAGCTGTTTAACTCATTTCTACCTCGACAGTGTTTCGATTCTAAACATGTCACTTAGAGAAAGGCAAACTTCCTATGTGACAGTTCCAACGGGAGTTAGCCAATGCTGCTAATGCTAGCTCTTCGCTTTGATGCTGAGTAACGATAAGTTTAGAATGAAAACGTCATTTCACTATAATGAGGCTAAGATTCAGTCAATATATTTTTTGCAATGTATAGATATTATTAGATCTTTGATCATGTGTTTAATGGGTTCCATTATTGGTGAACATCAATAGTTTCCATGTATGTTGATGGTGCTTGTAGTCATATTCCATTTTTTCATTTTATTTGCATCACCAGCATTGTAAGAAATAGTATGTATTATGAATTAGTATGCCCACATAGCATACATATACAAGAGCTAGGCCTATGTTAACATTTCTGTATGATGTATGTGTGGTGATAATAGGTTTTGTTTTACTAGAAATCATGTACATATAAGCCTAACTCACTTACTTTGCATGCATAAATATGTAAGCAAGTAGGGTATGCATATCCTTTTGTATTTGCATGACACTTTCCTTCCATTACCCTCACTTAAGATCCATAGGGGTAAATAAAATCATTTGACATGGACTTAAACAACTACTTCTGACTGAGAGCACAATGTGAAATATGAGCTCACAAATCTAGATTATAAAATAAATCCTACAAGCTTACAAACTCATGTGATACATAATGTATGAGTGTACTTACAGTGGTATATTTGTCCATGTCCTAAAGAGAGATAACAACCCTGTTTGCTGGAGGTGTCCCGGTCGTATCTGCAGTCTAAGCCCTTATGTGAATCAGTGAACACACTGTTGTTCCTTGAAGGGATAAACCAGCAATCAAATCTAGTTGCACTGCATATGATATGGCCACTATTATGAAAATCTAATATTATTTTTGTGGATCCCTTGTTTAACCTGCAGGTCCAGCTCAAGAAAATATACTGCAAACACCTAAGAATGAGCTATCACAGTGAATTTGACACCATTTAGATTCATGTAAGACCATGAGGGATGACACAAAAAAAAGCATAAAAACCCTCTGGGTTTCCTTTAGATTTCTCTACATCAGGATCAGTATCCACTGTACTTGTGTCTGACCTATTCACGAAAAAAATGGGGCAGTTACCAAGGAGAGAAACCAATCGTTCATTCTAAAAATATAATCTAAGAGCCCAGCTGGTGAGAGGTTGTGGTGCAGTCCTCCTTTCTGTCTCTCTGTCGTGGCTCAGAAGAAGCTGTATATAATAAACAAGGCTTGTGTGATCATTATCCGAGCAGTGAGTGGCCATTTATGCCCAACCGCACCACAGGCTCACTGGTTAGCTGTGGTGTGCCAAGTATCTGGAGATTTGTCCACTAATTGGTTTGTTTGATTCTTAAGAACTGAAAAGGAGAGGGGCGATTGGTGAGAGGGAAAATGAATGCATGGAACAACAGGTGAGGAAGATGTAAAAACTCTCAGTTTGCTGTGGGATATTTTATACTGTATTTTCCTTACACGTGCAGGACAGATAGGTGACCTGAGGGAGGGTTAAAGTCTCCTCAGTCAGATATTGACAGCCCTTAAATGGAATTAGATCAAAGCTGTATTTTTTTAGAGCAACCATGTGATTTAGGCCACAGGTCCCAAGATAGAAGGGAGGCCTAGAAAAGCTACACATGGTGTTTCTGGGAAAGAATGACCCCCCTCAAAAACACCAATTTAAGACAGATGTTTCTCTCACAGTCTGACCCAATCTTGTCTCCGCTAGCTGGTCAACAAGGAATTTTCAATAGCGTTTATGTCTGAAAATGACACCCTATACTCTCAGTAACACTGAATTGATGTTTTTATGAGCAGCAGCCAGGGATATAATTCATTGGACAGACCCACTGTAATGAGCCCGCATAGACAAAGCACCCAATTTCCAGTGTGTCCTCTTTCCCCTGGGAGCCGTGATCATAATGACAGTGCTGTTTGTTGCCTGGTTTCATGCTGAATCATCAGCCACTGGCCCCCGTTCTTTTCTCACCTCTCTCCCTTCGGTTTCTGGAAAAAGAGAACATCAGTCCTGCTTGCAGATTATGTCATTTGCATGACACAAGTGTGATTTCTTTTATTTAATTATTTCACCAGATTATAATTAGGAGAACATGAGGTGACTGAGCTCGACTTACTTTCTATGCCTCATGAGATCTCCTGATGGGAAGCCATGCACCGTAGCTCTGGCAGCAGCAATCCTGGCAGCAATGATCTATAATGGTCAACAGCAGGGCAGATGTTTGCATTTTGCGACCAGTTTAAAGTGAAGTAACTCCGGGTTTAAGAATTAAAAGGCCAACATTGAAAAGATGCAGTTCATGCATCTATATTGCTTTTCGACCACATTACCCAAATGAATCTTTAAGACATGATGCGTTAATGCCATGTTATAACTGTGAAACATCATGTAAACATTATAATAAGCCCCGATGCAACCCCCTGTGTATTGCTAAGGCATAAACAGATAATGTTTTCTGCCCATTTGCCTTTGGTTTTCTTCGCTGATCTGTGCTCTGTCCATTAGTGTTCGCTACACTGACATGTATTCCACCCATTTGTCTCCAGCTGATGGAGCACTCGGCAGTCACTTTACTGTTGAGTGGACCTCTCAAGCATATTGGTTTATAATTTTTTCATGTGCACTTGCATTTTTATGATAATAGACTATTATTGCTACATAATGGATTTTCATGTTTGAGCCTTAATGGAGCCACTGCAATTCATATATGTATCCCCCTATTAGGATGTAGTTTTGTAGATGCTTTTGGGTTGTCACTGTACAGAATTTAATTATGTTGAAATTCATATTTAATTTCTGATAATGTGCATATCATATATCAGATTTATTATTGCTTTTTAAAAAAAAACATTAAACATACTATAATGCGACAATAATCTGCAATGTTAAATACAATACAGCATTCTAGGACTATAATAAAATGAAATATTGTAGGAAAGTATAAGAAAGTATAGGGTTTACATACAAAGTAAAGCATCAAAACATGACAAACAAACAAACCATGCACTTCTTATTTCTGAACATTTCACTGACTGTATTTGAGATTTGAGGTCTTTTTAAAATAAATGAAGCTTCAAAAGAGGCTTTAAGAATTTAAGCTTATGAATTACATGAAAAAATGGCAACTACTCGGTGAATTTGAAAGTATTTCTAAAGTGAAATCACCATGGCTCTTTTCTATAAAAAAAAACAAAAAAAAAAAACTAACTGTATATCATTAGGACTAGTTACGTCAGAGTCATTCTCTTATTCTATTGGTCAGAATATTTAGCTCCCGAATTCTGATTGGCTGTCGTTCAGAGTTCAAAGGTTAGCTTGCTATGTAGCCATTTAGCCGAAGAACTGTAAGTTGCGTGCTGATTTTTGTAACAGTGCTTCTTATTACAGCTTAATGTGACACTAGATAATACACTTAACGCGCACAAAGGTGCTGTCGCTTATTAATTTCTCCTGTTTTGTACATTTTCGCCTGTGCTTTTAGCCCTGGCGACCTGGGCGTGCTAATGTTAGCTAAGTGACCACCTAGCTAGCACTGCTGACATAATAAAGAAAGATGACATATCGTTTCAAAAGCTAACCTTATAAGAACGGCCAGTTGAAGGTTCTGTGAGAGCTATGGCATCAACCAGGCTACTGTGTTTACTCAACGCGAAAGCAGCAGGCTCGACGAAAACATTAGCCAGGGCAGGGTTGAGTGTGTGCCTCAGGAGAAATGTCTGCAGTTCACCTTCAAGGCTGCAGAGCTGCATGTCAGCCTGGGTCATTGACCAGTATGGTACTAATGAGGTTTTGAAGTACACAGAAGAAATCAGCGTCCCCACTGTCACCTCTCCCAGTGAGGTGATGATTAAAATCCATGCGGCTAGTGTCAACCCTCTTGATATATCTATGAGGGGTAAGTGTTGGACTAATATTGACAACATAATCACATAACCGTTGATTTATAGTTGGTGTTTTTTTGGTTTTTCTTTTACACATACCTGTTTGCTTTTCTCCATTTTTAGGTGGTTATGGAGCTAAATTGCTTAAATTAAGAAGGAATCCAATGTCCGTAATGGACGATGACAATGAGTTTCCTCTGATTCTGGGTCGTGATGTGTCTGGTGTAGTGGTGGACTGTGGATCTGAAGTTACTCATTTTGTTCCTGGAGATGAGGTAGGAGCTGCATTTCAAACCTGTCCTGTAGGTGATGTAACAGTATGCCAGGAGTGGGCGAAATGGATAAAATCCTGTATGACTGTAGTCATGATTTTAATATTGTACATAATCAAGAAAATCAAGTGAGCAACTGCTCATTGATGTGAGGAATTTTGTGGTTAATATAGCAAATTGAACACTCAAGAAGACAGCACTCTTCATCATATTGATGCAAAACTCACAAAATACCAATATAGCCATAAAACGCCTGCAGTGTTTCTGCATGATCAGCAGTATATGAAAAATGAAAAAAGACTTATTCTTAAAACATTCTTTCCCAACTGTTTCCCTAATCTTTGCTTTCTCTTCATAAGCATAAAGCAGATGCAAAAAAAAAATCGTATACTGGCCAAGCTGATCAAAACCCACGGACATATTGACACATAAGTGATGAGAGGTCATAAGGAGACATTGCTTATTCAGGGTTAAATAAAATAAAGGGTTCACAAGCCAAAAAAAGTTGTGAATCACTGGTCTGACACTCCTACCATAGTATAAATCCCTTCCTTCATGGTATATATCACCATATCAGCCATTCCTAATGCACCAAACTCCATTGTCAAGTCATTCTCTGACATTTTATTAACAAAGATTCAAGCTCAAGAAAGATTAAGCTCTTTCTGCTTGGTCATCACAGTGTGACTCGCAATAATCTGAGACATCCACTGTGCCGTTTCCCGCTTATCCACTTTACTGTCTTCCTGTAGACTAAAATTCAATTATGTAAATCCAGATTAAATGTGATTAAATGATAGAACAATACATCAGTAAAAAAAAAAAAAACCTCCATACGTAGTGTATCTTGACTAATGATCAGAACAGCTGACTGAGAGCTTAATAGCTGATTAACCAGATTCAGAGACAAAGTTAAACTGAGTCGTGTTCAGCATGTTGAATGTCATATTTGTGTTCCAGGTGTGGGCTGCTGTTCCCCCGTGGAAACAAGGTAGTCTGGCAGAATTCGTGACTCTAACAGAGTATGAGGTGAGCCACAGAGCCAGTGGATTTATTGTACTGCTCTATACTTTCATATTCAAATGACTGATAAACTGTAAGAGAGTTTATGAGTTAATTTGCCATCTAACTTCACACCAGTTTTAAAGAAATGTGACTTTCTTGTCAGTATGTTTTCAACTAGTTGATTTGGTGCTCTTGTGTGATTTGTGAAAAAAAGCTGAACAAAAGTTAGGAAGAAATGCACCCTGTTATGTAATCCTGCCGTGTAAAAAGTAATTAGGATTTAGTTTGTTTGGCTGCTGAAGCCGCTGTGGCAGCAATTACAGAGACACACAAATTGCCCTCTGTTTTCTAGCTGTGTTGTCCTTCATTTATTAAGCGGCTCTGAGCTAGCTGCCCTCACAGCAGCTCTGGTGATTAGACTGAGGCTTTAAATTGATAATTAAAAAGACTGTTGACATGTTGATATTTTTCTAACTTTTGACAACGTCTGTGTGGCTGTTTTTGCAGGTTTCCCACAAGCCAAAATTATTGAGTCACACGGAGGCGGCATCCATCCCCTACGTAGCCACCACGGCTCTGTCTGCGCTTGTCAACGCAGGTGGTCTTTGCAGAGACAGCTCTTCAAATAAAAGGCAAGCACCGGCCTGGGTCTAGATTGCCTCGTATTGAACCCCTCTCCCCCCTTTCAATTTATACAGAGAGCAGCAGAAGTGTGAATCACAGTATCAGGGAAAGAGTAAGACGCCTAAATCCTTAAGTACGATTATAAACGGCTATTAAACCTTGAATTAATTCTGTAAGATCTTGGAGTTTCTAAATGTGCTCTTTTCTGTAATCAGTTTACTCGTGCATTCCCATACTTTGACAAGACACCTTTTTTATCACATTAGTTTCAGCAGTGGAATAGGTCTTCATCTTCATTCTAATTGGCGTCAAAAGGGTTTTTAAAATCATGCCTTTAACACTACACTGTAAAAAATTTTAACCTGATAGAACTTTCACTCCTTCTTGAATGTAATAGCTTCCAATTCTGCAAATGGCTTTTTACCCCTCAAGGCTTCCATCTCGTTTAGTCGCTTCACTAAAATGAGTCACTCAGTAATCAAATGACCATGTGGTTGCTGGGGTTTTCTCTCCCAGAGTTTTGATCACCGGAGGATCGGGAGGTGTTGGAACATTCTCTATTCAGGTAAGGCAAACTATGTTCTCCAAGCTGCACCAGCGTGTATGTTGTACTCTTTTAAACTCGGCATGAGTGTAAGGCCACTTGCTGTGTTTGTGTATATATTTCTGTTTTCTTCCTCTTTGTGCTGCCAGCTATTAAAGGCCTGGGGTGCCCACGTAACTGTTACCTGCTCTCAGAACGCTGAAGGCCTTGTTAGAGGGCTGGGGGCGGATGAGGCGGTGGACTACACAGCAGGAGATGTGGCTGGACAGCTAGAAATGATGGAGAAGTATGTGTCGTTGCTATGAAAAGTGTGCTTGTAGAAGTAGTCACAGTATCAGATCATATAGCATATAATGTGTAAAGTGGGGACATTGTATTGCTTTTATTTAAGAAATAGATCGGAGCAGAATGTTCTTTACTAACCTAAGACTCTAATGATGTATCATTGGAATCAGTGCCTGTCCAATGAAGGTGCTAATGAAAAGGAATCATTCAGGACTGCGAGAATTGCGCGTGCTTCTCCCCTTTAAACGCCTCCAAATGTGGTAAACATCTTCATGTCAGCATGGCACAACTGCTCACTGACTCGCCATCTAGTTTCCATGGAAACAAGGGCTGAAGGCCTTAGTGGACGCCGGTTCACCCCTCTCTCCACCCAAAAAAAGAAAATCGGTAAATTCTAGTATTATCTTGAAGACAACGGCGATCTCCTCCGATCATACTTTTATCTAGCAGTACATAGGATACTGATCTGAGATGGTAAAACACGCAGTGCTCTTAGAACTTTATAAATGAAGTGTGTTCATGTTTTTCAGTGTTCACCTTTCTTTGCCAGGGATCCTCTGAGTGGGTCTATGTTTGCACCCTCAGGTTTGACTTGATTTTGGATGGTGTGGGTGGGGAAACGGAGCAGTGGGCGATGGGCATGCTGAAGCCCTGGTCTGGGGCAAAGTACGTCACACTGGTAACACCTTTACTCGTCAACACCGATTCCATGGGCCTGCTGGATGGGACTTTTCATGCTGGATTCACCCTCCATAGCAAGGCCATACAGGTAAACATGAGACAGACAAACAACAAGACAAAACAGACTTTTGTTTATAAGGTCTGATATGCACATTCACTTGCCTCACAAATAAAACCCTTTTTACCCCGTTGTTTATTTTTATAGAATGCTTTGAGGCCTGGCATTTCTTCTAAAGCCACTAGCATGGGTGTGTGCCACAGGTGCTCCCAAACTGAAATTAATACTTGATCCTCAGTGGCTTGGAAAGACACTATTGTGCAATGGGTAAACACTTGTTCGAGCCAATCGAATTTTTTGTTTTATTTCCATTCAGTTGATCAGATGAATTCAAGTTCGGTGGAAATGGGGAGGGAAAAATCATGTAACAACTTGACTTTGCTTCCCAGCAGATTCTGTCTTTGCAAAGTTTTATGCTTGAGCTGTAGAAACATACCCTGAAGGGTGTAATAAATCTGACTGTGTGCAGGTGAAGAGGGAATTTTAGCACTCAAGCTTGAGTCCCTGCATGTATGTAAGCCTCCTGTTATTGCACGTACGTCCCGTCCCTCCAGCTGCTCAGTTAGTGGAGTGCATTTGTTGCAAGAGAAGTGGGTGAAGAGAATGACAGGGTGGAGCTGCTCTAGGGACTGAGTCAAGTTGTCCCAGGCAGTGGTGACAGCACGGCTGGCAGTGTTGGAGTTGTGTAGGTGTGGATGGGACGGTGTGTGTGGGCACGAGTGTTCGTCTAAATGCGACGTGTGTGTGAGTGTGCATGTGTTTGCTGCTGAACCAGCAGTATTTGCTGTTTGTGCAGATTGTAGCCGACTATCTCCCCCCCGGCAAATACCAGTGTTTGTGTGTTTCTTGCCAAGCCTCCGGGCCCCTTTGTCCACGGGAGCAGCCAGCTGGTCAGTTTCGCGGGGCTCGGCCTCAGCAGTCACACCCTCAATGCCCAGTGCTCATCTGGGAGATCATAGCACAACTGAGCCCTCTAGTGTTCAGTTTCTTGCCAGCAGTGACTGATCAGGAAGAATCCGTCATAATCTGTTGGGTTTTTTGCAAGTAGGTAGGGATAGAGATTTACCAAAGGCTAAAGGGGTGTGTCAAGTGATACTACACAATAATATATTATGATCAAATGTCAAGTGGTGTTGAATTTCAAGATTAGTACATGGGACTTTCTTTCTGTCTTTCTTTCTTTCTTTCAGTCTTTGTGTTTTAGATACTTCCCACACCTTGTATTGGGATTGTGTGTTCTTCTTTGTAACATAATAAAACTGGCAAAACAAAACACTGGTTTCAGCAGTGGGACGACACTTTTAGAACCAAGTAAACAGTAGGATCATTATAAATGAACTATAACAAGTACTGTACTCTGTACTGAGCTGGATTGTTGTTTAAGC
This sequence comes from Pempheris klunzingeri, assembly GCF_042242105.1. Taxonomy (NCBI): domain Eukaryota; kingdom Metazoa; phylum Chordata; class Actinopteri; order Acropomatiformes; family Pempheridae; genus Pempheris; species Pempheris klunzingeri. Next base: position 13,845,069 of record NC_092029.1, on the reverse strand, counting down.
TTGTCATCAGCATCCTTCTCTTTTGTTTTTGTCGGTTTTAACAAATGTTTCTGGCATCTAAAACTGAGCAAAGAACTGTATCACCCTACGATATGTTATTAGTTAATTCAGTGTCAGGCAGAATAATGTCACGTAGTAAGTTTTTTGTTGCTACTATATCTATTTACTATCTACTGGTCTATCAGCTAATTTGTAATGATCTTTTTTTGCCATGTAATGCATGGTATTACTTCCCACACTTAACCACTCTGTGTGTTCTTTTACGCCCAGTGAGGTGCAGACCTGCCTGACTTATAATTGTTGCCTCCTCTCTGTTTGCCTCTTAGAACATAGTATCAAGTGGAGTCTTCTACCGGTGGGCATTTTATGCTCCAGATGGGCCTGCCCTGGATGAGGTCAGCAAGCTGGTGGATGCAGGGAAGGTACTGTACTGCCTTATTACTGACATCATACAAGCTGGCATACTTGTCATTCAGAGCCACTTATACTGACAGAATGGGGAGATGGAAATCCTCTCATTTGTACATCAGTCACAGCCTGAGATTGAAATTCATGCAGGGATGGAGAACGTACAGCATGTATGATCTCCGTCCCTTCCATCATTGAACATACCAGGGATTCCACACATGCCAATATTCAAGGCTCCCCTGTGGCTTTGTTAAGGAGTGAGCACCGCATACCCGCTGTGCTGGTTGGTTGGTTGGTGGTGTGCACGGTTGGCTGCTGGGCGATTGAGTCAGGCGCCAGGAGACGGTGAATGGATTTTTAAACAGTGCTGAGCAGCCATTCGCAAAAGCGTGCGGGACCTCTGTCCTTTTGTCTCGGGGCTTACAGCGAGCGGCACACTCAGACCAGTGGCGGGAAGCTACGGACACACACTGCCCCCCCCCCCCCAGCACAAAACACACACATGCACACTCTCTCTGCTTGTCCTATTCTCAGTCAGAAGTGTGGATGGTTTCCAGTGTGACGCCACTGCGCTTCCCATTCATTGTTAACGACGAGAGATGCTGACCAGAATAACAAGCCTGGCTGCTCGTGTTGTGGGACTAGCAGAGGATTGTCCAGCCTCATCACATTCTGAACCCCTCCCTCACTTTTTCACATTTGCGGCTATGAAAGCAGGGATGATGTAGCATCAGGAGCTTGTTGAGCTTTGCTTGTTTAAATCGATCAAAATTTGGTTACTATAATTTCCCAGTGCCATGCATTAAAAAAAAAAAAAAACAACAATCCTTAAACCTTAGATCTGTGTTATTCATTTTGTGTGGTTCAGAATAATGGAGTTTACTCTATCAGCACAATTTAGAAAGTTGTCACAGAAACATATATGTAATTGACCTAATTCTCTTACTATCAACACTAATTCTGCTGTATAATAAAGCAGTCCACCCATCCATTTCCCCAACCCATTAAAACAAATAGCTGAACACTGTTTATTCCCTATATGTCTTATATGCTGAGGGGTTAAATCTGATCTCTTAAGTGTTTCCTGCCTCACTTCCTGATTTTAACCTCATATTCATGATATTTTTCTGCTGGTTCATCACAGATCCTGCCAGTTGTGGAGGCCCAGTTTCCATTTACCCAGGTGCCCCAGGCTTTTCAGAAGTTGGAGGAGGGCCACGCCAGAGGGAAGACGGTAGTCAGGGTGGCTAAAGAGGACGACAGACAGGCCGAAGAGTTGGCGCAGATCAGTCGCACGGAGACTGCTGAGTCAGAGCAAGAAGGGCAAGAAACAGCCAAACAAAACTAGACACAGCAAGCGGAGTGCCAAGAGAATTAAACTCCTGTGATTCCTCTCACCTTCACAAGGCTGCTCCTGATAGTAACAGCCTGTGTTGTTTTAAGTGATCAGGTGCTGCTGTTGTGCAGCAGAACACAAGCGTGACCCAAGCTTGTAATGGGAGCAAGCCAAAGGCTGTCGTTCTTGTTAAAACTTACACCCTCCTGCACTGTCTTGAAGTTTTCACAAGGTGCTTGAGGTATGCTGCTTTCATGTTGTGGTGAAGATACTACAGTTACCAACGGCAGATTAATAGACACGATTCAGGTCAGCATCCAGCTGGTTATTACAAGCAGGCTTTTGTTACTTTTCTGATCGCTGCGTAATGCAAAATGTCTGTTTCAAACATAGTCACTCGGACTGTTTATCAATAGATGTTTTTATCCTTCAGTACCAGTTGAAATAGAAGCTGTACAAGACAGGTGACTATTTATTTATTTTTTTTTGCAATCTCCCTGTTGAGTTGTTGAACAACTACCACGAGCATGTTGTAACCAGAGGAATCTTTCTCATCGTCATGTTGCATCTCACATCATGTGAATGCAGCATACAGTGAGCTGAACAAAGAGAAAGTCATTATTTAGGGAAAAACAAATAATGAAACTTTAAATGTGAGGCACTTTGTATTTAGTCTGTACATTGTTGTAAACCAAGTGCAGTCTAGTCTGCTGTGCTATGTATTTAACAAAGTTATTGACAAAAATACTTTTATTCTGAAAACAAAGGAGTTGTATGCTATATGGTTTTGATTAAACAAAGGAAAAAAAAGACATTGGAAGTTTTTGTTTCATGCAGCTACAAAGTAAGGCAACATATATGTATGTATGTATGTATGTATATATATATATATATAACATGACATTTCATAAAATGATGTGAAAAAGTGTTAACACTGTTTAAGTTAATTAACATCAGGCAAACAGATTTACTTAATGAAAAGAAAAACCTCAGGATATATTATCTGAAGTGTAAACTATGGTGTAAAGATCAGACTCCACTATTTGTTTGGTCAGTGGGTAGTAATACATTCTAATGGATTCATCCATAACTCTCCATGTCGACCACCTCGTTGTTCTCCCGCAACAAAGGCTGAGCGTCTTCAGTGACGAATCTTGTCCTTGAGCATTTGTCTTGAAGCTGCATAACGGAGCCTCTAGCAGAGCTGTGCCTCTGATAATATTAGGGATCCAGTCCAGCAGCTCATACTGTATATTTTTATATAATCTCCACATTCCACCTTTGATGTAGTTTATGTGGATCAAGTGTGTTTAGAATGACTTGGTTTTTGTCATAGTGATGGCCTCCTGAAACAGAGAGATGTTTTATCATTCATTAACTCTTACATTTGTGTGTGTAAAATATAATCACAAGTCTTTCAGAGTACTAAGCGTACATATCAAATTTGAACACCCTGTAACTAACATTATTTAGTCCACAAGGTGTCACTAATTGACAGCGATGGAAACAGAACCAGATATAAATACCCAGTTTTCAGTTCAAGTAAAACTCCAATACACAGAAAGTCAAAGAGTTAAAGTGACCATTCTTACTGTAATGTTTGTAAAACTGACTTGTTTTGGAGAAAAATTACGTTGGTTGCATAATTAATAGCAGCAGTAAAGTTATGTCACTGAACATAATGCATCTAGCATAGCTCATCCAAGGTCTTTTATACAAATCATACAATATGATGCGTTACAAAATAGGACGTGACTTTGAACATTGAAGAGAAATTGTTTTCTTTAAACGTGCGTGTCCTGCCACATATGAATGCTCACCTTTGACTTCTAGGACCAGGTTGGAGGTGGGGGTGTAACTGATAAAGCCCTCGGACGTGATGCTCCAGAGGTGGACCTGGTTGTCCAGCTCTGGGGTGAGACCCACACGGCTTCCTGCCATCATCATACTGCCACTGGGACTCAGGCAGCACTCCTCCAGCAGCTGGAAACAATGGGAGACGAGCTGATGAGTCATTTGGACTTTATTTGAGAGTTGGATTGACACGTGTTTAACATTTATACTCAACTTGGGTAGAGACTTTATACCAAATCAGTGGCCCACTGTTGAGTATTGCATAAGAAGTCCGTGCTTAAAAAATTGTGTTGAGTACCAGGAGTACCCGGTCTCTCAGTCTTAGTCTTGTATGACTTGCATGACCATTTTTGGACCTGGTCTTGCATCTGACCAGATTTTAGAATTTAATTGGATATGATTTAAATGGTCTGCATTGCGGCACTGCTTGTATAAAACCCCTGCTTTAAGTAAAGCTTTCTCAGTACTCATTCACAGCACTATTCACCCCTCAAACTCTATAAGAGTATCATGTTGGTGCTGGCACCTTGCAGTGGAGATGTCCATTCTGGTAGAACCAGATCTGCTCGAATCCATCATTCTCTTCTGTTTCTTGGATCCGCAGCAGCTTGACATCATCCAAATCGCCGGTCACTGACATCATGAGCCCCGACTGTCTGTTCCTTAAACGGAAGTGCACTTGCTTCTACTCAGAAAAAAACACATAGCCAAACACATAAAATCAGTGCTCCAACTCTGTGAGCGAAAGGGTCCATAATTGTTCAATCTAATGCTAACATACAAAACAGTTTTTTAAAGATGAAGGTAGAGCTGGTGTACAAGACATTTAGAGGTCTGAAAACAAATACTTCCACCATGCACACTCAAAGCTTTGTGCCCATTCTGGAGAATCAGGATATACCTGCATAAGAGGACGGAGGGATCCAATCTTCTGCCAGCTGCTCAACTTGCGCCAGTCAGGCACCTCCCCAGGTTTCAGCAAAATCTGAGCACCTCGATAGTTGATTCCCTCATATAATACCCACCTTGTGACAAAGAAAAACAGTCAAGACATCTTCAGCTGCTACAATGAAACCAACACCACTTCCTTCTCAGCTTTTCTCTTTGAACTCTGAGTGCCCTGAGTTAATCACTGTTAGTCCTAGAATATATCCTACTAACAACAGCATTTGTCAATGGAGACTCATTCCCTCTGTGAACATTGGTTCCAGTAACATTATGCTGTGTTTTGGCAAGTAGGTTTCCACCTAAGAGACCTGATTAAATGAAGGCCAAATAAAAAAATCAATCAAATCCATTAATTTCAATTGTTCTGATGCTGTAAACCCACTTGCATGTAGCACTGTGCCGGAGTTAATCTTCTACAATGTGCTGAGCTTCACGACTGTTTTTATTTTGGCTGATTTCCCGTCTCTTCTGCAGCAGGAATGTGTCACTCCAGAGCCAGCTCTGGCTCACTGTGAGCCCTTTATTTCCTCAGCATGGGCTCACACCTACGGTCTGAATCTCGCACATCAGCAGCAGGTTTCCATCACTGCTCAATCTGTCAGTGCTGTCATATGAGATGTGCCAACCCTTCACTCAACATCAAAAATAATTTGAATCTATGAAACATCATGTGTGAGCAAAAGTGCTACCTACCAAGGCTTTAACAAAAGTCACTCGAGGAAGCTGTCTTCACCACTTTGTCATACTAACAGACTGGGATTAAATACTCTTCTTGATAACAATTCAAGACATACACACAACCATGACTTCTTTTATTATGTCTCAATCCTCCATCTTTAATTCTGAGTCCCTTGCTTTGTCCATTGAGATTTATCTACTTTAACACTAACTCTGTACCTAATACAGTTACAGTAGTGGCACGCCGCATGAGTGTGCTTTGCATCCTGCAAGTGACTGTGCACTGGATGACAGAGAGCTTAAAAAAAGGTGCCACTACAGTATACGTGTGTGTAAAATAAAGGCTTTTAATGGCAGAAAAATGGCTTTGGGTTCACTCTCCAGTTGAAGCACACACACAGGCTGTTATGCATGAACCTGTCAAACTCACACCAAGCTTGGTGGGTAGCTGCTTTACGGTCCTGGAAAGCGAGTTACCACACAGCAGTTGTAATGTACTCACATGCCTCCCTCCACCAGCACAGACTGGACTCTGCTACAGCCTCCTGCCAGCTGAAGGTTGACTGATCCATCTGTCAGAACCACCCTCTTCCCCCGCAGACCGCACCGCTCAAAGAGAGTGATGGATGGCAGTGAGAACTCCTGTCGAGCCACAGAGAGAACGAGAGGAGAAAGAACATTAACTGATGGAGTGGGCAGAGAGCTTCAGGTCATGCTGGCTGAAATGAAACCTATTTGGAGGTTTCCCTGGAAACAAACCAGACTCGCACCCTTGTGCTTCCTGGAATTTATTGCTTTCTGTTAACTGTAACAGCTTGTTTTCTAAATTGGCACTTATACTATAAGATTAGCAGCAATGGCTCATTTAATAGTGGATAGTAGTTTTTATGCAGAGGACAATGACAGATAAACTGAACTGGGAGGATTTTTAGATTGGGTGCCTTGCACATGATGCCGGTTTGGTGTATTTCCTTATGTTTAATATTGTCAGTAACCACATATAACTTAGCCCTGAATATCTTTGCAAATAAATCACACTTAATCACTGTTAAAATGTTTGTTTTAAATTAAAAAAAAAAATTAAAAATCGAAAATCGCCCTGTGCATGAATGGTGCCATATACAGGAGGCTACCTGGTCAGATAAAATACTGTTGGCACTACATAGAACCACGCAATGTTTTATCAATATGAAAATGGAATATGTGTACTCATATATTTGACATTTATTTAGTCCTTTTTAGTCATTGTCATCTACAAGAACGTCCAAGAGTGCATAAAAATAAATAAATGATTATTTAAAGCTAATGTGACAAACAGTTGCTACATCAAATACAAATCGATCTAATGACCAAAAATTGTTGCATTAATTTAGGTGGACCACCCCCAAAAGGGCGTGGATGCTAAAGATGTTAAAATAATTAAAAAATAGGGGAAAAAAAACAACTTACAAAGCCAACAGTCTGCAGCGACAGGATAGAGGCGTTTTCATGGAAACAGCCCATTGCCTTCAGGTCTGGGTAACTCCCCAGTTCTAACACATACATCCTGCCAGTGAAGTCCCGGCCCTCAAATGCCAGCCAGCTGAAAGTCATTTGCATTCATTCACAAACAGAGAAACACATTAACAAACACATAAGAGAGGAGCAAAAAATGAGACTCATATTCACGACTGATGAAGAAAGATGCTTTATGATGCATTTAACACTATTTGCATAATGGCTGTTTCCAGTTTTAATTGAAGTGATGTACATTCAAGTACATGCTGGCACGCAGTGAAAAATTATGTGCATCTGAGCAAGATTATTCATGCTTGAGGATGAACAGCTTCCTGTATTCACACCTACGCACAGCACTAAGCAATTTATTAAATCATGAATGGATACTGCATTATAAAAAAAAGCAAGACGCACTGTATATCACAAGCTGCTGCCTCATGGGACATTTTTCAGTAAGTGGAGCAGTGACAGCCTGTAGCAGATCCTGAGTCACTGAGATACTTTTGTAATATGAGCAATATGCAGCTACAATTGCATCAGATCACTTTTGGGAAATCCAAAAGGGGCTATTCCTATATCATGATAAAATAAAAAAACAACTATATTTTGCCCACGGTGTGCAGTATTTCTCACCTGCCAGCCAAAACTTTGCAGGAGGCAAAGGAGAAGCCGTCCTGCAGGGAGGCCACGCTGTCCTCCAGAGCCAGGACAGAACCTTGCAAACCTGGTTCAGAGAAAAGCTGCACCTGAGGCACACACACAGCAAGACAACAAGAGTGAGTCATCCAGTGCACGAGTCCTTTACACCCAACATCAGATAGGATGGACAGTATCTCATCCAGATTAGATGTGTTCTTCACCTACCTTAAACTTGGCTGCATTCTCAAAATAATCCTGAAAAAAAAAAAAACAGCTATTTAATGAGACTCGTTAATATGCGCTGAACTACAACAGAAATGTATTAGAAAACAGTTCATTTGCACATTTCTACTTGAATGTTATGTGTAAGTTCATATGTGGGACGGACATTGGCATCTTTCTTTCATAACTGTGTAATTGGTCTTGGTTTGAAGAAAGGGTATAATCTTACTGCATAATACCTCTGAAGTTCACAGGCAAAGGCTTGTCAAAGACACGGTGCCTGTCGGTCATCATCTGGTTTGAAATCGAAGTAGCTTCATGATGACTCACCTTTGAGATCTAAGATGTTTTTACTTTCAGTCGCGTGACAAGTACTTTCCTCCTTTCCTCTCTCTCTTTCCTTAATTTAGCCTCATTTTGCCTGTGCCTCATGCTCCCAAAGATAATCTACTGCATAAAGGTTTATCTGTCCCGCCAGAGATTCCTGCTGTCCATCTCAAATTTTGATTTGGTCACAAGCTTGAGTGTTGTGACCGGTCACGTGCCATGAAAGGGTTTGGTTAGCCAAACTGGGACTACCAGAGGAAGTGAGAATACAGCAATACTGCATGATCATTAATCACAGAATGCTAAAAGTACAAGTGATGTGATTATCTGAAACTAAGTGTGCCACTCAAGCGAACACTCTGCCTGGTGCAGTGGTTGAACATAAAATTTCGTTGTTACAGAACAACCTGTCTAATTGTTCCACCAGAGCAAAACATCACGATTTCATAACTTCACCTGAGTCACTGCTCTTACCAACACAACAGGCATTGCTGAGGTAACTCTGGGCTGCAGCGCCCCCCAGTCCTCTGGGGTTCCGTACAGGCCTTTTTCCAGGATGTAGGACTCACCACAAAAGCCTGGCTCCACAAACACAACCCAGCTGAGAGAGGAAGAGGAGAATAATCACCCTTTAATTTTGCACTCACATTTCAGAGTTGTGTTTTCTCCTTTTTTTCCATCCTATCTCAATTTGTAGACAAACACGGCCTTTGATGCACCCACACTTGCTAACAGTGGAAACCACAAGTATTCACAGTGAGTGAGTCCAAATGATGCTCATTTCTTGTGTGTGTCAAAAATTCTTGGTCAGAGTCCAAATTGATAATAGCCTTCCGTATGATAGTATCTCAGCAGTTATGTACTGCATGTACTATCTTGGTAAATGTGGCATATCTTGGGAAGCCAACCGCGAGTGTGTGTTGTTGTGCACAGTTTGGTTTTTCTTCCCCCAAAACAGACGGAGGCTGTTTGCAATTGTGGGCCTGTGTGTGTCCGAATGTGCTACACTACAAACAAGTCACTCTCAGCAAAACACACTGAGGCAGTCGGAGAAACGGCAGCACGACATGGGCGAGGCTGTGCGATCTAATAACAGGCTAGCAGCAGAGCAAGAATAACCCTTCAGTGCTGTGAGAGTCCTGCCTCCTGAAGAAGGACGAAATGTTCCACTCTACATTATTCATTGTTTTCTTAGTCTCTCCCTTGGGTAGGAACAATCAGCATGTTCTGCATTTGATAACTCTGATTTGAATAATAATTCGCGTTTTTCTGATTTGCTTCTGTTTTTTTCAGCTGATCGTAGCATCGGGAAACAAAAATAGGAACGGCTAGGGGGACACAGGCACTAATTTGTGAGACATAACACTTAATACGAAAACACCATCCCATTACAAATAACAGCCTTTGCTAATGGTGTTTAGGTGCCTTGGAACTCTTCCTCCACACCCTGCACTAATTTCATTATTCCAACTGCTAATGGGTGTGAGGCAGTATGCTTCAAAACCAACATACATTGACAAGAAGTGAGGTGCGGCAGACTAAACATTAGGGAATTAGGTAATCTGTCTCGACCTGTCAGCATGGGTGTGGCAGCCTAACCATTTTGCACCTGAGCTGCAAAGAACGGCAATAAACCACACAAGACTTCGCTAAAACTGTAACCTAAAGTAATTATCAGGTTAGAGGAACGCAGCTTAAAGCATGCACTTAACTGTAAGTAGCAGATGGACAGGTAGGGAATCAAGAATACCTCTACAGAAACATACCTCAAGTCTTTCTGTGGAAAGACAGCTGAGGAATTTAAATAAACAGAGATAGATTTGAGGTAGAAATAATAATCCTTTGAGCGAGCAAACCTTTCATTTCCCATTGCTGTTCACACAGCAGTGAAAGACACAAGGGTAAGTATTATACTTGTCACTTACACGCCACTGATGACATCAATAGACTGCGTCCTGACGCCATAGCCTGTGTTGTCCATGTTAATAACGGGCACTGTGAGGTCAAGGTTGACTCCCAGTTCGCCAAAATCTCTGTCGCTGAACATTTTGAGGTGTGGCGTCATGAAATCCTGCAGCACAAAAACAACAGTCTGGTGAAAATTTGACAAGCATCACACCAAGCTGCTTTACAAAATATATATACCAGCATCTGAGCATTTAGAAAAAGAGTCAGCATACTCTGAGGCAGTGGGTCTCAACCCTTTTTTTTGTCCCTTTAGAAACAGAAAAAGTGTCATGTCCAGTATCCCACTATGAACCAAATAAATGTTCATCAACCATTAACAACACCGGGGAAATTACCAGCTAAACAGCTCAAGCTTAACATTCCAAATAATATTATCAAGGGCACAAAGAGGATGTTTCCTTTCACCAACATGAGCTTCTGTTGCAGTTCATCTTACAAATATTGCTTTGCTGTCTGAATACATCTTAATAACCTGGATATTGATAGCCCTGAAAGTGTGAAAGAACTTGGTTATTTGTTTTGCCCACATGAGTCTATTTAATTTTACTTTAAACATTTTCCACTTAGACATGTGCGCCACACTCTGTAATGGTTCTGTGCCCCACTAGGGGGGCCTGGTAGTTTGACTACCACAGCTTTGGGGTTTGACTGGTAAATTAGTTTACCCAAAATATTAAGATGAAATTGATTGGTTTATGAAATATTGGGCCAAAGCAAAAGTCAGCAGTTCCCACTGGTAATACTGTGAATTTGATTCTCTTAACACCGCTTCATTAAAACAAAACTTTGTTGTCTTTGCTATTTTATGTATGTTTTTGTTCAACACAGTTTTTATGAATCAATTCTCCAATAAAAACATTAGTAACCCTCAGAGGTAGAGATAGGCTGGATCCCCCTGCTCCCCAACTCCACACACTGTCTATAATGAGAGTTTATATGGAAAGTGTTGGTCTCCCTTGGCCTGAATGCATTTACATGGATTTTCCAGTCTGACAAGAATAAACTTTTAGTGTGTATGGGGGGGGGGCACTGTGGTCAAATCATAATTGAGACATTACACCAGTATTACAAGCTAACTCTGGCTAAACTGTGTATATTGAGTTAACCCATTATGCAACTCACAGTCAGTATTGGTCGAAGTGACAGGAGCTGCTCTGAGCCCCCCCAGTCACTGCAGTCCAGGTACTCTCCTTCCTCCAGGATGTGCTGCTGGCCTTCAAACCCGGGCTGGCTGTAGCCCACCCAGCTGCAAGGACAGAAGTGCAGCGATGTTGCTGATTAGAGCTGTGTTTGTAAATCGTGACTGCATTGCATAACCTCAAAATCACGTCTGGCAGAAAAGTTAGTCCTGAATAAACCTAAACTGATCCCGTGCAAGCACAGAGACTAAGCTACGCAACAGAAGAAAAAAGACTCACAGTCCTCCGATGATCTTTAAAGAACCCACAGACTTCAGTTTCTTTGAGTTGTGGTTTGATTCATCTGTAGTAATGTCTTCTTCACTTTCACAAAAGCTGAAAATGTCACTGTCGATTTCCAAACAGGAGCCCTCAAAGCCAGGCTTCTCATACACCACAGCCTGTAACAGAGAAAGGACAGGGCTTAAATTAATCTGTAGTGTCTTCAGTTTTTTAATCTTTGTTCGAATACACACAATTAAGTTATTTTACTCATAGTAAGACACCTTATGCCACTACAAGATAGTCATTTGCACACACACAAAGGTTTCCTGTGGTTCAGTATAGCCACAAATGATGAACTGCAGTGAAAAAAAGACATAAATAGTCAACCATGGATACTTGGACTGCTAGGCATTTTTGAGCACAATATTTTGAACAAGTGCTCTTTAGTGATTTCCACCTTGTACGACTGTTAAATAACAGTTGAATCTAAAAAGGGTTCTTTATCTTTTATTTGGAGGTCAGCAAAAATACTCTGCAGTTACATTACAGAGTCCACGGCATTGCATTTATTTTTTGCTTGAAATAAGACGAACACAAAACTGAATAGAAGAGTGGGAATGCAATGCATGCAATTATAATCAGCAGATTAAGAGCATAGACCATTCAAGAGAGGCAAAGTAAAACCCTAAAATGGCATGCCGATCCTACCTTGACTTCAGTGGGATTCTCAACTTTGAAACCACCCTGGAACAGAGACATCAGCATCAACAACCATTTTCTTCTCTTATTAAATGTACACTGTAAAAAGCGAGGCAGCAACTACACAAATAGTTCTATTTTCTCAGAAATAATGTCAGATAAGACACAGAACATGTCGAACTGAACTTTTGTCCCTGTGGGTAACCACTTACTGCTAATGGCTTGAGTGTTACATGAATGTGAGGACGAAACATTATGGGAATCTATCCAACAGTTTTCAATAGGTTATTGAACTATCCTCTGCAGTGTACATTAGATGTTCAGCAAAAATACACACCATTTTAAGTGGTCTAAGCGATCCAACGAATGGTGACGGGAAGCCCCAGGTCTCAGGAAAAGGGTACACTCCTGTCTCCAGCACAGCTAGCATGCCCTGGAACCCTGGGTCACTGAACACCAGCCACCTGAACGACAGAGGAACACCCACATTAAGCTTTAAGCCAAAAGGTCCCCTCACATTATGCCTAACTATGCTTCTTGGCGGTTTAAAGCTGTGAGTCATGACCTTGCATTGCTGGTTGCTTCCATAAAACAATGCCAAGGCATCATTGACAGAACAAAGAACAAACACACTGCTATCTGGTTTTGCACATCAGCAGCTACAGGTATGATTGGTAATGTTGCTAGGTAAACTAAGATTTATTAGGTCAGGGCAGTGTTTTAATTGGATATTATATATCTCTCTCAGACGTGAGTCATCCAACTACTCAGAACAAAAGCTATTTGTTTAAGAATAAAATATCTTGGGAATAGCAGTTCAAAGCATTTTCTTTTGCTATTCATTTTCACTGTGGGCAGCCATTGTTGGCGCTATGCCCCTACCTCTGGCATTTTGAGCCATTATGTAGTGCAGCACAATGTCTCATACTAATCACCACATGTGAGCCTCTGGCAGTAAAAATAAACCCAGCTCATTCAGTCCACACTGAAGAAGTGATACCAAAAACCAATGCCAACCTTCCTGTGCTGAAAGATACTGTGTATAATAACATGAGCCAATGGCTCTGTGTGGTCAGTGAACTCGACTGAGCCAGGGGAATGTTACAGTAAATTTGTCACGTTCAAAACAACATCTGCTGAAGACTCGCTCCACTGTAGGAGGAGCTGCTGTGGCAGAAGTATATGGAACTGAGCAAAAATGAGCTGGCATTTGACAGCAATTAGTTTTGCTGAGAAACACTGAAACAATCTTGAAAATGTTAGCTTTCTACCAAAGGTGCCAAAGTAAACTTACAAAAATAGCTGTCATTAACCTACTTAGGGGAAGGGCATAAAATGTCCTGAATGCCTTTGTCAGTCACGTGGAAAAACATTTTCCCCTTTGCCAAAGTCTCTCCACACCTTCGTCTGTTTCTCACTCTCCATCTAGTCTCCACTTCTCCACTCTGCTTTGCAAGTGCCCCCACACCCACTCTCTCTTTTCAAACATGCAACGGCAGGACAGACATTCCTGAATAGACAGATGAGTGAGAGTCAAACCAAAGACAAAGATGTACACTGAGGAATGCAGTAATGATTATTATCTCACAGCCATTTATCAGAGCCAAACACTGAGAACATCCCATTAAAAAGACAGCTTTACGGTGTGCACAGCTGGCAAGACTTTTAAAGTCCACTCCTCTCGTGGGTGTAGTCATTGCCGATGCAAAAATCAATGCGGAAAAAATTGATTGTCTCATTACCTGCAGCTTATGCTTAACGCCTACAAAGCAGTGACACTATACGTTTGTTCTTTAGTGCCTAAATGAAATGCATTTCAAATAAAATCCAATCTGCACAAGCTTACTTTCTACCACTCTGATCAATCACAAAAAGTAGACCATGTATCTTGCTAATGACTTGATTTCTTCAGCCTGTTCATCACTGGCACGCACAATTCGCCAGAGGTCAATCACAAAGATCTGAATGATTGGTTTTGCTGAGCCATACTTACACCCCAGAGTGCACCTGGATGGAAGCAGTGCTCAGTGGGATGCCAAACGAGCCTGTCTCTACTGTGTCATCGTGGTAAGGTGTTACTCTGCCGTGGCCCTCCGGTTCAGTAAACAGATCAATATGGGGGATGCTGTAATCCTACAGAGAGGGGGAAACAAACACAGCAATCAGAAGGGGCCAATACTAGTTGTTAAATCATTCCTTTGCAATGTAGCAAATTAAGACCTGAACTAAGCAGAGTCTGGAGTCTGGCCTGAATATCAATAAAGAAATATCGCTTATTAGCTACATTTCAGAGGGACATGTGAGGTGACGACGCTGTAGATGCTGAAATACTGAGGGCTAAATGAGGTGGAAGTATTTATCCAGCGCACTCACCCAGACAGCAAGTCGAGCAGAGCCAATCAACATTGGTGGGCTGCTGTGGGGTTCTGTCTCCGGCCCAGGCTCTGCCCACACATTTGTCAATTCAATGGCCCCCTCCTCCAAGGCGATCGAGCGTCCCTGGAAGCCAGGCTTCTCGTAGAGCACCCAGCTGTAGTGAATCACATGGCAGAAACAGATAATTATATACTGGAAAAAAGCAATAATTTTACGGAATACTCACATTTGCTTTCTTGTCAAAAGTTTGAAGTGCTTATGTATTTATCTAGTAAATATGAAACTACAGCAGGATAGTTTAATGTAGCATTAGGACTGGAAACGGATCGATAACTAGCCTGGCTCTGATCAAACAAAACAAAGCCTGTCTACCAGCACCTCTAAAGCTCACTAATTAACATATTATATTCAAATCAATACATTTGCCTTAATTGCTACAACAGTTTCTACAACAATGTTGCCAAAGCATCAAAAAATTTAAAAATAGGGAGCAAAAAACTATTTGTCTGACAATTGGGACAGTAGTCCAATGCACACAATAACATGAACATCAACACAACATCAAAACTGATTTTCCAGTCATATGCAGTATATACGGTTTATCCTATATCCTCTAATACATATATATACACCCATTCATTACAGATCATATCATACTGTGTGAGTGTGTGTGCGAGTTTGTGTGTGTGTGTTTCTGTCACTCGCTGTCCCTCAGGTTGTAGCATGTTGATATATGATATATACGTTGATATTGGCCAGCAAGATTTGCCCTCTCTCCTTCTCCTAGGAGTATTTTTAATGTGGAGAGCTCATCAAGCTCTTTGAAATCTGAGACTACAGAGGTGAGCTGGTGAAAGTAAATCTTCCTTGTTTCATTGAATGGTTGACATTGTAGGAGGTAGTGTCGCCTGTTGAACAGTAACCAAATATTCTGTAAATATATCTCATTTGTTTGACCCATGCAAAAACTGAAGTGTAAAAACATCAGTTCATGCTTGTACAAGGTTATGTGTCACTCTATTTTATGACCAGGCAAGTAGCTTCCTGAAGTCTCTGCTGGTTGCTTGGCAAAAAAAACTTCAGGAAGTTACTGATCCTGGCCAAGAGATAGTCAAGTAAATAATCCCTCTGAACTGCAAGGATTTTACAGTTTTGTTTTAGAGGTGCCGGTGGGAGCACATTGTTACCGTTGGTAAGAGCAAGGCTAGATGTTTTCAGTCTTTGGCTTCTGGCTGTAACAGTATATTTAATGGACAGAAATGAAAGTGGTATCTAGTTCTATCTCTTTGCATGAAAGTGAAAGTGAACGAGCCTATTTACCAAAATGTTGAACAATGACTTGTAACGTTATTCAAGCAAAATAGTCGAAGTCATTGACTAATGACTGGACATAGTCGTCATTCAAATACATGAACATGCCAGTATGTAACTATCCATTTTGCTATTTTGTGAGAGTAGTCTAAAGACCTAGCTTTGATGTTAAAGGTATCCTGTGGAGGTTTTGACCACTGGTGGCGCTATTGAGCAAATTGTGCACGCGCACGAGAACATGAGCACAAACACAAGCATGTGGCACACATTCCTGCCAATGGTTTCACACTATTCTGCTGATCTAAATGTGGTGGTAACGTGCCAAGAAACCCAGCAACATCAGGGAAGAAGCAAACCCCTTGCGAGTAAACATGGATGTAAGCAATGCAGGTTTCAAAATAAACATTGCGACTCACCATCCTCTGACCACCTTCACGGATATGAGAGGCGAGAGCTGCAGAGACGTAGCATCTGCTACATCCCTGTAAATCTCATACGCCTGGCCGCTGAAATTAGCTTTCTCAAACAGCACCATCTGTGTAGAGACATGAAGGGCAGTGTCATGAAGAGGAATAATCAAAGGCAAAATGCATTACATGCTTACTCCTTCACATTAAATCATGATTCACTGAGTGCTGAGACGGACCTAATAGCGTGGCACTTTGCTTCATTTCTCTTTCATGCATAGAGTAAAAGAATGCTTTAATACGTGTGTACAGGTGCACAACAACCTGAACCACCAGGGCGGTAGTGTTAATGTAATGCATCACTTTCATGCAAGAGACATTCTTTGTTTATAACTCATCAGAGTACTGAAGTTCGTTTATTGTGAAATGCAAAAACCGGCTGCTCTGGAGGCTCTGTATTCAATAACACTGTCTTAATTTCACTCTAAAAGCCTTTATCAAATCAACCCTAAAATCTAATAATCTTTTCAGGCAGCTCTTTTTAATTTCTCTGTTAATGCCAGTCATGACAGTGGATCCCCAGCACAGCTTAAGCTGGAGTGAGACTCAACAGAAACAATGTGAAGGCAAGACACTGAAAGCGAGTGCCGGGAAAACTCTGTTTCTTGCAATAAATACTACTGAAACTCCATAACAATGAAGAACCACACGTTTCACCCAGCATTGGCAGCACTGAATTCAGTGATTGTAATCACATCCAGCTGAGCGTTTGCACTAGACTGTTTTTTTAAATGCTTTGTTTACCCCCAAGAACACCATATGAAAAGCAGATGTCTTCACAGAACAGAGAGTTGTCTGTCCGGATTCCTCTTTCAATCTTGTTTCTGTTCTACAGTGTGTGGGCAAAGCTGTGCCTACTGTACCTTTCCAGGGCGCTTGTGAAATCCTTTAGCTGCTCTTATCTGGAATGCACAAACGGACAGAATTATCACAGCGACAAAGACTGCAGAGCATGGCAAACATCTATAAAAATGTTAGAGAGGCTAATCTGCATTTGTTTGTGCAGCAGCTCTGTGCCTGTTGAATGGAGTGACATTTGCTTACAGGGACACTGGTGGGTACGTGGAGTTTACACTGTTTTAAATTTGTGTTCAGGCTCCACACTGGCAGTCATAGCCTGCACAAAGTTTCTTAACACAGCTTACAAAATAGACAACTTGTGAGTTTGGCAGCTTCAAATGGCAGCAAAAAGCCTGAAGAAAATCAACTACAGGAACTAGAATGCTTGTAACAAGTCAGTAACAATCACTGATTAATGATTTAAATAATTCTTTAAGAAAAGACGCCAAACGTTCACTTGCTTCAGCTTTACAAATGTGAATCATGTGAATATTTGTTTGCTTTCTTGGTCTTCTTTGGTAGTGAGCTGAATAACTTGGTTTTTTTTTCCAGGAAACATCTGAAGAAATTATTGGGAAATTATTAGAAAATTAAGAAAATGTAGAGTAAAGCATTACCAAAAGATTCGCTTGTTGCAGCCCCGCGCACAATACAGTTATTTTCCCTGGCTCAAATGAAATCAAAAGGACCAGTGAGACATAAGGTCCACTGTTGTGTGGATTTAGAAGCTTCCTTACTAACGACACCAGACACCAGAATGCAAATAGGGTACAAAAAACAGTACATCAAAGACATGCAAACTTTAATTTGCCAGACTAAATTATCAGGCATCCAGGTATCCTTTAATAGTATGCATGCCGCACACTTACATCATTACTAAGTGTCCCCTGTGGCTGCATCAGCTCGGGGACTTCAGGGTGTGTGGTTGGAGGAATCCCAGGAATACATGGAGGGACAGCTCCAGGAAGTGGCTTCACTGCCAGGTCTGCTTGATCTGCAGGGACTGGAGTTGACATATTTCCAACAACCTGATGCACAAACACAAACCTGTCAGGTAAGTATTAAAGTTTGTCCTTGTTTTCCTCTCTACTTATAAAAATGTATGGCAATCACATCTGTTGTTATATAGTTAGCAAGTAGTAGTATAAGTATTTCCTTTCATTAGACAATGACTATGTGCTACTTGTTGATGTTTATTGGTTAATAACTTGGCTTAACTTCAACTTGTCAAGGTATTTGTGTTGTGAGGAGAACTTCTTCAACACTCACATCATATCATATTACCATGAACGAAACATACAGGAAAACTAACCTCTGTCCTGACTTGCTCCTGTCCTTGTATGCTTTGCACTGATTTAGCTGCTTCTCGGGGGAGATACTTCTCCAAATAGTCTGGCAGCTTGATGTCGTTAAAGGAGGGAAGTGGAGGACCTGAGTCACTGACCACAGCCTCTGCAGCCCGGGCTTCCTCCCTGTTGCTCAGGGCAGGGCTCTGCTTAGCCAGTGTGTCTTTGAGTGGAGCAGCGGCTGTCGGGCTTGACGGGGGTGGCTGGGATAAAGGTAGAGGGCTTAGCTGGGGGGCCTCGCTAGGTGACACATCCCCAGAATCCGGGGATGAGGTACCTTCATCCTGTGTTTGAACTCCATTCCTCTTCCCTCTGAAGCTGGAGATGAGGCTGCTGAGGACACAGCTCCCCTCCAAGCGAGACTTCACCTTGATCTGATCATCTTTCTCTTCCTTAACCTCCTCTTCATCTTTGATCTTATCCCTGAGGCGAGAGCGAGTGTCCAGGCTACCGAGCAGTATGCTCCTGTCTGCAAAACTAGCCCTGGCAGGCTTTAGGCCTGATTTTGTCTCCTTGCTCTGGAGCCTGGCTAAGAAGCTCGGGGTGGTATCTATGGTGGACTTATTCTTCCTCAAGCCAAACTGAAACTCCTCGGGGTCGAACGTCTTCTCAAAGCGGTCCTCCTTGATGGCAGGCATTGCGAACGGAGGCTGAGGTGGCCGGAATTGGTTGTGTTTACGTGGCGGGAGGGAGAACGGTGCACAAAGTTTCTTGATTTTCTCAATGAAATCATCATCATCTAGCTCACCAGAATTGTCCAAAAGATTGCTCTCACTGCCGGAGGAGCTGAGTTTGGCCACTGAGACTTTGAGTTTTTGTTTGGGAACGTCCACATCCAGCCAGCTAGAGGGGGCGTCCTGTCCTTTGCTCAGTCCCCGTGGCAAATGCAGCTTCTTCATGGATGAATGCTGGATTGAGTCTGGGAGCTTATTTGCCTCTGGTGAACTGGGCGCTTTTGGAGTTTGACTCGGCTTGTTATTGACCGGTTCCTTTTCCACAGTGTGGAGCTGTGTGTGTGGGGAGTCGTACCCATTAGTAACAGGTGGAAGTTGATTCATTGGTGAATGGCGTGTTTTCCCAGCTGTGTTCGCTACCGCTTTAACTGTGGAGCTGGAAATGGTGCTATCAGAGGACCTGTCTGCTTTTATTTCTGCATCCTTGAGTGAAGTGATATCACTTGTGCTCTCTGTATTTTTTGATTCCTCACACTGTGGGCGACTAGGAGTGTGTTCCATGATATCTCTTGAGATTTTGATTTCTGGGGGCACTGATTTGACAGTTGAACCTCTCATCCCATCATCCTGCCCTGGTCCCTCGCTGCTCAAACACTTAGGAGTTGCCACACTGTGGGTCTGTGCAGTTATCAGTGGTGAAGTGTCATTAGCAGATTTTACATTCACTTCCTCTACGGCTGTAGTTTCTTTGGCGGTAGGCATGGAGCTAGAGAACTGTGCATCATTAGCTCCATGTGTACATGAGTCATCTGGTGAATTCTTCGTTTTTTCCACACACACAGACTCAGGCTGTGGCTCTGTTGCAATCACCACATGTTCTGTTTCTATTCCGGGGCTTTCTGCAGATTTTGTTTGCAACTCAGTAGACACATTTACTGATGTCTCTCCCTTCGGAGGCCCTTTATGTCTCTTGGTCCCACTCAGGGCATCATTACTCTGTGGATGTGCAGCCATCATCTCGGTGACCTCTCCGACCTCTGTTTGAGCATGGAGGTCTGATGATGATGTACCAGCCTTGTCTAAAGACTCAGAGGTTGGTTCTGGTTCATTGGTCTCTGGCTTTGTTATGTGTTTAGCCGGCTGTGTCTTTTCTTTTCTTCCATCCCGAGCAACGCTCCCCTCTGTCACTAAGATAGCATGTCTGTTGTCTGAGACCTTGGCCTTTGTGGTATTTTTATCAGAACATGGGAGCCGCTGAGGTTTTTCTTTGTCTTTCTTCTCAGTCAAATTTGTTTTGTTGCACTCCACTTTTTCTAATTTCTGCTCGTCTTTGCTCTCAGTCTGATTTATTAGTTCTGTGGCCTCATTTTTGGGTTCCTGTGTTTGCCCTGTGTCCTTTTTATTGGGTGGTCTTACTTTATCTTTACTTTTTTGTTCACAATGCATTGGTGACTCTTTAACTAATTTGGGATGTTCAACAGGTGGCCCTTGCTCCAGTGAAGGTTTCCTCTCAATATGTCGCTCAACCGCAGGTGAGGAGGGGGAGGCTGACGTTCCCCTGCTGTCCTTGGAGGCCGGTTCCCTCTCCTGTGTGAATAAAACACTGTCCCCCCCTGCCTTTTCCTCCTTTTGGGGTAAAATAGCGGGATCCTTGTCAATAGGCATCTTTGTTCCATTGCTACGAGCAGCAGTATCAGGTTCATCTTTGTTGACAGATGGTTGAGGCAGTCCCTCTTGCCTGTTGACCAGTTTGTCAATATTCCCCTTTTTAAATGAAGAATCTAACTGATTCTTCTGTTTGTCTAACACCTTCAATTCTTTCTTAAATGCTTTCTGTTTGCTATCAGGCTGTTTATCTGATGTATTTCCTCTGGCTTCATCAGACGGTAATGAGACTTTCTCTGTGAGCTGTTTGGAGGCAGAGGCGGTCTTGTCTTTATCATCCACTTGTCCTTGTTTTATAGCAGTGACCTCTGGCTTATTAGTGGAGCAGTCTGGTTTGTTTGCACTATTTGGACTGAGGGGACTAGTTGGTTCCTTATTTTTTCTTCTTTTGGAGCGGGAGCCTGTTCTGCCTAGGCCTTTGGACTGTGGGCTAATGCTGTTTGTCAGTTCTGCAGAATCGCCCGGTCCTTTAGCTGGAACATTTGCTTCAACACTGTTAGGCTTTGTTTTGGAGTCTGTTGTTTGTTCTTTGGGAATGTCACTTTTTTCCTCAACAGCAGTGGTAACTTGTCCATCTGGTTTAAATGTTATCTCTGCCATTGCATTTATCTGAATCTGCTCTTTAGAATCCCGTTTATCCTGATTATCCAGTTCTGGTGACTTTGATGCAGTGATTGCCACAGAGGTGGATTTTTGAGACATTCCTGTCATGGCTGCCTGCTGAGGCAGTCCTGCCGTGTGTTCTGTTTTAGATGCCTCTGTGAAGTTCCTAGCTCGCTCCTTGACTGTCATCGGCCTCTCCCTGGCGGGTGACGCAGAGCTGGACCTGGCCGCGCTATAGCGCTCAGCTGATCTTGACCTCTGGTCTGCCAACACAAAATTTGCTTTCAGCCTCTCCGTGGCGTTCCTGACCGGAGAGGCATCAGCACTCCTTGGGGTTTGGAAGATCTGCTTGTTGATCCCCAGTGCAGGCCGCTCAAAGAGGCTGATCTTATCTGCAATCCGGCCAACAACAGGTTTAGGCTCCTCATCGATTTTCTGCAGGTCATGTAATCTGTGTATGATTAAAGGTAGAGGTTTGAATTCAATCAAACATTTTGAAAAATTAAAAAGTTTAACTTGACTTGCTTAACAGCCTCAATATGCGCCATCTTGTCCGCCAAAGACAAACGTTAGTGTTTGGGTGATTTGATAAATCTAATCTGGCCTGTACTTTAATCTGACCCATATTTTACAGCGCCAGTCTTGAAGCACAGGGCTGTACTTTGTTTTATGACTCACAGCATTGTTTCATGGTGGATACACCTATGGCATTCCACCCACGCCATGTCTTGTTAGATAAAGGCTTGAAAGGTAAAATGTCTTATGATGTTGGAGGTTTACTTGTTGTAAAATCAAACATTATTTCTAACAAATAGTATATTTTAAGTGAAATGGAAATTAGAGGAAGATACACTGCAGTGCTGCATAGAAATGTTATGAGTCATTGATTCAATCATTCACAAATCACAACCTATAACCTGAATTTAACCAATCACATTTAAGTAAAGACTTACCTTGCACCAGTCTCTGTTTTGGCCTCATCATTGGTATTCTTCTTAAACTCCTCCTTGTCTCCCGCTGGACTTTGCTTAGGATTCAAAGGCACGTTTTTACTGAAAAGCTTCACCTCACTTCGAGAAACTTTAATACTCCGGCGTTTGGACTCAGGTGTCTCCGTCTTCCTTTCTACTTTGTAAAAACTGTCATTGTCTTCCATGTTTGCCTTCCCATCAGCCACACACGCCGGAGCGGCTGCAGTGACCAAGTTTGAATCTTGGAAGTTGTCCAACGGCTTGACTGTGTCAGGGCAGGTTGTCTTACTCTCCCCTCCTTCAGGTGAGGTCTGAGAGGTGGGCTTGTGCTTGGAGGAGGAGGAGGAGTTTACAGTCGACTCTCCCAGGGGAGCCTTTGGACTTTTGCCCTGGGGACTGGTCACTGAGTTATCTGATGCAGGGAATCCCTCTGCGACAGCTTGGGAAGTGGGAGGCTTTGTTTCCTGGGGGCTGTTCCCTCCATCTCCCTGAGAGTTCTTCCTGAGTTTCTTTCTGGCTGAGTTTTTTCGCCCCATGCTGTCTGCCTCGGTTTGCTCGTTATCAGGTTCGGCCTCAAACTGTGAGTCTTTGCGTGGTTTCAGTGACACTCCCACTAGGGCGCTGTAATAACTCTGTTTTCCAACCACGGGCCTCACATTCGTCCTTTTTTTCTCTGGGCTTGTTAAACTTGAGCTTTTGGATGAATCAAAACTTTGTGATTCCTTTGCCTTGCAGGTGACCTGTAGGGGTTTTGTTACTTTGGTGCAGACAACTTCCTGCCCGGGACAGGTGTCTTGACCGCTGTGAATCACACTGGTCTCCTCCAAGTACACATGAAGCCTCCTGCCTGTCTGGGCCTGTACTTGTGTCTGGACCTGAGCCTGGGCGTGGGCCTTGTCCCATACCACTCCCTGCTCAGAAGAGGAAGAGTGATGTGTCAGATGACTGGCATTCCTCTCAGGATTCCCGCCTCCTGAGGCACCGTTGCTGCTCTCCTCCCTCTGCTTGCCCTGCCCTATTCTCTTCTTCCTGCACTCCACAAACTCCTCCTCTTTTGGACCTCCTTCTGCTGTCTCAGTGCTGCTCGCAACGGAGCCGTCTCTGTGGGCAGACTGCGTGGCGTCCTCCTCTTCACAGGGGAAAACGTCTCTGGAGAAACCCGGTGGATTGGGATTGGAGCTCTGTCCCTTCTCCTCCTCCTCCTCCCACTGTGGCTCCCTTGCCTGGGACGTCACAGACTCCTCACTCTCCTCTTCTCCCTCTGACTTAAGAGCCTGATCGCTAGTTGTGGATTCATTTTCAGATGGACTCTTTGGACCCTTTCCCCTCCATGGAGAGAGCCAGCTCCCAAGACGGCCCAAGACCCCAGTACTTGGCTGCTCCTCTGGGCTCTCAGACTAAAGCAAAGCAGAGAAATAACTTGCATAAACTGCGTACACATGCAGTGGCAGTTAATAAACATGCATATTTCTGATGAATATGCGCAAACAAAATAAACTGACTGTTGTGGCACGTGGTAGTGTAAATATCATAAACTGCCAATGAACAAAGGAAGTGTATGCAGGCTTGGGATCTAAAGCGAACACAAGTAAAGGTTGTTTGTTCATAGGCATGTTTGTTCATTTTATAGTATGGCCATGCATATCTCAGCACAGCAAAGACATGCAGGAGTGCTTACCGTGGAAAATACCATATCATTCAGATTCTTTATGTAGGTTGTGAACATGATTTTGGTTTAGAACAAAAACTCCTAAAGAGCATAAAACAAAAAACAAAATCATTCCACCAGGATAAACAATAGCAGTGAGAAAGAGCAGAAAATGATCATTTAAAAAAAAAAAAAAAAGCATTCTCTGCCTTAGCAAAGTGATAGATCCATCCTTAACCCTCTAACTTTGAGCATTTCCCTCTGGCAGTAATTTCAAGATCAACTCACCCTTAATTAGACATAGAAGAAAACTTTTCGCCCAATTCCAAAGTATAAACCGCTGTCAGAGTGGAAAGCAGGATCCGCACTAAGACGCATGTCTAACTGATGGACTTGTTGTGTTTAGTCCTGTTTGCCTCCAGCAGACCATCCTCAGCAGCAGGCTGGTGACGAACATATGAAGGCTGATGAAGTTCTGCCCCTCCAGCGGAGCGCACGCAGCCCGGTGGTAAAAGGATGCCTTCAAGTACTCCCCGTAAACTTCTAGCACCAGTGTTACGGAGAGCCGGTGAGTCACTGCAGTTTTATCTTGCTGATGTGTGTTAGGATAACTGATGGCTATTTAATTCTAGGTTTAGTGTCTGCGGTCTGCAGTGATTGGGAATATGAAACCCTCCGAGTTAAAAGCAAACATTATAAAACTTTATTAATGCACCTATGTCAATACCCTGAAGGCTGAACAACCCCCAGCCAGTCCCATTCACAATCACAGCAATACTTTTAGCCTATGTTGTTACAAATGTAATTGATCTTTCTTACTTATTGAGCTGACTTGTCCATTCTATATACCATGGTTTGTATTTCACAATGGAAACATATCACCTAACTTTAAGTTTATAGGAGCTGGCAACACAAATCTGATTTAAAAGACAAATAACATGTGGTGTGTGTTTGAGTATCAGAGCATTAACAATAATAATAACTTGGATTTATGTGATGTCTTTCAAGAAACCACTTTACATAGAGAGCAAAGAAGAGAGTGTTACATTACATTTGTTACTGTCACTACGTATCTATTGATATGTGTCTCTGTATGCATATTATTATGTGTGTAATTTTTTGTGTTGTGTTCCGTATTTTTTGTTCTCCTTTAGAAAAAAAAAAAAAAAACAGACAGCATTTCACTCCTCCGGAGAGCAGGAGACTACAGGACAGGAGTGGGTTTAACATAACCTGTCCTCTTTAATACATACACTCCTTACATGTTAATGAGTTTAATGTGATGATATGGTGGAAATGGGATTATGCACTCACAATGCCACAGCTCAGCTCGGCACATCAAAGCACCAGTTGGCTGAAAAATATGTGAGGCACTTGCCAGACCTCAAAGCCAAACAAGTATAGATTTGATCTTGTGTTTTATTATTGCAGCCTTCAGCGAATAACAAGTGGGCCGACTCAGTCTAGAACTCTGGGCAAAAGGCAGCATGAATGAAAAATTCCTCCCAAAAGTTTCAGAAGTCGTCCAAAGTAGCTACATAAACAGGTTTGGACATGCAAGAGTTTGGGGTTAGTAAAGAGTCCTGAATCTGCTAAACCACCCCCCCCTCCAGCGTGATGACGCCTGCGGAACTCAGCGTTCCTACTTTTATTTTCGCCAGTGAAGGCAGCAAGGGGCCGTGTCCAAACAAACTTTTCCAGGGGAAATGACGCACCCACTGTGCGGCTTTCAGAGCCTGTTGAATTCGGTTTTTTGGCCTTCCAAATCTACGTGCCCGTGTTTAATTTGGCGGGCAGCTCAAGTCAGTGTTTCCATGCTGCTTCGCCGAACAATTTAACCCTTTATCTACTTTTGTCTCGTTAAACAGCCATTGATCAGACTTTTCTTTTAAGTCAAATAAAGGAACTTGAAATCAAGATCATGACATGATGAAAGTTTGCCAATCTGGACCACAATCTGCCTGTAGGTGTGGGAGTGGCCCTGTTATTTGGTTGATACACCTATTCTCGGTTAAGTATTATTCTTGTCAATGTTATTACAGGCTTGTAATGCTTTCATAGCGCCTATTCGTTCTTGCAATTTAGGGGCGTTACTTGTGGTTTTTGACATAGATAATAAAGCAGTTGCAGCGACATAACTTTGCTCACTAATCTAATTTGGAGTCCTGATGAAGGTCAAACAGGTTTCTGCACAAACAGCAGCTCCATAACACCAAAACAAACAGTGGCCCTGAAGCCCTGCTGTGGCATTCACACAGTCCACTCATCAAAATCGACCGAGAAGTCCCACTTCTTTTCTCTGCATGCAGGCAGTGAGACGGAGAGAGAGAGAGAGAGAGAGAGAGATCTTACCATGATTACAGTGTTCCTCCTGCCTCCTCGGCTGTCTCGGGAATAAACCAGTCAAATGCAGTCCGCTGCAAAGGCCCTCATAAGAATGAAGCCTTTCAGTCCGCGAGTCTGTGAGGTAACCTGTCCCTCCTCAGACAGAACAGGGGACTCTGCACCGCACTGCCTTATTAATATTCAATGTGGGCTAAAAAAAAAAAAAAAAAAGCAAGTATCCTGGCTAATGCTGCCGGCTACATGTCATTCACAGAAAGATGTCACTGTGAATGTTGCTGTTTTCCCAGTGGCAAACAGGGCTGAGATGCAGGTGGAATCTGCCCCGGCCAGGTAACACACCCCAAGGCTCTGGGCACCATGACAAGGCAGGCAGCCATGGAGGTGTGTTGTGCAACTTAATCATGAAGGAAGAGACAACAGGTTCAGAAAGAAGTTCTATTTTTTGTGAGATATATTAAGATATCTATAAATTGCTGCATCATTAATCGAGAGCTTTATTTAACTGCTCTAGTTTAGCAGCTTGCTGTTATTGGTAAATTACTATCTAATAATACTGCTGATAAAATGATAGGTCTTATTCTTTCTCTAATGATATTAAAATGGTAATTCATCCTTGATTTGCAGGGGGACTTCTCAGGATCCACTACATTACCTTTATGTCACCCAAGAGCCCACTTTGCTAACCAATGCCAAAGGCTGATCTTACACCTCAAAAACCTGTTGTTCACATGCACAAAGTGAGTGCTGATCACACCACTGACATGCATGACATTCACAAACACATCTGAATTTGTTCGCTCTCTCTCTCTCTGTCTGTCTGTTGGTGTCTTTCTCCGAGTCTCTCCTATGACTTATTAATGCACCACTGAAGCTGAAACCTGTCTCATTCTCCACCCTATGAAAAATTCACACATTGCCTTTATGCTCTCATAGCAAAATGCATGGAAAAACACCTAAGCCTCGGCAATTCCCAGGCCTGTATGTCAAGTGTTATTTGTTCTGAATTGCAATTTCTGCTTTAAGACAACGTAAAAAATAAAAATAAAAGACATTTATACATTTCCAGTATAACAGTTGGTGTCCTCAATTGTGCCTGTCTTTGGAGGCAACGAATGAAAATTATGCTGATCATCACAATTATCACACTGTGGAGTGGACATCTGGTTTTACTCGTTTGGAGCGAAGCAGTTCATGAAAAAAAATACAGACTTGTTAGAAGAAAAAAAACCCCACTGAGAGTAAAAAAGCACCATTAAATGCCACTTTACCCCTGCTGATTCTGCTAATTGACCTGGATTACAAGGATTAGCTCCTGAGCTTCGGATACACACACAACGCAAATGTGTGGGGGATGACTCACACACTCCACATTACTGACTTTTATTATGCAGTGTTATAAGTTACATACTTTTTTTTTGCCAATAGTCCTTTTCAGCGCTGCCATGTGTCACATTTGTACAGTTGCAGACATGCTCACCTGACAGCTGCTCACTACAAGCGGCCTTCTTTTGTTACACTGAGCCGCTCCTCTGGAGGCGTGTGTAAACAGCTGCTTTCTCGCTGCTGAGGGAGAGTTACTCATTCTCTGTATCCACCCAGATTTTCCTCGCTTGGTAAGAGATTTGATCTGGTAGGCCACTGGGACACCAGTGACAATCCTCTAAAGTTAGAATAAGAATACATTTTAGGCGTAAAGGCTTTGTGTCTCAGAAACGTGGCAATTTTTCTTCTAGAAACTCCTCAAATAGGATCTTAAATATGATGCAAGGCCGCTTACTGCTGAGTTTGGAATACGTTCTGTTTAGTGTGGCCACACTATAGTATAATGAGTATGGCAAAAGACAGTGAAAGCCTCCTACCTTTAATTAGACATAGATTTCTTATGGGTTCTGTGTGTTTACTGAGGAAAAATACTTACATGACAAGCTTAACAATATGTTTCTAAGTTTGGTTGGTTCCATACTGAAAAAGCTCCTCAGTGCAACAATTTAAAGATGGTTATCTTCAGGTAGAAGCCTTAAGGAATTGGCATTCTGGGAACCCATTATTACAAAATCAACAACAAGAAAGCCAGACATATTTAAGAACTAGTCTGATGAGTATACATGCCTCTAAACACCTGGCTGCAATGGAGAAAGAGGGAGGCGAAGAGACTCTTAGGTTGGTGCAGTGAGGGATGATGAACCTCCGCAATAGCAGACTGCATATTGTACATCTGCTAACTCGCACTTTCACCACCACTGATGAAGCACCAGAAAATAAATAACCCTCTCATTCTCAGACTCTTGACTTTAATGAGATTTATTGTATTTGCTTGAGCGATTTAACTGACGTTTGAACAGATAATAATGCAGGATCGGGGTTCAGTGACGCTTCAGTCGGTTAAACCATGGAGGCTGTTAAGGTGGTGTTCATCTCCAGTGCCTTTACTCCTCAGTGCTTATCTTTGAAATGGATTGATGCATTTCCTTTGCTCATGTCATGGCAGCAAGCGCTTGGTAGCCATAAGAATAAGTTTTGTGTCTTGTTTCCTTGCAACCGATCATGTTAACACCTGCCAAATTCCAGAGAATTTTCCTGTGCCAACTAAATGCAAATGATCCCCCCCCCCCCTTCCTCTGTTTCTCCCTGGCAGTCGCTCCCCCACTGCTGCTCATTTGTTGGAGCATCATTGCAGCTCACCAACTGTCAACCAGGACGCCTAGTATGACCGCCTTGGGGCATTTCAGAGAAAGAGCAAATGGCAGACTTGGCAAGGCGTTGATGTAACTCCACCGCCCCACCCACTGGTTGTTGATGCTCACTACATCCTCGGAGGCCAGCCACCCACAGTGACAAGCAGGAGTGGAGAGGATTGTTCAGAGCTTAACTGCTGAGGCATGTGGAGCCTGCAGGCAACAGCAAGTCATTCCTGCATGTTTTACACTAAAGACACATCAGGGGTTTGACTGGCTGTGAATGCAATTATAGAAGAAATGATGTGACACAAGAGGATAGAGATAGATTACTGATATTCACTCATAGTGGAGTTTGCGAGTTGGACGGGTTTCTGTATAATTTGGTTTCTATACAAATGGTCTGCCAGCTTTGTTTTTTGATTTGGACAGTGGACACAGTTTGACTAAACGCCCCCTCATTTAGATGAGAAGCAAGAATCTGATTCACTGCTGCTCCCTCCTTCATTGTCAAGTTATTCTACATTTGCACACTACACCAACCATCTCCAGTGATGTGCTCATTATTTAACTTTGAGGTTTTGCCATTCAAAGACAAGGGAACAACGGATTAGACGTGGTGAAAGCAGCTGAAGTGTAGCCTGTCTGCAGCTCTGCCCACAGGTCTTCTGTCAGTTCACACGCGTCTTTTAAGGTTACGTACCTAACAGAAGGCGGAATCCTGCACACTTAGATATACTGCTTGCTATGTGTTTGTTAGAAAGTCTACTAGACGATGCTGTTGTTAATGTTTACATTACATAACGCCAGACATTCATCTGCCGTCTGCCCACACAACTCTTGGCTGAACTCTGCTGCCCCTAATTCAGAGATAACAGCGCCCCGACTGTGCTCTAAACTCTTGGAAGCAGGTTTTTATGCCCTTCACTATTAGCAGGAGTGAGACTGAGCAACACTTAACACTTAAGCGTTACCTTCTCAGTTTTCTTCAAAAAGTGGCAGTAAAAAGGCCGATGGCACTCGTATCCACTTTTCTCTGCTCAGTGACATATTCAGAAATGCAGCAATGCTGGTGCTGTATGATGCTCTGCACTGGTTTGTTTTCTACCATGTGAGTTTTATGACTGATCTCAACTACTCCTTCCCTATGGTAGCAGCCACGATATTCAATTAGTCAGAAAATAATTAATTGCTACTTATGTAGAAATGTGATAATTCACTAAAATAATTATACAATAACATTTCCCTGACCAAGGTTTCTCTACAAATTGTTCAAGGGAACTAACTAATTGCATTTGTTCAGCCGGGTCACAAGTGCTTGCCTTTAACGAGCGTGAGATATGTCAGCAGAGGATAGAGGACGAACATTTATTTTGCCAAGCCCCGCTAGGAAAAGAATTAATGGGCTGTTTGTGAAAATCTGAAAGACTGATTTAGTGGAGCCACTGTTGCGCTAATGTTGATAGACTCTCTGGCATTCCCGGCACATCCCTCCATCAGCTAAATATATGTAGGTTGGGCACTTGCTGATTAGGTGCAATAATCCTAAGCAGTGTTCCCCTCGCATAATCACCCAACGTGACTCAAAATAATTGAATCTGTTTTGAGACACAGACAAGTAGTGCATGCCTGGCTGGTCAGTGCAACAACACTTTTAACGCCTTTGATTTTGTAATCGTGAATGTGTTGGTTGTGCTTGCACATCCAGCAGGCATGGAGCAACATTAGCACTGTTTCTGGAGTTGTGTTTGTGGTCACTCGCTCAAATTATTGGGAAATTTGAGGTCATCTCATGTCACGCATGATGGCATTTAGCTGTATGTCCCTTTTATGCCTAATGAGATGGACAAACTGAGTGTTTTGCACAATTGTCTGACAGCTATAAAGGACAGGATGGCTAAGAACTTCTTATAATAAGATCAGGCTGAGGCCCTCATCACTGCGGCTGATGACATACCTTCCAAGGCTGCTGCAAGACGACTCACATCACACCCATCTTATCTTATTTACACTGGCTCCCCATCGAGCTCAGGGTTCATTTTAAGGTTCATGATCTCACATGCAGAGCCCTGCATGATCGGGCACCCGATGTTCATGTCTGACCAGCGTTGTCCTTAAAGCACCAGCAGGTCACTTCTTATTTCTTCTGACCACGGCTTACTGGGTGTGCTTCGCGCTCAGCTGAAAACAAAAGGTGATCGTGCATTTGAAGTGGCAGCTCTGACACTGTGGAGCACTCCTCCTACAGACATGCATTCTGCTGTCTGTCGATGCCTTTAAAAACCAGCGGACAACGCATTTATTCAGACTTGTCCTTGTCTTGTCTCATGCTCTCTGGTGTTTTATGGTTTGTTGTTGCTTATAATTTATTGTTTGTGTCTTTTTATTTTAACTGTTTTTATGGCCTTATTTCTCACAGTTTTACCCTTGTAAAACGTTTTGTGACCTTGCTCTGTGAAAGCTGCTATGCTCAATAAACTTAACTTACTGAACTACTTGGCAACTGTTCAGTTCCCTCTGCTTTCAGCTCCACCAACTCCTGAGGGAAATATGGGGTTCTTAAGTTGCCAAATGCTTCTGTTTGCTGTTTACCAGCTGGTCGCTAGTTTTTCATTGTTCCATGTGGTGCTGGGTAGGTCGTGTGCAGAGAATTTATTCGTTTTATTTTACGTGAGACAGCTACCTGTTGCAACGCAAAATGGCATTGATGAGAGCGGTGAGGGTGAACCAAACCAGTCAATTTATGGGACATAAAACCAAAATAAAAAACTAAAAGACGCTAAAACGCCTCGTAAAGCTGAAAGGAGCTGCAAAGTCGGGTGATAATTCTTTGTGAGTTTACTACTGCCTGTGACGGCTAGCAAATTACACACAAATTACAAATAACAACATTATAAATGTTGATTAAAGCAACAAAATCGACGAAACTGTGAATCTGAGTGATCTTATTTCATAACCATAGTCTAACCTTAAGAAATGCTACACCACGCCATTGTTGAGTGGAATCCCAAAACCATTTATTTGAACAATCAAAATCATTCAAGGGGTTTCTGTCTATCTGTATTTCAGTATTATATCACATCGACTTTCAAGGTTAAAAGTTACCTAGAACATAAAAGAACATGTTTGATTTTGTGCTACTAATTACACGGTTATGATACAACTTTACATTTCATTTTAGAGCAAAAATAATTGAATCTTGTTGGCAGACCAACTGGCATGTGTGCCCCATAGGGACACATAATTATATCCTCTGTCCAGAGCTGCACAAGAAAACAAGACAGCAATAATAGCAGACTGAATTGTACAAAGCATCTCTCCATGGTGACTCAACTGCCCTCTCATTTTCCCGTGTGGAACATCTAGTCCAGGTACAGTACTGCCCTTTCAGAGGAGCCTAGTACTCGAAAAAACCTGTAGCATTTATGAGGCGATTGTAACCTCAAGAAGAAATGCCCTCTTATAACTGTGAGATGCATGTGATATGGAATTGTAGCCCAGGTTTTATGCTCTCTTGCTTGTTGATCTGAATATATGCTTGTTGAAAAAGCTAAAAAAAATACTAAATAAAAACTCAAAGCACTGGAAAAAAAGGTAGATGCGTGTTTCCCATGTCAGGTCACACAAATAGCCCTGTGAAAGGAAAGCAAATAATAATACAATACTACAGTAGAAGCAGCGTTAGTGGATGTCACAGTGAGCATCCCGAGAGTGAGACTGGCGCTCCAGTATGACGGACGGCTCATAAAGCAGGTCGTCCTCTCCAAGTGTTGAACTGTGCTCCAAGTTCACAAAGTTAGGGATGTTAAACTGGGAAAAGAAGGCACATTCTCTGTCTGTCTTACTGTCCTCTATTAGTCCCTTCAGAGGCCGGTGTCCGCCAGCTTCCCCGGCGTCCTCCTCCATCTCGTCCATCCCCGAGGAGCTGATACCTCTGGGACGGTTGCAGGTCCCCTGCTGGGTTTGGGCCCCGGTGTGCTTTCCAGCTCTATCGTCTTCTGGTTTTTGCTTCCCCTGACCCTGATCCTCCTCGTTGATGTAGAAATGGAAATATGAGCGTGACTCCGCCAGCAACGGACGAGAGAAGGCTTTGTCATTCTCGTCCTGGGGTCCGCCGATGTCTATCAGACAGTTCCCTGGTCGATGGCGCTTTTCAGCAGAGTCTGGGTTTCTTTTGAAAAAAAATGAAAAATCCAGAGTGAGACTGTAGCATAGGGTTTTGAAATAAGGCTTTGAAAATGCAAGACGCTTTTGTTGTCATCTCTGATCTCAGTGAATGAAGCTTTACACTTAAAATAGCTGAACATTTCTCGTCTTATTTTCCTCTTCTTCACTATCTTTCTGTCTGTGTCTGGAAATCGATATCAACAATGATCTCAGCGCCTCTCCGTTAAACAAATAGGGAGAAATAGCCAGCCGATAGTTTCTCTATTTCATCTTAGCTTAACCTCAGTGCTGTACTCCGTCTGACATGATATAAGTGATTTCTATCCAATTCCCACTGCTGTTATTCACTTGGCATGGCAATATGCCTTTGGCCATGCGAAGCTCACCCTCAAGTCAAATGTCAGCTTTTCACCAAAGCACAATAAATCCATGCATCAACAACCGCTAGTTACCCAAATTAAAATATGTTACATCTCTGTCTGATGTCAGAACAGCAAAGAACATCTACAAAAGTCATTACAGTCCAGTCTCTCCATGCCTTCTCACACGAGATGAGTTAACCCTCAGACATGAAAGCAGCACCAGCTCTCAGGTGAGAAATGCGAGAGCGGAATTGCCTGAGCTCTCCTCTGTGCTGAAATGGTCCCCACGGAGCCAGAATGGGAAAGTAAAAAGGAAACATGGGCGGCAGCCTGGTATTATACTCACTCTTGATGTGGCGCTCCAGTCTTTGTGAGCAAGGTAAGAACGAAGAACATGAAAATGACAAACACAGCAAGTCCGACCCAGAAGCCGATGACGATGGAGTCTGAAATGTGGGAGAGGGTAGAATCTTATTAGGGTTTATTGCTTTTCATAATTAAACCCATCACTCTGCTCCTTCCCCTGTACTTCTGTCATTTTAATTTCTACCAAAGGCCTCCTCCCCGAAGGCAAAACCCTCAGTTCAAATGAGAAGACCTTCTCGCTTTAAGACATTTAAGACGTTTCTTAAATCTGATTACAGCAGCCTGTTTGTCTGCATGTTTGCTGGTGGTCATTATTTTTTTTTGTCTCATAAATTGGCTTGTTCATGGCTGTGAGGGTATAAAACGCCAGTGCAGGTGCTGCATGGATTATTGCAGCCAGATATTTCGTGCCACATTTCAACTGAAGCAATACAGATAAGGCAAGGAGATTAATGTGCAGAGGGCAGTGAATCATTGTTTATTAACAGTTGTAAAGGCGAGTAAAGCTGTTCGCTGACACACAGACACCTAATGCACTGGTAAGCACGCACACACACACACACGCACACACACACACACACACACACACAGATAGTCTCAGGAATGTATACAGTTGTATTCTGCTTACATCTGTGCGCTTTGAGTCCTTCAAAAGACACGGGCTCCTCGTCGTCATAATATTCATATTGCCACACGTAGTCACTGCGACGTGAGCTGCTTTGGCTCCGGTTGTGGAAGTCGGACATTTCAAACAGATTTTTCGTACCTTTACAACAGAAAACAAATGAAATCAGTCGCGCCAAGACGCCGCGTAAACGCGTAATGTCATTATATAGCCATAAAGTTTACAAACCACAGTCTTCTGGGACGTGAAGCCTCTCTGTGTTGATGAAATAAGTCTGCAGCCGTGTCAATTTGACAATTCCGAAGAAAAACTCCTCAGATGTTTTGTCCGTTTGGGAAATCCATCGCTTCGCCGTTACGTAGAAACTCCATCCATCCTCACTGAAGTCCCGTAAGCGAAGCAGCAGCCTTCTGGCGAGCTGCTCGGTGCGCATCACACCAACATCCTCTCCTCTGTGTCTGGCTCTTTCACTGCCAGGGATGCTCTGGGATTACGCTGCGAATCATTTCACCACTCTTGCTGCTGAGGGCTGAGCCGCCGATTTCCACGAATACTTGATGATGTTTCTATCGTATTTGGAGCCCATTTCCGCCACTGTGATGAAAAAATATAGATCCTGTGATTCATTATAATGAGAAACTGTCGAAATCAGTGTCGAAAAATAATGAGAAAATGTCTCAAATGAACAAATGAATATCTCAGAAAATGTGGATCTTTCTCAAAATAATGATGTAGTACCTCAAAATAAAGAGAAACCATTTCAAAGTATTGAGAAACTATTTCAAAATAATGACTCAGTATCTCAAAAAAATGAGAAACAAATTCGAAATAATGACTTGCCAACTCAAAGCAACGAGACACTGTCTGAAAATAATGACTTAGTATTCCTAAATAATGACTTAGTATTCCTAAATAATGACTTCATATCTCAAGTCATTATCTATAGACAGTACAGGTTCTTATTTTCCATCACAGTGGTGTTATCCTACATTATCCATCTAAGTGGCTGCAATGGGCTTCCATACTATGGGAATAATCCATAATAAGTGGACATGAAGTGGAGGCTACAGAGCTTCACCTAAACCCAACCAGCCAATCTACAGCCAAGCTGAGGGAACGCTGGCTTCTGAAATTCCTCCCACATTTACCCCTGCTCTCAAATCCACAATGAATAGTAACACTATTAATGATGCATGACTACATCGCACAGTCGTGTGGGGCAGATCTTTATTTGAGACTATGTACATAATAAATGAATCAGTGGTCACTGCCAGCCTGCAGACTCACTGAATTCTAGGAGCCACTTAGACACAGCTGGGCTACATTAAGATAGTACCAAGAAAATTCATTATTTTTTTACCATATCTTACCATATCTTAGTCCTTGATTTGTTGAGTTATTTGGGAACAACTTATTAGCTGTTCATTCAGTCAGTTCCCTCATTTGTTTAATCCTCATTCTTTGGCGAAAACCCAACAGTGCATCATTGTTACAGTGAACACTGTGTATCAGTGTTGTCAGGGCACTTTTTTAAGTAATCAGACGAGAATTCAATGTGTTTTCATGTTTACAAGATGTACACATTGAAAGCCAGTAGAACACATGAATCTGTGATATAAATAATCCATTTATTTGAAGTCATTATTTTATTGTAAAGTTATCAGAACTCAGCAGAGTTTTATTTCATTCATTTCAGTCATTTCTTTCTTCTTTTCTTTTTGAGAAGTTATTGAACAGTGTAGCAAAACCAACCAGTGTATCTTATGTAAGGTGGTCAGTTAACGTGCTGTTTGAGGACAACAGTCAGTCTCAGTCTATGCTGTTGGGTCTATAGTTATAAGTCATGTGAAAACTCACTTTATAATTCACCAGCCTCTCAGGGAGATGCGTCTAAATAGTCTGACCCTTTGCCATTTTAGTGAAGCGACGGGGGTGCGTTGAAAGGGTGTAAACAAAACAAGCATGACTAATGATTTGATGATGAATCAAAATTACTTACACAGGGTAGAATTTAAAAATGCATGGATGTGTGCGCTAGATGGTGGAAATGCTTATTAAGGCTCTAAAACACCACATCACTAAATGCCCTCTTTTCATCCTTTGATGAATCTTCATTAGGAGTCCTGCATTACTGTAATTTCTGAAGTACCTCTTACGCAGAGTCACTTTAGGCATCCATTCATCCACTGATGCTCCAGCAAAATGAATTTTCCACATCAAAAAAAAAAAAAGACCAGAATGATCACAAATGCATAAAATATATTGAAACTTTGGTTTTATCAATGCTTTTGGTATACTTCTCTGTGTGACCTCATTGACCTCAGTAGAGACGCAGAGCATGAATTATGTCTCTTTTCTCTGATGGTGCAGGTAGATGTCCATAACCAAAGCATGTTTGGGAAAAAATTGCTTTGGCAAATAAACTACGGTTCAGATATGGTGAAAGTTAGTCAACTAAAACACATTTTAGGGAAGATTAGGGAATGATTGTGGGAAAGATTATGCTTTAATGAACTGTGTGACTGTGACAGTACACAAACTCCAGTCTCCTGCATGAAAGCTGAATACGCTGCATGCCTATCCATCCACTTAAATCTCCACACACCACTTTAGCGGTCAAACGGTTCCGCATCTCCTGCTCAAAGTTGGCACTGCATATAAATCGTGAATGTTGAATTGTCCGATACAACAACACAGACAGCACTGATTTAGAGATTGTCTCTGCAATTAGAAAGTTATGCCATCAGTATCATTTGAAATATGCTCATCATAAAGTGTGCACACTATAAATAAACTTAAATGCAAGAAGCTACTTTACTTGAAGCACCGAGGCTTGAAATCATGATGTCATTTGGCGATACTTTTGGAGTTTGTCTGTTGGTACTGAATCACAGACTGGCTGTGTGCTGTCTGAGAGTATCTGTCAAGCTTTCACATCCAAAGCATTTTTGTTGAGTGAATTATTCACATGAATCAGACAGTGCGTTCATGCCTCAGTGAAATCCCCATGAGGGTTTTTCAAAGATTTCTACTTTTTGCCTCCAGATGAGATCACGGTCTCTTTCTAATCTCTCTGCTGTTCAGCTAGAGGAGAGACTCGCTCACATCAAGAATTTGCATAAGCTATTGTAGTGAATTCTATTCTACCGCCGATATTGCCCTCAAAGTCCAGGCCTTCATAAAAGAAGAGAAAATCCATGTTATCAGATGATGAATCACTCACGTCACACAGTGGTCGTAGAAGAGCACAAAATATTACATATATTTACTCACTTTGGTTTCTTTTCTGTATTGATCTTATTAAAAGCTGGAAGGGGTGGAAAGGCTACATCCAGGCTTTCTATCTACAGTACAATTTATGCTTCGATAAAACAATGAAAGCAAACAATTTCTCAAAGCTGTCCTTGTGGGTATCCTCTGGTTTGTTGTTCTGTGGGCTGTTGCTTTGTTCTGGTTTTTGTCATGGTGGTCATGGGGAGACGCTTTGCTGTGATGTTTTCACAGTGAACTCTGCAAGGGCTCTGATCAAAAGAAATGTGTCCAGTGGTAGCTGGCAGCTAAACAGTCAAAGTGCTTGTCATTAAGGAGTGAAACTCTTTGTGTCACAAATGCAACTGATATATGAATTTAAAAAGGAAACCCCTCCAGTAGCAGTTTTTTCCTGTGCACCCAGCATTTATAACTTGTAATGTATATGGAATGAAATAACTATTTTTAATAGTTTTGGAACCTCAATATTAACCTAGCTTAGCATTAGCTTGCTAAGTGGTGCAGTATTCACTCTCTTTTAGCTCAATTTTTGGTCTCTACCAGCTCCTCTGCGACACATTTGGCTTTTTCGCAGCTAAATGCTCAACTATGTGGACAACTATGTAGACAACTGTGTCTGCCCGCTTTTGGTGGTTTTCGGTCGTGCACACTGAGGTTTCATAGCTTTCTGATGTAACGTTGCGGGTCAGACGGCTCAACAATAAGCTGAAACTTGCTATAAAGCTCTGTGATAACTCTCTGCAGGTGCATCATTAAAAGTGACCCCTTTCCCATTGTCACAATGTTTTCACATTGTCATTTTCACATTGCAACTATATTAATAAAATTAGCGATTACAGTTCTTAATTATGTTTTTAAAAAGCGTCTCTTTTAAAGTTATGTTTTTGTTGCTTTGCCCCAGTTCGTCTGATCTATTGTGTTGTTTGTGGAGAGGGTGAAAATTTCGTGGATGATAAAGTAACCAGTAACTCTAGGTAATATAGTTTATACCTTGTCTAAAAAGGGTTTTCACATTCAGAATGTCATCTTTGTGTTTGTAAAACACTGTGTTACTTATTATGCTCTCATATTGTTGCACTTTCTTTATTTTTACATTCTAAATAAAGCTTGTTATGTTATTGGAATTCCTCATGTAGTACTGTACTTTTCCTTATTCAACCTCTTAGTAGACTGCTCTGAACTGGTCTAACGTGAGGCTCAAACCTCCTCTGAGGAGCCTGCAGAGCCTGCTGTGATGCATGTAAATCGCCCTGACCACTGGGTGCTGCGCTTTCTGACTCACCACTGCAGGTGCTGTGGATAGGAGACATGTTTTGATTAAGATTCAGCTCTGTTAAAAATCACACCTACAGTTCAACTCAGAAAAATCTTCACTGCAAACAGAGACACAGAAATGCAATGATAAAAACAGAGTGAAGTCTGCATTTTTTCAACTTTTCCATTTTCCATTTCTTTTTATCAACACTCTGCTTCACCCTCATCCATCAATACACTGTGTGCGTCCAGTACTGCTGCATTCATCTGATGTTGCTTTTGTATTTACTTTCACTCCCTTAATTTGTCCAATAATATTCTGGTCACAAATCTGATCCAACTTTCGAGCTGATACCACCCACTGTTGTGACTGCTCTGAATCTGTCCCTCCGTGAACTGGGAATATAAACATTCAAAACTCCAAAATAGATAATATGAAATATTCATAGGCTCTGCATCGGCATTGTAGCTACGTGCAATGCATAATTCTGATGTTGCTGAGATAACATCATAATTTCACTGATACTGAAGTCTCATCCTCTTTATTTGTCTCTTGTCTCTTCCTGTCTGTTACTTTCTCTCTGTCGGTCTGCCAAAGGACAAAAACATTCACTCGTTTATTGCATCCCTTATGTGTTTGGTACTAAGTTCATTCTCAACTTCTGTGGAACAAGCTTAAATTCACTAAGCGTGAGATACTGAGGCATCTTTATTGCACATTTCACATACACTGTTTCCCTTCTTTCACTCTGCAACATCAACCAGAAAGACTCTCCTGTATCATCTAAGATGGACTCACACAAATGGTATTTTGTGTGCATCAGCTTTAATGGATGAGCTTCCCAAATCTGTCTTTGTCAGCACAAACCAAAACCCGAGCTGCATAACGAGCAGTCAGAGAACTTAATCCCAGTGCAGAGCAGAAGGAAAAAACAGGGCACTGTCATCTTGACCCTGGCTCAGAGATTCACGTCTTTGCTCCCTGTGGCAGAGGGTCAGCTGTAGCTGTAGCTAGGCTATATAAGATACACCGTCTCCGACTCGGTCGCCACGTTATATACTCTGATTTTCAGATTTATTCATTTATTGCTTGATGCTTCGTGGTTTGTATTTTTTTCTCTGAGCCCTGTCTGCGTCCCCATCCCCATCAGATGGTTTCCAAGGCAACGCTCAGTACTTCAATTAAGCCAGGATCTGGATCAATCTGACCTTCTGCATTCC
Source organism: Pempheris klunzingeri (assembly GCF_042242105.1). Lineage (NCBI taxonomy): Eukaryota > Metazoa > Chordata > Actinopteri > Acropomatiformes > Pempheridae > Pempheris > Pempheris klunzingeri. The sequence goes on along the minus strand of NC_092029.1, from coordinate 13,804,903 downwards.
CAGAACATGACTCATAGAATCCCACATAAACACACATAAGTGTGCGCTCTGATGCTCACTCACAAGGTCATCAGGATATCAACCACAAAACATTTGGTGGGAAATCTTGATGGTGGTAGTGTACATGATGATGTACCTTATGATTCATGAATTGCAGCTCCTTGAGATTGAGGATTTGAATACAAAATAGGCTTTATTAAACTGCCACTGGAGCCCTCATGGATGCTTGATCCGCTATTTTCTGCAGCATGGTTATTATTAACTACCTCCATGCCTATTGCCTTGGTGGCCATTGATCAATTGATATTCTGAAAGGACATGCAAGAAGTGTCTTCGAAATTGTGACGCCCCCGTTTAGGGTAACACAAGAATTAAAAGGATGCTCACTCCATAGTCAGCAAACTAACGTCTCATTACTGAATTGCTATAAAAAGGGGATAAAAATTAGAAAATATGAAACTAAGGACAAAATAACAAGCAAAAGAGGGTTAGACATGCTGCCATTTTGAGACGTCAAAAATAATATCTTTAATATTTCACGACCAAACAGCTCAACACTCAACACTGCACTGCTTTGGATCTCCAGCCATACAGATCTCATTTAATCTAAATCAAGTTCAAGAGTTCCACTTAGTTCCAAGAATACAACAGGTGTCTTGGAACATTTTTTGTTTCTTTATCAGTAGCCCAGTGTGGACCGACCAGCTGCCCAGTGAGGTCCAGGAAAAATACTGGTACCAGTGGTGTGTGACTTCAGAGCATGTTTTCAATTCAGTGTCACAGACCAGAACACTGATGTGAGTGCATCAAATTATAGCTTCTCAACTAAAACACTAAAATTGCCTCAAACCAGGAGCCCAGCACAGAATTAATGGCTGAAGCCATTCAGACGCACTGGGAGCACGGGGACCGTGGAAATAAAATGACATGTTGTGTGTCTGGGTTGTATGGCAGATTTGAGATTGTTAGCTGAAGAGAATTAATTCATGTAAATTATCTGTGATTAACAGTGATTGTGTAATAAGCAAAAATAAAAAGACATGACTTTACTGAATGAAGTGCCACAAAATTATATTATTTGGGGTTGACTGCTACCATGAAGAGAGATGTTTCCTGAGTGAAGAATGGAGAGTCTTTTCAAGAGAGAAATGCAAATGAGTTGGGCAAAGAAGGGGGAATAGTGCCCGTGAATAATAAGCCCATGAGATGAAGAAAAAGTGAAAACGAGACAAGAGTGGAGCAATGAAAGTGATGAGCTTATATGAGGAAAACCTATAAAAGGCGTCCTGGTAAATATCAAGATTTGAACTTTTCAGTCAGGAAAAGTTCAATAAAAAACTGAATGTCTGAAACATTACTGACATCGCCTTGATCGCGAGCTGCAGCTTACACACTACCTCTTTAAAAAAAATCTATCAGCAGCTCATCTGCGTCTCCTTATCCCCATCTCATCCTCTGTTATTGATTAATGCTTAACAGAGAAAGCCAATAAAGGATAATGCATTTTTCCGGGCTTACAGCGCTCTCCATCCTCTCCATTTCCTTCATATTTCATCCATTCTTATTATGTGTGTCTTTGGTAATGAGTTGTATTTTCAAGGGTCTTGTCAGGAAATTTCAATTCTGTTTAATTCAGAGCCGAGAGAGACCTCACATTTAGTGCTCCCACTTCTTTTGTATTTTCCTTTTAGTCTCTAGACTCTTTTGACATACTTTGCCCTGCTCTGTAAAAATGCACCATTGTGTGTTTTGATGAGCTGTCACAGCAATTTTCAAAACATCCAGGGTACATCTTTTCTCGATGGCCAGTGTTGAAGAAAAAACACTGAACACTCACAACATGCTGGCCTAGTTTTACTCCATTCTATGTTTAAAAAAAAAAAACCTTTATAAGTATTGCATTAATTTGCCAATTTTGTGAACATGAGGCCAGAGGTAATGTTTGTGCATATGTGCTTGAACAGCCCGAGCATGCATTGTGTCCATATATCTTTGCCATTGTGGTACAAAGTATTGCAAAAGCATGAATAACAAAAAGAAGCCAGTAGCAGAGAATCCAATTAGCTTCAGAGCAGGAAAAGAGACTGGGGATAGAGAGAGAGGGAGAAAGAGGTCTATGTGGACCTTATTAGTGCCAAGCTCTGACTGCTTGTTCCCTGGAGGAGAGTGTTGTGATGTGGATGGAGCTGGTGGGCAAAGAAATTTAATGCTGGTCATGTAAGGCTCACCTTTACACACAGACACCCTCGCTGCGGGCCTGCTAAATGTTTACAAGTAATACTTGCAAATGTGGCACTGATTAACTCCGAGTCAGACTACGGCGCACACATTTGTGCCTGCATGGAGTCCGCTGTGTCCTCAGGCAGCTACATTGCTTTGCAGTTATGGGCAGATAACTCTTAAATAAATGTGTGAAATATGACAGTGCTGCAATTAAAGTTGAATCCCAGCATGTAGCCCCACACTGCCCTCTATTGGTGCACACTAGGAGGAGAGACTTTTGTAAAAAAAAAGATTTTTAATAATAGAATTTTACAGAATTATGGAACTTGGATGAGTTTTAGCATCATTAGGTGTTACATACGGGAGTGTGATGCATCCAAGCCCTGCATCTGCTGAGGTGTAGCAGTGAGCCCCACTCTCCTGCTGCTGTATACACACAGAGGACTGACGCGTGTCAACCCATCCCCACCACATGGCGCACGAGCCCTCTTCCACCGTCCCACTCAGCGGGCTGTGACAGTAGGGCACGTGTTTCTTCGCACCTCACAGACAAATGGCTACACAGACGGAGATACTGAAAGGTGAAGGGGGTTCAAATGTTTAACAAACCCAACTGAACTGATTTTGAGTTTAATCACGAAGCTGATGCACCATATTGATTAAGCACCATATTGATAGGCCTGTTAGACTAAAATGACAGCTCTACTTTTTGCTTAAACCCTCAACATGGGCCACACAGTTGATGCAGAGAGGAGATCAGGACTGTTAACATCTAACACCGGTAACATCTGATCAAATATGCAGCTCATCTTGGAAATATATTTCAAATAGGTCAGTCTCTCACCAGAGATGTTTTTATTCTACCATCAAGATTAGTAAAGAACGTGACCATATGGTTGGAGTTTGCTGAAGTGTGACTTCGCACCTCAACACCGTGGCGCATGGAGACACTTGGGGACGCGTCAAAGCGCAATTTGGCACGGGCTGCCGGAGCCCTGATAAATAGGAGGTTCCTGCGTTCAGTCCCACATCCTCTGAGGACTTTACACAGGACTGACCACTGCAAGGAACCATGGAGACTTTCACTGCCAGCAATGGATTAACTTCTGTTTTAACTGGGGATAATGCCACTCAGCAGTCTGCTCATTTGTGGAGACCATGGACTGGAATGGGGAACAAAACAGCTACACACATGGTGAGTTTAGACGACTTGAAAGTTTTTGAATACAAACGTGCATTGATAAATTGATCCAAAGCCTGACGAGATCACTTTCTTTCAACTTTCAGGCTCATGGAGACCATTTTGCTGCAAAGCATCCCAAAACTCCACAGGTCGTCCACCCAGTGAAGTAAGTAGAGTTTTGTTGATGAACTGTTCTTTAATTCTAATGTTTATCATTTCTTTGGAAGTGTGTCTCATCAAATGATTGCTCTCTTTTTAAAGGTTGTACTGGCCGAAATCGAGATGTTTCGATTATCTGTACCAGGACGCAGAAATGCTCCTGCGCAACTATCCGGTCCAAGCGACCATCTGCCCTTATGGGGACTCCAGCAGTGATGAAGACAGCGATGATGAAGAGGATGAAGTGGAGAAGGAGCTGAACTAATCGTGGCTCTCTGAAGCCCTTAAAAACGACTTGTTGGATAATATATTTCTTTTAACTTATTACTGTAAATAAATGTAAATAGACTTTTTCACGTCTATACCAAGAATGTAAATGCTTAAGTTATTTCTTTACCATTTCTACCTCTTTTGTATGTTGCTGAAAATTGCAATAAAATATTTAAAATGAATGTCGTTGTGTGGGTTCCAATTATTTACTTGGATGAGTTCCTCTATCTCAGAAACTGCAGCAGCAGTTTTTCTTAAACTTTGCATTGGTTTATCTAACACATCCGCCTGCCGGTGGCTGGACGGCTGGTTTCCCATGGATAAGTGCGAGGTGGTAAACGCACCATTTCCTGCGCAGTGTCGCCTGAAGTGCGGAAACTGCGTGACATGTGGAAGGTGTCGACCGTGTCAGGGGAGTATAAAGATCTGCTCTGAGATAGTCAAGAGGGGAAACGTTTGGGAACCTCCAATGAAACTGCCAATTAAGATGAAAATCACTGACAGTCTCCTCATATACATTAGGACAGGCTACTCTCTAGGAAGATGAGCCGTCACAAGATTTTCCCTCCCTCAAATTACAGAGTAGAGCATGAATGGATGAATAAATCTATGAATGGTCCAATAATATCACATGTATTAGCGACTCAAGTTATGCCTCTCCAAGTTACACAAATCTAACCAGGCCTGAAAGACCAAATGAGTCTAATATTAGACAGAACAAGACAGCAGAATGTAATAATCAGGGCTGCGTTGACACATTATGGGCCAAAAAGAAGGTGTTGGGCCTGTGCTTGCTCATTGTTCCTCCTGCTCACTGTGGATCCAGTATCTACACCATGAAGTTTGCCCAGCAGACTACACATAAGTACATTATCCATCATCCAGCCAAGCACCAACACTACTGTGTATGCAATAACTTTTGGTAATCCTACTTTAAAAAAAACACATTTTATATGGAAATGCAGAATGTGAACAAGATCTCACCTAAAAAAATTCATTCTTAAAGCTGATTTAGAGAGTGTCAGAACTAAACATGTCAGTGTGAATGTAGACAAGAAGACGAGGTAACGATGTCGGACTTTGTCAAGTATCTGAGTTGATACTGTGATGTTGTTGTGTAGGTTTAAGAAAATGAAGAACTGATTTGTTGTTAACTGAAATATGACAAACTCAAAAAGAGACACACAGTGAACCAGGGGTGAGGTCCCCTGGGCCTCCTGGGCCCTCGAGCCATTTTCCTGCTGAATGACTGGCTCGTTTGGTTAATAATTCAACCTTTGGCAAAACAATTCTTTAATGCAATGCTGCAGTATGTGCAGAACTTATGTAGATATGAAGCTATTGGTACACAGAACTGAAGGGGTTTTATGGATTTACTGAAATAAAGTAGCCACAGGTTTAGAATGACGGCACATGCTGACATACAGTTGGACTCTAAACCAAAAGAAATACTTATGACCTCATGCCCTTTTCCCAAAGTCTCTGTTAGCTGCACAGCAAGCATATACTGTAGTTTGAATATGATATTATAGTTATGTGCACGACTGTTAGACCTTCAAAACCTGCATCTGCAAAACTGCAAACCAAGAATCATCATCTAGTATGCATTCTGCTCAGTAAAATATATTATCATGCTGAGCAGGGTTTGGATTCTTACAAATGATTGTTTAAGCATTCACGTTATGCCTTTCTGACTGAGTTGAACTCTTCAACTTACCCTGGTGACAACCTTTCCAGCTTTTCTGTGGGAACCAATGCAATCATCCTTAGGTGTTTTCCAGGGTGCAAAGTTTACATGCCTGATTAACGTGAAGCACGGTGGCCGCCGTCTGCACCAGGGGCACTGCACAGCCACTGAACTAATGACCCCCACTGGACGCATTGCATTCCAATTACAAAAAACGACCTTTATTATAAACTACCAAACTGATTTTTATTTACGTTTTTATTTTTTTTACGTCCACATTAATACAAAGTAATACAAAAAATATGTAAAGCTTATAAATGCAGCCAGTGTCAAGACTACAAAGGTGTGAAGCAACAAAAAATGTGACACTGAATGTTTGCCAGAGCAAGTGAATCCAAGAGTGGTCAGAATAAAATTCAACGTTCCTTTACAGAACTGATATAAGGAGCAGCAGTGAAGCGATGATACTCTGATAACCTCTTCAACTCTGGCCTGGTCGAGACTTTCCCAGGGTTGGGTGTCAGAGCTGGTGGTGTAAGAGTGTCACTTATATGGGTGTGAAATCTGGTCACCTCCAGAGTTCAATATAAAACCAGGGACTGATGACCTGTCTGATGAACTTATAACCTTTACTGCACAAACTTTAGGTCTACATATACATGTACATGTGTTGGGGGGTGGTGGTAGAAGTTACATACCGAAGAAAAAAGACCCGACCAGCCGAAAAGCGCGGTTTCAGTGACAGAATGTTGAGTGAGTGTGAATCGAAGCGTTTGTAATGAAATATACATGATGCATGAGATGAATTAACATTTTTAGATGAAGTGTTCTTATTTTGACCTTTGCATCCCAACATAACTTTGTGACCTCTGGTGAACTTTGGACAGTTTCAACATTTTGGACACATACTGGCCTTTCCCAGCAGCTGGTGCGAATGTGAGTGTGAGAAATACACACCTAAAGGGGTAAACATTGTTCAGTCCCATGTTTGACCTCTGTGGTCCCGTGCCATGCATCAAACAGATGGACACTGGCCCATAATAATAAGCTCTTGCCAGTTTTCAATATAAATATAAAGAGATGGATAACCAATTGTCCTTTAAAATAGAAAATAAAATAAAATGTGTCTGTTTACATAAAAATCTACCTTTGCAGGTCATAATTACTTCCTGTAACAGTTATCATTTTCTGAGTTTCGTGCTTTTAATTTGTAACCTAAGATGTCACTTATTGTGATTTTTAATTCTGGGATGAAAATGCATTTTGGAGAGTGTGACTGCAGGCGTGCCCCTGTGAGCTTCGAGCTTGTGGTGTGATCACAGACACCAGAGGAGGTGACGAAGTGTGACTCAGAGACTGAGCCAAATGCGCCGGTTTCTCACAGTCACACCTCATCACTGGGAACAGAGAGCTTGTTGTAAGGTCTGCACCAAATCATTGTCCCCAAATCATTTGATAGAAGGTTGTATATTTGTGGCTGCTTGTGTTTTCAAAGGGTAGTTCAGCTGTATTCCAGAAGGGGGCGCTGCGTTTCTGCCAGGTATATTAGTCTGTGTTGAAGTAGGCAGGAAGTGCCGCTGTGGGGTAGAAAAGACTGACATCTAAACCCTCTCTGTCTCTGAGAAAATATTCTAAAAAGGGATTTTAAGTGCACTGCCTGATGGATGCTGATGGAACAGTGAGTAGCACTTCTCTCCTGATTGAACTTTAATGATGTGTACTATGACTTGTCATGGAGGATTTGTCTTTGTGTAGGCTGCAGGAATTACTTTTAGTCAGCAGCTGCCAAAGTAGCAGTGACATAGTGTATTATACACAGTGTTATAATTTAAAGGGGGTGGGTAGCTGTCAAAACCAGTCAACCAATCCAGGCAGGTGTCTGTGTGCGAGCACCAGATGATGGTGGAACCAGCACAACAAGTTTGTTAAACTGGAGGATCCTGGCAGGGCCACACACACACACACACACACACACACACACACACACACACACACACACACACACACACACACACACACACACACACACACACACACACACACACACACACACCTGGTGTTTCCCTCCATTCAGAGTCACACGGTACAATGAGTGTGTTTGACCAACAGATGGGGCAAGATCGCCAGAAGTGCCATGTGAGCGGGCTTTGGGCCCAGTGATGTAACTTTGCAGTACTGCCAGCTGGGGGCTGTGTTGCGCTTGTACAGTAACCTGAAATGTTGAATCGATAGGATGTAGACAATTCAAACCATACATGTATAAAAGATTTGAAGATTTTGGAAGGTTTGGCACGTGACTTTGTAAAAAAAATCATTAATACAGATGCAGAATATTGAATACTAGAAAAATGCAGTCAAAGTTTATATAGAGAAATTAATTTCTAATAAATTGTGTCTAAACGTATGTGTATCCCTTATTAGCGTTTAACTCTGCCTTGGAAATGGTGGATTCATATATTTAGATTCAAATGTTTGCCTTTCAAAATTGTCTAAATTGTGACTTTTAAGCTTGCAAGGGCAGATAGCAGATCAATGAACAACAACAACTTTAATTATACATTTTAATTGCTTCAGTAATCAAAAATGAAATAACACTAAGTAAAAATTAGTAAAAAAAAAATTAAAAAAAAAAATTGATTTAGTTTATTTTCTCTTCAAGATAAAATTCAACTTTTTTTTCCATCCAAAATTCCCTTCTACTAATAACTTAGAAAACCGATCATTCATTCATCTGTTTAATTAAATCTATATTTGTGTTTTTTATATTTCATTGTATTACTTTGAATTTATATATATATACATATATATATACATATATATATATATATATATATATATATCTTCACATGACATATTTACATTGCATCTATATTGGATTTTTTGGAAGTATGCGGCCTACAAATCCTCTCTTAGCACTGTACATAATGTAGCACCTGTCAGTCATGCACCCTAAGCTTGTAATACACAAAAAACAGCAGCGTGGTTAAGCATCAAGAACACTGAGCAGCAGTCTTGCAGTAATGAGACAGAGGACCAGAGGCATAAATCTGTCAGTGGGGTGAACGCCATCATACGTGTTTCTCTGTCGAGCGAAAGAAACCACAGAGTTGCTGTGGTTCTACTCCACACATAAACATGTTGGCTCATGCCGCTGTCTAACAGATATAGCTGTTGTGCTTTTTTACACCTTGTTATCTCACCCTCCACTTAAATAGTTAGTTTGGTCTCCTCTCTCTGAGATGGGTTCAGTGGAGATAATTACAATTTCAGCAACGTTTGCCAGGTGATTACCTCATAATCCCCTATTTCATTTGATAAGTCACGCATTGATTTAACTCAGAGTTGGACCTAATGGAGTATCTTTTCCACTGCCACAGTGATTTGTATGCTGGGGCGAAAGGACAACGGTGGATTGGAGGCAGAAAAACAGCCGCTCGCCATTCCTGTTCGCTCAGACTCTGGTGAAAGATGAGCAACGACAAGGCAGGTTTAATCACAGCAACCTGAATGCGAACAGTAAATCATTGCAATGGCTGATACAGTAACGTGTGGTGGTGGTTAAAATAGTCCCTCTCACATAAAAGCTCCCTGTTTCTTTTTTATATTCTCTCTTCTTGCACACAGATGGGTGAGGAGGGGGGAGTGATGAAAACGGTGGATGAGAGATAAGAAGACCGAGGCAAAGAGGGACCTGCTTGGTATTCACCTGTCTCTCTGGATCAATAAAGGTAATTTGGGCTGATTCCTCCCTGTAGGCCTCTTAGCTGACAGACGGGGAGAGGGGTCAGCCACTGCTGAGCTACAGGGAGCTGGAATAACTTAGAAACACACTCTGCAAATTACTGCCCCAGTTTGAGAATCTCTCATTCAGCTTTCCCTCTGCCCTGACAGGAGCTGCACTCTGATGCAGAGTCCTCACACAAATGTGAGATAAAAAAAGGGTGCACTGCGCTGTAGTTTTGTAGACCTCTACATGTTTAGATACTCAGCAGACACCCCGTGTCTGAAAGGAGTGGCTGCCTTTTAACTTGCTGGCCGTTGTGCAGTTTTGCCAGAATTTTCCCAGAAAACAAAACAAAAAAAGGGCCCAACTTTCACCTTTATCCTAACCTTCACCCTAACCTGAAAAAGGGAGAGGTAAACCAAAAGTTTCGTCATGACTATCAGTTTTCACGTTTCAGACTTTGTTGCTTTTTGAAAAAAGCTGTGATGGCTACCACGAAGTTCAAAGCGGGGTTATGATACCCATGAAGAAGATGGTTTTTGGAGGTGGGAGCTGAGTGTTCAGATTCACAGGTCAGGCCTCATCAATTACCATGGAAACAGGGGTGTCAGGTTGACTGAGAATTAAGTCTTGCAATACACACACATACACCGTTGGGCTAAAATCAAGGATGTGATTTTTCCATTTGACCCTTAAGGATTTGATTAAATCTCATTTGTTCCCGTGTAGCTGCTGTTTTAGTTCACTGTAAACCTTTAGTGTAGTTTTTCGTGAATTCCCCCCCCCCTCCGTGTTGTCTTCTTTTTCACATTCCCAATACCCTCAGCCTTCGGTCTCTTGGGGCTGCAGCGGGTCTCATCAGTTGCTTATAGGCATGGAGGATGCCGTCCGTCATGTGGGGTCACCAGTCTGAGAGGAATGCTCCATGTCAGGGATGTCAGAGGGGTAGAAGGGGTGTCCCAAGGGAGACAAAACCCACAAAGACTGAACCCCACCTCCGGCCAATCTCTGCTGCTTATGTTTCACCAAAATACACAGGTGGGTGTGCCGCACCTGCGTGTGCATGCGCATCTCGCTTGTATTCAAGTGTAAGTTCAGTGTTGTGACCTCGTGTTGGTGCGCTCATATGTTACCAAGCACACTCATATGCTCATACATGATCTCTTACAAAAAGGTGTGATGCTGACTGCAGACAGTGCAAAGGGGGTTTTATTGCAATGTGATTGCAGAGGTGAAATAGGATATTGGTGCAGCCTATAGCCGAGCAGGGTTTTTTGAGTTTTCATGCTCTTAATTGAGGAGACGAATGAGGGTTCACATACCATTCCCATGTTTTGTCCCCCCCCCCCCCAAAAAAAAAAAAATGACATGGTCCTGCAGCTTGGAAAACTTTCTCCACAGGGATGTGCAGTGTGATCCAGTTTGGCCTTTAGACATTTTGGCCTTTAAGACATTAGACACAAAAGTAAAAGGAAGGTTCAAGCAGGAAAATGCTGAAGAGGACAAAGATAATGATCCTGGTGAGACATAAATCTTTTCTGATGTTATGTTTTAAAAAATGGCCAAATCAAGCCTGATGTCAGTGACTGCAAATAAAGGGAGAAATGGGTTCTGGAGGTTTTTGGTTGCCGACAATGCTGACAGGCTACCGACGATAAAAACATATTAAATGTATTTTTAGAAATTGTGTGTTTTTAGGCAATGCGAGCTAGTTTCTAAGTTTAGAATCAAGGTTTTTTTTCATTGTACAGCAGGAATTAAAATTGTATGCTATGTAACGTTTTACATAGCATACATTTTTAATTCCCGCTGTTTTAGGATTTGTCCTAAAGAGTCACTACAGTATGCAGTCCGAAGGAGGAAACTCTAGTGTGCTTTTATATACAGTTCTTTGACTAAAGCATAACTCTGCAATGGGAGTCTTGCTTAAGCGTCAAGTGTCTTGCAGAAATTTGATTTATAGTCTACTTTTGCTTTCCACATCCTACTATCAAACTTCAATTATCTTTCAACTTCCTTAATTGTTTCTTGAGGAAGCACATATTGATAGTCCAACATCTGCGGAACCGTTTGAGGCCGACTTAGCTGACAAGTCATTTCCATTCTAGTACCCTGACCTAATCACCATATCTTATTATCATTCACATGAAAACACTAATTACAAAGGCAGGGTGAACCTGATTTATGCTAATGGAAACGTGAATATGCGACGGATGCATTAATCTAGAGTATAGGACCCTGTGCTGGTGTTAACTGTGATTAGCATGTGATTACCATAGCATGGGTTATATCTACTGGAAGCCCTGCTTCTGATGGGCGTGTGAAAATCTCTCTACTCACTGGCAGGGAATGAGACTGTGACTCTTCACGGCATGGGGAAATAATGTTAATAATACAAAATGAACAATTTTGATTTTCCCTCCAAACAAAAATATCTAATTAGCAGCAAGACAATTTTAATGCTTTCAGTTTTAGAATGAGTGCAGCAGATAAAACATGAGGGCATTAGAGCTTTTTGTCATGGTTGGTTCAGAGGATTAGGATAGAAAAAAAACAAGTTAGGCTACAGAAGGAATATGTTAAAGGGTTAGTTCACCTGAATTTCAAAAGCAGAAAAAGAATATGGGTTTTATTCTGCCAAGTTTTGAGATATTTCAGGTGGATATATATTTTTTATTTTTTTCTTTGGTAGAAAATAGAACCTGAAGGCAGAGAAACAGGTTATAACAGGCTTTTGCTACACAAGCAATACTTGTTGGTTTGAGTCTTATGGGATTTGTTGACAGTAAGAATCACCAGTTGTCTCTTTTAAATGCTCTCGAGTGGTTTTATTTAGACACGTGACTGAGATAAGCGATTGCACTTAAAACCAGATAAAAAGCCACGCGATCAAACAGGAAGCAACATCTTCAGCACGTCATGTACTGTGTAATCATGTGCTACTGTATCCAAAGTAAGCCTAAATGTCAAACATCCAGACAGCAGACGTGCGGATGTGTTGAGCGCCACACTTCTTTTGCAGAGTGCAGGTGTCTCCCAGTGGCAGTCCCTAACGCCATCTGTTCCTCCGGCCGGACCACCTCCATGCGGCTTCCGTCGGACAGGAGGATGCGTTTGTTTTGGGAGACACGAGAGCACAAAGAGAGGGGGCCCATCCTTCTATCCCCGCTTTGATCCCTCCATTGAGAGGACCCAGGCGTGGCCCTCTCGCAGCGTCCCCCCGGCTTGTGCCTGCCTGGATGGCTGGTCTGATGGCTGAGACTGGGGGGCTAGCGAGCCCGGTGCCTCGCACAAGGCACTCCAGCAGAATGAGCCTATTGACGAGGCAACAGATTGGCTTTGAGTGTTCCTGATGGTTATCCCCCACTTCTCCCGCCTGGTCCCCCTTCGCTCTCTCTTTCAACCAACCAAAGACAATCCCTGCATCTCCATTTTTCTAATCAAATTGCCAGTTTGTAGTGGATTTAAGAGAGTGGCAGAAGCCATTGTTGGGTAATCTGTATCAAAAAGGAGAGGTGATGTTGAGTGCGATCCTTTTCTTAGTCGGGATTAGGCTTGGGCTTTCTCTGTTAGCCCTCTGTGGGTAATGTGTTTGGCTTTAGTAGCAACTTGGCAGAGATAGAACAACTCTGTGACAGCTACTACACCAGCCAGCAGGTTGAATAAAAGTGTGCGAGAGTGCATGTGCGTGTGAGAAGTTTGTATTAGGGTGGATTTGTCATTAGCTGGGCAGAGGGTCATCTGGCTTTAATAGGTGTACTCAGGTGTTGGTTCTGATGTCTGCAGCAATGGTGTTGTTTGCTGTTGGGAATCAGATCCTGGCTCTCCCCTTCCCCCTCTGCCCTCCCTCTGCCCTGCTCCGGTCCCTCTGCACCCCAGCTAATACCAGGCTCATTACACCGCTATCGATCGGTCCTCGCTTCACACCAAAGGGCAAAGAAGTCCTCTCCTCCCTTTCTCTCTTTTGTCATTCTTTTTTCCCCTCTTATACCCTTTCATCATCTGCTCTCTTTTCCCTGTGCCCTTTCTTTTCCTCTGACATCCTACATACCGCTATTTCCTTCCTGACCATTCTGTTTCTGTCCAAAGAGATGAACGTTTTAAGAAACTAAGAGAGAACTGTGTGATCATGAAACAAAATCTACCCTGAAATAAGCAGGCTTTGGCTTTGTTAGGGGTGTCTGTTTTTGTGGTGTTTCCAACGTAAGTCAACTTGTGTAGAACATGATTTTAGACAGATACTGATCTAAGAAGAACACTCAGATTCTCACTATACCCCCATCCGTCACTCAGCCCCCTCCCCTGCTGTCCAACCCCCTTCTTTCTCCGAGCCTTCATGCCTATTTCTCTCATTTTTTTCGGTATCTTGGGGAGAGATTTGGTGTCTTGTAAAATAAAACCCAATTTATTATCCAAATCTCTGTAGAAGTATGCAGCCTCGTGTGAGCTGAAGTGTAAACACTGCTTGGTGGCTTTGAATGAAAGGCAAGTCTTAAATTACAGCACTTGCTCGCTCACAGATGTATATGCACTGCCTTTGCACACATGCTAGGGGTAAAAGGCAGAATTAGGGGAAATCTAGTCTGTCATTAGTAATGTTTTAGGGGTCATTGTTCTTGGGATTCTAGCAGGGAGCAAACTCTGTCATTAAACTACTGCACTTTTACTTGTTAAGACTCCAGCAACAAGTTATAGAAAATGTTTTGATTCAGTAAAGTCATTTTAATTTACCTGAATACCTTGATATTAAAAATGTGAAGATATTTAAACTAATTGTGTTTCAGGCCAATATCTATATTATATTATATTATTATTATTATTATATTAAAAAGCACAATGAAGACACTGGGATGAAGCAGTGAAGTAGAGGCAGACATCTCCTTGTAGTTACAACAAACAGATTAGTTTAGAAAAACAATAATTATTGCAGCAATACAATCATAAAGACAGCGAAAACATTAAATCGGTATTTTTGACATCCAAAATCTCAAATAATGTCTAGGCTCATTACAATAGTCATAATATATTGCAATGCCTTCAGGCTGTAATTTTATTCATTTGTTTGAGAAATTTCAGATAAAAAGCTATTATAAAACAGGTGTCATACGTTGAATTAAATGTACTCCTCAATTATAAAGAAATTACACTTAAAACTGTGACAAGTGAAACTACGCTGACAGATTTCTTTTATTTCTTTTCAGCAAAATTTGTCTGCAACACACAACAAAGGCCTTCCCCTTTCTGTTGACAGAATTTATTTGCATTTCTTCAGCTACAGTAACTCAGCAAGAGGTCGTCTGTCCTCTGACCTCACAGCTCACAAGCTGCATCGCCTATTTAACCATAATTGCTTGCATACCATATTACACCATACTTCTTGACTTTGCATTTGTTTCCTCTGGCACCCCGGTTGCATATATCCCTCAGTGACTTCACCCAGTCTTACAGTCCGGTTTTATAATGGAGGACTGTTCAGTGCAGCATTACAGAGGTGATGCTGGGTCTCCTGTTGTTACCCAGGTTGGCTACCTCTGACCCCCCGCTACCTCTACATCTTTGTTTCACGGCTGACAGAAGGAGTGCCAGAGCTCCTCCAGCTCGGGTGATTTATGACCAGCAGCTGCTCCTGCAGCCCATGACCCACACAGCTGGGTGTCAGATGTGGTCTCCCTGTAAGCAGAAACTTATCTGGCAACCCGACATCAGTCGAAGGCTGGACAGAGAGAGAGAGAGAGAGAGAGGGTGGGGGGGGGAGAGAAGACCAAGTGGGAGAAAGATGGAGTGGCAGATCATAGGAAAAAAAAAGGAGGAATGAGAAGAAGCAGATGAGAGAACGAGTTAGCAGGACAGAGGGATAGAGCTGAAGAAAAAAAAAAAACACAGACTGAACCGCACAGAATTAGGTAAATCTTAAAAGGTGTGAAGGAGACATCAAGTCCTGACACAGAAAAAATGTGACATGTGGTTCAAGACAGTTGATTTGAATGCACCAGCTAAGCTCTGCATTGATTTCTGCTGGTGTGGAGAAAGCAAAATGTTTGTATTATTTCATAAGCCAATTAGCTGCAAGGAGACTCCTCTCCCTGTGTGCCTATTGACCCGCAGTCTGCGGCTACAGCTTTATTGTCTGGGGGGCGCTCTATAAAAGATCAATAACAGGCGAGTGATTGGATTATGGGGTAATCAATGCATTGTACTAATATATCACCAGTGATTACAGAGCACTGGCTAATAGGAGGCCTTAGAGAGCTGTAATGACATCACACTCCTGCTGGCGGTCGGGAGAAAAGTGTGTGTCTTAAATGAAGTGTCGTGTGGATGAAATTATGCACGTGTACGTATGTGTGCAGGTGCATTTCACATGTGTACATATCACTGCGTGTATGTATGTGTGTGTGCATGAGTGCAGGGGGTAGTGTGGGTAGATGATGGGTTGATTTTCTTGATTCTTCAAACAGCTGAAGAATAGTACTACCAGATGGTGCGTGATAGCTTGCTTAGAAGAGGCCATCATCAGATTCCTGCTGTAACAAAGTGACAGGGCTCCATTCTGATGCTGGGTTCACTGCAGCAACATATGTGGAAAGTGTGAGAACGAGGGTTGTGGAAAATTGGCTGCTCACAAACTCTGCGATCTTACCTCTTAATGGTGTGTTTGTGTTTTTTTTTAGCCACATTGTCAAAATAAATCAAATTAGCCATGCGTGTTAAATGCTGCTTTGAGGGGATTGCTTTTTTTTTGTAAGATAAATACAGAAACTATTTCCTCACAATATTTGTGCGGGAAAATTGTCACCAGATGTTTCACACCAACAAAAATTCAGATGCTTGTGAGCTTGTGAGTCAACTGAGTCATATTTCATTTTGAAATAATTCTCAAATACGATTTGGTGACTGTTCTGTGGAAACTGTGTATCTCTGAAACATTCACTTTTCATTGACTAAGAGCAGAGCCATATCATTAGCTTTGTCGCACTGCTTTTCCAGCCATCTTTAAATTGTTTATTTTAGAGGAAGAGATCGGCCAGTTTTCTCATCGTGTAAAGCAGCACGTAATCCTTCAGTTTTTCTTAAAAAATCAACCAATTTTGGAGACGGTGATGATTTCCTTTTTTCATAATCCCCGAATACGTGGCCAAAATTCGAGAGCTCATAAAGAACCGACGGCAAAAAGCAGCCAGCTTGTAAAGTCGTCCATTGTCAGCTTGACTGAGAGGAGACACGTGACCGGCAGGCTAATCTTGTTAGACACTCAGCACCAGAATGACTGAAAGTAATGATGTAATGATAATGATGAACCTTTTCACAAGTAATTATCTGTGTTTATCAACATTTGTCAGGCCATTTACTGTAATTGAGTGAGTGATAGCCACCATTTTCTCTACTGCATTTCATTATTCCTTTGATTTGTGTTTAAAATCTCAGGTCTCAGTGATATCAATAGTGTGATGTACATACACACTGATGGTGTGTAAGCAGTTGTGCTTTAGGCCCAGCTCTTAATCTACCATTTTCCCCTAAAGGCAAGAGAAAGTCAAATGAATGAGATGTGGTTTAACATCTTAAGTCCTTTTTAAGGTGTCTTTGTTTGGCTTCTTCTTAGCTGCTTTGTCTCGTGTCTGCTGCTCAAATACAAGGCAGAGACATCATCTGGTCCAGGAGTCTCGCACAGTGGAGCTTTAGTAAAGTTCCTGTTTGCTCAAGAGTTTAGGAGGCTTCTATGTGACAAATTGTAAAAAAAAGCATTGACAAGATAGAATGAGAAGAGACATTTCCTAACCCTAACTCTAACAGGAAGGGGAGAAAATAGTGGATGTGAGCTATCAAGGTGTTATTTTAAGTCTTGACTCAGGAGCTTCATGTAAAACTCTGCAGAAAATCAGATTGGATGATTTATTTATCTATTATCTTTTATTCATTTAGTTAATTATTTTGCTAGTTGTATGTTTGTCTTCATCCAAATTTATTTAGGGAAATGAAATGTATTTCTTTGATGTATTTTGAATATAGTATTTTGCTGAATAAAACTTAATATTTAATCAATACTGTAAGATCAAAATACATTTTGATTTTAACCACCACATGAGGGCGAATTTTTCTGCAGTACCATAACACTGACATGTATCAGTTATCTGTATCTATATGCTAAACCCTTGTCTTCTTTCACATGACATGCACAGCCAGGAGCTTTGATGCCTGTTTCTCACTGCTGTCAGCTTCCTGGCTGTTTAAGTGTCCGTTTAAAAGCTGCTCCGTCCCAGAGGGCTTGTCTTTTACCCGTCAGCCCTGTCGAAAGCACTAATCACCGCACAAAGCTGAGGCAGCGCACCATGCGCTTGTTAGCCCTCGTCCCAATCTTCTGCCACGTCCCCCTTTGACATCCACACGGGCACTTAATTCCCCTCTATTATGTTCTTATGTTTCTATAGCCTCCTAATGAGACAAGAAAGGGGAGTATCAGGTTGTGTCCATTGATGCGACGTGCCCGGCGTGTGTTGAATGCGTGTGAATGCATGTGCCGATGCTCTGAGCCATCTGCCCATCACAGGAACATGGCGTGTAATAACAGAATCATGACCGTGGAGATCAGGGCCCCGGCAGGGAGCCTTGTATTCATGGAGCTTTAAAGGCAGCCATCCAACACTGATCAGACACGCCCAACTTGTACCCCCCTCACCGCTTCTTTATGTGCACCCCAAACCCTCGTGTACCCCCTGATTCCATCCTCCCAGCGGCATGGGACTCAGGCTCCATGTTGCCAGGGGTGACGTGGCCGCCAGGGTCAGAGGTGCTTGTTGGAGGTGAGGTTCAGACAGTGGGCCCATCTGATAGGACCATCTGGACGAGTGACCTGACATAATTAGTTATTAATTCTTCTCGAGGGGGGATAGGAGAGGAGGTGGTTACACACATCTGAAGCTCTCTCTCACACCGCTGCTGTTAGCACCAGGAGCACAGACGTAACTCGTGCCCTGCTTTTAGAGAGAAACCAACATCCAACTACTCTTAAATTTGCTTTAAACATAAAATGCAGAACCAGTCAACTTGCTCGCTGGCCGATTCTGCATTTCTGAGTCCGTTTAGTTGTTTGACAGGTGTTGCCCTCATTCTTGTGGATAAATGGCCAAACCTAAACAACGTTCTTAAATGCAGCTGTTATTGGGTTTAACGTAGAAAATCCACAGTAAACGGCATGTGTTGGTGTTAATGAAGGTGTCTTTCCAGTCAACAGGTACACTGATAACAGAATCATAGAGGAGGAGGCAGGGATACAACGTTTTCACCAACAGTCAGATAAAGCAGAGCAGAAAGCAATGCAGCCGTCCTTTGCGTCATTTTAAATACCCGCTGCTTTGCTTTTGTTTGATTACACACAGTACAGCTTGCAGCCAAAAGTGTGCATTTTAAACCACGTGCTTAACATAAGAGCTGGAAACACTGAAGTCAGACAGGGTCCTAATAGATTCGGGTGTGAAAACTCTCGCCCTCTTGCGATCGTTGTTGCCAAGTTTGTATGAGACTGAAAGCAGGACGTTTAGGCTCTTTCTAAAGAGAATAATAAGAAATGGCAAAGTGGAGTATAAACAGACGAGTGGATACAAAGCAAATTAACACATTAAATATGCTGAAGAGCCATAGATGGATGATGTAAAATTTTATGTATATATTTTCTTTCATTCATTTTGAAATAATAAAGTAATTTGGATTATTGTTGTTACAAAGGAATAATATCACCAGCATGTTTACAGTCACTTGGATTTGGAATACGATCATTTCTTCAATGTTTTGCTTCAAAAACCCATCTAATGTTCAGCTCTTTGTGAAGAGTGTGTAATGTGAGTATGAAGGACTATGATGGGTACAGTGTCAGCTTCGCCCCCCCCCCCCCCTCCTGCTGCTCTGCTCCACTACTGCTGCTGCTGCTGCTGCTGCTGCAGGGGAATCTCCTCATTGGCATGCAGGCGGTGACTTGGAGCTGTGGAGCACCGGCACCCTCTCTCAAGGGACTCGGTCCTCGTTCTCTCCTTTCTCCTTCTTTCTCCTTGCCTGTCTCCTGCGCTCTCCCTCTCGCCGCACCCCCCCCCCCCTCACGCAGCTGTCACAATATCTGCTCGGTACAAGTGCTAGAGGGATCGTAGGGGTAGAAGAGCCCGGCTGATGTGCCACTTTAGAAGCAGAAGATTTCAAAACAGAACGACTGAAAGGCCTCTCATGAGAGGTGCTGAATCAATCTTAAGATTTGTGAACGATTTGTGGCGTGCATGGTTGTCAGTGCACAGGGGGATTATTCTTGCATCTCCACAGGAAATAATTTAATAAAAGACATATTTCCAGTGGACCTATTGTGCTCATGTGTCTCCCTAATGAAATAATTTAAAACAACGTAATAAATCACGTGAAATGCAAACAAACAGTATCAGAATTTCCTCTGATATGATCTTGGCAGATTGATGAGGTGTTTACAGTAAGAGGAACTGAGTTGCAAACAAACAAACACAACTACTTGGCATGAGCTGGAGAGCGTTTCACAGAGATGTTGGAGGGAACAATGGCAGGAGAGAGAGAGAGCTACAGAGATGGAGAGAGAGACAGAGAGAGAGAGAAAGAGAGAGACAGAGAGAGAAAGAGAGAGAGGAGACATGGATCTTGTGTGGCTCTGTGGATTTGGCAGGAGTGAAAGCAGTGAGAAGAGCGCTGATACCAGCCAGACTCAAGCTGTGGGCAAATCAAGCGTGAAATCAGGAACAAAGGGATTCACAGGATTGGAGGGCATTAGATTCACACTGTCTGAGCCTTGGTGTGTGTGTGTGTGTGTGTGTGTGTGTGTGTGTGACAGGGGCTCAGGATATTGTACTTGTAGTCATTTTTAATAGCCTTATTGCAGAGGGATTAGTGAGTTTTAAATTAAGGTGGTTTTGTTATGGTTTTGTAAAAATGATCATGCTTTTGGTATGATTTTGATTGAAAAACAAAAATCCTTTTGAAGAAACTAACAACCCAACAAAATGACTTAAAAATAACTGCAATCCTTGTTTCAAGTTCGTGAGATATCCTCTATACAGCCGAAGGGTTTGTGGTTTTAAAACTCCCAGGAATTGTGGAAATCCTCAGAACCCTGTATGCTGCAAATTCATCTGATCCAATCATTTTGCATCATTTACTTATGTTAAAAATCATCATTTTAAGGGAGATAACCACTTATCTTTGGCTGAAACGTCCAATGAAAATGTGGATCCATCAGTTTTTGAGAAAAAAATGGATTGTTTGAGTAACAGTCTTGCACTGGGTGAGGTGCTCCTTCATTAGATGAACCTGGGCGCTGTAGTTTATTTTAAACCATTCCTACCTACGCTGTCCTGCTCCACTAATGCGCACCAACTCTGCAGCTGAAAATAGTTCCCAACAAATGTCCTATCTACACCTGCTTGAATAGTATTTGCAAAAAGCTGCACTGCCCAGCTGTTTTAGGAAATTATTTTAGACAATAAAAACCTATATCTGTGCCCTTATTTTAAAGATTTATGTTGATTAGCTTCTTGAGGAACAATTTAGGCTTGGGGCTTAAAGCCACGGATAAACTGGGGAAGTCAGAAAGTAGTGAGAGACGGACTAATGCGTTGTTGGTTTTGGTCTTTATTCAAACTTGTGAAAGTCATCAAATACCAAGAGGATAGAGATTAACGTTTCAAGGAGCATTTCTAATTTTTTTACGCTAACTGTAATTAGCAGCATATTTTCGAAGTAGCATTTCCAACACAGGTGCTGTGGCACAAACAGAAACCTTATTTGCTCTCCACTTTGCAGAATGACCTCAGTCTCCCGGCTCAGCCAATCAGATCGACCGGATGACCTCAATATCCTGGTCCACCCGATCAGAACATCTAAATGTGTTCTGGTGCAGTGAGGTCTGCTGCGGAGGTGTCACTAAATGCTCTGGTTGAATGATTTTCCCAGGTCCTGAGCTGTTTTGCCCTGTGTTGACTCATGCGCAGGTGACTCACCAGCAGAAGTGCCCAATTTTATTGCTTCATGGGAAATGTTTTGATGCACAGTAGAATGTTTGCATTGTTTCACATGGTGCATCTGTGCTTTGAGGCAAGATATTTACAAGCCACAATTTCCATGCTGGAAAAGAAAAAAAGGGATTTCAGAGAAAGAAAGGAATTAAACTAATATAAGATGTCCATTCACACTCAAAGAGGTCATAAAGTACACATGAGCACAAAACATGTTGAAACATTTTCCTCTGCGCTCATCTGAAGCCGCTTCATACGGATGACTCCTCGCTAAGCGCCAGGTTGAATTATAGAGGCACTAGCGGGGGAACACTTTAATTGATGTATGAATATGCAATTGTGCCTCAATCCTGGGCCTGAAATCAATCAAGTAGACAGTCAGGGGCTATTCTGAGCCTCACCACCTGCACCCTCATATTCTGTGGTTGTTTGTGAGGTTAGGATCCATGTCTCCTTCACTGCAGTTGTGAAACCCTGCCATCTCTCTCCCGTGGCTCCATAGTTTACCTCCGCGTCGAGCCAACTGCATGACACAGCCAGCGTCTTTATCTCCTCCAACTGCTAATGCCTTATGGTGTAAACAAAGCTGATTCACTCGTGCTTTTTATTTGCAGTAGCATAATAGTTAAATCAACTGCAAATGCTTTAATTTTTGTAGCGCTGTGGTTTATTACGAGGGGTGTCTGAGAGTAAGGCAATGATTAAGATAGCACATCTGTTCTTGCAGTGACATCATAATCATCCTTTGTTTTAATCCTGATTGATTTTATTCAAGTCCTAACATCTGCTGTTCTCCACTTGCTTCTTAAATCACTCCCAAAAAATGTAAAGATACCTCTGTTATAGTTTAAAAACGGGCTCTCATCTTAACGTGTGACTTGTTTTTAGTATTTCCCACTAATGAAAAGTAACTAAATACTCAATTACTGCACTTGAATACAATTAAGGATTTTCTAATTCATGGTTTAACTGATCTGTATGGCATTTATAAGTTTCTTATTAATCATTGATAAAACCATCAATTACAAAGATTATATAAGGGATGCCTTCATGGAGAATGGGTCATACAAAACTTTATGTACTTGTAAAATATGGTGACTTAGAATAGATTAAACAACACAACCGTGTATAATGTGTTTTAATTTGAGCTCCCCCTTGATCAGTTATAGCATTGATATGCGGCTTGCACATTATTTCATCAATAATAATGCAATAGTACAATACATATAATGACATAACTGTCTCAAAGCCATTCTGCATAATGAGTACTTTACACTTATACACATATTTTACTATACTTACATGTTTTGTCTTTAAGTAACAAGTTCAATGCAGGCTTTAACTGTAATGTAATGTATTGTTAGTTTTCTTTTCAAAATCTTCTGTTTCTTTATATCGGACTGAGATGGGGCAGGATCATGGGTGGAGGGGTGGAGGGGTGGCGAGGGTGGGGAGGCGTATGCAAGTGTGCAAAGTCTAGGCAAAAGGCCCAGTGTTTGGCCACATTTGTGGCTGACTCTACACGTGAAAGCCTTCGGGCACATCAGGCAAAAGCCCCAGAGTTTAGGAGGAAAAAACCCCAACTCGGTCTTATTATTGAAGTACCTTAGCAATAATCACACACGCACACGCACACACACTCCTTTTGTATACCAAGGTGATGTCAACAGCAGGGCAGTGTAGTAGTTCTACCATCTTGAATGACAGCATCAGTGATATCTGGCAGACCCTCAGATGGGCATGTCAGCGGTGACTGATGGGAGCTCTGCATCCAGGCCCATACGTGTCCAGGTCCCTCCCAGCTCAGACAGACAGACAGGCAGGCAGGCACGCCAGCTCTCCAGCAACATGTGAATAACTTACATATATTAGAATACGTGGCAGAGAAATTGCCTCTGAGCAGAGGTCAGAGCGGCTAAACGTGCAAGTTCAACTGCTCCAAACGGCAGGAGCGTGTTGCTGCAAGTGCATTTAAAATGTGACAGCTCAGTAGTCATACTAGCAGTTTGCTGTTGTAATGACATGTTTTTTGTACGAGATGTTGGTAATAATGCCCTCTTTAATTCACTTGTTGTGGGATACATGTAAAAAGAAAATCAAACAATGATTCTTTTGATATTCTTTTGATATTCATATTGTCAACAAGTCCCATGAAAAGACCTAAACCAACAATTAAATGGTCCTACAACCAACTATTGTCTGTGTATCTAGAGCCTGATGTAGCTTATTTTTCTGCCATAGACCTCCGTCATTGTCCAAAAACAATTTAAAAACCACACGGTGAGCCGCACAGTTGCACTGGGGGATGTGTTTCTTCATTACAGTCAACATGGGCACTGTAGTTATCTGAGCTATCCCAAAATACACCATCCCACTGCCATAAACACTCAGTAGTGTATAAATCCACAGCTGAAAATAGTCCCCAGTAAATACTTTACATTCTCTTAGCAGAGTCAAGTTTGCTAAAAACTACAGTGCCCAGCGGTTTTAGGAAATTATTTTGCTTTTTTTCAAAAATGGACCAATTTTTTTTAAAGATTTACTTTTTTGAATTCTTTCTTTTGATCTTTTCATTGAATTTGTGACAATTAAAAACGTATAGTGTGATACCAGACCTACCCTCCAAGGTTTCAGTCTTTTCTTTTTGCAAAATAATTCTAGATGAAACTCACTTAAAAATTCATAGCCATCGACTTAAGACCTACTGTATATTCATACGTTTTATCTATATCTATATATAACGTTGTGTTTTTTATCTTTGATAAATAGTTAAGTGTCTTGTGGTCCTGTGTGGGATGGACCAAATGTCAGTAACTAACATAAAAACTAATTAACTAATCTATACTGTTGCCCATAAAGTTGGAATAAAATGTTTTTTTACCTCTTCTCATGAAATGATTGTGACAATGTGATTTATTCTTGATAAATAAAGTGTATATCTTCTCAACTTTATTGATCAAACTCTTCCAAACATATCACAGTGAAACTTAAACCACAATTAACCTTTGCAAACTGTGTATTCAGGCTTTAACAAAATTTGGGGTTTTGAACAATTATTCCAACTTTATGGGCAACAGTGTATTTGTGTATATCTATCTATTTACATTTAAATATATGTCACAAAATGAATCATACAAAGCTGTCCCGACTGGTCACGATGGATGAACAACAGCTATGTATATCTACAGTATGTCTAAAAGTGCAGTTGCAGCATTATGTGTGTGTTCATTCATTCGTACCAATAACAGCTGTAAGACAAAAATCAACAGAGACAAAAGTTTTGTTTGCAACTGTATTCAGATTAAGAGACTTTTTTAAAACCAATTAATAAATAATCTTATCACTTCTTGTCCAAAAGTTCATTATGTGATGATATTTACATCATAAATTAAATAAGAAACAAAAGACATTCAACATATTTTTTAGATAAGTCTGTATCAATTATTTTAACCATTTAGACGTTTCACCTTTTTTGTCATGTCAAAACAACAACAAAAAAAACAAAAGCAAATGGATTTCTTTATCAGAACAATTGCATGTGCAGCAGGATTTTAAGGATTCAAAAGCATACTCTACATATGCTAATAAGTTGGGTTAACAGGTTAGTGAGGTAAAAAGAGGAAAGATTATACTCTGATATGTAAATAACAGTGTTTAAGCCACAACTGTTAGTCTGTACATACAATGCCAGTATTCAGAGGGCATGGAGAGATTACAAATGTGTACAAATAGTTTTGTAATCTATCTTTGCACTCTAACTGAGGGCTTTTCACTAATACATTAAAACAATTTCAAGCTGACCTTTTGAAGTGACACTTTTACATATCAGAAGCATTTTTTCTTTCTGTTTTTCCACACTATTCATTTTTTTTAAACCTAATGTCGGTGTAATCCAAACATCAAAACTAATTTTATGCGACCAGTTAAGATTCTACTTGGACAGAAAAAATGGCACATACATAAAATAGCCCACTGACAAAGAAATACCAGGAAACATTGACATCTTACAATAGTAAAACGCTTGCCTTTCCCATGTTGCACTTCATGTGTCAAACATTATGCTCTGTGCGACAGAGTTTTCGGGTGAAGGGGCAGTGGAACAACACGTTTTTTTTACTGCCTTTGGAAATCGCGTCCACGACAGATTAACTCACATGGCCAATGGTGTGTGAGACGTTTGGAACAGAGACGCTGGTTTGATGTTTAACCAGACCTTAAAACTTCGGTCGTCTTTGCAGGAAGGAAAATTCAGCTCACCCCCATTAAAATAACACTGTATTCCTATGTAATGGAGCAAACCTCCATCGTGTGAAGTGGCATACCAAATGTCAGTTTGTGAACACTCGTTCATGTCGTCCTCCGATGATAAATGGTAGCGAATGGGATGATACAAAGGCTGACAAACACAATTTGTGCTGAATGAGCCACCAAGGGTACATCAACCCAGTGCGAGTACCTTTTATTTCTTTATCTCTTTTTTTCTTTTTTTTTTAACTGTACTGCTGTTTGTATCAAGCACCTGGTCAGTGTTTTTATGTGCATAAAGCACCACCTTAGAGTAACATCCTCATCTAGAGAACAGGACCTATCTTTGCCAGATGTCGTCAGCTCCCGTTGGTTATGATAACTGAGGTGGCCTTGTGTCCCTGCATCTGCTCCGCCTGCATCCTCACATGAGATGCCACATCATACTGGACTCCTCCGCAGGCCAGGCCAGAGTAACTCCGCAGGTTCTCCGGGTCATACAGGTGCTCCAGGGAGTATCCAGTCAAAGCATAGGCTGCTTGTCTGTCCAGTGGCTGCCTCTCTTGGGCTGGATAGAGCAGCGGGCTCCCCTGGGGCTGTGGAGGGTGGGGGGACAGATCCGTCTGCATGTAGTCCTTAGTGAGGGAGAGGGCCGACCTGGGGATCCCATCAGAGCTGGGGCTGCTGAGGCGAGACAGGGATGCTGGACTGGTTGTGTTTTCATCATTGTCATGTGGACCGAGCACTTTAATGCTGTCCCGGTGATGGAGGCGTTCCGAGGGGAGGTCGATGCTGGGGGCTCCCGGCCCACAGCACACCACGCTGGGCATGGTGAGCTGGGAGTGGTGGGGTAGTGAGGTGGCGAAGCATGGGCTGTGAGCTTTGGCGAGGCCTGAGACGTCCAGCGGCGCCTTGTGTTGCTGCAGACGGCTCTCTTCCTCTTTGATCATCTGCTGCGTGGCTCTGATCAGGGTCTCCATCTTGCTGGGCTCACGAGGGGTTGCCCGGAAGTGATCGCCATGGTAACGCTCACCCGAATCACTGGTGGACCCGCCTCCATCAGGTGAACTCACTACACTGTCTTCATCCCAGTGGCCCCGTCCTGTAGAAAGAGTTCAATGGCCACATTTCAATACAGTGTAAATCAATGAATTACATTGTGTCAATAAGTAATTTGATCCTTTGCCTGCCTGTATTTACGAAGCGTGTAAATACGACTCAACGTGATCTGTATCCTACATTGCGTCTCATATGTTTTAGGTGCCAGGCACTAAAACTACTACAAGTTGTCTGTATGTTGTGTGAAATTCTGCTTTTAAACGCATATACAATCATGGTCTGTTGGACTGGAAGTCTTGGCAGAAGCACAGTGGGGGTTGTTTCCCTGTTTAAGAATGTGAAATGTGAAATAACTTGGCTTTCGATTGCAAGCAATTTTTGAACAGATGGTAGCAATCGGCACACTGGCAAGAGACGGCGTAAACAACTTAGCATGTCCCATAACAACATTTGGAAAACAGCTACCAGGAGAAGCTAGGCCAGAGCTATTTTCAGAGACAGATGGTTGTGGTCTCAACCCTAACACCTCACCGTGAATGGCTCCATGGTAGGATGTGATTTCATAGCCCTCGCTGTTCTCCACGGATGATTTCGGCAGCGAGAGCACAGAACGCGTGGCATCCCACCACACCTCCCTTCCAGACTGCTGGGTTCCTAGGAAGTAGCGTCCACTCTGGCATCGCACGCGGTCGCAGGTAGTGGTGTGAGGATGTGTTTGGGCATGAGCGAGATCGTTCTCTGATAGACCCAGGCCATAGCACAGGGAGCCTGCGTCTGGATACAGTCGGTAGGCACAAGATGTCTCCGCAGTCTCACCGGGATCCAACAGCTGAGGAGATGCAGAGTCTGTCAGCGGGCTCCCTCCCCATTGGCTATCTTGGTCTGACTCTGAGCGCTCTGGATTGAAAGCTGAAAACTGCTGACAGAAACAAGAAAATTGCAGTTGAGAAACTTTGTAAACCTCTTTCAAACAATTAAGCACCAAGTCTTGTGTCTTGATTCAGTTTATTAGTATGAAACAGACAGTTTATTACCTGTGGGTAGGGTGAAGCTCTGGCTTTGACCTTCGTCTGGGTCAGACGTGACTTGCTGCTCTTCCTGTCTTCATTGTGGCTGTCAGCGTAGGGGAAGGCTGGCTTGATGGGGCTCATTTGGTCCAAGGACAGCTGCATTCCCTTATACTCAGTATCCCTTTTGACAGAAACACAATATTTTTTGGATAATAACCCTTTTAACCCGTATTTATCCAGGTTAGAGCTTTTGTTAGCCATGTTAGCAGCTTTTGGAATCGGTCAGCCCACCATTTTGGTCAGGACTTAAACATCTCTTGAACGTATTGCCCTTTTGATTGACTTTTCCTCTTGTGCTTAGACGAATTGCCATGAAATTTGGTACGAATATTCATGTGCCCTTAGAATAAGTTCTAACAACTTAACAATACCTTGACTTTTAGGTCCTCCAGCATGTCAGTTGTCATTGTTGGACATAAGCACCCAACATCACCTAGCTGCTAGCAGACTACTAGTTTTAAAGATAGTGTGAATAGCGTGGGCTACTGAGCAGCTTAATTTTAGTATTGATGGTTGAGTGCCTTGCTCAAGGATGCTTTGAATGTTAATAAGGGAGGTCACAGTGTTACTTGGCCCTCCAGGTTTTCCCAATCAGTCAGAGCTTCTCAAAACGTTAGGCTTGCAGTTTCCCCAAATATCTGGTCATCTTCTATCTTTCCTATACAGTCTTGGTGCTAGTGTTGCACCACGTGACATAATCAGTAATTAGTCTGCAGCAGACGTCTTGGCCAATATTGAATATAGATAGCTGCGCAGACCTATTTAACAAACACACTTTTCGTGCCATGAATGATGTGAGGACTATGAGAAGTGAAAACAACATTTAAGATAAGTTCAAGAGATTAAGCCCTCCCACTTCTGAGAAAAATAACAGACACCATGAAGAAAGTTAATCATTCTTTTCTGCCGTACAACCATTGCCAGAACCCTTCCAGAGAGCAACTTAAGTGTGCACACACAGACGCATTCATCTGCATGTACACTATCACTGCACTGAACCTCCTCTGCTAAAGAATCGTTTAAAAAAAATATATATATATGTTTT
Organism: Pempheris klunzingeri; assembly: GCF_042242105.1. Lineage (NCBI taxonomy): Eukaryota > Metazoa > Chordata > Actinopteri > Acropomatiformes > Pempheridae > Pempheris > Pempheris klunzingeri. Next base: position 13,776,221 of record NC_092029.1, on the reverse strand, counting down.
TTTTTGTATAATGCAGGCGTCTTTTTACTTGTACATGTGCATGGAGCTTGTGCACCATGTTTGACATTTTAACCCACTGTCCTGTGGCTGAACTCAATCCAAGTGTCACTGTCGAGGGAGTAAAAAGGCTCCTGTGTCAAGTGTTCAGCAAACATGAGCCTATTCTTAACTTATCACATCAACAGTATGTAATAGCAGCTGCCTGGCATTTTAAACCCTGTGGCCCATCCCTGACCCTGCACAGCCAGCCTCTTTAATATGACTCTAAATATGACCCATTCTTTATGTACAACACCTTAGGGGAAAGGCTGTGTTTGGATAGCCAGTACACAGTGTGAGTGTTATTTGCTCTTGCAGGTATAGTTGCGATGGCTGGTTCTGCATCCTATCTGTGCCCTGGCTGACTTAAGTCTGAGCCAATAATGTTGGGCCTTTGTGCAAACTCAGCTGTGTTAGCCGAATTCCACCTCAGGGTCAATGTCAGAGCACCTCGTGTCTGCAATATGCCACCAGCCAACCTCCAAACATAATTTATTAATGGATTCTTCTTGGGTTAAAATGTTGTTGGGACAAGGTGATTGAATTGCTGTTTGTTTTTTTAATGTAGTTGTTTTTTATTTTATGCTCTTGCTAAGTGTGAGCTTTTTGGAAACTCCCGTGTAAGAGCTAATTATGCGTTTGGAAATTCGCTGTCATTTTAATGTAGTTACTTTGTTTTCTCCTTACTGCATTGAAGAGATCAATACCTGGAGTGCAGCCACATGCATGCATGCACGTACAGAGACTCGCACAAACACACCGTTACACACACAGAGTGACACACACACACACACACACACACTCACACACACAGAGAAACACGACGTGTGGATCAACTAAACTTAACGAGGAAAATCCAACATGTGCTACAGCTATGAGATAGCTATTGATTCCTAGTTCACCGTTTGATCGATTTTGCTTTCCTTAGACTGCAGATCGATGGTGACAGTAGAGGTTTTTTGATGGGGTTGAACCCTGATGTTTGTCTTGCTGTCTCAAAGGGCCTTAGTGTGCTTTGTGCTCTCATAACACACAACTGCCTGAGCCCTGCAGCCACCGTATTTGATGGATTTGTACAGAGGCTACAGAGGGATAAAGAGAAGGATTTCTCCAAGAGACAAAGACCCATCATATCATACAGTGAGCTTTGAGCATGGATCATAAGAGTGTATGATATGATTTTGCTTAATCTAGTTAAATATTCAATGCTGTTCCCTCTGCAAACACCATTAAAAATGCATCTGCTTTTAGTCCAATGTAGCACCGTAAACCATGTGTTTCTGTGTTTATGTAGCTGTAGTTTTAGAGATTTCAATCCCAAATGGAATCATTGTAAAAACTTAATATTTAAAATGTAGAATTCATAGTCACAAATTAAAGATTCCAACCAATTTATATGCATGAATGGTACCCTTCCCTTGCACAAACTTCTGAAGAAAGACATATAAATCTAACTTTTAGTCTTAAATTAATCTGTTTCTCAAAAGTTTCTCTCTGATTTTACGAAGAGAAAATTAAGCGAGACTCACGTCAGGACATAGTTGACGCTGACTATACAGTGGGGTCTTGAGGACCGGCTGTTGTGGACAATTGTGGCGTAACTCTGGACCCAGACCCAGCCGCCGTGCTTCGCCAGGAAACGATAATACTTAGTGGTGACTTGGCCTTTTACCAGCACTGAAGGAGATAAAAGAATCAGAAGACAGAGATTAACGTGATTAATAACATGTATATGTGTGTGTGTGTGTGTGTGTGTGTGTGATTGTCTGCATGTGGTAGCTGCAGCAGGTTGCCTGAACAGCTACTGTCTGACAAGGTCAGCCTTGAAAGCATAATAGAGGCGGGCTTGTAACTCACAGAGGTGGTGTGCACAGCGGAGGTGGAAGATGTCACAGCTGTGGACGTGATGGTACAGAGTTTTCTCTATCAGGTCCTGGGGCTCATAACCTGTCAGCTCTGCCACCCTGGAGAGGAATTGAGGTGTTGTTTTAAAAAAAAAATAATAATATGCAGAGTGATCTGGGGATAGTTCGTAATTGTCTGTGAAAAGATTAAGAAGACTGGATTTGAAGGGAACTCAGAAACGCCATGTACCTGGAGTCCAGGAAGATGAGCTTCATGTCCAAGCTGGCTCTGAACATAAACATGTTGCTGTGTAATTTGATCTCAGTCACAGCACTGGGCGGCAGGGAGTGACCCACAGCCACCAGACCCACGTTCTGGTAGCAGCCCTCAAAGGGTGACATGTCCAAACTGTACTGACGGATCTTCAGGTAGCCACTGCAGTGGATCACCTGTGGTGGAGCACATGGACAGCGAGAAAAGCTAAGATGAAAATTAAATGTGGATAATTAAACCCTGAAATTTGCGTGCTACATTTCAGATCCCTGTTGCATAGATTGTAAGCTACTGACCAGAAATATAGAATTAGTATTGAAATATTATACAAATACAAAAGTATACTATAATAATACTACATTATGTTCTTTGGTGAAAATAAAGAATATAGTATAAGTCATTTGAATACTGAACTCCATTTGTTTTCTATCAAATTATACCATTAATTATCTTATTGCAATTAAATATTTTGTTAATGAATATTTAATTAAATGTTCATATAGGCCAGCGCCGAAGCTTAATTGCCTACCTTGTATCCACCACTGGTAAGGCCTGCGTTTCTTTTTGCCAGCACACATTTCATCCGCAAAAAGAAAGAGCGCTCCATTTCATATTCTGCAGGAGGGAAAACAGTTTAAATTGAGCGATTTTAAATCAGAGGATAAGAAGAAACTGCCGTGGGTTGATTTTTAAAAAAAAAAAAAAAAAAAAAAAAGGCTGTCGCCATATGTCTGCGTCTCAAAAAAAAAAGGGCTATTTGAAATATAAATGCATTTTAATGACTCCAAAATAAATGCATTATTTTTGCATTATATTATTTGATACGTGGAAAAATATAAAGCGCATCCCAAAATGCAGGTATTACAATTTCTATCCGATTAAAACACACACACACACACACACTAGTGTATTTGTGTCCCATCTGTGTGATATTGACACACATCCGTTGCATTGGTAACAGCCACATGCTGCACAGTAAGTTGTAATTTAATTGCAAATGGACGACTTTGCGCACGGGAAGCTTGAGAGAGGAAATGCATTTTTTATTTTATTTTTTTACCTTGGACGAAATGTGAGTGATAGGGCTGATGTGGCGTCAGGACGGCCGTCATCTCGTCGTGGTCGGCGGGATGGACGTACTCATAAATACTGTTCCCGGTCAACTCTACCTGTTGAGAATAACTCAGGTAATTAACAGGTTGTGGCTGTCTGTGTTTTTAGGTGGGAAAGTCTCCGTTTGAACTGACTTAGCTTTAAATTGCGGGCTATGAAAATGAGAGAAAATACAGAAAAAGAATCTGTTAGAAATGAGTCTAATTATACAAACGGACCTGAGACAGTCCTAAGTGGACCGATGCCGTCTCAGAAATGTACATGATCTTCCCATCTGGAGCCACAACAAAGATGAATCCGTCCAACGTCTGCAAATACACCACAGGCCGCAATTACCCCTCACAATAAGTGACTAATAATAATAATAATAATAAATAATATTAATAATAGTGATAATAATGATAATAATATACCTGCAGTAAATGAGATCCCAGCTCTCGTCCAACATTTTCCAAAGATCTTGTTCGACTTGTATGACCCCACGCCTCACCCAAACCTGGAGAGTGTGAAATAACAGGCTACTGCTGAGCTGCCACACAACATTATCAAGACATGTGCAGTAATAGTGATAAATATGATAGCATATGTAGTGGTCAAATGATTTCATAGCATACATTAATATTATTGTATATCCAAAGGCAGGACTCCCCCTCCCTCCCTCCCTCCTTCTGTCTCACTCTCACTTTCACACTCTCTCTCTCTCTCTCACACACACACACACACACCCTCAAGGCGGAGGCGTGCCTGTTAAAATTTAGTGTTTAAGTATTTACAGTGTCCTCTCCTGTCTGTCACATGTTGCTGGACATGAACGAATTTGTTGGTGTTTACAAGATGCACCGGAAATGTTTCACTTGTAACAACTGAAATATAGACTATCAATACTTTAATAATAATGACGATGATAATAATAATAATTATTATAATAACGCAGATCTTTAACGCCTCCCTTAATTCAACCACAAATGCGTCCATCTTTAATTTTTTTCTCTCCCTCTGATAAATCCCTCAGTGCAGGACACTGTTCTCACTATTTTATCTTCTAAGTGGAACAAAGCAAGTCGCCAGCGCTGCTCATTGAAATTCATTCAGTTTCATCAGAAATCGCATGGAGCTCGGGTATCATCAATAAATTAGGTGTCCGTGTCCCCTGCTGTAGCCTAAACGAAAATGAAAGTAGGTCTAATATCAGCACACCCAACGAGAGGATGGAGAAGAAGGGACCTACAACTAAAGCAAGGATGTGTTCCTGCTGGATGCACAACACCAGAAATATTACTAAAGGAAGAAAAAAAAAATCTGCTCTCCTTTTACATACACTTTTATGTTATGACAGAGAAATATTAAAATAGGCTTCCTGACTGTTGTATTTACTTGGCAGCAGAAACGTGATTGCGGTGATCTGAGCTCGTGCAGATCATTAACAGCATTTTTTTTTTTTTTTTTTCCTGCACAAGACAAGAGTGTGTGTGCTTCCTCCTGCTTCCATGGCTCTGGGTGATCAGAAGCTGTGCAGGGCCTTTTTAAAAAAAAAAAAAAAAAAAAAAATTGGTACGTCTTGTTCTCAGTCACGCAGGCAGAGAAGCCTGCAGAGATCCGTATAAAAGATGGTGGCTGCACCGTCTGCTTCGGCCACACGGAATTAAAACCGATCATGAATCCATTTGTAAAGTCTCCCCTGCTGCTCATCGAAAAGTGACTGTAATAGTCCTATAATGTTTCTATATGGCGCAGAGTGGGCCTGTGAATGCTCCGTGTGGGTTAATTAACAGCATCCTACTTAAATTTTATTTAATTTATTTTTCTAACCTTCCACAACCTCCCCGCGGTAGTCTACTGTTAAGAGGACTGAAGGGATTTCTGATGATACAATGAATAGTTTTCATTTTATTTGCATTAATCAGTGCAGTAACACTCCTCCTCAGCCGTGATTTTTTTTTTAATTCCTATTTTTATTTTATTATAAAATAATAATTTGGTCTCGTGGAATTCACTCAATAGCCTATATTTTCTTGTAATTTCACATTTGTTGACTATAGTTTTATTTTATTTTTTTTTTTATTTATTCAGACTATGTGACATTAACGTGACGCAAATATGTAAATAATTTTGTAAGCTAATAATGAACAAGTGTAAATACTTAGAGAATATTTAGTTTTCTCATTCTAAACTGAGCTCCAGAGCTGACAGGTCAGCAGACGTGTTGAAAGTCTCACCCTGAGGGAAAACGATTCTCATCTTCAGGTAACTTGTTGTCAGTCTTATTATGGAGGCTTTGTCCAGCTGGGAGGTGATGGCGGACGGTAAAGGCAACATTTTGGCCAGTTCATAAAATTCACTGTTCTCCTTTTCCCGTCTAGTCCTTGCGGCCGTTTTGGATTTCTCCTTCATTTCGGCGCCTTTTTTTTACTGTATCCTTCCTCGTGTGAGACGGTGTTCATTCAAAATAGGTGGACTGATTCCTCTCCGCTTTGCCTCCTTTTCATTGCAGGTTTTTATCAACTAAAAAAAAAAAAAAAAAGCTGGACTTCTAATATAAATAGTAGAATCCAAAAAGAAAGAAAAGCAGAGTGAGAATATCCCTGGTACTCCTGGTGGCTGTGAAACTTCAGCTGGTTGTAGTTAAACCTCCGCGGTGCTGCCGCAGGATTTCATCCATGACCTGCAAAACACATAAAGGAGGTAAAAAAAAAAAAATCATTATTGCCATATCCAGTGTTGGGAAAGCAAAGGTGCAGAGGCCCTGCGTTAACACCAAGAGCGGACATGATGTAACCGACCCTTGTGTTATTTTGATGTATGCCTGATGCAGGCCTGCATGTCACATGGAGCAGATCCTGGAAAAACAAGGCTGCACATTAAAGTACACATCAGTCATCAATGAAAACAAAAGTCTGATGGAGCGAAGGAGACATAAAATCAGGATATTCTCGGCTTTAAACAGCAGCATCACTACGAGAAGCAGAAACAATGGCGACAATTTAACAAAATAAAACAATCACAGCAGCAAAAAAAAAAAAACAACAGCAAGTTATTACATGCAATAATGTCATTTAATTTTATGAAATTGTAAATGCATGTTTTAATGCATGTTTTTTTTTTTGGTAAATATGTCACAGAAAACAACCTCATCATACTGGTGGGAGAAAAAAAAAAGAAAATCTCAATGTAGTGAAGGGCACACTGCAAACATGTCCATCTCAAGTCATTGTAGCCGCTAAAGCAGCCTGTAATATTCATCCTAAAACAGGTCAAACCTCTGCCAGTGAGATGAAGTCATTCTGGCATGTTCTGCTAGGAGTTGTAAAACAAGGCGTCATGTTGCTGATGGTCACTGCAGGAGTTGCCTATCGATAAAAATGTCATTTGAGCCGACACAATTCCTCAAACGTGTGCTGCCGCGTTGGGAGAGAAAAAAAAAACCCAGCTGTGACATAATCTCACCTCGCCGGTCGATTTGTTTTTTTTCACTTTGTTTTAAGAAAATAAAAAAATATACATATTTAACATCCAGCACAAGTTGTCAGACTTGTTGAGATGGATATATTTGCAGTATTCCTACCCGCGCTGACATGCACTGTATTTTCCTACATCTGAATCGATCCTGTGGCCTTACTGGGCAGCCTGCTGGGAATTTCACCTGTCCTGAACCGGGTTCACCAGTCGTCCCAGTTAAGTTTGGTCTCAGCTCCTCCTGGATTTCCACCTGGAAAGGCGAACGGGCCGTGCACTGCATACACCTCTCCAAATTATAAGGACGCGCAACGAGTGGCATTCGTGCCCAACAAGCCTCCTCTCCTCAACTATCTCAATGTCCCTCTCCGGAGCTGCTCTGGGCCCGCCCACCGTGCGCCCACCTCGCTCTGATTGGACGGAGGCTCTGAAAGGCATCTCGTGATTGGACGCTCGCCGTAGGCGTCGACTCGGTGCGGCAAGGTATGCGCGGCACTTGGCCGTGCCCGGAGTGAGCTTAGATGTGATCTTGTTATGTTTTTGTCATTAGCGTGGAGATCTCGGATCAAGCTGAAATAAATGAATAAATCCGCATAAAACAGAATAGCAGGGGATTGTCCTGCAGGTGATAGGCTAAACAAAAACCTGCAACGTCCTCCATTTTAAAGGGAAAGATATCCAGAACACAACACAAATCGTGTTTTATTCCAGAAAAAAAAAAAAACATTCATGACAATCAATAACGAAATTTCATCAGTTTACACATGTTTCATATCATGCGAAATCGGCTCTCGATTCATTATGACATCGAGCAGAATGATCTCAGTGTTGATTTATTGAGTAGAACTGCTCTTACTCCCTTGGAAATATACTGAATAAATCCAGGAAATTGTCATCACGAATAAAGTATTTTTCATTATTCCCAGAGAAAATGCAATTTCTCAAAAGCTCAATAGACAATGTGATGAAATGTGGATAAAGTGCGCAGGTTTGGCGACGTTTGTACTCATAAAAAACACAAACACAACTGATGAAGAAATAAATAAAAGGGTGTCACTGTATTCTGTGTTCATGCTGCTGCTGTGAGTTGTCCAATAAATAGGCCTTACCCCCTCTACCCCCCACCCCCCCACCCCACCCTGCTTATTATGCGTGATAGCGATGCGTCTCTTTAATTATACCGAACTGTACACAAGTGACAACAACATGGACCCGTTCACCCCTTTTGGTGGTTGCACTGGATTTTTAGCTGATTTTCTGGTTGATTGTCTCCTTCTGGATTCAGAACCTTTTTGGGCCCATAACCTCTCTTCATTCATTTTGGTTATTCTAAATACAGGAGAAGCTATTAAAAAAGAAGTAGGTACACACGCTGTGAAGTGTAGAAGCTATGTATCTACTCACAAACTTTGAATTTTTTAAAATTGAAATCTTGAGGTTGAATTTGCATGTTTTTTTTATTTTGTGCCAATTGAAACCACTGGACTTGTGGTTTCTAATTTTTCCTCTCATCAAATTAACCCGTTTTGTCTTGAGTTATTTTGGAGCTGGGTTTTTTTTTTTTTCCTTTTTCTTTTTTTTTTTTTTTACCAGTCTCAGGGAGCAGTGCGCCGCGTCCAAAGCTCATGCAATGGTTTGGTGTCCCTCAAACACGTTTATCTGAGGATTAATATCCATGGTGTGAATCAGATGAGAGCGCCGCGGCGCATGTAGTTTTTTAATTAGCTACCTCGAGCTCAGATGGAGGAGGAGGGGGCTGCTGGTTAGAGCAGCGGGCGCGATGACGGGGGCGCGGACGCATGACGGTGAGCTCATTACGCACATAATTAGCCCTTAAAATTGATGCCGCATCCTGCCATAATTGGAGATTTTCCTGCTGCCTGGGAACAGATATCTCTCCTTCCTCGTGTGTGTGTGTGTGTGGAGGAGTGAGAGAGATAGAGACTTAACTGTGTGGCTTCTACTGGACTCAAGATTAGCCCCACAAGGCTTTACCTTTCTATTATTTTCTAATTTCTGACGGATAACAACACCAAATTGGCAATTAGGGGACAGCCCCAGATGTTGACCGGTCTTATGTCCTCACTTTAAATCAGACAACATGCTAGTGCATCCTTCACGTCTGATGCTTCTATAAGAAGTACATCTATCAAGTCTTTGAAGTTACCCCAAGCTCAGATCTACTCCACATCTCTCTCTGTGACAAATCTCTCATCACTGGATCTCATTTCTCTTTCAATGTGTGGGTCAGAGGTCACTGTGATTTGTTCACCTAATAGATTCTTCTCCATGCAAAGTATTTTTCTTTAAAAAGTAACACTTGATGCTCTAAACCTCTTTTTTTTTTTCATGTGTATGCAAACAAAAACATTCCTACGAATGAAGCAATAATCTTTAATGGAGATTCAGCACCAACAGCTCAGGCTTCAGGCCACCTCCCATCATCCTTGCCGCTCCTGCAGTGACTGGCAGCCTGTCACTGATTGGGAAGTTCTCTGAGGGTATGAGCTCGGAGCGGCTGGTAGAAGATTTACCCTGCCCGGACATCCTGTTAATGCCCCACCACAGGCTGTCACAACAGGGGAGCTCGCTTTGCTGTCCTTCTAACCCGCCCTCCTCGCCACCTGAGTCTAACCCGTCTTTCCATTTTTATTGTGTTTTCACAAATCACGCTTCTCTGTGGGAAGCCGGGCCTGACATTCTCTCTCCAACGTGAAAAAAAACGAGGGAGGGGTTGTGGCAGGTCAGTGAAGGTTACTTAAGGAAAGGATTCAAGGAAAGGGGGGGGGGGGGTGAGGAACATGGTGTATTTGAGCATGTTGGCCCTTGAGCAAGGCACTGAAAGGCCTTTAAACAACATATGTTCTCTTTCACCTCTGGCGGCATCTATTCAAGCGGGTAGATTAAAGATTCAGGATTCAGTACTTGATTCTCTTCTTTCAATAACAGCCGTTTCAGTGTGCTTGATATGAATGTGCTTTAAGCTCAAATAAAACAAAAACAACACAGAAACCCCAGGACGTCACATAACAACACTAAGAAATGGAACTAGTTCGATAGTTTTTGTTGTGTTTGCTGAGGTCCTGAGGTACCCGTCTGTCAGATTTGTGCCACCATTAAACACAATGCAGGGGAAGGAATTTTATGCGCTCACTGATTTAGCGTTTCACTCGTAGAACATTGTGTCTCATTGATTTACAATGGAAAGTTTTAGATGTGTTAAAATCAATGCAGAAGAACCAGAGATACCATCTTTTTTTTATTCTACAATTTTCTTTCTGGTGATGCAGCCTGGAGCTGATAGCCTCAAGCAGACAGTAGTACTCCCCAAGACCTGCGAACAGATGTGTAAAAACAGTGGAGTTCCCCTTTAAAGCCCTAAAAAGCCAACATTTCTATCCACAAGAAGTTGTACCTGTTACTCTACACAGACCTTTTGTTTTACCATTGGAAGTTCGTCCTGTGAATTGGCAGACTGGGCTGATATTTGCAAATGGGCCGTCAAAAAGCATCGTATTTATGACCTAAATCAAACCTGAAAGATAAGCCAGCATGGAAATTGTGAAACAAATAATGTGAATTTTTTTGCAGTAAGCAGTTGGTTGCTGCTTTATAACTGACTGCCAGGATTTTCTACAGTGTCAACAGTTCCTGCTCCTAAATACCGCACAACAATAGCATACCTTCTCAAGAAAGCTCCTAGTCTCTGTGAATTGATGGTTATCTTATAGAAATTAATTGGGAACATTACATTCATAGACAGTTGAAAATACTGCCCCACGTCTTCCACATACAGTATTTTAATTTGTCTGTAAATGCCATGGAGATCCACCTTTGTATTTATAACCTCTCCTCCACTTCCTCGTTCTCTCGCATCTCCTCTTTTATACACTCAAGATAACTTCATTATGGACTAATACACCACCGGTGTAAAGAGAGATAGCGTCTGTATGTGGAGGAGAAGAGACATTAAAAAAAAAACGAAAAAAAAAAAAACTGCATGGAACATTGAGGAGATATCGTGGAAATGGCAGCAAGATGTAAAACAGAAGAAGAAGAAGAGGAAGAAGAAGGAGAGGAAATGGAAAACAGTCGATTGTAAATGTGTTAGTAAAAGATTTCACAGAACGAGTGAAAAAGCAATGAGACTGAGGCCCCATGTTGGGTTACACTCTGCGCTCCGAGATTGAAACGGTTGGGCATATGTAAACAGGCTGCATGCTTGACCAAGATTTGCCAGTTGTGTTTTCTGCAAGCTATTACCGACTCTTTGTGTTCGGTTTTCCCTAAAAGACGGAAATATTATTTAGTACTCCCCACCTTCTTTAGCTGTTGGTTTTGAACCAGCCATTTTATTTAGAGAGCGATGGTTGGACATTTTATATTGTGTTGCTTTTCTCCCATTAACAGTGACTTCCCATCAATTCGCACTCTCTGTGTCTCTTTCTGCCAGGCCCTTCACTGAGCCCATCTGCTGTGTGCGAGCGTTAATTAACCACACTGCCATTTCCTCTGTGTGTGCTGCATTTGAAGGTGCTTAGAGTACACGAGTCAGCCCCGCAAGTTCATCAAAATGCTAATTCAGCCCAAATTAAAGTTGTGATTAACATTACACAGTTTCCTGTGCAGACAAATTGATCCTTCCATGAGCTCTTTCCCTCGCTCTCTCTCACTCCCTCTCTGGGTGATGAGTGTCTGGGGAGAGAGAGACTTTCCTCTTGGGTGTTCTTGTCATTGTTGCCAAAGTGGAAGAAAAACAGAAACAGCCAACAGATGAAGCTAATGGTGTGTGAGAAAGATCGGTGTCTAAATGCATACAGTTTTCTCCGTAACGTGAAGAAGAAGTCTTATGACACAACATTCCGTTTTGCCCCATAAGAAATATGGATTCACATGATCTTTCCCCCTGCTTTTCAATACCTCACATGCACATCAATGCATATTTGTTTGTGTGCATGTGCTCTACCTGCGGGTATGCTTCCACATCGCCTCAGACTGTGTACATATGTGAGGGACCAATAAGCTGCAGCACTGATGCTGTGACACAGTTCTGACTGTATTTACCCTGCAATCCAGCTGCCTCTGCATCTCCCAGACACTGATAGGCACGTGGAAACAAAACCCATAGAGGTGAAAACAAGTGCCATCAAAATAATAGAAATGTTTTTACTGGATTCCCATTGCATTTCTTCTTAAATTTGGTCAAACCCTCTCCATTTTGTTTCCTGATCACCTGACATGTGCCCTCAATCACCTTGAGTTTTACGCGTTCTTGCGTCTCTCCTGTCTACAAGCTTTCAAATGTTAAGCACAAAATAAATTTGAAGTGCTGAAAGACAGATTAGTATCCTCTTTAATAGGCTAATTCATGAGAGATTTTTTTTTTCCCTTAAACAACAGCAGCTTGACATTCCCAATGGGTAAATGACAGTGGAACACTTATTTGGGAACATACTGTAGTATCTCTCTCTCTCTCTCTCTCACACACTCACACACTCACACACACATAGACACACACACACACACACTCTCTCTCTCTCTCACTCACACACACACACACACACACACACACGGATAAACTTCTCGTGGTAATGAAAGCCCCTGGCGTTCATCACTCTGTCTTAAGCAGTGGTTATTGAGGCATTAAATATGTCTACACAGGGCTCAGTGAAAGGCTGCCAGATCAGTGTTCTCCTCTGAGGGGGGCTCTGTTTGCATACAGACAGGTTGGGGGATTTGGAACGTGCACCGAATGTAGCCTGGGAGTTGTAGCTGGGTGCCCACCACTCTGGTGTTAGCGCCATTATGGGATGTCACTGTGGGAGAACTGCAGCTCTTCAGCGGGATTACTGAGATTCTTGCTGAAATTGAGCAGAATTGGAAATGTGGCCGACGGATTCTCTCCAGAGTACACACACACACACACACACACACACACACACACACACACACACACACACACACACACACACACACACACACACACACACACACACACACACACACACTTGCATTCCTGTTCAAACAAATGCAAATGTGCATTTACGCAAACATTTTGCCACAACAGGAACTCTGATGATGTTGATGTATACAGACCACTACAGGGAGATTTGAGCAACTATGAAATTTGTCATCATTCTTTTCTTTTGATTTCTTCTTACAGCATGATGACAAATGCAAACTGGCACATGTGCATACCTCAGCAGCCTCTGTTGTCTTTGAAGCGTGTTTGCATAGTACAAAATGTCGTGGTTTTGTTGTGTTTTTGTAAACCCTGCCTGCAAACCAAATTCCCCATGAGGAACATCAAAGATTTGAATTGTATTAAAATGAGGTGAACTGAAATAGATCCACAATGTAAAGGTAAACACTGACAGCAATTCTGAATCGTTGTTATGCCAGAATTCACAGGAAACATGTGAGAAAATGTATGACAATGGATTTTTGATGTCATGCATTTTAAAACAGAGTTAGTTTCGTTCGTGAGGACGTTCAAAGGGGCACTGTTCTTCTTATGCTACTGTGGTGGACAGTAGCCCCACAACACAGACCAGTGCAGCTACATGACTCGGGCATGAGAAAGGGCCTTTACAGCTCGGTAGCCTTCTTTCTAATGGGTTTGGGGGTCAATGTGCTGAGGCCACACTCCCTCCTGAGGTTCCTTCTCCTGTGTCATAAAATAAACATGCTGGGTGCGACCCTGGTGAGGGTGAACATTAACACCCCAGCCGCTGGCCCAAGGGTCAGCCAGGGGTCAGCAGCCTGTGGTGGAGGGAACGGCGGAGATTATTCTTCCACACTGACAACCGCACCAACGTGGCCTCGGACGGTTTACACAGTGTGTAAGAAACTCACACCCCTGGTGTTATGTAAATTCTGTCTGAAGGATCAATGGCAGCACACGGACTCTTTTAGGGTCAAAATGGTGTTTTTGGCATCTTTTGAGCAGGCGGTGGGACTGAGGATTTACAGATCTTATTTATTTAAGCTATGAGTTATCATAGAATTTGATTTACGAAAAAGTTTAAACATTAACCTCAGAGTTAAGTTTCATTTTTCACAGCTTCAGAATTCCTGTTAGATTCATGTTAAGCAATAATACCATCAGAGCTTGTGCCAAAAGTTGCTATAATACATTTTGGGGGGAAAAAACTACTTCCCATAAAGCATTGGGGAAGAAGAAATAAACTGTAAACACAACCCTGACATATTATTACACTTTAAGTTGATATAGCAAGCATGTAAGCAAACAGTTGCTACACATCCAGCAACTTAAGCATTAATTTGGTGTCATGTGTAATGAATGTAAGTCCAATGTCCATGATTTGGCTTTTTTGCAACTAAATGCTTCACGGCAGCGCTGATGAGAGTGAACCAAAATAATAACGTTTCAAGATCATAAAGCTAAAACAGTGAGATGAAAGATGCCAAAACGCTCCACAGATTAAAGGGGAAATGGGTTTATCATTCTTTGTTGGTTCATCACTCCAAGTGACCTCTTTCACATAAAAGCAGTCATGTCATCCGCTGTGAATATAAACATAACAATTACATCCTCTTCAAGTAAATAGAGCGAGCAGTGTGCATGATTCATCCCAGAGAACATTTGGAGGTGTTTTCATGAATTGTTTGCAGCACGTCACAGGTCCAGAAACCAGAAGAGGCAGAGCAGAATGGCGTGTGCCTCCCCCAGCAGTGCAGCCCTGGTGCATTATTCAGCCTGGTATTCACCCTGACTGTGGGGAGCCACAGATGTCAGACATGGCTAACCAGCTATTGTAGAGAACAGGCACGGACATCAGACCTGCCAAGACTGGTCACACTTGATAGTGAACTATTCTATACTGACAAAAAGAGAAGGAAAGAAAGAGTGAAATCTAAGAAATGACAGAGACAGAGACAGAGGTCAGATAGCACTTGTAAGTAATTCTTGAGGTTCGTATTGTGTTTTGCAAAATACGCTATTTGGTGGTGGTTGCGTATTCCTACACACAGTGTAAATCTACATTTTCTTGACTAAGTAGCTGCTAAGAATTATTCTCAAAGTGTATTTTCCCCTCATTCTACAGACAGAAGTTACCTTTGATTACAAACCAGGAAAAGGAGAGAAAGTGAGGATTTATAAGCAAACTACAAGCCTGAAGATTTATTTGTTCTTTTAGCCTATCCACAGTGTGCTTATAAAACCTCCCACTGCAACAATTAGGGGGGCATAGATCACATTCTTGCCTTAGCAGAGGCCAGATAACACCGTAAGGCTTTGGGACATCTCATTCGCATTGGGGACGGTCTAGAAGATGCTTTACTAGATGGATTTATATGGGGCCTGCGCTGCTTCCCAGTGATTGAATGTCTGTGTGCATGTGTTGAGCTGACTCTGTGTGGATCTGTCAGGGGACTCATAAGGCAGGTTTGAATTAGGCATGAGATAGGAGGAGGATGTGTGTGTGTTTGTCTTGGTGTGCGTGTGTGTGACTCGGAGTACTTTATGGTGAAAGAGCGTGTAAATAGTGACCGGAGACAGATGTGGTCTCATCCCTGAAAGGCTGAGGATAAAAAATTATTAGGACAAGACCTCAAGATCAGGGCAGGACATTTCTCAAGATAACATACTTCTAGCATGCTACAGTGGAAAGGAGACAAAACATGTAAATGGCACAAACACACAGCGCCCTTCTTCTTGCAATACTGGCTGAGAATATCCAGTTGCACAAAGTGAAATCAAATCTGTGAAAACTTCATACAATCTGTTTCATCTGTGCAGCTCACAGTTGTACCTAAGAGGTGAGCCATAGCTCTAAACACCACACAGCCTATAAAACATGAGCTGGAGAGTTGTGGGGGACATAAAAGCAGTTCCTTTTAATGTAATATTGATTTACAAACCCCATGTTAAAACACCTCCTGGTCATGGGTCATTACTTTCAACCCCTAACGAATCACGCTGGGTGCTGAACTGGAGCCAGCGCGCATGAGGCACTGGACATTTTTAGATCCACATGAACAGGTTTTGGGTGACTTGGTGTCTAGACAGTAGCAGCCTGAGAGCAAAAGTTGGAAGTAAAGCAACAGCATGTTGATAAGAACTTGAGAAAAAATGCTATTGTTCATGCAGCTCCTTGGAACTACTTAAATAGACAATTATAACCATGTAACCATTTATACTTAAAGTCCTGTTTCCTTTTTGTTTTAATGTGACCGTTTTTAGATACAATGACAGGCTGTGGGAAGATAATTGTACTAGCTGTCAAGATTTTGTAACTACTGAGTCACTGATGCCATCCAAGCATCTTTACATGCCCATATTGATTGGTGCAATTACAACAATTAGGCAAAATTGCAATCTGTGTTTTGACCTCACAACACAGTGTTGTGACAACAGGGGCAACAACAGGGAAAAATTATACCAATTAATTTGTCTCACTCAGTTCATGTTCATTCAACAGCGCAATGTATTTATAAAGATACATCATATCAAACTCTATCAATTGAATGATAAAGTTCTGGACTTATTTTCATAATTTTCTCTCAAGTCAGTTTCTGACATTATTGGAGAATAAGAAAAGAAAACAGTCGTATAACAGGAACAAACAGTTGGTAGTCTTTTTAAAAACCAGACAAGGTAAATATTATCAAAGACATCCCAAAATGAAATCATAAAAAGATATTTTATTTTTACATTGTACTGCCTATGAATGCTAAAATAGGTGGACTTAAAGTAAAGTGCTGCTGGGATACTATCTAGCAGGCCTTGTTTAAATGCGTGATAGCAAGTGATGCAGCTGACAATGCAAGCACACTCTTTAAACTGTATTCAACTGCAATACTTTTAACAATCTTTTCATATTTTATGATGCTGGATTAAATTAAATAACACATGCTGGCTGCCTTGTAAACACCAGTTTCGGGTCCAATAAGGGCAAATCAAATATAGGAAACTGTAAAACATTTATTTGAAAAGATTTCCCATAAAGTGACTGTAGATTAACAGCAGGACAATAGGGTCATACATGATATTTTTTATTTTACATTCCACAAAAAGCAGCATATGGTGGGAATAGGACTGGATGATTCTAGCAGTTAGTATAACTGTAAATTTGATGATTTCATTTGTAAATAGATAAAAGATGCAGCGTTTATCCACCATAATTTTAGTCTCTGCAAAATGTAGAGAGCTTTTTAACAGTATTTAGACCTTCATAATCAGAAATTAAATATGCAGAAAATGTAACTGAAATGGTAAAAATCCAAATAATTAAGATTTTGGGGTGGGTGGCTGGGGTTTCTAAAATCCTGGCCACAGCCCTGAAAGTACTATAAGTAATTGCAGTAATGGTAGTTACTTTGTTACATAAACTCAAAAATACCAATAAGAGCATAATTCTTATCCTTGAAAAACAAACATCCTGAAAGCTTTTGTGCGGTTCTATACTTCTCACCAGACAGACTAAACGTGCAGCCCGTACTCGTGCAAAATGCTGCAGCAAATATGGCTCCCATTTACATTGTAATTCGCCTACTGGTAAACGCTTCCATGTGAGACTTTACTCCCTGAGGAAAGTTATATGTTAGTCATTGATAACAATTAGAGCAACAGCAATAGCAACAACTCTTTTTTTTTTTTTTTTCCACATCTCATGCAAATGTTTTGGAGTAACACCCCCCTTCATGCTTTGTTTTCCTGTGGTATCATAGCATTTACATTTCATGAGCTCACTAAGCACCGACATGTCACTGGGTTGATTTACTGGGCAGGTCATTTCCATGTAGGCCAGTGGCTGAAACGCTCTCCCTGCTGCAGATGAATATTTACATGGCAGTTAACAGGTGGCGAGTAGTTTAATGGTGGTAATTGCTCCATGGCACGTGTAGCAGGAGAGGAGGTGTGTTGCTTAGGGCTGTCCCACTTCTGTGATGATGCATCCCAGGGGATCTATCTGCATGTGTTTGTGTGCGCGCACCATATTTTATGCATTCAGAGGTGACATATATGCTACCCAGCCTAAATTATTAGTAAAGAATGGCATTGTTCATTGTGATATGATGCAATAACACATGTTTCAGTTTTTCACATCTACATGGGTGATATTCTTTACCGATGATGCTGATTGATTTTTTTATCACTGCTTGACATTAATGCTAGATTGTTAGACGTTTAGTTGTCAGTGCACTCAAGCCCCTTCGAAAATGGTCATATTCCATAATGACTCTTTAATCCTCACAGATGAGGCAATAAAGGTCTACTTATTCAGGTTCATTGATGTGCAGAATAAAATAAAACACACATAAGCAGAAGATGAAGAGATGTCCTCTGTTTCCTACATTAAGAAGATATAGATACATCTTTTCTAGATCTGTTGTTTCACACTTGCTTCGTTTTTTTAATTCAGCGGAGAGAGATTAGGTTTTATTGTCCGTCTGACAGCCATGCAAATGTTAAAGCACTGGAATGTTCCACAAATCGGAGCAGATGGACACGACAGGCCCCTCCCTTTCACTCTCAAGGAACATGACATCACCACATATGGTCGCAGTGATTGATCTGTCGTTAGAGAGTGATGGCTGGCTGAGTGGGGAGAATGGGGAAGGGATATGCACAGAGCAGAGGCAAAGTGCCGGCGTAATGTTTTCCATGGCAAAACTCATACAGCCATGAAGAAGAATGTGTCAATGGCCGGAGCGTTTTTAAATTGATTGCCTGTGCATGTGTATGCCTTTTTATGCGTGTTTGTTGTATGTCTTAGACAACGACAGACTTATGGATGGCTATGGATGGCTTCCAAGTCTTACATGCTTTTGTGTTTTTCTTTTCCAAATGTTGCTTTTCTCAGAGAGGACATTGCTCTTACCACTTTAGTGACCCTTGGGATAGCACATTTTAGAATATAAAGGAAGACAAGTTCATACATGAATAAATGCAACGTACATAATCGGTATCAAGTGTCTTAGAAATTAAGTACCATTAAGTAGCAGAAACATTTGTTACTATTCCATGATTAGTGCAAAGTCCAATGCGTACCTGAGGAGATTTAGTGCTGTTCAAAAAGTCAAATATTGCAACTCTGTAACTATAAGCTAAAAAAGATGCAAATGCTGGATCAAAGTGTGTGTGTGTGAGAAAGAGAGAGAAAGGGAGAGAGAGGGGTGATGCTGGAGAAAAGCAATAGGATGGATATGCAGTTCCAGACACAGAACAGAAGCTGGGAGCTTGTCTTGTCCTGCTGTGTGTCTGGCAGATTGCTATGGAGCCTGTCATTGCAGTCAGCAGGGTGTCCAGCCACTACATGGCATTCAGCAGGGGAGGTGAATAAATCACTGGAACACACACAGTCCAGCTTACAATTCGCCTGACAAAGCCGAGACTGCCCTCTAGTCACGTCTATACTTTTTACGGCTATAGAACCAACATTATTCTGACAGCTAAAGTAGCGCCGCTTATTTGATTGATTTTACACAAAAGTAACACCCAGAGGCAAATATCATATTGAACGCAAAGGTTAATTGTCAGCTTAGATAGTAGAGAGAGAAGGCTGTCAGTGGGGAAAACAAGAACGAAAGAATATTCAACACTCATCTTTCCCTTTAGCAAAACATTTATACAGAAACTGCTTATGCACGTTCAGGCGCAGCCATGTTGCTCAACAGGGATTGGACTTGCCGTGATTTGACACTTTCAAGATTTAGCAAAGCAGAAAAGCTGAGACACTGCCTTTAACTTATGTATGGAAGTTTTCTGAGTAACATTATCATTTTCAGTAAAAGTGTCTCATTTAACTATGAGCAGAACCCTTTGTATTTGTTACCTAACCATAAGCAAAGTTTATTAATCCAAACCTTAATCGTAACAAACAATCGTAACAAGTTCTTTTAGTGATTGTTTCATGGCTAACGAGAGGAGATTTGTGACATGATCTAAATGCATGTGTTATTCACAAAAGTGAATGTGTGCACTAATAATTAGACCAAGACTGATAATGATTCTGGTCAACAAACGACTTCATTAGCCTGAGACTTCAGGATAAAAATCTCTTCAACATTTCGAGCATTCGGTGTTATAATAATATTAATAAACTATTAAACCATCTCTCTGTGTAATATTAAAACATAGTTGCCTTTTTGCAGAGCTTTTTATGAGTACATCCAAATGTGAAAGCTGTGGAAACAGCTTTGTTCCAGCTCATAAAGAATAAACTGTCCTACAGATCAAGTTTCACAAATGTCCTCCAGGGATGGTGCATAGCTGACATTGACACTGCTGCAAGAGGTGTAACTATCAAAGTTACATGGGAATATTGGCGGTTCTTTTTAATATATGTAATGTGCAAGCTATAACACCCACCTTTATGTCACTTGCAATAAATCCATATCCAGGCTTCAAAGTATTTCTTCATAATTCTGTTGGAGTTGCTGCAGATTAAATGTCCATGTTTTTCTAGATAATAGTTTGGCGAAACTTTGACCTCTATTATTTATCATTTATTATTATCTGTTATTATTTGTAATTTGAAACTATTGTCAGATCAAGATTGTTTTTTATCAAACATCAAAATGTTCAATTTTCAAAGAGAATTGATCCGTTGACTTACGTAATCACATATTTTAGCATTTAATTTTCATATACACACATTTCATAACTCTGGATGTGTGCTGAAGGCTCATCAGGTTTAGTGTCTGTATTACACACACTATCACAGCTTGTTATTGACTATGAAACTGAGCCATATGAGCCCAACATTACATTTGGATAATAAATGCTGTGCGTATGAAAATAGTTAACTAGCAGTAAGGAACTAGAGCTGTGTGGTCCCATGTTCACATGCTCCATTTCATAGACAGACTTAGAGGGCACTGAGATGTCAGTGTCACCTCGTTTTATCCCGGAATGCGATGAGGAAAAGCATGAAAAGCCTGCAATTGGGCCAGAAAATAATAGACTGTGCTCCTGGAAAAAGTGGCTCATTGGTTTGGATTGAGGAACGGCCGTGATGAGGAAGAAGACAAGCATGTATTTACATGAGACACCCACACAGGCCTCCATAATCAATCTTCCAATCTCTCAGGGTGCAGACTCAGCCAAGAATGAGTGTGTGGGATAGAAGTCACGGTAAACAGCATGAATCTTTGCCAGCAGTCTATTTACAACCTTTATTTCTCCACAGAACTGCGAATCCTTTCCTGCAATGTCACACTAAACATAAAAGTTATACACATGCCGGCATTTGGGGATTTATATTTACCATCTTACCCACAGTCAGATTTCCATTGCATCCACAGAGATAAAATGCATATGTTCGAGACTGGAAGAAGAAAAATACAGATTCTGCCCAGAAAATGAAACACAAAAGAAATCTATTAACAGCTTTAAATTTGTCTTTTTGATGTGTTTTATCTTTATCAAGGGGGTTTCTTCAGAGTTCAATGTGTAAAATAGGCAACTTCACTCTGAGGTGTTGGTGGACAGGCTGCTGTTGGTAAGGAAATAGCTCCACTGTGAAAGCTAATTGCTTCCAAAAGCCACAACATATACATCAAATACACACGTTACATGTACAACATGAACATAGAGACAGGTTTGGAGTGTGTGAAAGCAGCCCTGCCTCCTGGAAATTCTGTTTGTATGCAACTTATTTTCAGCAGGAAAACGAAAGGAAATGAAAGTGCAGTTTCTATGTTAACATGATGAGAAAATGTTATGCTTTTGCTTTCAGAAATATTGATACTGATCGTATCAGTGAAACCTTCACAGACAAAGTCTTGCCGAGAGTAAATATCAGTTTCACTATATCTGCCCGAGTATCAAGCTAGAACCAAAAGCCAGTCAGTGTAGCTCAGAACAAAGACACCAGAAAAGGGAGGAAGCAGGTAGCAAGGTAACAAAGTTCTCTAAAGCTTGTTAATTAGCATGCTGTATCTCGTTAAACATGTAAAAAAAAAAAATAAAAAGGCTATGTTCGGGACTATTTCTTGGTCATACTACCTTCTTTATGCTAAGCTAAGCTCACCATCTGCTGGCTGTAGCTTCCTATTTAACGGACAGATATGAGAGAGTAGGCGGCACGTTTTGACCTACGATAATATTGGCCTCTCAAAGATATAAAAATGGCATTTAATGAACGCGACGTAGGGACGGCATGAGTCTTCATCAGCTGCTTGACTTTGGTTTTATAACTCAGCATTTAGCAGTGATTGAAAACGATCCACGTGTGAAGTAACGATAACGTGCTTGAAAGAACAAAGTCATTTCTACACGGCTGAAACAGAAACGTTGAACATCTACAGCGGGAAATCAAGTTTCTTGTCCATCCCATAGTTTCCTCCCTCTTTCAAACTTGCTGAACGAGAACAGTAACGTTTTCTGTCATTTCATGAACCCCTCAGAATTTGCTTGTGTGAAAATGTTAACCAACTCAAGAAGATGTGCCCACAGATTCACTAGGCATATCTCCATTTCTCTGAAAGGCCGATGTAAACATTCCTATGAATATCCCCACCAATGACAAATAACAGGGGTTTACATGCCGCTGTGGCTGCACACTGTGAGACACCAATTCATCAATTCAATTTTCAATTCATTTTCCAAGATAGAAATACCAACTCTATAATGCACATTTCACTCACTACCACATAAACATCTAATGATGGAGGCTGAGTGGCAACAACACAATAACAAACTCATCACCGAGCAAAGACCTGGAAAAAAAAAAAGTGGGATTAAAGGATGGAGGAAATGTATGAGAAGTAACTGGTTTGCGGTCATTTAAAATGACCAGTCATGAACACTTTAGGGTGAATGAGTTCTGTGGTGCAATTACCAAGCAGATCTGAGCGTGACTCACCAGAGCTCAGCTTTACCGGTGCAATAATTGGTGACATGAGGGAAACATGAGTGTTCATGAGTAAAAAAATACGTTTTTTCCATTTGTACGAGGAAGATCGATGGGTGAGAAAGTGGTATAGGTCAAGGGTTTTACTAATAATTGCTTGTCGCTTGGTGTTGTTGAGGCTGTCACATTTTCTCTTGAGCTTAATTTTCTGTGCCTTCCTCTTTCTGTCTTTCTTTCCCCCTCTCTCCCCATGACTCTTCCTCCTCTTGCTAACTTTAGCTAGTGGCAGCTCAGCAGACCAGGACGACTGCATGTTTTAACATAATCTCAAAGCCTAAGCAATAGATCTGCTGGCTGATACAGGGAATTGCATGCCAAACAGTTCCACCCAGATTTACGACTTGGCGCAGTCAGCAGAGCTGGCATAATACCTGTTGCCAAATACATCCAGTTTCCAGATCCTTCTTTTCTCTTTCACAGTTGTCCAAACAGCATTAGCAAATACATTGTCAGTTTGTTGTAGCCTGTAGGTGGTTGACGGTTGACGGTACTGAGAGCCCCAGTGAATCTGAACAATCTACCTGGAAGTTTGTAAAACTGAAATACTTGTTGTTCTGGTTCAATAATTCACAACCATTTGATATTCAATTTCAGGGTTAGGTTTAGCAAAGAACTCTTGAGTTTGCACTGTGGACTCTGGAGCTTAGAAGTCACTCTGAATAAGAGTGTGATGTGGTTAAAATGTTGAGAAAATCCGAATCTATGTTTGCAGGACAGACCAGCTAATGTAGTGATTACTGCAAATGTTCTAAATTTGAGAAGAGAAATGCTGGAATTAGCAACAAGTCCTCTAAATAAAGACCAACATACGCTGTTTTCCTATTCCCTCTTAAAAGACACAGAAGTGTTTATTTCAATCATATCATTTGTCACTGTTGAAAAAGAAACCCATTTTATGATGTGATAACGCTGTGGTGAAGGTTTGGTTAAATTAAGGCGTAAAAACAACTTGGTTAGGGAAAGATCATGGTCTGAATTTAAATAAGTACTTCATTAAGGTTAGGTTACTTTTTTGGTACTGATCACAGTGAGGCTGCAAACATCAAGAACTGTTGAGAACTGAAATTTGCCATCTAATACTGATTCTTAATCTCATTTAATGTATCTTTAATTAGATACATCCTAATTTGGACAATAATTTTGATAGCTTTAGACTGTGTTTATGGAAAAATCTTCTACAGCTGTTTTGTGTTCAGATAATAATAAAGCATTTTACACTGTTGGTATATTTGTTAAATAAAACAGAGGTTCGTTAACATCTGTTGTATTTGTCAAAGTAAAGCATCTAACTGAAAAAGTAACCAAAAGTTCTGCACACTGTCAATCACATGTTCACTTAAAGTCAAAGAGTGTTTGACTTGCTGGTGTGTTAAACTTGTAAGAACGGTGTGATAATTGTTACTCAAAGTAAGATATCAAAGAAAGTATATGTTTGCTGAAACCTACTGAGTCCTACTTGGAATTCACATTGTTTTAGCTTTAACATAAGGAGTTGGCTTGTAGTCTTTGTGCTTTGACAGTTTTATGACCTTTGCAGCTATGCCTCATTTAACATGGTTTACACAAGGAAGTGATGGTTGGTCACTAGCCAACACAGTGGAACTGCTCATTAATATAAAGACGCTGAAATTCAACCCTAAACTTTTCCAACTATTTTAAACTTATATTCTAATGTTTTCTGTTTATGAGTCATTGTAACATTTTGAATCCTTTCTATATATTTTGGTCACTAAAGTGAAATCTGAATTATTGGATCCAGTTTTTCTCTCTCTCTCTTTCTCTTTGTTCTTAAGTTTGTTTATTTTCATATCCATGCCATTTTTAAGTTCATTCAAATGAAAAATCACAATATTTTCTCAATTTGTCAAAGACTCATTTGCTTATGTCTACTTCATTTTTATCGCCACAAACATCAAACCTCCTGTTCTGGTTCCAGATGGACCGCAGCCAGCCAAGAAAGGTGTTCGCTACAAACCCAGCTGTGTAAATTGTCAATTTTGAATCAGTAAACAAAAACCTGAGTCGTCCGCTGAGGCAAATATGATAATTGTTTGCGGATTATGGAGATCTGGCTGGCAACTCGGCCGAGGCTGTGAGTAAACGGGAAGAAAGCTCAGCTCAAACAAATGCAGTTACTCAGCCAGTGGAGCAGTATAAGGCTGATGGCACACACTGGCGTGATCTCTGGGGGAATATCCAGCATGTGGGCTTAGGAGGGTCTCTGCTGGGAAGGTTGGTTCAATCATTAAGGCACACACACATGAAAAATCTAGAGATAACTGGGTTCTGTATGGACCCTTAAAGCTAAAAACAGTCTTGAAACATGTGGTAAACCATAATCCATGTCAGGCAGTTTTTCCCCGGATACTGACAGGAGTAATCAAAGACAGACTGAGAAAACTGCTGTTGGAGTCACATGGATGACTGTAGCTGGTGTGTAAAGATTTGTAGATACCTTTATCTCAGAGAAACAAGTAAACAACATAAATACTTTGTGGGAAATGATGACCTTGGGACAGGACTTCACAATTTAGTGTTGCACACACAAGTGTCTGACATTTGACTCTAATTTTGAATGTTAATGTTCAAGGTGATGTGGCTGCAGGACCAAAACAGAAAATAAACTACTAGGTGGCATCCAAACGTGCATTTTGATATTCAAAAATAAATTGAATTCATTAAGTGTATTTACTTCTGTCAATACACTTATTTACTGTGTTGTGTTTACACTGTTGCTGAGACTTAATATTCAGAATACTACTCTCATGTCTATACATTAAATATATTAAAGCACCCACGGTTAGACAACCTGTTAATGAGAGAGCTGTAGAGATGCTGGTTGGTGGGTTTTGTAACCTTTGGACAGAGCTAGTGTTGTTGTTTCTCTCTGTTTCCGGTCTTTATGCTAAGCTAAGCTAACTGGCAAGAAAGTTTAAGCTTTGTTTCAATGCTTATGGCCATCCTCCTTTAGTTGGGTTCCACATGAGTGTGAGAGACAATGAGACAGTAACTGCAGAAACAGAGAGGAGACGAAAAAGAATTGAAGTTGCATCGTCACAATTACGTTGTGCATCTTAAATCATCCCGGCGTTGCTATTTTAGCCACAGTGTAAAGAGTACAGTGTAATGTGGGCAAAGATACTTTGTGGTGGATAAACTTTGAGAAGCACTGGAAGGATTGTCCTCTGTGTATACACTGACAATAGAATGACTGTTTGTACAACAAGTCTGTGTTGGATCGCAAGATAACATTTCGTAAATATAATGTCAGTTAAGTGTTGGCTGCTCTCATCCACTTTGCTGTCCTGAAGTGTTGTTTGGCTTTTATTATGAACACATCATAGCTGGCTGGTTAACAGAGACTGAAGCAGGGATGGTTACTTCCCCATGACATCAGCCTGCAAAATAAGTACCACAGGGAAATTTGAATTAACACAGAAAGCGTGATTGGCTGCATAATGCAAACTTGAGTCATTTTAAGCATGACTGACATCTTCCAATACGACATCCTCTGACCTTTAAAGTGGTTGTCGTGAGTAGCGGCTCTTTAAAGACAAAATTGGCTATTTGATGCTTTTTTTTTTTTCCTTTTCAGGAATGCTGATAATTCTGTTCAGTGGTGACACAATCTAATCTCTCCACCAGCGAGACCACATATCCCAGCAAACCTTTGGATCAAAAGCTGCCAGAGACTTCTCAACATGGTGTCCCTTGACCGCCTTTTCTACCACAACAACAAAATGCCCCTGAAGAGTGTGTGAACTGCCCACTCTGGGAAAAATGGAAACGAGACTTTAATGTCTGAAACAACATAAGTAGAATTGCTCGACACTCTTGCCATTGATACACAGCCGCTGTTGCTGTCTCCCCTCTGTGTGTGAGGCAGTGGTCTTCAAGGATGGGTGGTCCGTCTGGGGCTGAAATCGGACGTGTGTGTAGGGGTGTGTGAGCTCCCTTTGTGTCAGGGGAGAGGGGCCTTTGTTCTCTTAACCAGGGAGGTGGGACCAACAGATTAAGCCTTTAGAAGTGCAACCGACCACCATGAGGGCACGCCACAAGGGAGAATGTGTTTGCATGTTGGTGTGCATGTATGTGTGTTTATATGTCTGTGTGTATGTATCTTATGCCTGTCTATGCGTGCGCTGTATGTGTTGTGGAATATATGTGTGAGTAGCAAAAAATAGAGGAAATGTGAGAGAAAACAACAGAGAGAAAGAAAAAAAAAAGTCAGAGTGGGCATTTGTACCCATTTGCATGCGAATTAGCATGAGTTAGTGAGAATCTGATGCAGGTCAGCAGGTCAATAGTTCTTATCCATCTGTCCTTCTGATGGCATGCCTCCCAGGTCAGTTTGATTCCACTGTGAGGGAGCTAATCTCACCCCAGTGCTCAGTGAGCCTCTACAGCGTCCTCTGATCTGCTCCTTCAAACCTCTCCGCTCCCCACACACACAACAAAACAGGCCTGAGCTTAGGGGAGGAGGCAGTCGCACACAAAAAAACACACACAAAGATTTGTATAGATGCAAACACACACACACACACACACACACACACATACACAGATAGATAGTTGCCTTAAGATACTAGTTTTTATCCAAATTATTTACATGAAAAGCTTCAGAATGAAATTTGTTAAATTTGGTGCAGACATTGTAGTGTATTTCTAAAAGAATATTTTTGTTGATGCCTACTTGAAGCATCGTTAGGGTGAAGACCTCCAGATAAGGACCCTTACAATACTGTCATGAAGTTGTCAGCGATCGTGATGCATCCCTAACCGTCTCCAAACACTCTCCCGTTGTTCTCTCACCCTGTTGTCCTGTGTGGTGCATTCGTCTTCTACAGACACCAAGCGGGTCACAACATATGCTAAGAATTATTTTTAAATACTGTTCGACCCATGTCTGCTGAGAGCAAAGCTTTTGGGAATAGGACGAGCACACCATCTGTGGTGTAGTCCTCCATCAGTCCTCTATCTCATGAAACAGCCCATCCTCCTCCTCCTCCTCCTCCTCTCCAATTCTCCTTCCCTCTCTCTCTTGTTCTTCAGATTTCTTTCCTTCCCAGTATTCCTCCGTCTGTCATGGCGGCTGTCTGAACAAACAAACACGTGAGGGTCCATGACAAGCCAGACGGCGTGATGTGGGATTGTTTGCTTTTGTTGCTCCCGTGCGGGAGAAAGTTTTCTTAAGAGGCACACAGAGGTCTGGAGCTCAACACAGAGACCACAAAACAAATATTTACCCTCCTGCCTTCAGAGCCCGGGACCTTTCCTCTTTTCCTTGGACGAGGAACAAGAGGATGGACCTGTTTTGGTTCTGCAGAGAGGAAGAGATGTGGTCCACAGACACAGGCTTGACTCTCCACGTATGGGCTGTGATTGGTTTTCTAAATTCTTACTTGATACAGTGAATGCGGAACTCAATATGGAATAATTGTGCAATCATACACCCAATCTTGCACTCACACACGATTCCTTGGACCTGAAAGACAGAACAACAGGACTGTGTTACTTTTTTACAGTCGATAACCCCCTTCGCCCCGTGGTTCCCCTCGTGACAACCTTGCCAGCTTTGCCATGCTCTTATTCGCCTACTTATAATCCGTCCTCTCTCTATGCCTTCCTGGTACGATCAAACACAAATCAACAGATCTCACTGTCCCTCCAATGCAGCCATTAGGCTCAGCCTCTATCTGAATTTAAAGTGTCTCTCCCGTCGCTCCCCTGCCTGTAAATATGCACATGTTTGACTGTGGGGTCAGCGAGGAAGACAGGAACTGGGCTGAAATGCCTACTTCCTGGAGGAGATAGGCGCAGCAGGGGGGCTCTACCAATCATGCGTCAGCACAGAGACATTCTCGGATGAACGCCGTCACACATCAGAGATGAACAATAAAGTAGAGAGGTGAGTGAGAGGGCGCTCACAGGAAGTGGATGATTTCACTCGTTGAGGTGTGAGGCCTGTGATGGACAGATATGCAGGTGTTAATATCCTGCAGAAAGGAAATAGTTGCACGCCTTACTGACCTCCGCTGAGCCTGAGGCTGTCAGCTCGGGCACAGAATTGTTAATGCCTGCTTCTCCCTCAGACTACAGAGTAAGACGAGACAAAACGCTCGAGCAGTGCAAACTATTTCTTAGTGGAACTTTGAAAACAAAAGTTTCACGTGTAGATTAAGAATCCCACATATAGAGGAGACACTGAAACACTCCTTTGTTTATGTACAACAACATGGAGCATGAGGCTCAGGAGAATAACAAGATTACCTATAGAACCATAGCGCCCTCTAGTGTTGGATATGATTCTGCATTATTTCAAGCACCTAATCAATATATTTTTAGTGGTCTGAACACCCTGAAGACAGATACAGATTTAGGAAATTCATAAATTTGGAGTGAAATTTTACTTTTTATTTGCACTTCATCCTTTTTAAAAAAAAATAAATAAAAATTCATTAGATTCTCATTATATCTTTGTCAACCAAGAATCTATGAAGGAGAAGGATGTTTGTGTTTCTAGAACTGATAATAGACAATAATGAGATAAGAATTAGCCCATTAGTGCCTCTGATTAGTTTATTTATATCTATACTACAGCTTTTTCTTGTTCATGTGAACAGTGTTGGATTGGAGCTGAGCACATTTACTCGAGTACTTTACTTAGCACAGATTCGGAGTACTTGTAATTTACTCGAGTATTTCTACTTTATTTATTTTCAACTTTGTTCTTCTACTCGACTACATCGCAGAGGTAAGTATTGTACGTCTACTCCACTTCATTTGCCTGGCAGCTTTAGTCACTAATCACTTTTGCTTGAATTCACTGGGAATAAAATGTCACAAAGCTGAAGACAGTGCTGTTGTGACTTTTTAGAGATACATGGGTCTCACCAGACAGCAACACAACAAGCATATGATGATCTTATAGAATATGATGCACTTCTGTAAATTAAACTACACACTATGTGATAAATTAGTTAAAATTAGCTCAACCTGAAACATCTACAGCAGAAAAAAATCAACACACACATTACGGCAGCAGTCATATTAATCCAAAAAACATCATGTATAACAGTAGTTTTACTTGTAATACTTTAAGTACCTTTTGCTGACAATACTTGTGCACTTTCACTTTTTTACTTGCAGTGTAGTTTTTCTTAGGTATAGGATCTAAATACTTCCTCCATGACTGATTCAGTTCATCTTTCTTTGTTCTTATTCTCTGATACTGTTTATCTTGTCATCCTGTCTCCATACTGATTAAGGGTGGTTGAATGACAGACAACCGTGTAAATAAGTTGATCATTCTAGCCAGTGTGCTCCTGTGGCGTAGTGATTTGAGCCACACATCTTGTGATAGCAACAACTCTGGTTCAGTGCCTTGAGACCTTTGCTGCCTATCATCCCTTTAACTCTCTCCCCACATTCTCGTTCTGTCTCTAGTGTCACATTTAAAAACAGAAAATCTTTAAAAACAAGATGACTTGCTGAGAGTTGACACCACAATGCCAAAGGTAGGAAAAGTTGTATGTGTTCCTAATAATCCAATCATGGATAGTTTGTGTTTGCAGGGTTAAACAGGGTGCTGTTTGCCATTATACTCTGCTAAATGTTCAAAATATATTGAAGCAAAAATGCTTTAAGCAGTGGCGATGGTAACAGAACAGTTAATTTACATGTGATTACTGGAATCTAGCCTGAGCTGGATTCCTGGGGCACCAGGGGGCTGTTTTTTCTAGGGGGATTCGTCCTTCAACCACAGAACCAGGGGTTCAAGTCTTTGCGTCATGTCGAGTCCTGCTGGTTTGTCCTTCGACAATCCGCTGAATCCTTTTAGCTCCAGGGAGGCTGTTCTGTAATTAATCCTGACCTCTGATCACCCTAGAGGACGGCAAACATGAGGAGAACTTCCCTACTGGGATCAATAAAGTACCTTAAGGTAAAAGAGGTTAGGACTGTACAGCAGCTGCTAACTATTTCCGCCACTAGGTGTCATCTTAGTTTTACTGTAAAACTGCAGAGGCACAGGCAACAGTCCTGGAATTACTGCTTCAGAGCACACAAAGAATGAATACACAGCTCTAAATCCGGTGCAATGATACACTGGCATGAGTTGATGGTAATGACATACAATAAGACATGACTTATGACACATTTTTCTTTACTTACCTTTGATTTTACGGAGCTGGTAAATGCAAAAGTAAATATTAAAAATTAAATCAATTTATTAGCCAGATTGAAAACAAAAGACAAAAGTCATGTACAGTATATCAAAGTACACAGGGTATAAATATGTTGTTGTTTTTCTCTGAAGGACAGACCTAATTATAAAAATCAACATGTTTGTCTTTATATAAATGTATTTCCGAGATACTGCAGCTTATATCGTGTGCTGTGTCCTGTGATATACTGTACATGACTTTTGTCTTTTGTTGTCAATCTGGCTAATAAATTGATTTAATGTTTACTTTTGCATTTACCAGCTCCGTAAAATCAAAAGTAGCAATGCAGGTAGCAATCAGTAGTTGAGCAGTTTCACTTTCTTCTAATCTGTGACCATCTTTATTGAACAGACAGGTAATAAGCCCAGACAGCACTTACTAACCACTGATTTATAACATTGTCTGTCAATTAGCAGTTTCACGATTTTCCCTCAGCATAATGAAAATGAATTATAGAGAAAGGTTGCTGTGAAAATATTGCAGAATTAATATCATGGACTATGATATAAGCAAGGCAGGGAGACAGGATAAATATGATGATCCTTACCTGTGTCTGTGTATAAATGAACAGGTGCTGTCAGAGCTCGATCATATGTTCCTGTCACTGATATTATAATGGGAAGTGATATACGATCTACATATGTTCTAATTCTGGTTGTGTTAGTGCTATATCTTACCCATAAAATCAACTTATCCTGCGCGCTTTTTCCTTTTAATACAATATAACATGTGTTAAACTGCCACACTCGCATTCTCATTCATAATTAAAGAAAAACATACCCTCATTAACTCATTAATGTTTCCTGTTGTCTGGTACAAGATCTCTGGGTGTTCTGTTATAGACTTCCCCTATCTCCCTGGGAGTCAGCACCCATCAGACCGTTTTTAGGCAAAGAGGCCGCTAAGGAAGGACTGTCAGCGGATATGGGTGTTTCCAGAGCTCATTAAAGGGCTGTCTGCGGCGTGCCAGGCTCTGGGAGACAGAGCCGGAGATAGAAAGCAACATCATAAAGGAATTCCATCCATCATGTTCCTCCATGACATTAATATCTGTCACACACCTCTGACAGTGCAATACTGCACCCCTGGAGTAAGACATCTTTCTATCATAGAGTTGCAACGCAAGCCAAGAGGGATACAAGGAGCGTGCGTGTGTGTGTGAATGTGTGTGAATGTGTGTGTGTATGTTTTCATGGTAATGTGCATGTGTCCCTGTGTACTTACATTTGCTTGAAGGAGAGAGGGAGGGTGTTATGGCTGTGTTACTCCTTCTGCCTTGTTCCTATTATGAAGCACTGACTGTGATATTACTGAAAGTGTGTGTACTTTTTTCCCCACCAGAGTAGCTTCAGTAGTATTCTGCACAAAGGCGGCATTTTGAACACATAAACCACTTTGGGCTGTTTAACCAAATGTGGAATTTGGAGCACTACTGCGGGATGTTTACAATGAAATGATTCATAATGCGCAATATCAGGGTGGAGCAGCGGTATTAATGTGAAAGCACTGCACTCAGCACATCATGGATTTAAATATGAGTTCTTGCTGTGGGACGAGCCAACCCCCCTGTCTTACCTCCTCGCTGAGCTGTGTGTGAAGCAGAGATGTCCCCCACATTATTTTCTTAATTCTATTTTACTGTGGCTCCCTCGAGTCCCAGAGGAGAGATTCACTTCTGCTTGACTTTCCA
The DNA here is from genome assembly GCF_042242105.1 of Pempheris klunzingeri. Classification (NCBI taxonomy): domain Eukaryota; kingdom Metazoa; phylum Chordata; class Actinopteri; order Acropomatiformes; family Pempheridae; genus Pempheris; species Pempheris klunzingeri. Next base: position 13,743,699 of record NC_092029.1, on the reverse strand, counting down.
ACTCTGCCTCTGCCTCGCAGGGATTCTTTGTCTTGCTCAAGGACACATCAGCAGCAGAAATCTGCTGCTTACTTTGCCAGCCTGCTACCCAGTCAGATAGAAAGAATATGAATAATCCAGACATACATCACGCTCTGTAAAATGAATGTTTTAGTTGCATTTCAGCCATATAGTGACAGAAGTGGCCAGATCCTTTATTTAAGTACAAGTTATACCACGATGTGAAAATTCTTACAAGTGAAAGTCCTGCATTCAAAATAAAAACATTTTAAATATTTTCAAACATAGAAATATTCATTATGCAAAGTGACCCATTTCTTAGTTATACATTATTAACAGTATATAAGCATCATTTTAATGCTGCTGTTGGCTGAAATGGAGCTACTTTCTCACTACTTTGTTGTGTTATATACAAGACAATCATATTTTAAAAGTTGAATATACAGTACTGTGCAAAAAAAAATGTTGGAGAACTAACCACAGATCTTCTGTGGATGTCGGCTGCCTCAAATCCCTCCGTCTCTTCATGTGATCCCAGACAGACTGGATGATGTTGAGATCAGAGCTCTGTGGGGGCCACACCATCACTTCCAGGACTCCTTGTTCTTCTTTACACTGAAGATAGTTCCTAATGACATTGGTTGGACGTTCGGGGGTTGTTGTTCTGCTGCAGAATAAATTTGGGGCCAATCAGACGCCTCCCTGATGGTATTACATGATGATTAAGTATCTGCCTGTATTTCTCAGCACTGAGGACACAATTAATCGTGACCAAATCCCCAACCCCATTTGCAGAAATGCAGCTCCAAACTTCCAAGGAACCCCCACCATGCTTCACTGTTTCCTGCAGACACTCGTTATTGTTCCGCTCTCCAGCCCTTCAGCGAACAAACTGCCTTCTGCTGCAGCCAAATATTTCAGATTTGGAGTAATCAGTCCAGAGCACCTTCTGCCATTTTTCTGCACCTCAGGTCCTGTGTTTTTGTGCATAGTTGAGTCGCTTGGCATGTTTCCACATCAGAGGTTTGGCTTTTTGGTAACAATTCTTCTATGAAGACCACTTCTGGCCAGACTTCTCTGGACAGTAGATGGTGTACCTGGGTCCCACTGGTTTCTGCTGGTTCTGAGCTGATGGCACTGCTGGACATCCTCAGATTTTGAAGGGAAGTAACTATAATGCGTCTTTTATCTGCTGCACTAAGTTTCCTTGGCCGACCACTGCGTCTATGCTCCTCAACGTTGCCCCTTTCTTTGTGTTTCTTCAAAAGAGCTTGAACAGCACATCTTGAAACCCCAGTCTGCTTTGAAATTGCCTGGGAGAGACCTTGCTGATGCAGTATAACTACCTTGTGTCTTGTTGCTGTGCTCAGTCCTGCCATGATGACCTGTGACATGAAACTATCTTCCACAGCCTCACCTTGATAGCAGAGTTTTCCTGTTCCTCACCCAGTTTTAAGCCTCCATGTTGTTTCAACCTCCATATGAAATTTCTGATCATTAGCACCGGTATGATATTTAGAATTATTGATGCTGTTTTGAAGGCAACGGGTGGCCACACCAAATATTGATATGATTTCGATTTCGATAAAATAATCGACAAAAATAAACTTGAATTTTATATTTTTCAAATCTTCTTACTTTACAGCATTTCTGACTAAGTAGCAATTGTATTGTATTTTCATCTGCATAGGAACTACGAATCTACACAAAACTCAAAATACAGTACAGTAAATGTACTTAATCACTTTCCACCACTACATTTAGCATGTTATTAATTATTACATTTTAATATTTTAAGCATCATTTATTTAAAAATGTGTAAAAGCGCTTTGAGCTACTGTTTGTGTATGAACGCTGCTATGATTTAATTTTCAATCAGACAACAGGTCAATGAATTCAACATTGATGGTGGGTAAACAAATTGCCCGTGAAAGCTGTGCAGCTTCTTGGCAGTAGTATCTATTGTATCCAAGCCCAGCTTATTACCCCTTTACTCCTCTGCTCGCCTTATACTCAGCAGACTGATATCAAACATTGAGGAATGCAGCTCACATTCACATTATGGGATTATTAGAGGCTTTATTCCCCTTGTGCTAAACATCAAGTCTCCATTTGAACCTTTGCTCTCCGTCTGTCTCTCCCTGGATGATAACCAGACTCAGCAGTTTTGACCTAAATAATCAGCCAATAAAACTGTAAATCAAGCTGGTGTGCATGGTTTTTCAATTGCACACTGGTTAACCCCCAGGCAGATCCATTTACTATAGGGATAGCTTATGCTGAGGCCAGGGAGTAAAATACCATGAGTTGTGAGCATTCTGTATCATTTGCTCTTATTAAAGGGCTGCACGTTGCCTGCTGCAGCAAATCTAAGGAATTTAAATCACCTTTTGCAAATCCTTTTCAGACACATCTGGAGCGTCAGCGTCTCGTTAAAGGGTGCTGTGACGTGAATTGATTGAATGTCTGTTGCAGGGGCTGAACCCGTGTTTAAGCATTTTAAAGAACTTTTTAAGGTTGAATTTTGTGAACATCTTCTCTGTCTCACCTCTCTCTCTGTCCCTCGTTTGTCTTTGTCTTTATATATCTCTCTCTCTCTCTCTCTCTCTGTCTCTTATTCTCCTCCCCCCCATATCTCCTCAGATTGCTGCAGCAGCACAGTGCTGACTGGCTCTGACAGGACTCTCCTTGGACCTCTCCTCCGGGCCATTTGTCAGCAGGCAAGCCCAGCACAACAGAGTACAGATTGGCAGTTGACTGTAACGGCGTTCAACGTGAACGAGCTAAGGCACCGTGGGGGCTGTGAGTGAGACATAATACAGAGCCGAGCTGAGTAAACATGATCCTCCAGCGTAATGAATCAGTTCATAGCACTTCCTTGACAACAGAAGCCTGTCGGGTATGAATGAAAACATATGCATAAATATTCTCCCCGGTTAATATTTTATCACTAACACCCGCACCGCATCCACAGGAAACACCACAAAGTGATGAACCAGCATCCATCAGAATGGTGACCATATGCTGTTCCACATTTCTTGTTAAGTGTGACTTCAGTGAGAGGCAGCAGATTGTTTTCTACAAGTCTCTTCCTCCGAGGTGATTAATCATAATTTCAGACTTGATACTGAAAAGAAAACACACCTTAATTCTCCCGAGTGTTGTTTTGTTTGCTGTTTGGCACCCTTGAAACTCCTGCAGCAAAACTGTTTCATTAAACACCCATTCTGCAGCAGGACACTTAAATCACAGCTGGTGTAAAAGCATAGGTGACTAGTGTTTTTATAGATGAGAAAGGAGATATGTGGTTCTAATTAGACCACTGGCTATCTCAGCGGACCTCCTGTCACTGCCTGTGCCCAAACCCTCTCTTTAATTACTCACAGAGAAAAGAGGACGTCAAGTGAAAATAGCAAGTAGGCTCCATGTAAGACATGCTGGATGATTTCTGCTGTGGGGCAACAGAGATTCAGACTACAGCACTGGGAAGGATTCTGTAGACACACAATCCATCACGGTAAGCTGAATGCGACTTTCAATGGATAATTATAGTAGTCACATAGGAAGGGTTTTTTTTAAAGAAATGTATTCGAAACTACAGAGTTTAGTTTAGTTTAAGTTTTTTTTTTTAATTTAATTTAATTTTATATATTTAGATTTTTTAGCCATACTAGTGGCATGGTTCTATACAATGCTGGTTGGTCCATCCCTTTTGCCCAGACTGAAATGTCTCAACTAATGGATGGATTGTCATGAAATCTTGAGCAGACATTCATAGTTCCTACTTGATAAATCCTAATAATGGCGGTGATCCTCTGACTTTTACTGTCATCATGATGCTGACATTTGTGGTTTTGAGTGAAATGCCTCAACAGCTGTTGATCGCTATGACCTTTGGTACACACATTCATGTCCCCCCCGTCAGGATGAATTGTAATAACTCCCCTGACTTTTCATCTAGCACCATCATCAGTTTTTTGATTTGTTTTACTTTGTTTTATGACGAAATACCTACAAAAAAAAGCTACTGACATTCCCATCAGCCTCAGCGCTGTTTTGTGTTAATTATTAATTAGCTAAATTGAGATGGTAAACATGGTTAACATTATACCTGCTTAACGTCAACATGTTAGCATTGTATGTTACTATGCCAACAATAGTGTTTAGCTCAAAGCACCACTGTGTATAGCCATCAACCATAGCTTCAGACTTAATCTACCCTTTAATCATATTGGTGATAAGTGCATCCAGTCTGTCTTGAGCATTTGAACTCAGTTATGATTAAAGTACAGTATGAATTTTGGGCAATTATTTGAAAATAATCAAATGCCAACACCATATTACACAGCACCCTGTGGATATTGTTCTGCACCAGTGTTTGCAGACTTTTTTTTGGAAAGCTAGTTTGGAGATTTTGCAGACTGACAACTGATGGGAGAAACCTTGCACTCGGACACACCTGTGGCGCATCATGATTACCCACAAGCCCCAGAATTGTAAATGAGATAGAGAGGTACACACACTCCTCCACACGGGGAGAAACCAGAAAGAAAGAAACAGGAAGAGACAGATAAACTAACACAAAGTTGATGTTTTCTCAGGGAGAAAAACAAGACAACACTGCATTCTTCGGCTTGTTGGTGGGTCGCATACCTCCTCAGTTACCATGGAAACAGCCATCCCCGTGGAGAGGGGTTCTGGCTCAATCCCGGAGGCCACTGTTTGATTGAATGGTTGTCAGGATGCAAGACGAATGATGACGTATAAGAGCAGTACTGACAGGCACACTTCACACAGCGGCACAGTTAAAAGCAATAAAAGGTTTGTGTGTGCACACAAGTGCAGACGTGTTTGTATACACCGTGTATGAAAGAGTGGGTCACCGGGGGGTCTAGAAGGATTTTTGCCAGCCTGAGAAAAATATCAATGCGTTTTCACACTGTCTCACTCCTCATCCTGGAAACACACATATGCATTTTTTATGGCATGAATTCTCAAGGAAGTAATGAATGCATAAAAAAAAACAAAAAAAAAAAAAACTGTATGTACATGTATTAGATTCGCCTTAATTTACATGTTTAACAGACACAATAATATCTTGTAGCAACAATGTGCAAATGTTCACAAAATACCAATTCTCCAAATTGAGAAAAAGATTGTCGTAATTTCTGGTTACAATCTGAATCATTCCACTGTTTCTTGCCAAGTCATTGCTTGCACACACTAATAAGCAATACCAATAAATGAGCAACAAGTTATCAGTAGGTGAACATTTTGTGTGAAATGAGGATGGGCCAGACACAGGGAGCTGCATTTAAAAGGCACATTATCAAAATCTGCGCTGTGTCTTCCTTGTCCTTATGCAACGTGAATTTTATTTCCAATGGTAATTAAACCCTTACCACATTTTCATCTCCTTACCTCTACTTTACATAATTATCTTCGGGCCACTTTCTTCTGCATGGAATTTAAAACAGCTGGATGCAGAAGACAAAACTACTTTCAAAGGATATAATGTGAATACACAGAAAATAGGCTTTTCAGTTTATAGCGATCATCGCTGACCAAATTATAGGCGCGTGCAGACATTCATCATGGCACTTTGACCTTTAGCTTCAATTTGAATTTGTTGATTTGCATTAAAACTCTCCGGCCAGCATGAATGTGAATACGGTGTGCAGTTCTCTTTATTAAACGGCAGTTAGCTTGTATCGGGTCACAATGACTCTGACTAACATCCAGGGACACTGTCACCAACAATCACAAGCAAAACCACTCATGGGAAAACCAGCCAGTCCCAGTGAACAGATATTGCTGTCAAAATCTCTGATATACCAGGTAATCAGAGGCCGACTGGGAACAGCAGTAGTGCTGGCCAATTGCATTAGTGGTTCACAAATGCTGCGGTTAAGTTTATGACCCCTTAAACGGCCTATTTCATTAGAGGTGATGGTGGAGCATCGGAAGGTCACAGGTGTGCGTCGTAGACATGAAGCAGTCGTACTGTAGTATGTCATAGTAGTCATGATGCATTGTGAGTGCAGGAACACTTGGCCTTTTACCTTCCTGCTGCCTTTAGCACTGATGAAGCTGAGATATTCAGCAATAAATATATAAATACAAAGTCTATTTATGCCTTTACATTTACTCTAATGGGAACCTGCTTAATTTTAGACCTCTGTAGTGAAGAAATTGTCAATGTGTGGTCAAAATTTGTACTTCTCTAAGCAGCTAACTCAGGTTTTAAGGCTGAGTTAAAAGCTTTGATGAGTATTAAGAACAATATGTTAGCCATTAGTCTATGGTACTCATATCCCAAACATTTTATGTTGGGCACCGTATTCATGATGCTTAAAGGGTTTTTCCCCAGAATTTCTCACATTCCACTGGTGGTACTGATCTACCCTGCAGATAGTTTTTGTTTTATATGTTCAGGTTTTGAAGTACCTACATGTCTTTGAGATTTCTGACTTTACAATGGACGTTAATGGAATTTTGCCTGTGGCACATACGGCACTGAAGAATTTAATTTAACGTGTCTGGATCACAAGGCTACTTGTATGTGAAATATTTTGCTAATAATGGTGAACTGGCTCTGCAGTACCCCATGGAGCTTAATAGCAACGTTCAGCTTATTATTTTAGTTAACAGCCTGCAATTTAGATATTTTGTTTCACTCTCAACACCCTCATCAGTGTTTATCACACAGTAGATAGCTTTTTTAAGGGAAAAAAGACTTAAAAACCCTCTGTATACTACCTGCTCAGCACCAAGACAAAATTAGCGCTAATGAAGCAATTGAAGAACCAGGTATTTCCCAGGAATTGATAGTAACCAACACAGAAACCCTAACTGTAAAAGAAAAGTAAATATTAGAGTTATGGGTTATAAAGAAATGTGAATTGGCAACTTCATGCTATCAAGTTTGACGTATCATCTTAAAAGATGATGATATGCCAGTGTTGTGTTGTCCCTTTGTTGTCCTTAAACTGCCAAAACAAAAATCAGTTATTGAAGGTTTGAATTTAAATTAACAGCTGATCTGGCTTTTTAGAAACAATGCCCCCCATGACTCGGCTAACCTGCAGACCTTTCCTTAAAATTTTAATCAGATCAAAATCAGTTTACACTAAAGAGATTCACTTGAAAATTGATGACACAGGTTGCGTGTGGATTATCCACAGTGTTGTTTTGGTAAACTAACCCTGCATTGACTTGTTTTTCTTCTTAAGTGAGACTCAACTTTCTACAATAAGTATAACTGCCTGACAATTCTGTTTGACTGTAACTGTGACATGTAGAGTGAGATTAGATCTTTTCCTGGCAGAGACTTTGTGTGTGTTGGTTTTTTTTAAGAAGTCGGTATGAGGTGGCCGAGTAACAGAGTATAACACGAACACATGCACTAAGACAGACAAAAGACAAAGACACATTTGGCATGAAGAAATAACAAAAAAGTAAGATAATACCAAATTGAGTTTTTTGTCTATTTTCTTTTAATTTCCCAGCTGTCAGGATCAAGATGGAAACTGAACAATTGTGCAAATAAATGTTGACCAGGCTACTGCAGTATACACCCATCCTTCACTTGCTCTCCACATCCTTACTGATTACTCCACTTTATGACCATCACACTACTTCCTGCATTGATTGGTGCTGAGTGTTACTGCTGAGCGTTAACTGCTAATGCAGATTAGTTGCATGTGAACATAATCTGAAGAGGCAGAGTTGCATAATGAATGTGGCAGACATTAGGTATATACATCTTTGATGTGGTGAGATAAATGCAGTCAGAGGGTCGGTGGGAAGCTCTCAGAAAGATGGATGAACATGAAAGGTGTGTGTTTATTTGAGATGCTACTTACGAATTGTGTTTTCTCAGAGCGAGCTCCATCTGTGTAGATGGGGCTGATGGTCAACAGAAAGTATGCAGTCAGCTCCTTCACCACGGGAGGATGGAGACACCAATGAGTTCCATGGAGACGAAGGAAGAGAGAGAGAGAAAGGGAGACGGGGAGAGTGTGTGTGTGTGTGTGTGTGTGTGTGTGTGTGGTGGGGGGGGGTCGAGAGATAGAAGGAGGTGTGTGTGTGTTGGGGGGGATGATAAATGAGTCTACACCATGCTGTCATTTGTACTTTGGCATCCAGTCCAAAGCACAATTTAGTGTAAAATATTACGCTGGCCCCTTCAGATGACAAAGTTTAATGCTGATGTATGAATAGACAGAGACTATCCCCAGCTGCTATTGAACAGAGGGAGGTAGCTATTCTTCTCAAAGGGCAATTAATTAGTGGACACACAAACACTGCAGAGGATGGACACTGAAAAAGGGCAGCCATACTCTGGGCTTTGTATGTGTAACAACAAAATGCAGAGAAGTCAATCTACTGATCAGTGATGTTAGACTATTAGAAACACCCAAGAGAAGGTTTGAAGGCCCTGACTATATGAAAACACTTGCAGATAAAATGAAGCATTTTGACACAAAGCATTATTCATTTCTGACATTGATGTAATTAGAGGTTGAGGCTTTAAATGGCCTTTCCTAGTAGCATTTTTATAGCTACTCTAATCAGTATATTTATATTTACTATGGATGAAATGACTCTCAGCTATACAGAAGCCTCATTGTTTGGATTTTTTACGGCCAGCAACTTAAATATTTTGGTCCACTCTCACAGCTCTCACAGCGTTTTCAGTGAAAAGGCTGTAAAGACTCACTGTACGTTACTGTATCAGCACCAAAATGCAGACAGAAAAAAGTTTGAGACTAACCTAACATGACTGTTCGCCCTGTAAACTTTGTTAGTAATGATGTTAGATGTGCGGACGAATCAATATTTTTGAACGTCTCTTAAACAGGAACATGTTAATTCGACGTGACAGCAGAAGTGTGGTATATGCACAATTGTGCATAAAAGCTGCGTTAACCGGCCAGGTTAACCTCGTGTCTGCACACACACCCTGAACCGAAGAACAATTCATTCACTTGTACGTGCTAGTTTCAATCATAGGGTTAATTACACTTACTAGATGTTTTCCACCGATTGTCTCATGGTGATGGCTTGTTTGGTCTCCTTGTTCAAAGAGCTGGACAGAGTGAAAATTACTTTGTGGTAATAAATGGAAGATTTTTAGTTCATGGACGTGGGCGCTGTAGCTCAGATCTTTAGTTTAGTCTAACTTCTGTCAATCAGAATCAGTCCGGATGTACCCGGGTGTCAAGATGTTCAGTTACTGCATGACTAATTACCCACCTTATATAACCACACACCTTATCAATTTTTAAAAAATAACTGTAATGCTGGTACTGACTCAGAGGACAGGTGCTATGCACTAATTCCTATCAGCCACTTGCACCTGAATCATCCTTTTATAATTGCAGAGATAGCATGACAGCTACCTTTAACTGTGAGAGGCAGCCAAATTTCTGCCTGGATTATGGCATTCACTGCAGCTGTGCAGTTTAAGCTGTCACCTACCGTTTTGTAAAGGACAAGAAGGTAACTGCTTCAGCTGTAAATGTTCATTAACATCATTTTATTTAAGCACAATGTGGTAAAAGCAGGGCTTTTGCATGTTATGTTTTAGCATCTATCTATCTATCTATCTATCTATCTATCTATCTATCTATCTATCTATCTATCTATCTATCTATCTATCTATCTATCTATCTATCTATCTATCTATCTATCTATCTATCTATCTATCTATCTATCTATCTATCTATCTATCTATCTATCTATCTATCTATCTATCTATCTATCTATCTATCTATCTATCTATCTATCTATCTATCTATCTATCTATCTATCTATCAGTTGAAAATGTATTTGACAGTTTAACCTAAATTGGGTTAAGTATTGCTCACAGATACCTTACCTTAGCTTTTGTGAGAATGTGGGTCTCCACACCCTGTTTTGCCGGTTCGGAGATGTGACCTGGTTGATCACCCAACACATTTTCTGTGTCCTACTGAGCATCTCAACCCTTTTCACGACAAGGAGATGAGATTCTGCAATCAGAGAACTTTGAAACAGAATATGTCTTCGGACCTATTGTTTACCAACAGGCATGCATTTCCTTTATATTTGCATTTGTCTGTGTGAAACAGGCGTGTAAGCAGAGAGGTTTAAACTCACAACAGAAGAATGCAGAACTGTGCACTTTATCTCCAGCTATTACTTTCTCATCTATCCTTTTGAATGTGAGATTTATTATTTGCTAAGCTATCTTGTTCTAAAATTTCATTTTGTTTCAATGTGGTATTGTGCTCTTTGGTTCACAATTCCAGTGAGCGTGACTGTTTACTCTACCCTTATGTATCTGTATCAAAGCATCTTTCAGCACTGTATATATAAGTGGAGAGACGGGAGAGATTCTCATTAAGCCAAGCAGAGATTCACGCAACTGTATGATTAAACTGACAGCTTCTCTGGGTGAGTCTCTTTCATATTTGCAGCGAAAGGTAATATTAATGTCTCTTAATTTAACTTACATTTTAAGAATTTCATGTAGTCTCTGGTCCACTTTTAGAAATGAGGTCCAGCATACTCTAACTCTCAATGTATCTTTTAAATCAAAATTTTATGTTTCAAATCAAAAATTACTTAAAACTCAGATGATAAAAGTAAAGAAGACAGTAGAGAATTGAATTATTTTACACATGCGTCTTAATTAATGTCCCTACAGTTTTAAAGGTCCCACATTATCTGCAATCATGATCAAATTGGTAACGTATGACTTTTTGTATCACATTTCCAATTTTTCAAGATAAATATGTGTGACACTTTCTACATAGATTTACACGTTCTGTATACACAGTAGTATGCGTATTCTGTGATCTTCTCTTCATTAATTTTCTATTCTCTGTAATAGTTAACTGTTGCAGTTGTTGCAGGAATGATTTTTGGTACGTTCATCTCAGTAACTGCAATGGTCATGGCATACATACTGTACAATTTTGACTACTCTATAATCTGAAATATACACAATCACAGTATGCAACATTTTTCTGATTACCTTTACCAGAAAGCAACCAGCAGTTCAGGCCTCTGCCACCTGTTGAAACCAGTAAGACCTTTCACTGTAGTTTCAGAAAATTTACACTCAATGTGTAGTATTTCTATGAGTGAGGGGGGAAAAAAAAACTTCAGGGTTTGCGGCAAAGCATGCCTCTGACTGCTACATGCAGCTGAGAAGAGAGACTGAATGACTGTCAAATTAATATCAAGTCAATTTCTGTAACAATTAGGCACAGTTAGGTTGTGTTTTTGGAGTGACAATGATTTTCCATTAGGTCCTTGTAAGATGTAAAATAAGACTTGTCACACATGAAAAGGTCTGTCAGTAAAGCCGGGTTAGAGATTCCTGTCAGTGGAGATCCTGACATTTAAAGTACAAACTAAACCACTCAGTGGCTCACTTTGCATAGAAATGTCTGACACCCATTCTTTTTTTTTGTTTTTTTAACTCCATTCAGGTCAGCCCTGTGACTATCCCACCCACATTCGTAAGCTGATCACACTTTTTTGTTTTTACATTTACATTGCATCTGTCATTGTGTCTTTTTTACACTAATCTAGACCAAATCACAACACGTGCAATTACAACATCATTTGAAATGTTTTGCTGCTAACTTATCCGTATTTAAATACCTCGAATCAGAATGCTGGACAGACTGGTTTGACAGAGATGACCCCAGTGGCACTGGAGACTGGGAAGTCCTCTATAATCTTCGCAAAGAGAACCCAGGAAAGATCTGTGAAGACCCAGTGGATATTGAAGTCAGAACTCTATCTGGACTCACTGTGGCTGCAGCAGGGGATGTCATTTTTAAGTAAGTATTGGTTGAGCACCTACCACAAGGCTAAGTCTTTACAGCAGCGGCCTGGAATCGCCTGAGGCCCAGGCCATTTGCTGCACATCTCCCCTCTCTCTTATCTGTCATATCTGCTGTCTGCTATCCATTAAAGCATAAAAATGATCAAAAAAACCCTAAAAATGAATTTGATTAATGAAATCTATATTGTATTCTACTCAATGTGTTGCAGTACATATTATTTATGTTATTTTCAGAATATATTCTACTCTGTTCTTAGTAACCAGTGTAGAAGATTATTCTGTACACCATAGCTAAAAAGTTATATTTTATTCTAATATTATCTCCTTTGTTTCCTGATTAACTTAAGCCTTTTAACATGACATCAAGTTCTGTGCTGACACAGTATTCTACATTGAATATCAGATCATTGTGTAAAATCTTTGAACTACTCATTCAGGAAATAGCCTTGAGCCACCAACTGACTAAATCATATTACATTGCTAAATAGCCAGTCCAGGTCTTCCTGAGCTCCATTCAACATTTTGCTGCCAATCAGACATCTTGATCAGTCCAGCCCACAACCTATTGTTGTAATCTACCTTTGTTGTAGAGGTGTGGAACCTTGGCCTTAATCTTCAGAAGAGATTTCATGACTGCTGTGAACTCTCTCTGAAATGCACATCATAACCACCTGTTATTTTTCTACCCTTAAGTAAAGAGTTTTATCTTCACTCTGGGACCTGAATGAAATCTTATTTCTCTAAGATTCTTTCAACACCCGTGAGCAGAAAAAAAGCATATTTAGCAAAACAATCTATTTATCTGAACAGTTGTTAAAATGGTAACACAATACTCAGATCTTTGAAAACAGTGGACATGATCCTCTTCTAGTTAGAGGGTGCCCAGTCATATAGCAGTCACAGTATTATTGTGTTATGTTTAATTTTTTAAATATATCTCAAAAAGATTATCCATATTTTGTCAGCATTTGTTGTGTTTCATTGCACAGACTAATTTTGAGATAATTGATAACGTTGGCACGCTAACATGCTAATAATAACAAAGGCAACGTGCTGATACTAATCAGGTATAATAATAATGACGTTCACCATCTGAGTTGAGTGTGTTAGCGTGCTAACATTTGCTTATTAGTAGTTTTACATTGGCACCCCTAAAGCCATGGCTAAAAAATACTTAAGTGAATTAATCATGTAGAATTTTTTTTGTGTTTCTTTTTTCAGAAATGACCCAAATGAAGGGTTCGTCTGCAGAAACCAGGACCAGTTGAAAAAGAAGTGCAATGATTATCGTGTTCGCTTCAGCTGCCACCCCCCCTTCTGTGGTGGTGAGCACATCCAACATGTGTGGTGTTAAGCTACAATTGCGAAGTGGATTCTCCCTCTTACATTCTTTGTTATTGTATTTAGAATGGTGCTTGGGCGCCGCAGTTTCCCACCAGTCACCCTGTCTCTCTTTCGTTGCTCCTTGCAGTGTGCTGGACAAAGTGGTATGACCGGGACAATCCCAGTGGAACAGGGGACTGGGAGACTTTGAGCAACTTGAAGAAAGAAAACCCAGGACAGATTTGTGACACCCCTCTGTACATCGAGGCTGTTACCACTGACACAATGACCCCAGCCATCTCCACAGGGGAGATCCTCCATATGTAAGTAATAGGGAAAGAATTTAAAAATGTACATATATTAATTTTTATACCCACAGCCCACCAATCAATCAATGCTTCTCAACATTAACACCTCTTTTCCAAAGTTTCCAACTCATCAAGATGTACTGCCTGGAGCTACTGCTGCTACAGTGAATGGAAACTATGTAGATGCACATTTACATTAGATTAGATGAAATTTTAATGAGCCCCATGAGGAAATTGGGTAACAGGCGCATAATGTCTGAAAGTTTTAAGCCCAGCTGAGCCTTACTTTACTCTTGTGCTAACTGCTTTGACTCAGAAAATACAGTCTTTGTGTTCTGACAAGTTATAAACATATGGTTTTCCCAACATAGGTGTTCTTTATTTATAATTAAGTCATATTATGGCTTTAGCAATGTACCCCATTAGAGAGTTTTTGTTTGCTTTCAGTATGATGTTCTCGCTTTAAATATCGTACTGCTTCACTAACTGCATGGAATTATTTTACAGTTACAATCCAACTCAGGGATTTGCTTGCCGCAAGAAGGACCAGAAATCTGGCATGTGCCGTGACTACAAAGTTCGGTTTGGATGCCACTGCAACGAATGAGGCCCTACTCCACGACAAGACAAGACTGAGAAGGAGTGAAGACATTCAAATTCAAATTGTTGTCAGCTTACTCTTTTCTTTTATATTTTAGTTTTTAACTCGTTGACGAAGTAAAATAGGCCTTTTTCACAGCAGACATTTTGTAGGAGAAGTAAATGAGTTACTAGTGACTTCGGCGATGGCCCTGTTGCCTATGCATATCCTACAGTGATATGCCAAAATGTGTTTCTTGGAAAAAGGCCTATTATGTGCTTCATGAGTATATCTTATCTTTTTGGTAATTATGAAATCATTATCTTGTATGATTATAGTAGGAAATAAATCAATAATCAACAATAAAACTACTAATAAACGGCAAATTCTGTTGGTATGTTCCACCAAGCTTATTAGTATAGCACCAATGATCTAACAGGTTTACATGAAGTTATGATTCGGTGTGAGTCATTTAGATTTATGTGTTTTCAACAGATGTTGAGAAATGATATGAGGTACAGACACTAGGAGGTACAGGATAGCGGTGCAATGTGGGAACAGGGAAAAGCCACAAATGCCACAAGTCAGTGAATCTGAATTTCATATCAAAATGCATGCATGCACTAACAAGCAAAGTTATACCAGGCACAAATAGTATGCCTCTGTCTTTCTCACCCTATAACTTCCTCTCTATTTATAGAAGTAATAGTTAGTGTCCTTCGAACCTCGCTGGCTTGTCTCTGACCTAAATCACACCTCTGCCACGTTTCCCTCAAAGTCAAATGCTCCTGATCTGAGCCTACACCCACTAACTCCTGCAAACCCTTGACTGTACACACATACGCACACACAGCGAGGGGAGCAGGGAGATACAAGGTGATTCCTGGTACATCAACACCGTCAACATTTCCTCAGGAGATAAGCACTTGTGATAGGTGCTGAAAAGAAAGTCTGCAGTGCATCGTACAGAATGTAAAATGAGGGGAGAAAACTTTCCCACTGTCTACTGAGGGAAAACCGTATGCTCTGTGGACGTTTGGCTAACGCTCGCATGCTTGCACTGCATCAGTATTTCTGTCCTTATGTATATTCTGGTGCCATTTAGTGCCTTGGAGTGTACGTCATCCAGTAAGACTGTGTTGAAGTATGCAAAATATGAAAAGACAGAAGCGGGGGAGGGAGGGAGTCAACCGGATGCAATATGGTAAACTTCCCCTCTTCCCTTTTTTATGATAAAACTGAAGGGGAGAAATTCTACCATCGATGGCAAAGTAAAATGAAATTTGCAGTGCTGAAGTGCAACAGAAGTGTTGAAGCTTCAGAGCATTATGGTGCTCCATTCTCTTCCATTAATCTCCCAATATTCCATGAGTGTTAAGGCCTATTTATAGACCAGGGGATGATTAAGTGGTGAAGCACTGTGCCACAAAGGGAACCAAGCTCATTTTCTTTTTCCCGTCCTCTCTCTTCCTTACTCATTCTCTACCTACTTTCTTTCCTTCCCTCCCCTTGCGTCTTTATTGTCTTCCTCACTACTCTCTCGCTCTTCCTCCTCTTTTTCATGAGCATATACAGCATATTATATACTAACCTTCTTTCACATACTTTAGTTGTCAGTGGAATTATGTTAGACACAAGGGGGTAAGGATAAGTCCTTCATTTTTTTTTTCTATTAAGAATTTGACAAAAGGGTTTATGGAAGTGTTAATTTATGAGGCTACACAAGGAAGAGTGACAGCCTTAACAAGAGAGCATAAAGCCCCATCCAGCGTGTTATCATGGCTATCTCAAGTCATGACTGAAGGGTGTCCATTAGTTGGAAATGCAGTAGGAAAATATGTGCCGAGAGATCCTACCTGCAATTGCAAGGTGTCCTTGAGTGGAAGTGGAGCACTGCACATGAAAAAGGCTTAAGCTCATTTTAATGCGTACAGACGTGATTAATGGGGGAGAGGAAAGGAGGAGAGGAGAGGAGAGGAGAGAGGATAGGAGAGGAGTTACCTCGCCGAGCTCAAGCCGGCCTCATTTCATCACCTCCAGAACAGCGAGGGCATAAATGAGATCAAACCCTTCTTTATGTTTCCAGACTGACGCTCTAGCTGCTGGCCCACAACCAGATTTCTCCCTGGGTTTTACAGGGGCTTAGGTGGCAACGTTTTCCTGCAGGGTGGATTTTGTCCAGGGCTTACTGTAGATGCCGAGGACCTTTATAACAAGTATTTGTCTATTAAAACCACTTCAAGGGTTTATGCAAGGAAAAGAAACCACTGAAAGTAATTCCGAAGATTTGAGACTTGAAAATATTAAAATGTCCGTCTTGTCAGTCAGAAAAAGCAGAGAGGTCTCTGCGTATAATTGTGAGGGGGATGTTTAGATTTCCAGTCAGAGAATTTGTGCAACCGTTTATCTCTTATGCAATGAATTTGATTGTTTGCATGAGCAAAAGAAATGTCTTTCTGCCACTAAGCAGAAGAGTTTCACATCTCATATGTCCTTAAATCTCACAGTTCTTTGCAACCACAGAACAACCAGTGCTTGACAAATTTGTCACACTATTTAGTATTTCTGTTTATCTGTCCAATATATTTTTGCACTACTGCAGTCTTGGCAATCCATGAAAACACTTAAGCGGTAGAAGGCACAGTCCATGTACCTAGAGTTATTTTTAATAAATCCATAACCAGGCAATTTCATAATTCCCAAATCCAAGCATCAAATGCTATTTATTCTAAAGACACAAATATATCACATTTATGATGGTATAAATTTGATTCATGCTGAATTATGTGTAAATGAATAGCTCAACCTCCATCACTACACTCTCTGGATAGTGAAACAGCAACTTTAAATCCCTCTTACCAAAGCAATATGAGCCTGAAAAGCTATTAGAGCATGACTCCTGGGAGATGAACAAGACAAAAGCATTCTGCCTGTACCTTTCCGGAAGGTGAGAACAATACCAGGCTATTTTCACTCTGACAAGCCATATTAGTCGTGCCAGCTTTTGCCTGCCGGCAACTCCTGCGTGATAGCTGTCTGGGACATTTTGTTTCCAGTCACAGTAGCTGATCCCTTGATTGAAAACATTGAATGCTGAGAGGGTGTTATCCCTGTTTGGAGTTTTGATCCTGGATGTTTGAGGCGACTGCTGGGCCCTCTCATCCCCTGCTGCAACAGTTGATCCCTGGATCTTTGTGGAAACAGAACGGATTGCATTACTGAGATGGAAGCCTAAAAAGGTCAGGCATGTGTGTCCGCTATAACCCCTCCCTGAGAGGAAGACAATTTTTCAGGTGTGCAACTGTATGTAAAGCAGCAGTCTTTGTAATGGTCTGACATGCCTGATGACTGCATTTTCTTGCATCACCTCCTGTGTGTCGCCACAGGTCTGTTTTTATAATACATGTTGGTGTGTCATTGTTTTGGTTTTGTCAATGGTCTGTGAAATGGTGAGAATTAGATCAAGCACTAATGAGTTACTAACAGGCACCTAGAGAGTCCATTAACAAATCCCCAGATGTATACAAATTAACCGTGTGTGTCCGTTCTTTATTTACACTTCCACATCGGGCTTTGAGAGGCCCTCTTGTTCATGGACTGCAAACATGGAGGCGTCCACGCAGAGAGAAAAGTTTATTGGAGGCTTTCCCGTATTTGAATGTAAAGCCTTGTGAGTTCCTCTCTTATTCTGCGGTCTCTTTGTCTCCAGGCAAACCCTTGGCACCGACTAGTCCAGTGGGGAGAGTCGCTTTTTGCAAGCATTGCCAAGATTTCTATTTGATAGCCAAAATATGTAGGCAGACAGATACGTCTGTTCACATTCTGTCTATTCCTCTCATTCGAGCTTTCTCTCTGGGTCTCCATCAGTCTGTCTGTCTCGCTTTCTCTCTCTTCTACACACACACACACACACACACAGTCACTCTTTCCTCACTAGCTGTTTCCTCATCGTTCACACTGAGAAATGCCCTGTAAGGACGTCCTTATCCTGCAAACCAGACTCTGCTGGATGCTCTGTCATAACAACTCCAGCCGTCCACCATCCAATCAGCCTGGCTCTCTGCTGTGTGTGTGAGTATGTGTGTGTGTGGCTCTGTGATTATGTACTCTTTTTTTTTTTTTCTTAAGATCTGAAACCACAAAGCACAAAAAGCATTTATTTTCTTGACAAGAACAAAGATTTAAGCAACTCACAGAAGATGAGGAAAAAATGAAGATATTTATTTATACAGACTTATTTTTGTTGTTATGTGATTATGTTTAGGAGTCCTTATTTGAAAATCTCAGCATATTATATTATCTTATAAATAATGCTGTTGACATTGGCGTAACTATGCTGAGAACCATAAAATGAAAAAATAAAAATAAAATTCATAATGGATGAAGGTTTGGAACATAGTGAGCGTACGGACAAACAGAAGTGATTTATTCTGCACAAGAAGTTTGAGAAGTTTCTGTGGACACTCTGACTTATTTACACCAGAAAACTGGGTCAACTTTGCTGTCCACCGCAAATTTTGTGAATCCAAACTGACTCCAACTTCTACGAACTTTTCAGACCCACCTTTCAAGCATTATGTGCTTAATGGGCAAACTGTGCAGTATTCATTTGCAGTGGCATTTAAACCAAGGTAAGAAAAAGAAGAAAGATGTTATAATAATGGCACCGTGGGTCATCTTTTGTAAACGTTGGATTCCACTATCTGTTGGCTTTTATGTCAAACCTTTGTGCAAATGGATATGGACCCTATAGGTCTATGAAGCATTATCTTTTATTGGTAGCCTTGCTCAGGCTTGTCTGAAATTAAAATGCTATCTTTAACTGAAACTAATTTAGAATTATAGATTCAAAGAGGGAATAGATTTAATTTAAGATACATAGTGCAAGTAACCAAGAACCAATTTAAAGGCCCCATAAACCTATGGTCCATGTACCCACACAGGTGTTTTCGCTTATTTTGCCCAATTTGGGCTATGTGGGCATATAAAGAATGTACTTGATTGGCATCTTACTGACACAGTTAGTTGTGTTGCACCTGCTTTGTTGGAAGAAGTTGCACCTTTATCATTTTCTCCACCCATCTTCAACATAAGAATAGGTCTAATCAGACAGAGTAAGTGGAACTGTGTGGCCATACAGGGACACACATTCTGCCTTGACACGAATATCATTAATAACAGCTCAGTACCATTAAGAGTCCCAGTAAGCCATGACAGTGAACCAGCATGTATAAAACCAGAGCCCTGGCTGGAAGTGCTACTTTAAATCGAGTGCAGTTATTATTCATGTTATTGATTACACCTGTGCTTTTCCTGCTATGTGACATGTCTGCGGTTAAAAAGGTCTATATTTGTGTCAGTGCAGATCTAAGCTACAAGTATCCCACAAGGCAGTGTAGGGGTCACAACCATCAAGATAATCGCTAGTATTGATTCTAATTATCATGGATGCACTGCAATGCAGACACACGGAATTTAGAAATGATATACACAGTGACTCAAAATGTGGTACTACACGGAAGGACTCATGGAGACAAATGAGGCACATGAAACACAGTTATCTAAAATACCTCTTTAAGCTAACTTCACCACAATGTACACAGTAATCTTGCTAAGAAAATTGTAATAGAGCAACTAAGATGCTTAGTTGCTTTAGGCTTAAATCGGACTACAAATAATGTCAAACTTTATACCTATTGCCAAGTACCGAGGGTATTTCTGTTTACTAGTGTTACGTAAGCTAGCTTTATGCTTTTAATGAACTAAGACATTTCTTTGCTGCTGTATTCTCAAATTTATATTGCGTTCTCTGTGTTGTTGATGTTTTTTCGACTGCAGAAAGAAGCTGGATCCAGTTCATTACATTTTCTTATCAGAGTTGTATTTATTTTGTGGTTGGTATTTGGCTACTGTGTGCTCTTTGTACAAATTTCAACTTAGATTTAGTATTTGCGGTAATATTGGTTATCCTACATGTTATTATATAGTAATGTAGTAGTTTATTTCTATAATGCTACATTATGGTGGGACTCCATAACTACTGTAGTACTGTGGCATGGTAATTTGGTCATTACAGTAATGATAAAGCACAAAGGTTCAACCACATAAGGTCACAGTCATGACAGAGTATGACCATAGAATTTCACACATTAATCATTATGCTACTGACCAAATTACCATGCCATTTTTAAAAACTATTACCATTGCAGATAGATATTACAGATGGCTGTCACAACAAAGTCAAAGAGCAGCTCCAGAAGTAAGTCTGTCTGACTGCAATTGCTGGAGGGGAGGGGGGGGGGCGGGGGGTTTGCGGGCATCCGTCAGCACTAACTGGAAGTGACAGTGTGCAGAGAGGTCCTAATTACTGTCTCACTTGACTAATTGTCGTCTCTGAAGAATGTATTCCCACTGAGGTCCCAGGAACCTCGTTGGCAGCACTGCTCAAGACACATAGTTATGCCAGTGCTGACTTCAGCATGCTGCTACGTTCAAAGGCCTTGGTGAAGCACAGCCACAAGTTGGAAATGTAACGAGACATATTGGACTCAAAACTGCCATGATTACAGGCTCGAGTGAGGCATGCGTTGTGTGGTGCATTTTTAGGGACCAACGCTGTCCCACTGTCGCTGGGAAAAGGAACAGGTTCACACATTTTGCAAGTGTGAGTGCTAAAGTGTGTGTGTTTTTGTAGGATCCTTCTTCAGCTTGCCAAAACGTTAAGACGTCCTTAGCTACAGTCATCGTGACATAATGAGCTGATGAAGTGAGACCATTGTTGGCTTTCTGGGACCAACCATGTTAAAATAAACTTGTAGCATTCAGAATAATGCAGTGGAGATGAGCCTTTAGTACAGGGCGACTGAGCTGAATGAATGTGTTCTCTTTCAGGGTCTTACCATTCAAAGTGCATCAGCTTCTCGTTTCCATGGTTTCCTTCCCTGTGCCAATGCTATCTTTCCACCAGTCTGCCTGCGAGAGAGAGAGCGTGCAGGGGAGGGGAGGGAGAGAGAGAGAGGAACGGAGAGAGAGAATGACAGAAGGCTTTTAGCAGTGGTTATCTCTCCTTTGCATAAAGTCCCCTTTGCATTACCCAGTGCATGAATGGCGTCTGAATAAACACACCAGCCAGCTCATGTGGAAGCCTCCGTGGGTTACAAGCGAGTGGGTGTGTATAAAGTAATCTAATTTGTGGTCTCCTTCAAAAACGACACGGTTTGATCATGGATGAAAAAAAAAAGAGTACATCTCCCAAATGGTATTTTCCTATTAGTCACAACGAGCTAAAGGAGCAGGAGTCATTTTAACATCATAATGAGACAATTTGCCATTCCCATCACCTCCTGTTTTCTAACAGGTTTAGACACACAGTTATCTTACACTGACTGGCTTACGGGGGAAGTGAAAAGTTTGTTAAACTGCGTCTTATAATAGGTAATCAAGATATCAGCAAAGAAAATATAAACTATGGATGCTTACAGGGGTGCATAGCGGATTCTTTTGTCCTTAAATGTCCTGTGCTCAGGCACAGACACACAGGACCATTAGGTTTGTAATAGAAAATTAAGTCAGAACCATTTGTGGCAGCCTTAATTCTATTCTGCAAATGAAAGTGTGGATGCACTGAGTTTAGGGGCCCCTGGGGACTTTTCTTAGCGCAATACTTTAGTATTGGGCCAGAGGGCGCTGTGACTTTAAGAGGAAACCGACGTGCCTGTCAGTTGATGTCTTCTCCCTGAGCTCAATAAGCATTCCTTTCATGCTGTGTGAAGCTCTGCTGACTTATACGGAAACCCTGGATTTCTCCATAATTATGCTAATGGTCCAGATGGTAGCATGATGAGTGCCATTCTCTTTGATATTCTCGCACTGCAGAGTACTTGTGAGCCAGACCCACGCAAACTGACACACGTTCAAAGTCAGTGTTCACACCGCACACTTGATCCCGTGTAATTACTCCGTGTTTCTTTTAGCAGATACAAGCGCCCTCTTAACTATTAAATGCATTTGCTTTTATTTTTGAATGGGGATTTGACAGATCCGGTAACGTATAATGGAATAGCACTCCGACAAAGGTGGAGGGTGGGTGCTGGTGTCCTTTGCTTGTCTACACGTTCACTTCTACTTTCACTACTTTGCAGTGTACTGAGGCAATATCCACCAATGTGAAAATATAAGAATATTTAGGTGACTTTAGGAGATAAATGTGCCATAAAGTACGCCAAGGTCACCTGAAATACATTGTAAGGCCATACAGGAGTATTGTAACAACTTTATTTTGGAGCAGATCTACACCACACACACACACACACACACACACACGCACAGGCCAGCCATTCACACTTGAGTCGCACAATGACGGTGTTCATTCAGGCTTTGGACTCTGGTGGCGCTGATCAAAGAGCCCCTTTCACGTCTCCGTTGGGATTAAATGGATCCTCCACCCTCTTGGGGCGGGGGGCCACCACTGTACCTCCAGCTCCAGCTGATGCGCTGGCCCATGAAGAGCTGCTCTTTGGAGGCGGACGCCGGTGCGTGTAGTGTTAAATCAATAGCATGTAGGCCCAGTCAAGGGCAGCAGATATCCATCTACTCTGCGCAACGCATCCTATAGGATAAAGCCTCGTTTGAACTCGCTAATCAGATAGAAACGTGATAGGTCTGCATCTGGAGAGATAGTGCCCATCTCTCCCAGTGAAATGTAACCAGCAGTGAAGCCTTTGTGTGTATGCCACTCACACCTTAACATCGGATGATGGCTCACACTCGAGAATAGTCAGTTGCTGGAAGGCTTTCAAGTCTAAAGTGGAGTTATTTGCATAGGTTAAATATTGGTGCCTTTCAGCAGCTTCTGTCGATATTACGGATTTGCTGTTCTGCCAATTTTAATTCCTTTCATCCCACTCCTCTCACATTTCTGGAATGACGATGGAAACTGTTATAATGTTGTTGCTTGAAAGCCCTTGAAAGAGATTTTAGAAGTGGAAGTTGTGAATGAGAGAACAAAAAGTGAGCCTACATAACCTACTCTGGTGTGCAGAGTGCAATGATATCCTGCAGGCACGAGATTAGATCTGTAGTGTGCGGAGATTGGCCTGTTATAGTGCGCGGGGCATTGTGTGCATAGTTTTATCTTTATGTGCCCAGTGCAGGAAACAGTGCCTGTGGAATGTCACCAAAGCTTGAACATTAGCCTGAGCCTATGAACATTCTCCAGTACATCTGACTCACTTTTGGTTGTCACTCAATGCTTTCTGCTGCCAGCATGCAGGTCTGCTGTGTCTCTGTCCAGGGTGCTGAATAGAAACCCAGCACTAACACACAAGCCACAAACATTTAAAAAAAAAAAAAAAAGGCTGCAGTTCAATGTCAGGTGATCACATTTGATCAGTGACAACATGAATGTATTTTCATCATATATGGAGTTTGAATTTGTTTTTTCGAGTTTTTATCCACATCTGGTGATAGTTCGGACTGTTACTGTTGCTGTGAGCACTTCAGAGATCACATTGTTACAGACGCATCCTCAGATACACTCGGGGGTAAG
Organism: Pempheris klunzingeri; assembly: GCF_042242105.1. Lineage (NCBI taxonomy): Eukaryota > Metazoa > Chordata > Actinopteri > Acropomatiformes > Pempheridae > Pempheris > Pempheris klunzingeri. The sequence continues at coordinate 13,720,096 of NC_092029.1, read as the reverse complement.
TTATAAAGCAAAGGGGGGAAAGTACAAGGCAGAAGGGTGGCACGAAATAAAGTTTCCCACCCCTCCCTCCCTTTCTCTCTGCCACCCCACCCCTCCTCCCCCCTTCCTCAGCCACGTATCATTCTCTACATTCCCATCCTCCCTTTTTTCATTTCTTTTTTATCTGTATATCCATCTCCCCTCTCCACCACCCCCTCCCCCACTCTCCCACTCTCCCACTCTCTCTCTCTCTGTCTCTCTCTCTCTCTCTCTCTGGTGCGCGTTCACAACACTAACCTTGGCTCGACGTCAGAGCCTGTGCAGCAGTGCAGTATAATGGGAGCGCAAGCTACCCAGAGCGCCTCATAGGGGGCTGCATATCGCTGCTGTATCCTCTGCTTGGCGCTCTCTAGCCCCTCACCAACCCTCTCCAGTACCTCACCTATAGCCCATGCTCGGGCTCCCCCCTCCTCACTGGATCCGTACCCTTCGACATGGATGTCCCGCCGTCCCTCGACCCGGAGGATTGTTGTTTCTTGGCGCAGTGAAGGAGGAGAAGGGGAAGGGGAAGGAATCATGCCGGGACTGCTAATGGATTTAGGGAAAGCGCAAGTGACCATGCCGTGATCTTGCGCATCCAGGGCCGCCGTCCAACGACCGTAGAAGAATTACGGGGGAATCGAACCCGCGCACCGGGTGGATTAAACCACTGTGCATTTTTTTAAAAACAACATGAAGATTACCTCCCCTCATCTGATGATAACCAGTCTCGTTTTCAGGTCCAACCTCAGGCTGATCCCGCTTCTGCTGCTGTTTCTTGGTTACTCTCGCGGGATGCCACACGTTTTAAGATTTGGTAAGAATCTGCTTGTTTATGATACAATATCCTGTGTAACGGTGTCCAACCACACGGGCTGCCTGTGTGACTGCATAGCAATGACATTCCCGGGATGGCAGCTGTGTCGAGACATTTGGTCCCACTCTTGCCTTGCTGTGTAATTAACAGTCTAGAGTTGGCAAAACAATTTGACCCGCACTCTTGACATTCATATCTATCGATGATGTTTCTGTCCTTATAATCTCAGGATGTTTCGTGACACAATTTTCGGAGCCTTTTTACCGAGTGCATCACACCATCGGGGATAAACGCTGTCTCCCACAAACCTTGAAAATCAGTGTCACGGCAACTTTGAAAGAAAAATCAGCTGTAGCCAGAAGGAGCACTCCTATGCAACAGTTCACGGACAGAAGCTGATGAAACTCCAATCTTTTTTTTTTTTTTTTATCTCCACGGCCTTTTAAACTGCTGACACCCCAACATGTCCTCTGCAGTAAATGTTTACATGTAAACATCCCCGGAGTGTTGATCAATCACTCTGATCTGACACGAGGGTCAATCAATATGCCGGGCAGTACTTTTCATCCTTAATCCCACCGACCTGCGTGCTGCCAAATGGGAATTCCGGCAGTTTTGCTCATTTATACGGTTATTAGTATTGATAAAATAAAACAAAAAACTGATAGAGCCGGTTCTCACTGGTGGCTGAGTCATGTTGGAAGCCACACAGGTGCAGCCACACAACAACAACAAAAAAAATGCACCAACCGAGATTCGTCTCAGATGCTGATAACACTCAAGTGCAGCTCATTGCCCAAACATTGATTAGCCACTTCTCCTCAAGAACTATCTCCCGACAGGAGAATGACATCATTAAGGCTGATTATTAAAGTAGTTCCTCTACAGCTGCCACTGCGGAGCATTGCTGCTGATTTATAACTTTAGAATAGTGCTGGTAAAAATCGCAGTGCTTCCTGTGGTTTCGTCTGCTGCTCAATTAAACCCCTCTCAGGATGTCTGTTTGGCCGCTCTCTGTTGAATGTACAGAGAAAATCATGGAGTGACAGAGCACCCCCCCCCCATCCCTCCCTCCCTCCCTCCATCCTCCTGCCTCCCCCCCCTCCCGACAGCGGATGTCATCAAGTGTTGACAACACATCCTTACAATCCCCAGTTCCCCCGAGGGTCCTGCTTAAAAGTCAGGCCGCGTCCGCAAAAGCCGCCGCTATGGCAACGGGATGTGCTTGTCTTCCTGCTGCATCCTCAGCACCATGAGCGATTTCCAGTCTCACACGCTGTCTGACAGACGCCGGGCGTCTATCCAGTAATCCTTTGGGGACGGCAAAGTCCCTTCATAATAGTATTTGACACTAAAGTTTCCAAGCCGGCAAATAATGAGTACATTTCCTGGAAGAGACAATATTCATGAGATATTTGTAAAATTACTGTTGCCTGTCAGTATTCATATTTGCGCTTATTTGAAGTAAAACAGTGTAGGATTAGATCTGGAGTCACTAGCTGCCTATTCCTCGCCATACCCAATATGTCGCCACTGATGACAGGTTGGATCTGAAAAGCATCTGGCATCAGTAGCACGACAGACAAAATCGTACGAGATAAGTGGTGATTCGTGTCATTGAGATCTGTGGCTCTCATGCCTGGCTCCTGGTGAGCCAGATCTCTGTCCGTGGTCCTGAACCAGCCACACTGATCAGCCCCTTCAGGACCACGGACAGAGACCGGCTCCCTCTCTGCGCCTGTTGAACAACACACACACACACACACACACACACACACACACATGCAACGCTTAAGGCGCTCTGTTAAAGCATCTCGTCTCTAGGTTTCTGCACAGCATTGTCTGTGTCAGTCAAGCAGCATCCACTTCACATCTTTCAGTTGTAAGATGGCTCCATTTCGCGTGGTGTAATTCATTCTCTTTAGAAGAGATGATATGCTTATCTGTCTGCGTTTGTTCATAAAGAGGCTGAGTTTCCAAAAGGCAAAGATAGATGACGATAGAGTTGTGTGTGGGTGATTTTTATCAAGACAGAAAATGTATGTCAGTGTGCGTAAGTGGGTGTGCTGTGCGAGAGAGGAGAAATACAAAAATGCCTTGAGAGGCATTGGAGCCCACTGGTCCCTTTCCCATGTATCTGCTGTCCTGCAGGATGTGCTTGCTCAGCAGACAGTCCCAGCTGCTCCTGCAGGAGGCTGGCTAAATGAGGAGGTCAGCTCCCCCCGGGTCTGTCTGTTCCTTTCCTGCCCCAAGTTCCTTTCTGCCCAGACAGGAGGCTCACATTGTACAACCAGTGTTCTCCTGTCAGGCTGAGACCTTTACACACGCACACTGTAACACCAAAGCATAGTCGGCCCTTTGTATTCACAGCATCTGTCCCACCATGGAGAGCGACAAGTGTCAGAGAGAGAGAGTGGAGGGGGGAAAAAAAACAAAAAACAAGAAGTGTTCAGGCCACCAGCTGCAGGCAAATATGCTGAGCTAATTTCCACACAGAATTACTGTGTTCACTGTTCCCCATTTATAAATCGTATAGGTAATTCATTTACTTTGATGCTGAAATGGACCCGGTGCAGCCCTTACACGGTGTAATAAAATACGCTTGAGAGAAGATTCTCCTTTTACAACTAGTTCACACTTGTCTTTTGGGAGCGCTCGACGAGTAGACACGGTAAGGGTCTCAGACACCCAGAACAAAATGGCTTTTTCAATTGCCACTTTGGTTTTCTCTCCACTTCCACTTGTTCAAGGCTAAAGAAAAAAGTTGCGAAATGTCCACTTTAAAAATGAAATTAAATCTAACAGCACAGATGGGTGGCACAAAAAACTGAACTTGGTACTGAAATATGGTTGGCTTTTTCCCCCCCCTTAAATTTTAAGATATTCATATTCTCACAGGAATGTCAAGAGAAATAATTTCATGTCTAGTCATAGTTAGAATTCAGCGAATTGTAAATTCAGGGTTGCATTAAAGTCTTTATATCATCATGTGTCAGCTAGCTGGTAGGCTAAAATAAAGGAGCTCATTTTACGCCCTTCCATGGATATAACGCTATATGTGCATGATCTTATTTGGCTGTCCCCATAACAAATGTTCAGTCATACGAGTGGTGACGATGAGTCACCACATCTGCCATTCCATCAAAGCTAAGTGAGTTTTACTTACAGACATGTGTCTAATTCACAGCGCCTCAGGAAGAAGTTAAACAGAAGAAAAAGCAACAATGAAACTGAGACAGGGTTTTAATTCTGGTGACCATAGTTGGTCTGTGGCTGTGAGGTTGAGTGATAACATTATCACTGCCATCTTCAAACCACATTGGCAGACACAGTATATGTCCCTGGGCTGCAAACTGCTGCTGAAAGCATTGTTGACTCAGAGATGCTCATTTTGTTTGTTTATATCCTGCTTATGTTTAGACTTTCCCAGTACAGACATGTCTGGGAATATTCATGACTAAAACACAGCATTGTTTTTCATTTTGGAAAGGAAATCAAGTTTTTTTTTTTTTTTTCAGTCCTCTGGCAAAATTCGCAGTCCCCTCTGGTGAAAGCTATGTTTATCTAACTACTTCCACAATGCTGTGCCAGGATAAAGGTCCTTTATTGCATTTCTAATATTTAACACTCTTTTCATCCCCTCAACTTCGTTATGGCGGCGAAATTACAAGGTTGTCGAGAACAAGCAAGGGTAGAGGGAACAAATTCAAGGGGAGTTTGTAGTTAATTGACTTTATTTGCTTTTCCTTTCCGCCAGCCTGACTTATCAGCATGCTGGAGTTTAGTTTGGGATTGCAGGAATTACGGATAACACCCTGTGCCCTGGCCCACTGCCAGCGCGTTCACAGCAAACACATTTAAATAGGCACAAAGCTGCTTAAAATATTCATGTGTCACTTGGCCCCGCTATAGCTTATAGAAATATGAAACTATCTCCTCTCTGCTGGCAAATGATTTCCATGGTTTAAAAATACCCACCGTGGGTTTCAAGAACAAAAAGGAGATCTGTCTTACATTAGCATGCAGCACCACACATGGGCTTCCAGCAGGGAGCTATCAAGATGGGTTTCTTTAAACATGTTTACATTCCTGAGTCTTTGAAGGTCTTGCTGTCATGCCTCAGTTACAAAAGGCTCATTGGTGATTAATATTTGCCGTTTCCAAATGGAAAATATCTGTGAGGAATGAAATTAGTTTTCTTCTCGTGCTTAACATTCAGTTTATCTTTGAGATTTAAAAAAAAAAAAAAGGTTATTTACATGAAGGAGGCTTTAGATGGTTGACCTTGCTTGCAGGGTAACCAGGTCAAGCATAACTGCCTCCTCTGACATATCATCTGTTTTTGAAAATCAAACTGAATACATTCGAGTCCTGTATTCCTACACTACCTTTTGGATGGCTTGACTCGTGTATTGGCATTTATTATTCAAAGCCTATCAGTCTTTGTCATTGTCGCTTAAGGATTTCCCTCGCTATCAGAGGGGTTAGGGGTTATATGTGCAATTGTTCTGTGAAACTGTCCCCCGAGAGGAGCCCTGCAGCATGTCTTGCAGCCTGGTTGTCTGGCTCAGAATTGACCGAAGGTCAGAGCTGAAAACGCTCACAAGGAATCTTTTTTTGTTGTTGTTGTTGTTGCATCTTTTTAGCACATGTGGAGCCATCCTTCTCACAATCCCACCAAGGGAGATGGAAGAAAATCTGAAGTTACCAAGAGGTGTAAGAAAAACAAGAGTATTTGTTAGAGAGGGGGAAAAAAAAGAGAGAGAAAGGGAGTCTGTGTTAAGTGTGAGCGAGAAGGAAAACAATGAGTGTTGAGGCCAGAAGATACAGAGTAAAGATAGATTAGTTTGCCTCTGAGCAGTCCACTCTCAGCCCACTCTCAGTTGTGGTCTTTTATTACAGTTTTCTGATGGCTACTGTGAAGAGAGACAGAAAGGACAGTAGAGTGTGCTGTGGAAATATAGTGGGAGGCCAGGAGTCATGCACTGCAGCTCTGAGTAAATGCCAGCAGTATAGTATTAGCAAGCTGAAAATTTCCCTGGGACTACAGCTATGCATGAAATAGCTTTTACAGGAAAGAAAAGCGGTTTAAAAAAAGAACCATTGGTAGAACAAATATCCGATATATCCGCGATATTATTGAGGAACTTAACCCAAAAATGCATTTTTTTTAATTAGGATATCATGAATTTATCCATATCGTCTCTTCCAGCAGACTGCAAAACGGTGGGGATCAATAGAAATCAATATGTTTGTGTTGGTAAGAGGAATATAAAAAAAAAAAAAGAAGCAAATTGGCAGCATAGCAAGTAACCAGTGCCAAGTGTTGGTTGGCTCCCCCTGTGTGTATCTATCATAGGTTGCCATCTGTGAAAATCCAAACACATAAACTAAATAAAACAGCAAATGTGTCCTATAAGATGGATGCGTGGGATTGGATTAATATTGCACGTTACTGTGAATGTATGATGATCTTAAACAGCCACAAGCCGCAGAGACTCTCGAACGCCCATATAGTTTAGACGGAGACGTGATTTGTTGTTTCTGCTCTGCATCTGTCTGACATGTTGCAGACTCAGTTGGACTCTACAACTGCTCGCAGTGTGATGTATGTTCTGAACTGGCTGTGTGCTTTAAGTGGTGTGAAAAAAATCGACCTTCCGCGTGCTGCAATATCATGCCGTACTTTGCGTCAGATGTGGGAGTAACATTTCAGACCTATAACTTCATAGAAGCTCTACTGTGGTAATTAACAAGTCAGCGATTGCTTAATAGAGGGAAACAAACACGGCTTGTCAATGGTTTATTATGAAGGCTTGTGATAGCGCTAATTGGGAGCCAGAGTAAATGTTTACTTTGTATTTGCTCTATGCTTAATTCACGTAGGAGGGTCATTGATTGCGTTTGGTTGGATGTGTTTGGTGCTATAGGGCTCAGTGGTGAATAGGCATCTGTAATTTCATCCATGCGGCGATATATACTTTTAAAACCGTGTCTTAATGTGTCCTGCAAGCTGAGGCAATTTCATGTGAATCTCATGTGAATGTGAATGTCTGCGGGCTGACGGTGAAATGAAAGCACTGACGTCCAAACTACATGGGACTCAGAAGTCAAATCGATTACAGAAAGCCCCCCTGTGTTGGCTATTATGTGAAGCACTGATCAGGTTAGAACGTGGTGATTCACCTTCATCTCCAGCCAGCTGAATAAAGGACTGAGAGGAGGCGGGTGAGCGACTGACTGAAAGCGAGAAAGCAGAGTTCGGGCTCCCATTGACAGCACAGCCGGTTGGATGTTTGAACGTTTCTCTGTGTGAACCAAGGACACAGGGGGAAATGGGCTCTGTGGGAGGACGTATTGAGGCAGGCTTACTTAAAATCATGTTCTTTGAATCAGCATGACATTCTATTGTCCACGATCCACCAGGGCTATGCAAAATGTCTCCTCCTGCAGTGTTGAATTTCATTCATTTCTGTCCTTCCTCTCCTTTTGCTCTGAGGATTTTTAAGTGTTTGTGTAGCCTCCTCTAAATCAGTCTTCTTGTTTTGACGGTATTAGTGAAAGTCGAGGCGAGAGGAGAGCAGAAATATGCGCTGGAGAGAAAGCAGCTCATTTTTGTCAGCTTAAGCGAATGTAAATAGACCACAGGAGAGCACGGTGCAAGTGCATCTTTAGCTGAATAATTGAAGCAATCTGTCTAATTTTAGAAATCAAGCTGTAATGGTAAAATACCAAAAATTTTTGCTGCTGCAGCCTCAGTCAAGGTTCCTTTGTTAGTCACTCAAAACAACGCACTTCCCCATTTGTTCAGTATGACCCACCAATCTCGCACTTATCCACACACACAAAGCATCACAGTGGACTGGAAGAGACGTGGATTGATTTCCCATCTTGCTTCTGTTGTAAGATTTTGAAGAGGCATAATGAAGCCAATCGCCTCTGTTTCCTTTACACATCTACCAACGAGGTGTGCCCACACCCGGTCATTGCTTTTTAAAAATGATAAAAGACGGTAGAATGAGAAACGGTGAACTAAACAATAGACGGCAGATCATAAGAAAGATTAGAACAGGACTCTTGATTTTCCACCAATTTCACCTCTATTGTCTTTTTACATTTATGCTCAATAGATGAGAAAAAATGAGCGTGCATATTTGAGTAACTTCATTATTCAGTAATTTTTTTGTATCTGCGAGCCTCGGGCTGTTTTTCTCTCTAAAGTCAGTGTGCACGTCTCCTTCATTCCTTTCTCTCTCTGACACTGTGCAGTTGCACACTGTGTGTGTTTGTTGAACAAACAAGAAAAATTGACACACCTTTGCAGCAAAGTGTGGCATATTGACTTGTACCAGTAGCTCTGATTATCAGAAAGCTTCTGTACAGCAGTGGCTGATGGGAGGCTGATGAACCCAAACCAGGAGCTGACATTTTCCTGCCCTGTGGCTGAGGGAGAGTTGTGGGGGTGCAGGTGTCCGTTCAGGTCTAATGGGCCATCCATTCAGTCGTTTAATTGAGTGTCTTTTATCTGCCTCCAGTGACCTCTTTTATTCTCCATTTCTCCCTCTTCGTTTCCTTCACTCATCTATTTTTTTTTCATGCCCCAGCCCTCCTGCCTTTCTCCATTTTCTGCCTCCCTCCTTCTCCAAACTCTCCTCTATTGGGTTGTCTGACAGTACACCCATCTGCCATCTGCGTATGTCCTACACCATGGCCATCACCTGTTGTTTTCTAAGCACATTTGACGGGCTGTGAGGAAACAGTATGACAGTGAAGTGCACTTTCAGCGTCGAATCAACATCCAGAATCCAGAAAATAGAGCTTTCCCTCTCCTCTTTTTACTCTTTTGTCCATTTTTCCCTACGTCCTTCGCTGTCCTTCTGTCTGCGTCGTCTTTGTCTCCCTTTGGCTCACAGCTTGTCTCCTGGTCCTTCCCCTCTACTTTGTTCTCTCACACTATCATCAAGCCTCACTTTCCTCCTTCCCCTGGTCTCTGTGTCCTTGTGCACAAAAGCACGAATCCTCATATGACATAGGCTACCCATTCCAAAGCTTTATTTCCTGTTGTACCTTCGAATTTCAAAGCGAAGAATACCTTTTCAATCTCGGATTTCCAATGAACTTCCCCAGTCCAGGCATAGAACTCTGTACTGTAACTTTTATCACCATAACTTTCTTTTTTTAAGGTGTCTAACGTATGTGGAACATGGTGTAGGCCTTTGTGCACAACATTAATTTGTTTCCAAGCTTAAAAACAGGCTTATATTGTCTCCTCTATAGTCTCCCATATAGAAATGGCTTTGACAAGGTAATATAGATACCATAGGGATTTACTATAGTGAAAAAACTCTGCTAGTGATTGTAATTAAATTTTTGTGTGTAAGAACATTATTGCTGATATTATTGCTATTATTAATCTACTGTACAGTATATACTTCTATTTTCCTTCATATATTTTTGATGTATTAAATTCAGGATTTACAAGCATCTCTACATTTATGAAGACTAAAAATGATTATAATCAGATTACTGAAATCCTGTAAAATTTCTCTTTTTTTTTTCTCCCTCTCCATCTCCCTTCAAAAACCCAGCTGTGAGCATTAAAGAGCCGCCTCCTGAATTAATTCTTGACCTTTGTCTCTGACGGGAGATAACATCTGCCCTTCTACAAGAAAGAAAGTCTAATTCTACAGCCATTTTATACAAAATTACAATAGGAAGCGTGTAATACAGGGCCATTTTGATGAGCAGGAGAACAGTGAGAATTAGAATGAGAGCATTGAAGGGAGCAAAGAGGATGATAGTGTCTCATACAATTTGCTGTGAACTAATTGCATTATTATAAAATTAACTCCTTTAAACTGTATACCAAGGTCGGCTACATATGATATATGTTAAATGTGTGTCAGAGATGTTGTAATGTGAATTCACCCTACTATCACGCTCTTTTCAGATAAGATAAAATGTAAATGTTCAGAAAAGGAACAATAGCGCGAGAGTTCTCTTGCAAGTGTGCTGAGAGACAGCTGGAAATCCCACAGCTTAACTTTCAGAGAGTTTGTTTTAAGACTCCAAGATTACTGTTAGCCAAGTTCTCATCTACAGTATATTTACTTTGGTGAGCGATACAGCTTGAGGGCTGGAGTATCCAGGGAGGCTCCAGACACCCAGTCCGTCCTGCTTCATGCTTCTCAGCTGCGATGCCATAAATGGGTAATAATGCCCCAATGGTTTTATCACAATGGGGAAAGGGATTATAAAGCGGGGACGCACACACATATAGCCACAATGTTCTCCAGGCTGGACTCCTGCCTCTCTTAGCCTGCAGTGGATAATTAGCATCTCTCACACGTGCTTAGGCTTGATTAAAACTCAGTTTACAGTGAGCAGTGCTGTGAGGTCGCCATCTGTCACCTGTCGTGGCCACCATGAGATATTCTCTAGTCAGAGGGAGCGAGAAAGATGTTAGTGTGTGTGTGTGAGTGTGTGTGTGTGACCGTTTGATAAAGGAGAGAAAAAGATGGGGCATGGAAAAAGAAATGGCTGAGACGGGTGAGGCATGAAGCATTGGGAAGCGTTCTGTTCAATAGCTGGTCCTTTTCACTCACTGGACTGTATATTACAGCCAAATCACATATTTACTGTGTTGGCAGAAAAAGCTACTGACTGCAGTTTCAGGATTTCTGCTTTTTACTTGAACTTTATAACCTTGTGACTGCAGTTTTGGGAATACTCGTGTTTACACTTGGAAGTCAGATAGGAAGTGTGAGAGCCCTAAGGCTCATAAAACTCACGGTGTGTGAAAGCAACAGCTGCAATATACAGTACATCACAACTGTGGGGTGTACAGTTGGTATGTTGATGACAAACTTCAATGCCGCATTTATTAACTCAATTTACATACTGTCTGCTGCCGTAGCAAGCATGATAACATTGACAGTTATATGCTAATAGCCGTCTTTGGCCCCATTTTATAGAATTTGTTTTTTGTATAAATCATGTTTCCATGGTAATACCCTCAATATTCAATGTTTGGGCAGGTGGAAAGGATGTATTCAAAAATCTCTTGGCTTTGGTGTCTGTCAGATACAGTGGTAACGAAAATATTTCTAAAGTGGCCCACAGAAAAACAACATTACGACAACTGACAACCCTTTGGTTGCAAAGAGTGAAAATATTTATTGAAGCTTGACTTGCTCTTCCTCAGGCAGCGCTGAATGATGCCTGAGGAAGAGCTTAAAGTGCCTTGCCACCTTTCTGCATGTTATATTACAGCCGCTGTCTCCTGCTCTGTGTGCTTCTGTTGATTTGTGTGCACCAGAAGCTTTAATAAACACTTTTACTCATTGTATGCAAGTAGCTTACGGTTTTACTTTATATTGTGACTCCATGTCTGGATAGTGGTTGGTGGTAACATCAAGTGTATGTGATTTGTACTAAATGAGCTCTGTTTGAGCAATGAGCAATGTTTCACGTCCACAAATAAGAATGGCTATTTGCTGCAATATTTGTTTTATTTATAATCTCCACAGACTAAAAACGTTTCCAATTTTCACATAGGAGAATGTGTGATTGATTGGATTTTTGTAATAAAAAAAAGGAATTTATTTAATTTTGTTTGTAAAGTAGGGTACTTGAGTACTGAAAATAATTAAAGCTGACACCAGGACTCATTAATCAATGAGCTGATCAACAGAAAATTAAGTAGTAACTATTTTGAGTTGTCATTTCTCACCATTTTCTGATATTTTACAGATCAAACAAATAATCAGCCAATCGAAATAGAAATTGGCAGATCAGGCAAAACAAAGAGAATAATCATGAGTTGCCGCCCTGAATAGAATTATCAGCGTTTGTTGTAAAATGTGATATTCTGTGAAATTCTCTGTGTACACGTCAATTTAGGGAAAAAAAGCTTCTCCTCGTGAAATGTGTTTGTACTGACACTACAAAACATGCCGCTCGCTGTGTTTCTATGTTTGTCTAAGCAGGTAGCTGAAACTCAACAACAGTGTGTCTAGATTGTGTCCACATGCACAGTATGTGCGCGCCTGCCTCAGCTTTTACTGCAGAGTAGATTGATGATGATGATACGAAATATTACAGCAAAATAGTTCATTTTAATATGACACATTTTCATAGTCTAATTGTGACCTTATGTTAATGTGAGTACCTTTTTTTAATCTCAGGAACAGGCTGTTATTTCTAACATAGTGTGTCTGAAGATATTACAGAACGAGCATTTGACTCTAGCTGCCTTCCTACTGCTGCCTTCCTATGTTTCTTTAAGGAGCTCTTCTAATCTCGAGCTGGCACAGTTTTTTGTGGAATGTGTATTTACGTGCACATCTGTGTTTGCCTGTGTGTGTGTGTGTGTGTGTGCAGGCGAGCGTGTGCACTGAGTGCTTATACATCACATTTTCACATTATAGTTGGTGTTTCTTTTCAGTTGCATTCGCAGTTTGAGAGCAGTGGAGAGGTTGAAAACTGCGAGCAGACAGAAGTCATTTGGGACTTCAGCAATTCAAGGCCTGTGGAAGTGTACTCACAGTTTGGCACAATTAGTACCAAAAGGGGTCCCTGCTTGACAAATTAGCACACAAAATGTCAGCCGGTAGTTTAGCACATCCACAATAAGCCCTTGCAAATTAGCGCATATTTTGAGGAGAGAGCTGGCACATTATTATGAATAGAGAGAGCCTGGCAAATTAGCACATCTGTTGCCAGCACTCAGAATTAATGCATGTTATATGATCACTGGTTTCCCACTTGGAGCTGGGTAAGGGACAAGGGTGGTGGCACACATTTCTAATTGAAGACTGTGTGTACTCATTATAAGAGATTGATGAGAGTGACCTTTGGGCAGTGGTATAGCTAATTATTACCCTGAGTGTAACTGAACAAATCTCTAAATTCTGCAGGCATAGGCTTAAAATTCTCACATCAGTCACATTTTCCCCGGACTCAGTTGTTTCTTACCTGACAGGTTTGTTTAGGCTCAATCTTTGGAGTGTGTGATTGTGTGTTTACACGCGTGTGTTGAAGTGTGTGAGTCAGCCTGAGGCTTAGCGTCCAGCAGTGGCAGGTGACAGTCCAGTCCAGTGTCAAGAGGCTTTAGGGTGACAGGAGTGATTCTATTCTGGAGAAAAAACATACAACAAGCCAAACAAGTCAGATAACAACAGCTCAACTGTTGTTCACATAAGCTGCTTTCTAATGGTTTAATGCTCCGTTTCTACAACTGTAGCAGAGTAACATGATTATGTTATTGATTACTGAGCTTCTGTATTGGCTTACTTTTTCTGTACTCATTTGATTTATGTTTTCCCCTGGTTGTGGATCTTTTGTTAGTTTTTATAGCATGGCCTTTCAGGCTATATAGCACCTGAAATCTGATTAAGATATTTCTATTCTATTCTATTCTATTCTATTCTATTCTATTCTATTCTATTCTATTCATTAATGAGAAACATGCACAAACATATTTTACAAATAGTAGTATTTCACTTTCACCCTCTTTAACTTGTTTCATTTGATTTAAGCTCAAGTTTGGAGATCTCTCTCTTCTTAGAAAATGTACCTCTGTTACCCAAGTTTACTGCTTTTCTTATTTTATTCTCACAAAACCAAGACTGTGTATAATATTATCTCTGAGCCTTTGCCAAAGAAGATGTAGCTAGTCATATAATACACTCTCATCATCTCTGCCACTGACGGTATTAAAGCATCGGCCATACATGTAGAATAGAGCAGAACAGAATGTCGGTCTTCGGCAAGCAAATGCTGTTTAAAGGTCATACATCAGGACTTCAGTTCCTTGAAAATAGCTTTTCAATTAATTTTCTACAGATTACACTGATGATGGTTTGTTTGTGTGATATCATAGCCCTGGTGAGCATTCTGCACAGTTGATGTATCCCATGCCCATGGTCAGATTTCTGGAGATCTTCAGGGAGAGAGAATTGGCCCTTGTGCAGCATAGGAAGGTCAGTCTACCGCCAGGGGAGCTACAGATTAATGACCAGGGGCGGCGACTCTCTGCAGGCCTTCATGCATCATGTCCCATTCACCGCCAAACATGTCAGGGAGCTCTCCCTCCGGGAATTTCGGGGATATTTACGGAGCTTTTCCATCACTTTTGCCTCCTGCCTATTGGCTCCGAGCACCGATGCTCACCAGCCGAAAGACGGAGAGAGACAGAAACAGGCCAGGGTGTTAGGGTGTGGTGGGTGGAGGTCTTAAAAGCCTAACTGAGTGACTTCATGCGCATACCTGGGCCACTTGCCCTAGCGACAGGGTTGCTCACTGGTTGCTATGGCACCCACCCTACAGCCCACCGCAATCCTGCAGCTGCGCTGCTGGTCATTAGTCACAGAGACAGGCCGTATGCACCATCACAACGCCCACCCTCCACCAATCAGCTGCTCAGATTCCAAAACTGACGATGCCTCTCAGCCATAGCATAGATGCATGAGTCACCATGGCAACATATCTGACTCCCATCTCCCAGTGTACAAGAGCATCCTTGAGTAGAGAGAGAGCTAATTGTATTTTCATGCATAGTTTAATAAGTAATCCTTTTGCTTTTAGTAGTAATTTAAATATATTCTCCCTGCTCGTAGTTACAGTGTACTGAAGACAGAAATATGACGATGGTTTCAACTCATTCAGAGCAGCATGTGAGCAATAGAATATACATTGCTGAAAGTGATAGATATTTTGATCACGTGTACAGTAATTGCAAGGTTTGTCTACTATTATTGTTTGTATGTCCGTAAGAGGTGACTGATTTCTGTTTACAGGAACAAATTTCAATTTGAGTTAATTTCTGTCAGAAAATAAGCCAATGACCAAGTTACCAAGTTACTATGTTCAGTCCAAAATGCACTTCATTAACTCTGAACAAACATTAAAAGGGAATAAAATTTGCATAGAGCAGATGCCCTCCCACACTGCCTTTTTCATTTTGAATTTCTGCTCAAGCTCTCTCTCTCTCTCTCTCTCGCACACACATGCATACTTACACACACATACAAACACACGTATACACACACTAAGACACTCAGATCAGCAGGCCTGTTTTCTCATCAGGGTGATTATCCAGCTCATAACTCACTCAGAGCTTTCACTTGCACTATAATTCACACCAATCCCAATGATGGCAGCTCTATAATTCACACACGCACTGATTATCCGAGCTGTAACTCACACACCTGCAATCAGACGGACGACAACACCAAGTAGTAAGAGGACGGATAGATAGATGATACAAGACCGAGTATAATTAGACTTAAAGCAAGCTAAATATACGTTACACCCGATATCAATGTGTGCAAGCATCACCATTCAGTGTGAACAACACAGAGGATCTCATGTAACAAGTTACATTCCAGGAGCATTAAATCAAACAATAACCATTTTCCAGCATAATTTAATACTTGACATCTCCTTGGAAATATCAATTGTAACCCCTTGTGGACTTAATTTAATGTCTCTGCTCTCCTCTGATCTCAAAGGTATACGATTTCTTTTAAACCAGCATGTCCAAGACATACAGTCTGCCAAGGAAATCTGACGAGCATAACTTAATACCCTCATGCTCATTTTCAGACTCTACCAGGCCAGTGGAGCTCGGTTTGTTCCCCCAGGGCAATAGTGTAATAATTATCTATTAGGTCAGACTGACACGATTCCAATCATCTTTAACGGAGATTCTCGGGTATTCGCTCTTTTGAAGATTAATATGCTATTTCAGTGAAATGAAATGCCATGAATAGTGAATATCCACATGATCACATCACTCCTGTATAGCAGGAGGACAAACTGCACAAAACGTGCACTAAGGTGCCTTTATAAGTTTACACTCAAACTACACTGTAGCTTCCCCCTGCGATTTCCTCTCCTGGTCACCCTCTTCAATTATCTGCTGGACTATAATATAGAAGGAAATGCCATAAAGTAGAATAAGGGACCCCAGCATATGGCTGTACCACGGTGACAATGATAAAGCTCACTTCCCTAAGTTAATGACATCTTCTTCGCCCTCCTGCACTCCTTTTCTATCACTCCCTGCCATGGCCAGATGCTATTTATAGCTGCTGTGTCTATTATTGTACAGCTCTCTCTCTTTCTCCACTCCTTTAAAAATGCGTCACTCTCCCTGTCTTTTTCTCTTTCAACCTTACTTTTCCCTCGCTCTCTGTAATTGAATCGATAAACAGGCTTTAAAGTTTTTTTGGGTTTTTTTTTTTTTCGTTTTCAGGATTTCGTCAAACCAACTCACTGTCCTCCAAGAGGATGGGAGCTGTGGATGGACTACTGAACTCCGCTTTTGACTCCGAGAGTGTTTCTCAGAGCTGCTCTCACAACCTCCTTTCATCCCCCCACCCCACCCCCCCCCACCCCCAAATCCATTCTCTTTTAAGTTTGATTTCTGTAAAGCTTTCTCAGGATTTAGTCCACCCTCAAAGATGTACCAGCTTGCGTAACGTGGGTCTGTTTTTTTTCATTATGTTTATTTTGAAAGTTGAAAGCTCGACTCTACAGCTGTTTCAGCTGTTTGACATAGAAATATTCACTGTGAAACTTTAATTTGCCACAAACCCCAATGCACTGCACCACCTTACAACATGCCTTGACTTCATTCTTAAGATGGATGTCCTTCTCACTGACCCCATTTACACCTGAAATTAAATATGTCCTGGCTGACTGGCTCGTAGATTAGATGGAGCAAAAATAGATATATTTTGGAAATGTTCCCAAAACACATTAAAAAAAAACAGAGCAAGTAAATTATGTTGCAGTCACATTTACTGACATGCATATTTGGTGACTGTCAAATGAACACAGGTAAATTATGTCTCGACATAATCTCGAAATGAGGCACATTTGTAGCGGGTCGTTTCAAACATTGCCTACCTTTGTTTAGGATTCTGAACCACAGTGATGGACCATCTGGAGCTTTAATTGTTTTTGTTCGGCTCAAAATAATTGACAAGTCTGAAGGGAGCTGTTTTAAGTTGACAACACCTTACTTTGTGGTGGTAATTATATTGCCTGGCTCACACGGCGTGGTGAAACAGCGTGCATTGTTTGTTTTTGTGTTGAGGCTTTTACTCTGTCAATTAATGAGACACACGAGGTGTGCTTCACATACATCCAAAAGGTAACAAGATTTCTCAGGCAGGCACAGCAGGAAGCTCCCATCGGGATGCTCTCCCATTAAAAATCAAGAAAAGTAACTGTGAAATATGATGCAGAAATAACAATTTAAACTTTTGGGTCGATTTGTTTTTAATGAGTGTGATTTGAAATTCCCTAATGTTTTACCTCAATTTCTGACTTGATTGGCCTTCTCCTAAACTACCTCCGCCTCTCTAATCTTTCCTCTCTTTCTATACCGCTTTAAATATGTTGTTTCTCTCCCCTTTCTTCTGCTGTTTTCTCTTTTTGCCGTCACTTCTCTGCCCCCTTGCACGCTTGTTTTTCTTTGCTCTCCTCTCATTGAAGAATCACTGAAATCAATGGGACAAAATGGGAGAGTGAACCTTTCTCTCAAGGCTGAGCAAGGGAGTTAAAGAAGGGCACCCACCCCTGAACTCACCTCCCTACGTAACTAATTGCCTATAATTACACAGATGACTGCTGCAGAATGCAAATCAGATGAGGCCCAATCGCTTAATCCGTGCTGTAAATCAGTCTCATGTCATTGTGTGACTGAGCTGCGCAAAACAGTGAACACTGTGAACGCTGTGATTGCCTGCAACATATTGATCAATTACTTGAATGTCAATTGTGTTGAGGAATCTCTTGCAGGAGAAGAAAGCGGCTATTCGTTGGTCTTGTTCTCAACTGGGTTTGTTTTTCTTGACTGTCAGGAGGAATATTTGAATCCATTGAGAGCGGTCCCTCCGGAGCAGAGGAACTAGCCTTTAAATTTGCCTTGAACACAATCAACAGGAACCGCACCTTGCTCCCCAACACCACGCTGACCTATGACATCCAGAGAATAAACATCTTCGACAGCTTTGAGGCCTCCAGGAAAGGTGAGTCTGGACATTTAGCAGAACCTCACCATTTAATCACTTTTCTGTGAAAAAGTTTCTATGAAATCACTTCCTATATATCGTTTACTACACTGTATTTACTGTCTATTATTTTGTGTGAAATTTATGCACTGTACCATATAATGCTCTCAAAATTCCCACGGCGAAAGGAAAACTCCATGCCATGTTCAATGTATTGTGCTATGAATACCATAATGTAATGTGTCACAAATTACAGTGGCCCTACAACTGTCAATGAAATGACAACGATTAGTAAGTTATTATTATTTTTTAAGTTATTATAAATTAGTAGTTTGAAATTTGAATTCACTGCTCACTATAGAGAAAATTATCCAGTGTTTCTTAAGAAAGTAGTCGTGAATGATTAAACAGGGCAATGATTTCGGACAGAAGTCACTTTGATTGACACCGTGATGCAGAGTCTGCCACCAAACACTCTCAAAGGTTGGATATTAAATTGTTAAACTAGGCTACTGGTTGACCCAGAGTTGAGTAAAATGGGGAAAAAAAAGCTTAACTGTGTCCTTGTAGCCTGTTGCTATTCACATTACCTTGTGCAGATTTTTATAAACAAAGTTCACATTTACTTTCAGTGGTACTCACCAAATGCACTGCTTGTGTCTTTGGGGTCTGACAAACATGCTGAATGTATTTCCTTCCACATAAAATATTTACAGAGCCTATTTTTTAATAAATGTATTATTTTGAAGGCATGCATCCTCACAAACAAAATAGAGGGTCCAAATAAAATTAGAAACAGAGAAATTTAATCACCTGTCAGAAACATTCGTCTTACTTGTTGCTTCTTCCGCTTGCTACCCTTCCAGCATGTGATCAGCTCTCCCTCGGGGTGGCGGCCATCTTTGGCCCCTCACACAGCTCGTCAGCCAACGCAGTCCAGTCCATCTGCAATGCTTTGGGTGTGCCCCATGTCCAGACCAAGTGGAAGCATCAGGTGTCAGACAACAGGGACTCGTACTATGTCAGCCTGTACCCTGACTTCTCCTCCCTCAGTAGAGCCATCCTCGACTTGGTGCACTTCTTCAAGTGGAGAACAGTCACTGTGGTCTATGACGACAGCACAGGTACAGGTACAGTTGGTGTCTGTCTTCATCTTCCAGTGGCGTGTCTGTTTTGCATGATGTGTGTGACATTGTTTAAAACCTGCAGCCTTTCCGCCACAAAATGTCCAGAAAAACAGGGCGTAACAGGTGAACTACAAAAAGCAGCACCGCTGCTCAGAGTTCAGCGAGTACTTTGTAACCTGTCAAGTTAATTCAGAAATCAATAGCTTACTGTTCTGCCTCAGTCCTGCAGGTGCTGCCCATGTCAGTCTTCCAGAAGAGTGAGCAGCGGCATAGAAAAAAAGAGAACCACATTACCCAGAATGACCCAGTGTCTCTTCAGATTAATGCAATGCAGAATTGTAGTATGTGGGGGCTGACAACAGCCATTAATAACACACACAGACACTTGATCTCCTAGGGTGGCTATCCAATGTGTCTGTGAGCCATTTCATCTGTCGCATGACTTTGTGGAGTGCCTTGTAATATATTTTTTTAAAGACGTGTGGTATTTTAGCTGGAGTGCAGTCATATTTCTATGAGGTAACATGTAATCGCTCCAGAGAAGATAGCAGCGTTCAAATGCTCATTCGCAATTTATGAGCTATTTTGCATGATGTAGTTGACAACTTAATGTAAGTAAATTAGACAGATTTGAGAGGAGGCTACATTTTAGACAGGTGGCATAATAAATTCACTCCCTACTCAGAGCAAAAGATTATCGTCTAGTAGCTGATTCTAGTCAGTGGGTAAAGTAGCTTGTAGCTGTGAACCCTTTTCTGTTCCTTTTAACACCTACCAGTGAAACAGTTTTACTGCTATTTTTCTTCCTCTAAAATCTCTACTTACACATCTGTTGCATACACACGTCAGTAAACAGCCACTCCTGCAGCATGCAAGCACCCGTACTCTGACCTCAGATGAAATCCCAATGACTCGTCCCACTTGCCACATTATTCTCTCTCCTTGACCTCTCGTCACTTCCTGCCTCGGAGCTCAGTACGTTAACACTCTCATTCTCCGGCAAACTGCCCCAGCGAGATGCCAAAAGATGACCTCTCGCCTCACTCTGTCAGATAGGAGCGGCTTGGGCCTCCTCTGTGAAGCGTTTCTGCTGTAACACACCTGACGCCCTGAAAAGTGTGACAGCTGCATAGCCGCGTTGCTTCCCCCCACCGCTTCCACCTGGTCCCAGGCTGTAATCACACAGCTTCATGCTCCAGGGCCCTGCACTGCTGATTGGAGCCTATCTGACGGCTGGCAGGAAAAACTATCGGAGGGGATAAAATATTCACACACAGCCGTTAGAAGATCCAGGGGGAAAGTCTGAAGGCATTAGCCAGAGCCCGAAAACATCTACGCTGACAGTGTTTCCCAAACGTTGAGCTCCCTTGACAGATTTTTTTTTTCTTGCTTAACACCTCCCAAAGTGTCAGTACGAACAAAAACAGGGAGATGCAGACATGCCCTAGAGTAGGGATCCATTGGGATTACCTGAGGAAAGCTCTAGGAGGTTCACTATTCCTCCCGACAATGGTACTTTTCACAACAAGACCTGCATGTTCCTATTTCACACCAATCTTTCTATAGGCCTCAGGGAGACCCAGCCCCACTCACAGTAAGACCATTAAACTGCTCACCCAGCACTTCATTTCAAAATAAAAAAAATAGACTGAGCTATCTTAAAGTGGTTCCATGGAAAAAAGAGGAAAAAAAAATCCTATCTCTCTCCAGTTCCCTCTCAAACTATCCTTGCTGCTCCATCCATTTTTATACCCATGACAAGTAATCATCTCTCCCATCAATCCAGCCTCTTTCATCCCTGCACTCTGAAGTTCTTTACTGAGGGAGAAACTCATTGTAATCTCATCACAGTATCTCCCGGAGAGCTTTCTACCTGAGCGTGTGGTCGAGAAATGAAAGGTGAAGATTGTAGCTCAATATGTGACGGCGGCGTCGGGCTCCCTAGGGGCAAGTACAAGCTGGGCAAACAGAGCCTCTCTCATCAGAGCACATCTGAAGTGTGTGTGAGAGCGACAGGAGAGGCAGGATTGACCACGGCTTTCCATCAGGATAAAATTGAACCTATTCCATGCTACTGTATGGTATCATGGAGGACGAGAGCGGATCAGCATTTGGATGGCTTCTGTGGGATTGGAAGTTTCTGTAGGCGGGTACAGATCATCGAGGTTCTTTCCATTTTGTGCTTTTGGTATAAAAGAGTGCAGTGTGCTGGGTTGGTGTTAAATTCTCTTGATAGGTCTGTAGCAGTCTGCTTGCCAAGCATGTGTAGGAGGATCAATAGACTGTGGATTAGGATGGCATGCATATGAGCCTTTTTCTGCTGAGAAAACCTGAATCCACTTGGTTTTTGTGGCCTTCTGAGCACCAAGAGATACTTCAAAATGGCAGCAGATCAAGCACACTATGTTGCTGCATCTTTAAAATTTCTTTTTCATGCTATATGTATCCTCTTTGTCTGCAGGTCTCATTCGACTGCAGGAGCTGATTAAGGCACCGTCACGATACAACATTCGTTTGAAGATCCGACAGCTGCCCACAGAAACCAAGGACGCCAAGCCACTTCTGAAGGAGATGAAGAAGGCGAAAGAATTCCACGTCATCTTTGATTGCGGACATGAGATGGCCGCCTGGATCCTAAAACAGGTATGTACCTGACTTAATGAGCTATGATAGGTTGTCAGATTCAGTGCAAAAACCAAACCTCAGGGAGTATTTATGACACTGCGAAGTGATTAATATTAAAGGAATAGATGCATCAATCAATATGAAATGAATCGTCACACGAATGAGTTCTGCAGCATACATGAATGAAACCAAAATGTGTGAAATAATAGTGAAAGTTATTAAAAGTCAACTGATTATAGTGAAAAATGACTTAATTATTCTTCGTTGTCCCTGCCTTCTCACCTTTCAACCAATCACATGCCTCTTGCCTTTTAAGCTAGCAAGGTCAGATTTAGTCAGTCAGACCAATTAAGTTGACAAAACAGTCTGCTACATTTGTGAATATGAATATGAATATGAATATGATGAGTAATGTTTTAAGTAGAGCTTCCTGACTTTAATTAAAGCTGAATTAACTACAGTCCCATTTACATAATTTCCCCTCATAGAAACATGGAATTGTGCCTCAGTACATAGACTTATAGTTCATTTATTATGTATATGTGCTAAAACAATAAGCACATATATTTTCCCTTCGCTATTTCTCTTTTTAAACACGGATGCAAATGAATCAGACACCTACGTTCTGCTCAGTGCATCTTTACTCTCTCTGTAAAATCTTAGATCTCTGCCACCGACCCATCATAAAGGATGCTCTCTATTGGACAATAAAGGTTTTTTAATTAGAAAGTCTAATTCTGCTCGCAGGCAAATTCTGCTCAAATTCATTTAACAGAGGCACATTATTTATGAGAATGGTGGGGGTTCTTATTGAACTGAGGTCTTCTCAGAAGCATATTGCACGGCTTGATTTCTCTATACAACTGTGTATCCACGGGAAGCAACAAGAATGATTATTTATTGATGGTGAATACTTGGTAGGCACAACAAAACTTATACTTTATGTCAACAGCTTCGTTCAGTGCCTCTTCGTGCAGTGCTTCTTTGTATTCGTTATGGCCAAAGTGTTTTCTTGACTGTGTGTTTACAGAAAATAACAAGGAATTTGAAACATTTGATGTACTTTTTTGCCTGTTCTCATAGAGGAAACAAACAAAATCACATCAGTACAAACAGCACAGGTTGTGTGTAAAATACAAATGTAAAAATCTTCTTCTTTTTTTTTTAAACAGGCAAAGAAGCTTTAGATGTGCGGTGAGCTCTTGTAAGATGTCGCTCTACTACTTTTATTTCTTTTTAACATCGATGTCTCCCTTAGGGCTTGATCATGCTATGTGAGCAGGTTACATGATGCCATCTCATTTTAAAGTGTAATGAAAAGCCAATATGTCTTTTAACTGATCACCAACCCCACCTGGCTCCCCGTTTCAAAATGGTCCAGACGCGCCCCTGGTCTCTTTTAACGTGACACCTTTTGTTCCTCAGCTGCCTTCCTGGCCAGGGAAGAGATGTCAGCGTTAGAGTGACTATACAGGTTGAAGAAAACCTAAATGAGGAACTGAATTAAATGAATAGAGTAATTAGCTCATTACGCTATTAATCTTTGATTTTTTTTTGTGTGTGACTACTCCCTGTTCTTTTCCCCATGTAGGCCCTGGCCATGGGTATGATGACAGAGTACTACCATTATATTTTTACAACCCTGGTGAGTACTTTCCACGTCTTTTTTTCATGGTGACAAAATGCAGTCGTATCGTTTTTTTGCTTGTTGCAAGGGAAAAACATCCATCTGTCTGGGTTTCCGAGAGCAATTAATGAAATGCTACTCAACCAGGTGTCAGTCAAAGAAAAAAAATTCAGTTTCTGCAAAGCATTTTGAGCCTGAACTACGGCCTTAATATGTTTTCATAGAAGTAGACTGCCATGAAAAGCTGACACATTGTCATGTAGTTGATTACAAACATGCCCCTTGAATTTTAAAGTATCTGTTGTGAAACGTCAGCTTATTTTTTCAATTCTGCACCATCCTGGATGTCCGCAGCCCTAAGAGTTGGAAACAAAAGCAGTTGGATATATTTTATTCTGACTCTGGCAGAGCTTGAAGTTCTCCAAACTTCTTTGATCTAGGCACTACAAACATTACTTGCGCTCCAGACGAACAGCAGTGCATCTTCGCTGAGCCCAGAGAACAGAAGACTGAGAGCTCAGATAACAGCCCCGAGCAAATGAGACTGTCACCCATTTGGCCCATTATAGCGCTAACAAACAAATGGCATGCTGTGTTGTTTGGAGCACAATTGGAAAGACTGGGGGGAAAGGTTGGAGAAAACCAACCTGAAAAAGATATTTACAGTGCCAGCGCACAGGACATGTAACCACTCCTTGTGCATCCACATAAGGACATGGCTAGATAAAAGGGGTGTGAGTGACAGCAGGTGTGGCATTGGGAAAGGAAAGAGAATAGTGATTATAGACCTGTTTCAGTAGCCTGCTGCTACTTGTCGGCATGGAAACATGCCTACTTTAACGTCAGCCGGTGTTTGGCAGGTTGGAGGCTACTGTGCTGGCCAAAGCTGTTGTATACTGGTACAGAGCCATCCATGCTGCTTTCGGAATAGCACAGCAAACATTGACCGTAGCAACCCCATTCTGCGTCCATAACCTGCTGTTTCGCTGTCAACTGAGTTGTTGCATCCCATAGACATCTGCCTGGTGAGATGCCAGACATGCTGTATGCAGGACAATTGGGTTGTCCTTTCACTTCCACATGATAGATGGCAGTCCACCAAAGGCCTGCCTGTAACCTTGAAAGCCTTGCCTTAATCAAGGCTACTGCCTCAGCATGAGATAAAATAACTCCTCTGCTCACTTCTTTTGCAAAGGCTGCCATTCAAATGGCTACTCTTTATTATTGAGGATACAAAACTATTCACGCAAAGATGAAAAATTAGTCATTTCTGCAGCTCAGACACAGCTAGACTTTCATCTGTGTGCATCCAGGACCTTTTTGCCCTCGACATGGAACCGTATCGCTATAGTGGAGTCAACATGACCGGATTCCGCATCCTCAACACAGAAAACTCTCAGGTGTCGTCAATCATCGAGAAGTGGTCAATGGAGCGGCTACAGGCCCCACCCAAACCGGACTCAGGCCTATTGGATGGATTCATGACGGTAGGCATACACCCTTTGATGCTGCTTACATAATGCACACGTAAGCTGTGTATGCAAAAACATGCCTATAGCTGTCCTTCATCCTTGTTTGTCCAAAGGACAAGATCAGTTGGAAGTGTGTACTGTAATGGCACCTTTAGGTCTTTTATGCTGCAAGCACTTGTGTTCATACAGAATGACCTTCATGAAGCAAGGTGACTGTAGAGTGAAAAAAAAAAACAATGTTTTGAAATGCACAACAGTTTTGGAGGAGAACGAATGAGCACCGGTTGTCAATCACAAGGTCCACGGTGCAGGGCTCCTGGGGTGGGCACGGGAGCAGCATGAACGCCCTCTGCGTGGGGCTTTTGGGTTGGTGCTCCTGGGTCTAAATGCTCAGTAATGAGCTGGTGTGAATGGTAATAGCCGTTTATCTGCCCTCCTGCCTCTCACAACTCTCCTCTGGGAGTGTGGCCAAAATATGACAATCTGTCAGTGTTCATGCAGAGAGAGGGAACAAATTGGATGGAAATTATGGCCTTGGTTTTTTTAGGATGGCTTCCAAAAAAGCACGGGATAAGGTGATTTGAAAGTGAAAAAAGGAATGGAGCTCGTCATGGACATTCAAGGTCCCTCTGTGGGTCTGTTGTTGTAAACAGTCAATTTACTCCACCTCCCTCACAACACCTTCCTTGCAGAGAAACACCTTTTTTTTTCTTTCTGTCAGCCAGCCTTTCTTTGTTCTTGCCCGATTTAAGATCTAGTATAAGAAATCGGTGGAATGATAGAAGTGTCATTACATCAAAGGCTCAAGGACAAGTCTTTGAATTAGACAAGGTGCATAGTATCTAGTTGTGTATCTGTCACAGCCTTAATTCACACCTACATCAAGACAATCAATGTGATTTTAAATAAAGCCACGTAAACATACCAAAGTGTACTGTAATTCCTTGCCAGAAATTTAAAGTACGCACTGTTGTAAAAAAAGAAATATCATGTTTTCTTTCCCTCAAACAACTAAATGTGCTTTTCCCTGTGTGGCACTCGAGTGCTCAAAAACAAGCTAAGTAGTTATGTGCGCAAAAAGATTAATGCAACGTAGAAAGAGGTTAAATCACTTGATTTTTTTTTTCCTCTACCGGAAATTAATGGATATTAGTGGAGAATGTTGAATTGATTAATTACATTGCATGAATCATTTTGTCAAATCCTATACTACATATTGACATATCTCAGTGGACTAGAACCACCGTTAAGATAATAAATAATACGTCCAAAGGCTTGTGCAGGCTTGATAAAGCACTTCATTAGAGTGCTCTATTTATGAATCCCGGCCCTGATGTATTTTATTCTTCCGAGACTTCCACCCTAAGAGGATTCCATATACTGAGTGGATAAAAACTATTGTTGTTTTAATGGTATAATAAAGGCATAATGGAGAAATACCTCTGCTGATGATTAAAAATACCATGTGCCAAACTTTATAAATGTATGACTTATGATAATATTTGCTTTCTCTACAACTAAAATGCGTTTAATTAATTTGTTGACTTGCCTTTGACATTTATCCTACAGCGCCCCGGGCTGAGAAGCCACCTTGAAGGGTATCATTAAATGAAAATGAGGGAGGGCTGCAGCAGCCAGTGTGTGACCTTCCACCCCTGACACTCCCTCCAGTCTTTTATTTCCTCTCTCTCATACCTTCTTATTCTCTGCAACACAGAAGCCTCGCTGGGCTCTGGTCTTGTTTGCGCTTGGTGGCCAGGCAACAGTTGTGTAGCGATGGTTACCAGGACAACGCCGTCCATGTCACCTTGTGAATTCATGAAGGATTGATTGACTCAGATTGGAGGAGGAGGGGAGTGAGGGGGAGTGGGGAAGGTGAGATGGTGGCAGCAGGAGGAGGAGGAGGAGGAGGAGGAAGAGGAGGAAGAGGAGGAGGGGGGGATTGATGAGGAAAAGGAGAAATGGCAGGAAAGATGGGGGTGGGGATGTTTCTAGTGTTGAGAGGTGCTTGCGATGTTTTCTCACACCACTAGGCTCGCATTAATGCAGGGTAGTGTATAATCACAGTGACACTCTGTGCCTTGGGTGAGACCGAGTGTTGTCTCGGGGAAGGCTGCATAATGAGAAGTCCCTCCTCGGCCCAGGCAGGCTTGCAGCCACAAACTCACTCGGCCCCTGCCTCTTAACTCTGTTTGTCAGAGTTATCTTTGACGTGGAGGGATGCATAATAAGAGTGGGAATGCTAATTAGTCCAGTTCATTTGTGTGTGGACGTGCAAGTGTGGGTGATCTCATCTGTTTGCGTCGACTCTTTAACCACATCCCTAGAGTAATTTCAAGCTCAAATTGTTGTAACCCTCCATCTCCATAAGAGTTAGCAGCAGATAGAGATCCACAACCTGTTTTTAGCTAGATAGAGAGATAGAAAGACAGATATTTTATAACTAATGTGATTATTATTTTATACCATCTGTGTATAATTATTGCCTGTAGCTAATGAGATATTTGGTTTTAATGCTTCGTTGTAATTTGAATTCTTTTAAATCCCCATTCAGTGAGCTAAGTATATACTTGGATTTAATTGAGGAAAAAAACAGTTTCCCAGTTGTACGCTTCACTGAGGCTTTAGGGCCAGATATTTTCTACATCTGCATCATTTCATTTATGTCTACATTTCAGTGAGCTATAATTACCACAACAGAGGGCTGGATGTTCTCCAGTGTCATAAACGCAATTGAAAATTCTGGTGTAATAGCTCATAATAATGACTCTTATTAATAGAGAGCAGTTGTTTGGGTAATATGTATGACATGATGAGCCTTCCCCTTTGCTTCCCATGGAACACAGTGAAAAGCATGTTAGTTTAACACATGCTAAATACATTGGAAACACATCAAACACAAGAAGTAACTTAGAATTCTTTCAAACCAGTGAAGAAAATCGGACATGAGCAAATGTGACCTTTTCCTTTCCACCAGCAGCTATTGCTGAGATATCCTTGAGCAAGAATCTTAACTTCAAATCAGCACATGGATTTGCACACTCAGCAAACTTTCCCAGGATACTGTAAATAATTGCTAATGACAGTGATTTAAATAGCACCAGCAGAGCATTGGTCCCTAACACAGAAGTGTAAATTGCTTCTTTTCTTCCCCCTGTGAAGCTATGCAGGAGAGGAGAGGAGAGAGACAGATACATGGAGACACCCAAGTGAAAATTTTGTATATTTTCCACACTTTAATTAATTTTTTAGCTGTAGCTATTCAGTGTATTTGTATTCTGTAACTGCCACCATATATATGTCTTAATGACAGCGTACCTTTCCCCCGCGGGAAACAAATTGCATAACAGGACATGATGCATGGACATACTGGGTCCCATTTCACCAAATTTGCAACATGCAAGCAACATGTCCATTGTGCCACATTTCACTATTCAAAATAAACTCTGTGATGTTACTCTTCAGAGAAAATTTTGAGCATTTTTACATAATGCAGCAGACAAAAGACATTCTGTCATGAGCTCTGTGGATTTCGTCATTTATAATGACTCAGTGAATCATCTCTGCACTGTTTGTTCGAGTGCACTGTAAACACATACACGGTTTGCTCGCGACTCGAGGTGCGCTCAATCCCATTCATTAATTCATTTCATTTTGAGCTGGACTCTAGGACTGGTATTATTAAAACATGCTTGCAGTTAACACAAGTAGCCT
Source organism: Pempheris klunzingeri (assembly GCF_042242105.1). Lineage (NCBI taxonomy): Eukaryota > Metazoa > Chordata > Actinopteri > Acropomatiformes > Pempheridae > Pempheris > Pempheris klunzingeri. The sequence continues at coordinate 13,691,672 of NC_092029.1, read as the reverse complement.
ATAAGATAACCTAAGACTGAAATTATATTAGCAGGTTATACATATTTGATCGTTAGTGGTGGATGATTTATTCATATTAATTTTATTGATTGTGCTTTTAAAAATATGCTTATTAAGAACTACATCAGGATTACTTTCAGTTGAGTATATTTTTTTCACTTCTCAAATTAGGAATACTGCATACAGAGGAAGAGAAACAGGGAGGGAGCATGGTCGCAGAGAAATAAATGGGGGGATGGGGAGGCTGTTGGAGAGAGGGGGGAGAGAGAACACCTTGCTGCATTAACAAGCACTGCTGGGAGTAGAGTAGGTACCACCCACACAGTGAGAACAGGCTAGGTGGCTACTACACTCTGGTTAGAAGGTGTTTTATCATGCATATTTACATACAAGTATGTGTTTCTATTGTAATGTCTAAAGCACAGGGGGCACATACTGTAGGATGCCTGATTCATTTCCGCGCATTTGGTGGCTCCTCCGAAGGGGAGGACTTGGCTCAGGTTTGGCCTCTATGGAGGGTTTGTTGCTGGGTATCTACCTGCTGCCTGCTGTCTGACAATGGGAAGAGAGTACCGACACATGAATCCCTCTCCCGGTGTGCTTCATTCATACAACATTTCAAGCAAATGAGGGTCCTCGGTGTGGGTGCTTAGTCAAATTTATATTCCTCAGTCAATAAGATATTGAATAGAGGACACACACTGTAATTTTGCACGATATGAATCGTTGCGCAAATAAACTTAACTGGAAATTAGATTCAGTATGTGGGGATTAATTTTGATTGTTCAAATTGACTTGAGTTTTCACCTTCCAGCTTAAATAAGATCTACAGCACATTGGAGTATTCTGTAGCAGATTATGTTTGATCCCGCACCCAACTGATTGTATGTGTGTATGTGTGTGTATACACACATGCACACACATACACATGCGTCTATCAGACTCAAATTAGGTGTCATTGCAACCTGCTCTCAGATGCTTTGGTAACACATAACATTTTTTGCAACCACATAGAACATCGTGATGCTTTGATGTTGTATTTGAATGTGTATAGAACGGACTGAGCTGCACACAGGTTCACAGGTTGGTTGTGCCCATTACAGCAATGTGATCTCCCTCCCTCTGATCCCAGTTGGCAGAGGAGAGAGCCTTTTAAAGACAGCAACTGTGGAGAGCAGACACTCGATGCCCTGTGCCGGGCACCACCAGCTGGGCTTGGCACAGCATCAACATTATTAGCACCAATGCTCCCTTGACCATAGAAGCTTTTTGTGAGTGAAAACAGGCAGTGGGAGAGAGACAGGGAGGGGGAATTTAAAAGGGGATTTTTTTTTTCCCCTTGATTTTGCTCCCTCTAACACATTTTACTTTCATGTCTCATTTATTTGTTGTCTTTAGAATTTAGTACAATGCAAATAGGTTAAAATGACAAAACAGATTCCCTAACATCATGGTTTTATTATCACATACACAAGCCCATGCACACCAGACATTCCTCAACAGTAAAGCAAGCAGGCGCCTGCTGATGTTATATAGGACAATAAAACCCCGTGCAATCAGGGACTATAACCATCATCAGATCACTATCATACAGTCCACCCCTGGAGGCCAATGCAGGCAGCCGGAGCTGTGTGTGTGTCATGGTCACACTTTTGCTCAGGGATATTGGCTGGCCTTGGGATCTCTCTGCAAGTTATTATCCTTTGCAAACCACCAACCTACACACACACCCATAAATACAAGCATGTACATAGAATATACTGTATTATATAGTATTGCAGACAGTGTAATCATTTAAGAAGAAAAACATACATGCACAAGACTACAGTTCATACTGTACACAGACGTAGACCGAGGTGTACAGTCAGTGGGTTTACACAGACATGTGCGTTTACAGTGGACACAGAAACAGATGTACAATACATTAGTGGCGAAATTACTTAAATACATTCACTCAATTACTTGAGTATAATTTAAAATATTTCCAGTTTTGGCAATTTTACCTGCAGTCTACTACATTTTAGATAATTTGACCTTTTTATGCTGCTGCAATTATTTAGCAGTTACAGTTAGTAGTTATTTAGCTGGTTAGAACTCTATAATGTTCATATAATAGATTATACATACATATACATATACATATATAAATATAATATATATATAATATATATAATATACATATAAAACAGCACACAAAACACAAAAGTAGTGGCCATTTTTTAAAGTTATAGTATCATCCTATTCAGGTATTCTGGAGAGACCTTTGCAAAATACCCACTGTTTAGTGGTAACCCACATGTAATTAACACTGCCTGTGTTGTTTACACTATGAATCAATTGTAGACTCCCTCCATACTGCCTGCCTCTCTCTCTCTCTCCCTCTCTCTCTCTCTCAGTGGCCAAAGTCAACCAGATGGTAGCGAAATGCGAAGGACTGTTTAGCCCTGAAACCAACCCTCCTCTCCTCCTCCACTCTGTAGAGCCTTGCTCTAACTTGTGGTTGTCGAAGATGAAGCCTTGCTCTTAAGTGATCCACAATTTAATCACAACCAATGGCTTGGCTTATCTCCGAGGGGTTTAAAATGTAAAAGCTTTGTTAATGTGGACATTTTGGAAAGTGTAGCTGATGAACTAAAGGGAGGAAAACCCTGCAGAGTGGAAACCTACTAGGCTCTTTAGTTAAACCTGGTTGGAGACTGATTAAATATGAGGAAAGGCCATCATGTTAAACAGCCACTTAATCAGATGTAGGTTAGGCAGCATGGAGCTAATTAGGGTGGACTCTGAAGTGGACAGTGCTGCCAACAGCATGCTGCTGCCTGAAGGGTCTGGTGGGACACCACTGCTCAGAGCATTCACAACCTCTTTTGTCAGATTTAATAAAATAGTTAGGCAGGTATCATAGCTCATGTTTCTTGTGTGCGGTGTGCGCCCCTCGTGACAACTTGTAATAATTTTGGTGATCCCTTCATTTTTCATTTAGCAGGTGGTCAAATATCAGTTTTATTTATGTTTATCACCAAATACCCACAAAACTAATGACATTCCCATCAGCCTCATGTGCACTTAGTGTTTAGTACTACTTAGCAAATGTTAGCATGTTAACCTGCTAAACCAAGAACATAGACAACATGGTAAACATTACCAGCTAAACAGAAGCATGGTAGTATTGTCATTGAGAACATTTTAGCATTTAGCTCAAAGCAACACTGTTCTGAAATGCAGCCTTCGAGAGCTGCTTGCATGGTTGTAGACTCTTAATCTTGTTATATACTATATGAATAATTTCTGCGTATTACTTTTGAGAGGGAAAAATCACTTGTGCAAGAAAGTGTTTCTGGCAGCAGCACCAATGGTTTGGTTTAAACAAGCAGAACAGGGACTAAGTAGTTATCATAAGCAGTCTGTGCATGTTTGAAGCGCCTCTCCAATTGAGCTGTGTTAAGACAGAGTTTGTTTTCAATGTTTGATAGGGCACTCTCTCTCTCTCCTTCTGACTTTTTTGTCCCAAGTTCAAAAACCTAAAAAAAAACCTGAGGTTACAGTGACAAGTTATTCTTGAAACAAAAAGACCACAAATAAAGGACATTGAAAAAAAAATACGAAGGTCAGATTGGAGGTTTTGCCAACGTTGAAGCATCTGTTAGTATTTGATAAGATAAGGGAACCTGAATAAAACGACATCAGTACTGCGTGAATGTATATAGACATACATCAAACAGTGTTGTGCTCACTCTCACCACTCCCACAGGACCCTTTCTTTTCAACCCAAAAACTCTGCAGTGTAGTCCTTTATCCCTCTCTAAAGTGTTCTTAAATCTACAATAAAACCGTGAACGTGCTTTCACATAAATCCAGCACCATCAATGGATCCGTTACCCAGCGGTCCTCGTCGGAAGAAGCCAGTCTTACTTCCCTGTGACAAAAACCTTATTCTAAAAAAAAAGAAAGCAACCAAGCTGCTCTGTTGCCTCAGCATGTGGAAATGCAATGTGAGAAAGGGATTAAACCTCCAACGCACAAAAGAAAAAGAGGAAAAATGACAGTGACTGCACTGGCAAAGCCCCCCATATCCTCACACTCTGAGCAACACTCACGCACAGCTCAGCGAAACACTGTCGAGAACAACCGAGGATGGCTGGGGGAAGACACTGAGAGAAAGACAAAAGGGATGAAAGGGACGAAGAGATAGAAGTGCGCGGAGGAGGGACTTGGTCAGAACATAGGCATTCAGAAAGAAAGGGACGAAGCGAAGTGGAAAAGTTATGGACACAGAGAGAACTAGCACTACAGCTGCAGTCACCCGAGGGCTTATTCCCCACCAAAATGATCTGACACTGCCTGCTCTCCCTTCCCTGCTCGGAGGCCTGAACCAGCCATAATGTGCCCCATAAATCACATGCCACATTTCAGTGTTTTTCAACTGTTGTCTTTTCATTTTTGTACTAGGAGTGAAAGTTTGCACTATTCTCAATGCACTGACTCAGTTTCATTGTCGAGGGCCCCATATAGCACACCAGTGGCAGAAATGCATGAAAACATTCCACATTATCCATCAATCAAACTTTATTTCAAATAGCGCCAATTCACAAAAAGTGTTATCTCAAGACGCTTTCCATAAAGAGCAGGTCTAGACCAAACTCTTTAATTAAGAGAGAGACCCAACGATTGAGGAATTCAAAATTAAGGATTCAAGAATCCCCACATGAGCAAGCATCAGGTATTATATTAGGCAACATTTGGCAAAGAAACTACACATATTTGCTGTCTCACTGATAGTAAAATTAGAATACAGAGCCCACTTTCATATCTGTCAGTTCAAGATGAAGCGAGAGCCAGGAGTTTAATAGCTTAACTAAAAAACACGGGGAAAAGCTAACCTGGCTCTGTCCAGATGTGACAAAATCCACCTACTTACATTTCTAATGTTCACTAAATAACATGTTGTAGCTGTTTCCAGTTGTTATGCTAAGCTAAGCTAACCTGGCACCAGCTTTATTCTAAATGGAGAGATATTAGAGTGTTATACATATTCTCATCTAATTCTCAACAAGAAAGCAAATAAATGTACTCCCCAAAATCCTCATTGTAAGTGATGTGACTGGTGTTGTTACAGAGCCTCATTTTCATATCTGCGGTTAGCTGCTGTTTAGCAAGAAATACCATCTCCTTAAGTTGAATTTCATCACTAATTACGTACAGACATTCCCCACCAGTGTCCATACTCCTCGTGAGAATTCAGTCTTGAAAGATAAAAGAAGTGGATAAAACAGCCTTTCACTCAGAGAGGAGGGGGAGTGAGATTTGGGTTCTTGATTAAAGTAGAAATTATAAATCATTGTGTGTTGTTCCCCGAAAACTCTACTTTGACAAGTGAAGACGTAATTGCTAAAAATGTCAAAGAAATGTAGTAATTTATCTGACAGCAGAAATTGTGACTCAAATACTTGCACCGACCATGCAGCGAAGCAGCACAAATACATATAAACTATGGAATGAAATGAATAATTACCTCCTTTTTCTATCAAATCATCAAACCCCATGGGCCCGTCTGTGATCTGAGGGCAGACTGACTTCAGTTCCAAGAAAACAATGAGCTTCTCTCTCCCCCGCTGACACTGACTCTGAAGCTGATGGCAATGCTGCTTGCCTGCCTGTGCGTGTGTGTGTGTCTTAGTGCATGTCTGCATGTGTTTGTGTGTGTGTGTGTGTGTGTGTGTGTGTTGTTGCTCTCTGCCTGCCAGCTGCAGCCCAGTGATGCATGGTGAATAACAGGTCAGTGCTAATCTCATTAGGGCTAATCAGATGTATATGATATGTATAAACAGTGGAGTGCTACTGTACACAAGCAGCCACAGTACACGTCCATCACTAGAGTGTGTGTGTGTGTGTGTGTGTGTTTAGAGGGGTGCTGGGACGAGGACGACTGATTGAGAAAAGGTGAGAAGAGAACGCGAGACGTCGTTTTTCAGGGTGCAACGTTATCAGAGGAATTATGGAATTATGCACAGGTGGAGAGCTGGTGTGAATACTGATGCAGTGAAAAGGGAATATATTTGTATAAACACACACACACACACATAGACAAACACACAGCATGTGGCTCTGCAGAGATTGCAGCTCACCTGTTCTAAATGAGGAAACTTCTTGAGACTACGACAAATGAGGCATGCCTCTGGGAAGCTTGCAATTTGAGGTTTGTCACTATGTCTGATTGTGTTCCTGTTTTGTGTGCCATGTACACACATCTTCCTAATCGGTTCCTGCATGTGTGTTAATATTTGTTTGTTCCTCGCATGTTTGTGAGAGAGGGAAAATGCAAAGAAGAGCTACGGACATTTCGGGCGGGAAAGGAAGATGTGGAAAAAAAAAACTGAGTCATTCAGTGTAGGAAAAGGGTATCTGCACTTTCACTTCCATTGAAGCAGAAGGGGATTGTATGATTTCAGATGGTTATGTGGGTGCCTGAGTGAGAGAGAGAGAGAGAGAGAGAGAGAGAGGTGAGAAAGACAAGGCAACAAAGGTTTTGGGCATCTTGTTTGAAACCCTTTCCCCTCTCTGTCTGAGTGCCCCAGGGGTTCGAGATTGGTTTCACTTAAAGCACTTAAAACACCCCAACGGACCCGTGCTTGGCTCTGAAATAAATATCAAGATCGCTCTTGGATTGTTTTTAAATTGAATGCAATCTGCCAAAGCTGTGAGCCATCATTTCAGGGTTTTGTTTTTTTTTTTTCCCTCTCCCCCTTGATCTCTCCTTCTTCCACTTGATGCCAACCTCTTTTTGTTTCCATCACAAAGGCATTTTCAGGAATTGTTCTGCTCCAAAGGCAAGTAGGGAAAAAAAAAGATCTTTACCACATAAATCATTTTAGTCAGACAATATTTGATATATCACGGCAATCAAAAGTTAAAGGATGGAAGAAATATTTCCAGGAATGGTTGTTAAGTCAGAGGAGAAGCTAATAGAATAGCATAAATCATTCAAACAAAGCGGCTGATGGGGGATTCAGTGGAGTAGTTTGGCAAGAGCGCAGCATACACAACTGTGTTTATATTGTAAAACATCTAATAAACTCCTTTTCTAAAATAAACTGCTATACCTTGGAGCCTAATCAATCTTTATGTTACAATAAACTAATTCCTGTGTCTAATGTTGCTCAGATAGAAATCTCTTCACACTGAGCTGATGTTTAATGTATTTTGTCATCACTCTATGAAATTGTCATTGCAAACTCGACATATAAGGCTGTTTTTAAAGTCCTCATTTTGAAGCGGGCTTTGCTGCACATTTATGATTCATCATAAAGCAGTCTCTGTCGTTTACAAAATTCTCAAGTTATCAGCCGTCAGTAACACATCAAGGTTGCGCTGACACATCCCAGCTGGATTTTATACCCATAATTCAGCATGAAAAGTAAAGTAAAAAATAATTTTCCAAGCAGAACTTTCAAATTGGATCTGTTTTTAGATGTGATGCTGAGGTGTTGGAGTTTTTCACAGAATATATTTTAATGCATTATAATTTATTTGAAAATGCCATGCATGGTGTAGTTCGACCTGCATGAATTAAGAGTTTGTACATTGGGGAATGTTAATGTGATATTGACTGATTCTAGAGGGAAAAAGTCAATGTTGTTGGAGTAAAGTTAAAAGGTCAAAAGAAGGCAGCACAGGTGTTATTTGTATTGCATGTATTCCTCCGTGGTACTGTCAAACTAAAATTACTTCCAAAGTGAATTTTTGGAATTAATTCTGTATTCCAAACCCATGTACTTTTGAAGAGGAATGCATACGCCTGAACCTAACTGTGATTATTACAACATTTTGGCTGTTTTTGAAAATACATCTGTAAAAAATAAAACAAGTCTAGATTCAGTCCAACTGCATGTCTTTGTATATAGTTGGTAGCACAATAATTGAATACTGAACGTGATGAACTTTCCTTTCAGTGGAGAAAATAGTGTTTGGATATTGACTGTGTGTAGAACTCCTCCCCACTATTCAAGCAATAGATTAGCAGAGTGACAGACTACTTTCTGAAACAGCATTTGCCATGAGCACCACAACACACACACGCACACACACATCCACACATCAGCTGTCTGCATTGGGAAAGCTGATATGGCACTAGCTGTTTCTTTTCTCTGGGAAGCATCAGGGATGAAAGAGTGCAGAGATGGGTCTCCCATCCTCTGATCTCCTCCTGCCTTTGACATCAGCAGTCACCAACTCCAAAAGCACAGGAGAACCGGGGGACACACTAAAAAGTGACAATCTGCCCACCACCACAACCATACATAAACTCCCTCCCGTCCTCTCTATCTCAAATTTTTCTCTTTTCGTGCTGTTGGAAGTAAGATTTATTTCTGTAATTGACCTGCCACCATAAATATGGGTTGGATAGATAGTACATGTAGCATCATCTTTGCCCCTCCCATACCCTTCATGCATTCCCTCTCTCCCACACGGATGGCACAAATGCTCCACTGCGCCTATAGAGAGAACATAAGGAACTGATATGAGTTGAGCAGCAGCTCAGTAGTGTCCTGCTGTGTGCCTAGCTGTACCGAAGCCTCGCTCATTCTCTCTGACAGCCGGCACATCCGCAAAGGCCCTATAGCTGCAGATGCTTTATGTTCTCAAAGTCATTTTTCATACTCCCTCGCAGGTTGGTCATCCACGACTTGTCAAATAAGATCACCACAGTGTATTTCAGCCTGCTCGGGACCATGGAAAGAGGATCTGAGCTGAGCTATAATGTGTTGACCTGGGTAAATGTAGAGTGTCTCAAACTGTGAGGACAGACAGCATGAAAGGAATTCATGTGTGCCAGGCAGAGTGGGACAGATAAATCTCAGCATGTCAGTGTGAGAGATGTCGGCTTTAGCATTTACTCCCTTTGATGACTTATTACTGGGGTTATATGCTTTTTAGTGCAGTTCACTGTGTATCCCAGCTATGCTTTGGGCCGTGTTCTTAGCATGTTACACTAAGTCAGAGCAGTCCTGTCTGCACTGGCGCCTGCTTCGCGTTCTCTCTTTCTGGAGAACATGCACACCCATCAGGAACCATTAGTCTTCACAGTGACAGGCCGGCCCTCCACTGAGAGACTCTCCCTGGTGGAGCTTTCTCATTGCCTCAGACAGTGGTGGGGTATTTTTACTAACAGGCTGAGACACTGTGCCATTTGTGCAAGGCTTTTACTGCTGGCATTACTCCTAATTTATGTCCTCTTGTCCTGACTGAAGAGTAAAGCAAGTCACCCGAGACTTCACACAGTTTCTTATGTTCCTCCGCAGGTGAACAAATGGGCCGATTTAAAGGTCGTGTGGACAGATGTATCGACAGGTGTTATAAAGATGTCTAATGAAATTATCTTCCTGTTTGCAGACGGATGCGGCACTGATGTATGACGCCGTGCATGTGGTGGCGGTGGCAGTGCAGCAATCGCAGCAGATCACCGTCAGCTCTCTGCAGTGTAATCGCCACAAGCCCTGGCGCTTTGGGGGGCGTTTCATCAGCCTTATCAAAGAGGTACAAGGCCATCAGCGCTATCAATGAGAAACCTGTCTTGACCTCTGACCTATGGAATCTGCTGAACACTGTACTATTGGGCTTGTTTTATTGATCAGCGCCACGTTTGCAAGCGTTTCCTTTGTAAATCACTGTAGTGCTTTCTGTGAACTTACCTGCATATTTTGCAACATTTTCTTTCTTTTGCAATCGTAATGATAAAACCCACATAAACATCAATCATTTTGTTTCTTCTCAACTATAATCTTCATGATAATGCAGTCTAAATAGCCACAGTAACTACATGTTTTTGTGATGTTTGGTTCCTTCTCTCCCACTTTCTCCCCATGCATATCTCCACCCGTGTTTATATCAAAGCCTCAGCGTGTCTCCTTAACTGTAGTCAGGGTCAGCCATTTGCTTTGTTCTACAAAGGTCTTTCATTCTGTGGATGGTATCATTGCAGGTAATTTTCAGAATGAGCCATTGTAGTAGCTGGTGCTTCCTCCCCCTCCTGTGTCTGCTATCGCTTTCCATGCCCGTCTGTTCCTCCAATGGCTTTGAAGTGAAACTTCAAGCACAATGAACCACATGCATAATGAACTCTTACCTGTCAAACCTGCTTCTATTCTAGCTGCTTTATTGTTTCTTGTTATGTTGTTGAGATAGACAGTGAGGGGAGAGCCAGACAGAATTCATAATTGGGACAGAAAAAGTTTTATGGCTAGCTTGTTGGGGTGATATTGTTAAGAAAGACGATACCTTAAGGTTAATGGACTGACTGTGCTGAAAGCTGAGGATTTTAGTTTATCATGCCGTCTGATTTTCTGTAGGCTCACTGGGATGGTTTGACGGGACGCGTTCTCTTTAACAAGACCAATGGACTGAGGACAGATTTCGACCTGGATGTAATCAGTCTGAAGGAGGAGGGGCTGGAAAAGGTGTGTCACACGTAGTTGATGCTAACCACTGTGGCTTCTGAGTCTTAAAGGAAAGAAAAGTGTCACTCTGGATGCTTTAATGCCTTCAAATCAGTAGACAAGACAAGGTGATATAAACTTGACACTGAATTGTTTCAACAGATTGGAACATGGGATCCTCCCAGCGGTCTGAATATGACAGACACTCACAAAAGCAAGACATCCAACATCACAGACTCTCTGGCTAACAAATCCCTGCGTGTATCCACCATACTGGTAGACACAACCACAGGAAAACACAAACAGCACATACAAACACACACAGTCAACAAATACACACTGAAAAAAAACAGCTCGATATTGAGTACAAAACACAGATGCAATTTATTTTCCCTGTATAGGAGGAGCCATATGTGATGTTTAAGAAATCAGACAAGCCTCTGTATGGGAACGACCGTTTTGAGGGCTACTGTATCGACCTGCTGAGGGAGCTCTCTGGCATCCTGGGCTTCCGCTATGAGGTGCGATTAGTGGAAGATGGAAGGTACGGCGCACTGGATGAGAGCACTGGTCAATGGAACGGCATGGTGCGGGAGCTCATGGATCATGTAAGTCAACTATCATCAGGCTTCCACATCGTAAAATGCAAAAAAAAAAATGCAAAAGAAGGACAAAAAAATGTCTCTAAATAATCCCTAAAAGCAAGATATTTTCTATTGAGTTTATTAACTTGTGATAACCAACAATGCAATGGTCCAGTGGGTACTACAGCCTTATGTGGTCTGGTATGACTGGTAGTTTACGGTGGCCATGTTGGCAAACCATAGGTGGATATTGCTGTGTAACTGACATTGCTGTCTGAAGTTGCAGACTTTATTACCCTCCTCTACATGGATGCTGTTGAGCAAAGTCACACAGGCTCACTTAGATAATAAGGTTTTTAGGACTCAAATATAGACTGTAATGACTTGATAAGATGTAAGGTTTACAACCTTTAGCACAGAGGAAATTATATATCTTACCTCCTACCCCTGTGAATGGTAGTTTGTTAGTTAGCATGAGCAGCAGAAAAGGATAACAGCACCACCTACAGAATCTCCAAAATCTTAAACAGAAAACCTGACGAAAAAGGTGCTGTAAAACTGCCACTGTTTGATGAATAACTTATTTCTTGTGAAGATTATGCAAAAATAGCTTAGAGCAAGCACTTTGCTAATCCTGTGTTCGGACGGGACACAGGGTTAATTTGTCACCGGCTAATCTAATCCCAAAATTGTTGCTTTTGTGACTCACCTTTGCCACCACAGACGGATCAGACATATAACCTGTAATTTCCAGAAAATGTCAGCCTCCTACCTGCTAATCTAGTTGAACTAATGACCCCGGCTATTTTCTCTCCTCTGTCATGGCTCTTCCTCCTGTACATATTGATCAGACCAGCTGTCGACAGAAATCAGATGTTAATTCGATTGACTGTCTTTTATTGGCGGGCTCAAACACCTGCCCCTCCCCCACCACACTCCACCCCTATTATCTCATTGCAGAAAGCAGACCTGGCGGTGGCTCCTCTGGCCATCACCTACGTCAGAGAGAAGGTCATCGACTTCTCAAAGCCCTTCATGACGCTGGGGATAAGTATCCTGTACCGCAAGCCCAACGGCACCAACCCCGGGGTCTTCTCCTTCCTCAACCCCCTCTCGCCTGATATCTGGATGTATATTCTGCTGGCTTGCTTGGGTGTCAGTTGTGTGCTGTTTGTCATAGCCAGGTAACATGCCAACCCACCCTTTGCCTCCCTTCCTGTTTCCCTCCTTCCCTCCTCCTCTTCCGTCTTCCCTACCTGTTTGCCTGCTTTCACTAACACACAGCAGTTGCTCCCTCTGGGCCTGAGAGGGAAATTCATTCACTGAAAATCATCAAGATGTGACTGGTGGAAAAAGCACTCCTGCAAGAGGCAGTCGGTGCCTCATTGTTCTTAGATGACTTTAGTGATGTAAATATGGTCTACAACAAAGGAATATCAAATCTCAATATGTTATTTTATGTCTACTAAGACCATACCAGTGTTTTTACATGTTGGCTTATACCTTACACTACAGCTGATTATTTTCCAAAGCAGCCTGTCCTTTTAAATTCTTTATTTTTGTCAGAGTTGGATTATCGCTGCCACTGAAATACAACTGAAGAAAATAAGTGCAGTCAGCATTTGGCTGCCAAAGCAACAAACCTCATATTTCAGAGCCTCCATACCAGCTCTTGAACTCACCACCCTGAAGAGAGAAAATTCATTGTTTTAGCTTCATTATCATGCAGTGATAAAGTAGCTTTTATGAAAAGAATAAATAAGGGCAATAAAAAGGAGTAAATGTTTACTCTGATTTCATTACCTACAGTACCTTAAAGTAAATGAGCAGAAACAAGGAAAAACACTGGTGTGGTCTTTAAAATCAGCTGATTCCTCATAGTGTTTTCGGTATATTTGTGCCAGAATCAGCTACCCATTAAATATCTCTTAATCAGCTGTAAGAAATGTAAAGAAATGTACAATGCTGACATTGTACAAATATCATTCTTACAAATATCCAGATGAACCCACCCCCGCCTAAAGCCCCCGATGCATGACCAATGTAGACAGATGTGTGTTAACCCCAGGAATCCTCTTCTCCTCCTTTAGTCCTGAGAGGTTTGGGTTTAATGCACATTTCATCAAATGTTACCGGCAAAATGATCACACCAGAGAAAAGCAGCAACTGTCACCTAAGTTTGTTCAGAATATGCAAATTTTACCCATAGCCCTTTGTTTCCACGGTTGGTCAGGGTAAGTGATTAGCATGCAATTATATTGATATTCTTCTGGTTGGAATGAAATGGCCTCGGTACTTTTATTAAATTGTAATGCTCTTATCTGCATGCATGCATTGTGCCTTTTTTGCAAACCATGGCAATAAATAGTGCTTGTCCTCACACTATGTGACCAAAAATATTCAGCAAAGTTTAAACCTGAAGTACAGATTTTTTTCCACAGTTCGCTGAGCTGGTTCTCTCATAATTGTAGTATTGATTGCGCGGCCACCAATTGATTGGTCAATCCCTCAAATGCGAAGTATATTATTTTCTTTAATCCCCTGCAAATAGAGTGAGTGGAGGGAGCTTATGAAGTCCTGGTTTTGCACAATAAAACACTAAACACCTCAATCTCACCAGGGATTCACGTCTCTAAACTACTTCCCCCACGCACACACTTTTTTTCTGACTAAATAACCTATCTCATTTCAAGCTCCAGAGAAATGCATTTCACTCAGTGATTTCTTCCAGCTCTGTTTGTGGTTGAATTGATTCCTCTCTTTATTAATAATACAAATGGTATTCTCGCAGATCGCAAAACATTTTCCGGTGTAGAAAATGTCCACCTGCCGAGAAGAATGGATGATTTCAATTGCATCATACCATGTTTACATGTAATTACAGGCTGATGCAGTTTTGCGGTCCGAGCCCAGGATGCCTATGATTTTAACACCTCCCCAACACGGCCTCTTCACTTGGCCAGAGAGAAGAAAGGCAGCAGATCTATAATGCCAGCCAGAGTAATTGAATCCAACTGACAGTTAATGGAGGGAGCGTGTTGTGTTATTGTGGCCAGGGACGGGCGAAGGAGAAGAGGAACAGGAGAGGCGGAGTGAGAGGGAGAGAGAGGAAGAATCTTTTTAGAATTCTGTGGCAGTTCGACATGTCCCCCGTGCTCAGTGTGAGGAGGTGACCTTACGTCCGCATGTTCCACATCCACTTCTTCCTGGTGATCGGTGTGCAGAACACGGCCCGCAGGAATACGGGCCGGCTGCAGGCAAAGGTCATACAGAGGAGCTATCAGGCCTGGTGCATACAGAAGACACATGTAGACGCTGAGAGGAACAAACACAATCCAATCAAGAGCATGTTGTATAGATTTACACAGATTTACACCACCTCACCTACGGCACATATCGGACGTCACCCACTGCAGCTCAACATTATATGTAACATCTGACAACCTAAATATACCATCACAGAAAATATTTGACTTTGAGATGGAATTGATTGGGGCAATGCAAATACACAGTTGCTACCAAAGACAAATGCACACCCACACAACTATAAAGGCAATTGCACAAACATTCATGCGCCAGAGGCTTGAGGTCATAAAACCATACAGACACATGCAAGCGCGCACACAGCATTCCTCACAACTCCACAAGACCATTGTGCCGCTCCGGGTTGCCTGTGGTTTCAAGGAGACTGAGCTCATTGACATTCCAGCAAATCGGGCATCTTGATAGGGTTGACAGGAAGAATTATAGTGTGTCATCGCAAACATGTCCACGTAGATGATTCTCAAGGGGGACGGCATAGAAAATAGCTGTGAAGGAAGAGCAATATGACAAAAATGTTGCCACATTGACGACACTTGTGAAATAAGACTGTTAATTAGGCCGCTGCGACAGCAAAGATCCAATGACATATCGGTATGTAGATTTACAGCAGTCTTGCAGTCTCTCTGGCGAATAGTGTTGACGTAAAACAGTAGTTATATAACATTTGGTTTGTTAATGTAAAACGCTGCTCTGTACATATATATATATATATATATATATATATATATATATATATATATATAGATACATATATATATATATGAATGTCCCTGTGTGTCTCTAAAAGCACAGCTGACAAATGGAATCACATTTCTACGCAGTCTGAACCTTTAAGACTTTACCCACAGGCTTATTAGCATGCGGCATGTTGGGGAAAAGCTCCTTACCTGATGGGTCCCTCAACTCTGCATAAGCAATGTTCCCGCTATCACCCACTTCAGCACAAACTCAATCAGTTCCTGATGCTTAACGCTAACCCAATCACCCTGCGCTAATGCCATGCCACTTTCGCTTAGGATAATAAATGAAAAATGTCCACAACTGACCTGAAGACACAGACAATCAGCCAAGGAAGGCAGCCGGAGCCTCGGGGTAAAAGGGGCAGGTTCATAGGGGAGGGGAGGGAGGTGTAGGTCGTTGGGAGGGGAATGGGGAAGAAGATGAGGGTGTCAAGGGAGTGTAAGAAAAGAGGAAAAGTAGCAAGGGAGTGGAAGAACAGAGATGGCTGTTGGGAAACCAGAAGAGGAAAGAAGAACACAAGCTCCGTGTTGGGGGTGTGAGGAGGATGTGGCATCAGCAGAGTAACGGTGATTGCAGTTACTGGGGGAATCACATAAAGGCTCCTGAGTCAGTGAATCCAAATGAGCTCCAAAGATCATCGCGCTCTGGGACATTATCACTAGTGACAGTGTTATTCCAGCCTATTGATCTGTTCTCACAATAAACTGATGGCATTTGAATATGCCAATAAGTTGATCTCGCTGAAAGCCAGAATGATTTGCTTTGGTCTCTGCAGAAGCTCTGACCCTGAGGCCACAACACTGGGTTCCAACACATTCGCTTTCCTTTTCTTCCTGCTCACAATGTTTTAAAATGTATGTTTTATGGGCGTTTAATCTGCACCAGGGAACACGCTGTTCTTTGCCTTGTGCTGACATATCTGTCTCTGTGTTCTCTCCTTTTATAGGTTTAGCCCTTACGAGTGGTACAACCCGCATCCATGCAACCCAGACTCGGATGTAGTGGAAAACAATTTTACGCTGCTCAATAGTTTCTGGTTTGGAGTTGGGGCTCTCATGCAGCAAGGTAGTTGCCTCAGCCTGTGGCTACTGTTGCTCTGTGGAGCTGGAGCTCTCTGTATCCCACTGTCTCTGAGGGTTGGGTTGTTTTATCCAAGCCAGCGGCAACAGAGAGAGATCTCTGAGGGTTCCCCTGTTAGGAAGACTGAACTTAGAGTAAATGTGCATGTAATGTTTTTTTAATTTAATCAACGCAGCTCATAGGAACATGGAAAAAAAGCTTTTATCTGTACATGAAAGGTATAGATTTGTACATTAGTGATACCACTTAAGCAAATCACATTGCCATTGTTTTAAAACCCTGAATCAGCAATGACCATTTTTAGAAATCTATCTCAGTGTTTTTATATTTCTTAACAGCAGCTTAAATAGCATTATCTCTAACTACTGGGATTTATTCAGATAATATACAATCTATAAATATGCTCTTTATCATAATAATGACAGAACTATAATACCCAGAGTCCTCTCCTCTTGCCCTTGGCCCATCAGCACCTAGAGATCAGTGGGGTGTGGAGTCAGGACGTGAGGTTACCTTGGGTACATGACTCTCTGGCCCAAACAGCCTGTCACTTCTCCACACTGTTCTGAATATTCAGTATTGAATGTGTTTGAATTGATTTGATTGATTTATGCAAACACCTCATTCTAAGGGGACATTTTCAATAGCTTTTTTCTGAGTCTCCTGCATTATTGAAAGCTCTCACTTATGACTGAGACGAGATCATTTCACTTCTTTGAAATCCAGCAGTCGTCTTGTTTTAAGAGCTCTCCAGTGATTTCTTCGCGAGGCAGGAGGCACATCTGCCTGAGCTGAAAGCTTAAAGGCAGTTGTTAAAACAAGTTTGACTGTTTTTAAATCGTATCTTATTTTTACACGTTAGAAATAAACTTAACAATTGAATACAGAATCATAATAAGAACTTGAAAGATTAATACATTTTGCAGTGTAACAAACACTCCTGCCACCTCCCTCACACCAGGCTCAGAGCTCATGCCCAAGGCCCTGTCAACTCGAATAGTGGGAGGCATCTGGTGGTTCTTCACCCTCATCATCATTTCCTCATATACGGCCAATTTGGCAGCCTTCCTCACCGTGGAGAGGATGGAGTCGCCCATAGACTCTGCTGATGACCTGGCGAAGCAAACTAAAATCCTGTACGGGGTGGTGGAGGATGGTGCCACCATGACATTCTTCAAGGTAGCTCGGTCTGCTTATAGAGTGGTTTTATGATTTCTCACTCATTAACTTCATAATCCTTAAGATTTCTGTTTTACATACTTAAGCAAACACTTTGTAGCAGCAGTTACTTTGTCATTAATAGAACACAGTATCTGTTTACTGTGCTGCCAAACAAAATCGTATTTAAAAAGGACGTGCTGAACATGGTGCAAGTATTTTTCTAACCAGTAGCAGGTCCCATTGAAAAATAGTTGGTTACCTTGCCAAGTGGTCTGAGGTGTGCAGCCTGTCAGCTCACAGCTCACTGCTCTGTCTTGTTCCGTTGCTCCCTGCAATATTTAAAACTGATCTGCTGTCAAAAAATGCGACTAAAAAAAAAAAAAAGTTCTATTTTGTATGTTCGTTTTTGATGATCGATCATGCTTAACACCAACCTTGGTAACAAAGATATTGCATTTCGTGTGACTGCAAAGCCACCCCATGTTTCACCAGTTGAACATTTTCAGTGTGAGGCAGCAGCAATAGGAAATGTTGGGTTTGCATCAGCAGGAACTATAAAGCAAACAGTGAGGCTGTTATCAATGTGAGTAAATTACAAACATAAATGCTGGATTTCTGCACAGGCATTGGTTTATGTGAATTCCTTATGCAAAGGGAGGCGGTTTAAATTCATTTTGGGATTGGCAGACACCGGTACTAACAATGAAAACTATTCCAAGAAGAGATGTATTTACATAACATAAATACATTAGTTATTTTTAAACAAATGCCATCATATAAAAATGGGTTTGATTTCCTGAAAATCTTAACATTTTTTTAATACAAATATCAGTGTATATAGCAGAATAATCTAGAGTAGACCGCCACATTTATTCCTAATACCACTACCTTTATGTCTTATTCCACTTCTTTTCTCTGGTACCTTGTAGAAAACAAAAATCTCCACCTATGACAAGATGTGGGAGTTCATGAACAGCAGGAGGCAATCTGTGATGGTCAAGAACATGGAGGAGGGCATCCAGCGCGTCTTGACCTCGGACTATGCCTTTCTCATGGAGTCCACCACTATCGAGTTTGTTACCCAACGCAACTGCAACCTCACACAGATCGGAGGCCTCATAGACTCCAAAGCCTACGGAGTGGGAACACCTATGGGTAAATGACCTCCAACCTCTCTGTGCTGCCTGCTGGGCTATAAGAAAACATTTCAAAAGCTTTAGGTCAGAGAGAGATACTGCAATACTACGTGACAGATAAAGGTATATAGTGTGGATGATGGATAAGCTGTGAGCGCAGAAAGGTTGACCTTTATTGATGGGGTCACCAGTATAATGGTTCAACAGCACGAGGTGTAAAAGGTTTAGCTTAATGAAAAGCAAACGGCTGAAGAGGTTGAATTTATGGATAAGGTTAAAATGTGCCCGGGGCTCAAGAAACAGACATCTGTCGAGCTCGGCCTTACTAACGGTGGGGTTTTTTTTCTGACCATAATGATTTTCTCACAGAATTTCTTTAGCAAGTACAGAAGCAAACCTGGGTTAAACAGCGTTTGCAAATACTTTTAATGGTGTGTTTTTGGCCTGCTTCAGAGTCACATAAGGCGAGATTGTGAGTGCAAGACAGTGAAACAATCACAGAAAGTCTATTTAATACAATTCCCTGTGACTAACTTGACACTGTCTAAATTATGTCTGAGCATTAAACCACAACAGAGCACTTCAAAGAGTATAAAACAAGCACTAACAGCTTTTTTCAGCCACTTATTTGATCTAGCTGCTGTCAAAAATTAGTATTCTGGCATTTTAAAGCATCAGTTTTCCTTTCAGTTGGCACTTTAGCAAATGATATAAATTTTAAATTTTCCATTTTCTGTATTATGATAACAGTTTTGTTGCATATAAAGTAGTCTTTGTCAGGGTTAATGCAGCTGGCAGCCCTGGCACTCCCTGGCAGAAAGCTGGTGGTGGTTACAGTCCCAGTGTCACGGAGGTTAGAGTGGTCGTGAAGAGGCCACGGAGAGCACTGCAACCAGCTGTAATGGCCACATCTTTCATCAGTGATATGAAGGCCATCAAAATATGGAGGATTAATTCTGGCCATGCGCATCTGGACCCGGCTACTGCTGATGAGTATGGAGCAGTTATGGATCTGCAGGGATGCCATGATTGCCATGGCTGTAACAAAGATGAGGCGACACTGTGATGTATAGTCCCACTGTGGCTCCATTTGTGCAGAAGTACTTACACTGATGCCCTTGAGATGGACACACAGAGCTAGAATGCGGACGAGTCCTTTTTCATTCACGTGGTAACAAAGTGCATCAAATATATGACTGAAAGTATATCCCAAATCACTTTAATTCAGCGATAAGTGGTTTAGTATTTTAATGCATTAAAATAATGATTAAAAATGCCTGCTTTCAAAGTTATTACTGCCCTCTAACTCATTTCAATCTCCAATCCGGATGTTCATTGCTCAATATTTCAGAAATAAAGCCGATCACATCCTCTGAAATGTTTCTTCAGTGATGGAAGAGGTCTTGAGGTAGTTAATTGCTTCATTAATTCAAAGTAAGCTCATTTTTTATGCTTGCAGTTGTCTTGGAAAAATTATAATATTTCATTTTTCAAAAAGTGGCTTTGCAGTGTCACCAAGTTGATCTACTTAAGAAAAGTACTTAAGTACAAATGTGAGGCACTCGCATTGTATCAGAGTATTTCATTCTGTGCTTCTTTATACAAATACTCCACCACATCTGAGAGAGAAATATGGTTCTCTGTACTCAGATGATCCAGAGAACAGTAGTACCCAATAGTATAAATAAGTAGAGCTGAAATAAACACTTAATTAATTGTTTGGTCAAATGACATAAAATGAATTGGGAACTATTTTGATTATCTAAGCATTTTTAAACACAAGTAATTTCATTTTTGTTTAGAAAAAACAAGCAGTGTGAAGGTGTCACTTTGGGCTCTAAGTAATTGTGATCCATCCATCCATTGTCTGTACCGCTTATCCACCAGGGTCACAGGGGGGCTGGAGCCAATCCCAGCTGACATTGGGCGAGAGGGACAGTTCACCCTGGACTGGCCGCCAGTCAATCACAGGGCCAACACATAGAGACAGACAACCATTCACGCTCACACTCACACATATGGGCAGTTTAGAGTCACCATTAACCCGCATGTCTTTGGACAGTGGGAGGAAGCTGGACTACTTGGAGAAAACTCCACACAGACAGGTTCTGGGTTCAAACCTGCTGGCCAGAGGGTTTGCACCCAGAACCACAGAACCACCGTGCTGCAGATAAATGTGATGGTTTTTCTCATTATTGTCAGATTTTTTTCTGATTTCTGTAATGAATTATTTTAGGCACTGTGACACTGGTCCTCTACTTAAGCAAAAGCTCTGAATGCTTCTTCCACCTCTGACGAGGGCCCCAGTCTTCATGTGAACCTCTAGCCTATACCTTTTGTCCTGCTCAACACTGTTTAGCAGCTCATTCCCCGTAGGGCTGTTACAGCAATAAACCAGGGCAAGCCGTATAACAAGTCTTAACCTTTTAGTGCTTTTCAGTTTTCACTTGTCCTGTTCCCAAAACGGAAATGCGTCATCTAAAGCTATCGACTCAAACTGTGATCACATTAATACTTGAGGCCAGACAGTGTGGGTGTGATGGATGTCCTCTGGTGTTGAACATCTGTCAGGTAGTTGTGTATGCACAGTGTGTCAAGCACAGCGCTTTTCCATTCGCCCGGGCCCCGCTCTCCATATCCTCCTCTCAGAGGACCCATCCTATTAGCATTTATCCAAGGCCTGCTTTGTTAGGCCATCATTAATCATTTGAAATATGAGCGGAGCCGGAATCAGGGGACTCGGATACTTGATAGATCTCTCATCTTCAAATGAAGTAAGCATATGCTTTTCACATGCACCCACACAACTGTGTATTCAGAGTAATGCATATCTACTGTGCATGCACAGAATTAATTGATGCATGTATGTGCTTTTTTTTTTTTTTCTTTACAAAGAAAAAAGCACATGTACACCACAGGTACACTAACAAAAATACAATTTACGATCAAAGAAGCAAACACTGCTCTGCTGTTCAGAAGTCAGTGGCATTTTGTGTAATTTTGAGTTCTTCTATTAATGCCCCCTTTGTCAGTCTAAATACATAGAGACATGGAGATGAAAGGATGATGGATGGCAACAGATAAATGATAGATGAGACAGAGAGGGAATCAACTGAAGGGGCTGACAGGCAAAATTGTGTGAGAGCAACAGACAAAGTGATGCTACCTGCTACCTGGGGCCATGCTGAGTCTAGTTCCCCGCACTTTTAGAAACAAAATGTTCCCAAATGTTTGTGAAACGATTTCTATTAAGTCGGCATTTTAAATTTTTCATTTACATTTTTGCTACTGTTTTATCTATTTTAAGTCACCCAGAGTAAGCGTAGAAGCCAAAAAATCCCTGAAATGGAAACGCACAAAGAGGCTTCGGTGTGGATGCGTTCTGTAATCACACAAATACACTAACAAGCTTTTAAAACAGTTTTAAAACATGAACGCTCACAGTGAGTGTTAATCTTCCTTGGCCTGGTTGGGACAGAGTGTGCGCGCTGCGCTTGCGCCTCGATGAGCCGCACACACACACACACGCACACACACACACGCTGTGGATGGGAGTGCAACACGGCCCCACTCGGGTACTCTGCAACGATTACTCCTCCTTTGATCACGCCAGCACCCGCTGCGCCTTAATGCCTTGTCGCTAATTCTGGCGCCTTCCCACTGTCTGTGGATTTGGATTCTTTTACTCATCGTGACATTAAAATGCACAAAAAAAAAAAAAAAACGCACTGATAAAGCAACACTATCTCAGATACACACATATAATCCCAAACACATATGCACCCATGTAATGCACACCCCACTGGGCTTCTCTGTTTCTCCTCTTTATACGCACCGTTTATGGCATATGAAAGCGTGTGCAAACAGCAGCTAATTCGTCAGAATCAACAGCAGCTCTGCAACACAAAGCCAAGTCTTTGTTGCCAACTCCCCGTGCATTACAATTCACATGCTGCAGAGAGGAGTGAGAATTTTGAAATCACTCTGTGAATATAGGGATTAGTGGGATTTGAAGAAGGACTTACAAAAAAACTCCCTCTAAGCAGCCAACAATAACACGACAGGTTATATGATCACATGCGAGCCCGAGCGTGTTTCAGACACCCACCACTGGTTCTATATATACCTACTCAACAATGACTGACTGACGCATAATGAGGCTTTTTCATATCTGGCTATTATCCACGTTCACCGGTCTCATACTGTGTTTTTCCCCACCTTGCAGGCTCTCCGTACAGAGACAAGATCACGATAGCCATTCTGCAGCTGCAGGAGGAGGGGAAGCTGCACATGATGAAGGAGAAGTGGTGGAGAGGGAACGGCTGTCCCGAGGAGGAGAGCAAAGAGGCCAGCGCTCTGGGGGTGCAGAACATCGGTGGGATCTTCATCGTTCTGGCTGCAGGACTGGTGCTGTCAGTGTTTGTGGCCGTCGGGGAGGTCCTTTATAAGTCTAAGCAGAACGCCCAGCTGGAGAAGGTACTGGAGGCTTTGCTGCTGATGCATGTTAAGAATTCAAGCTTTTTCTATGTATTCTTGGTCTAAAAAGTAAATGTTTCTATTTAGACTTCCATCGTTTTCCTTGGGCCTCATTATGGGTTTGACGTCTCTCAACCATCCCTCTCAGTTTCTTGTTTTATTTCTAAGGTATATTGTAGAGAAATCCAAATTTAACTAATCAAACC
This sequence comes from Pempheris klunzingeri, assembly GCF_042242105.1. NCBI lineage: Eukaryota > Metazoa > Chordata > Actinopteri > Acropomatiformes > Pempheridae > Pempheris > Pempheris klunzingeri. The sequence goes on along the minus strand of NC_092029.1, from coordinate 13,668,531 downwards.
AAACTAACAAATCTAGTGCAATACATCACACATACTGTATTTTACTTCCCTTTTGGGGATGACTTCACTTTTTTTTTCCATGTCTGTATTAAACACATTGCCATCTGTACGTGAGTCATTGGTCTCTGTAATTGTTTCTTAAGGCCAGTAGGCCATGAAGAGATGCCCTGAGCTGAAGCTAATATGAGCTTTCTAATGTCTGAGCTAACAAAATCAGGTGGGTATTTTACAAAGTTAGTCTCTTTAGTACAACGTTCAGTTGTGTGTTCCCTCAAACAGCGTTTCCCTACTGAGCTGCACTGAGGGGATAATATAAAAGCGGCATCATTTTGTACTGAAAAGACTATCTTTGGTGCGTATTTTACCTACCTGATTTGTCTAACTAAGGCTGCTAATGCCTCATATTAGCCTCGGCTGAAATCTACAATGCATTTTTGCATGGAGGCAGGACTGTGGATTTTGTCCCCCATCTCTTGATCTGAAATGTCGCCGGGCTCTCCTCACGACCAGTGTGGACGAGAGGAATGATTACAGGGACCAAAAACAATTTCAGTGCACATATGGGCATGTGAGTATTGTGTTGAGAGAGACTTGGGAAAAAAAAAAATGTGAACGTATCCTTTAATCTTGAGAGTCTGAAAAGTGAAGACGTTCACCATGCATAGAGTGCAGCATGTTTGCAGCTTTTTTTTTTCTCTCTCTCTCCCCTCTGGTTATGATTCCTTCTAGCAAGAGACTGAATATATTTCAGACTGTTCTATCTGTGCTCTATTTTAGTACTGAGTGCTCATGATTCATCACACAGCGTGGAGTATGTATTTTGGTGCACTTTAACTTGTACAATGATGTTTCCAGATAATTGTGAAAGTCCGTTTGATAGCATGCTTTAATTATTTACATCTACAGAATTAGCACAGCGCAGCGGAGTGTTACTCCATTGCAATAGTAATTAGTTTCTGGCTTTCTTTTACAGTCTGCATATGTTTCAGAGCACATCTTAGATATCATTAATCAAGAGCCGCAAGACTGGGTCACAATATTCAGATAATTTGCAAATGCCACTGTCTCTAGGCTGCCAAGGTGCTGGTAATTTACATGCTGACAACAAGCCTCTCCTTCTATATTTTCTTTCCTTGCCAACCTCCTCCACCCTTACATCACCAGCTTTTTTACCCCCTTAATTCTCCTTCTTTTCTCCATCACTAATCCATATCCCCCTCCATTGTTTTCCACCATTTCTCTTTCCTTTTCTCTCTCACCCTCCCTGCCCCTCTCTGTTCCAGTAATCACTCATCTTACCAAGTATACAAAATATCTCATTCATATGCCAGACACATATATGTAAATACAGACAAAAAAAGTACCTGGAGCATAAGCCACCTACAGATATCCATCTCACACACCTACGCTCATGCACAAACGGAAAAATAATAGCTTCATACTTTACTGCTCTCCCTCCCCTTTCACATCTCCTCTCCTCCCACGCCCTCCAACAATTTGAATTAGATTTTGCATAATCAGAGAAGTGAATGTATAGGAATTCGTATTTGCAACGTTGGCGCACAATCGTATTGACATTTTATAGGATTTCACACCACATACATAATGCAACAACAGAGGCTCACATTACGGACGTTACATAACGCGTGTCACTCTGCGAGGGGCCGATTGATGTTTCAAAAGGAGGTAGCACCAATATTTTTGGATTTAATCTCCTGACGTGGATACTTTGTCCTTTATTCAATATCTTTACATTGTCTGCTTGCATGCCATTACAAGAGTTGAATGTTTCTCTTAGTTCTTGGCAGGGTTCAGAAATCTCTGAAACAGCCTTCAGACCGTTGTGTGACAGTGGAGCTGAAAAGAGAAAAATCTGGGACACATCAGACCTTTCAAATGAATACATGTTTTTCCCAAAATATTGTTTCGGAATCAAATTAAGAGGTGCAACTTTATTTATGTCACTTTTCTTAGCTTATTTTCAGATTGTTGATGATGCTACTCAGTAGCTTTATCAGACTGCCCATCACATTTACAGTAGAGGCAACATAGGGGCACTTCATTGATTTATTAAAATCAGTGACCTCATCATGAGGATGGCGACACAGCCTGTAAAAACAGTTGTTAATTGTATTCTGCAGCTGTAGACGAACTATAAAACTGAAGAAAATAATCTTAGATTGGTGTTTGAGGCTCGTATTCTTTTAATAAAAAGGCTGCATACACACTGTGGGTTCGGAGTTTGAGAGACCAGACAGGGAGGATCTAATGAAAGATGCTGCTGAGTTGCATAATGGAAGTTATTGGATCTGGTGTTTTTTTACAGCTCGAATCTTACTAGGGAGTCCCATCCTTAACATCCTACCAGCCTTTTGATCATCTGTATCTCACGGCATCATGAAAGTGCAATGTTAATCCTTATCCAAACTGTTGGTCTAAGCACAGTGGGTGTTATATGTTCTACGTTGTAAAGCCCTTTGTACTTTGTGATTTTGGACTACATAAATAAGACTGACTTCACTTGACTTGATAGAACTGTATGACTGCAGCATGCAACATACATTTGTAGTGTTTGGGTGTCCACATACTGTTGGTATTTTATTGGTGTGATCCATTAGAACACATACTTTTCTTAACAATGGACAACCCCGTCCAAATGTTACCAATGAATGCATGCTATATCGGCAATGAATATGATAATAATAATAATAATATTCATTATCTTTTACAGAGCCAATACTGGCTGGTGGTTATGTTTTGCAAAGCAGAGATGTGTTGTTTTGAATAGCGTGGCGTCAGCTCTAACTTTTCCCTCCTTCCTGTTGCCTTCTGCAGCGATCATTCTGCAGCGCCATGATGGATGAGCTGCGCGTGTCTCTGAAGTGTCAACGGCGTCTCAAACAGAAGCCTCAGCCGCCAGTCATCGTTAAGACAGAGGAGGTCATTAACATGCACACGTTCAACGACAGGAGACTCCCAGGAAAGGAAACCATGGCATGAACGCTGAGCATACCCCGAACACAGCCCTCAGTAAAAACCATGGAGGGGCGACGGGGGGTCAAACTAATGCTGACTTAAACACAGACTGAGGTTAGCAGTCCAAACAGGATTCTTTTGAACCCACTTGCTTATGTAGACAGATGTTTCCTGTGGAAATATAGATACCTGAGCAGTGTCACCTCACTGTGACGTTCACTTTTTGAAGGGAGCTGAAAAGGAAGGACTGAAGATTATGTAAATTGAAAGAGGATCTAAGCAGGTTTGGGTACAAAACAAGTCTGGTCCACACAAGAAGTGGACTCAAACACACACAAAAACACACACTTATGCATAACACACACACACATACACACACACACACACACACACACACACTCATCTGACAGACTTGACACCTGTGCAGAGGGGGAAAACTCTATTGTGACAGTAACACCAGATGTAGTTTTTCTGTTGATGTCAATGCCCTTTTGTCTTACCTCCATGTGTGTGTGACCCCATCGTTCCCTCCCTTCAGTGACTTGAGTTTCTTTTAAATGATTTAAACAAACACTAATCCCACACCAACAAAGGGAACGGTAGTCAGTGCCAAATGGTTTCCTATCAACTGATGTATAAAAGTGATATTTAGTTTGGAATCATCTATGCTGACCTTGTCGAGACGTCATCGTTTTCTTCTGTAACGCCTTTCTCGTGCCAAAGTTCTGCCATTGTGAAGAACTTTCTACCCTGCCTATTATGTTCAAAGCCTCTACAAGCAATGTATACTGTCAACGTCCTTATCCATGTCCGTCCTTACATGCGACTGCAGTTTTCACTCTATATCAGTTGTTGTTTAAAATGCAGGATTTCTACAAAAATGTTTGTTTTTGTACAAGAACAAGAAGTTTTGTAGTACTTTGTATCATGGTAGCCCCTTCTCTGGACAACATATGTAGCAGATACCAATTTAGCCCTCAAACTCTGACAACCGTTGGCTATGGGGCTTCAAACTCTGCTGTGTAGGGTTCATTTCTCTCATCAATCAGAGATTCAGTCTTTTGTCTGTCAGTATCGTGGGGCCAGCTGTACATACTGTCTGGAGACAATGTGGAGGGTTTTGGGGGGTAAGAACAATGAAACTGTAAACTAAGTGGTGCACAGGAAAGGATGAGGCGGTGACTCATTGTAGAAATTGGGACAGTGCTTCTGTCAGCAAAGTCCCACTGACAACAAGCGTGGTTAACTATCAGTAGCTGTGATGAGTCACCGTGGAAGACGTAGTAAAACATGCAAATGTTGCTTGTGTTAAAACATAACTGTCGTAACCAGGCTACAGCATAGGCTTTAACTAGTGTCAGGATAGAAACATCTTACTTAAGACATAATAGGGCAAATCGCTGCACCAGAGGAAAATGGCACTCAATTCTAGAAAATCATTGCAACCAGCCGATTTAATTGAAAAAAGGTTGAAATAATACCACAGATCAATAAAAGTCAATTCAGTTTATTGTTTGGATTGTGAACAGGCAGTGAAAAAATAGCTATGAAGAAAATCTCAACATAAGGTCAATTTACCAGCTATTCTGGAGCCTTCAGTCGTATCACATGATCTTCATCAGCACATGAAAGTTTCCATGTCTTCACTTTTAAGCCAACATGGATGAGAACTCCTTAACATGCTCATAGAAATGGAAAAATTGAACGTCTACCCTTCCAACTCTATCAGCTGAGCTGACGATCGAAAGCTCCAGAAACACCTACAAAGTGGTGAGATTGTTTTCTCAGCTGCTGTTTTAGGCGACTTATGAATGTATGTAACAGTATGGCCGCGGGAAATCTGTGATAATGAGCAGCTTTGAGGTACTTACTGTTCTCTTTGTTAGCGCAGTAAATGTCTCACCTTGGCTGTCATGCCAGGTGTTGCTCCTCTCATGTTGCCTCAAGTGACACACTTACATTTGGCCCCACAACACTTCTTGTCTGTAAACTCTGTTCCATGTTGTGAAATGACAAGCATACTTGGTAGGTTGCTTCCTCACTGCCCCCGTCTCCCTACACTACCCCGCTCATCATTCGACCTGTTACTCTATTGATAACAGAGACGGAAAAACAAACAGTGCCACAAGGGCCAAGGCTAGTGATGACATATCTGCTGTACATGAATGGATGTAGTTAATCACTTATTTAAAACAACTACATATACGCACTATGAAAATGGACAGGGAAGACATAATCCTGAAACCCAGTGGCGCTCTACCAGTGTTGCTTGTCATTTTCCACTCAGTTAGATCTAGTGGTGCCAGCTGAAGTTATTGAATACCTGGAAACATTTATTAGAAACGACTCCAAAGGCTTGGCTTTCCTGTCGAAAACAAATATAAGCTCATGGAATTTGACATTGATGCAAGGTTTTACAAATAATGTCATTAAAAATGTCCTAATTGTAGTTTCTGCCTTATATCATTCATTGTTCAACTTTTTCATATACAAACAAATGAACAGAAGATGGGGGATTTTTTTTTTTTGGTAACTAATTCTAGAGTGCATCAACTGATGCCATCAAGCATAATGACTAACATTATGTCTTGCAATATTCTGAAATGTCAGGCTCTTCTAATTGATTAAACGTTCAAACCCTTGATTTGTTATCAAAGGAATGCATTAGGTAATTGCTAAATTGTTAATCAAATCAAGATTGTAAGCATGTTGAGCAGCTCTTTTTCTGACCAGCCCACTGGTCCATGTAGCCACTTGGCCGTGCGCCGACCTCTGTATCACATTCTCCGACCGCAGAGTTTCTGAAATTACTCCTCCGAGAATTTCCGAAATCCAGATGACTGTAAGTGCACAGAAATCACAGTGATACACAGGAGAGTGCACAGGCTGACAAAAAGGGCCTGAAAATGTCCCGCGCCTTCTGACTCTCTGATTTTTCATTGTTTATTGTTATTTCCCTCCCACAGGAGGCGGCGGGCAGCCAGACAGCTCTGGGTTCCTGACAAGGTTTTCGGGGAGTAATGATGAAAACTGTTTCTGTAGCCCGAGCTCTGCCGCCACAACATCAGCGGCCACCCTGTCTGCCCTCCAGATTGACAGGGAAGGTCAGAGTATGCGTCAGTGCGTTCAGCAGGGACCGTTTAGTCTGTCACACTTATTTCCATCATATTAAGTCCTCTTCCACCTTTTCCTAAGTGGTCATTGGAAAGGTATCCTTGGATAACATCTTGTTCATTAGGCAATTAATGGCAGAGATTGCGTTGTGGACAGAAAATTGCTTTCTGAATGTGACTTTGGTTTGTCATAGAGATATTATAGGCTAATAGCACCTGCCAAGGAAGGTTTTGTGAAGGAGGAAATGTATTCCTCCACTCATTTCCCAAAGGTTTTAATAATTCAGGATCCCAGATTAAGAATCATGTACTGTAAGTTCACTATATACACTTGCAAAGTCATTACACACAGTAGGAGTGGGTGATTTAACAGACATGTTATAAATGTGTCTATCATCAGAGATTTTGCCATACAGTTTATGCTGTGCTATTTATTCCCTTAATATGCCTTGTTGAGGGCAATAGTACAAAGCAATGAACAGAACAGAAATTGGATTTTTATATTATCTTTGCACCGACTTCTACTTCTTATTAGTCACACCAGCATCGGGGCTCTGTTGATGTCAGTGTCAGTCTATTGGTGGGTCCATCAGTTCAAAAAAATTTTGTACCTGGCTTCATGATCTCCTGAGGATGAACTATTGACTTTTATTGACTTTTTTGATATCTGACTTCTCCTCTGGCGCCACCATGAGCTTCACATTTGTGGTTTTGAGGGAAATATATTGCATGGATTGCCATGAAATCTAGTACAGATATTCATGTCCCCCTCAGGATGAATTGTAACTTTTCACTTTCACTGGGTTATCATTGGGTCAAAACATCAACATGTTAGCACTGTCACTATGACGTTAGCATTTAGCTTAATGCACTACTGTCCCAAAGTACAGTCCTACAGAGCTGCAGGCATGGTTCTAAACTCTCTCAGTGTTGCTGACTTGATTTTCCAGAAAATGTAAAATATCCCAGTACATATGCATGTTATCATACATCCATATCCATAACGCTCACCGTTTATATTTCTCAAACCAAACTGCCAACAGCAATTAAGTATGAACATACAAATCACTGCAACTGCTTAATAGAATAACACTTGAAAATGTCACTCATTTGAGCAAATGTGTGTGAAATGTGACAAAAAAATTTAACAGGTAAAGGAATTTGTTACACATTGTGTAAATATACAGTATAAAATCAAAATAACATAATCTGTTGCTAAGCAGAGTCCTTGTGTTTTAGGTAGAAGTAAATGGGCGTGCCAACTACAAAAGCACTTGTTCTCAAACAAAAAGGCAAAAAAGTCAGTAATTTAACAACAATTTATTCACCATCCCTAAAGCAATTCACTGTTTTCTGGCACAGTCTGTGTAAATAATTTAATGATTTGTTACCATGTGGGCTATGTTAACAAAGCTAGTAGCAATTTTTGATGCAATATTCAGCCTGCAGTTCATGATTCCCATTCTGTAGACATTTCAGGTCCAGAAATGAGCTTTGACTCCTTTCTGTGGAGTTCAGCATGCGTAATATGAAATCCTGGGGAAATGCAATAAAAGGGGAATTGCAGTAACTGGCTGAGCCGGGCAGGCGTTGTTGGTTGAAAAGCAATGATTTGGTACGCGTTAGGATCTCGCCCAGCAGTGGCATGTGTCTGCCCAGAGATAGCACAGGGGAGCATATTGGAGGAACCATTGGCCCCACATGAAGAAATCTAATGGTCTTATTGGAACTATGTGTGGTTTGTGTTTGTGAGAGTGTGTGTTTGTACGTAAAATTGCTGCCATTTGCCTCCTGTATGTGGGTTTCTACAGTCATAGACGTGTGTCCACGGGAACAAACCCCCGATTCGACTGCAAATGAATTTCAATTTGAAGAAGTGATCTTTTGTGTCATTTAACAATTTGTTTGGATGTGGTTTTCTATCTGAGTGTTTTTTCCCAGTGGCAGATGTGTTGTGGTGGGTGGCAGCTGCAGAATGGAGCAGCACAGCTTGCTAAGTGATTCACCCTGCTCCTGGCGTCTCCGTTACCCCATGAGTCTTTTCACTGACAATGTTTTCATTTCTATTTGCTTTATGTGTAACTAGGATGGTGGGCTCGATGCTTTGACAGCTCTGTCAGAAAAATGACAGTGCTGGTTGTCTCTTAGAGTTGGGTTGAGAGAAACTAATGGGACGTTTGGAGGCTATTTCATTTTCATGACCTATTCTACACTTGTCCTGAGAAAAACAGGGCTGATGCTGACAATGACACCAGATCACATTTTGAGATAGACATCGTGCTGGTGCTCAGTCTGATAGCATCCCCAGACATGATGCTGCAAATGAGCTCACTATCTGATGACATCTGCTACGTTTCTTTTCTTTTTTTCATGCACACACCGGAAATAACAGCGCTGAGCATTGAACCAGTCACATCTCCTGACAGGGGAATTGCTGTTTTGTTCACTTCTGTCAAATAGCACCCTCATTCCTCACCGAAATCCCCCATTAGGTTCTTGCAAACAAATGTTCTCTTTCTACTCCCCTCTCTGCCTTTGAGTCATTCATACTGTTGATTCCACCTCTGGAGGAATACATCAGGCATAATGCCTTTTTCTTTCATCAAGGCAGCAGCTTTAAAGTAATTTTCCTCCTCTCATAGGGAGCCAAATGGAGACGAGAAGATGTCGATTCTCTCATCTCTTTGTCTGTCCCCTTTGATCTCTTTCAACATGAATTCCCAATGCACAGAAAGTAAATGGGATTTTTTTTCTGGGTTTCTCTGGAGCATGGTTGATCATATAAAATTGACCAGAAATGACTCCTAATGACCCCTGTGTTTTGCTCAAACAAAAAAGACTACCCCAAAACACACTCTTGGATATCATTACTCATAGTGCATTTTAATGAAAGATGAATAATTCAAGGTGCACTTGTAGATATAATAGCCCAGCGCACCGATGCTCTGGATATCTTTATGGCTGTCTGTGTGCATGTACGCCGGTGTGTTTTTGGGATGAGGGGGGGGTTTTGTAAAAAAAAAAAAAAAAGGACAAAGGTTTCACCAGTGCCTGCATGCCAGTGTGTGTTGTTCTCTGTCGCATTAACAGACAGCAGTTGTGATTTATCTTGTATTCCCAGTACAGGGGCCCCCTCTATCTCACTGGAAAGGTTAAAGCATACAGCCTGGAGGCGGTACTACAAAGGTCAGCATGCAGTTTAGGAATGAGGAATAGGAGCGAAAGACGGTGAAGAAATGTACTCCTTTCTTCTCTATGGCCTGCGCACTGTCTCTGATGTCCTCAAAACACACACTGCTCTGTTTGCACCAAAGGCTCGGCAGTATTCATCCTTTAGTTTTCTCTATCCTTCCTCCCCAGTCTTCCTCTTATCACCGCCTCCCCGTGATACCTCCAATATCCCATGCCATAAAAATAGCTGACCTTGACAAAGACATCTCCAGAGATTGTGTGTGGAAAAAAAAGGAGAGCTGTATAGGAAAATGATGGTGGGTAACAAAGGGAAACTGTAAACAAAGAGCGCTCATTTAATGGACCCCCTCAAGCCTGGATGTGCTTAGCAAAGAGACAGTGAGAGAGACAGCTGGTTATAAAAAGCAAGGCGCTGGGCCATTAAAGAGGAGCAGGAGGATAGACAGAGGGCTGAGAAGAAACACCAGCGTCTTTGGTGAGTCAGATGTGTTGAGGTGATTAATCTGCTTTGGCTGTGTCCTTCACAGGCCTGAGGGGGAAACAATGATACAGCGGCACCACGTTGCCCCCTAGTGGAAAAGAAGGAGGACTGCTAGAATAAAGAAAGCCATTTTCCTTCACTTTAAATTCTGCCATCACTTACTTTGAGTTTCGCTGACATGTAGGTGTCGTGATCGATGCATCTCACTGGTTCTGTTGTCAGACAACTTTATTCAAGGTCAGGCTGGGAACTGAATGAGTTCAACTGGCCTCACAAAGCACTAAAAGAAAAACAGGCGGCACAGCAGCTCTCCTCAGTTTGCTCTCATCAAGTGACAAATTGCATATTTTTTAAGGGCTGAATCAAACGTGTATTTTCATTTTAAATTAAGCTATTGATTGTTTTGTTGTTAATGTTGTTAAGTTTTATCTATAAATTGTCATCGTAAATTTCTAAATTTCCAGTTAGTCTGTCTACTGTACATTATTAAAAAGAAAGTTTTTTTATTAAAAAAAACTGCCGAGAAATTATTCTCAAAAAATAGCTTGTTCTATCTGACCAACAGTGTAAAACCCAAAGATATTCAGTTCTCAGTTATATAACAGAGATAAAAGCAGCAAATCCTCACATTTGAGAGGCTGGAACTGGATGTTTTGCATTGTAAAAGGCTTAAATTATCAAAATTTTATGTCAGTGGATGAGTCTGTTGTTAATTCTGATGCCTTGATTAATTTGCCCATTGATTTCTTATGGAATGTGGTATGTATGGTGTATGTATTGTTGTGTAGACCACAAAAACAAAGTCACCCCAGGCACTGAAGCTATAAGAACCATCCATGGCTCACAATCACAAAGAAATTTAGAGTCACCAGCTAACCTAACCTGCTGGAATGAACATAAGCTGCATGGACTGCGGGAGGACACCGGAGTGCCTGATGAGAATCCATGCAAGCATGTAGAGAACATGCAAACTCCACACAGAGAGGCTCCAGCCGGCCGGCAGACTCAAACCTGGCATTTGGTGAGGCAGCAGCACTAACCACCGCACCATTGTGTGGCCCGCTATAGGAACTTAATAGAATAATAAACCAGCACTTCAGGCAATGCCATTATAACCTGACATTATAAGGCTGCTTTGAAAATGTGAAACTGGAGAGAGTTATATTCAATAACTCAGTAAGTGTGATGCAGTCACTATTTTTTCTGGCCTTGGCAGTGTTTTTCAGGGTGATAAGTAGAGTTAGGTCTAGTATGAGTTTTAGTCATTATGATTAGTCTCAGGCTTGAGGGTGTGTTTGGGAATTGCTTTTTAATTGATTCAGGAAAGGAAAATAGGTTGTAAAAGACAGTCCATTCATTTAGTATTGAACTTGCGTAGTCGTGTGAGTTGCAAGAGGGATTTTTTTTTTTTTTTGTATAAAGCAAGTATAATTTCAAACACAGAGATGAGCCCCTTGCTAACCCGACTAGCTGTTTGGTTAACCTAGAAGCAAACTACCTGCTCATCTGCAGTGATAACATTATGACATTATTACTTATTTCATAAATATCAAGCTGAAAAGTTGAAATGCAGCACAAGCAGAGTTTTAGTTCTTAAAATGGGTCCAACTTTAAAAATTCCAGATCCTACATAACCCATAATGCAACAGCAACTGGACAGCATCTTTCATTAGACCCTCCACCCACTTCTATTACACTCCAAACCCCATTCAGAATGCAAGCTTTGTTCAGGTGATCACTACTTATTGATTATATATATATATATATATATATATATATATATATATATGAGATTATTAAACTGATCTTAATGTGTACATCTGGGGGAATTCCCCTTCAACTGTGAAACATATTTTTTGAACTTTGAAAAAAAAAGTAAACCAAGTGTGTGCAGAATGAAACATAGAAACAAATACCCAAGCAAGCATCCAGCCACGTCAGTGTCTAGTAGGAAATTATACATACTTTAATGCCAATATAATATGTTTATTTTCCAATCAAGTAAAACATTTCAGACATATTTAAAAATCCAATCCAAGATTCACAGAAATAAAAAAGGCAGTACACTTATATTGGGGCTAAAATATTGAGTGATATGCACATAGAAGAACATTTTTCCCCAATCAAAAGCAATCAGTGCTTGGCTCTAGACATACTCCAGAGAAAGAGAGCGCAGAAGACTCCCTCTGGCCACGATGTAGAGAGTAAAAACATAGACAAACATGAGAAATGTGAGGTTATTGGTGAATACACGGAGGTATCTGCACTTTAAAACTGCCTTGGTTGGATTTATAGGTCCTTTAGAGGTCCAATGTTCCAGTATGATTTCATGCACATAAACACAATATGACTCCGACATGATACAGTTCAGTTAAAAAAATAAACATCATAAATGATCATCCCCTACAATACATTGTTTCTCCAGTCAAGGCAAAGCACGGAGCAGCTGACAAAGGCAGCAGTTGAGGTATGTGAACTTCAGTCCTTATGCAATCATCTCCTAAACAACCACATTAGGGAGCAGTGAGAGGACTGCTGAGGTTTCCCTGTCAGTGATCATGGCATAGTACATCCTGTCTGTCATCCTGGGATTTTGATACATGGTTAAGGATAGTTTCTACTTTTGATTTTCATATAATTCCTGGGTTTCAGAATAGGCTTGTGCACGGATTCATCTGAAAATTTTTGACAATGCCAACGCTTTTCTGACAGCTACATTAGTTCATTTTCTTCCGATTTGATTAGCATTAAGTCACTGTTCAATGAAAACCTAAAATTTAGTGAACTTTTCAAATTAGCTCAGTGTTTAATTGTGCCTTTAAGATTTGATAAAAATGCATAAAGAACACTTTTAAAATCAAACTGGATTATCTCCAAAGTACAATGCCACAAAGCATAAAGCAACAGTTTGACAAATATGCTTTTATACTATGTCAGCAGCCGGTTAGCTTAGCTTAGCACAAAGAATGGAAACGGGTGGAAACACCTAGCCTGGCTCTGTCCTAATGTAACAAAGTAATACCTACGAACACCTTAAAACCTCACCAAGTAAATGAGATATATTTGTTCCACTAATTAACATGTTATGTTCAACAATAAATTAACAAGCTTATTAATGTTAGACTTTCAGAATTTCTGTTTTTTTTAACCTTTGAACAGTGCTAACATAGTCAGTTGCTTAGCTTCAGTCTTTCTGCTAAGCTAAGCTAACCAGCTGTAACTGTATATTTCAGACATACAATGAGTGAGACACCAGAAAGCAAGTAAGCATATTTCCCAAAATGATGACTACTACTGATACTACTTCTTTAGAATAAAGCTTTTCTTAACATTTGGAGATGCATGGTTTTCACTGGACTGTGAGTAAATCAGCTGGTATGATGCCACAGTGAAAACTGAACATCCAGGTTCTGTTCCTGAAGGGGTTCAAAATCCAATTTTTTGACATTTGTAAAGACAGCATTGTGACCGAGCCTTTCTTAACAGTATGTGTGTGACTCACTTCATATTTTCAGATGAAGACAGTGGTCTTTCATCAAAATCAAATATATTTATTCAATGTGTATGTTATAGTGGCCATAGACGTTCACAGGCTAAACGTGGTTAAACAGCTCGACCGAGGAGCGAGGAGACTTTGAGCGAGTCCGGGGGTCATGGCTAGCTCAGACAAAGAACAAGTAGAAAGTTGGAAACATTTAAAAGAAATTCGTTGAAAAGGCTTATGGATATGGATCATGGATGTATTATAAGAAATATATGTATGTATAATGCGTTATTAAGGAATAATTTACAGTGAGCCCGTCATTAATGCAAAACACAGGGTGTTGCAAGACAGGATTCATTCTGCAATAATGACTGCTGATGACCATTGTACATTATCCTAGTTATTACACGGCTTTATACTACAGAAATCAATAATTTAAAATATAGATTTTAAAATAATTTTATTCATTTAAAAATGATTTTATTGCTTCTGCCATCAGAATTGTGGTGATAGCAATGGTCTGCTAGAAAGAAATAACAGAAAGGTGTAATTGACCAGTCAGAGGAGAGATGTCAAAAAGCCGTGTATTAAAAGTTCTTATCATATATCCATGATATGACACAAAAGCAAGTTATGATGACGTAAGTATCCACACTGTTGCACTTGTTTTTTTTTTCATGGATGATGTAGTTTTTCTGTGCTCACGCAGTAATCTTTGTTCTGATTTGTCTTATAATATGAAAAATAAACCCCAGAAGCACTTTCCTTCACTTTTTTTCCAGAAAGACCAAAGAAACGCTGAATTAGGTGGAACGGGGGGCTAGCTTGGAGGCGACATCATGACCTCGGCTATCGTAATAAAAAAGTACATAAGACCATAAAGCCTGAATGATCCTTTCAGCGCTACACAATTCCATCAAATGACATAACAGAACAAAGAGTTTTTCATTTTTTCATCCCAGGTTTTCAATAAATATCACAATCTTTGTTCGCGTAAAGTAATGGGTGATGTAATCTCCTCTAGAGTGCCTTTGAACACACACATGACAGGTGTATCCCTCTGTCTGATTTTTAAATTTTGCCATCATCACCACTGTGGGGTAGAAATGCACCAGTGCCGACTCTCAGATTGGTGTAAATTAAGATGAAGGAGCCACAGAGTAGTAATTTGGGCTGTGGTCCAAAGAAATTTGTGACAACACGCTAGATTTTTCTTGTTTTTATTTTTTCTTGTTGTCTTCTATGGCAGCAAACTACATCTGAGAATACCATGCTCAATTTTTCAAGGCCTGAGACTCTAACTGAGCCATCTGTTGAAATACAACTGGTACATTCAGGTTCACAAATGTTTAGTCTTAAAAAACCCTTTGCAACATTTTTGATAACTGCGTGAAAGAGACTCTTTGTTTGTGTTGTCTCATGTTTGCATGATTCAAAACTTAAGACAAGTGGGAAAACATTAATAGCACAATCCTAACGATTTGTTATCCTACGTGCAGCCTTAACAAGCCTCTACGATAACCATTTGATTATTACTACCTTAAGGAGATTATTCTCCTGTGTGAGAGGGTCTCCTGGCTGTGTCGCACACTGAACAGGACAATAAACAAGAGCTCAATCAGTAGTTACATTGATTGGAAGAAAATATAAAGCTACTAACAATAATATCACTATATTTTACGGCGGTAGTGTATTTTGTTCATAACTGTCATAAACAAGCATTTGGTTGTATATGTAGGCCCACTGCAACATAGTGATTCTCTCAGCTGTGTGAACTGTAATACTGTGGTCATATGCAAAATCAATCTTTGATCCCATGAGTTAGTTAAAAAAGTACTGATAACAATATTCATCTTCATAAACATTTTTTAGAATGACGTCTATGCAATGTCACCATTAGTACAAAATCTACTAATTCCATGTTAACTGTTAACAATGCCGCTCCGAACTACAAACGTAGTTTGCAACAAGAAGGGGCATCATCTCCAAACCACACAACTTCTGATTATCCGAGGCTGTAAAAACGGCCGACAAAGGCCATTACCATGGAGCCCAAAAGGAGGAGAATATCTATTTGGTAATAGGGTCAGACAAACAAAACACAGATAGGCACTCCTTGTGCGAAGTACAATCCTATTCTTTTCCACCATAAGCCCATCATATCAAGTGGTTACAAAAACGGGTATGATAAAATACTTACAAACTAAAAACAACAGTCGATGTCTTTTCAAAATGTGTTCACACGGAAATGTAAAATATTTCATATTTAACATGTCTATAGCTATTATTTCGCCCAACAAACTGAGGTAAACTCACTGGCGGTCTGCAGCTAAGTGATGAGCGTAGGCCGACACAGAGCTGGCAGAAAAACTTCACCCTGGATGTGTGAGACGAACACGCCCATTCTGAAAACTCGTGTAAAAACCTTCAAAAAGAGCTTTGATTGTAAGAGAGTCACATGAGACGAGCCATTGAAAATTCTATGTGACTCTAGTGCGGCAAGTGGCGATTTCATTATGATTAATAACAACTGCATGGAGGAGGTAGAGGGGGCTGGGAGGAGGTAAGGAGTTTGTGGAGGAACAGCGCATATGAGGTAGGCTTTTGCTGTAAACAAAAAAAAAAAAAAGTTAAAAGAAAAAAAAAAAAAGTTTTCCAGTAAAAGAAAAAAGAAAGAGTGACTCATCAAATCTGGGAAGGAAGACCAGGGAGTCTGTGGCAACACTAGGGAACTTCTCACACAACACCTCAGTACAATAGAGACCTACAGTTAATCATACAAGCTCATCAAAAAAATATACAAAACAAAAAGAAATGCACAACTATGTATAACTCAAGAGGTAGTTGCTAATATCAGTACATGAATCAGTTACATGTGTATCTTCACCGTTGCTTAACAGAGTTTGTTGAGTCAGTCAGTGGATGATTCCCAAAAGAATAAAATACACTTTTTTGGTTAATTCCCTGAGAACAGTTCATCATCCTGAGAGGAATTGTGTGTAAAAATGTAAAAATACATCATACAAAAAGATGTTGTTTCCATAAAGATTAGAGCATGGGCTGTGCTCCTTATGCGGTTTGGTCATTCACTTTTTTTTTTTCTGTCATGCTGCATTGTTGAGATTTGATTTTTAACGCACGCACACATTCAAAAAGCTGTACATTGAAAATAATAATAATAACTGCAGTGTTGCGCTTTCAGCAATAAGTCCCTCTTATTGTGAAAGAGCGAGGATAGCAAGCACTTCAGCAAGTCTTAACTTTAAATGCCTTCAAAAAAAAAAAAACATAAAGCCAAACTCTTTGGTATAGGAATATACCAAAAAAAGTTGGTTGTCTAACTTAGAGCTTTTAAAAACACACAAGCTAGTTTGAGATCATCATACAAAGTTATTTGATTTGTCAGAACATTAAGATACAACTCCAAAGCGACCCGACGAGAAACTTTGTGTGGAGTCGACTTCAGATAAGCTCTTTTCACATTCAATATGGTCAGAGAAGAGTTGTTAGGTCACGAATAAGTGCCACTAAAGCCATGCTTAGGATTCAAGTTATACCAAAAGCAGCGCTCTCTCTCTCTCTTTCTCTCTCTCTCTCACTCTCACTCTCTCTTTCTCTCTCTCTCTCTCTCTCTCTCTCTCTCAGTGAGTCCGAAGCAGCAGCAGTGACGGTGTCCCATCCTAAAGAGGAGTGAGCATTACCTGGCTGGTGCTAACTAGCAACTGGTAGGCACAGATGGAAGAGGAACAGGTGGTCCGATCTCACTGCAACACAGCCGGGGAGCTCTGACGTTCTCTGACATTCATCTCCGAGAGGAATAATTGGTGAGGTATTAGGTAAGTATAGCAGCTGTGATGATGCTGTAACGGTCTGACACTACACCTATGATCGAAACGAGGACAGGCTTTATGCTGGGTCAGGGCTGGTTTGCTGGCTATTTGTACTAATGACCGCGGAGGTGTGGAGGACAACTTTGAAAAAGAAGAGAAATTGTCATGGATGAAAACAGTTAAATAGAGAGAGAGTTATACGTTTTCACACAACAAAGTATCCCATTGCAATATACAGGGCTACTCACCTATGTCAGAGCTAAATCCTTATTTATGCATTACTTAGAGTTAATAGAATTTCAATTATATCTTGTGACTTTACATATATATTAATGACTTATACTATGATTTATAAACTGCAATGTTATTTTCAACTAATTATGCAACAACCAAAATGGAAGTCTAATGATCAGAATCTTGAATCTAGGCTATAATCTAGCTGGATTATATGATGTCTTATTCTAAAGGCGTGTCTATCTCTAATAATAGGAAACTGAAAGTTAACAATGTTGACTCGCACTTGGAGTGGAGGCACTCCAGTCTGACAGTTTTGCTTTCTTTCGCAGCATGCACAACACACACGAGCGCGCGCACACACACACACACACACACACACACACACACTCCCTCTCAGTCGTGCACCTGCATGCACAAACACCCATGCTCACTCTTCGACAATCAGTTGGTCCAGTCTGTTTCGTGTAAGAGAGAGGTATGTAGTGAGTGTTTCAAGATTATAGAGAATGTGTTTAGCAGCCCACTGTCTTTTTAGAAATTCCCTCTGGAGTCCATTAAGTTTCCCTTAAGATCTTTATAAGCCGAGCTAACAATCCTATGGGTCTGGATTATCGCTTAGAGGGTCTCTAGCTTTTAAAAGTCTTCTAATCCTTCTTAAAATGAGCTACTGTGTGTGCTAAAAGGATGCATCATGATCTTCGGAATGATTAGGCCTACGGGATATAAATGTGTGGCTTCAAATCAACAACAACTGTAAGGAAAAAGCATTCAAAATGGCCAACACTTAGGTCCAAGAGGAAAAGAAAAAGGAAGAAAAAAAATCAAACCAAGATTCATACCATGTTGTTTCACTCTTGAGCTGCACTGATTGAAACAAGAAGAACAAAACAAAAAAAAAAAAACAGTCATTCCCTGCAGTCACCATTCCAGCGGTGGTTGCCATAGCTGCACCAGATGACTGCAAGTCAGTCAGTCAGTCACACACATTCACGCATGTCCGTACCCCGTTGATCGTTGCCATAGCTGCGCTGGTTAGAAAAATTAAAAAAAAAAACAAATAAAATAAAAGTAAAGAAATCAAGACCTCCCATTTTTTTCACAGGTGTGAGGTAGATGAGGGGGGGCGTCGGGTATCCTTGATTGAGGGGAGACATGAGGGTCAGGGGTTAGCGGTGAAAGGTTCACCTCTATGGGCTGCTTTCAGGATTTCCTCCACCTCTGGGTCCGGGGGCCGCGCGTGTGGGGCTCCTCGGGTGAGGAGGAGGAGCCCTCCAGGGGAGACGAGCCAGAGCGCTCCTCCTCCTCCGGGGGGCAGAGGTAGGGCCCGGTCCCTGGGCTGAAGGCCGAGGTAGACGCATGTTGGTCCTGAGAGCCTGTGGCGGGCGCCAGCGCCTTGTGGGGACACTGAGCCACCATGTGCGTGATGCTCTGGCAGTAGTGGCATTTCTTTGGCTGGGGGGGCAGGCCACACTCCTTGGCATGGTGATCCAGACCTCCACAGTTATAACAGCTGCAGAGGATGGAGGAGACAAGGAGGAAAGACAGGATGCTCTTATCACACTGAGAGAAAATACAGTTTATAGTTTTAGATCTGCAGAAAAACAGAACAGTTAACTGTAACAAAAATCATTGCATGACTCCACACGGTGTATCCTCTTAAAACATTGGCACTGTGGCGTCCAAACACCTGCTCCACCGAGGACTCACCACTAGATGGTAGTATGAGACTATGATATTGCTCAGATAAACCGTGAGTGGCACTCTGTGGCTTGCCAAACTTAAACTGTGTTATTGAATTTGACAAGAAACAATTGGGTGCTGAAAAAGTGAAGAAAAAAAAAAAGAAGGCAAAAGTGTCCAGGATCTCAGCCTGTCAGGGTGCCCCCAGCTGTTCTGACTCTACATCAAACCAAATGGGCAACTTTTACTGTTTTTAACGTTATTTTAAGCCTGATGTATTAATACAAGTCATTTTTCAGGGTTTATTGTATTTTGTATCGATTGTCTGCTGTAAGATGCTTAACATGCCTCAGGCCACAAAGTTAAATACAGGTGACACATCCACTGTTTTCACAGTTTCATATGTGATGTGATCCCTGGGTTTCCTGATTAATTTAACTGGAGGATTGATCCAAACAAAGTCTTTTTGTAGAGAGCTGAGAGCAGCATTAGTATATGATCGTGAAACAGTGATTCACTATTAGGGTTTTGGAAATGCAACCAATTTGTCAGTCAATTAACAAAACAAGCACAGAGAGGGTCAACCAGCATGTTTGCAAATTGCTGCCACTTCCTAAGAAAACAAATCATGCCAGGTTTTTCTGAATAAGGCTGAAGTCTGTTTCTCCTTGCTTTTGAAAATGGGGCTGAATTATTTCTAGAGTGCATTTAATATACATCCTTTCCAATCAATTAAAAAAAAAAAAACACACTCACAGTTGGAGCTTGAATTAAACAAAGACATGAGTGGGCCTTAATGTGTTTTGGGGGAATTTATAATAAATATCAGCTGGAGGAAGGTCACTGTTGCTAGTGTCCTCAAAACTACAACTAGATTTAGATCATAAAAATTTTCAAAGTTTCAAAAGCATAATTCAAATTAATAGCCACAACAATAAACCAATGATACATCTAATTATTTATTCATCTGTAGTAGAATTAAGGTTATAATTTTAGCATCTTTATCATGTTAAAAATTCATTCAAAAATCTTGACATTCAAACCTCATTTCATGTCTCAGGTTGTGAAGAAGACAATCAGTTTGGTTCAAAGGTTCTAACCTATATTCAACATTTACTGAAAACAATGCAGAAATTAAAATTCAATTTTGCTTAGCAACAGGATCTGTGCAACCAAGAATCATCAGCACTGAGGCACTGCTCTTTAAGGACTGCACAATAAGTTGGCAGGTCTAAAGCTTTTTTTTTTGTTTTTTTTAAATCGATTAATTACTTTGTCGGTTAAAAACTATTTTTATAAAAAGGTTTTTGTCTTGGATACCTTGTATTTATTGTGATTTACATGAATCACATGACTAATCAATGAACTATATTGTGCATACCGACAGGAAACCACCGGTAACGCCCTCCTGATGAAGACCAGATAGCTGAGAACATTTGGGGAATGACGCATGGATGTTTCATCGATTGTGATTTTGATGGAAACAATTTCTTTGGGAAGCAGCGGTATCTGGCGAGCACTTCAGCAATCTGCTGCTTTCATCAATGTCTTCACTCATTATTTCCACAAAAGCTGAATATTTCGGCACCATTCTGAACATCGAACACCTTCGGAGGGCTGCGAGCTGCAGAGCACGAGTGTAAAGAATGCACTACACAACAGTCAGTTGATAAGAGAGTGACCAGCAGGGGTCAGAGCAGCGTGACTGCCACAGGAGCTGCTCACACTGAGCAGGCTCACAAAGACGGATGACATCACAGACATCTACCTGCCATCTCTGAATCCAATACTGCCTTGCTACCACCTTAGTAGAAGGCAGAGACACTTGACCTAACACTGGATCAATTATCCCAAATAAACTGAATTATTCAGCTGTGTAAAACAATGAGGGAGCCTTCTCCTCCAGATACGGTTTCCCCCTTTTCACAAAAGCTTTTCTTTTCACACCTTTAAAACTGGATGGCATGGGGTTGTCCCGCTGTGGTGCAGCAACAACACGCAACATGAACAGTGGCAGAGCTGGACTTTCTGATGTAAATGTAGCCTTGTGGTCACATGATGCCTTCCTGCAACAGATGCAGCATATACTGTCCACTGCCTGGTAGGGTTCGCTGTACGTCACTCTCTGTCAGAGGGAAGACAGCCTCCTCTGCTTGAACCACCAGGCGTTTTCGAGGAGCTCCATATGGCTCCTTCTGACAGATTTTAGCAAAGCAGCCTTCAGGATTTTTTTTTTTTTTTTTACACAGGACAAAGCAATTGATTGAGCTACTACCGCATTGAGATGCATATAAGCCCAATCCACCCCTGTGCTAATACCGTCTCCGATGTAAACGCTGGCAAATTGATTTAAAATAGCGGCAATGGCAGGCAAAGTGCCCTATTCAATTCCTTATTATGGTGCACAATAACCATAGCAACAGGCATGTACTCGGGTAGATTGAATAGATTTAATCTATAATCTCAGCCCACTCAGAAATAGCTCACTGCGGTGAGATGTACATATAACATGTCTCCTTCTACTATAGGCATCCTCTCTGAATGCAGGCTAGCAACACTGACACACATGCAGCTTTTGTCAAATGAAGATGAGCCTGGCGAGATACACACGCATATGAATCATTACAGTTCTGCAAACATAAAAAAAAAAAAAAAAAAAAATTGTCATGTCACAATTTATTGTCATGTTTCTGAAATGTGATCATACTCACCGGTCTCCTTTTGGTTTGCGTTTCTGGAGTGGGACCTTCCCTTTGGGTCTCCTCTCGCTGCCTGCACAGGGTCCCCCACCAGGTCCAGTCACCCGCAGGGACTCCAGGCCCTTAGAGGACTTCTTATAGGTGAACTCCACCTGCTCACCCTCCTTTAAGCTGCGGAAGCCCTCCATCACCAGTTTGCTCTGTTGGGAGACAAAAGCAGTCATCCATTTAAAAGTGGCAAGCACTTACAGCTCAATTAATTCATTAAAGAAATAATAAACCATGCAGTGGGTGTGTCTTTAAGATGGGGGGATATCCAGTTTGTTGCAGGCCAAAAGTAAGATTCATTATTGAAATTGAATCTAATTTATGTCTGCTCCTCTGGGGCTGACTGATGTGAAGATATAATCTGATACAATAACACTTCTGAAGGGTATTTATATATGTATTTATATATTTATAAATGCTTTGTATGATTTTGTAAGAGCAGAATTCATTGTAACAGCAGTGAATATATTGAAAATATTGGAGACATCCAAATGTCCTTGAATAATGTTTAATGATTTGGGAGCCAAGACAATTCAAATAATGCATACATTCATACACACTTACACACCGAGAGGCATCGAGATGTATTTTACCTTGAATGGGTTCTCTGGGTATTTTTTAACCCCCGAACGATACAGTAAAATGACAGACTGCATGCTTTATCTTCAGTAGGCAAGTGAAAGGTACAGAGAGCTTCTGTCTCGAGCAGAAAAGGTCATTTTTCAATGAAAAGGCTTATTTTAAGACTTAGTTCTTACATTCTGTCTGCACAGCATAAAGCCCAGCATTGATGTTAGAAAAGTCCACACCCATCAGAGCTGATTTGACATTTAAATATTGAACAGTTGCCTGAGAGCATTATCAAGTTTGTGAGTGAACAAACACCCCCCACCCTCCCCCTCCAACTGGCACTTTTCATCTCCAAATAACTGTCATAGACGAATCGACACTTATTAATACTGAGAAGATTACTGTGGGGGCTTGTATACGCTGCTGGATGCGGCAAACACCACATCCAGTAGCACACAATGTACACAGACAGACATCATTTCAAACATGGTGGATTGACTGTGTGGTTTGCACCAACTGCCATGACAGTCTGTGCACCGAGGGACTTATCTCACACACAGCGTCCTTGCTATACTCCCTTTATCTACTTTTCGCAGAGGCACCACTTCCTACTCCTTCTGCGGGGAGAAAAGACAAGTGTGTCGCACCCATGCAATAATTCTCTCTCGGCATATCCACCATCCATCTTATCTACATGATCGGAATTATTGATTTAGTTACTACATAACCACTGGACAATGATTTATGTCTTGTCGAACGCACACAATGGACAGCTGCTATGTGCTGTATCCATGACCTTCATGAATCGCAGCAAGCCCTGCAGATCTCAGCATAGGTAAACACACACCCACACGAGCATGCAGTGTGCAGAGCAAACCTACTACCAACTATACATCAGGGCCTAAAAATAACACACAGGCTATCTGTAAATTCAGCGCTTGCCGTAGAGACAGATGTGTAGGAGACAGGAAGAGAAAGGAACAAATGAGCAGAGGGAATCAAATGTGAAACTACAGAGGAAGGAGAGAGAATGTGCTCAGCAGAGCTTTTCCTATAACGTCTGTATCAACGACTGCAGCTACAGGAAGCTAAAGGTGCTCTATAGGTGGTCTATTAGCAGATACAAAATGCATATGTTGGAGGGAGTGAAAAAGTGGGAATGTGCAGAGCGGTGAGAAGAGGGAAAGAGGCAAAAGAAATGTGAATTAATCACAAAATGAGAATAATGTTTGAACTCGCTGCACTCTAATGGATACCTATTTAACTACAGCTGTAGAAAGTCAAAGATTTCAGTGTAAGATTGAGATAAATTTGGGATTACATAAAACAAACAAAATAAAAATACATTACACAAAGTTTGATTGTAAGCCTCTAAAAAAAAAACACAAGTTTATTGAGAATAAACTCGTTAAAAATGTTAAATTGCCGTTTCATTAATAAGCCCTTCATTTTCTTAAACATAATTTACAATAAAGGCAATCGAAAAACTAGAGGGGTAATGGAGCATAATCAAAATAATCTCAACTCTAATGGCTCAAGTGACTTTTACTAAATCAAATACAGCTCTGAGTACATGCAATAATGTAGAATAGGCCAGAGCTTCCTCGTAATGCACGAAAGGCTTTTCGGGATGGAAGAAATTATTTGCACAAGCTTATATTAATTAAATGAGTTTACGGTTTTCTTAAAAAGGAATTCTGCATGCAAGTAGAGTTTAAAAACATTCTTTTTTATTGAGTTTAGTGAGTTCGAGTTTAGTTGTTTTCTATATTAGCTTTAAACCTACCTTTATCTATTATGACAGACATACTTAATAATTTTATAAAAACTACTTTTGATCTAAGAAAAATAATAGGTTTATACAATTTCTTCTCATTGCTACCATGTGAACTAAGATTTCTTCTACTGAAAATGTTTCTAAAGGGCCGTGAAATAAACAGTATCTACTTATATGTTTTAAATATGCTTAAACCCAAAAAAGTCAAATACAGACACCTACATGTATTTGTCTAATTTTAGTTCACTTTAAAGTAATGTGTGTGTTTGGATTTTTTTGGAAACATTTATTTTTTTTTTAGAACACAACCATTTATCTTGAGTAAATGTTAATATAAGTTGGTGTAAACTGTGTCAAATTCAAAAAGGCCTTGCACAGATATCACGCAGCAAACGGTGCTTCAAATTAGAAGAACTGAAACATGCATTAAAAAAATACACCGAGTTTATTTCCCACAAAAACATACACACAAAACAACAATGTCTTAATGTCAAACTTCTTTGAAGCTATGCTTCCTCCTTATTCAAACAATTTTTAGGATTCCGCAATTTATTAGAAAGTAAAATTGCTGGTGTTGAAATATTCAATGCACCTAATTTGCCAAAAATATCACGTACTCCTTTCTCTCTCTCTCTCTCTCTCTCAGATGTCCTCTCCCTGCAAGGGCCACTTCACTTCTAGTCGATCACTGATGGAGGACTCATCCATTTCGGGCATTTGCGTATTGGATTTGGCTTTGAGGAAAGGACGAGGATCGTGGAATGTAAATGAGCGAAAGCAAAGGTTTTGCCAAACAGATGTAAGAAGGAGAATAACACAGAAGGGATGATGGCGTGAGTCACAAACTGAGCTTGTGGCTTTATGCAACCAATAAGGATCGATAAAGTCGCTGTGCTGCAAAAACGATGACTTCAAAGATTCAACAATCAATTGTTTATTAATGCATTAATCAATATTGCCTGGAGGTGCATACCCAAAACCTGGTTTGTATTTTTTTTTTTTTTTTTTAAATAACAAACCAAGGAGCTTCTAGCAGTCAGTGCCTTGTTTTCAAATTAAAACGCCAATTGATTTTATCATTACCATCATTAGACCACCCAAATGGCTGAAAGGCATTCTTGCAGCAAAAATCAGCAGAAAGCAAATTAAAAAATTGCACCCATCCCCCACAAAACAAAATGTATTCTGAATATTGATGAATAATCATCGACTGGCCTCTAGACTATGCGGCGCATGAGCCCTTCCTGTTCCTCTCCTGTGTTCAGTCCACAAGCAGCCCGTCTCTCCAGGTCAAAGTTGAGTGGTTTGTCTCAGCACCCTACCCCCTCTTCAACCCCGTCAATGCCCACAATGCACCAGTGAGGAAACCACACAACCCCTTTTGTTCTGCAGAAATGCAGGAAAACACACACACACACACACACACACACATCCATACAAGAGGAGGTATCACGCTCACGCCTTCATGTCTCAGATGAGTTTTAATTTTTGAAGCATGAGCTTGCAACAGCTCACTCTCTCTACAATTACGTAATAAAATGCAGCATGTGGATTTACGTGTGTGTGTGTGTGTGTGCTTCCGTGCTGGTGTATGCGTGTGTCAATGTGTGTGAAAAAAGAAAAACTTCACAAATCAGAACCTGTAACCCGAGCCCCCTCCTCTCGAGTGACCTAGCGGGTGTCCTGACCCGTTTCAGTTTACGCACAGAGGTCAGGAAAGGGCATGGCCCGGGAGAGGGAACGAGAGAACGTAAGAGAGAGAGAGAGAGAGAGAGCGGGGGAGAGCACAAAATGGAGGAGTGGCCTGGAGCAGGGGGGTGGTGGATGAGGGAGGGAGTTTGGAGGAGGAGGAGAAGGGGGGTTCATGGAAATGCCTCCAGCGCATTCTGTTCAGCTCCAATGGAGGAGCAACTCCTGATCAGTGGCTGGACCTGGGGGGAGCCCAGGAACAAAACCCCCATTTGATCAGGAGCCCTACAGGTCAGCAGCAGAAATTCGGGGGTCAGTGGTATAACCATCCCAGCACCACCCCCTGCCCGACTGGCGGACCACACCAGCTCTCAGCGCTTTAACTCAGAGCCACCAGCAGCTGTCATCCTAAAAACTGAAGAAACCGAGCCAACAAAATGGATACCAACACACTCTAAAATGGCTTGATTATGCTTACGAGCTTCCTTATATGTAATAAATATCTTCCTATAGCTCCACGTGTGTTTGTGTGTGTGTGTGTGTGTGTGTGTAGGAAGGAGCCAGCGATCAATACAGACTCCAACATCCTGGATAGAAATAGCCCTCCTTTTCATCAGCCAGGCCCTCGTCATCACCAGGCCCAGCAATCAATACAGGAAGCTGTAACGTGAGGGGATGGGAACGCGGAGAGAGGAGACCCGCCATCCTCCGCCAGCGTTTTCTCCATGGTGACCACCGGCTATGAAATGGCTAATTATGGGATGCTTTAAATCATAGGTGGCCACTGCAGAGTCGCGTGCTGGATGGTGCTCGTATGAGAGGAAAAGGGGGTGTGTAGGGGTAAGCGCGACAGAGATGGCCGTCACCATGTGGCGTGGTGCCATTAAGTAGCTTTTTTACACACAGGAAATGCTAAGTGGACAAAGCTGGGCAAGATCAGCTCAGATGGACATAACCCAACAGGACGCATATAAACCAAAGAAGAAAGAGGAGAAAGGGAGAGGAAGCAAAGCACACGCACGCACACACAAACAAGCCGATGAAAACCACCAACAGAGCCGCTCTTATGACGCTGACACCCAAGCCCTCCTCAACACGTTGTCATTAGTGGCCCTGACCCTTGAACCCTGCCCAGCCCCCATCAAACACTTAAAAGCCTTCATGTTTCCCCTGCCTCAAATTAACAACATCCAACACCCCCGATTATGAGTGGGGCAAATATTTGATCTAGGGGAGGAAGCACTAGATCATCTTGCTACGTTTATCAGCATGAGAGGGGAAATGAACCTCGCTGAGGTGACTGGTGATAAAACACACAGCCTGCTAATAACTGGACCCATTCAAAACAGAAGCACGGCTCCAAAGCATATCTGTTTTTGCACAAATGGTCGTGTTCCTTCGGCGTTAACCATTTGAGGAAGTGACACACCTACTCATAGGAAATTATACACACATAGTTACATAATACAAAGTATTGTAGTATACTCTATAATGTGTGTATGTGTGTATATATATATATATATATATATACACATATTCATACATAAACTTGAACTGATTTTTAAAAAAAGTAAAAATTTTTTAAACTAAGCAGGAAATTGTCACCATAATGGATAGTGTTACACTTACGAAATATTGACAGCATTTGTCTTAGTTTGAGTTTTAAGTTGCATTTGAAGTATTATTTTGGAACATGGTTTAAATTACAATAATTGTCTCATTGATTTTGTTGCAGCAGACAAAAGAAAGTCAGCAAGTCGTACACATGAGCATTGTCATTTCCAATATATCCTGATCTTGTTTAGAAAATTAGTTTTTCCTTTATTTCTTAGGGGTTAAAAAAAATAACCGATCTATCGATGAATCAATTAATTGTCACTTTTTAAGCAAATATGACAAACGTTCTCCAGTTCCAACTTCTCAAATATAGAGGTTTGAGACTTTTCTTTTCTTATTCATTTAAAATAACAATCTGAGTATATTTTGCTATGATCAGATTCTTAAAAAACTACTTGAATACATCATCTTGGGCTCTGGGAAGTTAAACTTAGTAGTATTTTTTCTTTAAAATGTCAGATTAATTGACAATGAATATAATCTCTCGTTGCAGCCCTGCAATCTTTGTTACCGTACGTGTAAAAACACTTGATAAATTCTTTATTTTGCTAATAAACCAAACAGCCAAAAAGTCCAAAATTTAAGGAGCAGACAAATAAGCCTCTTTCTCAGTCTGAATGCATCTGCATTAGCTTTAATTAATGTTGTACTGTTCAATGTCTTTTTAAATCAAATTTATTAAACATCAGAAGTGCAAACACGTCGAACACTCTGCAGACGCTCTCTTTGTATTTCAGGTGTACTGCGACTTGTTTTTAGCCCAGCTCTGCTTTCTACTCCGCCACCTTTCCAATTACCAATCATCTCCGTTGTATGTGGCCAGCTCCTCAAAAGGAAGTCACATGACTAGTCTTTCTTCTTCTTTAGCGTTTTTTGATGTGCAGAAGAGAAGGGTGGGTTGGTGTAGGAGGTGGTGGGGGGAGGGGGGGGTTGTAATGTGGCTGCAGGAGAGACAAAGCCTGATACTGGCTATCTGGAGGCAGAGATGGGTGGGGCCTGCATGCCAAACGGTGACACGGACCAGAGGTTAATCTCACTAGGGGCCCACTTTAACCTCGCTACACAAAACACACACACACACACACACACACACTGTCTCTTGTGCGCGTGCACACAATCACACACACTCAAAACCTAAAACATCTTCCAACGGTTCACATGCAGCCACCAACAACCTGGTGGTTAAGAGAAAGTAACACACACACACACACACACACACTCATAGGGGCTCCATAAATTGAACACACACTCTGGAGGTTTCAGGAGAATAGCAGCAGCAGCAGCAGCAGCAGCAAACTGTTCAACATTTCAAACTGATTACCGACAAAGGGCAAGCAGCCCCCCACCTCACCGCCACACACCCCCTCACCCCACCCAACCCTCCTGCCTTTTTGTCTTTAAAGAAATTCCTCTTTTTAAAGAATGCCCGAGGAGAGAGCCCCCCACCCACCCCTGTGTCCCAGCAGGAACTCGCTCACATACATACACACACACACACTTACACTCAGAAAAACACTCCAGGTCCAGGTAGAGAAGGGGTTGACAAACAGAGATAATGAAATGGCTTTGTGTGTGGAATCACGAAACAGAGAGGTATAGCGGGTGAAGAAGCTTAATTACTCACTCACTCTCTCTCTCTCTCATATACACACTCACACACACACACACCTTCCAAGAGGAAGTGATCAGATAGGAGCCCTGATGAAGAGGCCTCCCAGGAAGAGAACTCGTGGTCGGGCGGGGACCCTCTCGCTGACTCATACACACTCTGACCCTCCCTCTCTTACCTCCTGCTCCTCCACTCATTCGCCTTTTTCCAACCTCTCGCTCATGTTTTCCTCCTCGGCTACCACTAGCAACCCCCACCCCGACCCCTCTCCACCACCCCTCACCAACACTTATTTTTCCCACATCCCTCCTCTTTCCCTCTCCAAGGAAAACTCCTCCTCTCTCCCCCTCTTTCTCCTGTCCTCACGCTCCCTCTTCCCCCTCCCCATCGTTCTTACCTCTCTCTCCTACATATAGGGTGAGTGTAATGTGCAGGAATAGATCTGCAATTTTTCCACTGTTTTTCTTTCTCTCTTTTTTTTTTTTTTTTTAAACTGACAGCTAAGCCTGTATCGTAAAAGCAGAAAATATTGTGTGACCTTTGTGTCGAGCCAAACTCTTTCTTTAAACGGCTTGTATAATAAAACTCTTTACGCTGGTCTGCTTAAGTGTATCTCACTCATTTGAAAGATTTGAATTCCTAACACAAACATTCCCAATACAAAATATATACGTTTCAGATATTGCAGCAACATATGACATAATCAATTTGAACCTTTCCTTAACACCTAGATATAGCGTCAATATGTCCAAATGACTTGAGGCTGTCAGCAGAGAAACCGAGAGGGAGGACCAGTGAGAGAAAAATGAGTGACTGATTTAATGAGAGTGTATAGACAAATGCAAATGCTTGCAAGGGAATAGGGTGTTTTGCATTCAATATGACAATGTGCTTATGAATGCATATTGTCTGCTCTTTGTGCTAAATGACAGCTGTATTGTTGTAAACACAGAGCTGGAAACACTGGGGGGAAATGCACTAGTGTAAACATATGATTCATTGTATTCCTCTTAATTCATCTATAAAAAGAGTTTTTGTGGAACAATTTGCATTTTTTGAACATGCAAAAATGCTAGCTATGATTCAACAAAGTCACTATCCAGGGCCTTTACAAATCGAAACACCTAGTAAGTCAGAGCCTTTCAAAACCACATGTACAAATATATGAAAAATACTCCACAGACAGACACTTATATGGCACCAGCCTGCCCTGTCCT
This sequence comes from Pempheris klunzingeri, assembly GCF_042242105.1. Taxonomy (NCBI): domain Eukaryota; kingdom Metazoa; phylum Chordata; class Actinopteri; order Acropomatiformes; family Pempheridae; genus Pempheris; species Pempheris klunzingeri. Next base: position 13,638,312 of record NC_092029.1, on the reverse strand, counting down.
ATAGGTTACAAACTGCTGAGACAACAGTGTTTATTTGACTTCTGCTCAGCTCTTCAGGCTGTTTCTCAGACTAGAACCTCCTCCTCCTCCTCTCTTGCTGCCCCAATCCACCTCTAAAAAAATCTCTGGCCAGCAGGGAAATCATGAGCCTGTAGTATCTATACAGATGCAGTGCATTCAGTCAATGGAGCCACAATATGAAAGTATCAATCAAACACTGATAACGCATTGCTGCACGATGCACTTTCCTCGATTTCAAACACTCGCAGCAGTGCTCGCTCACCAAAAACTACATCCACACACAATTTTACAAAAAAAAAAATGTAAATAAAATAATTAAACATACATTATTTGATGTACTCATGATGATTCGTGGGGACAGATGGAGCAAAGGTCGACGTATCGGTCTCCACGTTGCTTAAAGATAATTTGATCAAGTTCGCTGCAGGATTGACATCATTTCACATCTGACAGCTAAATCTGTTTTTCCTATTATCTATTCTTTTACCTCAAATGATATAAAAAAAAAAAAAAAGAACTAACTTTATAATCATCAAGGTTCATAGTAGGCTAATCATAATGAACAGATGTTGCAAATCACAGGTTTGAAATATATAGAAACGTCAAAATAAAAGGAGGTGAAGGCAAGAAAAAATTGTAGAGAAATGTGGCAGTGATTAAGAGCTCATTTCATGGCTGCGAACTGTCTCGCTGGTGTTCAAGTGAAACACAACAAATAGGCTGAAAGCCTCTTAAAGCAGACCAAGCTCAGAGGTCCCACTTTATATTTCTAGTCTAGAAAACAACTCTAAAAATCAAACCATCAAAGATCCACTATCTAAGCTACAATAATGCCTTTGTGGAATCCATCATTTATATTTCTCAACACTAAAGTAGTTTGCCTGGTAAGGATCAGTGGACCCATGGTTTTTTTTTAAATTTTTTATTCACCCCTACATCACTGCTGACATCTGACCCCTAATACCCCCCCTCCTCCTCCTCCTCCTCCTCCTTCCCAGCAATCCAGCACAACATCTCGTGAGCCCAAAATAAAGACACTTCTAGAGGGTGTCAAATGAAATGGTGGAAATGCCTCTCTCCTCCTCATCCTCTGTCGTTCCTCCCAGAGTATTTTAAAGCCTCTTTTTACAGGACAGTAAAAAAGGGCGATTAAACGGGGTTGGAGAAGGGAGGGCTGCACTTCTCTTTGTTTGATGCAGAATAAGTCGAAATAATAGGCCACAGAAATTAACTTCATGCGTAATAAATCAAACGGTACATGCGGTGGAAAAACGGGCCAGGCTTCACATTACACGTGTGTGTGTGTGTGTGTGTGTGTGTGTGTGTGTGGGAACGTGGGGATGTCGGTGTTTCAAATGCATCACAAGAAGAAGGAAAAAAAAAAAAAAAAACAACAGCGAGGAGCGAAAGGCAGCCTCCCAGAACACAGCCCGGTGTGAGAGGGCACAGTTTGACTTTTTAAAAACACGCTTTTCCGACATGTTGGCTGGATCTCAGGCAGCCTCTGCTGTCCATTAGGGCCAAGTGTGAAACTAACCGTGTCACAGCCACACGACATTTCTCCCCTTCCCTTCCCTTTACGGTGCAGAGGGGAGCGAGGGAGGGGAAAGCTGGACGCATGTGGCTCAAAGGAGGAAACTTAACGTGTTTTTTTTTTTTTTTTTTTCAAGCCCGTGGACAACGTGTGATTACACAGTAACATGTTGGCCAATGCAAAACATCCGGATGATACAATGTGGCTGGTGCTCTGAGGGGAAATAAAAGGGGGCCCTGCGGGTATCGAGATGGGATTTGAAGCGACAGTGAAAATGTTGGAAAAGGAGATAAAAACTAATCGCTCGTTCCTCGCCTTTTTTTTTTTTTTACTCCCCTTCCCCTCCTCCTCCCCACGTTGCAGAAAAACAAACCCCGATGAGGCCGATCACCAACAAGCAGATGTTTGTTTCCTTTTCTGGTTTAGGTGTTTTCGGCGTCAACTTACTTGGTGGACGAAAACATCCAGAGGGGGGTCGACGGGGCTCCCTTCGCTGCTGGTCATTGAGATAAATCCAAAGCCCATCCGGACGTTGAACCATTTGCAGAAGCCCGATCCCGACAGGATCTGAGGTCGAGTCCGGTCCTCCTGCTCGGTGGACTTGGCGGGGTCTTCTCCGCCACCTTTACCCGGCCCTCCTGCAACAAGGGGGGGGGGGCACACAAGAAGCAAGTTAGAACATTTCAGACACACCGCAGGATGGCGATTTCCCTGCGCACATACCGGTTTATATAAGTTCAACGCGCTTCTGCAGCTGCGTAAAAAAAACTTCTCCAAGAAGCTCAGGGGGGAGGGGGGGGGAATCCCCCTCTTGTTGCAAACACAAGGCTGTGTGAAGTTCAGGGCCGGTGGAAATGTGTAACACTACTATTTTCGACACCACATTTACGCGATCGGGGGGCGCGTGGTGCTGCGATCCGGTGTGCATCAACGCAAACATCCCCCGAAAAAGTTGGTAGTTACTCCATGACAGATGATCGCCTGTGGTTCGTGCACAGGCATGCTCAGTCGGTGGAACTTGTGGAGGATTTTTTTCTCTCTCTCTCTCTCTGTCTCTCTCTCTCTCTCGTGCATCTACAGCCATCTACCACTGTGGAGTTGTGTGCTACAGGATCCAAAAAGGCAGGTGTACACATGGTTCCTCGAGCTTTACTAGTGGGCACAATCGCCCACAACAGCCCGAACAATGCGTTAAAACGTGCAGGCAGCCAGACATGGTGAGATGTGCTGCTCGGCAGGGGCGGTTCGGGTCGGCTTCTTTTTTTTTTTCTTTTTCTTTTTCTTTTTTTTTTTTGGTAAGGTTTGGAACAACAATCACGTTGCACCTTGCCCCCCCACACCCCTCCTCCCCACACCCCCTTCTCTCCTCTCCTCTCCTCTCCTCTCCTCACCCCTCTTCTCCTCCCTCTCCCTCTCTCTCTCTCTCTCTCCCCTCCTCGCCGCGAGCAGACAGGGACGGAAAAAACTAAAGAGCAGGAAAATAGAAAAATAATTGCAGAATAACCTTCGGCCATGTTTCCCCGCGGACCCTCTGCGCCCAAGTTGCAATAGAGAAGCTTCCTCTGCGAAAACGGGCTGCGGTAGTCACCATTAATCCGACATCCTCGATCCCATCGGTCACCAATTGCGCTCGCATGGTACGGCGTGCTTTCTGCCTTTTGATATTTTTGTCATGTCTCTCTTTCTTCCCTTCAATCCCCTCCTCACTCACACCACCTCTGTACTGCTCTCTCCCTCTCTCTCTCTCTCTCTCTCTGCCTCCCTCCGTCTCTCTCGCTCGCTCTCTCTCTCTCTCTCTCTCTCTCTCCCTCTCGCTCGCTCTCTCTCCTTCGCTCTCATTCGCTCCCGAGCTGGCTGTGCCCGTGCCCGTAGTGAGAACACGTGACTTTGTCAATTACATGCTTTCTTGCTACTAATTTCTGCCCTGAGAATCCGGGGAACAGGGGAATCGGGCTCGCAACCGCCAGCAGCACCCACAAATCAAGAAAAGAGTAATAATAATAAAAAAAAAAAAAAAGAAAAAGCATTCTACATGTTGCAGTCCACTGTTTAAGTGGAGTGATACAACTGTATCATAAGGGGTTTGGCTGCAAGTAAAGCGATTAGATCAGATGAAATTAGATTTCACTGACTCCTTTGGGGCTGATTGGTGAAGTCATATCAGCAGGGGAGAACACATGAAAAAATAAGACAGGAAATTAGAGGAAAGACATATGGTAAAGTTGAATAAGGCTCAGCATCCGCTCTGGTTCACCCACAAGATTGTGGGCATCTTAGATCAAAGATTTCCACCTTTTATCAGGCCTCCTATGTGGTGCTTCCAAGAGCTGGAGCAGATTTAACAATATAGATGTTAACTCACATGTTAGTTGAACTAGTTGGACTTATAGGGCAGCAAAATTCCAACTGATGAGGTGAAATATTCAGACGTGAACATGAACTTCTTGTGTGAAGCATTACACCGGGACCAGAGAACTTCTGTCGTAAAATCTGCCAAAGAAAAGGTTCCCTTCCTACAACACAGCTCAGTTTTTTATATATATATATATATATAATTGTGCATCAATAGAAAGCATCTAAGCATCTTCTCTCAGTCATGTCCTATTCCAGAATAAGATCCTAAATCATTTGAAAGATTTGTACTGACTCATAGTGTAAATTAAACGACTTCTTATACAGTTTAGCAGGTTAACTTCCTACACTGGCTGCAAAATTAGCCTAAAATGCCAGTAAAACGTGGAGACACAGAGCACATATGTCTATATCTTTATCTTATTTTACCGCAGACTAACACTCAGTCCCAAACCTGCACAGAAACCTAGTTTTTAAACTCATGTCTCTGATGCAGAAATAGTTACCAACCTCACAGAGAGGCCAACATCCCCTTCGCCTGACACCAAAATAACTTACAAACTATACAGGGTAAAAACTGTAATAACCATACTCTGGGCTCTCCATGCATGGACATGTTGTTTTTCAGCTCGTGTTCCTAACATACGACCAGTTACCTCCCAGCATCATAGTGGGCACCAGAGGAGAGCTGAACTCACAGCTTTGGAATGTGACTGGAAAACCCAGAAAAACAAACCTGAAAACTGATGTGTTCAGTCCTCTGATCTGCAACAGACAACAGACTTTGGAGACGCTTTTCAGAAATACTTAGAGAGATGTGCAAAATGTTTAAAGAAACGGTGGCTACGTTTGCAGCCTGAGCACAGAATGAGTGGGAATGAATGACTGTGAATGTTTGAGCTTGTTTCTCTTCTGCATTACAAAAGAATAAAGATACAACAAATGAAAACTTGCGGAGTTTTTTTTTTTTTTTTTAGTTAACAAGTTTTAACTTCATATACATAACATGTATCAGTTTGATATGTATCACTTTAATACTTGTGTCATTCCAGCAAAGCAAGTCTGTTCCACAAGAGTGAAACGTGGAGAAATTCAAGTTTGCTCATATTTAAGCTCCAATAGAAGTCTTACTGCATATTCAAGTCCTACTTTGTGTCCACCGACGTGGGACAAACACTCACAGAGACACAGAGGAGAGCAGGTATAACCATAAGCTAAGGGCTACTCAAGGCCACACAGCCGGTCGATAACAACGAGCCTGAAAAATAGTACGTTCATTGAGAAACTTCCCATCTTATCTCAGATCTACCCCGGTGGGACGTTTCTCAAGAGGTTATTCCCGGGTATGAGGAGAGAGAGGGAAAAACACGTTGGAGGAATGAAACAACAACAAGCCCATCTCCACCCACCAGGGCTAAAGAGCCCACCCTCCGGAATTCACGAGCTTTACCCCTGCCCCCAACCCATCCATCCCAGCCCCCGCGCAAAAAAAGGGCCTGTTTTTGAAGATGCTTGTAGAGGAGGCCTCCACAGTGGCCATAGAATTACTGTTTGGGTCACGGGGTTGGATACCAGTGTCAGATGTTATCCACTCACTCATATCCTGACAGGAGCTTTCTGATTAGGACAAGTCTGTGGAAATCACCGTAGTGCAGCTCACAGACGTGTGTGCAAGCTAATGGCGAGGAATAATTTAGATATATGGGTGTGCAGCAAGTGAAATGCCAAAAACAGAGATTAGTGATTTTAAGGCACGTCAACTCAATGTGTAACCTGAGAAAAATCTATTTAATGTGAGGTGAAGGGGAAACAGCTCAAACCGACTGGCTTTACTGAAAATAGAACTAATTTTTCTTACATTAGCTGATTTATAATCAACAACACCTTTTTATTTGTGACAGGAACAGGATGCAACAGGATGAGGTTTTCAAAGGAACAGGTTTTCAAACTTGTTTTCACTTCAGATAAATCTTTTTTTCCTCTTTTCTTATCTGTGGAGACAATAAACTAAAATGAGCAACTTTTCTAATGGAGTTTGGCAAACAAGGTTATAGATCATTTTCTTCAGTTTGCATTGTTGTTTTTCTTATAATTCATGCACAGTAGAGTCTTTACTTCAGCTATTTATTCAAACTTGTTTTATTTTCATATCAATCTCTTAACCACTGTGTGTGTGTGTGTTTGTGTATAGTAAATAGTAAAGTAGATGAACAAAGAGAGCAGTTTTTTTTTGCATGAAGTTTTGCACAAATTCAGGGAGCTCATGTGTGTAACAGCTATCAATCAGCCTAATTTTACATTAAGTGAAGATAAAACTTCCTTTATTTACATTAGTTGTTTCTTTTAAAATCACGACCTGCTAGAAGTCAAACTTAAGCCGTCTTTTTATTAACTGTCATATGTCTGGTAATCAGCACTAACTAGAAGTCACACTTTATTTGCCTTTATGCTGCAGGATTTAATTGCTTTCAAACTTTTTGTCAGTCTTTTCCCAACTTTTCTATTTCTGCAGATTTTTTTTTCGCATTACATTCTGCAAAAAGTTGGAGAATTTATATTTGTTGCATAACTATGAATGGGACCGGTTTTTAAGATGAACTGAAAATACTCTTACGTTTGCATTAGTTGTTTTTTTTTTCCTAATCAACACCAACTAGAAGTGGTTCCTCAGCTCTTGTTTCCCCTCCTGCTGCAGGACAAGAATTTTTTTTTTTCAAACTTCAGATCAATTTTTGAAACACTTTTCTACGTGTGTAGACGAGCATATGAACAAAAAGGAGAACTTTTCTTATGAAGTTCTGTATACGGTTGGGGAGCTCCTACTTCTACGAACTGGCTCGTTTTTAAGATTAAGTTGAGATGACCTTATTTTTTAATAACCTTTTTATTACTTTTGTTAGCATGTAAAGGTGGTTGTGGTGAGTGTGTTATCTATTTTGTTGAAGTTTACAACAAGGTTTTGCTCTCGTTGTTGAATTCCATTCATAAAAACTGCCTGCATGAGAATATATCATCTACTTGCGATTAACACACTCTCAAACCAATGATGGCATGTTGCTTTTTGTAGCTGGAACAGCAAATTTGCCACAAGAACAAAATGTGAACGCATTCATCAAACACAACATGTCAGACATTACAGGCACACATTTAAAGCTGATATCCTGGACTTAGATTCATTGTTGTCCCTGCAGTTTTCAAACTTGTGTATCTCACATGAAGATATGGAGTCTTTAAACTTAAGAACTTTTAAAAAGAGAGGGGGAAAACAACACGTGTCCCCCTGTTTTTTTTTTTTATGACGTCAGTGATGTTTTGCTGTAGTGAACACAAACTGGAAGTCATAGATTATATTCAACTCACATACACTCTCAAACAGCAGATTCCTGAGCTGTTTGAGTACCAACTTTCTGAGCAGACTTTGGACTCCCTCACCCCAGCTAACCCCACCCAACCCCCACTCCTCAGCCTGTAGGCTCCCAGAGGAAATTTGCCTTTACCCTTGCTGCTGTCAATGCAGTTCAAAGGGTTCATTGAGTCCGTCTCTCCCTTTCCTCCTTTCTTTTTTAGTGGAGAGGTTATTTTTTTGTCGTTTGCTTCATGCATTCCAGCCACCAATCCTTCAACTTTTTCAGATCCTTTGCAGGGAAGTGGAAACAGTGTTGGCAAAGCAGGTCAGCTACTCTCAGAGTTATTTTGCACAGAACTGGAGAGCATAAACAAGTGAAAAGCTCTGACATGCAAAGAGGTGATTATTTTCTTAATTTTTTTTTTTATTCATTTGAAAGTCTGGAGCACTGGCTAGTTTGACTGCACTTAGCTTAGAATGAGATTTATGACACCATCTCTGCAGAGGAAGACAAAAACAATAGTTTTCCCATTTTATCGAAGCTCCTCCTTTGATTTATGCACAGATTTCGTTAAGGGATATTTTCAATGAACGAAAAAAATTGCACAAGTCTCACAAAAGCGCACGTGCGCCATGTGCTCCATACTTGAGCACAAAAGTAAATCCCAAACTTTTCAGGATCATTTCTTTTCATTTCAGGATCAAACGTCATCTCGAACCCTTCATTTAAAATCAGATTTGATACGTATGTGGGCGAAATAAATGTTTTTACAAGACACTTTCACTCCGACACATTTTCTCAGAGTCTGTGGACTATTCTGTGTCACTTCTTGATCCCAGAGGAACTATTTCGCAGCCCGCTTTGGGTGGGCAACAGCGAGAAAAATTACGAGAGCAAACTTTGTTTTGTTAGTAGACGTGGCCTTAACCAGAAATCCGAAATCTCTCCCCCAGCAGGAGTAAACAGGCTGAAAATATCTGAATGAGATATCGGTGACGTCAGAGAGAGAGAGAGGGGGAGGTTGGGGGAGAAGCGCCTCTGCAGCCGGTGCGCCAAAAACTGCGCACAATGGGACAAAATAGCCGTTTACACATCTCCAAAATCCAATTTTTTATGTGTTCCTTTATTTTCCTGCTGGGACCCGACCGGTCAGTATGGCTTCATTTGCTTCTTCTCAGCTTCATTTAACCTCTTAAAGCTTCCCATTATCTGTTGATGGCCAACGCAGCGTGTGAACAGGCTTTCTGATGCACTTCCTCAACGAAACATCACGCTGATATTCCGATAATATTCTTACAGTGACTTAAACGTGGTCGGCAGCGATCTCACAGTGATCGATTAGCTTTGCTTTACTATTATTATTTCCAGACTCTTTTGTTATTATTTCCATATAAGGACTTAAAGTTTAGTTTAAGTCCCCCCCCCCCCTCTCTCTAAATCATGGGCTTCTATTTGCGCACCTTTAACTTCAAAACTTCACTGAATGGGTTTGATAGAAGAGCCGATCCATCACTTTGTCATGTTGTTCGAGGGCGGTCATTTCAGGTCAGGAAAAAGCAGGTTGCACAGCTTCACTGGGAACTGGAGTTCAGCTGCAGCCAAACAGCACAGTGGGTGCTTTTTTTTTTTTTTTTTAGGGGGGGAAAATGTTAAGATAAAGAAAAAAGAAAACGTGCACTCACCTGTAGGAGAGGGAGCGGACATCTTCCTCTTTTTTTTTTTTTTTCTTCTTCTCCCTTTATCTCCGTGGGTGGATGAGATGGCACAGGCAGACCAAACGCTTCTGCCTTTGATGGAGCAAATGTGGAGGAAGCCTGCTGGACTTGAAGCCTGCTGGACTTGAAGCCTGCTGGACGCTCTAGTTTGAATTACATGTTTAGGCTGACTTTAACCTGCCGTATGAAGCCAAGTGACCGGCTGGAATCAAAGAGATTTTCCATGGATGAATATTTTATAGTGACACTGTAACATAAGCTGCTGCAGCCCGAAGGGCAGGCAGATTTGTTTTAAATGTGTTACCAACAGATTGCTGCGAGCCTGCGCCACACATCTGGAAACATCTCCAACATGATCCATAGCTGAGGGACATTTTACATTTTGTCAAGCCCCAGTTTTTCTCCTTCAGAGCTCAGAGGCGGTGTCGGCCAATCCTCTGGTCCTCAACTCTTTGGATTTTCTGAGAAAAAAAAAAGCTGTAAAGGACGCTCATGTTTTTATGTTTTCCAACAGCCAAGTTAATGATCTCTTCCACTTCTTTGGTGAATCTGAGCCCAGTTTTCTGCATGTCTTAGAGCTATATCATGGCTCTTCAAACCATGTGGCACCCATGGCCTCCCCATCATGCTCCCTGCCTCCCCCACCTCTTTCTCTCTCGCTGATGAAGATCCACACTTTCACATCCCCCACCAGCTTGTTAACAAGCAGCGTCCAGCTTCTCAAAACTATGGGAAAACGTGCAATTTCTCTAAAATGAGTAATTATGTCTGATCACACACATCAAACAGTCCCCTCAGGAGGCCTTATAGCCCAAACCAGAATATATAGAACAACATAACTTCTTCTCTCCGTAAGCAACCGCGAACCTTTACCCCCCTGATCTGACAGCTGCTCTTCACTCACTCAGCCCTGCGTCCTAACTGAGCTGCACCTACAAGTAAACTGTTCCCAGACCAGTGATAGGGAGCAGATAAGACCAGAGAACTGTGGGAGGGAAGTGGAATGAATAGCGCCACCCATCGGCCCTGTGCAGACAAACACCTGCATGAGACACCCACAGTGAGAAGAGTAGGTAGACAGATAGATAGATAGGTAGGTAGATCTGGCGTGTTTGAAGACATGCAAAGAAGAGATGTGAATGAGTAACCTTTCCACCACACAGGGGTTTATAGATCTCTTTACAAGGAAGTAATAAAATGTCATAAAAATCCACAGAAATATGACAAATGTGTAACAAGAAAGTGTCTAACTATTCAAAAGAAATCAGAGGCTTGAAATGCTTTTACTAAAATGAGCATACTTCCTCACAATAAATGTTTTACTTTGGACAAGAAAGAAGGTCCACCAGGAAACGAAGCCACTGGAAAACAACCAAATGGCTCAGCTGTAGTTTCTTTTATGACCCAAAACCAAAAGTCCTACATTACCCTTCCCTTAACTTTCTCAATCAATTTTAATACCAAGATTAAATAGTTCTGAATCTTTCAAAAAAAAACAAAACTGTTTGTGTAGAGAAAGAAACTAAAGTAAAATTATTTTAAAAAGGTGGAAAGAAAGAAAGAAAAGTTTGCTACTTTGGAGTATTTGCTCATCTAATCCTCCCGGAGTGCAGATTTAAACTACAGGAAAAAACAACCACACAATATTTTTTTTTTACAGCAATATTACTGATATGTTGTAGGGGGTTATTTCATTATTGCTCCTCCGCCGTGTAATATAGTTCCCCAGCAGTGGCTGAACAGCGATTTCCGGTTGGCGCATTAATATTTCAGTATGGCCACAGGTGTGTGCTCATTGGGTATTTTAGAACTTCTTCAAATGTGTCAGCCAATCAGAAATTACGACCCGTTGCACCGGTTTCACGAGACAGTTTGGGACACAGAAGCTGAGACGAATATTCACAGGATCCGTGTGAAGGCGCGCGGCCTCAGTCACAGCGTCTGTTTGATGAAGTCAGAGCTTCCGTTAGAAACAGCCTGTGTCAGCTGCTTTGTGTTTCCAACAAGCTCTGGTCCAAAGAATGTGTTTGGAGTCTCTACACAGGCCCTTTTGTAGGGAGTCACTGCACAGTCAGGCGCCCCCTGGCGGCTCATTGTTCACGCTCACACACGCAAGTGCACGCACGACCATGCACTGCATAGGCTGCATGAACTGCTTTTGTGTGGTTGCGAGGTGGTTACAGGGAGATGGAGCATGATCAGAAGATCGATCATCATCATTAAAAATGTGAATTGATTGAAGTGATCAATCGTGCACAGAATTTACACCTAATACATGTGCTAAGTATGTCACTTTCTGCTATCACATCCTGTCAAATTCAATTTTGCATTCCTGGTCTTTTATGGTGCTTGTTGGATGGAAAAATTATTTTTACTTAATGTCAGTCAAATCCCACATACATGCGCACCCTGAGATTTCCAAAACATGCAAAGCCAGACTTGCTCGCTGATGTGCCATGAAAATGTGAATTTATTTAGTCTGTTTTTCAAAAGGACCTTTTTCTCCCATATTTTTTGGCTGTCAGTCCACTCACTTCTCATTCCATTCATTTACTCTGAAAGTTGTTCAGTGAGTCTCAGAGACTAAAGTTTGAGGTGGATTACTGTCCGCAGAGAGCCGGAGTGTTGAAGTATTTCATGCACAATGTTGTGTGTGAAGAAAACTTTTACTTTGACAAAAATAGAGTAAGTTTGTCAAAAGAACAATGCAAGGCTTTTATTATAGCTACAAAAACACAAGAGGCGGTTTTAGATTTCTGTGCGCATAAAACTGGTTAATTTGTTAATAATCACTGTATTTGGTTGCAGTTTTTGTGGAATTTAACAACCTGAATGATTTAATCAAAATCTTAAAATCCCAACGTCTTTCATTAAAATGAACATTTTAGTTTACATTTTTTCCACTTTTGTCTTTTCAGTTCATCCAGATGTTTGGAATTAAATAAATGTCACAAGCATTTAAACTTTTCTAATTTCCAGCGCCCCGATTTAAATTTCCCTAAAAACGCAAGAAAAATGTATGTGCTTTTGACTCGTCTTGGATGGAATCAAGGATTTCATTTCGTCGTGTGATTGCAAAAGTTATCATATTGTCATAATTTGACTGTTTGTTTTTATTTCTAACTTATTTTATATAACTTTACTGTGAAATAAGCATGTGAAAATTGTGCTTTGTTTCATGTCTTTATTCAAATGAAAGAAGTTAATATTTGTGTGTTGGCTGTAAGAATCTGAGGATCTTTTGCTAAGAGCTGCAGATGTTTTGACACATAACAACCCCACAAATACAAAGAAATCATTTTACAGGCCATCAGATGTTTTTATCCGGCTAAATTCTCTAGTCAAGGTTCATGTCATGGTTGTCCACAGCTGTCGGGGCCTAACAGCCTTTACTCGCTGGCCTGAAGTGATTGAAAAGTTGCATTTGCAGCAAGTGATGTCTTAATAAAAGGAAAGAAATGAATGGCTGTCAAATACAATAAAACTGTAACTTGAAGCCTAATTACTTTCTTGTTTTGTGATTATGTAAATTGTGTAAAGTTACAACCTTTTACTTAATTTTAATGTTCAATGCAGGTTATAAAATCACAAAGTATTTCTTTTAAAATGACAAATAAATGAATATAACATTCATGAAAGAAAAGTGTCTTTTGCTTCTATTTTTTGGGGTTACATTTTAATTCTTAAATTAATTTTTAGGGGAAAAAGTCAGGAGGACATAGAAAGCGTGGAGTCTCTCAAAAAAAAGTAGCAGTGCTTTAAGATTTCCTCCATGAACATGAAAGTTGGATAGGAAAGGAGCTCTTGAACACGGAACATGTATGTTGAGTAATCCACATGGGGCCCTCTGTCAGACCACCCTCATTTTCTGCTCCTGCTGCACGTGTTGGTCATTTCCACACTGACTGCCCCCTGGTGGACGAGAGCGGACACTTCCTCTCACTTCACACTTGTCTGTAAAGACTTGCGGCAGATAAAAAATTCGTAAGCAAAGTCAAATAAAATAAAAAAAGAAAAATTAGTTTGGAGCTGGGACAGCTCTGGTTTGTTCTGTGATCAAAGACAATCATGACTTCAGTACGTTATACTGTGTGCGACACCGAGACACTAACGGCAACCTGACCACACATGGTCGCCATCATGGTCTCCTCCTCCTCCACAATTTTGTAATCAAACTCATTAAATGTGAACCGTGTGACTGAATAGATGAGCATGATGAATGACTGTTTAAAAAGTTGTTTATTGTAGTTGTGGCATTGTGTTTTGTTCCCTTTAAAAGGCAAACAATCAGCACATGTCAAGAGGTAGAAATCATTATCAGTCTGAAAGCGATGTGGGGACTGACATTTAAACACTCTCTCTCTCTCTCTCTCTCTCTCACACACACACACACACACGCAGACTTTCACATGCACACACAATGATTTTGTGTTTTTTTATTTTTTTTTTGCAAGTTTCCGCACCCACATCCACGGCAATACTGTCGTGCTTTACCATCTCGGCAGAATTGTACATACGGAAATCATTCGACGTCCCACAGCCTCCGCTCTGTGCACAAATGAAAAATAAATAATATGCATCGTGTTGACGCGCCCCAAAGGATGCAGAGAGGAGCTTCAAATAAAGTTTTGCCACTTTGACCTCATGACTGTAACTGCTGATTGGCTAACTGCTGTAACCGTGAAGGTACCCTCTCCCTTTATACGTCACTGATAATGTCTTCACTCGTCTAACGTGTTAGGACTACAAACATGGCCGACAGGAGAGGGTTAGTTAGAGTGCTGCATGTTGGCTTATCTTTCTGTGAGATCCTGATGGTTCTGTGTCCTAACAGGCTCACGCTGGGGGTGGGGTGGGGGGGGAACACAAAAATATATGAACATAAAAAAAAAAGGAACTGTAATGGCAGCTGGGTAAATGTGAGTTACAAGATCCTTTAAGTGTTGGTGTGAAGTTAGAAAGAACGTGTGAATGTATTCCAGAGAAGATCTGAGTAAAGGAAGAAAACAAAACACACACACACACACACACTTTAACGGGCAGGTTATTTCACCCAGGAGATGTTGAGACAGCGAGCGATAAAGGCGTAGGTGTCAGCCACCTCCTGGATGACCTTGCTGGTGGGCTTGCCGGCGCCGTGGCCCGACTTTGTGTCCACGAGGATGAACAGAGGGTTCGACTGCTTGGGGCTGCGGCCTACAATGTGCTGCAGGGTGGCGATGTACTTGAGGGAGTGCAGAGGCACCACCCGGTCATCGTGGTCCCCCGTCAGCAGGAGCACGGCAGGGTACTGGACCCCGTTGCCCTCTGGGATGCGGATGTTATGGAGCGGGGAGTATCTGGCAAAGAGGAGCCGTGGGAACGTACCGAGTTCAGATATTGGCACAAGTGCAGGGAAACATAAGCAACCGAGCTGCATGTTGGTTTGGGCAGCAATTAACAAGTATTTTCATTATTGATCCCTTGACTCAGTCATTGTTGAGTGAATTGCCTTGGAAAAATACTTCAGCGATGCCTAAATATTTAAGCTTTACAAATTCATTTAAGTAACAAATTTCACCCAAACACAGTGTAATAGACACGTGTGCTTCAAACAAAGAGTCTTTTGCCACCGTGTGCAACTGATATTACTGTTCTGAACATCTTCCTGGGTGTTTTCCAGTCATTGCACCTTTTTAAAATCAAGAATGTTGCAATCAGATATGTAAACCTCTACATTCACTTCATCGCTGCTCTCTGATTTATTACTGGTGACATTTACTCTTCTCATCATTGCATATTGTAGAAAAAGGTTGCATGGCCACTCTCACAGTGAGATGCGACAGTTACTGGTGTCTGTTTATTTAAAAGAGCCCTTAATGGCAACTTACCATCATATATCACCTCTTTATTTAACTGGTCCTACAGTCATTATTCCACTCGCTCAAGTGAAGGCTAATCTCTGATGTACTGTGTGCAAACACCACAATTGGGAAAACTGACTTTAGTTTTTGTGCTGCAACATTTTACAATACACACTAAAGCTTAACACACTTATACCCCCGCTGCCATTTAAAACCATGGTTACAAACTATTTCGCTCTTGAGTGCAGCAGTTTTTTAACTGTGTTCTGTTGTTGTTTGCTTGTCTGTTTTCTCAGTAATTATTTTTGGTGTGTATTCACTCCATTTTAAGCATACTCTTGACATCATGGAAAATGAGGGCATGCTCTCAATGATTCCTTGAAGTTTAAATAAAGGTTGGATGAATGAGTGAACGAATAATTGAATTTCAGCGTCTCCCCCACTGTTAGAGCAGAGGTGGAGCACTTTGTGTGAGTCAAAGACCACCTCCACTACTATAATAAACAAAATAAAACATTAACTTTCAGGGAAAAAGCAGAGCTCCTATTCCATAAATACTTTATATTGTTATAGAGCCATCACCTAGTAACACTAATCACGAGATGCGTTGGATCTCAGTACAGAACTTACTTGATGAGCCACTCAAACTGCTCTTTGTCCTCTGAACACCCAAAGTCTGTGGTCCAGGCGTGGCCGATGGTGAACTTGTGGAATTTCAGCATGTCCATGACGCCGACCTGCGCGACAGCACAGCCAAACAGCTCAGGCCGCTGGTTCACACAGGCCGCTGAGAGAGGAGACACGGAGTCAGACATCAGTGTACAGCTAAAACTACAGCTAACTGACACATAGACTGTATGTTAAGACGGACGACGCGTCTCCACTTCCTCACACTGTACAAAAATGAAGCCAAAGTGGCTGAACTATGCCCGCTACCTTCTTGTGCTGGCGATGTCATTTGGAGCCTCGGTCACTACTGTGCAAATACACCCGCCAAACCCAACCTTGGGTTATGATAGCATCTAATAAATAATTAAAACCGAACAAATTATATTAATGAACACTTGAAACTACATAAGCATTGATTTTTTTAGATCATGCCCCACCCGCTAACACAGAGAGGGTGGGGCTTTATGGCCCATACTGCAGTCGGCCAACAGGGGGCGACAGATGTTTTGACTTCACTTTTGGGAGCCATCGTGCCCATTTGGATAAATGGTTTGGAAAGATTCTTCTTCAGTATAGCCTATGTTGTTGTTTAGCCAGCAGTATACGTACCTACTAGCAGACCACCGTTGGAGCCTCCGTTTATGGTCAGTTTGGAATGAGAGGTGTATCCCTCCTTGATGAGATATTCAGCGGCGCACTGGAAGTCTGTGAAGCAGTTCTGTTTGTTCGCCAGCATGCCAGCTAAAGTACAGAAAAACCCAGAAAAATACAAAGTATGTAAATGTCTGATAAAAATCAAGAATTCTTTTGAGCCTCCGCCTCGTTTTAATCAGCTAGTAGTGAAACCTACACACCAGCTAAATGCTACAGCAGGACTGAAAGAGGCAGGTCAAAAAACATACATCAGCATAATAATCAAGACATCCTTGTTTATCCTGTTGCACACAACCGCATGAAACCAGGACAAACTGCACATGTGTCTCCTCACCTTTGTGCCAGGTCTCCCCGTACTCTCCTCCTCCTCGGATGTTGGCCACAGCCAGGACTCCCCCCAGGTGTCTGACAAAGATGAGTCTTGAGACGCTGTAGCTTGGCGTGATGGAGATGTTAAAACCACCGTAGCCGTATAGGAAACCTGGATGGGAGCCGTCCAACTTGATTCCCTTCTTGTGAACGATAAACATGGGGATTTGAGTGCCGTCCTTGGAGGGATAGAAGATCTGGCAAAAACACACACAAAGACAAAGCCTCAGGAGCACAAACAGGACCGGAGACAGAGCCAGGAGATGACAGCGAATGGATATCTTGGACACAGATAGGAGCAACACAAATTATGTTTATGCTGGTGCTAATGAGGGTTTAATGTGCTTTTGGTTTTGTTCAAGGACAATGAAGCTATTCTTGAATCCCCATCTGCCCTTGTGTTTGAGTCACGAGAAAGAGCACAAATGTACTCTCTTCTGTCGTCGGTGCCTCGCTTCTTTTCACTCTTGCGATGTTATTTCTATGATCACTGTCCTCAGTATGAATACAATACATCTGAACCCAAGAGACTGTCCTTATAGGAGCTCATCCGCCTTTACTTTAAAAATAAAAGAATAAAATGCAATAATGTTGTACATTGGGTCAGTCCTTTATGAACTGTGTCAAGGTTGGGCATTCAGACAGCTACAAAGAGTGCCTCGGTTATCACTGCAGAAACTGAAAGGAGAAAAGAAGAATGATTTCTTGCTAGAACTTCTGTGAATTGTGCACAAAAACAAAATGAAACACTGGAAAGTGAAAGAAGCGATAATTGTTGGCTACCTGGGTGGTCTGATAGTCAGAGGGGTTGAAGCCTTTGACTGTGACTTCTCTGAAGATGTGGGGCTGCAGAGGCTCCTTAGTCAGGTCACAGTGATAAATGATGGCTGGATGCCGGAGAGTAAAAAAAAAAAAAAAAACTCATTTGTTCCACAATAAATAATTTCAACAATACGTGGGGAGATATTTTTCTGTACTACATTCATTTCATCCAGATATTGGGCACAGTTTAGTTCTGAGCATACTTAAAGCAACTTAGACATTAAACCAAATGTACTGAGCACAGAAGCAAGATACAATTTCAAAGCATACTTAACTATACTTACATGACTAATTTTATAATCATGTCTTTACATCTCTGAAGTACCATTTAAAATATCCAGACATTTTGAAGCACTTCAAAAAACTAAACTATTTTCTACAGCCACAAATGTCATGGAGTGACACAGCATCTAATCGCCCAGACTCGAGCAGCTACGTTCTCGTACCTGGGGAGAGGAAGGAGGTGAAATAGTAGAAGATCTCAGAATCCCTCTTCCGTCCTGTGAAACCCACCACGGAGCCGACGTCAAGAGGGAAGGTCCTCAGCTCCTCCCCTGAGCTCAGACGGTACATTTTCAGCACATTCTTCACGTCGTGGAGGAAACACACAAACAGGTAGCTGGAGTATGTGCAGGTGGCGAACACTGCAGGGGCACATGTCCGAGAAAGACAGCAGATTACAATTTGTATTTCAAATGAAAGCAAAAAAAAAAAACACCCAATTGTAATGCTTTAATGGTACAGGTCACGAGTATTGCAGCAGCTCACCAATAACGTCCTTGTCATGTTGAGGGATGAGCTCTTTCCAGTTGCTCTGAGCTGGAGAGGCAAAGTCGATGTTGATGAGGCGGTAACGTGGAGCGTCTAAGTTAGTCTTGAATGTGAACAAGGTGCCCTCGTTGGTTACATATTCGTACTCAGCGTCAAAGTTGTCGATCAGCTTCACCCATGGCAAGAGTCCTAAACATGAAAGGAGTATTTTAGTCCTATGAGAAAAGCACTGAACATGAAGTAAATGTGACTCTTAATAAATGAGGAATCGCCTCTTGGATCTAACAGAAATATGACACAAAATGGGAAGTTGTTTCTATTTTTGAGGACATACATTGAGACTATAATTACTGTTGCATCTCAGTTTGAAAACATAGCATAAAAATCCATCAGTCATTCGATAATTAAACCCAACTGCAAGTCAAACTGTGCTTTTCCTACACACAGTCACAAAAGACTTACCAGGCAATGGCATATAACTTAAAAGCATTACAGCAACATCATCAGGAAAAGTAAATAAGAGTGACTTACCTGTAATACCCTGAGGGGTGGTCTGAAGGTCACAATACCACAGTCTGTTGACCGGATCACAACCTTCCCTGATAGACAGCAGCACGTAGCGTCCATCATCTGATACCTATAGATATATATGAAAAAAAATACACATGCAATCACTAAACGGTACCTGAATATCAATTAACACCCTTCTCAAATCATTTGTTTCATTTTTAGGAGCAAGAAAAATATAGCATACCTCAGCTCCACTCATCCATTTGGGGTGGTCAGGGAACTCGGCGCACAGCACGTCCTCAGACTGTGGAGTCCCCAAAACATGGAAGTAAAGCTTCTGGTGCAGGTTGGTAGAGGTCTCGGTGCCTGGGAAACAAAATGTTTTACTGTCTTTATCGCCCCCTAGTGGTGACAAAAAACCCTGAATTTGTCTGATGAGAGAGGTAAGGAGATGTAAAGTGGGTGGGTGGCTGCTTAAGCTAAAACTCTACCAGACCGAAATAGAAGCACACGAAAGCTAAAGCATTCGGATTAGGATTTGAGAATGTCTCAATGCAGCCTAGTCCTGTTTTGACCTCACCGTCACTCTTGCCCTCCTGGTCAGGGTAGGAGTTGTAGAAAAGTCCCTTCCCGTCGTGAGTCCAGGACATGCAGCTAAACTTGACTCGCTCCAGGCGGTCCTCCAGAGCCTCAGCGTCTTCAACCCGCAGGAAGCGGATCTCCACCCAGTCAGAACCACTGGCACTGGTGCCATACGCCAAGTACTCCCCATCCTCAGAGAATGCATAGCCTTGAAACAATCAGAGGAACAGAAACCAAACATCAACATCAAGACATCATTCTTTATTTAGCTTCCAGTGTCAATGCTATAAATAGAAAGCTATTTCTGGACATGAAGTCATCGCAGATTCAGACACTAATTGAGACACTATTCTTGCAATCCACTCCAGCAAATTTGGCAAAGGAATTAAAACAAAATGCATGTTGTAAATATATAATTACTATTCAAAGAGCAAATAGTGCAATATCCAGGAAAAGAGAATTGCAAGTGACGTCCGCAATCATAAAACAGCACTAAAACCAATAATAAAATTGATAGTTTGTTTTCAAAACAGTCACTGATACCTCGCAGGGCAACGGTCCCATCATCGGAAAATGTGTTTGGATCCAAGAAGATGGTCGGCTCAGCATCCAGGTTCTCCTGCACGTACATCACACTCTGGTTTTGGAGGCCCGTGTTGTAGAAGTGAAAGTACCTGAAAATGTGGGGAATAAATTGTTCAGGCACAAAGGGTCTTCACAGATATGCGTTCCTTAAAATAAAATATGGAATATTAACTGGCAGACAGACGTCAAATCTGACACACAGATGTCGCTGAAGTGCTAAAGCATGATTACGTTGCGGCTCGCCTCACCTGCTTCCTCTCTTGAAGGGACAGCTATACTTGGGGTAGTCATACAGCTCAGTCATGCGCTCCTTGAACAGGTCTCGCACCTCGCAGCGCTCTAAAAACGGCAACGTCAGCTGGTTCTGAGCGCTGACGAAGGCCTGGGGGGGGGAATAAGAAACCATACCAATGTGCAGAGGTCTTACATATCAGTGTATTATCATGTCTGCCGTCAGTTCCAAGAAGCAGAGGTACTGATTTCTATGAACAGCTTTGCTGAGTACAACCAGAGCATGTTTCAGGTTTTACTCAGCAAAGAGATCTAGATCGCTCTGCAAACAGGCTTCTTGATACAGAGCCCTGGTGATACCAACAAAACTTTGGGCTGATGGATATTAAGAGTGCCACGTCCTAATGCACAGTATTTAATATTTATAAGTAAAAGTAACTGCATAACACAACCAGCACTGATGTTTGGTATCAGTAGCATTTAGACAGTAAATCCCGTGTGCACAGTCTGTCAGTGTAAGCTGACAGTTTATTGGCTAAACATGCCATTAAACAGAAATACTTTTTCTGCCTACTGATTAAGATTTACCTGTGTCTTTTCACTGTCTGGGTCCTCCAGCCAGCTGTATGGATCTGGTACTTTGGAGCCATGATAGTCATCAACCTGACATGGGTGAAACAGTGAAGATGTGATTAGATGTGTACTAGCTAGGTGTGGCAAAAAAACATGTGCTGCCAAGCTGGCACGTCCGGGTCAGTTTGCACCGTTAACCAAATAGCAAAGGATATGTTAGCTATAAAATCAGGGCTGTAGCAGGTTGCGGCAAACTGGGAACAGCTGCTGCTGCATTTGTCAACAAAGTCAGCCTGGGCTGCAAGAGCATGCTAAGCTAACTAGCATGCTAACAAAGCAGACGCCCATTTCAATGAATGAAAAAGCATGATGATTAAGCATCCCGGCTTATTAGCACGCTAGGCTAGTTAGCTAGCCACATTTACTTACAACTGCGTCGTCACGGTAAGCTTGGGGATACTGAAAAGACATTTTGGAGGTCAGTTTTTGGGAACTGCGTAACAAAACAAGCCGCCTCAGAGAATGAAATAGTGGTTTTGAAATGACCCTCTGGATCCTGTAAAACATCAACTTAAGGCGCTGAGGCTTTTGGCAGAAGAGATGCTCTGCTTACACACAGTCAACAAGCACTTTGAAGAGAACACCGCTGCTCTCCGTGTGAGCAGCACAAATGCTATTGCGCCCTCTATGGACGAAAAGTACGAACAGACATCACAGAAGGCTGAACAATGTGAGTTTAACCAGGCAGATCATCACAGTTAAAATGAGTCTAATGAACACAACGACATGCTTCAATTTACTAATGATCATTAGAAGTATGCTATAAAACATTCAAGCTGGATGAAGAGCTTTGCAAAAGCACTTTTTGGAAAACTGCTGCAGCAAATTTAGAAGTTAACCTGGAAGACAAAGGTACAGAAGCATGACCCAACAGGATAAAACATCAATAGTTGACAGATTATCTTTAATGGTGTTGTTCTGAAAACATGCCAATGGTTTATTGAGAGCCAGTTTCTTTCAGATCCTCCCTTTTTAATTGTGCTATTAAAGACAGGCTTTTTTATTCACTTTTCTTTCAGATCAGAAGATGAACTTAAAGACACAGTCCAAATCTCAGCAGTGTTGATGGTGTGAAAACTAAACAGGGGACACTCAACAGTTTTAAAGCACGTGGTATTTTTCCTCATTGAACTGGGAATAAAGCTTTAACAAATCTAGATGGCACGGCACAACTACGGGCCTGTTCTTTCCAAAAGAAAAGAGTGCTTGTAAACGGTTACGTTACACCTTCAGTTAAAGATTATCTGAGTCCACACTGGGACTCCATCACCGCTCTTATCTATGTGACAGAAGAGGATAGAGGTCAACCCCTCTTCTTTCTCTCTGCTCATCATCCTCCCCTCCCTTCCTTCCTCTCCTTACTTAATCAATCAATCCTGATTTAACCATCATTATCACAGGCACCTAGTCTTACACAATGACTGATAACATGAGATAAGGCGCTCTGAGGCAGCACGTAACTCGAGGACATGAGTGGATCCACTGAAGTGATTCATTTTAAGAGACAAGTTTTTTTCTCCAGAAATGGCTATCTGGGATTTTGGACTTTAGATCTAGTTGGTTTATTTTGTCTGCGTTTGTAGATGTCATCGAATGGTTATGTACGCAGGCCACCTTAGCGAATGTGCTCTTCTTCTTGTGACTGTAAGTCATTCAAAAGCTATGCAGATAAGAGCCTTGAGACAGGGGTAATTACACTGCAGCGTTTCAGTCAAAAAGCAAACACATTGTTTGGATACCGATACAGATTTTACAGTGAGATGTCGTCCAGGAGATTCCAAGGTGTTGTTACTTTCAGATTCAATTTGAAGTGTGTCACGGCTGTCACGCGGCTGAGCCAGATTTTGAGAGGAAGAGAAGAAGGCCCGTGGCATCCTCTCGCGGCTGGATGAACAGTGAAAGTGGAGACCGAGCAGAGCCGAGTGCAGGTGGAGGGAAAACAAGAAGCGTTTCACCTGTGTTCTGTTTTTCTCAGTGAAAAAAATAAATGTAGTTTTGGGTGCCAGGTTGGTGCCGTTGCTGATGTCAGGTCTGCTCAGTTTTCCTCTGCTCTTGGGAATGAGAGGTTTTGGTCTCCTCTGATGGACTTTTGGTACGGAAATGTTTGTAGGTGGACGTTCTGGGTCAAAGGATGGTCCCTGCCCCCCTCCCCTTCCCCTCCAACTCCATTCTTCTTCCCTTCCTTAAGCTGGAGTCAGGAATACCCCTCTATGCAAAGGGGATCTCTTCCTGTTTGCCTATGTCAGGCTCAGATATGGGTCACAGAACTATTGTCCTCTGACGCCTCTGTTTCCCGAACATACTGGGGAGAGAAAAATGCTGACAGTTTGAATGAGTATGTTTGTGTTTGCATTGAAATATGGACTTTTTATACTCATGGAGTGGGTGGGTTTATGCATTTGCTTGGTTGGAAGTGGCCATGCATGAATTAGACCTTCTTGTTCCCCTGTTTTCTTCCATTGTCCAGAGTCAACAGCGATCTGTCCCCCACAGTCGGAAGCACCTGTCTCTGTTGCAGTGGACAAAGGAGGATGACCACCTGTTGTGTTTGACTGCACAGGGTTAACACAAGGTTAACTCATTCATAAATCTCCATCGCTTCACTCTGAGCGACCCCTTTGAGGCAGCGCGTTCTGTCAAAGGCGTTTTTTTTTAAATTATTTTGCATAAACTGATAAAGCAGAAAAGAAGGTGCTGATCATGCCTGTCAATGGAGACGGATAACATTAAAGATTAACTAAAAGTTAAGTTAAAGCGATTTGCCCTGTTGGTTGATCAATGGCCTCTTTTACAGAGAAATCCCCTCTTGTAAGCCAACACACATATCTTGTGAGATGGAGGAAAAACACTGATCTTACTGACTTATTCCGATATCAATCACACTTTGGCAACATACACGCCTTACAAAATCTTTACTTCTGGTTTTCGCTTAACATACTGACACAGGTCTCTGGATTCATTCTGAGGTTAACAAGAAATCATGGCAGCAAGCAGGACTTTGACTTTTTTTCTTCTTTTTCTCTATTCAGTGTGTTTGTAGCAACAGGGGAACTGCTTTGCATATAATACAGACTCAGGTTAATGTGGTTATAACATGCAGTGGGTTAAATTGCTTTTATTTATAGCCCAATCGCGCTATCATTGGCAATAACGGATGTTCCCCTTATATCTCACCTCAGCTAAAATCTACTATCACGGTCCCTCAACTTAATAATAGTAGTCCAAAGGGGATCCCAACGCGACAAAACAATACACAAGCAATAATAAGGACGCTTTTAAATACAGAGATCACAGGGGACAGCTTCCTGCCTGTTTGTCTCATTCAGCTGTCATTAGTCGGGGCCAGGATAATAGTCTCTGCTCTGTCCTGGCCTGTGTGTGATGTGGTGGAGGGTCAGTCCAACCTGGCCCCTCAGATGTCCTCAGACAACAGGATGTTATTGAGGATCCAGCTACGGAAATTACAGCACACACGGAAGACGGATGTGATTGGCGCTCAAATTATAGGAAATGCTAAACACGTTTGTCATCATGCATATACATGCATAGCACGTTTGCTCACTCGTGTGCAGTCGGTTCATGTTTGAGGGTGTGCCAGTTTCATTGATGCCCTGGTTAAGGCAAAACACAGTGACTAACATCACAAGTTAACCACTGACAAAAGAGCAACCATTAATTTCTACTCAAACAAGCCCGGTGTTGTCCAGGCGTGACTTCATTTCTGTGTGTTTCAGGTTGACAGCGATGCCACATCTAATAAGGCACTGTCAGCATCTATCAGACACACAGTCACGAGTTCTTTCAGCAAAAAAAAAAAAAAAAAACACATGATAAGAGCGACAATAAGACCAAGTCAGTCACCCTGAGGAGAAGGGAAGCTAGTCATTGTTTATACTGATCATGTTGAAAAGGGAAAGAGAGCACTCAGGTTACCTAAAGCCAACTTGGTGAAAGAGCAGAGGATAAAAGGACAGTTTTACAAAAACAAAACTTTCAGGTGTAGATTTGCTTCAGCATGCAACACGGCATACTTACACTAACAGTAACCCAATGGCAAAAGTAACTCCAGTGAAAAGAAAGGCTGATGTCACTGTCTGAGAAATAGATCTTTATCTTTCAGTCAAAGCAACTTGTGTCTCTGACACGGTGTTTTGCTCCTCGTCAAACTTGTCAGTGCACTCTTTCCCTCCACACTCCTATCTC
Organism: Pempheris klunzingeri; assembly: GCF_042242105.1. NCBI lineage: Eukaryota > Metazoa > Chordata > Actinopteri > Acropomatiformes > Pempheridae > Pempheris > Pempheris klunzingeri. The sequence goes on along the minus strand of NC_092029.1, from coordinate 13,613,471 downwards.
AATTCTTGCCAAAGTCTGATAGTCACATTCATAGACAGAGACACTCTCACCAAAGACATCTGCAAAGACTTTCTTGTCTTAATTAGTTAGGCAAGAGCGAGCTAAGTCGGGGAACAAAGCTGAGATGTAATGACACTTTGACCTCAGTTGGAGAGGTGGTTTGTGATCACTGAGGTTAAGTCGGCACTGACCGGAGAAATAGGGCTGAAAAACAGGCGTTTCTCCTTGTCATTATACAAACACACACACCACCAATGTGTGTCCGTCATCTCCGCACATCTCCTCTCTTCATGTCCTTTTCTCTGTTTTGTCTTTGAACCTCACTTGCTTTGTTTTCTGGGCTTGTCTGGAATAAAAGAAGAGGAGGAGGGAGCAGGAGAGAAAATGAACGTATCGCTTGCGTGCAGACGGATATTACCCTTTTAAAAGCAAAACAAATATGTGTGTGTGCATGCCCTGTAATTTTGCTGTTGACATGTGCACTTACAGTGGGGAGGTGGGACCCCGGTAATGACTGGGGCAGGTAACACTGGAGACAGGTGGAGGACAGTGCTGTCTGACTGGTCCTGAAATAGAGAGAGTGTGTGTCTTCGCGTGAGTGTGTTAGAGTGTCAGACACAGACTGAGATGTGCAGACAGACACTGTGGCACCTGGTGATGTCACTGATGTTGTCACTGAGTGGCTGTAAAGTTCCCCTTTTATAATGGACACCATTCCTTAGCGGTCCCCTCAAACCATTTAAACACACTGTTTTGTACTGTTGTGCTCTTGCTCAATGAGGGCATTACGATATTTGCACGGGGCTGTCATCAACACAGTCTGTGAATGCAGCGAGTATATCTTCAAGGAACAGTTTGACATTTTGTGAAATATGCCTGAGAGGTCGATGAGAAGAGTGATACCGCCCTCATATGTGTCCATTAAATATGAAGCTACAGCCACGTGACAGCTAGCTTTGCTTAGCATAGGACTGGAAGCAGGGGGAAAGAGCAAGCCTGGCTCTGTCCTCAGTTTCAAAAATCAGCCTAACAGCACATCTTAAGCATATAAATTGTCAGTAGCAAAACCACAAGTTGCTGTTTTGCACATTTCTGTTTTTGTACAGATTAAAAAATTAGATAAAGTGAACTCATCAACTTTAAAGATGCTGTAAGATGGATTCTTAACCATTTGCCAGAGCCAGTGCTTCCTCTCTTTTTACTAATCTGGGCTATATTAACTGTACAGATAATGCGAGTAATATCAATCATTTTATGCAAGTATTGGAAAGAAAGTAAAAAGTGTACTTTCCAAAATTTCAGACTGTGGATTTACACATACATCAAGGAGACAGTTGGCTTAGTTTAGGACTGGAAGTATGCGGCGGAAACAGCTCTGTCCAAAGCTCACTATTTGTTACATATTCACATATGAATCCAAATGGGTTTGGACATAGCCATGCTAGCTCCGCTCTCAGTCTTTATTCGAAGCTCATTATCTCCTATCACAATATTGATCAACTAATGGTAGAACAGAACATGAATAAGTGTATTGTCCATAATTATATTTAAGGATCTTAAGTGAACTTAAGTCCAGAGTGAACTTTTCACCCTGTCTGATGCTGATGCTTTTGTCCATGAAAACACTTGCATCCTCTCTAACCACCATGTTTGATGCAGCGATACTGCTTTGCTGAACAGGTTTCACCGCTTGATGAAGATTATTTAAAGGCTATGAAAGGACGCACACAGGAAGGAATGTGCATGCATGAATACACATACACACAGGCATGTTGCATCAGCTCATACAGGGGTCACAGTCAGCCTCTCTGTGTGCCTTCATTTGGGAAGTCAGGGAGGAAGTTGTGTGTGTGTGTGCGTGTGTGTGTGTGTGTGAGAGAGAGAGAGTTGGGGGAAACTCTACCCCGTGCCACAGTGTGACAGCACAGATCAGGTTCACCTCTGTTTGTTCAGTGGCCATCCAGAAATATGGCAGGAATCTGAGAACAGCGAGCTACCCAAGGCTGACTGAGCTGAATCGGCTAGCTGCTCCTGAGAGACACACACAAACGGACAGCAACACAGACAACCAGATATACTATGTATACACACACATTCTCAAAGGAAGGAATTCATTAAATTCTTTAGGGTATGTCACCGAATCATCTTAGCCTCTGCAGGACATGCAAAAGAGTGTGGCAGTGAGTGAGTGTGTAGGGGTGTATTTGTGTGCGTCCTTCCTGGATCTCACTGCTGCTCATTATTATAGTCTGCCTTAGTAATCAAGAGGAAGACAAAACAATGTGAGGAGCCTTTTAATACAGTAAGGTGTGGCTCCTGGGGGTCTGACACTTCCTCAGCTGCATAACCACCCACCTTAAGAAGTCAGTTAATCTGGTCTTCAGCAGGAAAATCTTTTTGTTTTTTAACCAACAAGACGTTTTCAGGTGACTGTAATGCTGCGACTCACATTTATTTGAGAATAGTTGAGTTGCTAAAAGTACAAATAATACATGTGTTTTAAGAGCGAGATTTTAAGAGATGAGTCTCCGCTGTATGTATTACTGAAAGTCAGTTGAAAGGAATGCCAGACGTTTTACATCAGTATTAGTAATCTGTTGAGAATGGGCGATAAACAGGGCTGATGGAACTGAAAGCAAGTGTGGGAAAAAGGAAACACTTCACTCGAGACCAAATACCCAGAAAGGATGTTTTTCTTTTAACAGAATGACATCAAGGGTCAAAACCAGTAGGTTGAGTTCTCAGGACAGCCTGGTGGTTCTGATCGGCAACCAATCCAATTTGAGTGCATGTTTTTTTTTACATGAGGATGTGTTTTCTTTTATGCTTATAGATTATTAATTGAAATAAACTTTAATATTCACTGGCACGTTGCACATGCAACAGATACAGTATGTGTAGCTGTGTGAGGATACATTTCATTCGCCAAAACCAGTCACAGCCTCGACTGGGAAGGGGTCAGATTCATCGTCCAGGAGTCAGTGAACAGCCAGAGAAAGATCGGAGAAAGAGGCTAATGACAATCTTTGTTATGACAGAAGTATAATACGTCATTTATCTGTTATGTGATGACAAATTGTGTATCTCCATGACAAAGGAGAAAGCTTGATCCACTATGGAAACATCCTCTTTCCAATAAACATTTACTTTGAATGAATTGCATGGTTGTCACATTCTTGCCATTCTTGTGAACTGCTTACATGAGAATAATAAAAATAAGCAGCAATCACACGTGTGGTTATTGTGACACAGAAAATATTATTCCAAAGACATAATGTGTTTTTTGTCCCCAGCTATGGTCATTAGAACTACAACAGGGTTAGTCTCATTCATTTGATCCAGATCGAACTTTGTAAATCATTGTAGCGACAGAAATGACACATGACAAATGACTAGACTGTTTCAGTTACACTGCAGACACCTCAGCCTGACACCAGGACAGCCCATTAGTTGTATGATGAATACATTTCTTCCCTGTCGCTTTTAGACTCTGTACAACTCATCCTCACACAGCACACTTCAAACTACGCTCTACCAATACTAATGATCAATCAAAGAGGTTAATCCCTGATTTAGATTTTTCTAATTTAAAATGTGAAGAGGTAAACTATAAAAAATGTAAATCTAAGGTGACTGAATTTTGACATTTACTTGAAATAGATTACCATCATACCGGTTGGATATTTAAATGCAAATCTTATCTGGGTCACCTGTAAATACTGTCTGTGCAGGTGAACTCCAATCTTGGATTGTTCTTGGATTGTTCGCAGTCGCCAGTGTTTATCTGTTATTATCTGTCATTCACAGGTGAGAGATATCTACTCTGTGGGTCAGCTGAGTACAATGATAGTGTTTTCTCCTCATCTCTGTGGGTGGTTTTGTCAGGATTTGAGAAGACATCTGTTATGAAACGCGGTAGCATTCCTCTTACCCTTGAAACCACAATAATAACCCTTGGCCTGTCAACGGGAGATCATCCACCAGTTGAGGGGAGATGGTTGGTGGACTAGGTGGGTGGTGGCTCTGGTGCAGTGTTGACGTCCATTCACATTCACACCTGAAATGGAAAACAGGAGGGAAAAGAAGATGGAGGAAGACAAATTACATCTTTGTTGTCCTGTTCAAAACATATTAAGTTCATATAGTTCCTGTCATGTCAATAAAGCATATCTGATCACTGTCAAAAGAGGGAAGAAATGCATGTGCCTATGAGTGATTTCTCAGCCACAAGCTGAATAGAGTGCTGGGTAATGTGCAGGAAAAGGAAATCACTTAAAGTAACATAAAATGGACGGGGAGGCTGACAAGCTTGACAGGCTGATAACAGCACAGCATGGCAGGGAAAAAGTGAGGGTGATGTGTGAGAGTAGGGGCTGCCACAACAAGACAGTTCTGATAGAATGCCAAACATTTCTCCTTAAGTCAACCATAAAACTTTAGGAAAGGCAGAAGTGGAGGCTGCGTCAAACATTTCAGCTGTAAGGGGTTATAAAACGGGCTCTGTCTCGGCCATTTCTGCCAAACATCATTGTCCTTATTCTCGGGGGAAGCGACAGGGAAGGAGTGGTCGCTGCGAGAAATGACCCTAGGCAGGCACAGACTCAAGCATGGAAATTACAGGGCTTAGGATACCTGCGTCATTTGCAGTGGCCCCAAAGGCGCGTTGAGTCTGTGTTCAAGCTCTGTATTAAAATTTATTGACATCTACCGTTGACTGACTAAAATGTAAATTCACTTTCCTAATAAATTATTGTTAAAGCATCACTCACTAGCCTGAACATACGGACTGGACTATATCTTGGGTAGAAGCTCCATCGAGAAACCTGTTGACTGTTTGGTCTGTGGTCTGATCATTCAAAACCACAGAGACATCAACTCTATTTAAGAAAATAAATACATAAATGTAGTTTTTAAAGGTTGTGAGCGCACACAGCAACCCATTTTCACCATATAAACACCTCATGTGAATGCCCCGTGTTGCCCGGCACCTTTCTTTTCTGTCACTTCCTACAATGCTGAAAACACATTCATGTATCACAGTATTTGCCATTGTCAGTCAGTGAGCTTGTTCCTCTTGTCCTACACACAGGCAAATTACACTTCCTTACAATTCTTTTTGGGCAGTCATTAGCCTCCATAAGGCTGCTCATCATCCTGTCACTCTAAGAATGTCATGTCAAATATCAGGCAGTCCAAGCCAACAACCAACTAACCACATACATGCCCACGCTCCAAAACATCCACCCACACAGTGAGTTCTGAGTGCAGTCTTTGGCCTCTACACGGCTCATGTCCATGAGATGTTCATGTTGTCATTATGCGAATTACTCACACAGTATGTGTGAGTAATTGATGTAGTAGGACGGCTCAGATAGAGAGGCAGCACAGAGGAAGAGGAGGAGCTGGAGGAGAAGCAAGCTGAATGGAAGGTGATGAATGAGATGACTAAAGGCATAGAGACAGAATGAAACAGCGAGAGAGAAGTGGATTTTAAATTACACGGTGGCTCATGTCAGCAGCTGTAATTAGTAGCTTGGTCAGGTGTGATGAGTTGGACAGGAAGCATGAAAAGGACAAAACACAGCAGAAACGAAGGAGAGTCTGTGAGGAACAGAATCCACTTGACACAGGGCAATGCAATATGAACTTCCCCGCAGTGGGCAAAGTGATTGAGAGCGGTGTGCATGGCAAATATGAAGAATAGAATCAAACTCACAGATATGGCATACAAGGCTGTTGTTCACTGTATGTCGCGTGTCAAGCGTGTGGATAACGAGTCTAAAAATTCTGGCAATTCTTAAGCTGGCTGGCAGCCTGCCAAGTCAAATGTTGCCTTTGGAAAAAAGTACAAGGGGAGAGCAGAACAGGGTGAAAGCCAGGCTACAGATAAACTTACAGCATCAACACATTGTGGATCTCAGCACCACTGAGCAGTACAGAAGGACAGCTGGACATAAGTCTCCTGAAAGGGAAAACACAGGATGAGGCTGTTCCTGTGTGCGCCAGAAAACACTGTGTTCACAGCATTCCATTCATTCATGTGTATTTTAAGTGATGCCGCGGTTTCATGCGGCAGCATCCTGCACTTCTCAGTAGCTAGGGCTGGAATACCTATTTTCAGGATATACTATGATAAGCACAAATACAATAAGGACCGTTTTAAATATGCACATAATGCCAAATTAATTCATTTGAATACGCGTTGACCCAAACACCTCAGGAAGTAAGAAAATAAGAACAAAAGAGCAGAGAAATCAGAAAAAAATACCAGGTGACAAAAGTTCTTATTAAATCCACAGTCAATAATCTACGAGTTTTCTTGGCATTTGTTTGTTTAAGCAAATGTATGTTCTTATTATTGACAATTTCAACCAGAGCTGCAACAATATTAGAAAGAGAATTAATTAGCAAGTATTTTGATAATTAATAATTTATGCCATTTTCAAGCAAAAGAGGCCAAACATTTGATAGTCCAAGGATGTAAAATGTAAGAATTCACTGCTTTTCTTGGTCTTGAATATTTTGGGTATCTGGCTCTAGGATATCATGATATTTTATCAACCAAACTATTCATTGAGAAAATAACTGGCCTGTTTTTGCTGTCATCTGTGCTCTATTTGTTGACTGAAAAGTTCTCCTTTTTGTGGCCAATTACATATTTCAAGATTTCTACTCTCTGAGGCTCAACATTAGCAAGTATCTGTATTGATGAGTCAAGTGGATATATTTCAATCTGCAGCTGTGATGAAGAGCTGGATATTGAATCTGAAGTGTCACTTTACTAACTGCATTAAAGTCATTTTAAATTGATCAAAATTGACTATTTCAAGCGCTATTATGGAAGAGTCAAGATCAAGAATTGTCTGTGTGGTTTATGGTGTGACAATGTGGTGAGCTATATTTAATCCTCTATGCAAGCAAGCTCTTTCATGACATACTAAAAGCTTAAATGGAATTGATATGAACTGAACTGAACCGCATAGAAAAAAACTTTCCAGACTTTGCTTGACACTACACAAGCACACAAAATGATCTCATCTCCTCCTGGAGGTGTACTTGACTTCCGAACACAACACAGGTATGCCTTCTTCTCCTCACCCAAAGATGGAGTGGGTGACTGTCAGAAAATGAAGATGTATTTGTTGGATCCGGACATAGCTGTGTGACAGCCAGTTCACCCCCCTGGAGAAAGCCTCACGCCCCGGGGCAAGACAGTGATACACACACACACACACACACACACACAAACATGCTCCAAGGAGGAGTCATGGGGCAAAGGGGAGGAGGGGGAGGGAGCACTGGAGGAAAAGGGAGTGTATTTCTCTATCTCTCTCTCTATCTCTCTCTGTCTCAAACACACACCTTCCGTCCTCCCATGCAACAAGCAAGAGACAGTCACACAGTCGAGTGTTCAGTCGCGCAGTCACACACAGGTAGACAGGATACTGAGGTTGGGTGAGAGACTGAGAGACACAGAGAGAGAGGACAAAGGGACAGACAACAGCCACTGGTTGCTCACAGACACTCAAGCTTTCAACAAGGGCACTGACAGCCTGCCTTATGTGTGGCTCCTCTCAAGGCTTCACAGTAAGTGTGACATCTCTCTCAAATCATTTTATAGATATTAATGTATAATGGAGCTTGTGCTATCTATTCATCTATTCTATCTGTTACCAGCATGAACTGGAGTTATCTCTTTTATCTATTTACTTATTCATCAATTAATTTGTTTTTGCATGGCGACATTCTCTCGCGAAATGTAATGTCACCCTACGGTAAAGGGTGCTTTCTATACTGAACCTGTGACATGTTGTCCTGAGAACTACAGCTGTGTGCCTTTTTGACTCATGTCTTGAGTTTTAGAATATATTTTATGCTGTGTCACTGGGTTCGATGGTTTCAGAGTGAGCTGTCACACTTGTGACAGTCATTCCGTGTCAGCTGTGGTGACACACTTCAGAGAAAAATAGGGTGAAACGTCGTGCATCTCTTTCCACTTTTATTTGCATCCCTTTTTTCTCCCTCTCTGAGAATAAGTTGATATATTTTGTTATTGCAGCAAATGTGCCACCAATACACATAAATGTCAGATTACTATGTGAGTTTTGAGGGATTTCTTATTCACTAAAAACTTTTTTTTTGAAAAACATCAAAAGGGGAATGTCAGTCTTTCCATTTAGGCTTGCTAACTTAAGTGTTGTTTATATGTTATTGTGCAGAATTTAAGATTTTCATGCCCTGCAAGCTTCCCCCTAAGTTCACTTCAAGTGGGAACTTAAGTCACATGAGTGTTTACCAGATATTACCGACCACAGATGTTATCTATCACTATCTCAGAGGTAAACTGATGAGCCTGAAAAAGGAAGTTCAGAGAGGGCACATCTCAGCATTGTCTTCTAATCACAAGTCTTCTATCTCCTTCTCTTTTACTCCTCACTATTTCACTGTTTCATCCCATCAATTGGGGCACTCAACCTTTGTGACGGCTGGGGTCCCTGACAACAGTCTTCCTGAGAATGGAGGGATAGACAGTAGGCGACAGACAGAAAGGCAGAGAAAGAGAGTTTAGACCTGGCTTAGAGCCAAATCACAGTCAGTTTAGAGGAAGTCTGGTCGATTCAGTGGAAGCACTGATTTCCTTGTGAAAGTGGTCCTGCTCCGGGGCTGACGTGCACAGGAACCTCCCTTATAGCCCAAGGGTTGTGATTTGGAGAGTCACAGGATGCATGGGACAGTGGGGGCAATGGGGCAGCAAACACTAAGGTTCCACTTTGAAGTTTGTTTGTCCGGTAGTAGCAGTTGATGGGAAAGTTAGATTCTCCCCCTCTTCTCCTTCTCCTTAACATCCCCAACTTGTAGCTGCCTCCTCTGTGTCACATCTCGTACTCAAGTCTAATTTTAGCTCCATTCAAAACTTGACTTCCCCTCAGCTGTTGTTTGTATTGTCTGTGTTTTAATTGTGACATAAAAGGAAAAAGGTTAAAGGAAAAAGGTGTCTTTGGTCAACAATTAGAATTAGTCAGTCCCACGACTGGAATAATTTTTTTCCCCAGAGATGTGGAATGATGGACATTTGACAACGTGTTTCCCCACTTTATTCCTCAATCTTTTCTGTAGGCCTCCTCCTCTCAGTGCACCGCAGCTATGTTAACCTCAGAAAGGTCACCGCAAAGCTCAGGGATCATCACAGCAGCAAAGCCAGAGACGTGGGATGTAGACATGACATCATGGAGCGAAGCAGACTTTGAGGACAAGTGCACTTATATTGTGAAGGACCAACCTCTGGAAGAAGAGTCCGAAAACAACGTCAGGACACGAGCTGAGAGATCCTTACCCAGAAACCTGGCCCTGAAACGCAACTCCACAGAGGTACGCAGTGAAGCAAACCTTCCTTGTTTGCATATTACTGAAACTGTCCAAGAATGTGGCGTTTTAAAGAGTTGTTCCCATTTTTCCCCAATATATCTAAGTGGTACGCAAGCATGTACTTAAGCTGTTTATGTTTTGTGCAACTGCTGAGTCTTTACGTCACTTCAACATCCTTCCATCCACTCATCCATCCTCAGGCAGGAAGTACCTGGCATGTTGTTGTCTAATTTCAGCCTTTCCTCTTTGCTATGTATGTGTTGAGGCAAAGGCGAGGAAAGGCAAGCCCCTCAGTGCACAGCCTGAGGTCCCTATGATTAGTAGCTACCTCAGATTCCCAACCCTTTGTCCTAGCACACAATTACGCCGTAAAGCAGAGCACCAACACTGGGACCCACCTTGTGGATAACACCATAAACTATGTCCTCGATTAAGAGCTTGACAGTTACAATGATTTACAGTGGAGGCTAACTTATGTTTAACTGAATGGACAGGGGCTGGGAAATTGCAGATAGTGTGGTTAATTCATGATAAAAGATTAACCCAGTGGACTAGTCATGAAAAGGACACTTTAGATTTCCTTATGCAAGATTAGGGTCGAACCTCTGTAGATGAAAGATAGTCAGGCGAGATCAGCGGAAGTAGCCTTGGTGTCTGGAGTTAAATACCTGTACTACCACTTTGACCTTTTAATAAATTCTGTCTGCAGTCTGGTTGACACCAAAGAGCAGGATATGTTACAGTAATCTGTGACACAAGGGCACCTCATATGGAGCCATCAGACAAAGCCAATGAAAGGTAAAACTGACCAGATAGACTGGAGATAAACTCTATGGTTGAGCATGCAGCGGTTGATCCAGCTACGTACGCCAGTATTGCTCCGAGATGAAAGAGAGAATACATTACCATTGCTTTAGGGGATTTGAACACGGAGCTCAAGGTGCAATTGACTGGTCGGGGTGTGCCCATGACACCTTATCCTCACTCCCACACCCTGGAGGCTTGAGACAGAGGGGTGAGTTTCACACCTGGAGGTAGCAGAACAAGAGTAGTGGTGAAATTTTAATATGGCAGAGAAACTAAAGATAACTTGGGCGATTGGCTTATGAAATATTCAGCATGTGAAAGAACTACCACATTTAGCCACAGCCTGGCAAGATCCTCGTTTTCTCTGCGAGAGAGGAGGATTTGTCATGACAGCCGATATATTAAAATAACAGCTAATAGCTTGGTTGCTTATTTCCTTTTTTCTGGAGATAGTAATTCTCAGGGGAACAATTTTCCAGTGAATTGACCTGATCCTTTTCGTTAATCACTAAGAAACAAGCAGAGGGTGGAGAGTTGGATAACAAGGACTGTATTCCCAAGAATCTCATCCCTCTAATTATGTTTTTCAGCTCTGAGTGCATCCGGCTGCTTGCTGAGGCCTCCAATTTGTGAGCTACTCTGTAGTTTGATGATTTCATGTGGTCCTTCTTGAGCAGGTGCTTGGGGTGACCGGTAAGGAGCTGATTCCTAAGGGGACACGTTTTGGCCCTTTGGTGGGGGAAATCTACACCAACGAAATGCTGCTGAAAGATGCTGACAGGAAGTACTTCTGGAGGGTAAGTGAGCTGCATGTAAGACGTTGGATTTGTGTACCCGCATGTGAAAATCATATGTGTGTGTCTCAAAAATGTTCACATCCTGTATCTCCATCTGGAGACACCGCTGTGGCTGTGGCATGGCACGAGTTAGCAGTTGTGGTAAATTTCTGACATCCTGTGAAAGTATGACTCCATTTGCCAGTGCCAGGATATCTTTAAATACCGCTAGATCAGACTGGTTTAAATGTGCATGCACTGAGGTCACACACACACAGCTGTTTGGTTTCAGTGACGCAGCAGTTCTCCTCTATCTCCGCTTCTCTCGGCAGTGGTATCACTGCCAGTAAAGACACCATACACATGTCCGCGCTTCTCCAGACTCACAAACTCTCACACTGAGTAAGCAAGGAAGTGGCTTTGAGCCTGAGAACTGCTATATGACAAATAAGCAGCATCAGGACATCTTCCATTACACACAAGTGCTTGTGTAAATTCTACAGTTCAGAGTCAGCAACCTTGAAATCATGCAACCCCGACCAAAACTTGCAACAGTCATAACGCAGACAATCTGATGACATTATAGCCATGACTCAAGTGACAGCACAGCTTCAAAGAGCAGATAGCATAAAGAACAGTTTTAAAGACCCAAAGACGTGAGGTAACTGTTTACATGAGTTCATTTAAATAGTTTTTTTGAAGGGTCAGCAGATGCAGTGATGATGATGATATCCAATACTACCATCCAGTCATACAATGAAATCCTTGTTCAGTGCTGCTTTCGTAACTTTTGATGACTCGTGCGCCACAAATACAGGCAGTAGGGATTTCAGCTGAAAGAACATATAGTATTTACCATAAAGGCATCAGGAAATCTGTGATGTCATGGTTTCAAATTCAGCACCGGTCACAATGTTGATTTGTCAGCATCAACTGAATCATCTCCCATCTTGTTATATCTCACTCTGTAGGTCTTCTCTGAGGGGAGTTTACACCACATCCTGGATGGTTTGAATGAGGAGCGGAGCAACTGGATGCGTTACGTCAACCCAGCCTGCACTGCGGAGGAGCAGAACCTGGTTGCATGCCAGAGCGGTTTGGACATCTACTTCTACACCATCAAACCACTTCAGCCGGGCCAGGAGCTTCTGGTGTGGTACTGCCCTGAATTTGCCCAACGCTGTAACTACCCTCCACTGGGCCAACTGCCTATTGACAGTGTTGGTAAGTGTATGAGTAGTAGTAGTAGTAGTGCATTTGGGAAGGTGCAGACTGAAAGTTTTTGGACATCTGAAGTTAACAGGAACCATTCATGTGCCCACGCTTTGAGACATATCTCTAGAGTACTGTCATTGTAGCGTAAGGCTCCTAATCAAAGCGCCGGCCGACTGACGCACTCTTTGTGTGGATGTTTAAGAAGTTACTCAGTCACACCCACAGCTCTTTTGTTAAAGCAGGACACAAAGGAAGAGAGTAGAGGCCTGAAAGCAGAGAGGGTCTATCTCCAGGTATAGCCATAATACCTGAGTAAGCTGAGACCAATTTCGGGACTTTAGGCAATGTTTCAGTTTCCCTTTTTCAACTCCACATAGAAACACAGCTGGCAGCTCTTTGACACACAAAGCATTTGGCTTTCATTCACGAACACAAAGAGAGGCCGCATGCACACACCAAAATACTCATTTACACGCACGCTCACACACATGAGGCTGCCTGAGGTGCTGACAGCATTCTGGCACGACTATTTATTTGCCTCTTAAGGAGGAAGAGAGGTAGGAAGCGCTCCACTGACTACTTGAACTTCCTGACGACGCAACCCGCTGACAGATTGATCTCACCGAGTGTCGGCTGTTTGTTTGCTGAGAGCTGGCCTCTCAGGAGAGGGGGAAGGGTAACACAGGGGAGCACACAGTAGATAAGAGTTGCTCCGTGTTTGTGTGAGTTGATGTTGATTGTGTCCGAGAGTAGGTGAAATGTGCATGCATACTTCTGTATTTTGTCTTCCTCTGTTTGTCAGCTCGTGTCTATTTTGGAGTAAATCACTCTCTCCTCGTGACTTCCTTGGTGATGACCTATGTGTAGATTTTTAGTGGAAAATAAATATTATCTGTAGCTCTGCTGATGTGTTGTGACTGGTATATTTTCTACTCCATCAAGCATCCTGTCCTGCTTGTGGTGGAAAATACTTACAACTGGCCAACACTTTAATTCAAATAACATACTGTACCCGTTAACTCCATGCTATCTGTGTCCTGATCAGAAGCCTATTGTTTCATATGTGGTGTCCACTTTCATAGGGCAAGTCTGGGAGACTGACATACACACTGATAAGACACGTATGGCTATCTTCTAATCTTTAATGCTTAATAGCAACAAGATGGACTGAAAGTAAAGGTGCACAGTAATTTTAACAAGGAACTCATGTGTATGATCAAGTTAATGTCTTTGGGGTATGTGTCACTCAACTGAACGATGATACCAGTATGCCTACCGTACTGTACGTCTAAAAATGATTTTGTCTGTTTATGATGTCATTTCTCTTATTCGTTATTCATTATTTCCTTTTACTCATTTATCCCACAGAACAAACTCATGCTCAGGAGAAGACAACAACAGGAAAAAAGGGACACAGTGTCTCTGAAATCCTACGAGACGAGCCTTCCAAATCCCTGACTACCTGCCCCAGACGTCTGGACAGTCCCTTGTCTCAGACCAACCCCTCAGCAGTATTTCCCCTGTGTCCCCGTGTTGTCTACCCACTCCAGCCCCACTCAGAATCTATCCACGGCCATAGATATACAACTCTACCGTCTCTGCCATCTTGTAGCCCTCCAGCTGCCAAAAGGCCAGCTCTAAGTAGTCCTGTCCCCTCCAGTTTGCACTTCACCTTTCAGCACAGTCAAGGCCCTGTTATAGCCAAACCTTTCCAAGAGCCCTCTGTGCCCGATCGAGTTCATCCTGCTCTGAGGCATGCACCCTATCTACTGCCTCACTACTCACTTGGCCTTCTACCTCATTCACACCCATTCTACAGTGATAGACTGAAACCTCACTTAACACTCTCATCTCATTTACTGCCTTTTGACAGCTATGCACACTTCCTCCAACCTCTGACTAACAGACACAAAGGCTTGACACTTGCACTATCTAACACCAAACAAGACCTCATTCTGTCACCAACCAGTGAGCACAAAGACAACAAGGACCTCATATTCAAAAGGACAAACTACCTCAGAATCCCCTCAGATCACCTCAGAGATTTCAAACATTCTCCTCCCAACAATGTCCAAGCAGACCTCACCATACCTGCCGCATCCAGTGCCTCATCCATGGTCACCTCAGAGAGTCGCAGAGCACTGCCCTCTCTTGCATCCGGAGGATGCTCACCACCAGTGGGCATGGCTGCCTTTTCCGACTGCCCCCCTTCCAAACCCATCTCCGCCACTCAGAGCAATACTGAGGATGATGCAATGGACCTCAGGAAGACCAAACGAGGTGGGCAGACTGTTGGATACAAGACGCTGTCTTACCCCCTTACCAGGCAGAATGGAAAGATCCGGTATGATTGCAACATCTGTGGAAAGGTCTTTGGGCAGCTGTCCAACCTCAAGGTTAGTTCCTCTTCATCATATCAGTAAAGCAGGGTGAGATTAAATGCCAACCATCAGCTAAATACAGCAGGTGCAAGCTGAATCTAACACTTATCAGAATTTACCAGCTACCATTCGTGTTTGTCAGAATAAATAAATGTTCATGTCTGACATGATGTCCTCAGGTGCATCTGCGAGTGCACAGCGGAGAGCGTCCCTTCAGGTGTCAGACCTGCAATAAGAACTTCACTCAGCTGGCCCACCTGCAGAAACACTACCTGGTTCACACAGGAGAGAAGCCTCATGAATGCAAGGTATGTCCACAGCTGTTAAATCAATAGTTACATTTTGGAAAAGTTTTATACAATTCTATACAGTGAATGTGTAATTCAAGCCAGCAGTCATTTAGCCTAGCTTAGCATTAAGACTGCAAACATGGAGAAACAGCAAGCCTGGCTCTGTCCAAAGGTAGCAATATCTGCCTACCAGCACCTCTAAAGCTTACTACTTAACATGCTACATCTACTTGTTCAATCCCGACAAAAATGGCGCAAGTGTGAAAATTCAGAGTGTAACATTTGATTATGTGTTATTTATTTCTTCTTCTCTGCTGACTGCCTGACAATTACTCCTGGCTGAGAAGTAGTCCAGCACATATCCCCCATAAAACCCAAAAGTGAATGTTTTTAGTTTACAACCAAGGATATATAACATTCCATTTAATGTAAGTTGGTGTGTGATTTTGGTTCTCATTATGTTACAGTATCAAAACTGGAGGCATAAAATGATTTCTCCTTTGCTGTGTTTTCACACAGGTGTGCCATAAGCGATTCAGTAGCACCAGTAACCTGAAGACCCACCAGCGGCTACACTCAGGTGAGAGGCCGTACCAGTGCAAGCTCTGCCCAGCCCGCTTCACACAATTCGTCCACCTCAAGCTCCACAAGCGCCTCCACACCGGAGAACGACCTCATAGGTGTCCTTGCTGCCCCTGTGCTTATCTCCACCACTGCAGCCTCCAGGTGCACCTGCAAGGCTTCTGCCCTCTCTCCCCCTCGGCCTCCCACAGACACTCGCCAGAGGAGCTACACCGAGTCAACTCAGAGATTGAGAGGTTTGACATAAGCGAGGCAGCAGATCAGCTCGACGCCATGGCCACAGAGGCCGAGATGGACAACGGGAATGTTATCGACTTTATAAAGAAGATGGAGACTCATACCTCTGGTCACCAGGGAGGCGCCAGAGAGGAGACTCAGCTGAGTTTCTACAAATCAGCAAAGGAGTGTTCTGCTGTTCAGCTGCATCATGGCAGCTCTCTACCTCTACACCCAACCAGCATCAAGCTGGAGTCAGGCTGCATATCAGAGCCCTAAGACAGCCTTGCTAATCCAGCCATATAATCCTTGCAGGTCAACTCAGCAGCTGTCTGTTACTGCCCTATTTGAAGTAAAGCCTTATCTCAATCATGGATTGCCTATCCTATACTCTACAGAGGCTGTAGTGTGTGAAGAATCAAGACTTTACCAGCATGGCCTGGGACCAGTGACCTGGTTGATTTAATGTATACATCTTTGTTAATTTATTCTGTTGCTAATATTAATCTAAAATGTATAAAAACAGAGATTTGTAACATTTTCTGCTGCTTGTTTTGTATCTCTCCAACACCCTCATGGAGCAACTAAATATGTGATTATGCATAAAAAAGTTTGTCTTTATTTGTGGTTTCACTGTGTGAGACTCAGTGTCTCTGTTTGTGTGTATGCTTGTGTCCTAATTAAAGTGACAATCACTGTACAGGCATGACTCTGAAGTGTAAATGAGCTCAGCATTAAAGTAATTACACAGCGGAAACCTCAGTTGTTAGTATGTAATGTATATACTTGCCCCTGTGTGTGTAGTGCACTGTTGTAGAAATCGGTGACACAGATAAACATTCTGTCATGAGTCTTGAGATTCTCAACACCAGTAGGTGTCAACCATTCAGAACAGAAAAAACAACCCACGACTAAATTATCTTCGCTATCAGTAAGGTGTTGGAGTTAATTTTGTACGTTCACTTCATAGTGAAGTTTCAGTATCAATCAACTGACAGACAATGACACACAACTAGTGTTAGAATATTTATGACTAGTATTTCACTTACCTGAAACACAGGCTGACATTTACCGACCACATATCTTCACATCATCAAAATGCATGAATGCTGCACAGATACATAAAATTATTGTGTCGTCTTGTGGCAGAAGACCAGACATGCTCTATGACTCTCTGAGCACCAGCATTCTGTGATTCTCAGATTACAATTTAAAAAGGGTGTCAGGTGGCGTACTGTTTGAAGTGGCCATCCATGTATGAGACAACTTACAACCTACAGAACATTCATCTGATCTGATGACTGATGACACACTCCTGATCAGGTCACAGCGCGCCTACCAGCTGCTCTGGAGCTGACCCTGGCTCTGCAACAAAGCAATGGGAGAAGATATATATATTATAAATAAGAGAATATTGTTTATCTGTTAATATAGTGCTGAACAACTCACACACACAAAACCCCATGTAAGCCCTGAACTGTGACCTCCCTGTATGGGAAAAAACAAACAAACTGATCACTATTCATCATTAGGGAATAAGTAATAATGAAATATGAGGGCATTTATGGTGTAGTGGTCAGAGGTGGAGCGGAGGTAAAGCTTCCCCAGTGGAGGGAGGTGAGCTCTGTGCAGGAACAGCCACAGTGGACGGCTGGTAAACGGATGCCCCTTTAAACCTGCGCGGTGACGTCAGATATTTTTGACAGGGGGCAGGCAGCGGGAGAAGAGGGGAGCGGATGTACCCAGGGTGAAGGATGCCCAGCATAATGTCACCGGTGTATTCGCTCTCCCACCTATCCGTGTCATGATAAACGCTGCCGGGGCGGTCGCCCGCAGGATGCCGTCGGTGGCCCGGCGGAGCGGGTGCTGGATAGCGTGGTGCCAGGCGGTCCTGCTCGGCGTGTCGGCGCTGGTTATCGTGGCCGAACGGAGCGCTCGTAAGTGGGCATAGAATTCCCTGCGCTAGCGGGCTGCTAGTTTGCTGCTGTGAAACTGAATGTGGAAACAGAGGAGGGGAATGCTGTGATTGTGTGGAGTGTTTGCGTTGGCGGTAATGAATGAAAAGTGCTGTGCCTCAGCCATAATGCTTCGTGCTGGAGCTTTCCCGCTGCAGCCGTAGTTCAGGTTAGACACACAATTGAAATGGTGATGTTGTAGCAGAGCTCATGCTGCTGAACTGACAAACCTAGCTAGTTGTTTTTTTTTAATGCATAGCTTTGTAACGTGGGCTTTGGTTAGCGCGGCTGGGTTGGCCAAATTTGGGCCCCAGGATCTCCAGGGGTCATTCAGCAGGGTCACAGATGATTCAGTTTTACAATTAACCTCCACTGTAAAAGGCTGTACTTGATATCCATAGGAATAATCCAAAAGCATATATTATTTACATAGGTTATTACTATGATAGACCCTTTTCAAGGCAGACATGTTGACTTGTCAAAGCAAGAAAAGCACGTGTGAATAATAGCATTAAAGATGGCTCCATGGCACCAAGTGTCCCAGTAAGTGTCTCGCACGCAATACCAGAGCCCTGGAAATGGCTCACCTAAATGGAATCCAGCCATTCAGTCACTAATGTTGTTAATGCCACCTCCCGCCTTAGCAAGCCAAATGTCTGTTGCGTAAAGGGTCTATTAATATTTATGTTAGTATCATTAATACTTGCGTATCTCAACTGATGGGCATCTTGAGTCTGTATTGGAAACAGCGTGCAGCACTCAGGTGTGATGATTCCCTGACTAAGCAGATCAATGGGCCAAGGGCAGGACACAAGAGAGTCGAGGTGACTGGATGTGTACAAAGTGTGACTTTGCCTGCAGCAGGTATTCCATTCCCCGAAGATAAAAATACTGTGCTGCTGCATGGACCCAGCCTGTCACAGAAAAATGAGGCGTTCGTTAAAATGATCAATACAGCGAGATGCACTTTCTGGTCCTTGACAAGTTATTATTTACACAGTGAAAGAAGCCTTGTGTAACTAAAGACAAATAACTGCAGGCTGTGCTAGAGCCAGGAGTCAGACTCTGGTCTTCTTATTATCAGCTCATTAGAACAGCTTCCTCTTAAATTAAAGGACAATTCACTTGAGCAAGGTGTAAGTGCTCTTTAATTTCTCAAGGACTCTGCTGGCTTGTGCAGCTCTCACCAAAATTCTCACACATATGCTGAGTTTTATGTGCTGTGTCTCTTTTAAAAGCTGCATGGCTATATGAATTCTTTACTGAAAGCAAACATGTCACTTGAGACACAAAATCCTAACGCTGCCCCTCATTTGTGTGTCTGTATCTGTTTGTGTGTGTGTGTGTGTGTCAGTGATCTACTGTATAGGGTTTTACCTTTGGAATGAGGAGACGCAGTGGGCAGGCCTCACTCTCGGCCTTTTTCTACCGGGGACGGCAGTTCAACTGCTAAGTATGAAATGGTACTATGACGACGGCGATGACAGGCGATGCTACCTCTCTGTCATACACATACTGCACTTGGGCATCTTCAAAAGGTAAGATGTTTGCAACTGTATTATAAAAAATAATATCAATTGTGTATGTGGAGGATCGGAATACAGAAAAGAAAAAAATCTATTAATAACAATCTGTCATTGAAACCTCCATAGGGAGGTTACTGTGTATCACTTCTCTGGTTTCTGTCTCTATCTCCCTCTTCTGGCAGGTTATGGGACTGTATGAGGTCTGTGCTGCACATGCAGGACTCAGTGGCCGATCTCGGAGCCGCTGTCATGCAGCAGGCAGATGTTGCTGCTCTTTGGCTGCTGGAGGCCCTCGTCCTCACGCTGCCTCAGAGCCTGCTGCAGGCGTATGTCGTGGTGTCCACTGATGTGGGCATCATGTCCCCAGGTAGACTGATCATAGCATGAATTATTGGCTCGACATCTTGTCTGTGGCCTGTCAGTTTTTGTTGTTGGTGTCTAAATAGGAAACATGTATTTTTTCATACTTCTTTCTGTTTTTACCCTCAGTGGCCTATTGCTGTGGTCTGTGTGTGCTGTCTATTTCCTGGGCCCTGGTACTGTACAGCAGAGCCTGCTGTCTGATAAGACCAGGCCACCTGGCAATGCCTCCGGCAGCCCTGCTGTGCCAGCTGGTGTGGAGGGCAGGCATGCTGGGTGCAAGGGTGACTTGCCTCATGTTCTTTGCCAGGGTCTTTAACTGGTGGGTCTGTGGAGTAGCTGGTAAGCATCAATCTTCATGGGTGCTTTTGTGTAGCTGACACTTACAGTCTGATACCCTTGAAGGGAAGAGAAAGGGTGCAATTAAGTGATAATGAAATATTGCAACATAGAAACATGGGACACAAATGCAAGGTAGAGATTCTAAATCTTCCTCATAACCCATCATTTATGAATTATAAAAAACATCAGATTTTTATTCTTTAGTTAATTAGTGATGTAACTACCCTCAGTGTGATGCAGCATGTCCTCTTAATCCAGTTTTTCACTTGCTTCTCGGCATCAGCTTTAAACACTGCATATGGATCCCCTGTTGCGCTTGTACCTCCTAGTCTATTTTTACGTCGACCTCCAGGTTTCCACTGGCTCACGGCCTCCTTCTGGCTGGTATCACAGCAACCAGACATCTGCACAGGCCCCTGGTGTTGGCGTGCCTTTAATGGCATCATGGGCCTCGTCCACGTCTTCCTTTTCCTCAACGTCAAAGACGGACCCTCGCGCTTCCGCATGGCCAGCTTTTATGCAGTAAGGCCTGACTTTTCACGAAGTGCTCTTCCTCATCTTGTTTGCCCTGTGCTTGATTCTGGTGTGTGTTTTCAATATGCTATTTTGTATTCCATATACAGCATTGCCTCATTGACTTACACACAGGGCAGCTGCACACACGCTCATACACACACACACACACAGACAGTTTGCATTGTCATCCTCGCCTCTGCGTCCTTAGTTTACAGTGACGTAATGCTGTCTGCAGATGACTGATGATGTGACCTTCTCTCCTCCTTTAGTTCATGCTCGTAGAGAATGCCACTCTGCTGCTGGCCGCCTCCGACTTCCTTAGCGAAGCATCATGGGACAACATGACCCTTCCCACCACTGTGCTGTGTAGCTTTCTCCTTGGTGAGTCACTCTCTGTAGCTGCGCTCCTTTTGTTGTGGAACAGATTTGCCTCAGATGTTTTGATGCACCGTGGTTGTAATTAGACTAGTGTCAAAACGTCTAATAGTTTCTGTAGTATCTGAGTAATACAACTCCAGCTGTGATAGCAATAGTACAAAGATAATTGGCATTATTTTCATACAAATTCATACAAATTTACCATTCAACACAGATCTTCTGTGCAAGACATTCAAATGCAGGATATTCTGCATATTTTTGATACAGCCAAACATGATAGAAATAAAAAATATATATAATATATACATAGTGTGCTAAATTCAATTGTTTCCTGTTTCCTGCTTCCCAGGCGCTACCTCTCTTGTCCTATACTACCGGTTCCTCCACCCCAAGTCAACAGAGATCTCCCAGGGTTTGAACCACAACCACATGGGCAGCACGTGCATAGAACGAGGGGAGTCCTCCTTCTCTCTCGGAGATAAAAGCCTGCCAGCTCCTTCCATTCAAAACCACGGCAGCTTCTCCCTCTCAGGTGTGGCTGGTTCTCTACTGGAGCACCCGGGAACCTGTGAGGGCCGGCCTAACAGCTCCTGCCCTTGCTACCACCACCACTGGCTCCTAATCCGACTGGCTCTGAAAACAGGAGACTTGGGGAAGATCAATAGAGCCTATGGGGCCGGCGGAGCAGCAGCCATACTGGACATGGAGGAGTACAACCAGGAGTTTAAGAGCAACGAGGGCATTACTACCACAGGAGGAGGCAGCTGCGGGGGTGTGTCCACCTCTGAGTCTCAGGGCAAAGGCCTGGCACCTCTCTCAGACTGCAAAGATGAATTCCAGAGCGTCAGCGAGCCCACTTCAACCGAACAACCTGAAGAAGAGGACGACAGTCTGGAAATGGAGAGCCCGCTGGAGTCACCCACGTCAGATTTCAAACGTAGCTCGCCAGAGGGCAAGTCTGTGTTTGGAGACAGTCCGGAGCCATACTTCTGCCCTACAGAGTCAAGTTCAACCTTATATTTCAGCGCTGATCCTCAGTCTCCCAGCAGTGCCAGTAACCCCCGTTTGGACAGGGACATTGGGGGTCTGGAACACGGGGTGCGCCTCAACTCCATCCCCAGTGATCCAGCCCTTCACAGAGATATACGTGGGCTCATGGGACGGGTTGGGCCACGCTGTACTTCCACTCCTAAATTGGACTCTGGAGTGCTGGACTCCCCGTCTACTGTCCCTCATCTCACAGGTCCAAGGAGGCAGCTTATAATGTCCCGAAGAGATGAAGACGACAGCTTCTAGCTTTCTCAAGACTAGAATCAGGGAAAGAGCAACAGCAGCTTATCCAACACTAAAGTACACCAGCTTTTGGAAGGCTGCCTTTTCACCTGCTCAGTGCTGTAGGATGAAAACGCTGGCAGAAATTTCACCTCTAAATGTCTATATATTTAGTACACTGTGAGGCATAGCATATGCAGCAATTTTGGGATAATGCTAAGCTAGCCCATGCTCTTTTCAAACCATCAACTGTTTTCTGAAAAGCATCACTTTGCCCAAAGGTTGGACACACAGAGGTGAAACCTTCAGCAGTGTTTTCATCAGATATGAAGACAAAGAGCTCACTGGCCACAAGGGTGGTGTATGGAGCTCAGACACACCTTCAGCCTAACATCCAATAAACATTTATTTTTTACCAATTTAACAAATCTTTTGGCAGCAATTAACTAAAGCCTCAAGAATTATACTGTGCAAAAAGTGAGCACTGGTTCTGTAAGGGTGTAATGACATATTTAAAAAGTAGCCATGAGTTATATCAGTAAACGTCATTAGAAATACTCAGCTGTTTTATGATCTCAGATAACTGATGATATCTATATTCCACACTGCTGTTATTCATGTTAATAATTGCCAGCAGTTATGAGAACAGAGGAGTGATTCCTAGATCTAAAGGGGACAGGAGTGTCTGACCTCAGAATCTTTACCATCTCAGCATAAGCCAGAGCTTTATTGGCTTCTTAAAAGCACAATTATCTTCTGTACTATACATCTATTGCTGTGATTTTTTTGTTATTTCCCATTTGAAAAAACACACAAACCCCACATCCCCTCAGAGAATAATATACTGTATTTTTTGTATAATCATGTCAACTGGCACTGCTTTGAGCAGGGCCGGTGTGTCAACCTGGCGAAACTGTGTTCGATGTTTTAACTTAATTTACATGTTGACCATGTAATTGCTGAAATGTTTTTTGAATTTACATTATGTTGGGGGGGAAAAAAATCACATCTCAGGCACTGACTTCCAAATGCTTTCAGACTGTCTATTGTGCAACAAAATGAAAAGATGCTTCTGAGGTACTTGTAGTGACTTTTTTATGTGCTCTTGATTGCTATTTCTGGGGGCGGGACAAATGCGTTTTTGCTCATTACTGTTCTGTAAAAGGGATGAAATTCACTGACAAAACAGTGACATAATGCTGGGTGCCCTCTCGCGCCCAGGTGACTGCCTATATGAAATTTTGAACTGTGAAGTGCAAGGCCACTGGTGGCTTTAAATAAGCAATAAACAGCCTACATATTGGGGAGACTGGAGGTGTTTTTTAATTTTTTTAAAACTTTGCCCAATATTTATGTTGTTTTTTTTAAATTGAAGTGTTAAAAGGCGTTGAATTTTCTGAATATTTTGAGCATTTAAAACGTGCAGTGCTGTATGGTCACACATGTGGAGGCAGTCTTTTGTCATGTCAGACTCAACTTATTGTGCCTCAAGGAAGGTATTTATGGCACTCGCCCTTTAAGAAGCCGCGCATGCGCAAATCAGTGAGAAAGTTTACTCCTGAACTTCGTAGTCAGAAAAATTGTGATTTATAAAATAGCAGGGAAAACACCATTGAGTTGACATGGCATTTCGCCGAAGAAACAAGAGTTACCCTTTCTTCAGCCAGGAATTCTTAATTCAAAACCATGCCGACATCGTCTTCAGTTTGGTGATTTTCATTTTGATTGGACTGATGTTTGAGGTGAGATGAACTCAGATTCTTTTCTTCCCTCGTCTCACTCAGCTGTTTTAAGACGGAAAGCCTGCTGCACGTTCAGGGATGTAACTTGGTGCCAAATGACGTCTCATTCTGTCGAAATTATCTTTTGCTTTGTGAAAGAAAAAAGTTTGCTTGTTTGACTGCATCTGAGGCTTATATCGGTGTGATCAGTTTCGCGGATATGGTGGCTAGTTGCTGCACTTTTAACATGTTTTGTGAACAATGTATGTTGCTCGCAGTCCAAGTAGCAACGTATGATTTTTAAACCGAGAGAGAAAGAGAGAGCTGAAAACAAACAGGGTGTAAAACTGAAACTTGACTAGTTTCTGCTTAAAGTTTTCGCCGTGTCGCTCTTCATACTTTAACCTAAAGTCCAAATGGAGCCTCTTAAACCGGGAAACAATTAAACTCATGTCGGCACAGACACAAGTGGCTACTTACAAACAACAAAACGTAACTCATTTGTTTCCTAAAGTTCACGTTTTACCCTTTTGACAATGTCTTGTTCCAGTTTCCAGCAAAGACAGTCCGCTGCAACATTTTGAGTCCAAGATTTGTCAGTTACCAAAGACAGACAGGAAGTAAAGCGTGTTCGGCATTCAACTTAAAAGCATCGCCGTTTGCCTCAGAATGAGTTCTAGTACACGTCCGCCGTTGGGGGATTTTATTTTGAAAAGCGCGGATGGAAGATGCGTGACTTTTGGTCGTTACTTTGACGGTCGTCGTTAACTGCCACGTCTCAATCTCTGAGCTGCTGCTGTTGCCTCCCGTGGGCTCAGCTGAACGAAAGAGTGCTTTGACCTGCAGGGATTTCACTTCTGAAACACAGTGACTGAATTAATCGGGTGTCTCATTAGCTAACTGCTTCTCCTACGTGCGCACAAACAGGCTCCTAGCCCTGAGCATTTAGCTAAGTTTCAATCCGGAACCCTGGTTGTGCTCACACAGCTGGTCAAAAAAAAAAAAAAAAACAAGCAGGGGATTTCCTAACATTTTCTAGTTCCTTAGAAAAGAGAACAGCGGTGCGATGACTGGTCTTGAAATTGACATTCTGGCGTTGACTGGTCACCTGTGGCCTCGGTGCGCAAGGAGTGACTGGTGACTTGTTGCACTGTGGTGCTCAAACTGGGGCCAGGGGGACCAACAGGGGCCCTTGAGGGCTCTCAGTGAGAAAGACACTTTGATCATCATGTACCGAGTCAGATCTACGAAGAGGGGAATGGTTGGAGACTAAATGTGTATGTGTGTTAAGATATGTATGTGATCTCCCCAGGGGATTGAAGATAACTGTGAGTGTTCACATGCTGATCAACTAGATGAGGGAGACACAAATGTTTGCACAAAATGTTAATTTTACTACTGTACTAAAATCATTAGTCAAATATTGTATAAGTCAACTGACAAAAAAATGTGCTTAAGTAAATTATCAAGCAAAATGTGCTAATAATTTTCTGTTTTCAGCTCTCACATGTGAGGATTTTCTGCTTTTCGTCTTTATATATTGTCACGTATTGAATGCATTAGTGTTTTTGACCATCGGTTGGACAAAACAAACATCATTGTGGGCTCTGAGAAACTTTGACGGGCATGTTTCTCTATGAGACTAAATGATGAATTTAAATCTGTTTTCTTGCGAGATACTCGATAGTTCTGCCTCTTCAGGCCTCCAAAGGTTAATCAAAAGAAACAAATCTGAAATCTAACAATAATCATTGGATTGAACTAGTCGCAGCTCATAGGCGCACGCAACCTGTGACGAGACGCTGCAGCTACACATTGCTTTATTTTAAAGTGGTCACAAGCCAAAAAAAAAGGTTGGGGAAACACTGGTCCGATGTTTATCTTCGTGTCAGGATGCCTCACATATGATAATTTAGGAATCTCGGTCAGGTCAATACAGGCCTTGTCATGCCAGACAGATTTCTCAGCAGAACCTCTTAAAGAATTCAGCTCCCAGTAGCCTATTAGGATGCCATGAGGGGGGGGGGGGCTGACTGGCAGTGTGATAATAACATTATATAATCTCAGGAGCAAGGATTCACGCTCACTCTCTGTGTTCCCCTGCACACTCGCACAAACCCCTGTCACAAACCCACGTACACACTTTGGTGATGCTTTGATGACTGGCCTCATGTGGTTGCATTCAGACAGGTTCACTGACATATGTTGCTAATTACCACCATGTCTTATTTCCAGGCGACAGCCAAGACAGCCATACTGTTCATTCAGCCACAGTACAATGTCACCACGCTATCACCAGGTACGCAGTTTAATGACCAATTTCTGTGACCTTTCTGCATCTCCAGCATTGCGATATTGTGATCACAAAACGCCGCTCCCGGATGTTTAACGTACCTCTGATTGCAAACGTGTGTTTTGCCCCTCCTATGTGTGCTCAGAGGGAGAGGTGACTTTGTACTATTACGGATGGAAGGACTGTGCCACCATCCTCTTCTATTTCTTCATCGCCATCATCCTCCATGCAGTAGTGCAGGAGTATCTTCTGGATGTAAGTACCCAGCCACTGTGACACAGTGCACCAGTCACACAGAGAAGTCCATGCCCTGGCATTTTGTAGCTGTTTACCAGAAATGTATCCTTATTATAGTAAGAGAAGGAAACAAATATTGCAGATGGCTTCCTGGTCAGCAAAAAAGGCAGCACAGAATTAGCACATGCAGTTTGGTACTAACTGCCAGTACATCTATTTCTCATTTCTGCATGTTTATCTAACCTGATGTGCACTGATGAAAAGACTCTATGTTTTGCAGCAATTAATTGAAAATAAATCATTGCAAGTCTACAAATTCAACACTCTCTATATTCCCCAGTGATAAGTACCAAATTACATCTTTCTTTCCAAATCCAAATTGTTAATTACGGACATCCTACATAAAAAAAAAACAAAAAAAAACAGAGGAGCAGCATGCTGAGAATAAATCAGACTGAAAACAAACTGATGCTGCTCCAGTTCTGTGGAGTTGTGGAGACAGGAAGAGAGAGGAGCATTTGATCCATCTGAAAGTATGAGCCCTGGTGTCATTGTTTAGAAATAGGCCAGCGAGGAGGAACAAGGTTTTATTTTAGCAACATCACCGCGCTTCGCTAAAGTGTCTTAAAAGGACTACTTCTTCAGAGGAGGGTTTTTCGGCAGCAGCCATAAATAGTACCTGCTGTCTTTTCTCGCCCTAGTTATTTGTATGACTGTGACGCTTCCTTGTGCCTGACAATGACATAGTCAACATGCCAGCCATTATGACTGGATCCAGCTGCATTCACATGATCTGTTGTATTGTTCACATCGCAGAAAGTCAACAGGCGTCTCCACCTGTCCAAGAGCAAGAATACCAAGTTTAATGAGTCTGGTCAACTGTGTGTGTTTCACTTGGTGTCGAGCGTGTGGAGTTTTTACATCCTCATAACAGTGAGTGACATTTTCAAATTCTGTTGTGTTCAGTGACTACTTCCTTGTTACTGCAGAGAAATGTCACGTACATATTTAAACTTTTTCTCACATTGAGGAGCTGTGTGTGCTCTTTTCTCATGTTTCTTCACACAGGAGGGATATCTCCTGCATCCCAGCAGCCTTTGGGAGAACTATCCCCACGTACACCTCAGGTACGACATTCTAACCAGCTCTGTCACTGATTTATACACATAAAAATGGTAACAAAGTCTTGGCAGTATGGCTGCAAGACTATGGCAGTCGTACGTTTTTTGTTTTTCTCTGTAAAAGATATTCACACATACTCATTCATCCATAGAACCACATGCTAGCCTGTCAAATTATCCCAAAGCCCAAGTTGACATCAATATGTCCAAAAAACAAATGTATTCAGTTTACTATCATTGAGGACCAAGACAACAGGCAAATATTCACATTTGAGAAGCTGAAAACAGTAAATTTTTGGCATTTTTGCTTAAAAAAGACAAGATACTAATTGTGCTTTAATATGACTAACATTCTAAGGAACAGTAAATGGTAGCGCTAAAACCATAAAATGATCAGCAACGATTCTGAAAGGTGTTGGTGTAGGTGTTGTTTACTTTGCAAAGGTCACACCAATGTGCTGATCATCTCTGTTAAAGCTGACAAATACTGCTAACATCACTAGTGCTTATTGCAGAACAGGTTTCACATTAAGCAAAGTACTGCAAGGTAGTTGCCACACAATAAATGTAGGGACTTCCTTACTTGGGGCCCCTTCCTGACTAGCTGTGTTAAGATGCAGAGTTTATAGCCTATTCTATAGTTTATTATTCTCTAGTTTGGGCAGCCACCTGATTTCAGAAGCATTCATGTTAATGGGGCAATATGGTTCGAGGAGAGAATTTAACACACATTTAACAGCTACATTAGAATGAAACTGGGAAAATATAATACTGTGACCGCAGTGTAAATGTCTTCCTTTCTCCTGCTGTTCCTCTGTCTGTATTTGTGCTCCAGGTTTCAAGTGAAGTTTTTCTACCTCACTCAGCTGGCATACTGGCTCCATGCCTTGCCAGAGCTCTACTTCCAGAAAGTACGCAAGGTCAGTAAGGAGGCCCTGAGAACTGGAGGGAGCTCTGGAGTGTGACTAGATAAGCTCTGTGTGTGTGTGTGTGTGTGTGTGTGTGTGTGTTTGTGTTTGTGTTCTGCATATATTCTTACTAGACAAGAAGAGTAAAAAAGAACAAAAGAACTCCAGGATTTGAAAATATTGTGCCTTTGCCAATAAATGTGTTTTTTTCTTCTTTTTCCTCAGGAGGAGATTTCTCGTCAGCTGCAGTACATCTGCCTGTATCTGCTGCACATCTCTGCAGCCTATTTGTTAAAGTAAGCATTCAGCCGAGGGACCTTTTTGACAAGCTAACTCAAAGGCTTGTCAAGGAAAATATGCATTAATAGTGATAAAAAATAAATATCAGAAGATCCGTAATGAAACACCCTGAAGTTTGAAACTCCTTGAATCAGTTGTCACCTAATAATATCGCCTGCCTCTCGCTTCTCTCTGGTGCAGCATGAGCCGCGTGGGTCTGGTGCTCCTCTTCCTCCAGTACGTGTCAGAGCTGGGCTTCCACATCGCCAGACTGTTTTACTTCACTGATGAGAACCATCAGAAAATGTAAGCAACCTCAGAATATTTTTACTGCTGTTAACTTGACTTTAAGATCCACTGATATGATCTTATCACAGATACTGAAATCTTTAAACCCCATTTTTTTTTCTCTCTCGGTTATCACCTCCTCCTCTCTAACCTACTGTATCACACGCTTTTCACTTTTTAGTCTCCTAAAATGTACTGTTTTATTATTGCCTTGTTTAATCAGAGTATCACTGGCCAGTTTATCATCCCTGCACCTTTTTTTATTGACCTCATTTTCTCTGTGTGTGCCGTGCTTCAGGTTTGACCTGTGGGCGGTGAGCTTTGTGTTTACACGAATGGCCACACTGACCCTGATGTTCCTGGCTGTTGGGTTTGGTTTGGCTCGTGCTGAGAACCAGGGCCTGGACTGGGAGATGGGCAACTTCAACTCTGTACTGATAAGGTAAAGACCTATGGCCAGCATCTGTGGATAGTGACTGATTTTGTGGCACTGCCATTACTTTTTATAGCTACTATATCAACTGTATCGTAGAAAACACACGTAGCGCCCATAAAAACTGTTGACTTTTAACGTTTTATCATTTTATATCATAACTCACAGCCAGATCTTGACACTGATTGACAGAAAATGACTCTTTAATTTCAAAGTAAAAACATGTCTGCAAATGGATTCAATGAGGTTTTACATGTCACAGTAACAATGTGACATTTCAAATCCTAATTCACTGTACTTGCATAAACGCGTCTCTGAATTAACAGTGATTTTACAAGCCAATATATTTAGACTTTGTACCTTATTATTTTTGACTTATTTACTCCACTTTTAATTTTAGCGCCACTCTTTGTGATGATGTATGATAGCAGTAACCAGACCAAACTGAACTGTGGTCTCCATGTGGTCCTGGGCAACCGTTACTGCCAAAGCCTGAGAAATTGAACAAATATTCTTCAGACCTTATTTTATTACACACACACACACTCACACTAGGGCCAATGAGTCATTGTACTAATTCAGCACACAGCTTCAGGTCTATTTTCCAAAACACGCAGTTGCACTAATCTTCTTGCCTTGGGCTCCACTCAGGATGACTGTTCTACTGCTGGTATGTTTGACCCAATCTTGGCTACTCTGGAAGTTTATCCGCTTCCAGCTGAGGCGCTGGAGGGAGTTCAGACACGAACAGGCTGTTCGCAAGAAGACTTCCACAAAACAAGTCCTACGACCACTGAAGAGAGACTCACGTGAGTGTGAACCCCCACCCAAACACGTTTCGCGATACACTGACGTCATATCCTAACAGTTACAGAAGAGTCAGGCAACACGTGCTTCGTAATATCAACATTTTCACGAATGTGACTTGATTCCTTTTTTGATTTCATTCCCATCATTCCCTGCTTTCTTCATTGTCCTAACCATGCTGAATGTCTGATATGGGCTGCGTTAGTAGAGATCCTGACTTCTCACTTCTCTCTCTCCTGCTAGTTGGCCACCATGAAAACGGAGTTCTTAAAGCTGAGAATGGAGCCTCTCCTCGGACCAAAAAGCTCAAATCCCCCTAAGACAACACACTGACTGGCCTGAACAGTGGCCTTAGCCACGGCTAAGGTTCCTCATCAGCACAGCAGGGACGCTGGCAGCCACTGACCGCCAAGCTTCTTGTTGAGTATGTCCTGAGATGTTACAGAGACTCAGTCACTACAGACTTAGGCTTGAATGCTGGAAAATGAAATCCAAGGAAATCCCTCGAGCCCAACAGACATTTACTCTTCTCATCATATCAGTATTTTTTATACATCCACGCAGTCTGCTATCCCACCCTAAGGAGCGCCATTGTACGCAGAATGATTAAAATGTAACGTGAACACAGTATGCAGCACACATGTTACTGTGTGTCAATGTTGAATGTGTTGATGCATATCCTCATACATAAGTACTGTATTGGTTGTAGTGTTGTCTGATGTCGCAGCTGTTTTCAGCTCTTGCCATTGAGCCGGCTTTGCTTGTTTTCTAGTCTGTTCCATTGGAGCAGAGGAACGTTACTGATGATATGAGCTTACTGTATATTGGCCTGAACATTTTCCCTTTACCACATCAGGGAGGGGATGCTGGCCAACCAAAAAAAAGTGGTCACCTGGGCTCCTCCTACAAATCCTACATTTGTCACTGGTCACTTAACAGATAAGCATCAAGTATGTATGTTGGATATCACTGCATGCCATTCCATGTTTTTTTTTTTCTTTTAATTGTTTTGTTAATTACTTTATTAAATAATGCAATTTTCTGAAATGAGATTTGGACTCCTTTATTATGACTGAAGTCATATCTACATGTTTCGGTTTCATTTTATATACTTGATACATCTGTTACCATAATGGCAAATGTTTACATTTTTGGTCCACATAATGTTCAATTTTGCCACAATGAAAAATGTTGGCATGACAAATGCATGCAGAAATGCATAGAATATGTCCACACACAGTATTGTGTTGAGGGAATGCCCCTTACGCTTTTAGCTTAATGCTAACAGCAGCATGCTAAAAGTGTAATTAAACTTGTTGGGTTTTCTGTTTTTTTTTTTTATTGGGAAACATATTTTTCTAGATTAAGATTTACTTGCTTTGTTGACTGTCTTTAACATAATTTCATATTTTTATAAGTAGCTGATCAGATTTTAGGGTAGGCATTGTCAAACCAGTTGGCATATGATCGACATAAGAGTATTTTATACATGTCCAGAAGGTGTCAGATTCTGTCGAGCAAATCACTTTTTCTGTAGTCCAGTGTTTATATATCATGTTAAGAAACATTATGCAGTCTTTTTAGTCATACTGTTGTGGTTGATTTATTGGAGAACACTTTAATCCGGCCTCATTATGAAGATGGCTCAGCGACGTTATCACCTGATAAAGAATGAAAAAGGCAAATCAGCGTAAAATGTTAAAAGTCCAAACTTTAAAAAAGTGACCAGAAGTGTGTTTTTGCTAAATGGCTGCTATGATCTTTACCATTTTGGTGAGCTGGCTGGTTATTTGCTGTCCACACACCCAGCTTCTGCTGCAAAGAATCCAGTGTATGGGAAGGGATCTGGCTCGAGTTGGACTGCAGGTACTTCAGCACATAGTGGTCAGCATCGATCAACACAAAGCGGTGGCTGAAAACTAAAAAAAACAGATGAATGAGAGGGAGAGGAGAAAGATGTAGTAAGCTGAGCTTTCAGATTTCACCATCTAATGGAGTGATCCCCTACTTTAAAATGAAATTGAACTTAAACAATTCAAATGTAACAGAGAATGTTACCCTCCACAGTGGCTCCAATAGCCAAGTCTGCAGGAGAGTAGAACTCAGGACTCTCCACTGTAGAGCCCGGCTTGGGGACACGTGTCTTTTCCAGGAACTTGCCACCGATGACGCCAGAGTTGCGAGTGGACTTTTCAAAGACACTAATCATGTCATTGGACAGGAAGTAGGACAGTATGAAACGTCGGCCCTCATCGTTTGGATTCTGGGAGTCCTGGAATGTCAGTAACACATACAGCTTAAGCAAAGAAAGAAATGATCTGTTTTGTCATTGATGGCTTTGATTTTGTCAGGGAAGATGTTTCCTGGGTTACGTTAACCTTTAAAATGTTTTGAATCCAGGGCTAGACCCTGGCTCACTGGATTATATACAGAATGACAAGCAACACTACATATAACCACTCATTGTCATACAGAAGGTTTAGCCAAAGAAGCATATTCTCCATCATGTTGACTCACCAGCCGGGCAGTGTAGCGCAACACTTTGTGGTCGTTCTCAAGCAGCTTCATCACATCTTTTTTGGGAGGCTCAGGAATTAAATATAAACAATTCTGGAGGGAATCTTCTACTGAACCAAAACCATTGTAGGGAGGAACGTCCTGCAAACATGGACAAAAGCAACTATTATCTATAACAATATAAATATTATACAATATAATATGAATATAAAGCAGTTTCTCACCATTTTTCTCTCCTGAGGCGTGTAAGTCTTCTTTGGTACCTCTGTGGGTTTCATCTCCATGTCAGGGTACTTCTTCTGGTAATACTCTTTAGTAAAGTCATCGCAGTCATACAGCTGGAACTGACGGCCCAGCAGTGTCATCGTTTGACCAACCTGGAAGTCTTTGGGGGAGTAGTACTCATCCACTTCGTCCGCTGAAACCTCCAAAACACAGCTGGGAAAGATCTCTGAAAATAGATCAAAACAGTACTGTTATGTAGCAGTTAATTAAGAAAATCCCACAGTGTTTATTGTCAGTTATTTTTACTTATTTGTGGTTCCTTTGTTTTTTATGTTGTCTCCATAATCCATTCTGCTACGTTTGAATGTTGCTTGATTTTTGCATTTATCTATATTCTTTGAAAATAATATTTTAATGATCATGTTGTATCTATCTATCTATCTATCTTGTATCTAATGCAATATGATGTGAATTGTGTTGTGATGTAATATAATATAATATAATATAAGAGTGACACAGACACAGCGTTGCATCTCACCAAACCCTGGTTTGATTTTCTTGGCCAGCCTCTGTCTGCGCATCAGGAGAGGAAAGGGGTCTCTGCCGTTATTGGGTTCGTGGACCTCTTTGATCTCCACTGTGTCGTCCATCAGGAAATACTGAATGGTAACGGGCCTGGTCTCCCCGTACAGACAGTCAGCATTGTTCCACAGAGCAAAGAAACGCAGCACCTAACCAAGAAAAGGTTCAGAGCCTGAGACTAGAATTGGCACATGAACATTGATAGAAATTACAAGATCACTTATTAGAAACATCTATAGCAACAGTTATTTTGTAGTATTTTTAGGTTGACGTAGCATATTTACATGTCCCTTTTTTCAGTTAATGAATGAAACTGGCTTCACTTGTGACTGTCAATATAGGCTCAATCTTAAGTTGAACAAACATGAATCAAGAACAAAAGTGACCATCCTGGGGATGAGGAGGTGACCTAGTTACAACAGATACATCATTTCCACCTTGGTAGTGATGTTAGTTATTTCATTGCTCTATGAGATGAGTATGAGATGTTATTCTGCTCCTTGTTCTCTTAGTTTAGAACAGAGGGAATGTCCTTTACCTTACGATCCATTGCGAGAAACTGGTGCGTGCGGTCAAATTCAGAGGGTGTTGTGTGAGTAGGCTGAAGGTTTTTGCGAGATTTGTCATAAGGACCCACAGGAATCGGCTCTGGATCGTTCAGAACAATGCCCTCACTTTCCATGAATTCCTGCATATGATGAATGACAGACAAAGGTGGAGAGTATGGACTACATGTACAACAATACATCCATATTTTCGTGTCAGAGAAATAAAGATATATAACGCAGTGAGAGCATTCATGCAGCTGTTTTACCTTTGTAAAAGGATCGCAGTGTGTGATGTGGTACTTGACCCCGTACACCTCTAGGTCCATGCCAAGGTTGAGGTCTTTCCATTGGTAATGCTCTCCACGTTCATTCTTGGGCAGACGCTGGCGTTTGATGCGTTTCCCCTGCGGTATCCCAGAATTCTCCACCATGGGCTCAATGATGCACATGCTGTCATCCTCGAGGTAGTAGTAAATGACCACGGGGCGCACACGGTAGACCTCTTCAGGGGAGAAAAGGACATTTTCCTCAAAGTATGCATAGTAGCGCAACACCTACGAGACAAGAACATTGTATTAATCGGACAGTTAATTAGATAGCAACAAAAAAAATCTTCAAGTTTTTATCATACCTTCTTGTCAAGGGCCACGTGAGCTGGGATGAAGTCTTCAGCTAGGCTCTGGTTGAAGGAGCTATAAGTCATGTCTAGTGTCTCATTGGACAACTCGTTGATCTCCTGCTGGATCAGCTCCTCTGATAAAAGAGGATCTTGTCCAATGCCCACAGTGGGGCGACGGGGTAGAGCATAGCCATTCTTATAGTCCAGTGTCTGGGAGCGATGGAAGGCTGACTTCTGCAGAGAAAAGGAACATTGAGAACAAATTAGCTCTGGTAAATCCCAACAACAAGAAAGTCCGAATGAGGTAAATTTCCACCACTGATGCAAGTGCACACTCAAATCAATGATCAATTATGAGCCTACTGTCCAACACAATAGTGTGCACCACAGTTTGTTATGAGAGACACACAGGTGGACAGAATAATATTAACACTTCTATATGATTAGGCAGTAAAATACAACTCTGGAGTAAACATTTTTAATTCAGGCCATTAATGTCCTTCTGCTGAGGCAACAGTCAGCAATTAGCGCTAACTTAATTAGCATGCTGGGTAAGGCTTAAATAGCACTGTCAGTTATTCGACAAGAGGACTGAAGGAATGCAGGAATTACATTTGCATCACAGAAAGAAAACAGCAATTTGCCTTTTTCCTGTAAGTGAGAAGAAAACGATAAATTAAACCTCGGTTAGCTAGTTTTATGTTTGACTTTAGCTAACTAGCTACATTCTCACCGTTACATCCCGAAAAGTGTATCCAGGTAAAAATGGTAGTCCGTGGCTACTCAAGTTCCAAGACATTGCTGTTCCTGAACGATGTTTTTCGATCTCTTCGCCTCCTCAAGATGGTAAATAGTTATTGTTGTCGTAATTTATTAATTAAACCTGGTTTTGTGCGCGTGTAAAGTTACCCAGTAGCTCCGCCGTGGTAAGTTTATGGTATCTATGGCAACGGTACCACGGCAACAATTACCAGAAAATGTTAAAAAATAATGCAAATATGCCTAAAAAACGACAACTAAAAGAAATGCAGAGTGAAATCCCAAGGAAATAAAGTCATGTCCGGATTGATAAGAATATTGACAAACATTTAAAAAAAAAAAAAATAGCAAGCAAAATAGAGTAAAATAGCACATCCTCCATAATATCAAGCTGTTTATATTCTGTAAAGTTCTGTCACCAGAGGTCTACATGCTACAATCAATCCAAGGAGTTACACTGGAAAATGATTTGCCACAATTATGTATAACTTTATTACATTTGGGTGACTTTTACTCAGAAATTCTTAATTCACATAAACTGAAGTGCTCGACCTTTACCACCAGGGGGCGAACAACACCAATAAAGCTCACTGACAGGACTTTTTTTGCCTGCAGGTCACCATAAGCACACAGTCTTGTGAGTCCATGATGATCTTACTGTGCAGCCTGTTTACTCTCCATATTTGTAGTGATATATCATCATGACATAAAAGCAGTTTAGCACAGAGCAAGTATTGTGCATAACTAACCTATCATACACGCATTGTGCACATTTGAAATGCAAAACATAGAAGAAAATGTGCAAGATTAAACAAAACAGTCAACAAGTTATTTTTGAACACAGTTTATTCCAAGCACAGGAGTCATATTTTGGTCTCACTTTACCAGCTATTGGCACACTTGAATCCCATTCAAATTTAAACACATTTAAAACCGTCTATATCGAAACTATATAGAGTGGCAGCCTTTCTGTGGATGACCCTAATATGTCCTGTGTACTCTCGATTAAACTCTCAGTCAGGAAAATACCAAGCTTTTTATGTTATCTAAAATTATTTCTATGCTTGAATCCAGGGCAGCGCAAACAGGACTGGATTGGCAATAGCTTATTTTTTTAAACTGGCAACATGATTTAAGAGACGCAGTTTGCACGTCCACTGTGAACCTTTTTTCAGTGCTGGTTCCTTCTCCAGGCGGCCGGTTACCACAAGCGTCTGGTTTAGCACTGGTATCTCTGAAATAAGGGCACGATTGAGACAAGACCTAAAATTTGCACAGTTTTCTACGAGTGATGACCAGAAAATAATTTTTAGCAAATTCACTAGTACAACAATTGGCATACTCCAATTCCGTAAATTTACATCTGGGCAAACAGCAAGTGCAACGTTTGACAGAGACATTCAGATATTACACATGCTCCACTTCAGCAAAGCAACAGCAATGATAAAAGATCAGACATATATGATAAGATGAACTTGGGATATCCAATTAATACATCATTTAAGCAGCTACTGAGTTACACACAGTCGACAACAGTGACTTAATAGCTAGAAAAGGCACTGCGCTGTGAAATTAAACGTACTGTATCAAAAATAAGGTTAAATCACTAAACCTCTTTGAGGCTCTTTTATATGATATCTCTAATTCTTTTCTTTAAATGCTGACATAGCTGTTTAAATGGGCTGATCCCCTTCTTAGGAAGCAAATACATCAACCAAACACAGAAACACTAGGATTGCATCCCTGAGGTGCCAGACAACCTTTGCCAAGTATAAAAATATCTCATAATAAACCATACTTGAGAACAAAAATACACAACATCAATAAACTATTAAATATTATAAAATAGATTTCATAAGGGTTGAGATGAATTCCCCAAAAATATCTTTTGGTTTTAGAAAGTTCAAAAGGCAGCATGGTTATTTACTGTGTAGAGATTGTCTTACATTGTCCCACTGTCCTGTACACTTCTTCCTGCTTTATGCTGCCCCCTCTGTTAAGTCCACACTTGAATACTGGAGGGTACTGAGCATAAAGCTCCAAGTGTCACAGTCTTCTGCAGCTGCCTCAGATTCTGTACGAAACAGACCCATCTGAGGCCTCGGCCCTTCAGTCACCATGTAGTCTCTAAAGGCCTATGTGTGTCTAAGGCAGCTATCCCATAAATCCCCACTTCAAAAAGGCCTGCTGAGGTCACGGGCAAGGCAGTGTAGCCTTTCACCCCTCGCTTCCGGCAGAAAGAGGTGAGCTTACCATGCAGAGTGGAAGCTTATTCTCTTACTGAGTGGGGTATAGCTTATGGTACCCAGAGGAATATGCAAACCAGCAGAGAGGGAGGACTTTCTTCCAAAGTCTGCAATGCTCTCCACCGCTCACATCAGTCCACAGCTGCTTTTGCACGCTTGCTTGTAAAGCTTCATGAGGGCCGTGTCTCCTGCCCCTTCCTACCCAAGTGCGTCCTAATTTTTGTTCAAGTCCCGTAGGCTTTTCTATAAAAAAAAAAGCACCTCAGCAGTCCTCAGTAATACCGATTGAGGCTCCGTGTCCCGGGGATGTCAGGTTGCCCGTTCATCCAGATCTCTCGGATGATTCGCTCCCTTTCCTCGAGCCGCTGCGCTCTTTCCAGCTCTTCCGCCGACGTGAACACGTTCATGTTGAGCGTGCGTTCGAATCGCCGGTGCCGCCGTGCCGACAGATCTGAGGTGGTGTCCCAGTCCGAGTCCGAGTCGCTGGAATCGGACGACGAGTCAGCGGGGCGCGCTCGCTTCTTGGCGGGGGGCCGCTGGCGAGGCTGGCAGTCGGTGCGACAGGAGATCTGGACCACCAGGGCGAAGAGTGTGAGGAAGAGGCCCAAACACACGCCGCAGACGAAGAAGAGCGCGGCCCTCTCTGGGTGGTCTGTTATGGGGAAGAGAGGAAAGAACAAGAAAGACGGTTTAGTTGATTTCTTACAGAAAACATGTCAAACATTTACTTGTGTCTCTGGGACTAGTCTCTCTGTTCAGCCTGCTCTGCTGTACAACATTTCACTTGATGGCTCACTCACTGTAAAGAACATCGGCTGCAGCTTACATTACTCACTTCCCCAGCTTCGGTTTGGCCAAAATGTCTCAACACTGCTACGTACTGTGCTGTACGTCTCCTTCCCATCATCTTCAGAGATTGATGAAACAAGTCACACTCATTCCAATCATCTAAGACTTGGGTGTGATCCTACAAGGGCTGGTTTGCAGCTACGGCTTGTGTCTGCAGCACCCTCCATGCCCTCACACTACTATCCAGCCATGCAACAGATTCAGTTCATGCTTTTCTTAAAGGTCATACATAGGTGTGATATTCCTCAATAAGATACATTCTACAAATGCATATCATAAAAGTTACTTACATAAAGCTTCCATTACACATTACATATGAAGTGTGTATGACTTATACATTTCACAATGTATAAACTGTTTATTTGAGTCACAGAGAGGGAGGTAATAAAACAGGAAGTATCCAGACACACAAACTATTGCAGCGTCTGTTTTAGCAGCTGGCCGGAGCAGGTGACTGACAGTGTGTGTGTGTGTGTGTAGTGTAGTGTGTGTGTGGTTGTTATCTCCACCTAACATCTGCATTCCTCTGGCCCACATTTACCTACCTTTCAGTCCCAAGAAAGAGGAAATGAGGGATATTACCCAAAAGATAGCATGCCACACACACGTACCACACATGAAACCCTGCACTCAAATCCCAATGTCATTCATATCCCTCTCCGAGAAGTAACTTTGAGCTGGCGTGGTCTTAACGTGTATGTTAAGATCCAGGCCTGTCCTCCACTCATGCGACACACAAGGCTTTATGAATGTTGCTCTACCTGATATGTAAGTGTAAGCGGCCAGTGCGTTGCTGATGAGGGCCATGTTGGCGCCAGAGGTGGAGTTGATGATGGGATTCATGCCCGGGGGCTGCAGTGGGCTTTCTTCTCCTCTTCCCCCAGCTTCTGAAAACTTCTCCTCGTTGGGGGTTGTCTCCCTAATCTTCTTCCTATCTGTAAAAGATGACAGCAGATTACTGTATATTCTCAGAGGAAAGTGGGTACATCGTTTAGCATTTGAATTCGTTATTTAGATACAGATGCCTTTGGGCCCACATGCAATGACGCACAAGGAGTGTTTCATTACCACATGCACAGTCAGATTGTGACGGCACCGGCTGGGTAACTTACAGTAAAGTAAGAGTGTATAGTTTCTGAGGTATTGTGACTAAAGCATTCAGATCACTGAGTCATCTGCAGCCTCTCAGCAGTTTTTGATTTTAGCAAAATACGCTGCCGTAAAAAAAAAATGCATCACGCAAAAAAGACACACATGTTCACACACAAATACTGATTCAGAAGATACCACAACATCCGCTTCTGTCATATTCATTCTGACTCAGGTCATTAAGAAACAGAGAACCACATGGGAGAAGTTTGCACTTTGGCGACGTTTCAAAAGCTTCCCCCAAATCTATTTATAGATGGGAACAACTGCTTCCTCCTCTGGATTTTCATCACAGTGCGACCTCTTGCAGTGTTTACATGCTGGCTTGTGTTGTGTACACAAAACGAGTTGAGATGACAGGACAGAGGAGCACAGGGTGATTTGATTACCTAGATTAATACTGATTTTCTGAGCACAGTTGCCTCTAGTTATCCTGAAGAAGCGTTTCAGTGGGACAGTGTAACTACTGTAACTTTACCTCCACAAATCAGCCAAAATAAACAGAAGCATTCAGCATTCAGTGTAGGTAAGCATGCTTTGCTGACCTGTCACACACACCAATAACCTCTAATTATAGAGTCTCTAAGGTGTGTCAGGCTCTCTTTATCTGATAAATGCAGTTTAGACTGGAACTGTTCACTGAGGAGGTAAATGTTTCCACCTGGACCCACTGCTGTGGTGGACACATCAGCTAACATTCAACCAATAGACCACAATCTCTCTTTCTAACACACATAAAAATAGGCAAAGTGCCAACAGAAAGCACTTGCAGTGCTCAAAAATGCAAAATACATACAGAAATGCAGTAGTTGCTCTTTTGATTAAATCATTTTAACATGATATATTCAAGTGAAATCAGCAATGGACGTGTGTCAAGAACAGACATAAGAGGAAGTGGGTAGTTGCGACCGGGTGTAGCCGGCATCGTGGCTAAAGGGCCAAAAAGAAACTGGACTTCAATGAAAGAAAATTCTGGGAAAAAAGACAGTAGTGGCCAAATGATCTCTGGGAATTGCAGTGCAGAGACGTCACTGAAACTAGCAGTTAGAACCAAAGATGGAGACAATAAAAAGTCAGACTCTTGCAGTTTATGACTTTAACCTCTTTAACCGTTCTAAGGGGTGGGTCAGTTTCTACTAAATGAATTTGTCCTGCCAAGTAGTGTTCGATATTTTGATAGTTGAGAGATTTTAAAAAAATCAAGAATTTAAGGAAGTAAGAGTATACAGGCACAGACGGGTTAGTTTGAACCCAGACTTTGGATGACAACATTTTGGAAATACTTTTATTAGCTTCCTTACTGAGAGTTGGATGACTAGACAGATACCTTTACTGCTGTTCAGTAAAATCAACTTTTGGTCAAACAAAAAGATCAAATCTGTTAATTTACGGATATCCTTTCGTCCAGTTAAAAAAATATATTTTTTAAATGAGATGAATGAACTCTGTTTACTATATACTTCTCCATGTGTTTCATCCCCTATCGGTTCATCAGAGTTGGAAACAGGTTTTTCTCGATGAGCTCTAAGTGGAGTGTTTGAAGCCGGTGCAAGGAAGTGAAGCCATTCATGCGTTAGGAACTGTCAGCACTACAGCAAGCATCTCCTGTCCGTTCCCTCTCTTAACTCCTCATTCATTCGTCTATCCTCCTAATTAGTACAGTGCCGGTAGCTGAGCAGAGTACTTAGTGTGCTGGACACAGGCCACCTTCCCTCATGAATAAAGCTTTGTTTAAGTTTCCTTCCTTGCTGGCGTCTCCTTTTTTCACTCTTTCATTTCATTGTTCTTGCTCCGTCTTCTCCCTCTTTCACTCTATGGGACTTTGACCATATAACCGTCTGATTTAGACTGTGGTCACATATAAGTGCAATCGTTCGCTCTTGGAAAGCCGTATATTTTTAAGACCAATGATCATAAATGTTCCAAACCAATGGCTGTGCTAGGATACATGTGGAAACAGTTGAACCCGTGTGACTTAAAATATACATAAATATGTGTCCTGACTTGAGACCTGAAAAAACTATTTCTCTTGATGCTTGGGAGGCCTTGGGACTGTTTAGTGTTAACTGCTCTCCATGGGAGGCTGTGTCACAGTGTGTGTTTGAGAGTGAAAAAGCTTATGTTTGTCGTTTTGCTCACCTGGAACAGTGTCAGGGCTTTTCACTGAGCTCCCCTCCGGAGGGCTGTCTCCCACGATGTTGGGGTCATGGGCGCTGGA
Source organism: Pempheris klunzingeri (assembly GCF_042242105.1). Taxonomy (NCBI): domain Eukaryota; kingdom Metazoa; phylum Chordata; class Actinopteri; order Acropomatiformes; family Pempheridae; genus Pempheris; species Pempheris klunzingeri. The sequence goes on along the minus strand of NC_092029.1, from coordinate 13,571,690 downwards.
TGGGGGGGAGTACACTGGCGGTCTGGGTCCCTGCTCCTGGAGCAACTTCTTTGGGACTTCAAAGAGGATGGATAGGTGGAGCAAAGGAGGGGAGTTTGGGGAAGAGGGAACCAAAGAAATTTACACAGAAGATAATTAGATGATGTCTGATTTGAAAATAAGATGTATAGCACGCATTTGTATTACATAGAGCTCGTCTGCAAACATTCAAAAAGAAATAACAGTAAATAAATGGAAATAGGCTGCCTTATGAAGTGTTTTTGAACCCCATTTTTGAAATTCCAGTTGAATATCGTGTTATATTTCTAAAACATTGAACCTGAAGTAAGTGTTTGAGAAACAAGATGGAAATGCTGACATATTATCATCTTTTAGGTTTATAAGGCAAACAGTTGCCTCTCTCAGTGGACATTCTCCTCACTCTTGTGCACACAGCTGCATAGTCTACATCTTCCAGGATTATGAGCTGTCCTAATCTCATTTCACATTAATGTTTCATTTCAGCTAAAATGAGAGTGGAATTATTTGAACTCAGAGTTTATCGCGTCGGGAGAGTAAGACGGTATGAATGAGGCATGAATGAGAATGATGGCTGTGATTCACACACTCCTTCTGACCTTGCTCTCTGATTCCCGAAAGTTATGCTGTCACCCCCCCCCCCCACTTACCCCATCACATTCCCCAACCTCACAGTGTCCTGTGAGTCAGGGAGTCTGAACTACTTCCCTCAGACACAAACCCACAATGCAGTGGGCTATACATTCCTGCCCGCTCACATGTGGTTTTGGAGGCCGGGCCGTGCTCCGGTCACTGTGTTTGTCTGCCCTGTCAGATCACTGGTGATTTACAGCTCAACAGATGACTGACTGTCCAGCTTTCTGTCTGTCTGCCTCTTGCTTTTCCATTGCTCTAGACAAACAAATGGGCAGTGACAAATAATCGGCTGCCTGGTTTTGCTGACATCAGTAGCACTAATAGTGAAATTGCAACATGTGATTTGGGGTAAAAATGGACCATTTGTTTAAGGGCAGAAGAATAAACACACAGATCAAATTTCTACAGATGGATTTTGGCAGCGGACCAAGAGTCAATCAAAGTGAAGGAAGGAGCAGAGCAGATCTCATAAAGCTTTCCTCTGGATGCTATTTATTCTCTGGACACATTACAAGATTTTTCCAATTGTAAGCAATGATGAAAAGACTAAGAAGGAATATTTAACTGCTGACATGCACACTACTGTACTTCAGATTAGATTATTCCATAGTGGACAGAAGATTGACAGGATTTATTGGTGGGGGAAGGTACATGACGCGGCCTACACATAACAGCCATCTTTGAGCTGTATATATGTTAAGATGGGGGCTACATGGATGTTGGTTTTGTTCCTACATCGTTTGCTAGCTACATAGCTGCACAGAAAGAAATGATGACAGGCGTGGGTGAGATTCGTGCCGCAATACAAGACATTTTAAATTCAGCCTGATTATCATGCCTTATTACATCTTGCAGAATCTGTTTCTCCGTGCCGCTCTTTGATACTAAGTTGACTTCAGCGCTTGTGGTTCGTGCTGTGATTTGCAAACAACGAAATACAAAATTCTGTGGCAGATGCGGAATATTCAAAAATTAGATGAGGAGTGCGCAGGATCGTTTTGTATCAGTATTGATACACAGAAATGACACTGAGAAATGCGGCTGCATGCATCAATTAGAGCTGCGTCCATATAATGCAACTACCATGACTCTGCACGCTCATGTTCAGTACTGTGTGAGTTCATAACTTACTAAAATTTTCATAGTACAGCCTGTGAGATCGGTGACTGATTAATGTCTCCCAGAAAGAGCAAAGTCACGCACCAGCACTCTAATTTATTTTGCCATACATATTATCTCCTGTCAACTGAACAGAGAGAGCTATATGGAGCAATGTACATGTGAGAGGAGAAGTTGTTGATGCTATCTTACTGCATCTAATCAACAAAGCTGCTTGACTTAAACTCATAGGCTTCAAAGAGTCTCGCTGAATCTGGTTTCAGTCTTTGCTTTTCTACTTGCCTGGAGGAAAAGACTAATAGAGGTAGTAAATGATTTCTGGTCTTTCTTTAAATCTGCTTAGAGGGGCTCGCCTTACTGCTTCCAGAGAACTCATACGGTGTCAGGTAAGTCACCAATCGTAGAAACATATACTCTTACATTTAAATACCTTTCTGTAATTACATCATGTCATGTGGCAAACCGCACCAATCTGTCGCTTAAATAGGTTAAAAAAACCAAGAATATGAAACCCCATTTTATTCAGGTCTGGTTGGCACAAACTAAATAAACATAGCTCTCCACATGTGTAGGTGAAAAAGGCAGAGAAATCAAGAAACGGGATTCGGCCTGGCAGCTGCCCCTGTCCTTCCTCATCAGTCTGACACACTAATCATGGGTCTTAAAACTCCCCCACTGCCACGCTGCCACCATCCCCACGCCACGCCCTGATTACAGCCTTCTGATTGGCCCTAATTGGCTGCACATGTGGCCCAGGGTCACAGCTGAGAGACGCCATGATGTGACACACACACACACACACACACACACACACACACACACTCTCTCTCTCTCTCTCTCACACACACATTTTCAGACAATTAAAGGACATATAATTGAGATAATTCAGTGCAAACAAAAGTGCATGCATACTCACAGCCAGACCAGATGCATGTTCATACATAGAGCACATATGGATTATTTGGCATATATGCATAGACACGCAGTCCAACACGCTTGTTTAACATCAGAGTATATATCCTTCCAAACAGCCATTTCTCATGTTTTTCTATGGCCTGACTTAGCCAGCAAAAGCCAGTACAGTAGAGTAAATTGACTGCTTCTTGTCTAAAAATAATTGTCAAAAAGCTAAAACTTTTGGAGACAAACGGCCGCAAACCACACTTAAGGAGCCAAGCAGTAAAAACTGAACCAGTAAAAGAGAGTAAGAGGAGTGCAAGGGAGAGAAACCAAAGACATAAATCACACTCTACAGCCTGCATTATAATGGCATGGTCATATAAATGCATGGCAAATGAGTGCTAGCAATTCTTAATATAACTAAATGGGCCCTGTGCCAGCGCTGTACCTCTCAGAGCCCTGGATCGCAACAGGGAGCGAAGATACGAGGCGGGAAAGAGTGCCCATAACAATGGCCCGTGTTTACACTGGAAAAGCCAGGCTTTGTTTTCACTGGGCTCTGCAGGCCAGAGTGTGTGTGCGTGCACATCTGCATGTGTCTGTTTGTGGGCCATGTGCTGACCAATGCAGAACACAGTTGGGACAAAGCCCCGTAAGCCAGAGGGGATATAATGAAATATTAAACCGCGCTAAATCTGAGATGAGATCAGACCTGGGCCAATAATTTGAACACTCCTTTATGAATAATGGCTGCTGGGGACTAAACATTTTGGAGATTGTTTCTGGGCATTCTTACACGCTTGGTCTGCTTTAGCTCTCTGAGATTTTGGCCCTAAAAATCAAAACAAAAAAAGACAGCTTAATCTACACTAGCACTTTTCTGCGATGCACTCCAAGCTGTCTTAATGTGGTGACCCTCATCTAAATTATCCTCCATCCCGGGTTAAGCAAAAGAATGATGTGCCTGGTTGAGAAGATATTCTGAATTTTCTTACAACTGTAAAAAACCATAAAATAGTCTACAACACACGCTTTAGAAAGGAGTGGGCATTCATCTGCAGCTACATGAAGATATGGAGAGTTCTGCTCCAAATCAGATATGCACCATTTGAAAAATAGCCCAAATCTTACAATTAGTTATGTAGTGGATGACTTGAGCGCTAAGATGACAAAATGCATAACACTTAAGGTATTCATTTTCCCTTAAAGGGATTTATAGCAGTTTGGAAAAAGGGTGCATTGAAACAATGTGCTGATATATGTGAGCATGTGTGTAAGAAGTCGGAGCAAAAGCGTCTGGTTTCAATCAGCACACAGCCAGTGCCTACTTAATCTACAACATTAAAGAGCAGTCTAAGTCCCAGCATTCACTTGAAAACAGACACAAAAAAAGGCAGTGCCTAAAAACTCAAATCAATGTTTATAGACACACTTAGACGCACTCACAAAATGCTTTTTATTCTGTTTTAGTTCTTTCTGTCGCTTCCCACTCAGACAGGCATGCAGACATCTGCCCGCTCACATCCATCCACCTACCCACACACACACACACAACCATTTTTCATTTAGCTAATGGCATTCCTGCAGGACAACATGCAAGGTGAATAGGGCAGGAGCTCAAGGTGTTGAGATTGCATTCCTCCTCTCCCTCCCTTCTCCTTTTTTTTTTCCTCCAACCCCCAGCGAAACACTCTTAACAGCATCCAGCTGACAGCAGCTGACGGAGCTCTCGTGTGTGTGTGTGAGTCTATGTGTGAAAGCTTGGGCACTTTTGACAGCCTTACATGTTAGAGATGGAGTGCCTATTCATTATTATTAAGACGTAGCTGTGTATTGTTTGGTCGAGTGTGGCAGAGTATAAGGAAGGAAGGAACCCAAACCTCCCTGACCTGAGCCATGCGGAGGCATTACCGTCATGTTTATCTTCGCCCAAATGGGTGCACTACTCTGACCTCACGCTGTGAAAATTAATGGCTGCAAGATTGTGTGCGTATCTAAATGCATGTGTGCTTGAATGACTGAGAGCATGTGTGTCATAGGACATGATTAACACACTCATTCTTGTCTCGTGTATACAGAGTAGACCAGGTTTAAGGTCTGGTAATGTGAACTCTATCAAGGGACTGGTGGTCTGAGCTGAGGGCTTTTTCTGGTTCTGCTACATTTTTTATGGTAAGAGTGGGCAATGCAACGTAGTCTACTACTTTATTAGGTTTTGCTGAGAGTGTGTGTATGTCTACTAAAGAGTTTCAACATACACTGGGACTGTGGTAACCTTAAAAGAGCCTTAAAGAAGCATACCAGTGGTTTTGAAAGTTTTAGCCCATTAACCATAAACTACATTTAATTTACACCACTGTTGACAATTTCCCAAAGCATACCATGAGGTTTAAATTCAATTCCCACCTTAGAGAACAACAACAAAAAACAGAACATATGGATGATATTTTAACTTTTTTCTGTCTAATAAATCTTTATATTCTTAAGGGAACATCCAAAGGGAAAAGGCTAAAATTGTAAAATCAGTAAGATGTCATTTAAAATCCATAAACAAACAATGGCTATGAGTTGGCAAAATGCCATCAGCGTGTACTTTACCAAGACATTTAATCCACCCCTAAAGCACTTCTGGAGCTAATCTAAGGCCACTGCTGGAAAACTGGCCATGCTGGGAAGTTCACTAGAGTTATTATTTGTAACTACATGAATAAGAAGCAGGCACAGCTCAGGAAAACCTTCACAAAAAATTATAAGAGCCGAGCTTCAAATCCTGGAGATCCAGGAAAAGTTCGGCTTGGTCTTTTGGCTCAGATGAATGCTTAATCAAATCAGTGGTCTCAAGTTATCAAGTCAGAGTGAATCGTGTAGGCTACGAAAATCCGTAGCTAGCAGGAATTTCTGACAAGGTCTCTGTGCTCAACATGCAGTATTCTTTAATAGAACGCAGGTATATATGACCTTCATGCAAAGCAGGACATAGCTGGATGGTGACACAGTCTAAAAGCATGCAGAGTTGGGGTAGTGAGGGTTTCGAGTACATTCCAGGATGGAGAAAGGAACAGTTCAACCCCCAATCTTGCCAATCTGAGCCTTCTGCCCTACATTCATCTGCAAAGCATAGACTTTTTTTTCCCCCCATTTACTTTAATGGATAACACACATCCCTCTGCTGTGAGACATCCACAAATGCAAATGTGTGCGCACACCGAGATGCCGCAGCATCGGCTCTGAACATAATCACTCTCACTTCACCACAGCCGTCAGTTATACTCCAAAATCCCAGCTGTTTTGGCTATTTAAACACTCCTCATACGCCGCACATGTGCACGCACACACACACACAGTTGGCGTCATTAACAAAGATGTGGAGACAGGAATAGATGCTCTGCTGACAGTGTGGGGTCATAACAATCAGCGAGAGAATCACTCAGTTGTGGAGCTCCCCCACAGACCCCACACAGACACACACACTACAATCCCACTGATGTCTTCAACACTAATAATATCCACAGCCTCCATCCTGGTTTGAAATATGCACAAAGAGGAGGTGCTGAGCATCATAATACACTACAGTACACTATATATATATACTTCTTTATCATCAGTGAATGGCATTTTTGTTGGCCTGCAGTCAATCAGAGGAATGATAAGTCTTGATTTTAGATTCAGTAAAATTCACTGCTCTACATCTAAAGTAGTAAATATACATTTTGACATTGTCCATAGCTAAACATGACCTCTGACCCTGCCAGACTACAGTGCCGCACTGAATGCTGCCCTCAGTTAGCTCTAATGTTTGTATTTCCACGTCTTTATCGACTGGACGTGGGAGAGGCGGGTCCAGTGTCGAAGTCAGCACAGCCTCATCATTATCTGATGTTCCACTGGGTCAACAAGGATGTGGCCAACGCTGAATCATCAAACTACGCCGCCCGCCTAAACTCACTCCTTCATATCAGAGTCATGAGGTCATGGGATGCTGGGTTTTGATTGGGCTACAGAGCTGCTGAGGTCGTCAAATGACTTGTGAAAACAGTCAAGACAGAATTTGTCATTTGCTGGCGCTGACATGGAACAGACTGAGGACAGATAGTAGCAGGTCTTGTCTAGACACAATCATGACAAAAATAAAGGCAGCAACATTCAGCTAACATGTTCCAACACATGTCTCGGCTGATCTAAACAATGGTGCTATCTTTGGAAGAAGGGGAACAACTGGTCATACATGACAGTTCGTAAGATCAACACTTGGCAACATTTAAGTCTGCAAGGAGCAGAGGAGTGAATAACAGATAAACTCAGATTAGCTTAACGTAGCTCTCTGAATACACCAATGGGCCTCTATTTAACTTACCTTTGTGTGACACTTTCAAGGGTTGACTGTCGACATTCTTTACCTCTCAGTCTCTCTGAATCCATCACAAGCCTTTGATCAGGCTTTTCGTTAGTCCCTGATAGAGCCACTATAAGATGGAGAAAGGCTCATTCCAATCTCTGGTATGTGTAATTACTGTCTCTCTACATACAGTGTCAGTGGGTCTCTATATGGCATAAAAAAACATGTCCATGTACCCATTCCACCAACAGTATTGTTTTGAGAAGTGATACTAGCATCAGTAAGACAAAAAACGTAGCCGTCTTACAGTAGGTCACGTTCTGGACCCATAAACACTTTGTTCCTCTTAACATTTATTATTTAGTATCAATAAAACAAATGGCTATTGTTTGGCAAGTCATTGGTTGGTCATCTATTCAGGGCTAGCCTAATATTGATGCGTTCACTTCATAATTGCTCTCCCTAGCATGGTAGTATCTATGTCAGTTTAAATCATCAAAAGCATCTGTGATTCTGGCTCTGCTATTACTTCGTATTGGATGAAAAACAGATTTTGCGAATCACTCACGTCTATTGTCCATGGCAGCAAAGTCACATGAGTGTGAAATAAGAAAGATGCGGGGGAAGCTGGGAAGCACGATGAGAAGACAACGAGCAAAATAGACATAGGAGTTTGATTTTAGCCGTTATTAAGAAAACCAAATGTTGACAAATCATACATACTGTGTCGAAAAATCTAAACTCAAGGATCCCTTACTTCCATCACAACTTAACAGTTCACTGAGCAAGCTCCACTCACTAAAGGAGGCCGTGCGTATGGCAAAAAGCTTCAGGGCCAGCTAAGTAAGTGAACCTTAGGTTTAGAGTTTACTATAGACGTCAACATTTAGCGAGAATTCAACATTCTTTATCGGCGATAAATTAAAAATCTCAAAATGTTATTAGAGATGTCATGTAGAACGTGTAGAAGAGATCGAGTCAGTTAAGAATGAGAATCTGTGCTTCCCTCCATCCGACAACAGAGAATCCTCATGCGGTTCACCGAGGTCAGCACCTAACTTGTTGAATGGGCCTCTTTGATAAAGCTGACTCTGTTAAAGTAGTTAGTTGAGAGGTGTACAGATAATGGCTGCTTGTCTTGTTGTGTCCATGCAAATGTTGTGACTGCCCTTTACACTACTGATGTGGCATTTTATTGATGGCTATCAGGAATCGTGCTTTCAGCTACGGACAGCGACCCTGGGGCTGGTCAACGGAGGTCACTGAGTTCAACATACTGGACATTTGAAGTGCAAAGATTGCAACAGTAAACACTGTCATGATTTAAAGCAGTAAGTGTGACCACAGAGAGTAAGGATAGTCAAGACACTGGAGGAAAGTGTGGCCTCTGAGTCACATGCAGTGTTAAGGACCCTCTCCATAACACAGTGGCTTTTCAGTAAACACCAGAAATGACTAGATTAGATTACAAGCCATTGTTCAAAATCACAGAGGATATAGCCATAACAAAAAAACACCGCAGAGTTTGTTTCAGCATCTGTGTGTCATTATATGCTCTATGATTTAATGCGCTCCACTGCTCCCTCTTTATCATTTCGGTAAAACACTACCACCTGCCTCATATAACGCTTGTCTATCATAGGAGCTTCTGCGCCCCGTCATTGTCGGGTAATTAGACGAACCTTAAGTGAGAGTGAATCACAACCGGCAATATTCTGTCTAAGTTATACCTTCCCTCTTCCACAGAGACAAGACCCATGAAAACCAAAGCAAAGTATGAGGGAGTTGGCGTATTCACGTGTGTATAAGGAAGGGAGGCATGTTTTCTCTCCATGTGTTGACAGGGTGCTGAGCCGTATTAGCGGTCAGGCCTGGGCAGAGATAATGACGGTGAGTTCTGGGTCAGCATTAGTCTGTCATCGGTCTTATCACCACAAATGGCACACACACACTCACACACACTCACACACATTCACCCACACCTTTTGTTTAGTCTGCTACTACAATGTTGGACTTGAGTCTGACATTATTTGAAATTTTGTGATGATTCGAACAGTGTTAATACATGATTTGCAGTATCAATACCAAAATTATACTTTTTTTGGTAGCTTTCTATAAGAATATGTATGTAAGTGCATGAATAGGAGCAACCGTTTGATTCAGGCAATTTTTGATATTCGGTGCTACTTACTGCTGAAGGAGTTGAGGTTTGACAAGCCAAGTCCGTACACTGGACCGGACTGAACCCGTCTCATCTGAGGAGACTTCTGACATTATTCTGCTACGGGCTATTATTAGAACCAACTCTGAAAATAGACATTAGTAAGCGTGTGCTATCAGAGGCTACGCTGAGCAGCTGTTTGTGATCAAGAGAAAGGGCGATGAGAGAGGAAAAGAGAGGAGAAGAAATTCCATAAACATTTCCTTTCCTTCCTCCCCTTACGTCTTGGGTTTCTTGGCATACAGGAGCACCAGTAATATATAACATATAATGTTGCAACTGTGAACACAACCGTCATGAATAACAGTACACTCATGGGGTCCATAGATGATGACATAGAAACTCAAGTGTCCCCATGTGGGTCCAAGGCTTTGGCACTTCCTCGCCCACTGCGGAGACTTTCTGGGTACAGCTGGTTATCTGTTTGTTCTGCTGTCTATATTTCCTGTTACATCCAGTCTGTGTCCCGTCTTCTTCTTCTGCCCCTGTCAACTCAGCCATGGTCTTAAAACAGCTTGAGCCACAACAGATGCAGATGCATGTCCTCGGGGTTAAGAGTGGAGACAGAAAGGGGAACAGACAAAGAGAGGAGTGATATACACAGAGGCTGCCAGAGACACTTTTACAACAGTCTTTAAAACAAACACCTGCTGCCGTGGCTGAAGCGCCTGGGGTGCATCAGAGCCGCATGGCTGTGATTAGATAATGAAACTGAGCTAAAGGAGTTACAGCATTACAAACTATCTCTTAAATCCTCAAGTCTCAATTAGACATCCTGCATGGGCACGAGCAGACACACAACTCGCACGTGCAGCCAGGGCTGTAGGAGGGTGGACGCACATAAAACACTTTTCTAAAACAGAATTTGTGCAGCACTCATGAGGCTTTACACATAATCTACGCCTGTTAGTGCCCTCAGAGTGGATTCCTTGTCACAGTTTCTTTTGGGAATTCAAAGATCGCTCAGTTTGCTTTCCACTGGATTATGTATCCTCATGTGACCACCTAGACCTGACCACAGAGTGACCATCAACGTACTCGATCAGATCTATGGTTCATTTGCTCTAAAGGCTCTTGGGCCAGCTGTTTTGATCTGCACCTGAGCACAAGTTGTCTTGATGCTTTAGTTATGAAGCATCAACTGTTTCTTCATTTTGAATGAACGCTTCTATATTTAACACTAATAGATTTTGAGAGGTAAAATAGATAAACTTAACCATGACAGGAATGCAGGTGAGGGCAGGTGGATAGTGTAGCTGACAAAAAGTAGAGTTTATCTACCAGTCCTTATCACTTCATCCCTGAATACAGTAACAAATAACTCTATAGCCTGCAGGAATCAACCCCATATCACAACTGAGAAGATCTGTCTTCTCATTCCCCAGCCCAGCCTGCAGTATTGTCATTCCAGCTGTGCTGTAAATCTTTCCAGTATCAAACGGCTGTAGAAACCCTCCGACAGTGGGCCAACTGTGGCTTACAGAGCTAGAAAATGCAATTTGACCTGCAATGGTTGTGTCTTTTTTCACTTTTTTTTTTTTTTCTTCGCATTGCTGCGGGGGGTTTGCTGCAGATTTGACATAAGGCAGACTCACACAAGCATACACTGACACACAGGTCAACACTTGACACTTTAACTCACACACATATTACACAGAACACCTTTCCAGAACATATATTCAACCCTGAGACAGAAGACGACAGGAAGTAGGAGTGGGAGGAAGGGAAGGACAGGAAGAGAGAAGGAGAATGATGGTTTTCCCCGGGGGTGGTGCAGACAGATCAGCTTTAAACCAAACAGTCCGAAATAACTGTGTCCATTATATCGATACTATACGTAAGCATAGGTTGAGGAATATGAATGACATTTAGAAACAAGGAACATGCAGACAAATATCTACAGTAATCAACTTATTTCCTTTCTCACTGAGAGTTTAGATTAGCTGGAAGTGGTTCTCAGGCAAACAGGAACCAAGAAATAGATCGGTACGTTTTGTAAAACAGCAAATTGTAATTTTTTACACAGATTAAAAGACTGGTTTTTGAGAGGATTAAACAAATGACATATGACAGATTAATTAGTGAGCGTTAGAGTTGCTAGGACAGAGCCATGCAACCCGTTTCCCCTGTTTCCAGCCCTTATGCTAAGCTAAGCTAACCATCTCCTGACTTCAGCTACATACTTACACCTCAGACAGTGAGTGGTATCAATCTACTCATCTAACTCTTGTATTTCCCAAAATGTTAAACTATTCCTGTAAATATCTGCTATTGACTTTACTAGAATGTATGCTAATGAATAATACTAATTTCACAATAACATGTCATGCAATCTAAAGTTTGATGCAGTATTTTGTGAAATTGTTCTAGCAGGGTCAAGAAAAGGCCAATGTTGTGAGGAGTTAAAACTAAAAGGATTTTTATGAGGTATGAGACCACCCATGAATCCATCAGCACTGACCTTTATAGGGCAACTGTCATATTAACGTTACCAGGCGTTTTATTAGGCAAATGAAAGAGTAGAAATCTTGTCATCAAAACATATAACATGTGGTCGTCTGTAACATTTCTAAAGCAGGTCTGTGGGTCCTTAGACTGGGTCCTTAAAAGTTCTTTGTACTTTTATCATGCAAGAAATCACTTGTAGTTATTGCAACCTTGTTCTGACATGTCTACTGTTTCTCTCAGAACTTTTATTGTTGTTGTTGTTAAATGTATTCATCCATTATCGACACATCTCAGAGAACGCATTTGCATTTCTGCAGCTTTTCTATGCTAACAGAGCTAAATTGCTCATTAACTCCACCTAAATGGTTGTTATGTAGAAAACAATACGGCAACTCCTCATGAAATGACAAAAAGCTCTAGTTAATCAACTGGAAAGCAACTTCTCCTCCTCCTCACACTTTCAAGTGGCCTACTCTGAACTGAGATGAGATGAGATGATGAATGATGAATGTTTGCTTCCATCAGCAAGCTACCAAAATTTTGGATTCCATAAAAGTAGCATCCCAAAATCTGTCTGGTTTGGCTAAGGCTATGCCCAGACCTACGGAGGCCTGGATCCACAGTGGACTCACTAAACAAACAGAACTTGGAGGTCTGGCTTCACTTTAGCTGACGAACGTCATTATGCACATCGATTAAAAACAAACACCCTGGCAGAGAGAGACGTCCAGCTTTTCAGTGTGGGCCTAGGGGTGGAAAATTCCCATCTGACAGGGTTGGACGGAGTGAAAAAGCAAAAGACAGAACTACTTTTAACTAATGTACAGGATAGTCTAATTTTTCTCATTTGCTGGTTGAGCTTGTCAAATGCCAAGATGCCAGCTTACTGCTTAAACAAAAACTGAATTTACAGTAAAGCTGAATGCTCAATGGACTTTCACTTTCCCTCCTTCATTTTCATAGAGAGCAAGTGAAAGAAGAGAGAGGGGATTATCCCGGCTCATCCAGCCAGCTCTATTACTGTTATTAGTGGAGAAAAGCCAAGATCCAAACAGAGAGACTGCCCCCCTCAAGCGTACATAAGTCCTAACGCTGGTCAAACCAAGCCAGCCAGAATTACCATGCTATATACCTGATTAGACAACTGCAAGCAAGATTTTGGATATTTATTACCTGCTCTTTGCTGAGTATAAAGACATCAGTATTTTTCTTAGTTAAGAAACAGACACAAAGAGCATTATTTCACACTGTCCCATACATTCAAGTGTTAAAAAAACAGTATTTGCATGATTCTATATGGCTGAAACAGGCAATAATTCATTGCCACACCACATTGGCCACTGAGCATCCTCAATATGAATCAATGATACACAAGCAAGCGGTTCCCACACACTTCGGGTGAAGCGTGTCCGCTATATCACACTTGAATCACATGAGAGCACATGGGCCAGTTTGTACCGACATAAATGACTAGCTGCATTAGTATAGCAGCTAATCATAAACCCTACAATAGCGCACACACACCTCAAGAGTAGCAGAACCCAATCGGGCACCGGTGTCATGTTGCAGACAGGAAACAGATGGCCTGCTGGGGGAAAAAAGCAGGAAAAAAGCATGCCAAAGAAGGCCAGAGAGAACGCTTCCCTCCTGCTTTTTATTCCTCCATCGCTCCTTCTATCATCCCTTCATCCTCGGTTGGAGGGAAAAGGAAGACTGAGGCCGTGGTGGTGTTTGGAGGCTAGATCAGTGGGCTCTGGCTCGAGATCAGAGTGATGGAGTTCTCTGGGAGATTTTTAAATAACAGCCCAGCATGGCTCTACTGTACTGGGCTATGCTGGGACAGTCTGTGCGCTATTTAAAACAGACTGGAGGACACATCCCAATGGGTGAGAACATATTTTCAGCCTTCGGGGAATAATATTCAAGAGCTGCGATGAACTCTGACACCACAAATATAAGTGCTAAATTTACAATGTAGTGAGAGGGGATGTCATGATAAAAAAGTTTGGAAGAAGAGCTTAATAAAGACAATATACTGAAGTTTTACTGTTGCAGTAGCAACAGTAGCCTTTTAGCTTAGCATAAAGGCTGGAAACACTGAACACTGGACAGGCTAGCTGTTTCCCCCTTCCAGTCTTTATGCTAAGCTAAACTAAGCTGATGTTGAATACTGGTAAATGTTATGCCTGATTATATAAACCACTTTATTTGGAAGTAAAACTGAATGTGTGTGCAACCATAGTGCGAGAAATAATCCTGCTGCACAGAGGAAAACTGTGTGTGAACATGAATATACATTTTGGCTAAAAGGGGTTACAGATCAGAGATACCTGAACACCATGAGACACATTCAACAGATGACCTGTTAAGTTGACTTCCTCTGAAATAACCTCCTGACCTTTGCCAGGTACACAGGACTGACCCATCAGCTGCTGATGACAGATAACCTTTGACCTTTGAAAACAGCGATCAGAGATCATTATTGTCTTGAGTAAGGCCGCCCTCCACAGAGAACGCACTGATAAAAGCACTGACCCTGGCTGTTTGAGGCTGTGATCCATCACGCTCATTTGAGCTCTGCATTCTGTGTTTTCTGAATCTCAAGTCTCAGATCTTTATCAACATGAAGCTTCTCATGCCAAGACCATGTCAGATCATGTGACGTCTATACAGTCCCTAAAAGTTTTCAGTTAGGGACTCTACAAGATACGAGGTGCAATCGATTAATTTGACTGTTTAGTGTTTGAGCATGTAATGCATCTAAATTCCAAGTGGATTATTTTAATTTAAGACCTGCAGCTCAAATAAGATGGATTTTTAAGATATATTACTGCAATATGAATATCTAAACTAGGCTATACATTTTATAAGATTAGTTGTTCCAAGAAAAATGAATTAAAGACCATCCATTGTTAATAGAAACATACTGACATATACTGCATATCAAATATCATTATACAAGTACTCAGTTACATGTAACCATGGCTTTCACCTGCACTGAGTATACTTCAAAGCGTACTTCAAGCCAACATCAGTCATGATTTTATTTGTATATAGATACTGCCTACACTTCTTGAGGTTCAGTTGTAGCAATAAGATAAAATTCTGCCCTAAAAGCTCCCTGCTGTATTAGATATCACTTACACAAATCAGAGCAGAAATTCGTCCGTCAACCAGCAGACATCTGAAAACCTGCTGAGCATCTGCAGCGAGTCATTTAACGCTTCATTCAAAAACCCCGGGCTGTAAAATCTACAGACATCATTAAGCATGCCTGCTAATTTCTAAAACCTGAAATACAGCAGTAATAAAACTACTAAGGCAATGCAACCCCAAACACATGTTTACTGTATATTGAAACCGAACAAATGTAGGCCAACTTAAAACACATGTTTAGATAGAAACCTCCTCTCAAAGTCTCTTCATTGAGACTCTGAGTCTTCATTACATTTACACCCTGTAATCCTGCTGCATAACATTTCAACCTTTATTGGAGGTCTCTGTGGATTGTTTAGGAGTGTTTGGGCTTTTTCAAAGTCACCAGACTTCTAATGAGGAGTCAACGGCTCTGTCTCTCCTCCTCTCACTGTCATTGTCTCTCTTTTTGTTTCTCTCTCTCTCTCTCTCAGTTTAATTAGGTTGTAAAAAGTACTGTAAGTACAGTTATTGGGAAGTTAGCCAAAGCACACCAACATTCAAACTATATTTTGGTGATTAACTAGGTAAAAATGTACGTTATAAATGTCTCCTCATTCTTCTCTGCCAGTCTCTGTCTCCCCCTCTGAGTCAACAGTTCTTTCTTTTTCCCACTACGCTACTAAATCCTACCTTAAATCAAGTTTCTCTGCCTTCTTATGCCCGTGCAGCACATGTTTCTGGATTCAGAGCGATCCTTGCCTCTCAGAACAAATTGAGTTTAATGGGGGTGAGGCAGGGTGAGCTGAGGGGGGGGGGGGGAGCAAAGAGAGGGCTGTAAAAACACACCACATGCTACACCATGCCAGCCCCTGTGAGGAGAACAGCAGCCTGACTGCCTCTGACAGTGCTTCTTACACCCAAACCCCCATTACAAATTGCAGCAACAAACGGCATCCATTTTTACCCCGAGCAGGTTAAATCGGTCACAGTTACTGGCAGATACCAGTCGACCCACGTCTGGTACACACAAGCCTGGCCGGACAGGCAAGTGAGCAAACATACACACCTTTGGCAAAACACTGACATGAACACACACAGTTGGTATGCACCTGAACACTGCTCTTTTTCTGCTCTCCTCATGGTGCAATGCTCTGGTTTAATTAACTGTAAAGGTTCTTCTAAGGCCAGCACATCTCAGAAAACACACACACACACACACACAGTGAGAGGGGCAGCGTCCTTCACCCTGAACAGCATGCTTTGGAGAGAAAATTAATTTTCCTGGGTGAGCATGGTTTGCTAAAGGGCAACTTAAAAGGCAGAAAGCCTGCTGAAAAATGCCCTTCCAGAGGTTCAAGGTCCAAAGTTCTTCAGACTTCTTCACTGGACACATGCTTTCTGGATATCTGATTACTGCGGCTACCACTCTACTGTATGTAGCTGTTATCACTGCAACATCAAACAAGACTTACAAAGACAGATACAAACATGAACAAGATCCCCGCAGACATGTTTTAAGACATATAGAAATATTCTGCTTTGAATACTAATTTGTAAATTACATTTAATCCTCCCCATTCAAAGATCCAGAATCTATGAATATGACAATATTGTTCATCTCTTCAGGTAATTGACACAAGATATTCATACTTCACTAAAAAGTCCATCCTCAGTATACATGCACTGGTTTCAAGTATTCACATCACACTCGTGGAAGTTGCTTGTTGAACCAGAATTGGCTTTGAAACTAGAAATGCGTTAATGAGAATAAACAAGTCTGGGATAAATGCTTTTCCTGCTTTGTTTCTCTCTCTAATCTCTAGCTCTCGGTATGTATCTTCCGGCGGCTCAAGAGTGAATGTGCAAGTCCGTGTTTTGGATCTTCATGTGTTTATTTCTGTGCAAGGTCCCATGTGTACGACACTCAGCCGTCTTTTTTTCTTCTTTCCCTCTCCCACCTCGCTGACCTGTTAAATCTAGTAAGATCCAGGGGACTTGCCCCTGCAATCTAGCTGGGAGATAAATGATTCCCCACAGCCATCCCACTATCCAGAACCAGTCTGGGCAATACACAGACATCAGAGGAGCGATAAAACTGTGTTGCTCCAGGAGAAGACTATCTGCAAAAATGTGGTCCTTTCAAATCAAAAAGAATTGGCCCAAGAGGAAATAAAAAGTTCTTGTATTTGAACTATAAAGTACGGGGCTGCAGCCAGCTTGTTAACAAAGACTTGTGGTGTGTAATAATTCAGAGTGGGGGTCCCTGGCAGCTATGTTACTACAGGGGTCAAGTCAATGCGGAGAGAGATAGGAGATCTGGGGCAACAGCCATACAGATAATGGTATGAGGATGTATAGGTGTTACTGAGATGGTGGTGTGGGGAAGTATAGGATAGGAGAACCCCAGCACCCCCCGCAAGCAGCTGCATGGTGGTGCTGAAGAATGCCAGGAAGTTTTTTTGGTGGGGTGCACATCTGCTTTGGCTATCAGGGGACCCTTCGCCCTCCACATACACTTCAAAATGACTTTTATTTTAGTAGTGTTTTTTAGAGCAAGACTAAGGGAAGGAGGGATGGAAGGAAGGGCAGTAGGAAGGAAGGAAAAAAGAAAACACCCCTCTAGGAGAGCTGAAGCCATTAGGAATGCATGCTGAGTTTGAAAAACAGAGAACAGAGAAGAAAAGGATAAAAATCAAATCATGAGTAGAGGAAAAAAAAGAAAAAGATGGGGGTTGGAGAGGAAAGAGAGCTTTGCTTTTCTGTGAGAGAACCAGGCCAAAGCTTAGTACAGCGCCAGGTTCCATTCAGACTAGACAAAGTAAATAAAACCACTTGATGAAAAAGAGCGAAAAAAGGAAGCCAATTGATGGCAGAAAGAGAGTTCCAGGCAGGGGGGTATGAAGCTGTACGAAGTTATAAAGATGCAGGGAGAGAGATGGAGAAAGAGAGAGAGGAGGTATGGCTCTCCGCACTCTCTGTTTTATGTTATTACAACTGAGCAGCCTTATCTGATAGCCGGACGCAGATTTACACAGATTATCACAGCGTTGTCAAACATGAAGTCACATCTCTGTGTGTGGGGAAAGGGGTGCAAAAGCCCGAAGAAGAAAAACAGAGGGAAAGACAGAGACGTCCATTCATCTTCCCCATTAATCATTTCTACTGTCATCTCAATCTCCCCCTCCCCCTCTAGAGGACATTCAGACTGCTAATCTGGAATAATAAACAAAAGCCAGTTAACATCCAGCAAGTCAAAATGAGCGCTGGAGCGGGCTGGACTTATTCCTGTTCCTGTTCCTGCACCGTCAGCCTCTGGCCTGCCCTTTCTTCTCGTAACCTAAACCACACACTAATTCATAAATTACAAACAAAGAGTCCCTTGTGGTTTGGGAGGGACCGGGCCGGCGCTGCAAACTGGCGCTACAGGGGAACGGCAGTGTGTCAATTAGAGGGAAACCTGGCTGACGGGGAGAAGAAGGTGTGGATGCGTGCACACACTAACAGGCTCGCACACTTACAGTCCCGCAAAACAGAGAGGCAGGAGCACAGGCCCACTGTCTACGCATGTTCACAACAGGCAGGAAAACACACACGCCATTTGGAAGCCATCTAAGCAATTTTGTCATTCTGGTGCACAGGAACTGACTGCGGCATTGTCCGGCGCAAGCGGCCTGCTTGGGTTTCTCGGTCCTGTTTACGAGGGGGTGACGTGTGTTTAGGTGTTGTGCGCGCACCCTCTGGGAGTTAAGCCTGCAGTTGTGTTGAGCTCAAGGCAGGCGCCTGCAGGAAAACACACGACGAATCGCGGGAGACGTTGCTACCATCGAACATGTGGATTAAACACAAACCATATTTTGAGCTGAGAATCAGATGACAGAAACTCACGAAACTCTGTCATCCATCATAAAACGATTCAGTTTACAGACTTTTATATGACGATGAAGTCAAGTTTATTGAATTGCAGCATTCCTTTTCTGACCTAAACAAAGGCATAAAAAGCAAGACAGCACAATGAATAAAGTGTCATAGATTAGTAGTGGTATTGAAAGTACTTATGTTGGAGATAAATGTGATATTCATTCTGATAATAATTTCTTTGTATCACTCAGCCTTAGCAAATATCATCAGACCAATGAGTCCAGATGCAGTAAAATATGATTAGTGCTGGAATGATTTGTCCATTAATTGATTTTTCACTATTTTTTTGACATTTCCTAGACCACATGATTAATTGATTAATCAGGGAAATAATCAGCAGATTAACTAATAATGAAAATAAATGCTTGTTTCAGCCCTAAAAACATTTTACTTTCAAAGATCAACCCTGCTGCCTGCTCTGAAACAGCACCCGTATTAACACTGTGACCGACCCGCTGCCCCTGTTGGTTTTACTGTATTATGCACCGTGTGGTTAATTACAGTGGAGTCAAACTCCTGCCAGCAGAGTCTGTTCTCTACCAACAGCTCATTAGAAAAAAAAGCACTGACCATCTATGGAAACACACACACACACACACACACACACACACACACACGGGAGGATACATGAAAAAAAAAAAAAAGAGTTTCACTGTTCCTGTTAAAGGTACCAATACTGAGTGGGGAGTTGTCAGGTATCAGTCTAGTCATGTGAGCACTGTTGTCTGTATCTAAGTGATCTCACACAGTTGTTTCTCAGTTGCCTCATCTGTCCGCACGTGAAACCCACAGTTCCCTGTCAGAGTCTAATCCAGTCGACCTGGCAGATCTCCCTCTCAGCTCCTGAGCACTTGTTTCCTCGTGTTTCACAGGAATCCCAAGACACACACAGGCCATCCTCCAAATAATTAACGCTCACACCAATTTATCCGCTCACATGTTCTCACAGCGAGCTCCGAAGCGGCAGTGACATTCCTGAGAGCAACACAGGGTGAGGCATTTAAACTTCACAACAAGCGAAAGGTGAAAACAAGAGTCTTGCGGCAGATTAAATATGCAGAGAAATGACTAGTAAACATCCAGAGTTTACGGTTCTCGTGATGGAAAAACAAGAGGAACGATCCCACTTCTCAAATAACGCACAGTTCCAGCACAGAAACCAACAGGCAAAAGTAGCCAGACTACAGCAGAGAGGTTTAAAAGCGTGTTCAGGCAGAAGATGAGATGACACTTACACACACATTGCTGAATGGAAAATCCTCTGGGGTCCAGGCAGTAACTTTCTCTCTGAGCGTGTGTTTGTGTGCGTCTGTCTGGCTTGTCAAACAGTGCCCCCTCCTCCTCCTCCTCCTCCACCTCCTCCTCCTCCTCCTCCTCCTCCTCCTCTCCGTCCCGCCAGGAGAGCTGGGACTAGCTTTGCCGTGAAAACAAGCGCTCATATGAATAGTCCACCGTGGGTCCGACCAGAATGAGAGAGCGCAGCCCAAAAAAGGAAGAGAAAGAAGGAGGGAGGGAAGAAAAGAAAAGGATTGCCCCTTTAAGAAGGTATGCTCCTTTATGGTGACTCCCCCTTTTTAAGCCAAATGAAGTATGAAGAGAGTTTCCTCTTCTTTTCTTCTCCTCATCCAGAGAGAATAAGGCTTTTCTAATGCTTCTCTTTTAGTCTTCCTTTCCTTCCTACTCTCAGGGAGAGAGAAAGTTAAACCCGGCTTTAGACAACTGGAATGTGACAGCAGGAGAGAACAAGAGAGAGAATGAGGTGGTGAGGGAGGGAGCGAGGGATTGCGACTGAGGAGAGACAGAGAGAGCAAGAGAGAGAGAGAGAGAAGCAGGGACATGTGTAGTGTTCACCTACACAGCCCACTTCTATGTGAGTGAGCAGTCAGAGAGAGGGAGAGAGGGGAGGGAAGGGGCAAGCAAAAGAGGAGGAGAGGGCTATGAGTGTGTGAGAGCAAGAGAGAGAGAGAGCGAGAGAGAGCGAGAGAGAGGGAGGGAAAAAAAGTCAGAGAGCTGCTCCAGGAAATGACCTGAGAATTTCATTCAGCTCACACTGGAAATCTGCTGCTCCAGGCTGCATATAAGTGAACATGCACAGTATGGTGGGACAATAAAACCACACGTACCATTAGACAACATACATGTATAACTTTGTATCTGTCCCTCTAATATCTCTGGTTGGGCATTGTTAGAGGCAGGACTGCTTTATTGAAACACTGCTTTATATATATATATATATATATATATAGTCAATTGTTCGGACTGGTTGCGTATTAAATTTGTTACATTAGCTAAAAACAGACATTCTTCTTTCTAATTGATTTACCAGAAAGTGTTCTATATTACGACATACATATTGTGATTTAAACAGACATATTTTTAAAAATGTTTTACAGATATGGCTAAAATGTGATCAGGGCTTTTATTTTTCTGCTTTGTGTTCTTGACAGGAAGTTAGATGAACCAATCAGCTTGTTGGAAACACAGAGTGAGATTTGAGAAGCATTTTGCCATTGTGTTCCACCTTAACCTTCATGGAGAGACATTACGAGATCCGTACACGATACCACAGTCTGCTGCTTTAAGTTATGTTTAGAGAAGGAGCTTTTTGTTCCCTGTAGTTTGGTAGAATATGATTGAATTGAATTAATCAATGAATTATTTAATCATAGCACTTCTTCATGAAATATATTGACACAATCCTCTTCAAACAAGAAAGCTGCTAAAACTAGATTAGAATGAGCTCCATATATTGTTTTAGTATAAAGGCATCCCACCTGGCTGCAAATAATATTCATGACGCATCATTATGAATAAAGCTAAAACAAAATGATTTGGGAGGTGTGTGTGTACTGACTCCTCTGCGAGCATCAGAAACCTGTAGTTACCCAGAACACCCTTCTCTGCATGGATGCACAGAGACATTTAAATGTATCGAGCAGAACTATAATTCTAGCTTAAGATGCCCTGGGAATTTCTCCTCTTGGTTCCCACCCCCTAGACTGCTTCTCCACACACACACACACACACACACACACACACACACACACAACTCACACACTAATACTCCCCTCTCCCTTTCTCTCTTCCTCTCCCTCTGTCCTCGTCCACCGCAGGAGGAAAACTGAAACCAGCCACAGACTGGAAAGCATTAGTCTGCCCCCCTCCCCTCCCCTCCACTCCTGATTCAACACACTCTACATACAAACGAAAACAAGAACGATGGATCACAAAAAAAGAGTAGAGAGTAGTTTTCGCCGTGAGCGCACAGTGACATGACAACAGTAGTGTACACAGTTTACAACTTCGTGAAGCTGACAAAGTTGGCAGCGAGTTCTGGTCCTAAGCTTTGCTTATTTTGCAGTTTCCAGCCCAACAAAGAAGCAGTTGCTCATTTGGGAAAACAGGCCGAGCAAAAACCACAGGACGGGGGGGAGATGTTTGTGTGTTTGTGTGTACGCTGTTTGTGCATTCAGTTTGTGCATGTACTGTGTAATCTATTTGTGCATGTTCTTCTGCGTGCAGGTTTGTTTGTACATGTGCATACGGGTGTTTGGGTGCAAACATGTGAATGCATTAATGTTAACTTGACTGCATGCTATCCATCCTATTACCCTACATTTCTAAAACAGACAAACAGCCTAAAGCCAAATGCAGAACATTCCTCTGCTCTGGAGAGCGCTTCCTATGTTGGGGGCTGGACATAAGTGGCTTTGACTAATGGCAGCAGAGCGACAGACCCCAAAATGATTGTCTGTGAGGCCCTCTTTATCCCATTCCCATACACACCGGTCCTGATGAGACCTATGGCCCCTATAAAAGTGCCACAGAGGTCAGGTGGGACTGAGTGGTGAGTATTGAGCCAGAAAGGAGGGAATATGGACGTTGGTTATCATCATCATGTCATGAGACTTTAAAGTCAAAGCAGGAAAGATATCTAACAAGTAACTGTTCTACAAATTAGAATACACTGCACTATTCAGACAGATAATCAATTGATAATTTAGTCTAAACTACAAATCTACACCTATTGCCACTGACAACACACACGTGACAAGGACTTATAGATACATCCACAATGGAATAAAATAAAAAAAAAAACAAGTAGTCTGAGAAAGCAAGAAATGTATCTATGGCATGATGCAGTGTTATACTATTATATATTAGATCACTGGATTATCATTCTTTATATTTCAGCATGCAAGCAGCATTTTACTCTTGTAGCTGGATAACTTTAAACTATTTAACATAACATTCATCATATTTTACAAAGTTTTTGTATACGTTTTAGTGTTGGAGTGAAGAAATACAGGAGTAGAAGTAGAAGTACCACTCAAGCATTTCCTATTTGTACATTTGGTTCTCGGTGACTGAACCTCTTCAACCCACAAGATAGAAACACTGTGCAGTATTATCACTGCACGGCCCCATCTTGTTTTGGTTAACAGATGATGATGCACATTTTGACATCAGCCAACAGAGCTGATGAGTTCATCACACCCAGTGAGGATGTTGGCACTCATCCTATCACGCTGCAGTTACCTGTGTTATCTGTCTGTATCACCGCAGCCCTCTCTTGTTGCCTCCTGTTCACTAAGCAGTCTGTAGATGGTGGAATCAAAGCGTCTGGCTGGCACACAGTCTACTTTCCGTTTCCAGCTTTTCTCTCTCTCTCTCTGTTTACATTAAAGGCACTTTGTACAGATTTTGGTACCATGACACCAGCCAAAGTGGATAGCGATGGATGTAAAAACCCTGCACCTCTGGCTCAGGGGAAAAGGAAAATGACTCAGTGCTGAGAACACTCTTAACTCACATTATTCCAGGATATTGAGGCAAGATACAAGTCTGTGTGGAAGTTTTTTAACACTAACCAGGCAAAATGATTAAGAAGTCCTGACAATGAATCTCTTAATGTGATTTAGCAATTTTATTCAGAAACCAGTTTTTCTGAAGTTTCTTTCACATGAGGAATTTGCTAGATGGAATTACAAATAATGCTCTTCATGAGCACTGTGAGTCCTGTTTATTCATAGTTTATTTTACTAATCTTGTTCTTAATAGAAATAATCAATTAAAACTTGTGCAGTCTTTAATTTTAAATAATGAAGTAATCAACACACTTTCATACCCTTTGGTACAAACACAGGTTATTTACAGCAACAGCCTGTAGAATTAGTTGGAGTCTGATTTGTGATACATGCAACTATACGCAGCAGCTGAAATAAATTCTGTGGCACAGACCAACTTGGGAACAGCCGACGGTTCTGTTGGTTCCTTAGAGGCACTTTGAAAATAGTATCTGCATAACTCAATAAGTAATTACCTCAGTCAGGGGCATGAACTAGTCAACTTCCAGCTCTAACCTCTAGGCTATCGCTGTCTGCGTGGTCGGAAATGGTGGACAGAAGGAAAACAAGGAAGAGAAATGAGATGAAAGGCAGAGGTTCACAGGTTGTGAGGCTGATACGGACGAGGAAATGGAGAACAGTGAAGGGGGAGAGAGAAGGAAAAGGACGGGAGACACAGAGAGAAAAAGCCTAAGAGTGAAACCTGTGAGTGGTGGGAGGGAAAGAGAGGAAAGCAAAAAAGGAAAAGAACCTGGAAAATCAGAGTTGTGTGAACTTAAAAGGGAATTTAACACCTTTTGTTCAAGCTGTGTTTTAATCTAATTAAACCTCTTAGAGACTTTCCTCCGGGGCCAGTGACCACATGGACTGGGTATTAAACTAGATTTGTAAAGTATGACCACACTACATGTAGCCAAGTGTGTATGCGTTTGAAAGAGGGAAAACAACCAGAGTTAAGGTGTGTTTTAACCAGTTTTAATACTACTTGTATGTGTGCGTGCTGCTAAATGATGAAAGTCGAGGAGACACGGTGTGAGCAGGCATCAGCTGACCGAACATGCTTGCATCAGCAAATCACCATGGCAACAGTGCGTTCCCGCCAAAAATTCCCCCCATATTAGTCGTGGTGCTCCGGAGGCCACGCCCTGATAGTGTGTGTGTGAGTGTGAGTGTGAGTGTGTTTGTGCGGATACAGAGACAAGAGAGCTTAGCAGAGATGATGTTATACGGATCAAGCTCAGAACCTTTTATGGGCATCGGCTGAACCAACCACCACAACTTTTAATGCAACACACCGTTACACACACACACACACACACAGGTCAGGTGAGGTCACGTGCTGTGTGTTTTCTCGCAGCAGTGTTCCTGAGAGTGCCAGCTGCGGCTGTTATTCCAGGGTTTCTGCAGAGTCAGGTTTGTGTTACGAGGCTGGAGAGCATTCAGAGGGGCCACTTCATTCCTTTCTGCTTGCTTCTCCACTCACTAAACTCACTCAGACACACTACAGATCACATGTGGGGCAAAGACTGTTTTTAAACACCTTTTCCTGGGTCTTGGATTGTTTTACCCTAATAAAATACTCCGTGGGTGGGATCGGTCATGTACTGTATAATGATGCAAAGAGAGCCAGGATACTCTGACGTTACCACTGGAGAATTTGAGAGTTAAGTTTGGCCATTTTTTTGTGATACACACACACATATGCATATGGATGAAATGTAGAGCACAAAATACTTGATTCAGTGACAAAAATGAGCTAAGCAGACCCCAATATGTTTTCTACTGGATTCTTTTGCTATCTATCTATTGGTAGTAGCTTAATGTTTAATCTACACCATTTTTCCAAATAATGGTCCTGAAAAAGGGGTTTAAGGAGGCCCACTGTCAGTGAACTGCCCCAAATTTTGGTGATGACCTGACTAGAGAGTGACTATGACACATACTGTAGGTTAGATTAGAGATGAGGAACTCCACCCCTTGTGCTGACAAGAAAAGAGTTTGAGCCTACTGTACCTGAAAACAGACATGTTCCAACTGTGTGGGCAAACCTTCGTATGTGTCAGATAAGAGATACTGGAAATTTGTTACACTGCGGTACAAATGTGTGTGTTTTTGCCTGACCTCCAGCCCTGCAGCTATAGGATGAGCTATAAGGGAGAATGATGGGGCCCAGCAGCAGCTACTGCCTGTCTGCCTGGACTGCAGCTCAACGCAACTGAGCCAAAATAAACATCTTCCCCACAGTCTCCTCTGCTGAAATGACATGAATGTGCGCGGGGGAGCTGGAGGAGAGTGCGGCTTCCAGCGGTCACATGTGTACCTCAATATCTTTGTGCATGTATATTTGAGTTTATGTGTCTGAGTGTATGTCTGCATAACCTATTGGGCCAATCCAAACCCCACAGTTTCTGAATTACATCTTAATCTTCCACCATTTTCCCCTGTTACATCTAAATCAGCGCCCCCCCAGGCCACATGTAGGCAGCCAGAGCCTCCGCTGCTCGGATTGTGTCCATTAAAAACACCCATACAGTCCACTGACCTCACCTCCGTCAGCCTCTGCAGTTTAGTTTCTACAGTGTGATCTTCACCAGAATGAATGGAACCAGCCCCTACAGTATCCTATCTGCTAAAGGACATATAATACCACTAATAATTGGTATAATGTGACAGTGTCGTTTTAGTACATTTCATGAAATTACCTTCAACAACCACCAGTGAGTAGCGTGAATGTTCGTTTCAATCAAAGTGGTCTACTTGGCATATAAATATGACACTGTCTGCGATCATTTTCTTTAATTATAAGGGACAGGCACATACTTATAATATGTAACATGTTTGTTTTTATATTACTCACAACTGTGCCTACATTAGAAGAAATGTAATATGACTTTTTGTCAAGTATTGCGTGGAAACTGAAACAGCTGTTAAATTAGTTCAAATGTTTACAGTAAAATAATGGAATTAAAACAATGAATGAATCGGGTTCATCTCTTCAACTCTCTCTGACTGACCTGTGAGTCCATTATTAAAAAACATATTGTAGGTTTTGAATAAGTTGAGTTTTCTTGGTATAGAAAGAAATCAAACACGCCTGAATTTGGGGAGAATTGGAAATGAATTCATCCAAAAGACATGAAAAATCTGCTTAGTCCAGTTTGTTAACTTGTCTTTCTGAGGTCAAGAACTTTGAATCTCAACGTAAAATCTACAATAGACAAAAAAGACCTTTAAGTGCTCAGAAAAAAAACTGTAAATTTGAACATCTGTCATTTCATGTCAAATCTGCTAATAAAGACTGCATGACGTGATCAAAAGCTACAGAATGGCTACTAGACAAATCTTGAGGTAAGACTTTTTGTCAAAATAATCTCTCCATTTGATTTATAGTAACGTTTCAGCGGGAGTGTAAGTGGAAAATCAGATCAACAGCTAAATTTGTTTTTGCATCCGGTCCAAAAGCCCAGTCGTGGCACTTGTCCTATATTTGAAAGCACATATAGGATATTAATGGGCTCATTATACTTTCATTAGGATTTTTTAGGGATCCAATTTCCATTTTGAGGTTTGAACCTCAGGGTTGGAAATGCCTGAGTTGCTTGTTCCACCAAGCCCCCCCCCCACCCCCTACCCCTTCTTGAAAACCAGATCCCATGTTAACCATCTAAGTGCCACAATTAATCCATTTCCTCCTCAGAAATTAGACCTGTTCATTAGGCTTTCCAGAGCCTTTTATCCCGCTGCAAGTCTGCTCTGCGTGGTTGAAAAGAAG
This sequence comes from Pempheris klunzingeri, assembly GCF_042242105.1. Lineage (NCBI taxonomy): Eukaryota > Metazoa > Chordata > Actinopteri > Acropomatiformes > Pempheridae > Pempheris > Pempheris klunzingeri. The sequence continues at coordinate 13,544,337 of NC_092029.1, read as the reverse complement.
CTGTGTGGCTTGTTCAGGGTGATCCATTACACCACAGTGAACACTCCTGAGGGGCAGCCTTGGAGAGAAGTTTAGGAGAGAGGCCTCCTCATCGTGATATAAAGTCTGAAGCTTTAATTCCTCTCAGGGGAGGAAAAGAGCTGTGCTCTGGGTAGGGAGGCCTGCATCTGGGACTGACACAGGAAGGAGGAGAGGAAGGAGAAAATGCTTTTTGAGTATGATTTGATCAGCATGGGGGTTGGTAAATCATATTTTGTTAAATAAAGTTAGTATTTTGTTGAATAAAGTTAATAAAGCCGTGCTTTATGGTACAAATACACAGAAGCAGGATTCCTTCAGGCTGCATCTCCTCAGCCTCAAGGCAGAGGAAGGATGTTGGCAGATAGGAAGAGTGATATTTTGGGGCTGCAGGACAGGCCTCAGAGGTCTGCTTGAGCAAGCTGTATCAACAGGACCCTTCCTACATCTGTTATAGCAACACATGACCAAAAAGACGTGCTTACACTGTGTGGACAACATCAGCCAGGACAGAACTTTTTTAATCAAACCTACAGATGGATACATGTTGTAAAGAGGCAGAGTTTCCCATTCCTGCAGCTTCAAAAGGCTTAGGTCAAACCCTGACAAAGTAACCAAGGCAACATTGCAAGAGAAAATCTTCAAAGGGACCATTATTTCAAAAAAGTGCCGCAAGCAGACTCATCCATCAATCTCCACATTGGGGGTAAACATTTCCAAGTTTATTCTATGAATAAATTGCAAGACAGAACTCACAGCTCCAAAAGCATCATGATAAAATACAGAGATGTCAAAAAATTTAGAGCCGCGATCGGGCTCCTGGCTAAAGTATTTTTTGACAAACAAACAAACCCTGGGACTTCCTGCAGGGGGAGTAGATGTAAATGAAGCCTGACAGTGGCGGCTGCGTGGAGTGTGTGTGATCTGCTGGGAGACTGATGACAGGTTCTGGGCCATTTGCTGCTGTGTTAATGCTAAGCAGCAAGTCCACCCCTGGGGCTGTGTGAGGAAGAAGCTGGAGCTCAGAGGGTTGATGGCTTTATAAATCACAGGCAAGCTGATGCCGAGAGAGCGTCCGCAGTGTGAATTAAACATTTACTCATGCCTGCGTGTGTGTGCAGCACACCCAAACACCAACCCATAAACATATTCATGCACATTTATACACACAGTTTCCTGAATTATTTTACACTTGACAAGCTGCAAAAGTCCCTGAAATAGCACTCAGGTCATCATGGGACACATTTTAAATGTGTTAACACCTTCAGGCAGCGTTGTCCTTGCGTACAAATTCTTACTCTAAGACCAGTCCATGTATTTCTGCAAATCATGGGTACTTATTTATTTACTCATTTACCATCCATCAAACAATACTGTCATTTTTTAAAAATTTCAGTCAAAGAATCACTGTGAAAATAGATGCCACATTTTTCGGTTGGAACAAAACATTGTACAGGCAACCACACACACGCAGATATGCACATAAATGCAACCGATCATGTGGAGACAGGCAGCCACCGTTCCCTACTCCGACACAAGCGGGGTCAGTTCTACACACACTCAACCACCAATGAAAGAGGATCCCCCAAAATTACCACTTTGCTGGAGCCTGGAGCAACCAGTGACTTCATGTCTGCAGCAGCTAGACTGATTCACTCACGTTCAACCCTCTTGACTCCCACCGCAGCCCAGAAAAACCATCAATAAACCAACTCACAGCACGTTCCTCTATCTGTTGAACATTTACACCGTCCCACATCCCATGCATACCCCACACACACTCACACATTTACTCGGCACCAGACCTGTTAGGAGAGTACATTGTGTTATCGGCGACAGATAAGGGAGGTCAGACGCAGATTCAAGCCAAACGACTCCATAAACACAGCTGAGCGGTCTGTTGCTGAGATAAAGGACGGATGGATTATTGGACAATTATCTGACAAACAAACAGCATTTGGAGACAAAATACTCGGTGATGGATCTTCAGAATAAACAAGCCAGAATCTGAGATCAGAGCTTTAGAGTTCTAATTCTAATTCAAGTGAAAATTCAAGCACTGAAAAGAGCTGAAAGAACACAGTAGAAAATGTGATCCGCCAACAGACTTTCATTGAAATAAATGAAAATATAAAAATACATTAAATATAATAGTGACCCAATTGGGAAAGGCACAGAGCTCATAAAATCCAGTCCTTAAAATGTGTAACGGTCGCCCAAGTCTGGATCTGGGTTTAGTGCCAGTTATTATGTCGGGCATGAGAGGCTAGGCTCCAGGCCACAGTGCTGATTGATCAATTCCTGGTGCTGGAGGCGCCTGGAAAACGCGCGTGCGTGTGTGCGAGTGTTTGAGTGTCTCCAAGCGTGTGGCTAATGAATTACAGCCTTGACAGGTCAGGTTTAGCCCAGGGGTGGGGAGCAGATAAAAAGGAAGACCATAATTCTCCCTCATCCGCATAGACGAAAAGTCAAAACAGAAGATACAATGTCAAAGTTGTTGCTCTTATCGCCGTGTTTGCTTGAATAACGTGATTTTAATGTGGACAATAAGTTTAGAAGGTTTGAACTTCTTGGCTCTCTCCTGACTCCAGCTTAAAAAAAACCCACTTATATAGTCTAAAAAGTGATTACAATGCTCTGCCTCTTAATGAAATTCTTGAAATTAATTTCAAATTAAATCGAAAAGTACTTCAAATTATTAATGATAGCAGTCAGGACAAGATGTTTCCTCTGAGGTCTACAAATAGTGGCACCATTATTGTCAGACAGATCCATATTGTAAGGATCTTTACACTTAGCATCCCCTTCACGATCATACCTTGAAAAAGACATATAATTCTTCTCTGTGTATAACAGAGCCTATTGAAGAACTAGTAACTCTGAAACACAGGGCGAAAACACCAAAGACAATGTCTGAGTGGAGCTGATCAGTGAGTGAACATCACCCTCTGGTGGTAGGAAAATGAAGCCATCTTTAAAGGTGTGTCGGGACTCACCACAGGTGTAGATGACACTGAGGTACTTCCTGGTGCCAGAGTAACACGGATCTCCAAAGTCTCTGGTGGAGGCTCGAACCAGACAGCTTTTCTTTCCCTGACAGCGGGCGGTCAGGACCTGCAGAGCCACAGACGACTGGCAGTCTGACAGACAGACAGACAGACAGACAGACACATTAGACAGATGAAAAGTAATATATTTTACCTAATTATTACAAGAGACTGAAGATTCTTTCTTAAAACCTCAAACAAATGAGTTACTACATGTCCTGTGAAACACTGAGTCTTTTGGTACCATTTTAAAATAGTTGGAAATGATCATGTAATTACAGGACCTATAAAATGAGGCAATTTGCATATTTCCAGTATCATGTCTTTTATCTTATTACATATTGATTGAATGATTAATTCTCCTGGTGTGATGTTTTAAGACGCAAAGATTTGGGTTTTGCCATGAGCCTTGTTTGTTTTATGCCATTTATAGTTCTTTAATCAACATGGCAGACAGACAACCAATGAATTAATCAGAAGTTTATACTGCAGCTGCCCTCTCCCAGGGAAAATTGTCATCCAATTACAAAGCATCATCAGAACCAGAGTTTGACTAACTTTAGATATACTGAATGTTCATATTACATGAGTCTCTCACTGCTTTGCTGTAGAGTGTTTGATGGACAAGAAGCACTTCAAGCACAAAAAGACTACATGAGTCTCTGTCAGCTACAACACACACACACACACACAGTTTGATGAGAGCAAGGGGACATCTCACACACTCCTTCCCATAAAGGCTTTCTCAGCTCCCATGGTGGAGCCTCTGTCCACATCAGATTCACACACAGAAACCTTACTGGGGCCTCACATTGTCTAAAGGATACCTGATACAACATATGTGTGTGTGTGTGTCAGAGTGTTTGTATATGGAGACCAGACAGCGTAATGGATGTGGCTCTCACACATCATCACTAAGCACCCGCCCGCTCCTCCAGACCCTCTGTACTGCAGCTCTCATCCTGTGTGGAGCGTGGATGGACAGATGAGGCTCTTCTCTTTCCTCTTTCCGCTCTCACTTCCTTCCTCTTTCACATTAATAAGGGGACCACAGAGGATGATAAACTCACCCGCTATGCTCGCAAACTGTACGATTAACTTTGTAGAGCTCATAAAGCCCGGTTTACAATACTATATTTTTACAAACATAATTTTTAGGTAGGGCTACAACAAAGAATTTTTATCAGTATTGATTCATCTGCTGATTATTGTGGGATTAAAGGCACTGCTGAAACTCTGTTAACCAAACTTGAACAATGGCGCTCCTCTTAATGAATTGCATAATACTAGTGGAATCGGTATTCTATGTTCCCCCTCATGAACTTCAGCGACACAACAAATTGAAGTGTTAGAAACACTGATAAAGTCGGAAGAAGCTCCTGCTGAGTCTTGTGGGAATGTGGATGGACCGGGGTTCCACATGGGTGCATCCCAGGCCCCCACGGTCCATCTAACCCCTAAAAACAACACAAGGAGATGAGGCCTTTGAAAGTGGACACTTTGCTCTTGCACTGTCTGCCCTGGTGGGCCCCAAAGACAGAGAGACATATCAGAGAGGTAGAGGTGACAGGCTGGTTAAGGGTTGGCTCACACGTCAAAAGGCCAAAACAAATTATGGCACAGGTCAAAGGGCAAATGTCCCAGTCGGGAAGTGAAAGAGGGCAATCCAGTAGTCATGAACAGTGTCAACATTGTGAATTCACTGAATGCTCCATAACTGTGCAGTCCTGCCTTATTGGATTCCAACAATCATAATCAAAGGCCACACTTTTCTCCTGATGATTGTGTTTGTAGTGGAACTGGATCAAAGACAAAGCTGATTAAGAATGTGAACCTCAATGTCTGTACATTTGGACACGGTTCGAAGGGGCAACCGGACACTCCCCAGCTGGAGCCGACACACTGGAATTCCCAACCAGGATGCAGTGTGGGAACCAGTGAGTGTAACCGGATAAGGAGTCAGACACCTCAAAGGTTAGACAGACCGCACCGTTGCTTAAAACACATGTGGACTCGCTGATGAGGAAAATGTACAACCTTGCCTAATTTGCAACAATTGTTTGAGAATTCAGTGGAGATGTCTGAAAGGTGGCGTTTCCACTGGACTGGAATACAATATAACCCACAAAAATACAGCATGTGTAACAGAAAGGTGGTTGATATCAGTGTAATCAGAATGAATGTTAGAGTGTTAAAGTGAGATAAAATGTGTGTTCTTACATGTGGTAAATAAAATTGCTTCAGTACCAGTGTGCATCTATGGGGTGACAGTGAGAAACAATCTAACTTGAGCGTTGTCTTGCATCACATGCTGGACTGCATCCCGAGGACAGGACTGAAGTATCAGCATTGTACCCGAACCAAGGAAGCACTGAATGTAAGAGCTTGTTATCCCTCTCAGCTGATAATCCTCTGATCACAGACATACTGTAAAAACCGACGAGATTAGGGCTGCAACTTATATTTAATCATTTTAATTAGAGAATCATTTTGTCTACAAAATGTTCAAATTGTTTTTTTCAACCAACAGCCCAAAAAATAAAGATCATCTTTATGATCTATATTGATGATCATCATATATGATAAAAAAAGAAAAAAACCATAAAATAATTCTATTTGACAAGCTGGGAGCAACAAATGTTTGGCATTTTTGCTTACACTATTATTAAAATGTTTAATTAATCATCAAAAATGGTCCTTAATTGTTAGGCTTTCAACAAATCAATTAATCGACTAATGAGAACAGCTCTAAATCACATATAACTTCCTATTTCAAATCAAGTTTGAAGGCCAAAAAAAAGTCTGTTTCATCCATTTTTCTACTCAAAATGCCATTTCACCGTCTACAGATCTGTGTATGTATCTATATTAGCATCTATGTGCTGATGCTGTAGCTCAGTAGCCTCCTGGTCCGCCTGATGTGCTTCAATCTGCCCTCCCTCTCTGTTTTCCTCCCCAGAGGGCTCGTTTAAGCCTGTGTGCGACGCTGAAAACTTTCCTCTCTGACAAGGGAGCCCACTGACAGACAGGCCCCCATTAGCTGCAGCTTTGATTCCGTGACTGGGTGATTAGTAGAGCAGGGGGCCCGCGGAGGAACGGGTGGGGCTGGAGGGTTCCAGAGAAAGATGGAGACTTCTATAGACAAGAGGATGGACACACACATTTACTCTTTGTCCGCTGGCTCTCCGTGGATGTATGGGCACACACATACACACAGCATTTCTATGCAGTTTAAAAGAGCATTCCCCAGGGTCTGACCTCCTCTGGCTCTCATTAGTGGCTTTAACACAGACAGACAGGCATACAACACACACACACACACACACAGACACACACACAGATGGGAATAGGCATGAATAACCCCTGATACCACTAACCTTTACCCTCAACCACCTCAGAGCCTGTGCACCCACCTTCTAGCCCTCACACGCCCGACAAGGACAGGCCTATGGTTCAGAAGAGAGGGTCCACAGTCAAGAGCAGCAGAGACTTGAGGGAAAAGGGAGGAGTTTCCAGGGGGGCAGTTTCCTGGACAGACACTAAAACGTATTCTCACTCATGGCTGATCACAGACTGAGATCACATACTAAGAGCCGCTCACAAAAAAACCTTTTTTCTTTATGATCTACATTTGTTTGCCCACATCTTCTTTGAGTGCTGTAAAGCAGAGCACTAAGGTCGAGGAACCTTCTGCTAATGTCTTTCTTCTCTGTCTTGCATGCATTTGAAGTGTGTGTGTGTTGATGTGCCGCCCTGTACCAGCAGCACCTTGTTGCTGCTCAGCTGCTTTTCTGACACATCAGTCATCCACCATACGTCCAACATTCTGCCTCCCTCGAAACCAGCATCAGCCTTGGCTTGTGTCCTCACCACCACTTCCACGGAATCATTGTTTTGATGCCACAATTTCAGAAAGCAATAGCGTTACGATAATATCATGAAACCGTTGAGTTTTACTTGTCACAAAGCCCTTTTATTAAGATTAATGTTGGGTGAATGCATTGTGGGTGCAGTATATGCAGGTGGACTGAATGCCGAACTACTTCATAGGAGCACTTGCGTGTGCGACTCGGACATAAAAACACACCTCTGAGCACACAAAGATCCAAACTAACAAGCCCACCTACTAACACACACACACACACACACACACACACACACACACACACACACACACAAAGATACAGTACATCCTTTCCCAGAAATTTCTCGCAGCAACGCTCCATAACAATCCTCCAGGTATTCCACCCACGCACACCTTTCCTGGAATTTCCAAGACAATGGGCGGACAAACAAGTCAAAAGTACTCCTCTCCTCTCCCACTCTGACTCACCTCGGTACGTATCATTTGATAGGGAGGCTTAAGTCATTGTTATGGGATTAAAAGTCTTTGTATGAGACAGAAGTGACTTTCAGATGCCGTGATAGGGGGAGTGGACCTGCACACGCCGAGCACTTTCTGTGAATGCCATTGATGAATTTGAGACCACTCTCCCACACATTTACTGTAAATGGTCTATTCACTTCAGCAGGGTCTCATTTTACTGGAACACAGTGAATCCAAGTATAACAGCATTGCTGAAGTTATTTCCAGCCTTTAAGTGTCCAGCAGAACAAACATATTTAGCTTTGTTTGCAAGTTGATAGCAGGCTATTTCTAGAGTCAGAGGCACATGGTACCAAAACAGTCAACCCTTCGCACGTGTGGCATCACTCACAACACAGTACCTGATCTATTCAAATGCCACATCTGAATTTCAATCAGTACTGAGTGGTGGTAAGCCTTGCATGAACTTATTATCCTGGAAAATGTTTGCAGGAACATTTAAAGCTCTCTAGAGATGGAATACAAACATCAAGGATGTTACTTTAGAGAAGTTAAGTAGGAAAACTAGTCACCAACAAGTGTTCAAGTGAAATGTGTCGAGTATTGCTATGGTTGGACTGCAGATTATCTTTCAGGATATGTTTAATCACACAGAACTGTACATTTCATCTAAGCAACCAAACAACCAAAACAACACTGACATCCTGCTACTTATCTGCTCTGCATGCATCAAAGTCTGAGATGAATGCCGATAGAGTTACAGTGAAGCAGCTTGCAGCCTAACAACTGGAGCGGTCTTCTAAAAGCCAAACGTTAAATTTGGACTGCAGCTGTGCACGCTTGGCTTTTTAAAGCTGCTGATCGTATGAGCTTACAGTTTGAAACATCTCGCTGTGGGCCTTGTTTGAAGCATGTACTCAAAAGTGAAAGCGCAGTGGTCTTCAAAAAAAAAAAAATGCAGTCAGAGGACGCTGCATGCCAAGCATGGGGGGCTATTTAGATGTCAAGAGGTGTCTGTGATGGTAATGGGGCAGATGAGAGAGGAGGGCTGAAGCAGGCCTCTTTGCTTTGAGGATCCTCCATCGCCGCCAAGACCTGTCCAACTCCACCACTCCCACCCAACCAAAACCAAGCAGCAGACAGGATCAAAGAGGTCTTGCTTTTGTGCGCACATGCCTCTGTGTGCACTTGTTGTTGTCTTTTATATTTTTCCAGGACTTTGGACGTCCTAGATAGCTGCTCTCCGTGGTGGCCAATGGAAAGCAGACTTCACAAGCTGAATTCAGTTTGTAGACTAAAAAAAGCACCTCTAAAAGTTGATTTTCAGCAAGCTACAAGAAAGAAAAATACTACTACTAAGAAAAATCTACCTTTATTTTGAAAGAGACTGGTGTTGAATTGCACCCCGAGTCTAACAATAAAAAAGAAACAGAAGATGTAAGGGGATTGTTTGTAGGGAAAATAAGCTGCCATATACTGTAATATCTTTCTAACTGGCATTATGCACAGTTCACCTGGGCAGGCGCAGCCAGCTGTGTGACTTCAGCTGTTGATCTCACACCTCAGGCAGCGGTGAGGTTGCCAGGACGGTGCGGTTTAGGAGATTACGACACTCTACTACCTTGTTGACACATTTAAACACACATTTAAAGAGACATAAAATCACAATAGGTATAAAACAAACTTGCCCATGATGCAACTGCCAAACCCAATTATTCAGACATGTAGAGCTGCAAACACACACACACACACACACACACACGCGTGTGTGCGTGGCACAATACCACCTTGGATGGGAGGGCAAAATGAGAGGAGAAAGCATTTAAAAATAATTAACGGTGTGTGCCTGACCTGTCACTCAAGACACCCTCACTTCCTGCTCCTGGTGACATGGGAGCCACATCAAAGACGGAGCTGAGAGGGAAAATCCCACTAGGGCACTGCTAGACTGCCTGCAACAGCCTGAGGAGGTGTTTGTGGGTGGTTGAAATGTGTACACATATATGTCTGTGTGTCCGTGATAGAGGGACAGAACATCAAGCTGTATAACGGGTGAGCAGGAACAACAAGGCGTTTGTGTACGTCTGAGTGTGCCGTTGATTGTGAGGTGAAGGTTAACATGTGATTTGACAGTAAATACTACCGCTCCTCTGCTCTAATCTGGCCTTTGTACAGCTACAACAGTAGAGTCCATTTTCCATCAGGGCTGGAGAAACTCAGCTACTGTATTTAATCCCGACTCTGAAACCAGATATCAGGCCAGTCCTGTCTCACCCGCTACACCTACCTGTCGCACATTCCTGGTCCACCTGCATAAGGAAGGACTGGCTGAGGTTGCTTAAAAGCAGCCCTCAGTGCTCAGATAGAATACAATAACACACACACACAGATGCATACAGACTCACACAATGCCATTCTTTATATCTGTCTCTGATTACCTGGTGACTGACGCCTGTGTCAGCCTTTCAACCTCATCCTGTCACCTCTGTCATAAAGACGGTAGCTCACACAGACACCCCAGCAAACTCACACCGGATCGGTCCGGAGTACATTGTTCCCTCACAGCTTTATACAGGCCACACACACACACATACACACACCACAATTTGCACTTGCTCGGGCTACTTATTTACAAGCGCAAACCTCAGTGTCCATTTCCTTCTATATATTAACGAAACAAAGCAAAATAAATGAGCTGCCCAGCAAAGAGGCCAGGGCCACCACGGTAGCTATGGTTAAACTAATACTTGTCATGGATCCAAGCTTAGAGTCATTAACATTCCCCTAAACAAGGGCGAGGATACATCTGGATATCCCATGCACTCACACACACACGTACACACACACACACACACTTGGAGGGAACTCAATACTGTCCCTTTTCTACGAGCCAAACTCAGTGCTTTGGATGACAGAGACACCTGATCTACATTCCACCCCAATTCCCCTGGCAATGTGTGTGTGTGCGCACCTACCCGAGCTTGAGTGCCGGTTTTATATATCTCAGCATGCTTTTCTAACAAGATGAAGAAATGCTAAATGATGATCTGTTTCCAGAAGTTAAATCAGTGTAAACAGATGACATCAATGACGGGTGTGACAAGCCGCTGTTTGTTTAAGAGCTTCTGAAGCAAAGTAGCTGTAGAGGAATTAGAAAATCTTCTAAATCACAAGAGTCTCTCTCAAGACAATATCACCAGAGTTAAAGAAAGCTAATGAAGGAGAGATTCAACATGAGCCTGGCAGTGTTTGTAGTTGTGGCTCAGAGGTATTCAAGTGCTGACGTGTAAAACTCATCGGTAAAAATGTTTCCTTTCCCCCACGCACCGATGTTACATGCATAATGGCGCCTTTGCTCTGACAAATCAAAGCCCAGAATGACCTGAAGCCCAACTCTCCCATATCATTAACATGTATAAGAACATTAGCAGGACAAGGAGACTCATTTTAACAACATGCAAAAGCAAGAAGACTTGATTTGCATTCCCAGCTTGTGTCTTCATGTCACTTCATTCCGCTCCTGACCTCAGGCTGACACCAAGACTCATGCTACGAATTGAGCGAATGATAATAATGTCAAGCATTATTGATGTCAATATGATTATCACCCCTTGCTCACACTCTCAAGAGGAAGGTCACTACAAAACAGCACTGTTGGCCCTGATAGGAATACACAGTTTCTTTCAGCACCAGAAACGAGGAATGGGTCACACTATCTATTTGTAATTGTATTACTAAGTTTGTGTGTAATACTTTAATAATACTGTAAACTGGACTTTACTGTTACATGTGACTGACAGTCGGGATTTTTAAATATTTAATCTCAATATGAAAGCTTGTGTGTGTTCTGTATCCAGTTTAAATCTATCCTTTGGTAGATCAGCCACTCAACTATCTTGCTACCCCCCGTGTGAGAGAGAGAAGGCGCCTCACCTACTGACGGGGCCCTCCTGTGGTGCAAGGGACACTCCAGGGTGCCCTGTTGAGTTCGGCCAAACATGGCGGAGTAAACAGCGATCTGCATACCCCGCTTGCAGCTCAGCCTCATCCTCTCGTCCTCGCAGACCACCTTACTCTTGTACTCGTCTGAAGATAGAGAGAGAGAGAGAGGATGCAGAATGTTACACATAAAAAACAAAAGCCTACCTCGTGTCTTGCCTTATCAACACGTTGGGTCTTTTTCAAAAATACATTTTGTGAAGTAAACATTTTTCCCACTTTTTATCTGATCAAACTTCTGTAGAGCAGCGTTGAATAAGCACGGAAAACAGAGGCCTGACAAAAGCTTTCATGCAAAAACAGAGGCAGAGTTGCTCAGTGGACATGTAGAGCCATGCAGAGGCATTCCTCACACACATCCAGCCACAGTGACCTGTGACAGCCACAGCAGCTCCACTGGCCAGCAAATAAAAACACAACAGCAGCCGTTTCTACATCCATGTGGGGAGTGGAACAGGAATGCAGAAGGAAGAGAGAGGAAGAGAGCAGAGAAAAGGGGCAGGACTGGTTAGCTGTATCTCTTGGTGATGGATTCACCCTTGTTCGCTCTGACTCCCTCCCTTTCTCTCTCACTTCCTCTACCCTCCATCCACCTCTCCTTTCAGAGGCAGTGACACCTGCCCGTTGCACCTCACTAACACCCCAAGCAGCCTTTCTCCTTTCCCCTGAGAAGTCATTGGTTAAGTGACAGTGAACAAAGAGCTGTTGATTGGCCCCGGGGTCCAGTGGAGAAAGAAAAAGTGGGGAGGGCAGGGGGATCAGTGGATTAATGCCCACTTCTGGTCACTCTAGTGTGAACTGTTGCACAGCTCAGTGCGGCTCGGCTCAGCACAGCACTGAGCCATGAATGAAGACGAGAATCTGGGTGGGATTACTGCACTGTTGTGGCTCCCCTCCGGAGTGATACTCTTAGTTTCCTAGCTCACAGAGAGAGGGAAGGAAAGGGATGAAGGGAGAGGCATGCAAGGAGTTTTTTTTTTTCTTTTAAATGAAGCAGGAAAGACTCATATAGATGCTGTGACAGTTAATTTATTGTGGAACGTACTGCAAAATATGATGATTGAAATTGATGAAAGAAATTGGTTAAATAAGAGGTAAACGCTAAAATATATGGCTGACAAAATTCCAGAGTTTTCTTACGGTCAACAAATCCCATGAAAATACCAAATGCAATGAAATGATCCTAATAGCAAGTACTGCCTCTGCAGACAAAGCCCTGCTTAAGTTATTCCACCATTACTGTTGTTAAAACACATAATTCAGCCACATTTGTGCTCTAGATGACACGATTCTTCATAATGACGAACATGGAAGGTAGTTTTTTGAGTCAATTGCACATATATCACCTTGGTGCCTTTAATACTCACTACAGTCCCTGACAAAAGTCTTGTCGCTTACCGAAGTTGTTGGAACAACAAATAATAACTTGACTTGGCCAATCCTGGAGCACCTTGACCTTCTTGATACAAAACCTTATTTTGGTACAATACACATAATCCAGAGGCCTTTGCCTTTCATATAAGCCTACAAGTCAAGTTATTATTTGTTGTTCCAACAACTTCGGTAAGCGACAAGACTTTTGTCAGGGACTGTACTGCACCGGGTATGTGTTAATCCACAGTTTAAAATAGTCCCCAACAAGTACATTATTTTGTCCAGTTTGAGTAACCTTTGCCAAAAACCACAGTGCCCAGCTGTCAAAAAATGTATTAGTCTTTTAAAGCTATTTTAGATCTTCAGTAGGAGCCAGTAGCTTTAGGCTGAGTGACACAGATTGAGTTGGTTTTGGTGGGAAGAAAAAACAACCCCAAACTTTATCCTTCAATTACCTTAATATAGTTTAGTGGAACACACTTGAATGAGCAAAACATGACAGAACATGTATATATATTGTTATAGAATGCATTTAAAGTCAATGTTAGGAGCAGACTGATCAAACAGATCAGACATTTATCACAACTTACTTACATTCCTCTGTCCTATTTCAGCATCTTGCTTTGCTGCCTGATACTGGGATACAAGTGGTTTTGTTTTTTTTTGGTAAATTTTCTGCCTGATGTGCATGATGCACAATCTTAAAAAGCTTAAAAGCTATGTTCAGTTAGAAATATGCCTGCACTTACTGCACATATACAGAATATTACATGGAATTGGCTAATAGTTGAAAGGAGGGTGTTCACTACAAAGCAACACTTCTCCTAACTTCTCCTAATAATGTGATACTTTATAAACTGCTACAGGGCAGACCTACGGTTGATCAGTTAAATAATTACCTCTAAAACTTCAGCTGTACAAAATTTAAAAAAAAAAAGAATGTGGATTTCCTTTGACTGCTGATGTGTATTTCAGTTTTCCATGCAAATGATGTGACCCCAACTCTGGTGTATTTGACTGAATGTGAAGGTGTGTGAGAAAAGAGAGGAAAAAAAAGTGTCTCGGCATAGAGAGGGACAGATATGTGTCACTGTCCGGATTTGAGGCGATGAGGGACTTACTAGGTCTGCATTTGTACCAGACAATGAGGTATTTACTGCTGCCAGGACACTGGTCTGCCCCAAACACGCGGCTGTTGACAAGGACCTGACAGCTCCTTCTGTCTTGGCACTCGTCCAGCATTTTCTAAAGAAGGAAAGAGTGACAGAGAGCGGGAGAAGACCAAAGAGAGGTTTAGAGGGAGGACAATAAGCCAGCGATGGTGAGACCAGCGGCAGGCAAACCTAAAACCACTTCAAACAGGCTGCTTATGGCCATGGGAATATGGAGGAGAGGAGCAGGTAAGAGAAAAAAGAAAATGGGAGAAAGAAATCTCTGGAAAGCTCCACTCCACTCATTTCCTGGCATCGTTTTGCTTCTCTAGTTTCATCTTCTTTAGCCGGCTGTAACCCAGGTGAGCACATTCCAGCACAATACATTCTCCCGTACTGAAATCCCACTCGCTGGAGGAAAGACTGAATGGATCCTGTTCAGAGCCTCCCCTCCAATTTTATATAAAGGGGAGGCATTTGTTACAATGGATCATGGAATGCAGTGGGGAAAATAAGGGATGTCTATGTATTTACCCCTAAAACACACCATCCTCATTATGAGGATAATAATGGAGACTTCAACTTGGAAAAACCAACAATAAAAACTAACACAAACTGTTCTATCAAAATATTTGGGTGGTTTTAAAAAACATGTGTATATATTCTTGACCTGAAGATTTACATCTCTAGTGGGAAGGAATGGGCTTGGGCTGCCATGAAATCAGTAAGTATTGAGAGATGAGGCACATTCTTGGTTTTGGTTTTTTTTGTGAGCTTTTTAAAAAATGAAACAAGATAAAAAAAAATGGATCCAGCAAAAAATAACCAGGGATTTATAGATCTTTGTATCACATGTCAATAAAGGAACAAAATGTTTGCATTCATTAGTACGACACTGATAAATGCTGCTGACATATTTTCAATGTGAGGATTACTTGGAAAAGTGAAACAATTAGTCAAATAACTAATTACTAGACTGACATAAAATCAACCTTCAACAATTTTTATAATCCATTAATAATGAATGAGGAATTTATCAAGTAAAAATGATACATGACATGAAACATTTGTTTATTACAGCTTCTCAAATGCAATGATTTGTTTTGCTGGTTTTTGTTGGTGACAAAAAATAAATGAAAAAAAAGATGTAGGGTATTTATGTACGCATGTTTCATAGATTAGAAAATGAATTAAAAAAGCAATCACCAGATTAACAGAAACTGAAAATTATCATTGCTGCACCATGTTGGGATAAGCTTGAACTGAGCGTTTTCATATGGAGACATTCATGCTGCAATTCCAACAAACCGAGGGTCACGAACAGGTGGTACAATGGGATTCTTCAGGGTTGTACTAATGTGGGTGGCACAGCAGTCAGTCATTCTCTCACTTCAACACAATGCACTCTCTGTGTCTGTGCATTCATGGCTGTCCTGTCTATTATGGAAACGGAGGGTGTTCGACGCTAGAAGGCAGGGGGACTAAGAATAAACCAAACAACGGCATGAATGCCGAACAGGATATGTTTGTGTGTGTTTGTATGGGTGCTGCAAAGCGGGGGTTCTAGTCCAGCCGCATCCCAATTTATGAGAGGATGCTAAGGCAAAGACCCCATGAAATCGCTTTGTGTCATGGGAACATACAAGCCAGCTTCCTCTTTAGAGAGTGTAATTTGCCGGAAAACGTCCTCACAAAGCATTACATAATCAGTGATCCTCCAAAATATAACCCTTGGCCGATTTGACCATTTTGCGGGACGCTTTCTCTCCGCAGAAGGTTCTACAGCCCAAAAGTGAGTGTGTGTGACTGTGTGTGTGACAAGAGGGAGGAACGGGATGGAAAAAGAAGATGATATCCAGTTCTGTGACAGGTGGGAGATATTGGGAATTAATTCAACAGAGCTGAACAAAGGCTTAGGAAACTATTTCTTGAAAAACATGAAGAAAAGTAACCAAAGTGATGACAAACTGACCATGATACAAAACATAATCAGGAAATATGCGAGCTTTGTTATTTACCTGCAGTGCAGTGGACACAGAGCAATATCGATCATCCTCCCGAGCGTTATAAGAGCTTAGGAGGGCCTGGTAGGTCTGAGGGCACTGTAGGGGGTCAGAGGCGCCTCTCCTTCCGTAGAAAGCTGATTGGATGGTGATGGTGGTGCGTGGTGGGCAGCGAACGGACAAGAAGTCTCCGTCACAGGCCTGCTCGGTGTAGTTCCTCAACACTTTGGACAAGTAACCTGTGAGACAGAAAAAAAGCCAAAGCAGCCATTACCTCAGACACTTTCTCTACCACTGCACCATTCTTGATATTGCACATTGCAGCCCTGTAGCATGATTTGCATCTGCATTATACATGCAGTACACGCATCCTTAAGCTGTTTCATTTAATTTCACTGGAACCATTGAGGAGGAAAATGCTTATTTAACAGATAAAAGCTGCTACCAGTGTTTTTGCATTGCCCGAGCTAAATCACCACCTCATTTCATGCTACTCTCTCATGCAGTGATCTTTTTTTGTTCAATAATGGAGTGTTTCCATGGGCTTTTGGAAGTGCTGCATATCAGCAAGCCCTGACAGATCACCACTTACATCTAAAAGACGCCTCCAGGCCTAGAATACCGCTCCAACACAGAGAAGGTAAAGCCTTATCTTATTTAGCTGTTAGCGTCAGCCCTCCAGTCCTGGCCATAGAACATACTCTTATGTTTAATATTAAAAAATAACTGCCAAGGATGGTTTTTAAAGCCTGACATTATTGCACTATTAGACAAGGATACAGCGCATATATACCTACTTACTGAACTTTTTCCAGAGATTTGCAACAGAGTTATGAGAGCATTTTGAGGCATTGCTATCTCAAATGACGCCAGGCTGTGTGATGGTCTGCTTATTTTTGCATTTAAAAAAACACCAACTTAAGAGCCATGTGCTTCAGATAAACGTCTTAAGTTTCTGGCAATTTCTGGCAGTTTGCATGTTATTCAGTTGCCAGTTACCATGTTTACTTGCACCAAACCACCAGCTGGTATCAAGACTGTGAATAGAAACGTTACATAATCCGTTTCACGGAACAAGCACCACGTGAACTTCCATTTTAACCTTGGAGGCTGCTTCAAATCAAATAAAAGCTCTCAGACACTGCAGTCCCTCGGCTAACTCTACTTTCCCATTAAGAGTCTTTGAGAGCTGCCAGTCAGCCTGTCAGTCACACGGGATAACTGAACCCATCACAAAGCCACCATTAACATTCCAGCCTGTGAGAAGGAAAGCACAGATAAAGGAGGGAGCCGATCCCTGCGCCACTGTCATATAATGTCTTTCTGGACTTATCTGGACCATTTATGTGCTGGCTGTAGCAGAGGAGAAAACACTTTGCTTTACGTCTTGGCTTCTGCAATTTTCTGCACTTTGCTGCAAATCCTAGAATTCATAAACCTACCCTGATGAAGGCAAGATTGCTGAAAGCGTTTGGGAAAGCATGGGGTACTGAGTGTATTGTAAAAGTAAGATATTAACATTAAAGAAACCTAAAACAAATGAATTTCTCTACTTCCAAATGTGTCCAGGTAAAGATATCTAACTCATATTGGCACAATTTAGTCAACTTACATAGTAAAAATGCAGCTATTTCTACTTTTTAAACAACTGAAAACAACTTCCTAAGCGAGCTTAAGCTTCCCTCTAAGTGCTCTGCAAACACATTAACAGAGAAGTCAACACACACACAAGCTCACACACACTCACAAAGTTGACGCTCTGTGATTCAATTACCTTTATTTGGTTAGTGTTTGGTTGGGAAGAGGAAATAAACAGTGTTTTCTAACACACACATTAGAACGAGTGCACGTACACACATGGATACACACAGAACACACACATTGTCCCCTTATCACCATGGCCACAGTCAAAAGGA
Source organism: Pempheris klunzingeri (assembly GCF_042242105.1). Lineage (NCBI taxonomy): Eukaryota > Metazoa > Chordata > Actinopteri > Acropomatiformes > Pempheridae > Pempheris > Pempheris klunzingeri. The sequence continues at coordinate 13,526,502 of NC_092029.1, read as the reverse complement.
GGGAAGGGAAACGAGAGACATTCTCAGGCTTCAAAAGGTCAGGCTCACTCTAAATAGAGATGGTTATTAAACCACCATTGCTCACAGCAACAGGTTCCCACCTGTGGCTGGGTTGTGAAAATGGAGAACAGGTGCGCATTCAATCCTTTTTTAAGTTAATTCAGAGATTATTTGCATGCCATAGACCAGATTATAAGTGTGTGAACTAGAAACCAACCATGCTACCTTTTTTTTTATTACAGCTCAGATTTAATTACATTTTAATACTATTAATAACTACAATACCTGTTTTTAATTGCCTTAATTTATCTATTTTAATCCAAATTTAGTCATTTTGCTGTGTGTGCTCATGAAGGTGTTTGGATTTGAATGAAGAAAGTTTTTCTGTTTGTGCGACACCATGTGTGTGTACGCACCCCAATTGAACGTGAAAGGAGAACCTTTTTGATCTGAAGGCTGTCTGACACAGTATCCCGATTCCCTTGTGTGATTTAGAAGCTGCACTTATGGCGTCACTATTGAAATTTTGGTTCTCTCGCTCCAGTCTCTCAGCTAGTCTCTCCCCCCTCCACAGTAATCTCCCTCTCACTCACAGGTCTGTTCTGCCTGCCACATTCCACACGGGGTGAGAGGGAACCTGGCATTTCCCCTGGCAGCGGGACCACACACACACTCACATGCATACAAAACGTCAACACAAACAACGTGGTAGGAACAAGCCTCGCTGCTTGGCTCTCGAAGCCAGGGTGTGTGGTGTTGGTGTAACAGTATCACATTATTAGGGCTGGTTCTTGGCAAAGCGCCACTGCCATGAGAGACCACGAGTTTGCGCAGCCCTCCAGTTCACCGAGCCTCGGGTACAGCAGCGTAACCATGGAAACCGACGAGGTTATGAAGAGGGTGAAACAGAGAGGTCTGAAGATAGATGATTAAATTCGCACAGGCCACTCGGAGGAGGAGTTTCTTCAGAGAGGGATTGTTAAGCAACAGTCTAAGCACCACAAACACACCGATACGCCTTCCTCCACCCTACAAAGTGGGACTACGGGTGAACGCAAACAGATTATCTCACACAAACCCTCAGGTGCTTTCCAAAGAATCCATTTCTCTTTTTCACCATCCCACCCTCCTCCCACTGTCTCTGTCTTCCTCAGGATCGTCACTATTGTTCCCTTCACGCTACCTGTTGACTGAGGCCTCCTTTCAAGGCCAACAAAATCAGGCGGGGTTAAGGCACCTGTGTAAACCGCCCAGCCAATGACAGGTGTCCCTCAGAGGCAGAAGGCTGAACAATGCTGGAGGAACACCCAGGCGTCTCTCCTTCTCCCTTCTCCTCCCTGTTTCTTTTCATGTGGGGCCAGACTCCTTCCTTAACTAGCTCTCTGCCCTTTCCCTTGACAAAAGCGCCGCACTATTATGTCTACTGGTTTGTTTATTCGGTCATTAAAAGACAGGAGGTTGCGGTGGCGATGCTTTTCATGTACAAGCAGGTCGCTCTTGTCGTGAGCTGGATTGAAAGGCGCTCGAGGTCCATTTAATCTCGGCACAAGCAGCATAGGGATTTGTTCGAACCATAAACGCAGATGACTGCACCTGCCTTCTGCATCTATCATCCAACACGAATGGGATCTTGTCATATGATGTAACTTAATCAACCACTGGGCAGAAGGTTTCAGCAGCCAACACGATTTTCAGCCAGTTGGTAGAAATCAGAGGGCCTTGTGATTGTTAGCTCCTCATTTATGGTCATGTGATGGCCCTTAAGTCTGACCCAGCGATGGAGGGGGTCAGGTATGATGGAGATTAGTGACGGGCCACTGTGTTGTGTCAACATGAGACAGAAAGAGGCCTGTTGGAGAATGCTTCCCTCCCTGCGAATTACTGGTTAGTCACAACTTAGCGCACGTCACATACCGAAGCAAATTTACAGCTGAGGTAAATATGCATAAAAATATTACCATATCTGTTACTTCTGTATAAAGTCCTCCCCCTTTGCAGCAGCCTCAGCTGCAATCTTACCTGCCTCTCCTTCATGTCAGACTGGGAGGAAGCTCTTACTAAGTCACCTCATGGTCCACTGAGCTGAGGTGTTCAGTGTCTGCTAAGCACGAGTTCGACACGCATTTCTGACATGAACCGAGGGCAGGTGGCAGGACGAGAAAGGAGAGAGGGCGCTTTGACTCCAGAGGCAGCTCAGGTGGAGAGTCTGCCTGTTACTCATTCTCAGGGCTTTCCCCTGCTTTTGAAAGATGCCGCCTCCTCCTATTGGCCGAGCCCGGTGAATGAACAATGCACTGCAGTATGAAGTATTACTGATGTGTTATAATAGTGCGTGCTTAATGCTGCTTATTACACTGCTGCTTACTCGTTTAACTCACTTTTGTGTTGCTTGTGAAGTAATGTTTGTAAAGCCTCTTGCATTGGGCAAGAATGTATAATATTGCAAAATATTAGAAGATTATAGCTTAGCCACAAAAGTGCCTGTTTACACTGCATTTTAGAAATAATCAAAAGGCTGTTTGAATAAGAGTCGTAACTGCAAACTCTTTAAATAGATCCGGTATGTATGATAAAGATAAATCTGCAACAACACCTCAAAACACATTCCACAGGAGCTAAGTAACCGATACGTTCTTGAAAGCTACAAATTCAAAGGCTATATCGTGTTTCATCTTGGTACATTAGGTATTTAGGCATTTACAGCTTCATGACTTTATTGGTGTTATTTTAAGCAAATTATAGCCATCAAACCATCTGATCTTCAAAGATGCAGAGCTGCAGGCCTGCTGCTGGAGAAGGAATTCCCTTTAAGTGGTGATTACTGGGAAGAGCGGAGGTTTCCCTCAAAGACAGACGCAGGCCGCGCTCTGGCAACACTCTCGAGAAAGCTGGTGGAGATGAAGAGGAGAAGAGGAGGATGTTGAAAAGCAGAGAAGATGAGTGACGGAGAAGCAAAAAGGTGGATAAACACACACTGAATCCAGAAAGATGGTTGCTAAGTAAGTGTTGATAAAAATTCTAAAAAGACGTTAATAGCATGGTGGTTTTAATTGGACAAGAGATTTAAAAAAAAGCAGTGCTGACAATGAGAAAAAGAGCAGTACGGAGAAAAGGAAAGAGATCTTTAAAAAGCGTCGCCACTGCTTACAGGATGTGGCAGCATAGGTCCAAAGGCCAGAGCTTGTGGCTTTAAGCCCTGTAGTAATTACTTTTCTCCACAGACCACAGAGGCGGCAGAAGGGCCTGGAGCACTGCACGACTTTCAGAACAACTACTGGTCCTAAATCATATGCGGTCAAAACTCTGCATTCACCTCTTCAGACCTGAACTTCACCTTAACACATGATACATAAATGAGACAGGCTGATGAGGTGTGCTGACATGAAATGAGACCTCAAACTTAAGAAGAAAAATGAGTAAATGTTCACATGGATGCCACAAAAGACACACTGCACAAAGGACATGATGTCAAAGGAAAGCTACAATCAACTGCTGCTGTAAATGTGCCAAGTACAGTCCTCACTTCTAAGCCATTCAGTAGTGTGTCTAAAAAAATGCATTCCTAAAATACATTGCATTCCTCTGCTTACAATACATTAGTCTTGCTACCATAGTCATATTTTGGATTAGCCTACTTTCTTGCTAATCGCACTATGGGGCAGACAAAGAGCAAGAGATATTTAGCGAAAACCTAAGCAGTTAAATTCATCACAAGTCAGAGCTACAAATACTGTAAAGGGGTAGCTGATTGAATGTTCTTTCAAGTTGAGTGTTGACTTAAACCGTCGAAGATTTTGTGCATGGATTTGATAAAAACATACACCTGCGTGCCATTTAGATACAGAGCTTGCAAATATTTGATGGACTGCTGTGATATGACGATTTGAAGATCCATCACTGAGTCAGCTCTCAATGGGCTAAAATGTCTTATAGGTCATGAAAGCCTTTTGTCTCAATCAGCTTCTTATTAAGCATGGCGGGGTCCTGCATGAACACAAAATGTTTCACACATGTTTTTAGATTTTTACATATATGTGCCAGTCAGGATTTAGCAACACTCGAATGAAAAAGTGATGATAGTCTGTATCTTGTACGGTCGGTGCCGATCAAGTCTGATAGTCCTGATAGAGCAAATTAGTGTTTGAGTGCTAAATGCTAACAAAACATAACACCTGATTGTTGTGTCTTTACTCATAATTATTTCATGTTCACGCTTAAACCTGAAAACAAGATCAATGAGAGCCGAAAGAATGAACCAAATCTCCGAAAGGTGATGAAAAATTCTTTGTAGAGCAGAGAGAGAAGCTGCACAGCTGGGTGATAATTCCCTGTAGGTTCATCAATATGAGCAACTCCTTTGACATTCCACAGTCATTTGATCCATTGTTAATATCACTATTGATTATAGTCACTTTAAGTTATGAAAATCAGGGACTTTCTCCTTTAACTATTGTGAAAGACAAATCCTACAGTTGTGGAAACCAACACACAGCCAGCTATGACGTTGATTTAGCAGTTGACTGAATACAGTCAGTGGTGGCGTGGTGATCTAGAAGTGTGAGAGAGGAGTCGGGGCTGTGTATTGACAGCAGTAATGGCCGGCACATGGTGGCGGTTGAAGTGAGTGAGGCGCAGACTTCCTAGAATACTTACTGAACATGTTAACATACACACACAGACGCACTGTACACGCAGCTACTGAGAGGGTGGAGGGTGTCAGCTGAGGGGGCTTACTCACATGAGGTTGGTCCCCCGGATTTAACCCCACTGTTCCTGTTCCAGAGCATCCTGCCCTTCTCCACAGGATATTAACCCAGCGTGTTTCACACTTTGCTATCAGACTTCACTAAGGACCGATCAAACAACAGCTAATGAAATTGGAAAGAGTGCGTCAGAAATAGAAGGAAGGAGACAAACAACATGATCGAGGAAGAGTAAATGGAGAACAGCAGAAAAGATGAGGGTTCTGTGCTTATGGCGTTCATCTGAAACTGACTTCTTGTTTTGATGTGATTCACAGTGGCAAAACACGGGCCATCTGGGTGCATGCAGCATTAAGGTGCTGTATTTTTCTCACCTTTTTGGAGTCTGTCATCAGCAGGGCCAGCCAGATATGACAAAACAAAATAAATTCACATGCTTAGATTTGGTTCACTGATGCACTAAAATTCTGTGGTTTGCAATCCAGAGGCAGAGGATGAGTGGGTGCATGCTATCCAACTTGTTTTTAAATCACGTCTCATGGTGTGTATCAATATCCTCAGGTGATTGTTTCTTTCATTTGAATGGCGGAGTTGCTCTCCCTTCCTCCCCCAACAAACAGGGACTGGAGCCTGAGCAGCTGAAGCCATTAAAACCAGAGACACAAACACAAACACTCTGCTCGCCCGGTCCTTCCTCCCCTCTGAGACGGCTTATCTTCCCAACACCTCCACGCACCAACACACACACACATGCAGGCACGCACATACACACACACACACACACACACGCTCACACATATACCTACAGAGGCACACAAAGTTCAGCCTGCCGGACATAAACAACAAACTTCTACCTCCACCTCTGGTCCCAGCTTTCCTATTCCTTCCTTATTTATTTGTTCACACCATGAGCAGTCTCCGTTGCTTATAACAGGCTGTATGTGCTATGGTCTAAGGGTCTTAAAGGGATGAAACTATAAAAACAGTTTTCAATACACCAACAGGAAAGGAAAACTTAAATCTGAAAAGAAATAAAGACCAGATAGCCGAGGCAGCAAGGAGTTCATGCTCATCGTCTTAGTAACAGCCAGAACAGATTCAGTGCTCCTTAGCATAGATTCTCCAACTTCCTAGAGGTCTACTGGAGGGATAAGCATCATTGTTTCTAATCATATTCCCTCATTTGTTATTTTGATGATGGTAGGGGAGAGTGCTCTCTAGCATACTGGTCGTTCAAGTCCTTGGGCTGAACAACCAGATTCCTGCTAAACTTTCAAATGACAGGAAGCAAATTTCAATGATAAATGTTGGATAACTATACAATTATATGAGAATTATTATATGATTGATGTAAACTCATAGTTGATATGAGTGATGGTGGTAAATTCCAGCCCCATAAAATAAACGCTGGGTTTCTATGTGAAAGTTGCATTAACTGAAATGATAGCATGATGTTTGTTTTAGTTACAGTGGAGTTTTATCTGACAGGCAAAAAAAAAAAACAAGAGAAAAGGATTAAATAGAGAGAGAACTGGAGGGATGTCACATGCTAAGTCAGACAAATATCAGGCGGGATAAGGAATTCATGCTCCAGAGGAGAACATGAACATAGCTTGCTCTTCTTGAGTTGTCACAACCACACACACAGCCCAAGAAACAAATCCACACTGAGCAGTGTGACTTAAATGAAACCACAGGAAAAGCTTAGTCAAAGGCTAACTCAGTCATGTTAGCAACAAGGCCACGGTTGATCTTTCAGGTTATAGCCGTCGGCTAACTTCTACAGACAATTGCTGGACGTCCATATGTGGGTCTGTTGTCTAAGCTCGTCCTGAGGGGGTGAGTGGCTATAAAGCATCTGCCAGCCTTAGAGATGGCCTCATGGACCAGCGGCTGCTGAGTCTACCTTAGGGAGTCCCCAAAAACCAAACACTGGTCCCACCCAAGCCCTCCCATGACCTCTGTTAGCACGTGCCTCTCCTTCTGACCCCTGGGGGTCAAAGGGCATTAAGTGAGTGGACTCTTTTACTCAGAGTCTCCGAGCATGTGTGCTGTGTGTTTCTTATCATTGGTTTGGTGGGATGTGGGGGTGAAGGGTGACAGAGTGAGGGGCACAGAGGTTCCGGGAACACCCGCCACGCCTAATGGATGCGTGTCCACACAATCACAGAGAGAGTGTGTGACAAAAAGACAGACACGGAGAAAGAGCCAGAGGAAGAGGAATCTGTCATTTTAATGATCGCCTTTATGGCTTGGGAGAGTTGGGTGGCAGCCAGACTGCCCAATCACCGACACCAGTCCAGCAGACACCAGACAGATGCATCAGTGTGTGCGCTTTATTGTCACAGAGTGAATGACAGATGTATCTTTCTTCAGTCATCCTCACCACAGCGGATTGGATTTAAGTGACCGCTGGGTGGGGCAGTGGTAGCCTAAGGCTTGTAACAGAAAGGTCATAAAGGACCAATGAGCCTTTCTCTCGTGTTCTCTGTTGTTGTGCTGTTCAGTCAGACACATGCCATTTACAGCAAATGATTGTACAGTTAGAGCTGGTGGGAAAGGCTCTGTGCTTTCAGGTGGCTCTCAATGAGTGTGAATGTGATTCTGCTGGAGAACTAAGCCCCTTTCAACAAACACGTACATGAACATTAAATGGTACCAAACAATACCATAGCTCATAGGGAGGAGGTTGGGCTGGTGAAAACCATGTTGGTATGAGCATATCTGTATAGAAATAGTGAGGAGTGACAGGTTTCCATTATGATACTGGAAAAAAATTGCTTGGTTGCTGATATATACTTCATAATATATACTTTCTCAAATATCTGCACATAGTAGTTAAATGGTTGTTCAGCTATGTTGTCCATGCTTTCAACTGTAAGTGTATTCTTTGTGAGTACACTGAGGGCAATGAAAAACCTTGTATGTAACAATATCATCTATTTTCCTCAACAGGAATAAACACAGAAACAGTCTCTACAATATTTTATACAACGATATAAGTTCATATTAAGACCATTAGTTTGAATTATTTCAACTTTTGTTCTGTAAAATCATTTTTCCTGTCATTTTGTTTGCTATTTCAGAATAATTTCAGAATCTGAGACTGAATTAATTAATACTGCTGAATTATTTTAAGGTTTCTTCTAATTTTGCTCCTCTATGCAAAACATAAAGGCGACTCCTCTATTTAAACCCACAAAACCCTGTTCGAAAAAACAAAAAGCCCCAAACTAACTAGTGTTAATGCAATAACAGCAAGACAGCATACTTCTATCGAGGTTCAAGCATGCGCTGTGAAGAAAAGAGAGGTGTTTCCTTTAAAAAAAAAAAGGTAGGAGTGGGTGGGCACAGAAAGGCTGAGCTTTTTGAGCTTTTTGGGGAATTAACAAGCTTATCAGGGGGCTGGTCTGTGAAAACAAGCAATAGGACAATTCCTGAGGAGCTGAGGGAGTGAAAAGCCATCTGCAGCATGTCCAATGGGACTTAGCACGGAGATCCCCTTCCATTTACAACAAACCCAGACAGATCTGCAGGAATGACCAGACTAAATGTGAAAGCCTACCTTGCTCTATTCATTCAGAGTTTCATGGAGAGCTTGTTTATGTAGCCACCAACTAACTGGGGTCTCCTTGGGTAAAGGCTTGTGCAATGTCAACTGCTACACCTAACAGCTGCTGCCACGCTACTATTATAGCTACATAATATTTCAATGGATTAATCTATCAATTTTTTTGTTTTTGCACATATACCAATATGAAATATCTATGAAATAGACTTGCTAGTCTCTTAAGTTTTCACTTATCCGGTAACAGATCTCAACATCTACTGGATAGATTGCCACAAACTTTAAGTTTAACTTAGTTCTAATGACTTTGGTGAATAAATGACTTTTCCTTTAACACCACTATGATGTTGACTATCACATGGATTGCCATGAAATGCTGCACAAACATACATGAATTGTGAAAATGCCTGCAAATCAAATGGAATTGTTGTCAGCATGGGCACGTTAGCATCACTGACAACGTTAACATTCAGCTCAAAGCACCAGAGTGCAGCCTCACTGATGTACTAATGTGGCTGTGGAATCTTCATTGTTGGTCACTGAGTGCTGATTTAGTTCAGTTTAGATTTTCTGTGACCAGAATACTCTTAACTGTGAATAACTATTAAATGACTCTTGCTGTAGCTGTTACACATTTCTTTCTTACTGGACTATACTGGATTAGTGACTTAGGGGACTAGTGTTGATACTGTTACTGATACTGATACTGTTCTTCCTGGCATGAGGGACGGTGTAACTCATTTGACAGCTGGTATATTCACAATACCTTTGTGAATCACAATTCAATTCATTTGTTCCTTGTTACTGTACTTCTTGGTTTAGACTTCCTTTCAGTAAAAAATGAAGAGACCAACTTCTGTTTTTAAACTGTATTGGAAGTGTGGCTAGCGAACTGCATAGCTGTGGACCCACAAGCAAAGTGAAAGTACAGAAATATCTCACCAACTAAAACTGACTTCTATCCCGATTCACAGTAAAGGTCTATAAACTGACGCTATTTATAACAACTTCTACCTACCAATCAGCCAACAGCCCAGGATCTTGAACTAGTTGTAATTAACCAAGACAGACATATTAGAAGTGAGCCAAATACAAGCAAAATAAACATCATTAAAGATAAATCTAATAGTTCATTCTGCCACACGCATTCTAGGTTTATCGTCTAACGATGACGCCACGCTGCAAATGGAACAAATGCAGTCCGAAGTTGCCCGGTAAAAATTTGATTTTGGCTTAAACATGGAAAAAACAAGAGCAAATCTCTCACCCCCTCTCTCCGACTCCCCCCCCCCCCCCCCTTACCTGAGCTAGCCAGAGGGGCCAGTAAGCAACAGATTAGCAGTGCTTTGGGGTGCAGGCTGCTGTAGCGTGCTGTAATGCAGACTGTCAGTCCGACACAGTTGGGGGGCTACACAATGCCTCCTTGTTCAGACTGGCCCTTCTGTGCCCCACCTCTCTACCTCTCCATCTCTCTCTCTCTCTCTCTCTCACTCTCTCTCTTTGCCTCTGGGGGTTATAATCAAACCATAAAAACTAATGGTGTTCAAAATGTTCTTCTCCCTCTCCTGAAAGCACAGGGTGAGGAGGATTGACAGATGGAGAAAGAATAAAAAGGAAGCCACATCAAGGCGGACATGTTGACTCTTAAACTAAACATAAATCAGCTCACGGGAAACCAAGAGAAAGAGAGAAAAAAGAGAGGCAGAGAGGAGGAGGAGGAGGAGGAGGAGGAGGAGGAGGAGGGGCATCAAAGCATGGCTGACATTCTCTGGGATGCAGGAGCAGAAAAGGTGTGTGCGGTGGTTTTTGAAGGAGTGTGTATCATGGGGAATGTTGAGCACATAATTCAACAGAGGAGTGGACACGAGGAGTAAATTGCCAGTGCACACACCCACCAGTCTCCTTCTAAGCACTTGTTCCTGTTTACCTACAGCTCAGTTTCATCCTTAGCTGATAAAACTCCACCTGCACGCCGGTGTCCTGGGTTAGGGTTAGGGTTAAAGGTTATATTTGCATTTTGACGTTACAGTTCTTCTGCTATATGGGTTAGGGCTGGAAAAAAGCCCCACCTTAACCCTGGAAACTGCAGGGTTTAGGAGTTTAGACTGGCTGGTGCAGCCCCCTGTACTTGCAGCAGCAGGTATCACTACTTATCTGCTTCTCCCTGAGCTGTTCACAAAGTGAACCCAACATTCTCTGGAAAATAAGAGTCTGTGTTCAAAATATGACAAATGAGGCTGCATTCTTAATGAATTGCACAATTGTGGCCTCAACAGAGATAAAAAAAAAAGATGTGAGGATAGCTTGCTAACGGCGGGGTGTCACTCAAGAATCTTCTTCACACTGTGTTTTCTTTGGGGCTTCTTACACCTCCCCCACGCAAGAGAGGGCAAGTGCAAACACACACCTGCACTGTCTACATATACATCTTTGCAGGTGAATGTTTTAGGAATTAGAACCCCCCCCACCCCCCCACCCCCTACTTCTCTCCCCGATAACAGTTATTACTATAAAACCATCCAGCTCAACATCGGGTTGTGCAATCTGGGTGGTTTTAGGGATAAACAGAAATCTGTGCAAAATAATGATTATCACATTAAGGGCTGAGTGGTTGAGCAGTTTTCTGCTGATTTTAAGTCTCGATTAAGACACGCAGCCTCCTCATCCAGCTGGTAGTTAGAACTCCTCCACGGCCTGCGTAGGTAATTTTGAATCCAGTCTGGGTTTAATTTGGGAGTTTCACCCCAAAAGAATCAGGTATGAGCCAGACACTGCTTGAAAAAGTGACATTTACTCTCACTCAAATGATAGGTAATTTTCTTTACTGGACAGCAGCCAATATACGCCCTGAGTCAACATACAGATAACACAGTAGCCTATATTGCTGAGACATTAAGGGTGTGTTCATACCTGTAATTCTGTTTGGAAAAAAGAAAAAGGGTCAATTGTTGTCTTTTTGCTCTTGTCCAGTTTGTTTGAGCTGTGAACACAAAACAGCCGATGACCCAGTTGGTCACCCTGCTTCTTCAGCATGACATGAGCCCACATGGGGAATTCAATGAGCCTGCAAAGATATAACTGACTATGAGCATTATTTGTATAATTAGACTGCAACTGGAGCACGCTTGTACCATGATACTATCGTGGGTTAGTTACAGTGTGGGGACTCACTACACGGAGTAAGACACCTGCAGTAAACAACTCTGTTTTAACTCCTTTCCACTTTCTCAGGCACTCACATTATCAGGCGGTGTTGGACCACACCATAGTGTGAAGTGTTACCTCAAAATGGAAAAACAGAATCATCATCCCAATGAAAGCTCAGCGGGACAGCACAGAATCAGTGTTTTTTATTGACATATAACACTCTAGAAATCCTCAAAGACAAAACCTTCACTGCTTGCAAAACAGTTCGCCTGCCAAGTGTGTTTCTGTTCTTCATGTGGTACCAGGACATTACTGACATACCGGGACTTAATTTAGTGTAATATTGCCCCAACAGCAGCCCAATCATTTATTAAGCATTACCACAGTCTGGATGAGCTCCCTTCCCACACATATCTTGGCAACAAGACAAAACCTTATTTTGATTGGTGCACGCTAATATGGCTTATATGCTAGGACTTGACTCAGTTGACACAAAGCTTGCCTTTGAAGACATTTTCACATTAATCTTGTCAAAACGTTTCTATCAAATGCTTTGAGCTTTTATTCTGGAATTTCCTTCAGCACAATAATGCTCTAGTAGAGAACCAGTTAAGAAACTTGATCCATGTAAAAGAAAAAGGGCTCATGTTGTAAAATACACTGCGCAATAACTCACTTTTTAATCACTCCAAAGTGATGCTACGACGTTCAAGCTTCCGTGTTTATTGCAGTGTGATGTGTGATAATATAATTTCCTCTTAAAATGAGCGGAGGGGAAGAGTCGTTTCCTGTTGTAAACACCTGTCTCTCATCACCAACAGCACCTCGGTGTTCCCCGGCATGATGTCAAGCTCTGCTTTATGAGTGTGTTTGTTTATGCACTTATTGTATCCAGGGGAGGGCCTTACACAGTAGGTCATGTCTTTTATCGCTATCATGTTGTGCCAGGCCAGACTTCCACCTTAAATTACACACACACACACACACACACACACACACCACACACTGTGCCGTAAATGCATGCAGGGACACACACATCCAGAGGGTATCTACATTACATCTCCAAGCAGTGTGCGCTCAAAGGCTCTTCAGTTTCACATCTCCCTTTGCTTATTAGACTGTGGGTGCAAGAGTGTTGTTTGTACTAAACTTTAAAGATGGGATTTACTAACCAGCAACGCTCAGCTAGAAATCTTTATACTGTAGTCACTTTTCCGTAATGACAAGCTCATCTCACACTAACACTTTCCTTATTGATCCTTATGCTGTTTCTTCTCTCTCTTTTTCATTGGTAAAGGACAACATGTAGAAAACAATCCATTTCAGCTCCTTGAATGTATATTTCTGAGTTGGAGATCTTAAATGATTAGTTATCTACATCTTCTGTGGCTTACATTTTATAAAAGTAACACCCAAAATGGATTTAATAAGGGATATGACCAGATTTAGATCGGATGAGCAGATTCAAAAGTAGATTCAGATTTGATGGAATGCCATCAAATCCCAAACCTATCCTTCTGCAACTTCTCCCCCGTCTGTAAAGAAGTTTGGATTTACCAAATCAAGTCAATCCTGAAATCACTTGGTTGGTGCTTCTACCACTTCTACATATATTCAGTATGCAGCAAACTAATTCATGATATAAAAGAACGCACTTCCTTGTTGACACCCAACAACACTGCGTGCTTTGATACCATCATGCAATGACTTGAAATTTCTTGACAAGTCACTCCATTGGGGACCTCATTCACAGAGACTATTCTTTGAATAGTGGCACCACCCCTCCTCCTCTATTCAGCTGGAGAGAAAAGCAGCCTTATGCCAGGCCTTCGCTGTCCGCCTAGCCGCCTGCCTCCACCGCAGTAGACAAAACAAGCGGGAGGCAGGATTTGTTTAGACAGAGCTCACCTGGCGCACACAGACACAGAAACAGTGATCAGGCAAGCCCTAGGGAGGAGTGGAGGCAGCCAGGAGGTGGTGGGGAAAGAAGGCAGGGGAGCTGAAGTGTGTGTGAGTGGGGGAGGGGAAGGGGCTGAGAGGGGAGAGCATGGGGTTCAGTGTGCTGCCCTTATCCAGGGCCACTCAAAAAACAGAGCGGATTAAGATTTGAGGGGCCTCGAGTAGGACTCAGTAATAGGTGGAGGGGTGTGTTTGTGTGTATGTGTGGGGGTAGGCAGTTAGGAGTAGCCTAATCCAGGATTTACCCATAGGGTAATAGCATAGGTGGATGTGTGTGTCTGTTTATGTGCTGGCTGCAGAGTCAGGCAGCTTAGAGCACTTGCCCATAGGGAAGCAATCAGCTGATCTGTCAGCACAGAAGAATCGAGCTCTCTGGTCGTTTTACATCACAAGAAGAAAATGCTAGCAAACATATTACATCAATACACTGTCTGTAGGGCCACAACTAACCATTAATTCCATAATTTAACTATTTTTTCCATTAATCTAATCTATAAAGGTGAGGAGGAGACGTTAACTGAGGAAGTTAGTTAAAAATATCCATCACTCTTTCTGGTAGTATAAATTATATAGTCTATTATAAATTAGAGTGTTTTAATGGATCAAATCTTTTCATCAAAATCAGTAGATTTTTAATGCAAAACATCAATGCTGATAAAAAACTGATGAAAATCTTCAGCCTCTTCTGACCTGAATTCAAATTCAGGACCTAAACACTGGTGTTGTGGTGACTTTCACCTTTCCCGACAGTGGTCAGCGTGTCTGATGAGCTTCGACAGAGGGGAACGAAGAACAAGATGGATGACGACGACTCCCCCTAACCACACACTCACACAGATACTATGGACTGACCTCAGTTGACCCTTTGGCCCCTCAACAGCCTCACATCCCATTGACTGAGGTTAAATAGGGCTTTTTGCCTGTGGGGTTTTATGGCAGAGAAAGAGAAGAGAGAAAAGTTGCTTCACTGTAACCCCTTTGGCAGTTAACAATGCAGCGATTCTAAAATGTTCTGCGGCTGAAAGAAACATACAACGTGTCTGTGTTTTGTTTGAGATGCTTACATATGAAGTAACTCAAGAGGCCTCGCTGTGACAAATGCTGGATCCTGTGATTGTTTCGGCCTTTTTGCAAACAGTCCACCATTCATCCTTTCCCTTTTCCTTCATAAATATGCGTTGGCAAAAATTGCCTTCTGTCTATGTCAGCAGTCATCAGCACCCGGAGACAGAAACACAGAAATCACAGCCACATACGGTGGCACTACCTCAGGCACACCTTAGACACACCTGCCTAAAAGCACTAAAAACACATTTCATTCATAATCGTACATATGAGTTAAGTGTAGGGCTGCAACTACCGTCTATTTTCTTAACTTATTATCTGGTCTGTAGATGCCAGAAAATAGTGAAAATACCCATCACAATATCCTAAAGACCAGGGTAAAGTCTCCATCCCCAAATCTTCTATTCAATATCACCTAAAACAAAGAAAAACATCCTCACAGCAGAGACGCTGGCACTTTTGCTACAATTTATCGATTATCAAAATGGCTGCAATATTGATTTTCTGCCGATCCACTTATAAATGAATCAACTAATTGTTCAGCTCTATTTTAGTGTTAAAACTTTTAAGATGCCGTTTGGTGTTTGAGGTGAAATGTGGTCTGTATTTGCCCGAAAAAGCAAAGAAGCATGTTAATGGATGATTTGCTGTCTGATAAAGAACAGTTACATAACAAGCTGAGCGCTCGCCACGTGAGTGAACCTGAGCAAATACAAACAGCAGAGGAGGCAATCAATCTGTGTGTTAGGCTCTGTGAATTTTCAGTTCATAAAATCAATACAAAGATCAACAATGGAGTATTGATGTCTTGTGAAATGAGGAGCATTAATTACCTATAACATGCTACCTCTGATAGGTTTGGGGGCTCTGAAGTGTTGCACAGCTCACTCCACACCTCTAATTAGCTGTTCAGGCGGCTGTATAATAGAAAATGATAACAGGGGGACAGACAGAATTAAATTACCCACCGACACTCATTTCTTTTGATTTTAGCAATGAAATTTGAAACTGCCATCACGCCACGTTTCGACAAATGATACAAATGCAAAACACAGAGAGAATCATGAACTAGCATGTGATGACCTGAAACTGCATTCATAAAGGGTTAATTCATCTCTATGACCGAGGACCATTGATTCATCCATATGACTGACTGAGGTCTGACTGACAGATGTTGGATCTAAACCCACCACTCCTGTCACCCTGCGCCCTGACAGCACCTGTCAATCAAAGCACCTCTCTCAGTCTCCAGGGTGACTCCAGCTGGTCAAGAATGTGAGGACTGAAGGTTTTCTTTGTCCCTGAGGTATTCTGGGGCAGTCCCCTCTCTCATTTCATTCACGGGGATGCTTGGTCAGCATTTTTGTAAAGGCATGACGCACAGAGTCCCAGATCGGTAAATGAAATTGCATCTTAAATTGAAATAAAAAGAAAAAAGATCTCAGGTCCATATAAAGCAAAAGATCCCAACATGACAGCTGTGTTTCCTCCCCATCGCCCTAAGTTATCAATGAGTCACTGAAAGGTCCAGAGGTAAACTCTCAGAACAAGGAAATGTTATACCAAAGCTGAGATTTCAGCAAATTAACTCCTGCCTATGAAATAGCATTTGCATAATAGTGTCTAAGCCGGGCTGCTGGTAAACCTTCTCCACTCAGAGCAAATCTGAAATCAGCTGGTTTCCCCTTCTTGCCTTATTAACCACCATTAGATCTGAGCAATCACAGACTTTATGACCAAACCAACAACCACTGAAACATGTATGGCAATTACAGACATGTAGCCTCGTTAACAGCCCTCAATGCGTGCTGATCTTTAGCAGCTCATTAGGACAACATGGACACATGCACACACAATCATGTGCAGAGGGCATGTTACATACATACATCTGCTCCTTAGCGCCTCTCCCCACAGTGTTAAGTCTGCTCGTTTCCAGCCATTAGACCCATTAGAGGCCAATTAACACCGACACATAGCTCCCTTCCTGTTTTATGGCACTGTAAACAAAACCTGCAGGCTTGCCTTGGGCTCAATACACTATAATGCATCACAGAATAACTCATTAGTTTAGTAATATGCTGCCCTTTCTTGGCAGATATAAATCCTATAACCAAAGGTAATTGGCAGGTCCCAGACATATGATATGATCACTTGAAGGACAGAAAATGATACACAACTTCTCTGCTTTATTGTCTGCGTTGTAACTCTGCAGAGAAGGACGGCAGACAATAGTTCCCATCTAGTGACACATTAACCACATTATCCCATTTATCTCAATTGCATCAATGGGATATGTTGCAGATCTACTATATTGTACTGATAAAGCAACCCTTAATCCCTACACACAGGCTGCTCTGGTGGAGGGAGAACCTGTTGCATTATGTGGGTCATTCTTCACAAACTGTGTCAGAATT
Source organism: Pempheris klunzingeri (assembly GCF_042242105.1). Taxonomy (NCBI): domain Eukaryota; kingdom Metazoa; phylum Chordata; class Actinopteri; order Acropomatiformes; family Pempheridae; genus Pempheris; species Pempheris klunzingeri. Next base: position 13,509,646 of record NC_092029.1, on the reverse strand, counting down.
GGCCAAAAGATAAGCACGATACGGGCCTTTTCCGCATGTTTAAGTGTTGTTCTACTCGGTTTATGCAGCAAACATTTGAGGGTGCATGCTGCAGCACGCCACAGAGGAGAAGTTAAAGCGACACTGAAATCACTCCTCATGGTTGTTTTGAGAGTCGGGCTAAACTGTTTGAAGCGTGCGTAATGACTTATCCTGCTTGTATTTCATCTCCAAAGGTGGAGATAGTAGATCTCTCAAGCGTCAAATGGGATGAAGCTCACAACACACGCAGAATAAAACAAGTGCTGCTCATCTGAACGTGTTGCCTGTTGCCTTTTAAAGCGTGGACAGCAGGTTTTTACACTACTTTTCCCACAAAGCACAGCAAGAATTCCTGACCTGAAAAATCTGGAGAGCCCTTGGTGAGATCGCAGAAGCACGTTATTCCCAACAGGAGCGCATAAATGACGGCTGAGAGAGTCCCATCTGAGAAGAACATCCTTGAAGCCTCAGAGTTTTTGAGTTTCTCCGTAGCATTAGAAAGTCCAGCAGCAGCAGCATTGGGTTTCAGGTTGTGCGTCGCATGCGGGATGTGCGCGGTCCCATCATGTCTCTAGTCCTCCCTCATCCTCCCACCGCACCGCCGTCAGACTGGGCTCGAGGTTCCTCTGGGCTGGAGAGGCTCTCTGCGCTCTGGGTGCTTTTCTGACTGCGTGCTGTGCGGTGGAGGCAGCCCACCTGGAGGACCGCCGCTCCCCTGCATGGTCTCAAAGACCCAGAGTTCCCCAGCAGGCAGTCACATGTAATCACCCAGTGGTAAAACACCCTTCTATCCTCTGGAGAGGATTTTAACGTGCGATACTTCATGCACATTTTGTTCTTAATACGTTTGTGCTTCTATGTAAAATTATAGATTAAGGACTTTTACTAGTAATGGAGTAAACTGGAATTATATACACCTACACTTAAGTACAGGATCTCAATCCCCCCCCAACTTTGAATTCTAAGTGGAATATAAGATAAATACATTTAAAAGGAACTTTATAAAAGCAGTAAAATGCTTAAATTCCACTCTCCCTGTGTTGTTAACATAAAGCCTATGTTATTAATGAAATATAGTATCATTTATTTGGTTACAGACAAAAGTCAAATTTTAATTTCGTCAGATAAGTAAATTGAGTCTTTAAATTAAAGAGAAATTAAATGAAATTGATTAAAATGATTAATAATCTAATTTATTAATAATTATAGGGGCATTGTATTATAGTGCTAATTTCTGGGGATTTTTTAATCCAAATTTCCAGTGCTGCTGTGCACTTGAAATTAAACAAAATGACTTTCTGCCTGCGTGTAGCGGACGGAACAGTTGCGCCATCGTGTGGAAAATATTTCACACTGCATTTTCGGGCAAATCGCGTTTCAATGACATTCGCCCTACAACGGCTTCCGTACTAGCGCGCACGTGACCACAGAAGGTCAGACATGGCAGCTTGCGGGAAACGGCTCGACAAATGTATCTTTTCACTGAGGTTGTTACGAAACCTCCGGCTCCAAAATGAACGTAAGGAAACCGAATGAGCGCTGTTTTCTGTCAGACGTTATAATTTATCATTAGGCCTCAAAAATGTTGAATACTTGTAATGTAACTTGCATCCACAAGCTAACGTAGCTAACAGTTGACTGCTACTTAACCTAGTTCAACCTTAAGGCCATTTCCCTGATTTTACTCTAGCTGCAGAAATGACTGATGAATGACTCGTCTTCATGTTATTTCCAGGGTTTCTATCCACGTCTCTCTGTCGTCTTGCTTCGGGGAGCGACGGCCCGCAGCCTCCTAAATTCATCCCTCCATCTAAACCCGTCATCATAGATAAAACACAGATTGTGGCGTCTCAGCGGAAGTATGATGTTCATTTGTAAAACAGCGACGACATCACAATTTCTCTCTCTCTTTGGGGTTTAAAATAATAATCATAGCTCTCCCTTCCGTCAGGTTTCTGAGCCCAGAGTTCATCCCTCCCAGACAGAGAACAGACCCTTTTAAATTCTTCATGGAGAGGACAGACATGATCCGCAGGAGGAAGGTGCTGCACATCCCCGAGTTCTACGTAGGTAAGAAACCAGAGGAAAAACTCAACAGGTAGACAGATGAGAGGTGTAAGGTTACTAAAACAATCCTGGAGAAGCTTTATGCTTCCTCCAAGTTGAATCACTGCACCAAGCTCTCTGGACAAAGTATTTCTAGTTTTCTGCTATTTTAGAATAGATTTTATCAATTTTTTTTTATCTAATCTGTGATTGGTTAATCTTCATGACGCAGACTGACATCTTCTGGCAGAGCCTTTTTTAGCAGTTCCCACATCGACTAGACCTTTGCTGCACCTGAGTTGTAGAACTTCCTACCTCAGGATCTCATGCATGCAAAGTTCCTGTGTCCTCTTGTAATTCCTTCCTCAAAACCTCAAAACATTTTCCAGTGCATTTTGTTATTTTTCCTTTGGTAAAATTTGACCTTTTTTTATTTAACTTATGTAATTGCACGTATTAAATGTTCTCTCTTTGATGAGAGTGCAAAGTTTGTTTGTATCACTATGTAAATGCTGTGAATTATTTTGATTGTTTTAAGGGAGTATCATGGCAGTGACCATGACCGACCCCAATGCCAATGGCAAAACAAACCGCTTTGTTGGCATCTGCATCCAGAGGGGTGGAAAGGGGCTGGGAGCCACGTTTATCCTGAGGAACATCATTGATAATCAAGGTGAGGTTTATTTAACGATGTCTCGTGGAATGAGTTGGGCATGAAAATATATTAAATTTGAAGTCAATGACGTGCTGTAATTATTGTCTGAGTTATATTGTGTTGCTTTTCAGTGAGAAATCTGCCTGTTCCCTCCATATATATCTATGATTTTTGGGTTTTCTTCTACGGTCACACACTATGCTGCACAATTTTAGAGCCTGAAATACATGAAATGTAACAAGTGTTACCTTTATAAGGTGCATAGTGCTAGTACTTAATGCTGAAAGGCTTAAAAACAGTAAGTAGAAATAAAGCACTTTCGATAAAGAGGAAAGGAAAGGCGTGCTTGTTCATGTTCCCCATCCAGAGATACTTAACACGCACAGGAAGTGAACCAGCTGGCCTTCAGGTAAAACACCTGTTTCAGTCATGCATTTCTTCACCCGTGTGCCTCAGGTGTGGAGATCTGCTACGAGCTGTACCAACCTCGCATCCAGAAGATTGAGGTGCTGAAGCTGGAGAAGAGGCTGGATGACAACCTGATGTATCTGAGAGACGCTATGCCCGAGTACAGCACTGTGGACCGGGACATGAAGCCTGTGCCCTTCTCCTCCACAGGAGAGGTGCCTGTCAACAAGGTGAGAGAGCCTCAAGATGGAGTACTTAATGTTATAGCTGCACGTGTAATTATTCTGGTAATAGTGATGTAAAATGTGCCTTAGGTAAGTGGTCTGATCTAAAAAGGACAAGTAGGAGTTAAGTCCCTAACAATGGTAATGTTTGTCTTGCTAAATCACTTAGCAGTAAAACACCACATGTCACACAAAGTAAGAAAAACAGAAGAATCTAGTATAAATACAGCATTTCTTTCTATTCACCAGCTCAAAGTAAGAATGCGCCCCAAACCGTGGTCCAAACGCTGGGAACGACCCAAGTTCAACATCCAGGGCATCCGCTTTGACCTGTCCCTGACCCCACAGCAGATGGAGCTCGCCCAAGAGTGGGGCCAGCCGTGGCGGGAGTACGACATGCTGAAGGAGTACGACACCTCCAAACTGGAGGAGGAGATATTCCGTGAGGTCCAGCAGAAGATGACCAAGTGAGGACAACCTTCCTAAAATGTTCTTCAGTTTTACCATCAACAGACTTTTCTGGCACAGGGAAGGACTGGAATATGACGTTCGCACGGACGTGGAACACTCTGCTGGATTGTGATCAGCTTCACATGTATTCAGATGGTTTACGACAACCACACCCGTGCATATAAGGAGGAGCCAATATGGGAATGGCGTTGCATTCAGGCGAATCATGCCTTCTTTTTGTGTCGTCAGTCCGCTGTACGGTGCAGGAGTCCTCAGTGTCACTGGCCTTAGTTATGACGTTTGCCACCCTGCAGATCCATGAAGTGGTTTCTATAATAAAAGCTATTAAACCTTCCAAGCTTTGAATTACATTTTGTTCTCTTGTGAAATTTGCTTTAAGGCCAGTTGCATACCTATAGTTGCTATGGAGTTATGGACTCTTGACACTAGGTGGCACTATTCCTCTATATATGTATGTCATCACCAGTTGCATAACAAAGCCTTTGTTTAGTCCTTCAGTGTTTTGAGGGAAACTCCTGCCATGCTAAATAAACAGACAGTGTATTATTTCGGTTAAACAGATGATGAGGGGTTTGTTCTCAAGGAGCAGATTCACTGAGTTTTTTTGGTTGAAAACCTGAAAAAAAAATTATTTTTATATGCACATGTTCCAGATTTGAGGGCTTTCTGGATTAACTTGGTAAGTATTTCCAAATAAAAGAGTAAACCTGCTTCTTGGTAGAGTCACCAGTAAAATAAAAAAAAACAACCTGGTATTCAGGGACCATACACCCAGGACACCCGGTAGTGTTTTACTGTTGTGGATGGAAAATTGTGGTGTTGAGATGGTATGTTAGAGCGTCAGTCGGGTAGTATAAAAACACTTGGACTCCTTATGTTATGTCTGCTCTCTGTGAATGTGTGTGTGTGTGTGTGTGTATAAACACGCTCAATGAGTCCCTGCACTCTAATTTCTCCATATTACAGGATGAGACGCGGAGAAAATGGTCTCTAATACAGGAGTAGCAGATGTTTACTGAGCTCATTATGGACCACACAGATTTCCTGTGTGGAGATGCAGAGGAATAAAGAGAGTGATTATTCCGGTTACATTTAAGGTAATCGAGTGGAAGAAATGCAGCTAAGAGCTTTTAACGTCAATATACAGAAATTCACACGTTACTGAGTCGAGTTAATGGTTCAATTATTTTTAGCCAATTTGCCAAATTTACTGCACCTGTTGAACAACTATGTCTCAGCCTCACGTCAGCGTCATGCTCGGTGTGTTTAGACCCACTGTCGACTCTGGCGAATTTAATCTCTGCCCAATCAGACCTGACCTGCAGCAAAGAAAACCAACTCCATCTGCTTGTGTGTACAGTAGGCCGACAGCCTGTCCTGCACATTGTCATTATACTACCCACTGGACCAGCTGGCCCTTTCACCTTTTCATTCTTCACTCTCAGTATTTCTGTTTGGGACTGATTGATGTTCACATGTGGAGGCTGGAACAGAAATGTTTATCATGCAGCGCACTGCAGAGCCTTTAGAAGCATTCCACGGCGACACCACTGGACTGGTAAACCAGCTTAAACCACAGAGTTACTCAGGCCGAGTTGCCGCTTCAAGGAAACTTCCTCCCTCGGTGTGTGTGTGGGTGTGTGTGTGTAGATGTGTGTGAGGATTGTGATCTCAACTGTATGTGCCTCCCATGCCCCCAGGTTGACTTCTCTGCACCTGGAGTGAAGTTAAAGCCCCTTGGCTGGGAAAAGAGATCAAACACCAGCTCTCTCACTCTCTCTGTCTCACACACACACACACACACACACACACACACACAGACAAAAACACTCCATGACTTGCAGACAGACTATCATATCAGGCTTCACAGACAGACACCTCAAACAGTGCCAACTGTAAACGTCTGGGACAGCCTTTCTGTCAATCTGCATGCGAAACAGGATATGCTCCATTCACGGTTGCCGTGGAATCGGGGTGGGGCATGCAGGTTTGGGGAGGCCATAATCCCACCCCCCAGTTACAACCAACTGTAAACCATGGTGGGCTGATGATAGCTACAGTGCCACACTACTATGAAGGTCAGTGCAAGAATGTAGGGAGGGACACACTCCTTATAATCTGTCTCTCCCCCCTCCCCACCCTCCGCCGGTGCTCCCACGACCTTCATCTCTTTCTCTCTCTAAGGGAGGATAGCGCCGGCTTTGAAAAGGAGCCAGGTTGATGAATTGGAGAGGATGTGATACAGGGTGTGCGGCAACTCCCACAGGTTGAGATTTTGGGGTAATGTCTTCCACTGCGCCAATACACTACACGCCGCTTCACTCTCTCAAGCTTTCCGCGTGTTGCTCTCGAACATCTCTGTCACCGTGTGATTTCTTACTCTCCTGTCTGCAGGCCTGGGGAAATTAGTCTCACTCTCTGTGTCTCTGCCAGTGAGTGTGAACTGTGTTTGAGCTCTCTTTGTGTATGACAAGTGCAACGGGATACTAGGCCACCCATAGGCCCCAGGTAAATTACACCCTGTCACTGTGTGTGTGTGTGTGTGTGTGTGTGTGTGTGTGTACATGTGTGCATGCGCATGTGTGTACGCGCTACTCCGGGCCACCCGTAGTCCTAGGTAAATTACACACTTGAGTTTCACCATATGTTTCCAGTGAAACGACACGACCGTCTGCTCCTCTCCGACTGTCCCATGGGCCTGACGGGGGCTCCTGCTGCCATCACTCTCCCTTTGTTACACACTCGCACAGACAGCCTGACAGTACGACAGCTGTTAGGAAACATTACATTGCAAGCAGCTGATGCCTGAAGTTGAACAGGCACATATCACAGTCATTTTAATAATGCGCTCCTGTGTGGAGTGGGTCTGGCAGCGCTGCCAGGGTCAAGGGTTCATTTCCAGTTGGGGCCAAGCATTTTAAAAATGCACAGATAAAAGTGTCTATTGAAATGGCATATGTGAGCAAGGGTGACTGTACAAGACAGGACTGGGGTCACTTTTCTTTAGGAGTACCCCAGCAATTCAGTGTTTTGATCATAATTAATGCAGCGGAGGCCTAGATATCCTGACATTTTTCAAATAACATGAGTCAGATCCTACACCCTGCCTGCGTGCTAAATGCCCATTTCTGTCAATTCCCACAAGATGTTATTTGAGTAACTGACTCAGACTTGACTAAGCTCTTCCAGAAACTACAGAAAAGACATTATGCAACTGTTTTCACAGGCTGTGTGCTACTCTCTGTGATTAGTACCTAAACTTTGACATGTCCAATTGTACAGTCCTTTCTGTAAGTTTTTGTATCTGAACCTTTTAAAATTTTGAACAAGGTTAACATCCATATTTGGGGGCATTATCCCCAACTTAAAGGTGATATTTTATTTCTTTTACTGACAGTAAATCCCACAAAAAGACCAAAGCCAACAATGATTTGATCCCACTAATGAGCATTGGTTGATCATAGCGTGATGCAGCTTATTCTTGCGTGCCATAGCCCCTCAACTGTGTGATCAAAAACACATCAGTGAGCGTAAAGCGCTGTTGTACCAATCTTGTGTCGGCCCCACACGCACCGCACCAAACATCGGCAAAGTCACGATTTCTTGCACCGTCACTGATGTGTATTATCCAATGTGCACCAGAGAAGTACAAGCTGAAGGTTTAACAGCTTGGGCCTTGATAAATAGCAGGCCCTCAGTCATATGATCAGAGGAACACTGTGACCGGACCTGAGGTGAAAACAAATCTTAAACCTTTTGTTTGAAGGTAATCCAGTCAAATGTCAGATAATTACAGAAGCTGTTTAAATGTTTCAGTCCACAAGTCCTGTACTGTACAGCAGGTACTTAAAGTATAATAAGTAATCATGAAATACTGCCTGTAAAAAAATGTGCTTGATTGTTTCTCTGCCTGGAGGCTATAAGCATTAAGTTTAAAGCAAAAACAAGTCAAACACCAACAATGTGTGTTTCAGAGACTTTCACACACAAACCCGTTATGTACTGACACCGTGCCTCGCAGTATTTTTGTCCATACTAACAGCATTCCTGCACGTATTCAGGTCACAGCTGTCCGAGTTGCTTCTCCCTTTATGCTTCTGTGTTCTCTTCAATCATATTTTGTGTTGTTACTTCTTTTAGGATGTCCCTGTCCACATGCTGTCCAAGATAAGAGCGCCCAAGGCTGGTTGATGCATTCTTCACATTTCCTTGGTATCACTTGCTTGTTCCCGCCACCGCCAGCCAAGTGTGTTCAGTTGTGTTTTAACACTCAGGACATGCCAGCCAAGTCATAACATCGCACATTATTCGTTATGATGGGTTGTTATTCCTGTTTGGTCATGATGACCCTGTCTGGTACTTTAAAAAAAACAGCCATGTGGTCTGAAAGTATGCTTCCTCTTTGATGTGAGGAAGAAATATTGTGGTAGAAATTCAAGCAGTTTCACTCCCTTCCCTCTGAGGGGCGCCCTCATCTTTGTCTCCCTGCCGCTACTCCTGTGCAGCTCCCAGTTGCCCCACACAGCTGGTCCTCTTCTCTCCTGAGCAGTAATTGCAGCTCTGTCCTGGGAAATAGAGGGAGGAAATCCCAGAGCTTTCGCCGTGCAACAATGACAATAAAAAAAAAGAGGTGAGGAAAAGAGGAAGAAAGCGTTTCAGCTGAGATGAAAGAAGGAGGGAGGCTTAGGAGGAGAAGGGAGGTAGAGGAGAGGGAGAGATGAAGGAGAAAGCAGGGGAGGAGGGATGGTGTTGGTGATGGTAGTAAACGCTTGAGTTTATTAACCTCATTTAGTTGAGAGGCTGAGAGTGAGGGGAAGGGGAGGAGTGGCGTGTTCATACTGTGAATGCAGGGCTGGAGTTTACTAATGAGGGCTGCAAATGCACACACACACTGCTCTCTCTCTCTCACACACACACACACACACACTCACACTTTCCTTAGCTCATTCCCTCGCCCATACCAGATTCACCTTGATCTGATGCCAAGTATGCAGGCGGAACACACATTCACAGGACTGGGTACTGCTAGCTTCATCTTACTGCTTCAGTTTTTTTTTCTCCTCTCATATCAAACAGCAGCTGAGAGGCAATTTTACCGAAATTGCTATTGATATACGTAGAAGGAGGGGATGAAGTTTAGACTCGCAATCGTTTGATTCCCAGCCAAACCACATAGCTTCAGACTGTCTGACAATCTGAAGTGTATATTTTGTCATGTGCTGCAAAAGTAGATTGAAAGATCTTTACATTTAAGGGAGATTAGCAGTCCGCCTTAATGCTCGTCTTTTGACTGTGGTGGTGGTGGGGGGGGGGCAGAGGAGTTAGGGGGAACTCAGGTGAACTCTACACTCCACGTCCTGAGGTCGAGAGCGTCAACAAACAACCCTGGTGAATCATATCAGGTCTTGGTTACGGTTGACTTAAATATGCCCTCCAGGTATGTTTAAAGAAATAAAAACTCTATCTTGAAGAATAATTGAATAAAGATTTGAATGAACTAGTTGGAAATTCTTCAAAGCACGTCTCTCCCCCCTCCTGCACTGAAAAATCCAGAGTCTGAATACACAAATGTGTTTCATCTCAAAACTCAATGAGATCTCAACTTCACTGAGTCCATTCTTACTGTATGTATCAAACTTTTTTATGGCCATGATTAGCTCCAAGCTTGCTGTGACTTTACTAATCATGCTTGTCCAGTACACACTGATTTAACCCTAAACTCAGATTTAAGGTGAATATTTCCACATTCAGCACATAAATGTGAAAACAGTCCTCTGTGTCAAACATCATTCTGCATTCTCAAACATCCAAATAATCTAACTATTAGGGAAACAAATACTATATTTTTGAGTGGTGAGAGGATTATATATATAATCTTTAATCCAGGATAGATTATATCTATATTATATCTATGAGAGAAAATGTTGTCATGATTTTTTTTTGTACGCAAATTACAGATGCAAAAGTTGTTTTAACACAATCGTGTTAAGTTGTCCAATCAGTTTCGGACAAGAAAAGAGAGACCTCTGCATTATCCTGATAGCCACCCACCCCATTCATCCATTATACACACTGACCACTAATGACCTGAGATGGACACAAAGAATGCACACTTAAGACGCTCGCTGAAGACGAATGAGTGAAGATGCACTCTGAACTATTGACAAATGGCGTGAAACACACACACACACACACACACTGCGGACACACACTTAGAATGCAAAGTGAAGATGGATGACACAGTGAAGATGCTCCCTGAACTGAACTGTAGGTGACAAATGACCGGCCACCTCAGTGGGTGTACTGACCCCCTGCTGGGGCCGACCAAGGGTGGGTTATTTTGTGATTTGACAAAGGTTAAGTGACCATTTCTTCACCTTCTTTCTCCAGCTGATTGGTAGACTCATAGATAAACTATGCGCTCCGACTTTATATGCTAAAGTTTTCTTTGGCTGAAAATATTTGAAAGCTATCTCAAGTCAATTGTATTTATATAGGACTAAATCACTAATTTGCCTCAAAGTGCTTTACAATCTGTACAGCATACAACACCGTCCTTAGACCCTCAATTTTGGAAAAGTGTGCCTCTGCAACTATACACAAAACGTATGTACAGTTAAATGAAAGATTGAATCAACTTTAATGATCATCATAAGAAAAATAACCACCATTTATTTTTAGAAACAGTGGTTGATGCCTTATGTATAACAAGACTACGAATATATATCATAAAGATTTATGCCAGATTAAAAATCATGGGGTTTCCTTTGTGGGGCAGCACTATGAATGGAGTGTAATGTCAACTTACTACTCTGTGACTGACAGCTAACCAAACACTCTTTGAACCATCCTGATACAGTAAACCCTTCGCCATCTGGAACCTCTAGTAGGTCAAAACAAAAAAAGTAAAACTAATTTGCAAATATTTGACCCAAGCCTGATAGAAAAACAAACCCTTTAGCAGCCGGCAGACTCCACGTGAGCCTGCCCGACACTCCTCCAATCTGATGGATGACTCAGAACCTAATTTGACTTGTCAGTCCAGCAGTCTGGAGTCTGATCTTAAAGAGCTGTGACCAGCCATTCAAGGCAACTCTGGACCGTTTGTCTACATGCCAATACACTGCCCAGTCACCGGGCTTCACACACAAACACAGACACACACACACACACACACACACACAATCATTAAACTTTTGACCCTGCTGCGTCTGTCACTCTTTGACAAAACGCTGCTCTTTGAGTTCTGTGACTACTGTCGATGTAGTGGTCCGGTCTGTCACTAAGTTTACTTGTCTTGTCTTCATTGTTTGGTTGTCATTATCACTCTCTTGCCCACATACCTGATAGTAGAAGTCAGCCGTTGGGTGTTGTGTGTGTGTGTGTGTGTGTGTGTGTGTGTGTGTACGATAACTCCTCCAGCGTACGGTAAAGCCTCACACACCCTCTGACTGCTCTATCTGAGCTGCCATCACAAAATTACACCCCATTACCCTGCAATAGCCCACACTACCAAATTGCAAAGATCTGTTTCACAGCTCATTACCAGCCAATAACATAAGACAGTTTAATTCTTTTATTGGTGATACTGCTTGACCCTCAATGAAACCAACCAGTGTATAAACGTGGGCACTGAAATATCATACATCCTGAAAGAATCTCAGTTGGCTGGTCGATATCATATGTTGTTATAGCATGTGGGTGTGGAATGGCGGGTTTCCGTGGTTTTACAACCGCTTAGCCAGCTGATATCCCTGATAACAACGTAGTATCCATTACTCGATGCTCCATCCAGCCACCATTACGAATTACCTGGAGGTCACGACCTCTGAGCCACTCAGCTTCCTTGCCACTCTACCCAGCCAACCGCTGGCCAGTACCACTCAATACTCCAGGTCCAGTTTCCCCATCAGTATCAACCCCCACCCTCCTGATCCCCACCACAGTCCCCATAGTAGTGTCTGGATGGGGGGGTGTTGGCGCCTAAACAGCAACAGATGTGGCTCCGCAGAGAACACCGGCCCTAATTAACTTCAATGGATTTCCTAATGCGACAGCTACCATATTTCATTTACCGCGCACCCAGACCCCAGTGGACCTGACGGGGGCCAACTGATACTTCCACTGTTGCATTGCAGAGAGCGGCGGTGGAGGGATTTAGGTGAGGGGCGCACCGAGAGTGAGGGGTGAGGAGATGGGGAGCGCGAGGCGAGGGAAGAGGTGGGGAGGAAGGGATGTCGGAAAGACATGACCCCTCTTACTGGGAGGAAATCAATTAATTCAAGCTTTTTTACGGCGCGGTGTCTGCGATGAAGGGCTACCAGCCAAGTCAGCAATCTGAGGGCTGCATCATTACATTATATCAAAAAAGGGACATGGGGCAAAAAGGGGGGGGGGGGGGGGGGGGGGGTAGAGGAGAGCAAGAGGTTTGGTTGGGTGTGGGGCACTGATGGAAAGAGATAGAGAAAAAGAGATTAATAGGAGAGGAACATGGATGCTAAGGGAGATAGATGCAGAGGGAGTGAGGGAGTGAGTGGAATTTATGTTCCCGGGTCTCATTGTTCCTGTACACGTGAGAGTGCACAGCTGGGGGAAAAGAGGGAAATGGGGTACAGATGTACTGTATCAAACACACAGGCCTGAACTTCAATAGATACATTACGATGCGCTCCCCTGCTGCACTCCCTTTCCAAACATCAAAACCTCCTTCTACCGTTCTCACCCTTCTAGCTACCGCCCCCCCCCCCCCCATCTCCCTCCTTCCAACACACACACACACACACACACACGTTTACCTGATAGCCCCATTCTCTCACTAATACCCATAGTCTGCCCTGTGTTTTTTCTTGCTCTGTGGCGGTGGACTGCATTCATTTCACTTTACTCACTTTATTCTCCTTCCTTTATGGGCGCAGCAGGTATCAGGCTTTGCCAGCAAGCTGTGGCCTCCTTTGAACTGTGACTAGCTTGTTTTAAAACCAAACCTTAACACACATACACACACGCACATGTTAGCAATGTCCAGCCCTAATGACAAGGGTATATTATCATGCCCCAGACGACAATACATCACAGCTGTTCACACTTGCCCCCACCTCTCCTTCCACATCCCTTTAACACACACACACACACACACACACACATATACAAATCATTATGGGAGGACGTATGGAGGAAGAAGTGGGAGCAGGGGAGGGTGGGAGAGGTTTGTGCCCCCTGAATCTCCGGGATTTACCCCGTTTGAGGACTGCGAGGGGGGGAGTCATGTGGAACAGGGGTATCAGTGGAGGCACTGGAAGTGGAACTGGCCGTGACCCTCTCCTCCGCCTCTATGCTAACTAAAGAGAAAGAGAGAGAGGGATAGAGAGAGAGAGGTTCCCCAAGGAGCAGAGAGCTGAGACGTTGGATAATTCCCGGTGCTTTCCCGGTGCCTATAGAGGAAGGGGCCCCTCTGGATTTGTCAGTTGTGGCTGCAGCTGTCTCCGGGCAAAATGGACCACAGTGGACCTGACACTTGATCTCTCTTCTCTTTCTCTGCCTCTCTTTCTAGTCGTTTTATCTCTCTCTCTCTCTTTCTCTCTGCACTCACTCTCTGTCTGTCTTGCTCCATCATTCCTTTCACTGTCTCACTTTTTCTGTCTGTCTCTTTTTTTTTTTTTTTTTCTCTTGCTCGGTCTTTTTTGGCTCTTGGTGTGTCCACAACTGAGTTGGCTAAATTTGAAAATGCATTTTTTTCCCTCTCTCTGTTGTGGCCTTTTGTGTGTGTGCTTATGCTTTTGCTTATGCCGGACATCTACACAGATACACAGGGGTGCTACAGTGTGTAGCAGACATGATAAGAAGCCAAAATTTGTGCCATTTCTAATCCACTCTGTGATCACACTTTGCAGTAATAAAAATGATGCCACCATTTGCTTAGTGATGAGCTACAGTCAGATTACTGTTTTTATGCTCAATCAGTCATCTGACAATAAAACAGAAAGATATGAGAATGACTAAATCATGATGTTGCTTGCAGAAATTAGTTTTTTGCCAACCAAAAGAGGATGACTGAGGAGATTTAACCATTCTTCTACTGCTGATGCACTTCATCTTCATGAAAACAACACCAAAGCATTTTCATTATCAAATTTAGCCGACTTATTGTCATCATAGCCTCAGCTTCTCTCCCCCTTGTGCTCCGTCTTTCAATCTCCCTCTCTGTCTCTTTATCCATTTATATCTCTCCAGTTTCACGGCCCTGCCCAGCTTGGTCTTTGCCTGTGAGCCTTTTTAATGCATACGTCCCTCACCGAACAGGTACACGGGTGAAGTAGAAACTCAACTCAATGTGACAGGAGGAAAAGTGATGACGTTGTGGGATCAGGATGCTGTTGGTCTGTCCAGTTTCGTCTTAACACTGTCTGACAGCTGCTGCAGTTATCATCAGTACGATCACCATCACCATCACCATCACCAGTGTCAATAATCACAGCTCTCTCGTTACCCCAGCTAACAAGAAAATCTTCTCACCGTCTCAGGTTCCAAAAAAAACAATAAGTAATAACTTGTACTTGTGTGTACAGCACCTTTTATGCAATAAATGCAGCTCAATGTGCTTTAAATGAAATTTGGATGGACAACAGAAAAAAAAACACATTTAAAACAAGAAAGTTGCAGAGGTTCTGTGTGGGATATTCATATAAAAGCTTTTTCACAGTCTTCACTTTTTTCCACACTCCATAATAACAAAAGGCAGCTTCTCCATGCTTCTTTGTGTTAACAGTTGGTAAAACTAACACTTTAGTGTAAAGATGAAGATGCTCAACTATGTACAAAGGAAACTTTTGCTGCTTGGGTATTTTTTTAAACATTTCCTACTGATTGGATATGACAAAGTTTTAGGTTTGAAAAAGGATGCTGCATTCACAATAACTGTAAAAAAAGATATTTTTTTAAAGCCACTGTGACAACTTTCAGCTCCTAAAATGATGTGTATGCATGACGAATCTGCATTAGCAATAGCAGTAGTCATGCTGCCCTTTTAACAACATAACAAAGAAACGCTTGGGTTGAAGAAATCTTCAAACTGTTCACTGCCGATGCAAAATGGTCATACTGAACATAAAAATGTTGTCAACACTGACGTGAAGAACTTTGTCAATACTTTGTCCATTGATTTCAATGTAAAATCAGGTTGTTGGCTGATGTCTCATGAACCACACCTCCCTTCCTGAGTTTATGATGGTTCAACTTGTTGCCACGGCTCTGGATGTGACCATTAATGTTAATCATGTCATTTTGTATATAGCAGTTTGATGAGACAGTAGGTGGATTGCAGCAGCAGGCAGGTAGGACTGGTAGTAGCTGGGAGCCATGTCAAATTCCTGCACTTCCCGTCCAATCATTGACCCAATGACTAACAGTAACATAATATTATACTTGGTAGTTTGGAAAAAAACACATTACAGATGAATGCCATCCAGGGAAGCAACTTAATTGGCAAAAATCAGTAGTATATAAATGTATTTTGCAGGAGAGTCATTTTTCACATTAGTGTCTCCTTTGCCCTGAAACAAGTTTAATTGACACATCAGTGCCTGTACCTGAGAAAAGCATCTAAAGCTCTTTCTGTCTCAACAATTGGCTTACTTTGTCCATATAACACATCTGGCTCCCAGAGCCGCCCACGGTCTCTATAAAGTGGAACACCATCCATAAAATCTCCATTAGAGCAAGGCTGCCTGGGGGTCGTCACGAGGAGAATCGGGGGGTCACCGCTCCACTGTAATGCCTTCACACATGGGGTCAGAGGTGAGCACTGTTGACATTCCTCCCATGACTGTCTGATATTAGCATGATTGATCTGCCCGAGCGATGGCTCTGGGAAGTACACTCCCCACTTGGCTCCTGAACTTAAACATTTATGTTTGGTCCTGCATCTTTCAATCTATCCGTCTTTCTGTCTTCGTCTCAGTCTGCGCACCTATGTTTCCCTCTCTCACCTAAATGGTCTGGTGGATCTCCAGCGAGGCTTTAGTGTCACATGGGGATTGACCTTGGAGAAACGGTACCAGAGAGTGTTTATCTGGCTTTCCTCTCAGCTAAACCAGATAAAAGAAGAGAGTCGTGATTGATCGCCCACTCTTCACCCGAGCCTTCATAGGTTTTCTGTTAGCAGTTCCATGTGAGCTACAGTAAAGGGCTGTGAGTTATTGCTTTGTCAAATTCCACACCTTCTGAGTGCCATTGGCCTTGGAGGGGAGGTAAAGACTTTTACTCCTGCACAAGTATGAGTGGTACATTTTTTTCCCTTTACTATGTCCTATGGTTTTACTGCAAAATGATGGGAAAAGAGGGATAGCATGGGAGTGCGTGATGGGCAAATAGCCATGTAACTGAATCACAACATAAGGAGCAAAGCATGGATTTTAGTCTCCTTACCTATCTGAACACACTGTAACACTTGGGGACAGACTGCAAGTGCAGATGAAAGTCTTCGATTATTTCCAAACAGAACTCTTGGCAAATACCTGTCAATAGTTTGGGGTGAGACCTTGTGTACCTGACATGTCCTCACTGTGGGCCACACCTAACCCAACATGGATTTGTTTGAAAACAGGCTTGAGAGAGAAGAAAATGTTTCCTCAATCTTCATGCAGACTTTGTAAAATTAGGATAAATTAGGATTTACAGTAAGGAGACAATTTCACAAAGCACACCCAGCTTCCCCGTAGGTCCGTCGGTCATTAGAGCCCACTCACAGTCCAGCTTATCTCTCCCAATCAAATGCATCAGCCTCATAATACCCCAGGATGGACTAAATCACATGTAATTGGAGGCTTTATTTTTTTCAACTCCTTTCAGCCTGAGCTCTGCGAAGATAACCCTCCCCGCTGCAGCAGTCTCTGGTGTCTTTGAGTAAACAAACAAACAAAAAAAGTTGGAAACAGACGGTCAGTGGCTGGGCGGGCTGGTCAGGGTTCAGTCGCCAGGGCAACGGGATCCCGGGCCGTTTGTTTTCCCCCCTGGGAGGTGAGGCTGGTGAGATCGGGGGGGTGACTTGTTGTTTATTACTATAATTTGTCTGAGTGGCTCTGGAGAGATTTCAGGGTTCTTTGAAGCGGGGCTGGGTGAAGCCTGGAGCGTGGCATGCTGTGCCGGGCTTTGAGCCCAATTTCCAATTCGCCCTACACCCCCGCCAAGCCACGGCCCGGCCCATCCCCTTTCTGCAATCTGCCGTCCCAATCCTTTATCCTGAGCCGCGACATCCCAGATCCTCCAGGATCTTAAGGGCCACACAAATTGAGAACTTTTATCAGAAGCCAATCTCTCATGTATGTTTTTATGTTTAAACACACACACACACACACACACACTAGAATCGGAAAAGGTGAGTGTTTGAATGAAGGGATGTTCTTCTGATATAATAACCAGAAGGTCACAAAAATTCCTGATACTTCAGCTACATAATTGGTGTTTGAATTAACGTTTGTAATTGTGTTTCCAAAGAGAAGAATCTTAATTTCTAGTGTCCTCCAGGGTGCAAGAATTTTTTGTTTAACTGACAATGCTGGTTCTGGTCATTTGATTGGTGCAGTACCTGTGTGGGCAGGCACTAAAAACTGTTCAATTCCAACAATCACAAAGGCTGGCACAAAGCGGTTACGTGGGGAGCAGTTGCATTGCGCCATCTTTGATTTGAACACTCCCTATGTTACTCCATACGTTAGTTACTCCTGCCTTTTTCTTTAATGTGGAACTAATATAACGCTGAGTGTGCAGAAGCTGCCGATGGTTCCGCGACATTCCAATCATGTATTTATCAAACATTAAGATGCCAGAAAGCTTCACCAGCAGCAGAGAGAGAGAGAAAGAGAGAGAATTTCACTTTTGGCAGTTATAGGAGCGTACTGAATATGACAATGACATATTATTATAATCATTATTATTAATAACAAGTCACAATGATTATTAATTTGTTACTATGTCCACATAATTACTCTTACTTGTGAAAATATACCTTGAAACATTGCGTCAACTGGAAAGGAAAGCAGACTATTCATTAATGGCTACCTTATATGTGCAGCCACCGTGTGTGTGTGTGTGTGTGTGTGTGTGTGTGTGTTTGCCAGTGGCTGTCTGCATTCGTCAGTGTGTCCATGTTTATACTGTATCCCTTCATAGGAAGCCCTCTTACTCAGCTCTCAGCCAACATGTGCATGGCTGTCTGTCTGCTGTGTCCGGGGGTGGGGGGGTGGGGGGCGGCAGTCCCAGAGCAGGTTTAATTGGTGTCAAGCAGGCCTCTGTGAAAAGCCATCAGAGACTAGAGATGCTCAGCGAGACAGGAAACCTTTTATTAGGGGACTTCCTCCAACTGCATGACTCTCCATGTCCCTGTCTGTCCTATTGTCTCTCTCCATATCCCTCCCTCTTAAAATCTCTCATCACCGCTCAGTTTCCATCTGCTCGCTTCCTCTCCCACTCACTCTCAGTTGGCTTCAAACATTTACTATTTATCACTCGTCCTCCCACCCTTGATGCTCGCTCTCTCCTTCTCCCTCTCTCGGTGGTATTGTTTTTATGTCTGATCTCTGTCCTTGAGTGAGTGAGGGAGTTTGTCTCTGGGGGAATCCGGTGACCGCAGCGGCACACCAAGCCAGCCAGCCTAACGACGAGAGCACTTCCTGACAGCCAGCAGACACACAAACACACACACACACACACCTAAACATGCCACAGACAGATACAGATCCATCAGCGCAGGGGATTTTCTTCTTACAAATGATCAATTATAACATAATTATAACCAGTTGAGTTATTAATTTGATTATTCTAATTGTGTTATATATTAGATGTCTTTCAGTTAATGATACATTTCATATAATGACAGAATAAAACAACTAAATTATATCAAATTTGACACCCCTCCACTCCCCCCAGAGAGCACTAAAACTAAAGAATACAAAAAGAGTTTGGGTGTTCGGGGTGAACCACAGCAACCACAACATCCCCATTTGAACCGGCTTTTCAGCCCACATTTGAGTGCTGTACATCTGTCCTCAGCCATGGTTGGACGACATGTCGTATCTTTAAGCTGCCAGACTACTCCGAACAGCTTTGAAACCCCCTCCCCTCACGCCTGGACTGTGTCCAACCATTTGTGGTTGAATTTTTGAGTTTGAACACCTCTCTAGCTCCTTTTTTCCCCCAATCTTTACACATTTCTTGGTAAAATTTGTCATTTTTCAACACTATGAATGCTTTCCAGGGGAGACTATGCAGCACTTACCCCCTTATTGAAACAATATTGTGTCTCCCTCCTCTCTATCACAGCTGGCCTTCGGCTCCATCTTTGATTTTGGCCATTCAGAGGAACCATAAACACTCTTGATTTCCAATGTGGTTGAACGCAGCATTGTATGAATTACTTCTGATGGAGTATAACCCAACCCCCAGTGTGTGACCTTTGTTGTACATCACTACCGGCTCTATCAATCAATTAATAGATAAAATTATATTTGCAATTTTAGACATGATGCATCAAACAAATGCAATGATGTAAGACTTAGAGTGGCTGGATTATTATATTGCCTTCACTTATAGTGCTGTTGAAAATATTTGCATGGTGGAAACTTGCTCTGATTCGCATTTTATTTTGCTGAAATCTCAGAAATACTCCTTTTTTATGGCAGACATTTTATTTATAATAGCAGAAAAAGCTTAGGTGCTACTAATAACATTACCAATGGCTCTGTCTCATGTTGCTCTCAGCCATGCAAGTGTGACATCCAGCACTCCAACACTACCGGGACGTTGAACTTTATCATTAACACCTGAGCTAATGTCTTAAAATGTGCTCATCATTTTAATTAAAAGAGAAGGAATGTTTCAGGTTTATTCATCCATCAAATTAAGACTTTTATTCTTCCTTTCAGAACGCACGCACACCTACGCAATCATTTGCATAAATGTACACAAACACGTCTGCCCACACACATAACGATAATGGAGCAGCTGCATTTCTCCAGTACTGCCTGCTGTGTTTTGTCAGCAAGTTTAACTGTAACCGTAACTGTAACTGTAATTACTGTTGCACAAGGGGGACCAGACAAAGAAAACACATACCTGCAGTGTGGACAGCTTCTCTTCCTACACATGCTCTTATGCACACACACACACACACACCTGCCTTTCAGGTAACAGAACCGGATTGCATTATCTGATATCTTCAGTCTGTCTAAGAAGTTTCAAGAAGAGTTTTTCCAAATTCAGTGCTTTTACACTTTAGTTTAACATTCAAATATCAAGTAGTTGTGTTACGATGTTGGTACATAGCAAATACGTCTTTGTGTGTTCCAAGTGGATGTGTGTCAAATGCGTTAAAGGAAGTCTAACCAGCAGGTTTTCAGGCATCACTGAACCGGAATCCGAGAGTGGCCAAACCACAATGGGAGAACATAACATTCTGTGCCGGTTTGGGTATGTCACAGTACACTTGTGAGGTGGAAAAACCATCTTTGTAACAGGAACCAGGAAACGAGGACAAGCAGAGACTCATCCTGACAGCTAAGCTGCAACGGTGGACGCCTAACTGCCATTGTTACGAAAGCCTGCACAAAGTTCATTTGTTTCATGACAAGACAAGCTCGCACACACTCATCCAGCGAAAAAAACTATCTGGACGATCTCTGTATACCTGCAGGACAGGAGATGTCTTTAAAAACAATCCAGCAGGTTTTTACCCTATTTCCATAACAACTGCTGTAAAATGCCGGTGAAAAAAAGAAAGCATCCCACCGTTTATCTTACAACTAGACACTCTGCAATCAGCCCTCCTGCCAATCAGTCTCTCTCTTCCTCTCTTTTTCTGTCTTTGTTCCTTTTCTCTGCTTTTTTTTTGCCAAACTCTCCTTTTCTTTTCTTTCAACCTCTCCTCCTCCTCTCCACATCTCTTTTACTCTCTCAGAATCCCCCCTAACCACCACTCCTCCCCCTTTTCTCTTTCTCTCTCATTTCATTTATTCCTGAATGCCAACCTTTTCTCTAAGTCCCACTTTTTTTCTCTCTCTCTGCCCCCCACCCTCACCCCCCACTTCACTTCTTCTCCACCCCTCTCTTGTTCGATCCCTGACTCAACTTTCACATTCCTGGAGCATTCCTGTAGGATTAGTCTTTAGCATTCTCAGGCTATGCAGAGGCCACAGCCCCCCCACTGTGACGGTGGCAGGCACTAACGGACGACAGAGAAAAGTGTGTGTGTGTGTGTGTGTGTGCGCTGTCCTCTCACTCTCTTTCATCACCACCCTCCTCCTCCTTCTCCTCCTCCTCCTCCCTGCCTGCTGCCCCAGTTCCACCATGCTCAGCTTCCATCACAGTCAGCAACCTTCAATCCTCACCCCCCGCCCCCTCAGTGTGCTGGTGCAGAAGGTAAATGTGCACGTCCCAGCAGATGCACACAAGAGCAAATTCAACACATTATCAAATTAGTGAGCACTAATCATCATTATTATTTACTTTTTTGTACTAATACATGGCATGAAGCTGTCAGCTCTCTGGTACTACCTGAAAATCCAGGGACATGAGTCACATTAGTGGCCTCAATACTTAAGGCCACTAATGTGACTCATGCGTGAAAGTAAAAATACTCAGTTACAAGCAGAGGGTCTACAGAAGTGTGATACTGTAGTATATAACTATAAGCAGAATATATTTGTGTTGTATTTCTATGTGTTACATTACTGGATTATTATCATTGATGTGTTTAAAGTCTAAGCAGTACTTTAATGTAGAGTAATTCTGGAGCTGTTCTGCACTACTTCATAAACTGCTGGGTTAGATCTATAACTAGTGCTGGACTACTGCAGGTAAGTACAATTCTGAGGTACTTGTACTTTACTCGAGTAGTTTCATTTTATGCTACTTTATATTTCTACTTCACAACATTTCTCTTGGAAATATTGTCCTTCCTGTCCGCTTTATTTGATTACATTACAGATTTATAGGAAATACAGATTAATAGGAAATATAATGAACAAACAAATTATAATGTATCATCATGGATAAAGGTAAGCCACCATCTACCTGGAAGCATATTTAGTGAAAAATATATAAGCTCCACATTTATCAGCTGAAACATTAAAGTAATGTACATATTTCATCAGTAATTATAATTCAATTACATAATATGCAATATCATACACACATACATACAATAAGTAAAACATATAGTGTTCTGAAATGGGCCAGTCTGCATTACAAGTACTTTTTGCACTTATAGAAGTGTATGCTAATATGTTTGCTGATATGTTTGTGGTATCGCTACTTTTACTCAAGTAAAAGATCGGAGAACTTCCTCCTCCACTGACTATAATCACGAATTGCATCTTCAAGCACATGATGTAACGGTATGAATTTAAAAAGTATAATATTTCCTGTAGAACAGTAGTGGATTAGAAGAATTAGGTAGCATAGAATATATTACTCAAATAAAGTGCCCTTAAGCACAGTACTTCAGTAAATGTGCCAGTGACCGATGGGAAATGAGTGCAAGAAACAACGGCTGGCCCATTAGATCTAATATTAGAGTTTAAAATCTACTTTCTTAATCCTGGTGAAAATATATTGCTGCAAGTGATTTATAACCAGACTCATGTCAAAGATTTCTGGAATTAGAATAAAAAAGCATAAAAGACAAGGGCGATTCTGGAAACAAGCCAATTTACAGTGAAAACAGTTGAAGAAAAAATGTAAATGATCTCACTTAATGGACAAAACTGTGTCAGTATCAGGTTAAATGCCTCTGCTGCCTTTGCTTCTTGCCCCAATTCAAGCTGTACTGTGCCAAACAGAGAAACAGAAAAAGTGAACTGCTCATCCATCTTTTCTCTCTCTCCGTCTCTCTGATGGAGTGTGCGGCCGCCTGCAGCTGCCAGCGGCTCCATCGGTACACGAAGTAGATTAATGTTTATTTCACTCACACTAATGATCCCCAGCACCACGGGTGGGATCTTGTATTGACCCATCCCAATTACTGTCAAACTGACCTGCCCAGTAGTTTCACTAGGAAAGATGGCAATATGAAAAAGTGAATGAATGGCTAAAAGAAAAAAAAAAGAACCTGAGGTGTATGCTAATTAAATAAAATAATACAAATCTAAAATATTGTAGATTATGCAGGGACATGATGTGGTAAATTGATGCTCATGATAGACACACACACACAGAGTACATCTAATTCAGCTCTCCTTTTCCCTGCCTCCCCTCCTTTTTCATCCAAGCCTTTGAGTTAAAAGTAAAATGCTATGAGGTAATCGTGGCCTTTTTCCTGTTTGCTCTTCTGTTTCTATAAGGGGGCTTTGTGTCGAGTCAGTGCTACAAGCCAAACTAGTAGCACTGGCCTACCACATGTGGAAACACTCACATCACCTCCCAGGACAAAAAAACTTGGCAGGAACAGATAGGAGGAGGGGTGAGGGTGAGAGAAATAGAGAACGAGTGTGTGTGGGTGAGAGAGAGAGAGAAAGAAATAGAGAGAGACCCTTTTTTGCTCGTAAGTATCACCTTACTTCAGCCAAAATAAAAGTGCGATCAGAGCCAAAGACGCACCTCAAAAACCTCTCAGCTGTTTCCCCTTTCTCTCCTGCCAACATGACTCATTTTTATCCACACCTCCCCTCCCTCCCTCCCCGCTCTCCCCTCCTTTTGTCATACCCTCAGACTCACTCAGTTGCTTATATCCAAGAATTTTTGCACATAATTTAACACTAGATCTGTCTTTGTTTCCAAAACGCATTGTTTCTCTCAAGTATATGAAGTGTTTGTCTCCTCTATACCCACTCCCATCTGCTCTTTGCTTAGCTCCTTCTACCCTCGGTATCTCAACTCTTTTCACTCTCTCCACTGCTAATTTCCCTTCTTATCAATCCCTATATCTAAATCCGTCTCTTCTTGCTCATATTGCAGCTCTTTCTGTGAATGTACAGTACAGTATTCTGTTCCTCCACATCAAGCTGATTGCTTTCTGTCAGGCTGTACCGCTGTAAGGGCCCCAGGGGGGCCTGGTCCCTCACATCTAAACATCTGTCCATCCCATTACCGTAGCTGCTGCTGAACCTGAGCCCCTTTTACTCATGCTGACAGCAACACTGGCGAGAACGGGAATGATATCCAAGGGAATGCCGGCGTTCCCGGGTGTCTCCTCAAAGCTCCTGATTATATGAGCCAGCTGGTTGAGAGACGTGAGGAGTCGCCAGGCGGCATTCCGCAGGGCATTCGATAGGGCCCCGGATGTTTTTAAAGTATGGGTATGGTTAGGAGCATGTACAGGGATCAGTGTAGGGATGGGAATGCATGCCCTGCACCGGGCATCAGTCGGCTTGGTCGTTTGGCTGGAATGTAACTCAGGAAACCCATAATGGGGCTTACTGTATGTGCTGTCTAGATGACTGTTGTCTTTTAGCACTGTGAGGTACAGAGGAAACGGATATGGCCAGGGGTGGTGGTAGTGATGATGATGATGATGATTGTGATGGTGATGATGATGTTGATAATGATGATGATGAGGAGGATGATGAGGAAAAACAGTAATCACTTTTTAACTACACAGGGAAAGAGAAAGATACAAGCTTACGTAGGTGAACAACACTTTCTGTGAATTACTTTTATATACTACTGCGGCACCAAATACACTCCCCTCCAAAAGTATTGGAACAGTGAGGGCAATTCCTTTATTTTTGCTGTAGACTGAAAACATTTGGGTTTGACATCAAAAGATGAATATGAGACAAGAGATCAACATTTCAGCTTTTATTTCCAGGTATTTACATCTGGATCTGATACACAACTTAGAAGATAGCACCTTTTGTTTGAACCCACTCATTTTTCATGTGAGCAAAAGTATTGGAACATGTGACTGACAGGTGTGTTTTGTTGCCCTGGTGTGTCCTGTTACACTGATTATTCAAACAATAAATAGCGCTGAATGTCTACGTTCAGTTTCAGATTTGGGTTTTGCCTGTGCAGACTGCATTTATAGTTAGAGGTGTGACCAACATGAAAACCAGAGAGCTGTCCATGGGTGAAAAACAAGCAATTGTGAAGCTGAGAGAAGATGGAAAATCAATCAGAGTCATTGCACAAACATTGGCCATAGCCAGTACAACCATTTGGAATGTCCTGAAGAAGAAAGAAACCACTGGTGTACTAAGTAACAGACGTCGAACGGGTATTCAAATCGATGCAGCAGAAGAAGAGATATTTGCATTCTTCCTCCTTGTCCAAATCTGGAGCCTACGCAATTCTACCATCGACAGCTCGGTTGCAGGTTTTGGCGTTTTATGGCAATGGCCTCGAGCCGCTAGCCTAAAGCCGAGATCAGGAGCAGGCTACAGAGGTTTGGTAAGCTCACTTCTTTCTCATTCCACACTTCCAGATTTTTTTCCATTTTCAAACTTGTAGTGTTCAGTTGCAACCTATGCTGACTCAATATAATCCAGGTGATTGGCAAAACGAATTAGTTGCATAGAAATGCAATTTCTAGAGCACAAAATTGCAGCTGAAAGATAGGAAGAGTCAAGGGAAAAAGTCCATCTTAACAATCCATGCAGCCTCTGAGGCGTGACAATACAGCAGCAAAGCTGTATTTTCAAGTGGCATTGATGGAGGATAAACTGCCTCTGCTCTACAGGGACAGTCGATAGGAATTCCAGGGTGAAACTGGAATTTGTGGACGAACAAGTGAGAGAGACAGTTTGGAGATGGATGAAACAACATCCATCACGACCGGTCGTAGTTACCAAACCAGAACCTTTTCCTGAATAATCACTCAAAACGGGACTTGTTTCAGCTACGTCTGTATTCTTAATTGTGATGTGTTTGACAAATATTTGTTTCCCAGCTTTGTCAGTGTCACAGTGAGCAGCTAATTCCAGACTGGAGCTGATTTGTCCTTCAGATGGACTAACCATAATCCCTCTCTCGGAGTGTGATGTGACTTTGACCTCCTGTGTGGCCAGATCAGATAAGAGCTACAGGTAAACACAAACACTCTGAGAGGAGGGAAAACAAAGCTCAGATGATAAATGACTCACACACGCCTGGACACACACACACAAACACAGTCAAAATGCAAATACAAAAACCTGCTCTAATGCAAGGATGCCCTTGCGCACACACACACACACACACACGCGCGCACACACACGAGCAGCAAGCAGTGACCTATCACCTCTGATTGTAGCACATTGAGTAATGAGGGGTCATTTGCTTCAGTTAAATATGTTTAGATTCTAGGGGGTGGTTAGGACCTGAGGCATAACCACATGCAGACACACAAAGAAGCATATACATAGATGCTCCCTTACAGGCACATAAATAGACATATCTATAAACACATGCATTTACACACTCCTGTGGATACATAAACACTAACAGAAAGAGACACACAAATCCACACACACACACATGCATACAAATCCGCAGATGCTTCTCCATGTACGCGCACACGCACAGGCCCCTCCACACACACTACGCACTTGTCTTGTGTAAGTGAGATGTCTTCTGTTTCAACAATGTGTGCAGTGTGTGCTGCCTGCCTTTTCTTCTCTTGGCAGAGTTACCCAATCCCCTGACACGCATTCTGCATGGATGACGGCGAGTTCTTCTCATGACGCCGCCGGAGCCACCCGTTTAGTTCCGCCTCAGCTCTGTACACGCACAGTTCACAGGGTCAGAGGGTCGAGGGGTGCCACCAGGGTGGGACCCACTGTGTGTGCGAGCGGTTATGAAAAACCAAGAGTGTAGGCTCTAATGAAGTGCTTTGATCTGCTCAGCTCGTCCTTGTCTGGAGATGTAACATCTGACCGGGACGCTCATATTTTGGGTCCCAGTACAGCGCCACACAATGAGGACTCGAAGAAATATAGCTGACCCTAGATGTGATCTCTGAAGACCAGAACGTAGGAATTCAAACCACAGAAAGCACCAAAGAACCTTGTGTTGACCTTGCTGGAAATCAGCAGATAAAGTGGGATTGTGTGTGTTCGTGTATGTGTGTGAGTGTTTGCGTTTGTGTGTGCTTGCCTGTGGCTATGCCCTCACCTCCGCTGACCCCCAAGAAAGAGCTCAAAGGCGCAGAGGTGACGCTCTCTGACCTCTGGCAGAATCCCGGCCAAATTAGAAAACTCCACTCATTTATTATTGCAGGTCGTGATGCTCCATGGATAACATGAGAATGTGCTCTTAAAAATCAACGGCCGGGCCGAGACCTGCCTGTTTACGGCACAGTGATCATCATTACTAATATATTGACACGCGGTCTATTCTGTTAGCAGGCTGGTTTTGTGAAATCACATAAAGGAACAATTACTGCCTCAATTTGATGATGTTATGAGAGAGTGAGTCAGCAAATCAGGCCGGGCGACTATGGCACAAACATGCCATGACCTACATCAACTCTTTACAGCTTGATATCGTGGGAGAGGGAAGTGAAACATTTGAATCAAAACCAAATGAAATCTCAGCCCTTTGTCGATAATTGGCGGCTTTTTGCGCAAGCTCCTGCTTGCAGCGCCTGAGCCAGCAACACTCCAGAGCCTCTCCCCAGCTGATTCCCTGAGAAAACAAGTTGTGGGCCTGTGAGACTTTCAATTAAGACACACTGAGCTGGTTATAGTGAGTCTAAGGTCTGGCAAGCAGCTCCCATACTCTCCCACTTTTTATGATGCTCTCAAATCTATAAACTCACTTATATAATCATATTGCAGAAACCATTAAGCAGAGGCTTGTTGCTGGCTTATTAAGGTCACTAGGGTGTGTGGATATGTGTGTATGAGTGTGTGTGTGTGTGTGTGTGTGTGTGTGTGTTCCTAGATGTAGAGGTGTGTTTGAAGATTGTGTGAGAGCGTTGAAATGAATAATTGCTTCTGTTTAGCTCTTCTTTATCCCAGTGTGTGTGTGTATGAATGCATGCTTGTGGCGTCAGCGGCAGGATGTGTGTACGTACTGTAGACTGGGGTTTGGCATGGCTGCCTGAGAGGCTGGCAGTCTGTGGATGAAACTGGCACACAATCATGTTGTGACGCTGCATGTTGCGTAAAAAGACAGAGACACACACAGAAAGAGGGTGTGTTGAAGACAGAAAAGATGCTTTCACACATTGAGGCTTCACATTGAACATCAGGGACTGATGCAGCAATGGCAGAACATTTTAACATCAATTTGATTGCTGCTTAAATACACTGCAGCTTGTGAACAGCGCAGTAAGATCACTCCTTAAGATCCATTCTGCCTGTTCTGCATGCAAAAGCTTTACATCTCTACCATGGGCCTGCTATCATGTTTGCACTGTCTGTCGTTTTTCTGTGCTTTCATAATGCACACAATTGAATTGTTTGGCACCAGCAATGCATGAATCACAAGAAACAAGAAGAAACGATTGGTCATATATATATATACACACAAAATCTAATCAGCAACCTAATCCAAGCATCACAATATTTAAGCAACATAGCTTTGCTTTCCGTTACTTTTGGATTACCTCTATACCACATATGCAAAGACGAGAGAATCGTTCAAATCAATAAGATGACTTTTACTCAAATGTATTCCGTAAGACAACAGACCAATGTAACCTCCATGAAGATACACCGAACGCCCCTGCCTCCCTCTAGAGGAGGTGCATGATGGATGGCGGGGGCACTTGGGTTCACAGTACGCGTCCACAGAGGGATTTTCGGATGTGAGGCATCGTGCTGCTGTCTAGCATTGGAGACTTGTACGACTGCACAGCAACACTTTCTGGCTTCACCTGATTGGACATTTTCATTGGTCAGTTGTTTATTCCTGGATTTCAAACTGGACCAACATGGCAGCTCTTTTGGAAACGTTCTTGTCTTAAGGAAACGAAAACATTTGAGTTGAGTAATAAGCCAAGCAGTTGCTGAATCTGTGCACCCCAAGCCTGTATATATACACATACACAAAGATTCTCTCCAGCCCCCTCCCACACATCCTGCCCCTTTTAGCCTCTCATATGCTCCTCAGGACCTCCACTTCCTTCCAGGGTTACAGCCCAGGCCTTGGCCTTTCACCAGGTGGCTCCTGTCCGGCCACCAGCCCTGCACATCCCACCCTGTCTGGGACACAAGACCACCTAAGTTAAATTGTCTGCAGTAGCCTTCCCACGCCTTGTGAGACCCTCTGATTACTGAATCCAATTATCTGGTCAATGATCATTTTGTGTAGCTTTTGTTTGATAATCCATCTCTCGAGGTATACCAAGAAGTAAAATATGTGACAAGGAAAATACCTGAAAGTAAATTTAGCATACTTTTACAGTCAGCTGAGTGTGACTGACATCCTACCTGATGCTGAAGTGTCTTGTTGCACCACGCCCTTTCAGCACTGTAGAGGAAATAACAAAACACAAATGATTTTAATCATTCTTGGCTTGGACTCGGGATGTTTCCATTACACATCCAGCAGCTTTGTCTTCCTGCCTCTGTGCTATCATCCACACTCACTTCCACTCTCCTTACAATCCCGCTGAGTCTAAATGTTAATATTGTTGCTGTGTTTTGTCTCTTTGATTTCTGCATAATTACATGTTCAAGCTCTTTTTATCTTGTTTGAGCTATTGTTTGCCCGTGTGTGTATATACGTTATGTGTATGTGTTTCTGTGCTCACATGTGGGTGTGTGTTATTAAAAGGGAAAAAAAGCATGGCGGATGTACAATGGGGACTCCTGGTCCAGACACCTCAGTAACAATCAGAGGGTCTCCGCTGCGTTTCCTGTTTGACTTTTTATTGGCTATGCAGTCATCACCACGGCGACACAGACAGGAAGTGCTGCACCACTACTTGATAGACAAATGGACAGGAAGATTAAAAACATGAGGAGAGAATGTGCGGATACACTCCCTAATCTATTTCAGGCTTTGAAAATACACACACACACACACACTAAGGATGCTTTGCTTCCTGCCCTTTGCCACCAGTGAGTCAGACATTTTTATTCTTGCTGTGTTTTGTTTTGAATACCTTTTTTTTCCCTTTTAGAAGCATCAAGCCTGTTTTGTGAATGCATGACATATGAAAAAGCCACCAATGTAAAGTGTTTGGCTGCCATTTTAACAAAACACAGTCCAAACCTCTCAGAGCTAATTTAACACTTCAAGTGAGAGTTTGTATTTTTTTTATGCACATTCTTTCTCATGTAAATAGGAAGTTTAGTTAAAATATAAACCATCTTTATTTTAATACACTAAGGGGTTTTGCCACTGCAGCAGATCCTCTGGGATTCTCTAATGTTAGCCAACTTTAGATGGTGCTGTTTAAGTGACATACTTCGTAATGTTCAACACACACCAATGCTCTTTTCACCGCTCGCTCGCTCCCTTTTAGTCTGTTTAGTCTCTTTAAGGTGGGCTACAATGAATGTGAAAGTGTTTTTCCACATCCAAGATGAATCTCTCGTTGTCTGTGGTGTTAAAAAAACCTTCCAACCGGTCACAGTTTGGCCTGGTGCCACCGATTACAAAATAATGTTGATGCGCTGGCGATGGAATATACGATTGAAAAGTCTGCAGGGGTCTTTTCTTTTGAAAACTGACCAGATTCTCTTTGCCTTTTATTTGTCTGACTTCCTGCCCGCCTCATCTGCTCTGCTGCTTGATGTGGTTGAGCCACAGCTTCTGTCAAAAATAGACCTGGCGCGTATCTTTAGTGGAGCGGAACACCGAGCTGCTTCTAGGATGCTTCTGGGACATGCCGCGGCACTTCTGGTCGGACTTAAAGCATTAACTAGAGTGGGCACGATCAACTCCGACAGCAGTCACAGCTGGAAGACCACGCAGACGCCGCTGGTGGGTTTTAGTTGTTATAGAGAGTCCTTGACACTTGTCAAATAATGCTGCAGGCAAAAATTAAACAGCATTGGATTTGATTGTTGTCTAAATCTAATGACATACGAATGATCCAACTAAATGGTCCAAAGTGTCACCCCCGGGCTTCCGTACACCACTTTTCTCACATTCAACCATTGGAACGGGACTCAGCAAACGAAGGGTAATTAGCCCCAGTCACCAGCCAAATGCTTGAAAAATGTGACAGTGGCTTCTTGATTTGATTTGATCCCTACAGTGCTGTCAATGTCGTGCAATGCACATGTGCGTTGGTGAGTCTGACTGAAGACGTCCCATTGACTTTTCAATGAGATAACATGATGCATGGTCTTATCAATGAACCATGTATAAGGAAAACACTTTATCTGGCGCACGTGATTTTTTTTCTTCTTTTCTTTTTGTTCTCTCTTAAGATTCTAAGTATCGACTTCTGGGTGACTTCGTGAGGAAACATGATCCTGTAATTACCACCTGTGACCACAGAGGCCGCTGTTCTGCAAACATAGCAAAGGCTCACTTTATCATAGACATCAGCTGATCACCGGAGTGAAAAATATGTTGGTGCAGATAGCTGATTCATTAGAAAAAGTTCATTAGATATTTGTATTTGCCTTCGTGGGGTAGCAGAGTCTCTCATGTGACTGTTTTATTCAGCACTACATCACTGGTTACAGTCCTGGTATTTAGAGGTGTGTCCGCTCCTCCTTCTTCATGCCCACTTCCCATCTCCCGGCCCTGTTCCCAGCGGAGTTCCCAGTAATCAGCGTTCCTTTGATGGGGAAGCAGTGCAGGGAGAGGCACAAGGGATTATAACTGAAACAGCCGCAGCTTTGGTTACAGCCTCTATGTTTTCTAAGCCAGCACAAC
The DNA here is from genome assembly GCF_042242105.1 of Pempheris klunzingeri. Classification (NCBI taxonomy): domain Eukaryota; kingdom Metazoa; phylum Chordata; class Actinopteri; order Acropomatiformes; family Pempheridae; genus Pempheris; species Pempheris klunzingeri. The sequence goes on along the minus strand of NC_092029.1, from coordinate 13,478,071 downwards.
GGCAATCTGGGAATTTTCCACTGAATCACAGAAAAAGAGATGGTGGGGAACATGGCTTGCACACATAATCACAAAAAATGTACACAGTGCATTTGCACACATTTATGTGCAAGGAAAAGCATGCACAAGGTATCCACACGGTAGGAAATATACAAGAAATACAATAACCATCTGAATGTGGCTTCAATTTACTTTTTTGTTGTAGCAGCACATCCTTACACACAAAGTTCACCCCTGGCTGCTCAAAAAGTATTTTTAAACCGTGACACAACAGAAATTTTAATTCACTGTCCAAAAGGGATTTTAAAAACCCTCATCAAAGAAGTGATTCAACTCATGATGCACACTCATGGAAAATGTGTTTTCTTCCTTTTCCTGGTCACCTAATTACCAGCTTTCCTTTCTGGATGACTTCATCTTTCTCATTATCTTGAACAAATTGTAAACACAAACAACTCCCCATCTTTTCTCTCATTATATTTTGTTTTATGCCTATTTCATTCTAATGTGAGCTTCCTGAATATTATCATCAAAGCTCCTATTAAGAAACATCCCCACCAGGGATGAGTTATAATAGACCACTTTATTGCATATTCATTTTAAGATCTTTAATTCCCCAGAAGAGTACATCTCTCACATTACTGTGTTGATGTGAGCTGGGTATTCCATTACATCATGACCTTCTTTCAGGGCCTCATTAGCCTTCTCGTTATCTCATTAGCAGATTGAGTGGACCTCGTTAGCACCTGCAAGCTCCGCCAGGATGGTGCTGGTTAACTGTGTGCTGTTTGTTAATGAGATGGATTTATCAGATACGTGAGTGCTCCACTTTCTTTCAACTATTTTTGGTGAATTTCTGCTCTCAAGGAAAACTGTCCGACAAGGGCTGGGCTGGAAAGTCATTTTATCGCCATGAACGACATCGTCCAAGGCCACTGCTGTGTGCATCATCCTACCAACTTAAAAGCCAGAGCTTTCAGCCATAAAGTTTGACCACAGGCTTGAGTCACCCGCTGCACGCTGCTGTTTAGATGGTTGAGAGGAATGTTTAACTTAATAGATAGCAGTTCCTCTTCTGTGTTGGCAACAACAAACACACAAATAAATTTAGAATTGCAGGAAGAGAGGTTTTCCCTTCAAAAGGATGAAAAACAACCAACACCAACAAATAACAGCTCTGTGTTTCCTTCTAAAGAGCTTGTTTGAATTACTCCTTTATTTGTGTTAAGTGCCTGTGCATTTCTGGAAGTGGACGGCCTGGGGAAAGAGAGGGTGGGAGTGGAAAGTGGGGGTTGTTCTTTGGGTTAATTTGGCCTTATTTTGTTGGTGGTCATGCTGAAGTTGTGCAGTGCCCAGAGGGACACGCTTTTTTGGAGAGGGGGGGGGGTGATTTTGTATTTTTTTTTCCAGAGGGGACACAAATGCACAGAGGAAACACTGGTAGCACTTAAGAAAAGCCAAATAAACAATTTGGGTCCAAATGATTCACAGGTGTGGGCAGACAGGACCGCCATCTGCAGCAGGGCCCTACGGTGGCACCCCTTCCACCACGGTGGTGGCACGGCCCTCGGTAAGAGCACCATTATGTAATAACTTCAGCTGTTGGTAGAGCTCAGACCAAACCACAAAGGGGGGGGGGAGATGGGTCTAGTTGACTTTTTGGTATTGCTGTTGAGAATTTATCCTACAATAGCACTCCATGAATAACAGTGTGCACATGTGTGGCATTCTTGGCGTCCCTTCTGTTCAGAATTCTCTATGTTTTATGGACCTGCTACAAGTACGGTGTTCTTGACAACTGGTTATTGGCTCCTTCACAACACCTTTTTTTCTGTAAAGCCACAGACACACTACAAACAGGGCTGTGCAAAATGACGACTGGTATATTGGTAATATTATTATATATACTGGTAATATTGACTTGCTGTTGCTAAACGGAGAAAACCTGCGTGTCACGGTTGAACTAAGTGAAGAGCATTCACACCGATTGATTTCAACCTGATCATCTGACTGCATTCCTTTGGAATTTCCATTGCAAAATTTCACTGTTTTAAATCCTTCTGTGTACAAAAGCTTAAGATTGGCTACGGTGGCTGGTGGAGTCCATGTTTTAACAAAATCTTATGAGTTTTTACAGTAAACTAACATTTCTCAATGGGAGAGAGTGCATTTACAGATATCAGATTATTCCTGCTGGACTGAAAACTAAAATTGTATCAATATAAGTAATCTCAATGCACTTACACCAGTTAAAAGCCACTGAGCACAAAACAACTCAATAATGTTTGAAACAGGCGCCGAACACAAACACACAGTGCAGCTTTTTGAACAACCCTCCTTTCAATGATGGCCACTGCGGTCAAAACCTTAACTTGATTAGCGGGATAAACATCAGCTCAAAAGCATTAGTGCGGTATGGTAAAGTGGTGACCTCACTGATAGTGCGCATACACACACACACACTTAGCAAGCACTAAAACTAAGCTTGGCATGGGCAGCTGCCAAGGCCAATCAAAGCCCTCTGTACATCCTGTGCACAGCTGTCTCACCCAATCATAGCTGCACGTGTGTCATCTGCCTTTCAGTTGGCAATGAGGTTCAGAATAACACTGTGTGAACCCAACAGCATCACTCTTTTTTTCTTGCATGTGTCTTCTTGTCGGGAGACAGGACAGATTGCATTTAAAGTCTCATTCAGATTAAAAATAGATTTAAAGAGAATTGTGGCAAATTTTATCATAAAATTGAAGTACAAAGCTTCAAAAAATACAGTTGATCTAAGACAACAGCGTTCCAACAGCAGCCTGAGCTAAATCTAAATATGTTTCATCTAAAAACAAACCCAGCTGCTTACTTTTAATTATCATGAAACATTTGGATCTTCCTTTTCTCTCTTCCTCTATGATCCCTCTAATAACAGGCTGGTCTAGTCACCTTCCCAGTGGGCGGTGGAGCCTGGGACTCCCACTATTTTACCCACCATTACATTCCCTAATAAGCCATCAAAGTCCTAACAGTGCACAAAAAAAACCCAGGCAGACTCAGGTGACCTCAGGTGACCTCTGTGCAGGTCAGTTCCTGTGCCCAGGGGCGCCTCAGGGCTCGCGATCAGCCAAAGGTCATGACAAGGGGGAAAAGGAGCCAACGATGGGAAAAAAGATTTTTTTTAAAAAGATGGAAGTTGCCCCCTTCAACATGCACACAGAACTCAGTCCAGATTATCTGAGGATAACCAACTGAGGTGTAAGTGTTCGCCAGAAGGGGGGCGGCACAGAGAGAAGCCCTGTTTCCTTCGCTACTGAGCACAAAGTGTGTCTGTGGTGAGGTCAGCTGGTGACAGCTGAACGCTCCCAATCTGTACACCTCAGCCAGCCACTGCTTCTCATACTTACTGAAAAGGCTGATTCATGCATTCATCCTGGTAGCAAAATGATTCACAGCTTACACACACGCACACGCACACACACACGCTACACAAACACATTTGGACCCCAAGCAGGGGCTGAGAGGTCTTAACACAATCACCTTTTCTTCTTTGTTGGAAGGCAGGAAAAACAGTGGTGCGACACGGCGGCTTCTCTGCCCATGTGGAAAGACTCATGGGAGATTATCGCAGTGTAGCCCCGGCTGGGGCCGAACAAGGGCCCAGCTGTTGAACAGGAAGTCACCTCCGGCATGGCCCTCCGCCGCCAGCAGTCCTCCTCACTGCCTGGTCGGCAGTTGGTTGAGGGAGGAAAGTCAAAATTGACACTGATACAACAAAGTCTCAAGAAAGCTCCCAGTGTGCTCAGACTTTATGTGTAAATCTAAAAGAGGCAGTGAGACGGTGGATGGTGAGCAGTTGGAAGCAGAGATGGAGAGAGAGGCATGCAGGAACAGAGAAAGAGCTGGAGAGTGAAATATGAAGGGAACAATATGTTTAAGATTGATTAAATACCTTTCTCAGGTGGAATAAACCCTGTAGAGTTGCTATGAAGTTGCAACAGGAGTAGAATTATGCCTTTATAAGGAGGTGTTCAATACTGAATGGAAATCAAGTTACACAGCTGAGAAAGTGAGAGGCTGTGCCACAGCTGCACTCCTATCAGTGTGAACCGTACTGCGTTCGCCTACACAATGGACATCTGATGGAGCAACCACAAAGAAATGTTGTAAACAATCTTTCAAATGACATTTACTACCAAGATTGTGCCACAGTCTGCACACAGCTGAGCCATTCGGCTTCTTTTGACGTCTGGAGCTTTGATGCGGCTTCAGATGTGCCGCCTACGCAATCGCAGAGGCGAGGAGAGAGAAAGAAATTTGTGGAAAGGAAAAAGAAAAAAAAAATGGAGGGACAGAGATGCATAGAGAAAACACAACCGCCCTGCAAGAGAGAAACACACTCAGTCACTCAGTCATTAGCATTGCAGATGCTAGCGATAGGAAGTGTGAATGGGCCTCATGCATACAGCCTGAATCCGAGCATTGTCCGAGGGCTGCGCAGTAGTCTTACTGTACGGCAGAGTGTGGGAGTGGAGTTAGGATCCAGTGTTCTGCAGCGGTCGGAATCCACTGTGGATATGTGTGGGATTCAAGGCTTTCCTCTTATCACAGCCAAATGTCAAAGTGAGGATGTAGCGGCACGGAAACAGAATAAAGCATAGCAGGAATACTTCTCAGGCTGTGTCAGCGGCATACTTTACATTCAGCAGCAGAGTCAAGGGAGGCACTCTCTTATTTCAGCTTCCAGACCTCCAGCTGATATGCTGATATAATAGGAATATGGGGATGTATTGAGGATGGAAATACATCCTCACAGTTTCTATTCCTATACACAAAGATGCAAACAGCTGCATAACTAATTCCCACTTATCCCCAGACATTGATTTCGATACACTGGTGCTGGTGATGGTCCACAGTCTAATCAGTTGTTGAGTTTACAGTAGATAATCAAGTGTGATAACTGGATGAGAGGTGAGGAAATCCCCAGAAACCTGTTGACAGCACAGGCCGCCTTTGTAGTTTTGAGTTATCTCCTGTAACCTCTGTGATATCTCATCCGACATGATCAAATGCAGCGTAACAACGTTAGCTCTGCCCTAACCTCAACCTACACTCCCACATGACCCTCATTAACCGACTTCGTCTGGCCACTGCATGGTCCGTCAGTTCTGTTTGAAGTGTGCATGTGTCACTGTCGCCTCCGACTCTGTGACAGATGACCCGATGACCTTGTCCTTCAGGGGCCGGAGGATCAATAAATACAAGGGCTCCTCCTGCCATCATCAAACAAGCTGAATCTGTGTGTGCTCGCACGAACGCGTGTGACTGCATGAGCGTGTTCGTGCGCGTAACTAATCCCACCTATAGCTGGTTTAGTTCAGATTCTGGCGACTGAGAATCAATATAATGGGGAGCGTGCGAGACGATTAGCATTAAACATGTCTATTGATCAGGAGTGTTTGTGCTGAATATTCCCTGATGCCCACTGTTGGATATTTAAGCCCATGGCGCGCTAATCTATAAACCCATAGTAAACACTGTTTAACAAATGAGAGCATGGACAGTTAGTTTAGCCATTTAGCCGCCTAAATTAACCTAAATTAGCAACAAAGGTTGCATGACTTGCTGAGTGGGACTCAGCTATCAAACGTGTGGCTGTGATTTCCACTGAAATTATGTTTAATTTCAAATCCTAGCAGTCATGTTTTCTGCTAAAAGACGACACTGATGAGCAGTTTTTAGCATGAGGTCTTTATGAAACACTGATATCTCAAGTAAAGGGAAAAATAGACAGGAAGTGCAAATGAGCTGCTGATTATGCAAATGCACTGTAATTCTTTTTTGCATTGAATTTTGCATTGAACCATCTTGTTTTCATAAAAAAAAAATCAAATAAAAAGAGTCCTTATATTCACAGCTATGTTCAGCACTAGAATCCCTTCCCACTGTAGAGAGCAATGCCAAAGTACTATGTAATAAAAACCGTCTAGCTTTTTTCCTGTAATATATCAAATTACAAGATGCGATTACTCACATTTTGTATTTTTCTAAGTTGAAAAAGAGGGCTCAGTATTAATGTGTTTGGGAAACACTAAGCACTGCAGTGACAGTAAAAATGTCATCTCCACCTTTACGAATGGCACACACTGTAACTTTCTTTCTACAGCCATTTACCTCAAATATGCAGCCTAAATTGGACAGTCACAGCAGCTCCTGGGAGTATGGTCAAGCTGCATAACTTGAGGTGAAGGCGTGTGTATTTTCCATACTCGCACAGCATGCAGGGAGATTCGCCTTCACGTCTCACGGCAATCTGTCAGGGAGCCACAAGCAGCACGCTGACACACCAAAACAGGGGCTCCATTCTCCTCAAATGTTTCTCAACCTAGATGAGTCACAGAGTAACTGGCACTGCTTGAAACAAGAATGTCGGCCCTTCGGTTCCTTGCGGCCGGGTCTGAGGGGATAATAAGAGAGCTGGTAGGAATCAGGGGCCTTTCTAATCCTAACCTCCACATAGACAGCACTATTATCAGCCTTGTGTTTAAGTCAGATTACATGCTACAATTAAAGGAGGCATCGGCAGGCTTCTTTATGGGAACAGCTACAGCGAGCCAAGGGCAAGGGTTTGGAGAGTTTCGGAGAAAGGGCCTTGTTTGTGGAGCGCAGAGGCCGACAAACTGTACCAGTGGTAGCGGTGGAACGGTTGAGTCATGAGTTTATGCTAAACATGGGTGGAGATGCATAAACATGGACTGTACACAGAGGAATATATTCATATACAACAGGGGAAAAAAATTAGAGAAAGTGCTCATACACAATTTATACACTGTCTTTGCACCGTCTGCAAAGGCAGACAGTGTACTGACTCATACCATAGGTATGCTTCTCAGATTTGTCTAACCTTTCATTAATGTTATAACCTCATAAAAATGTAGAGCTTTTACAGGTCTGTTGCATATTTGCTGCAGCTTTTGCATTTCAGGGAAATGAGCTGGTTATCAATCACATGAACAATCGGCGGCTGAGTATATTGGAGGGTGGAAACAGATTACGGTATGAGGACCTGACCTGTTAACACTCAGATGTCCTTATTGCATTCAATCTGCTTGAATACGTAACCTACAGATGCATGCACATATAATTAAATATGCAAACAAAAGTCGCACTTCATCTGTTATAAAGCAGATGACAGCTGGATCAAAACAAAGTCAATAGCAAATGAATAAATGAATAAACAAATGTGTAAATGAAGAAGCAAACAGACAAGTGAATGCATAATTGTGAAAGGCCTTCTGTGTGCTCCTCCCCACTGCACACAGCAGCGGGTGTGTGTGGTACTGATGAGAGGCCAATAGGGAAATCAGTGGAGACGCTTTAAATGCCTTAATGCAGTCAAATTGTTTTCAGATTTCCCATTGATGGACAGTTTCCTTTCAACCATTTAACAACCTCCACACACACACACACACACTCATCCACAGAAGCGGTCAGTTGCTCTAAGTCTGGACATCGTTACGACGCTCTTTGCTCGACCCTTGCCCTCTGACCTGTGATCCTGAAGTGCTGTTGCATCGTGAGCCGCTGAGGTGGGCAGGATGGAGGACTAATCTGGGACAGGAAGTTGTGGCCGGAAGAGAAGGAGAGGGTTTGGTGGAGGCTGATTGATATGTACCCAAATAAACTAATATAGATCAAAGGCGAAGATAAGCCTTGAGGAAGCGCTGAAAGGCTTCATATCTGCGTCTGTTTCTCTCGCTCACACATGGTTCGGCAGAAACAGAAGTCATGAGGTGTGAGAGATATTTCAAACACCAGTGGCATCCGGCTTCTGCCCGGACTTGTGCTTTACACCTGATTAGTTACAGGAGGTGAACAGATGAGCACAGATGAAATGAGACGGAAGACAAATGGGATGGGAAAAGAGGAAAGGAGGGGAGAGGAGCGGAGTGGAGTGGAGAGGAGAGGACCTGTCAGTCTTGAACAAAGCTAATGCCTCTTATCCTCAGTCACATCTTATCTATCTGGAGCTAATCTCCAATCATCTAAATACTCTGGGATTACTCCATCCACTCAAAAGACCACACCTCCACCCTTTGTCTGTGATTGTAATGTGAAAAAAAGGCAAAGATATTCATCTATGGTTTGCATACAGGCAACTTAGTCAACAAGACCATACTGTGGTTCGACTTAATTTTCATTTATTTGACAGGATTATCTGTGTTTACAGTTTGCTAACAAATGTGTGAAACTAGTTTTAGAACTTCCTCATGCAAATTTATTTTGTATGATTGCTTGTTATTTCTTTTCAACATTTTTCATCACATTGTTTCGGAGCCAAAAACTGAACAAAATGGCTTTTATCTACTGCCTTTGTGGTCTGTAAAACCCCAACCCAGCAAACAGAGGGGCTGAGGCATGTCCAGACAAGTGTTGGGGTTCAGGGTCACATGGGTTTAGAAAACTGAGGGATGGATGGATGGATGGATGGATGAAGAGTGTTGTGAGCACTCTGTAAGCTGGTGAAGGAGAGGAACAAGTGGCCAGATGCAAACACAGAGGACTCTCTCCTGGGATAAACACACAAGGGCTGCTACTAGCTATTGTTTTATTGTCTCAATAAAATGCCTGATCCATAAAGAGTCAATAGTGGGCCATCGCAGCTTCCTATTGTGATGTCTTATTTTGTGTGACCAACAATTAAAAAAGAAAAGAAGCAAATCCACACACTGGGGAAGCCGGAACAAGATCATTTTGACGTTAATGCTAATAAGATTAGATTTCATTGGAACTACAAAGATTAGTCAACAGAAAATTAATTGGCAACTTTATTCATATTTAATTCATAGCTGAAGTCATTGTAAAGCAAAAGTTTTGATGGTTCTAGCTACACAAATGTGTTTTTTGTCCTTACATCACAGTTAACTGGATATCTTTGAGTTTTAGAATGTAGGGCGGACAAAACAAGACAATTTGAAGAAGTGACCTTGGGCTCTCAGAACTTCAGATGGCATTTTCCAAGATTTCTGATGTTTTAGGTTCACTCTTGAATTTGGAGACAGTAGTTAAGAAAACTATATTACCACAAGGTCCATTTAGTAGCTGTTCTGGAGCTTTTGATATTCCAAGATCAAGATCATGCAATACAAACAAAAGCTCCTAACTTTTTTATTTCATATTCAGCTTTTTGTTGCCCTGTGGGACAATACTGATTATCAATACCACATTCAAAACTCAAGTCGTATTATCATGCATGCTGGCACTTCATTCACTCTGTATGAATGTTCTGCATGCACATGACACAGTTAAAATTAGTCTACAGTGTGCAACAGGAGCACGCTGCTTTGGCTCTTTAGCTTCATTCCAATATAATCGAAGTCAAGTTGGCTCTAGTCTTCCACTCCGACTAGCTGAGTCATGTTTAAAGCTGTTTTACGATACCTGCGAAATAAACAGCCATGACCACAGTTTATTTGAACATTAATGTTCTGAATGTTGTTTCTTGAAAGTGTTTATGTGCGTCTGCAAGTAATTAGCGTGTTTAATCACTGTTTAACAAAGATCATTATCGTTAGTGTTTCAAACCAAACATTTAATGCCTTTTTCATCACATCTGCTTCCTTTATGATATTACCTATTCCATTTCCTTTGTGCCCCTTGCTTATTGTGAAACCCTAAATATTCATCATTAAGGGGGTCAGTATATTCTCGAATGTTCTGGATGTTTACTCAGAACCACCTTTGGTCGAGCATGTTTTGTAATATAACTCAATGAATTTTTTATTCTTCCTGTTCTTTCCTTTTTGTTCTGGCAGTAAATATGAGACTTCAGGCAACACACTTTTCCATCATGAGGGTTTTCCAAGAACAATAACATGCTGTGACCCAGGAAGTGCACACAGGCTCTCCAACCCCGCTAGTACAGAGCACATACACAGCACCATCTGCATATGATGAAGTGTAGTGCTCCAGTAAAATTGGAAGAGGCTTTAAAAGACATTCCTCCATTTTACAGCAAGGTGAGAGAGAGAGATAGCTGAAGGTGATGAGGAGGCAAACAGCTCGAGTGTCAATGACACTACAGCACCTCACTGATCCCTATTGCAGCTTTCCACCAGGACAAACAAACAAACAAACGAACAGCAACAGTACAAACAACGCAGAGGTAATTGACATTCCTGATGAGGTGGAACACAGCCCCCTCCGACAGGATTGCATATATGATTGGTTGTGTGTTTGTGTGCACTCAATCCAGCACCTCGGTGCAGTATAGATATCAGTCCTTGCGAGGTTCACTGCATGCTCAGCGTTCAAATTCAATTGGAAGATGGTGCTGCAGCAAGTGGGAATGAGTTAAGTTAATGTGTGATTAGATGGTCAGTTAGTTAGTTTGTTAGCAGATGCATTTTCACTGGACTGTAATCATAAAGCTGAGACTTAAGAGATGACAAAGACCAGTAAGAACCCAATAATCAAATAGGTTTTTCCTTTCTTTTCGCCCATCACGGGTCACTTTCAGGATACATTATGGCGGTCTGCCACCTCATTGGTTGAAAGGTCACCAAAAGACAACGTCAACACAGAACCCTGAGTGCTGTGGTGAGGTGCAAAATCAGAAAAGCCCACAACGCCTAAGGTGACATTGTCTTGATCTGTGATGATCTGTCTTGATCTTAAGCTGCCAGTACACTGCTTGGTGGATGGTCAAAGGGCTCTTTACATCATCCAACAAAATTTGTAACTTTCTGAAATTGCCGATTCGATAGTGGCACGCGCTCTATGCCGTGATTGGTCACCGAGGAAGCAAGCTGTGTTTGGACTTCTCTCTCAAGCTGCCTTTTTTTCCCTTTGTCACACACACATGTATTATCCCCATATTTAAACAACATCACATCTCCCTCCTCTCTACAATGGCCGGCACTTCACCTCACCTCTGAGTGTGGCCGTTCTAATCAGATCAGGACACTTTTGCCATCTGACGTGGTCGAGCAACACATTTTAAGAACGACTTCTTTCCGAGCCCTACTCTTTACATAGAAAAACAATGGCTCACATGAGCACAAAGCAATTCTGACGTTGACTGTGTGGGCAGAGAAGCCACCATGAGGTAGAAAGGTGTGTTCAGAAGCAGGATCTCTGATGTGTAAATTCAGTGCATTCAAATGACTGATCCATGTTACAGGATCTATAATTTAGTAACAAGTAAAAGAAGGTGAAAACAATCCAGTGAAAAGAAAAGTAAACTGACTTGTCTGTGTGCATCCTAAGAAAGGATCCTCAACGCATTATCTGTTTAACATGTGTATTGATCATGCATAATCAATAAAACAACAGATGTCTGATTAGCATACACACTGATCCAACAAGATCAATAAATAAGTAAAGCATTCATGTCCAAATGGAAATATTTGGAGCAAATACATCGTAGTTCGCTCAAAAAGTGCAAAAGAAATGGAAATGAGAGGACTGACAGACGTAGAGGCTGGCTGACAGACAGACTGACAGGTCTCTGCCGTGCCACATTCCTCCTGTGTTGAGTCATGGCACGCTGCGGATCAGACACCACTTTCTCAGCAGACTCTCAGTGACTGTGTAATCTAGAGTGTCACACACCCTCTCCAATCCCGGGCCAAGCTATCCAAACAGGCCCGGCGAGCAGGGGGAGGAAATTGAATTTCCCCCCTCAAAGACAGGCCTCCAAATCCCCATCAACAGGAGCTTAGAGAGCCTGCAGTCCATCAAGTTTCATCTGCCACGGTGGTCCGGCCAATCAGGTTCCTCCTTTTACACACAATGCGCTGGCATGCATGAGCACACACGTAAACATGTCAGGATGCATGCAGAAAACCGGGCACTCACACATGCACTCGAGCACTCACATAAGTGCACATGCACAAACAGATAAATACGCACACAATCAAACAAATGCAAACATACACGCATACACACACACAGCCGCACCCCTCCTCTCAGCACCCGCCATAGCATCAACAATCAACAATCTGAGGCATTGTGGAGCCTGTGATCCTGTGACCTTTGACCTCTGGAGTTAACCCCAGAGCGGCCAGTGCTGAGAGGTGAACCAGGCTGCTCATTGAAAGGCGGTGAAGTTCCCATGAGAACGAGAACAGGGGGAAGCTCAGAGATCCAAGGCCCTGAAGATGGTGGTGACAAAGGGTTTGAAGCGAACTTCAATGTTCTGACATGCTGGGAGGCTTGTTTGATGTGTAGATGCTCAAAATGTAAAAGTCGGCAATGTTAAATACCTCAGTAAACATGGCTGGCTCGTACTTTGAGAGGAGTTACAATTAGAGTACGGTTCTCTATGATAAAGTCACTTTAGATGATGTGCTAAAGGTACATTCTTGCCGTTTCATATTATTTCTCTGGTGCATCAAAGATATCAATCTCCAAACCATCTTAAGTGAAACCATGTAGACGCTAAGGTGAAGAAAAAATTCAATCAAAACTCTTGTGCCAGAGTGAACCTCTACCTCATTACTACGTTGACAGCCTAACACACAACAGCTGCTCCCACCAGAACCAGCACGGTGTCTCCAGAGCACTATCCCAGCTGCAACACCTCTCCCTGGGCATCCAGGTCAGCGGCCCCAGACCCTCCCTGACAGCCAAGGGTCTTGCATTTAAGGGACCAAAGTACCCTTTCAATAAAAGGAAACAGGTCGTGAGGTTTTGCTGAGCGCATTAAGGCACCAGACGATCTTGCACTGCGGTGACGACATGACGTTCTTCTTTTCCAACGGCAGTCTCAAGAGTGGTATCGATGGGTTTGCATATGTCATGGATTGTTAACAAAAAAGCTTAAGTATTTGCAGGGCAGTCCCAGAAAGTCCTGCTACAGTATTCATATCCTTGACTGAAGCCGATTGGTGGTATTGGACACGACCAATAATAAATGCCGTGAAATAAATACTTTTTAGGGAATCGGGCCTCACAGCTTCATGCCAGGACAGAAGATAATTGGAAGAAAACTCTAGTGATGTTATTATGTTATCATCTATTATTGATGAGCTAAACAACAAGATACAAACCCACAAAAGACTGACTGTGCCAAAAAAAAATGCTGTGATTACACTGATACTAAATTTGGCACTTTGGAGCAGCATGGCACAATTAAAAGATGAGCAATTAGCCAGCTTTAACGATTCTGTTAAAAAATAAGGATCTCTTCGCTCTGGTTTCTCATGATTTAATTTTGATGTGATTGCTGCAATTAATTTAGTGCTGACTAATATGCTGCTGCAAAGAATAAAAACTACATTGGCGTATCGAGGGACGTTGCCATATTTCATGAATCACATCGCAAAATGTGCTGCTTGTGATTCATTGGACTTGAAAACTCGCTGCTCGTGTAAATCACTAAGACTGGATTTATGATAGCAATAATATGTAGAGGACTTGTACACACAGTTGTATCGTCACATACTCAGCATATACAAATGTGCAATTACCGCGTGTGCATCTTTACATTCAGTGAGGGCTCTTAAACAAAAACGAACAGGTTGAATTTAAAAAGGTCGGGATTTTATTTGAACTAACAGCTGTGGGGCGCTTATGGAACATTTATTAGACATTAGACGACTAATGAATCATAAAAGGTCTCATTTATTTGTCTATTTGGAGCAGCAGCCGCTTTGAATGAGGAATGACGGTTGACTGGAGACTTGCATAAGAGGACATCCACAGCTGGTACTGGGTCAGTCAGTACAGTTATCTTTGTACAAGTCATCTCACAGTTTTAGCAGCAGCATTGTTGCTCACACATACTGACACTGACTTATAGAGGTCAGTTCAACCTCCAGTAAACTATACGACTACATCAGCACCTCATGGGGGCATGAGACTGCATACATGGACCAGTATAACTACAGCACACACATGCACACACACTACAGAGCCATGAAAATCATAAGTGGGACACATGGCTTCACCTTTTTGATCTTGATTATACAGTCACATACGGCACACACACGGACACAGACACGCTTTCTAACAGTGGTCTATATCCTGTGAGGCGGTACTACAGAAACCTCTAAACAATGTATCCTTTAGATAAGGATCTGATCACTGTGTGTGTGTTGAGTGTGTGTGTGTGTTGTGTGTGTGTGTGCGCGTGAGATGCTGGCTATAATCGCCAGTATTCATGCTGCACCGGGCTCCCAGCGTTTCTACAGCTGTCGCCTCTTGTACTCACTGACCTCCACCAACAGGTCCTGAGGCCATCAGTCCTCATGGCAGCCACTCAAGCCCTCCACTGTATGAGCAGAGCTACAAAGCCAGGACAGGCTCTTCAGTAAACTAGGAGGAACCTCGTGCTGCATGCAAACATTTCACAGTGTTGATCCGAGTGGCGAGGAAAAATACAGACACAGACACATGCAAGTAGACAGGATTAGACACAGCAGATTTCTTTAGATTTAAAAGCTAAATGTGGCTTTTTCATAATTTCATTTAAAACTGTTGACGGGACAAAACAAGGAACCTGAAGTATGGCTACTTCCTCCTGCACATTATTTGATACTATGATTTTTGTATAACTGCAACAGACAAGAAACTTTTTCAGTTGCATATGTTTTTCTTCTGTCCTGACTTTCATTTAGGTAAAAAAGTCAATTTCCTTTTGTTTTCCGGAGTTCTTCCATTCAAAATGTTTCCCCAAAGTAATTATGTAGTTTTCCATAATCATTTGTAATTGAAATGTATTTAGTTAGTTAGAAAATCAGATAATATTTACTTTTCAGTGTTCAGAATACATAGTAAGTATTCGCTTGTTACATGAACATAAAATTCATAGACACATAAACACTCATCCACCCTGTCTCCAGTGGACTAAATGGCCACTTCCCTTCCACACACTCACAAGTCTCCATTCGTTTAATAATGGCTATCGGGCAGTCTTCCGGGGGCCTCACATAGACGCTCTCTCTGTGGACCCTCACCCAGTCACATGAGCCTCATGAGTGTGCACATCACCCCCCAGAACAAGGCACACACAGACGCAGTGTGATATCCATCACCGGTGGCATTCATATTTCCCAGCTTCAAGTCCGCAATGAGCACAAATGTTCACTATTGGAATCATGTGCAGACAGATAAGTGCCCAAGCCAAATGGCAGAATGGGAAATGATGGGGGCTCTTGAACAAGAGCATATCCAGTCCCTCTTTGGTTCCAGCAGAGGTCAACTTAAGTAGAGGGAAAACCATCTCAGGAAAGCGTCATCAACATCAGCACAGATGCTCTTCTGTTCTCTCACCCTTAACTCCCCCTCTAGGTCTCTCTCCCAAGTACACATGCAGACACGCCGCTCTGTCAGTCTGTGATGGATGTCCACTTCACAAATGTGAGGATATGAAGTCTGGGGATTCCCGTTTCCCAAAGGCCTTTGGGTGGCTTTGGCAGGAGAGAGGACCTCTGTTACGTAAACAACGCATGCTGCACTTCCTGCTTGGTCAGAGAGCGAGACAAGAGGGAGAGCGAGCGAGCGAGCGAGCAATGCTTTACCACATTTCTGAGACAAAACACGGATCATGGAGGACGACACGGGAAGAACAGGGGCAGGGGGAGCGGGGGTGGCAGAGGAAGAGCCCTTTCCCTCTCAGCTGCGCCTCCACTTCCTGTGTGGGGAGGAAGTCCCTTGTTGGGCGCACAGTGATCTCATCCTCAGTCGTGAGGAGCTTCCGTCCTGGCGAACTGCGGCGCTTTGAACCGGCAGCCATAGGAGGCAAATGGAGGAATAAGACACCCACACACACACACACACACACACACACACACACACACACACACACACACACACACACACACACACACACACACACACACACACACACACACACACACACACACACACACACTTGGCCTGATTATCGCAGTGGAAAACATACGCACACCCACACAGCCGGCCCGACAGGAAACAGTGCTGCTTGGAACAAACAAGCACTTCCTGTGTGTACTGGGGCCGTTCACAGAGAGGGCCCAATCAAAATCCAATGTCCTGTCCACTGCATCATTATCACCACAATTCAGGAGGCATTACTGCTCATTTGCTAATAGCCACAAGGCCGTATTTATGCTTACATCCCCCCCCCCCGCCAACCCCAAACACCCACTGCAACCCCCTCACTGATGAACCAAGCTCGGACATGTTTCTCTTTGCGGAAGTCCGCTTTTCCTTTAAAAGTTAGCCACTAATTGAAATACATTAGGCTTAAATTGCCTCTTTTTTCCTTTCACCCATCATGCAGACAGACGACCCAATATTTAAGTTTGCCTCTCTAATTTGTTGTAGAAATACCAAAGCAGCGAGGCAACGTGGCTCAAGGGGCTGTTGGGCTGTTGGTTTACAGTACCATTACATTGAAAGATGGCAGGAACAGAACAACCATTATGTTCCCGGTTCATAGTGCGGTCAACACTGGACTCCATAGGATCTGATGATGGTCATGCAGTGGGGCCAGCCATGGTCAAGTTTTCTGTTTTAACTGCAATACTTTTAAGTTTAAAATAAATGCTATAAAGTGTCAACTATGACCCCAAAAAGAACACTACACAATGGATATATGACAAGCCTGAGGGTACTTTGTTAATGTGATGCAGAAGAGCTGCAGGGATTGTTAAATTATCTATTTACTTATGTATTTAATTTCATTTTATTTCATTTTTTAAGTCGCTTTTGGAAAAACATTCAAATACACAAACATTGCAGACATGTACTCAACGTATTAGTTTACAGCAAAACATGAATATGAAGTTAAATGAATAAAAATAATAATTTGGGGAATTGGGATATATAGTCATTAATTTATTACTAATCTTCTGTAACATGCTCACTGTACTGTTTGGCAGTTTTATTACTTTTTGTTAGTCTTTGTGAGTTTGAGGGTTTTAATTTAGCTGCTGGGGTGAAATGAAACCCTGCTGCTTCTGTCTGTGATGTCACATAATGGCTCTAATATACCATCAAAAAAGATCAATTATCAATTTTTGTTTGAAACTGTTCATGCATTACTTTTTGTGTTGTTGTTTTATTGACATTTTCTGTTGCTGCAATCCTTAAGATTTCAGTCCTGGTTGATTTGGTGACACCTAGTTAAGTATAAATTAGTAAAGAATTAATTTAATCTCTGCAAACCTATTCTGTTCTATTCTTTTCTATTTTATTCAGTAGCACAACCGCACTCTTTCCAAATCACTGAATCACTTTTCAAACAATTCATACCTGTGATAACACTTTACTGTTTGCCTCCCAACCCCCTTTTTCTTTCTGCCTTTCTTTTCTCTTTGTGTGTGTATGTTTGGACCAGGAAGCAGCCTTCTTATCTGAACACACAACCCCAGTGGACAGCAGGGCAGCCTGTGGAAGCTCAACTCTAGGTAAACTTTGCCTTAACTTTGAAGCTGGCCGTGTGAGTGCTTGTCCTCGGGGCTGCCCGGAGCACTCAGCACCGGTGGCTCTCCAAAGAGGAGGTCAATGGGACAGGTAAACAGGAAGTGCCAGCGTGGTGATTGACAGCCTGTTTAGACACAAAGAGATGGATACTGGGAGAACGCTGACTCACTGACAAATCACCACTCACTGACCGGATTTAGAATATAGGTGCTGCAGGGCATGGAGGTTCTTTGTTCTCTTACTCACCTACAATAATATATTTCCCATTTTCACTTTAGTGTATTTTATATTGAAACATTCCTTCCTGCTTATTTTGATGCATTTATCTTTTACCTGTTTTACACTATTTGGTTTGTGGCTGTTTTTTTTTTTGTCCAGTGAGTGAGGGGATTGTCTGACACAGCCTTTTATGGACCAACCCACAGCTGCAGGAATCAGATGCGCGATATTTTGTGGGCACTCACCATGGATGCCACCCCCTTTCTTGAGGTGGCATCCAAATTGCATTTTATATTCGCCTGCCAGGTCAAAAAGCCTGTGTGCAAATCAATATTTCATCTAACTAGAGCCATTTCTGACGCTCAATGGTGGACTGTGACACACTAAAAGCCAGAATGTTTTTACAATGTCTGGAGTTTGTTTCCCAGGGGGAGCTTTTTGTTTGTGACACATTGCTGGTAAATTTTCTGAACCAGCAGAGGTCAAAGTTGCTCTTATTTTCCCACAATTCTGGGTCAAATACTCTAAATAAGGTAAAAATCCTGAACTTGTGGCCTATAAGTTGTCCTTTCATCTCCTTAGTCCTCCCTCTTATTGTCTCACTCAGTCTTACTTTCAGGGAGTGGGTTGCAGTATTTGTCTCCCGTACTCCCACCTCCATCGTTCCCATGCAGCAAAGCTGAGGGTGCTTGCAGGCCAGCAGCAGCATGGGTGGCAGCCTGAGGTCTGGGGCTGCAGCTTGCACACGCTAATCATGTTGATTATTGCGATTACAGACCATTTCCCCCACCAGTGTCACGCTGCAACTTACTGACCTGGATCTGACAGAAAGTCCCGGTTGCCATAGGCAATCTGTCTTCCTGTTCTCCTCCGTCCATGTCCTCACCACCCACCCCTCAACCAAAAACGCCCCCTACCTCCATCCTTTCCTTCACTCAAACACAATCGGTCCCCGAGGTAACGTAGGGACTGTTTCCTCATCCCGTTGCCAAGTCATGACCAAGAGGTTTACTAGAAACTCACACACACACACATTCACACACACACACACACACTAATTGTGTCTACATTTCCCTTTTCAGTCATCTTCCTCTTTTTCATTAAAAGGCTGGCAGTGGGATAAAGTTTTCCCTGCTACTGTGTGGCCAGCAGGCATGCAGATGTTTTTACTCTGTTCCTTGCCCATATGTTTATCAGATCACCATGCTGTTTCATAATCTCCATTATAAGCACTGAGCAGATAACAAAGCCTTTGATTTGGGCCTGATTTGCCCTTATCCCCCATGTTAAATTTAGCACAGTGATTACCGAGTGTGATTATGTGCCTCTGCGGCCTTATGTAAATCATATGGGACCCACACACACTGGGGTCCTGCTCAGAGGACGTGATCTTGCATTGTCAGGGCAAACGGAAAAGTAATGTTCAAGGACATAAGGATTTAATATATGTTACCTTACCTTGGACTCAGTGGTACTCAGGCTGAAAAAGTTTGTCTGGGATACTTCTTATCAGTGCTTTTTTCCAGTCACCATTGTCGGAGACGCTTTCCCTTCTTGGCAACACTCTTAAAAACTCAACTCCCCTGTGTGGCATATTATAGTCGATTTGAGCTCATATGTTTGCAACTGAGCCACAGAATATTATAGTGTTCCTGAGGCCTTTGTTAATGGCACTCAGATAACAGCTCCCTCCTAACACCCTAATGAGGTAGATTTTATGGTGCCTTCTGACAGACAAAACAGCAAACAAAGGGAGAAGAATGGGTCTTGTTAACCCTTAAATGCACGGGTGTTTTTCAAACATTCCTAAATACCTCGGGTTTGTACTGAGCCTGCACTTATAATGTAGATTAAGTTGTGTATTATAATCATATTTGCTTGTAAACTTTTCAGAATGTACTATTATCATGTATTATAACACACTATTCAATCCTTTATATTTTTCTAAGCCTGTAATATTTCATGTTTACACTGTACTATCACACACATTGCACACAGGCTGTTGTAAATTCACAAACACTGGCACCTACCAAACATAAATTAATCACATGCTTGTGTTCACTGTAACATTATTGTTTTCTGAGTTTCTGAGACAAACCAGACACTTCTAGAGCTTCTATCAGCTTTTGCCATCGCTTTCCTTTTCGTGAGCCATCACCGGCAGGTTTCCCAAGAAAGTGCGTAGTTTGTGAACTCTGATGGCTTCCGAAGGTGGAAATTTGGTCGGGAAAGCGAAGGAAAACTACTAGGAGTTGTATGAGGCTCCCTCGCCAGTCCTAACTTCTCTTGGGACTGCTACTTGGAGGGTATCTTGACCGTTGTCGCATTCAGAGGTCATATTGTGTGAACTAGTTCCTTCATTCCAATACTCCAGTTCTGCATTTAAATTACCAGATTCATTAATTGTATATCTTTATTTCCAGAGCTTTTGTCATCAAATCCTACTAATATCAACTAAGTGCTATAATGGGGCAAAACAAGGAAACACAGCATTACCTGCTGTCTCCTTTTGGAGAAAAACATCAGGGAACCAATGCTTAGCAGCATAGCAGGGGGTTGAGTGCTCATTTGAATAAAAAGAATCAATCAGACAGGGTATAATATAGTCTCGGTTGCTAAAGACCCAAGGTATGCTTTTAAGGGTTAAGCTCTATTTACCCAGGGAGAGTTTGCTGAACATGCACGTTCTTTTTCTACAACGCCCAGCTTCACATTCAGTCAGTTCAAAAATTTCCCACCTAAGGGCTGTGCTGTATAATCACTATCCTCTGCCTGAGCAGATTCATTCATCTTCAACAGTGTCTAGACTGGTGACACATCTACAGCAAAGCCACATAAAATGACAAAAACGATTTTGCATACATTTTGTCAACTCTTCCCACTACTACAAAAGCAGTACTAATATTTCTACAGTACCAGTGGATCAACTAGATATTTCCACAACTCCAAATGCCTGTCATTTGTCAATACATCTTTCTAAGGTGCTAACACGTCAAAACTGTGTGTGTTTTCAGCTTGTTCCACTGCCTTCAGGAGGCAAAAAAAAATCAATGAATGCTGCTTTAAGATAAGACGGAAAGATCATGGTTACAGCAAATAAACTATGCTTATGGTACGGTTAGTGTCAGACAACTAAAACATTCAGTCAAGATCGGGGTTATGGTTAATAAGAACAAACATTAATTGCAGGTCTGTGATTGGATGTGTACTCAAGTCTCCCGCATAAACGTCTGACACACACACACACACACACACACACACACACACACACACACACACACACCAGGTGAGACAGAAATCAATGAATTGTCAAAGTCATAAATAAATATTGTTAGGAGCACCTCCCTATTTCTGACATCAGAATGTGTGTGTGTGGGTTGGCGGGGGTTACAGATGTCATCAAATTTTTTGACAAGCACTTTGCCTGAAGCATTAAGTCACCATGTCGCCCTCGCCAACTACCACCAGCCTAAAAAGTGTATATGTGTATAATAGAGAATATGATGCATTTTCAAAACGCTTTGCGTCAGTCTGACCTTTGTCACAACTGTCCCACTGTGACCTGAAGGCCTGAAGGTATCTGCTGCTCCACTCAGCTGATTCTGACTCCGAGTACAGCCCGCCACAAACAGATGTTATTTGCCACCACTCATTTCCTGCGGAATTGGAGAGGAATTATAAATAATTTGCGCCATAAGCAGAAGAATAAATCAAAGCTTGTTAATTAAATACCACATGATCGTGTCGAAAGAGGGGGGCACAGACATTTTGTCGTGAAGAGGAAGAGGGAGGAGGGCAGCAGTCATTCAAGAGAGAAACCCCCTGAGGAAACGTTGGCGTGACCTCACAACAGAGGAATGCAAGATGCGGCTTAATTGA
Organism: Pempheris klunzingeri; assembly: GCF_042242105.1. NCBI lineage: Eukaryota > Metazoa > Chordata > Actinopteri > Acropomatiformes > Pempheridae > Pempheris > Pempheris klunzingeri. The sequence continues at coordinate 13,456,576 of NC_092029.1, read as the reverse complement.
TTAGAGGACCACATGATGGAGGTCGTGCAAGAAGAGGGGTGGGAGGGTGGGAGTCCTGCCACAAATTTTTTTTATTTTTGAGGAGGGTGGGGGGGGGTGACCTTGTGGAGGTCACAAAGGTCACAGGCCTGTAGGCTACTGGTGGCTGTCGAGAATTCATCCACAAAGACCTTCCATTCTAATAGATTTGCATCAACTGACAGCCAAGCATGATCAATGACAACAAGACAGGATGATCTGCTGGGCCAAGGGTGGCTGCAGGAACACTGTGTCCCTGTACTCAGTGTATTGTTCTCTCCATTCCCTCTTTTTTTTCCCATTATCTCTCACACTTCCTCACCTCCCCGTCTGGTTTTTCCCCTGGTTTTTTCCACAATTTGTGCTTTTTTTTTTTCTGTATGCGTTATTCACGTGTCTTGCAACAAGGTGGGTGATGTTTAGACAGCAGCGGGTGACATGTCTGTGACTGCCACACACACTCACTCACATCCACGCGGCCCGAACAGATGGATCGCCATGGTCTGTCTGGCAGATTACCTTGTTGGTGGTAAGCCTGAACCCGATGGCCACTTCTCCTCTCCCTTTAACACGCCAAGCATCCTTTGTGGCAAACTCGCTGAATGCACAAACACACACACGCACACACACACACACACGTACCAACACACTCAGACGGATGTGCAGCTGTGAGCTAAATATTAAGCATCTTCTACTCATGTACCTTGCATGAGTTATTTATATCCCCAGCTTTCGGTTTGACCTCCAAAAACTTCAAAACACATCTTCGAAACCAATGCGTCTAAATATAAAGTGCTTTGCATAAGTTGTCAGATAAGAGATCTGTTTTTAATCCGGGTGTTTGATGCTGCTGGAACTTGACATTTATTGCTTAAAACAATACTTCTCCGCTGTGGCGCTTCATGTGGCAGACTGTCCGATTTCTTAGAGCTTTCTTGAGAAAAACCTCAACGATGTGTGAAGGAGAGAGGGAGGGAGGGAGGGAGGGAGGAGGGGAGGAGAAAGAGAAGGAGGCTGCCACATGCCTGTCAATACTCGAATCAAAGCCAATTCTCCAGAGACGGTCAAGGGGGACGAAAGAGCATCACTATGACAACCCCCAGATCCCCAAAATCAGGACTTCAAAAGGTGGAGAGACATCCTATTGAGTGAGTGGGAGACCACCTCCTGAAGTCATTTACATCTCATTAGGACATAACTGCCTTTTAACAGCGAGGCGTTTAAACACACAAACACGCTCCATAATGAGCGTTGGTACGAAGGGAACGAGCCAAACTAGACAACCACGTCTCATTTTATAGCATGTATTAGAAATGACTCATTAACTCGGATAACCATGCAAACAAGCCCAATTGTTTTTGTCCCGGTTACTTTCCTCAAACTGTATTAAGAGAAAGTAACACAATTTACTACAAACACACACATCTAATCAGCTGACGTGTGGCTTAATTGGTAACCGACAGGTACAATGTCAGTAACACATTACTGTTCCTTCTATATTAGGTCAGCACAGATCTATCCAAGGTTAGGCGATGCAAATGGGGAAGCATGCACACACGCACGCACACTCTTGAAAGGATTGTTTGTTGTGCCTGAGATGTCTCACTTTGTTCTGCTCATGAAAAGACTTGATCTACTTTGGATCTTTATTGAAGTTGCGATGGTAGTTTTGTCATTGGAGAAAATGACAACGAATCTCCCTTGAACTCTTCTACTGCGTTAGCATTACTTAACTCTGACCATATTCAACTATGCATACTAGCTTCCTGTTGTTCCTGTTCACCGTTTGTATAGAATATAGCCAGATTCTCACTTTCTGCTATATATACACATATGTACAATTTATTGTGTTTTCCATACTAATATCATTTTTACACTACTAACATATGATGGATCTATTCACTTGTACTACTTGTGCAATTTGTATATTGATTTTTGTTTCTTTTGCACAGTTTTATCAGTTTATAGTATCACTACCACATTAGTTTATTGTTTATTAACAGACTAAAAATAGTATACGCTATTATTAGCAGTACTACTACAACTATACAGCTGTGCCTTCTCACATACATCCATAAACATACACTTGTACACACCAACACACACCACACTAAGAAATTTGGGTCACGTACGTGATGTCAACAGACGTGACACATCGTGAGGGCTAAAATTATGAGCGGAACCTGGAGCTCTGAACACCACAGGAGGGTCCAGCACAGGAGGAAAAAATCACTCATCACAGAGACAAATGGATACTTTGCACACTGATAGCTAGATGCAGTTAGGACAGCTATTTCTCTGGACCACCGACTTCCTGTTTAGGCCAAGGTTCAGCAAATCACCAGTGATATAATTAAAACAGTGCCAACAACACCACTTCCTGTCAACACAAACACTCACTTTAAATTTACGGCCTTGGTTTCCTTCTTCTCACCTCGCACTAGAATCATTTTGTTGTAGGACTGAATGAAGTTCTCTTCTCTCTTTGACCCCTTCCTAATTCTCGTAACTCATGCTAATCTGAGTGGAGCGTACTGACAGGACAGAGCATGTTTGCAGGAAGTGAAACGTTCCATTTTCTTTCTCTTCCAAACCACACATTGATGATGTCAGGGGTGATATATCGACCAGGAGGCTGGGAACCCAACCCTCAAGGAGGAATGTATTCAGACACACACATACAAATACACACACACACACAGACGCACACAAACAGATACACACACACACACACACACACACACTGAAGGCCTCTCCTGCCGGAGGTGTTGAAATGCTTGTAAGTCTTGAAATGCCAGTTGAGACGCTGAGCTCCCCTTTCACACACGGTGTAGCCAGAGACAAGAGAACTGACAAATGGATGCGTTGAAACATATTAACCATCTCCCTTTGTGAGCAGACAAACATTTAATCTGGCTAATGACCCCTGAGGATCAAAACAAATGCAGGGAGATAAAGACGGGTAGAGGAAGGAGGAGGGGAATGCTAAAAAGAGCTCATTGACCTCCAGGAGGGCTCTGCAGAGTTCACTAAGGCCAAGGGTTTCTTCGGTTATGTAGATTAAAGTAAAGGAACAAAATGAAATACCTGTTCTTGCAAATGTGGCTGTTTAGGAACATGCAGTGCTTGCACGAGTTCTCATCAGTCTGTGTGTATGTGTGGGCCGAACACAAATCCAAACAAAAAACTTTGAGTATCGCAGTCCCCATCAGTGTTCATCACAATAAACAAGTCACTTAGCGTGACGCTATCTTGCTCGTTTTCTTCCCCTCAAACCCACATCGACTCTCTTTATCACCAGCCAGTGATGGCGCTGATAATATTATGATTATACAAACGCATTATGTGCTGTTATCTGTCCTACTATCAAAACTAACCAACAGCTGCACTAACCAGTCTGGGGAGGTCACCTGCACTGTCATGAAACGGATGTGTCACTTTTAACACTGCAACACTGCTTTCCTTGTATTTATTTGACTGACAAGGAAAAGATGTCAGACTCGACCCCAGATGTTATTTTAATGCTTATGAAACCATAACCAAAGTCTCTACTATAGCCTTATTTAGAATAGTCTACCTTCAACTTAACCTGAAGATCATAATTTACATTTATACTTCATACTTCCAGCAAATTCAGAGCAAAATTATCATTCATTTTTATTCGTGTTTCTAGCCACCTGAAGAATGTACTCTATATCCAATATCAATTCTCTTTTAGCTCTGTATTTGGTCTCCACCTACTCCAGAGGGAAAAATCTCGCTGTTAAGCTGCTATTTACTAACTTTGTGTGTCCGCTGTTCCGTTTAATGTACAGTAGTTTTTAGAGCTTTTTTGTTGTGCTGAGAAAATCACGCTGTGAGAGAAGTGAGAGTGAACCAGATTAGCAAACTTGCAGGCTGTGAAAACAAAACAATGAGCTGAAAGAGCTGACCAAAACCACAGTTCACATTATAAATAGGTGTTTGATACATTTCTTATACAAAAATATTAATAATAGCAGCTCTGAGTTCATCTCAACCAAATGTACTGTAAACCTTAATTCAAACAGCCCCACGATGAAACCATTTCTAATTTTTATTTTCAGAGTGCTAACAAAACAGGCTGTAGGTCAGGGAGTTGACAGCTACACCATCTGTAAAACAAACCAAACTAACTAAAACAAAAATGAAAATAACTCTATTTTATTCTTATTAAAATAATCTTCAGTAATGTAATGCAGCAACAATTCAGCATGATAGATTGCTAGATAGTCCAATGGTTAAAGATAGACAGGTAGGTAGAGCTGATCACTTAAGTATGTCTTTGCTTATTAGAGCACAATTCCTTTAACAGGCTGTGGCCCTCCTGTCTGTGTGACTGACCCCCACATCAACATCAGTTAAGTAAGGCTTCCTTCCCCTGATTCACGACCCTACAAACTCACCTCAGCCTCCCTTTTTTTTCACAAAAAGCAACAATAGGCCTGTAAAACTGTCAAGGAAAACCTGAATTTACGCGCAACACTTTAAAACAGTCAAACTAGACGTTTCTCCCTGGGAGAGTCAGAGGAGGTTTTTGAAAATGGGTGGAGTAATGGGCTGCGGGTGCATATTTCATTGTGATACAGTGTTCAGCTGACGTCGGGGGAGCTGGCGGAGGAGCTCTCTCTTTTATTGTGGAACGGACCAATCAGACCAACTGGATGGTGGTGCTGGTGCCCATGCTGTTAATCCATCACTGATATGGATTTCCAGTTGATCGTCAGGCCTCCTAATGATGGTCACCTTCAGGGCCAAGCCCATTGATTCATGGCCATGACTTGATCCATAACTGGTAATGTGATCCAAGCAACAACACTGATGCACAATTACCTCCCATTTTACACTCTAATGGGTACTGGTGAAGGCTGTAAATGATCAATCCAATGAATAAATAAACAGAAATCAATGATATGGGACACTCTAAAGAAATCTATGAAAGAAATATGTATAGAAAAAAAATTTGAGGAGTATTTATTGTCAGAATATGTAGTCCCCACTTACAATGATCTGATTCTAATCTATACTTTCACTTCAGAAAAAGGATGAGAAAACTTGAACGTGCATATCGCTTTCCATCTCTAAAAAAGCTCCCACACAGAGAAGATGCCTGGTAACCATCTGCATGAAATTTCTTAACGCATTCTTCACCTGATCCACTGGTAGGTAACGGCCTTTTTTCCAGTTAATGTGTCGGGTACTTCCTTAACCGCGGGCCTCAATGACGCAAGCAAACCAAACCTGTATCCTGGCTCACATGGAGATATGATACAGCTACACAAGCTTATGATGACACAATGGCTTTTGCTGGCAGCACTTAATATTCTTATTGATGAAATATATCCATGCAAATTAACTTTTGTGCCAAATGTGATGCATATCACTGTAATGTATTGTCTTACTTTCTATATATGAAGACATATTGCCCAAGAGAACTGTCTCCAAACACATTTGCTAATGTGACAAAGGAAGGATTAACCTGGGTGGAATGGATTAGTCCCGAGATCCTGGCAGTAATATAAGGAAGCATTACTCAAGTGGAAAAAGTGATGTTTATATGCTCTATGAATCATCTGATGTGCCGGTTTAATTGTACAGGTAGACCTGTAGGCATACTTAGACACAGTTTGAGGGCAAGATCTAACAAGACAGCAGCCACCTCCTTCACACAGGCACACGACTGGCACTCTCAAAATTCAATATCAAAAGGCCAAAATACTTCAACAAGTTTATTCTTCCCAAAATAGACTTGATGGGAAACTGTCCCCCTAAAATAGACATGGGAAAATGTTTTTTTTTTTCTCCCCAAGCACATTTGTCATATTGGTTTATATTCGAAATAACCATAATGGTGAGAAAATGTTTTAGTAGGGTTGTTCACTTAGGAATTGTTATTAAGATCTCAAACGAATTCCTCAGTGCTTTGTTGCAACTCGCTCCAGCTTCTCTCTGCAAGGCTAAATCTCTTGCAAAATCTTGGTGAAGTCATCTCTGGCACCAACATTAGAAAACACAGGCCTTCTTTTTACCTGAATCATCACCTGAGGTCATGCACAGTCAGATTCTACACAGTAACTGTAAGATACAAAGCAGGAATTATCTGCAATTTTAACAAGACACTGAATCAACAGAAAGAAAACTACAATGTCGATGTGTCCTAACTGATTAGATGTGAACTTTGTGTTACTACTGGAGAGAATCGCTATGAAGGCCGATCATGGAAAGCTGTATATAGACTTGAAAAAAAAACACTTGTCTTACATTTATCTTGGAATAGCATTCCTTCCTATTGATGAGCAAAACACATGTGGCACTGTAAATGAAGTCTGTGCGTCTCCTGCATTAAAAAGAAAAAAGTATCAAGGACATTACAGGCTGTCCCCAAGACCTCAAGAAATGTTGAGCCAAGATGTGAAAGTGGGACTGAAGGTGGTGTTTGATTGGGTAGCAGTTAAGTGGTTTTAAGGATGAAGTTAACGCCTGGTTTAATCTGGGGTGAGGTGAAGGTGAAACGGGGTGGGGAAGGGGTATGTAGGCTCCACTCTGTGTTGGGGCTGGAGGGTTTTCGCTGTAGCTGAGATGTAATGATGTGGATCATGGACAAACATGGCCTCTTGTTGGAGAAGATGCCACTGAGGAATCTGACCTAACATGATTAAAGAAGAGGAGACTTAATGCCTTACACAGACCGTCTGAGGACACCGTGCAGTGTTCCAAGCTGCTACAGGAAACTATCAGCTGGTTAACAAGCCTGTGCCGTCTTGTGCGGGTTCCTATATAGAACGTATACGAGACTGCAGAATTTGTACATAAATCATCTCTGGCACCCTTATGGTGTAAAATGTTTGCTTGTTCTGAACTGATGTGGATTACTCAGATACTTAAAAATAGGCGTTGAAATACCAGAATGATGAACAAACTATTACCCAATAACAGAAAATGAATCAAACAAAGCAGAAAAACACATCATTCATTTACAGTATATTATCAGGGCATCGAAGTGTATTGTGTATTGCGTCACATTATATTTGTAGAGCCTGGAAAAGAGGTTCTTGGGCATGACACAATAACTAACTATATCGTCCAGGCATCTTAACTTAGACAAACACATTTTTTTTTACTTGCTTTACTTGCCAATTGTTGGCACAATAAAATTTTAAAGTAAGTGCCTGTTCAATGGCAGAAGAATTCACTTACATACTGAAAACACGCTTACATATGGTGTGTTTTTGGAATTATGGCCGCTTCCGTGGAGATTTCAGACAATACAGTTATAACTTCTACTTCTGTAAAACAATATAGCATAAATGCACTGTACTCTCATGTTACTGTACATAAAAGGGTTAGGGCACAAGTCTTCTCCACTGCACTATGCTTCATTCTCCAAGTGTTTTCAGCTAGTTTTCATCAGTATGTTATGTTGTTGGCGTAAACTGTGCATAAAAAAGCAAACCATTAAAAGGTACTGTGTTAGCGTATACACTCAGTAGCCACTTTATTAGGTACACCTAACTAAAACACAACAGCTCTGAATTTTAAATCAGGAGTACATCTGTGTAAGAGTAAAGTAACCTTGTAAATACACAAGTTGTCCAGATATCTGGAATCACACATAGATTCATACAAGTCTATTCAGTCTTGTAGAGTCCTACACTGTAAATAAATATATATGCTTTGAATGTGTATAAATAGTTAACGAAGCACTACAGCCGAGCCCACATGAGACTTCAGTTAATGTGAGTATCAAACAAGCAAGATGCTGTTAAGCGCTCTGACTAAATATTTATTTTTGGGTGAGTTGAGGTGATGGGATGACTGTATACCTGCTGTATTTATTCACCTCATCCCTGAATGTTTACACTGAAAACAAAACTATGTCATCAACAAGAACCTACGCACTCACACACTCACTTCAAATGCTGATATGCTGTACATGCTCTCTGACCTAACACAGCCTGTCCCGATGTCACTGCGGCAGGTTTTGCTCACAACATGCTTGTCTTTGCACTATCCACTGGGGTGACTTATGAATCTTTTATCAAAACTGGCCTAATTGCTTAACCATCCATGTCCCGGTCCAGTGGTGAATGGTGGGAGGCAGACTGGGAACGCCATAACTGTGATAAAAACAACAAGCAAAGACACCACCACTGACGAGCATGCCTTTTCCTCTACGTCTGCCTATTTTACATGGACTTCATATATCAAAGGTAGTCTTATTGTGAACAGGGTTTTGGTTTTTTTTTTCCTAAGGGAGACTACATATTAGGCAATAAATCTACGAATATAATAAGTTGTATTCGTAGATTTATTAGATGGAGTTGTGCATCTTTTTCTTTAATGTCTGTGTGTGTGTGTGTGTGGAAGAGGTTTGCTGATGATGAATACAAATCAGCAATAACCAGACATAATAATCATATCAACATCTGGGCAATTTCAGCGCAAATCAGTGGGTGAACATGTGCTGGTCGCGTGCTTTGTGTCTTTCCCTCTATGCCACCAGAACAACAGAAGGCCAGTATGGCTCTATCCATCTACTTGTTTTCTTAAGTGTTGATACTCAGCTGGTTCATAGAAAACAGGCAGCAGTATACAGCTTCCTGTCCTGACCTGGTGATCTGTAGTGGACAAAAAAACAACTTTCCCTACTGTTCTCACTCCCACTCTCTGCCCTGTTTCACAGCAGAGGGATCTGCTGCTGCTAGAGGGTCAGCGCTGAACAGTAGTTTGAGAAAAAGCAAAAGAGTGGACGGACAAGAGCCTGTGGGGAGTTTTTGACTCCCAAACCATCTCCCCAGTTCCTGAGAGCTGACTAGCCAGTCCCAGGAAACTCCCTGCTATTCCTACTCTGAGGACAAAACAGCTGCAGATTCTCACTTATCGCTGGCTGTGGTTGTTTGAACTCAGCCCAACTAAAGAGAAAACAAATCCCAATATTTCTCCATGGGACTAAAGCTTGTGTTTTTGGTACTAAACAGTAATTTCACTAAATTCTCCTGTGATATCAGTTACGCATTTATTAACTGGCACCTTTTTAAAAAAAAAAATCAATAATACAGAAAATAAAAAATAATATATTTATGCAATTTTTCTATCATTATCATCTTGTCCTGGCTGGCTGAAGCGGTCACTCTTCCTGCTCACAGCTGGCGTTCAACTGGACTCCGTTTAGTAAACGTTTCCCTGAATAAGTCAATATCGTGGACTGTGTGTACGCCTGTGCCTGTGCGCATAATTACAGATGCGCCATTCTTCCTAAGCTGTCATTAGAAAAGGGAATGGGAATGACTCCAGGCTACAACCACCGCTCGCGGTTACGTAACTTGCTCTTCTCGGATGCCGTATTATCCCGGACACAGCTGAAAACTCCCTACGCGGCCTACTGAGTCTGAGGATAAGCTGCCCCTTACAGCCCGGCACAAGTTTGTTATTTTTTCTCCCAAGTGTCCCCCCCCCTCTCTCTCTCTCATTTGGAAAACAACGACCCTACGTTGTGCGCCTTTGTCTGTCTGGTCCTCTCTGTTTGGTGCGCGCATCCGCCGCTGTTCCCAGAGTGTCCGTGTGAGGGCGCAGTGAGCCTTAACTTCGCCTTTCATCCAGGGATGCTGATGGCCCTCAGACAAAAGACCCACTAATATTTAGAGCCGTGTAGGAGTGCAAGAGAAGGGCAGTGGGATGAGATGTGTAGGAAAACATCTCAACGCATCGTTTGAAATGAGTGATGCACAAGTGTGTGTCCATAACAAGTGATGCTTCTGAATAATGAGCAGTTTCATATATAGATATCACTATTTTACCACCACATTTGTTGTTGTTTTGTTTTTCCATCTCATTATGAAAAACTGACAAAAAATGTACTTTAAAAAATATTTCCCTTTAGAAATAAAATGCGCAGTAAACCAATGTTATATATGTGTGTGTGTGAGGTGATGAGTTGCCCTACACTTGGACAGTTCAAGCCCCTGGGTCAGCAGCAGCAGCAGCACCCAGGCTGCTGCAGTGCCCTTGAGCAGCCTGAGCAATCAGTAACAGCCCCTGGGTTACTTCGACTGTTTCTTAGCCGATCTTGGTTTGACATCCCGGCGGAGAGATGGGGAGGGAGAGAAGACAGTTTGCCTGAGGCTGTCAATAATATATATTTTCTTTCTTCCTCCCTCTTTTGCTTTCCTTTTCCTATTTGCAACCCTCTCTCTTTCTTCCTCTCCCTCTCTCTTCCTCCTGCTACCTTGCATTTATTTTTATGTTTGTTTTTTTTTTGCTTTCATTCTTTCTGCAATGTTTTGGCTATTTTCTTGATTCACCTTGAAAGAAAGCTCCCAGCCAGCCTGTCTCCCGCGCCGCAACAAACCCAGAGCCCGACTGTACCCCCCCACCCCTCCCGCCCCCCACCCCCAGCCTGGGAGGGAGGAGTCAACTCTCCTCCCGCAGAACTGAGTGTATAACACTCTGCAGCCAGCCACAATGTGTGTCAGAGGACTGTCTGTGCTCCCAAAGTAGATGACTGCCCTTTATCTGGTGTCTGTGTTACTGACTGTGAGATACGAGAAAAATTGGTTCGCACATTATCATCCCGACTCAGGACAAGGTGAGCATCTTCTAATTTCAGCGCTGGAAAACAGAAACGTCTCATTATTTTCTCGTATTTTTCACACAAAACACGATCTCTTTTAGATTTGATTGTTGTCATTCCATGTGTTTTTTGTAAACAAGCTTTTTTTTTTATTTTTTTGGTGTCTTAGTCACATTTTGTGACGTGTTTAGTGAGCGCTGAGCGGCTGCGTCCTTTTTGCACAGTCTGTGCATCACGGTCACATTTACGCACGATCTCCTGCGAGATTTGTGTGGGTTTTTAAACCCCACAGAGGGGTGAGTGTGGAATTCAGTGGAGCAGACTGTGTGTCTGTGTGTGGGCTTTGACTCATGCTCTTTCCACAGCGTAGTTTTCAGGTGTGATAGAGGAGAGAGGGAATGGGGAGAGACGCTCTTTCCCTTTTGGACACTAAACTATCTTTTGTTCCTTCTCAGGTTTTCCGATTGTGGGAGAGAATGCCGGCGATCATAAGTAAAAACTCCGATTTGGAGTTTGACTCCTTACAACCGTGTTTCTACCCGGATGAGGACGACTTCTACTTCTGTGGTCCCGACTCTGCGCCACCGGGGGAGGACATCTGGAAGAAATTCGAGTTGTTGCCCACTCCGCCCCTCTCCCCGAGCCGGGCCGCGCTACCGGGGGAGCCGGCGACTGCCTCCTCGGAAGCAGACCCTCTGGGCTTCGGCTTGGGGGACCCACTGGACTGGGCTTCCGAGCTGCTGCTCCTGCCCGAGGACGATATCTGGGGGGCGTCCGACGATGGGGACCTGTTCGGCTCCGCTTTGGATACTAACCCCAACAGCATCATTATCCAGGACTGTATGTGGAGTGGCTTCTCCGCCAGGGAAAAGCTGGAGCGGGTGGTCACGGAGAAACTCGGCAAGGCTATTTCCACGGCCACAGGAGGCGGCAGGAGCGTGTGCGTCAAGGCACCGGAGGTGGTGAGCCGCAGCTCGGTGTCAGAGTGTGTGGACCCCACGGTAGTCTTCCCTTTCCCGGTCCACAAGAAGAACAGCAGCAGGGACTCATCCCGGCCCGTTAACACATCCACAATCCACGCGAGCGCTCCCTCTGACACCGGTAAGAATTTGAAGATGCGCCAAAGGCCTTTGTTTCCGTTTTTTAAAGAAATCCTGGGGCCAAGATAAGCTCCAGCACTAAAATATCACATGATTTTTACTATTGTTATTATCTATTTAGTTTCATCATCATTATTGGACTGAAGCTTGTTCATATGACTGACCCAGAATCGGATTACCTCGTTACATTCCACTCACACACACACGCACGCAAACACACACACACACACACTGGAGTAGTGACACAGTCAACGAGGTTTATGTAATCAGCAGGCTCTTCATCCGGCAGATGGCAGTAAAATGGGGAATTGTGTGCCTTCCTGAACTCAGTTGGCACCCGAGCCAAACAAAAAGACACCACAGTCACTGACTGCAGCCGGAGCAGGTTGCAGGAGGGGAAGATGAAAAGGTGTCCAATAATGTGATGAGCTGATAAAGTGTCAGGTTCATGGCGCCGTGAATGCTTTCATTACGCATGGATTAAGGGACAATTTGCGCACAGTGGGTGAGAAATTGGCACTTATTAGACAGTCTGTCCAAACTGTCGCCTTCAGTTCAGCTGATGACTAAAATTAGCCCCGAGAAGGAAAAAAAAACAGGATACACTACGGTAGCACAAGGAAGGACAACAGAACCAGTCACCCAGAATACAGACCGACACACACAAGTGTTTTCTGAGTCTTTAAGGTATTATGTAGGAAGTAGTATGTGATTAGATTGGGAAACGAGTGCAGTGTGTATTTAATCGCCCTAAGACTTCATCTCCCATCTATTACTGCCTATGAGTTCGCTAAACAAACACTCACGAGTCCTTATCAGCGTGTTTTCGCTGTGAAACAGTAGTACAAAGGGCTCCAGCTTGGCACAGAGGGCCAGACTCAGCCAGCCTTTGCCAAACACCTCCTCCACCGCGAAGAAAAGAGGACGGAGGAGGCCTCTGGCTGCTTCTTTTAGGGGGGTGACAGCTTTGAACAAGCGCTCCATCCCGACAGCTGTCTCCCTGGCGCCGCTCCAGCTCCGAGGCTTAAAAGGTTGGTGATCCGATAGCCTGCCGCCCACCATCCTGCGCACAGTGCCACTCCAATGCGCTTCCGCCGCTCGCAGCGTTAAGAGACGTCCTTCTTTGTGTTCCACGCGTTATGCACTTTCTCATCAAAGAGGCGCAGACTTATAAACGCTACAGTGCGAGTTTATCCCTGTAGTTAGACCCGTCTTCGTGTTAAAGAGGGAACAAGGAACCCCCTGCTCTCAAAAATCAGCTGTAAGAGTGGGAGGAAAAAGGTGCCAAAGAGACGCTTGGATTGTACTCCTCGAAAGAACACTTTGTCTCTCACTTGTCGCTTATTATATTTGATCTCCCCAGACAGACATGTTGCGCCCTTTCTTCTATTTATGCTCTTTCCAGCTCCAATAAATGAGCTGTTCCCATCTGAGAGTGAAACGCCACACAGCTAAATCCCAGCTTCACATGTGGCAAAGCCAGCCACGCCCCCTCATCCACCCAGCTGTGCCCAGCTTTGTTTTGATGGCAGCGCCAGACTGTGTGTGTGTGTGTGTGTGTGTGTGTGTGTGTGTGTGTGTGTTGAGACAGCATCCTAGTGCAGTGCTGTCTGAAGTGGGTTACTGTAAGCTGTAAAATGCCACACTCTTCAGATGCTCCTGAGCTGATAATGAGAGCCATTATCACAAAGGCATTTTAACTGGGCCTCACACTCTCTGCCTCCTGATTGGCCACTTCCTCTCATCCTCAAAGGCGCCAGTCCATGATAAATCTCAGCTGCTCGGCACGATTTCAGAGCAGGTATTAAGATTCTCGGCCGGAAGTCGGAAAAGCAAAAGCAAGTTAGTTAACTTCATCAGAGGTTAAAGTTAAAGTGAAGTATTTAAAGCCTCGCACGCTGTCAGCGTGACCAGAGCCGAACAGATAGACTGAAGGCATCAGACTAAAGCTGTCTCGTCTCACCGGAGAAGATTAGGAGACGTTTTGAAGGAGGGTTAGAGAATGAAAGGCAGAAATCCAGCCTGTCTGTTCAGCTCTGAGACTGAACATGTCATCACCTGCAGAGTAGATTAGTTGAGGAGTGACTGACATTAAGCATTAAGAGGTTTCTGCTTATGCAAACAGCATTGAGCAACGCTCTCACACCTACACACACTACACACTGACTCACATGTACACACACACACACACACACACTCACACTCACATACATACCTGTCACCTGCTGGTGCGCATAGATGACATAGTGGGAATACTTGTGTGTCAGGACGATTGAGTCACTCACACTCTGTTTTCTTTTCACAGAAGAGGAGGACGATGACGACGACGATGAAGAAGAAGAGGAGGAGGACGAGGACGACGAAGATGATGAAGGAGAGGAGGACGAGGAAGAGGAGGAGGAGATCGATGTGGTGACAGTAGAGAAGAGGCGCTCCACAAACAACAAAGCATCGCCCATGGCAACGGGCACAGTCACCATTTCTGTGCATCCCAAGAGCCAAGACGCGAGAGGGATGGTGTCGGGGTCCGGCGTGGTGAGTCGGTTCGTCAGCCGAGCTCCTCAGGAGCTGATCCTGAAGAGGAGCTCGGTCCACCAGCAGCAACACAACTACGCAGCCCCCTCACCCTACGCTTCAGATGACGACCCCGCGCCACCTCCAAAGAAGCAAAAGACATCAGACGGCCCACGACATCCCACCAGAACCATCTCCTCATCCTCCTCATCCTCCTCCACGTCCTGCAGCTCCTTCACCAGCACATCAGCACGCAGCAAACGCAGCGCCAGCGGAGACAGCAGCCCGCGCGGCAGCTCCGACTCAGAGGACAGCGAGCGCCGGCGCAACCACAACATCCTGGAGCGTCAGCGCCGCAACGACCTGCGCTCAAGCTTCCTGACGCTGCGCGACCACGTGCCAGAGCTGGCGCACAACGAGAAGGCGGCTAAGGTGCTGATCCTGAAGAAGGCCACCGAATACGTGAGCTCACTGGAGACGGAGGGGATGAGACTCCAGCAGGAGAAGGACAGGCTTCAGGCCCGCAGGCAGCAGCTGATGCGCAGGCTGGAGCAGGCTAGGACTCGCTAACAGACAACCACTACAACACAGAAACACTCACATATATCCTGGATGACCCCCCCTCCCCCCACTCCCTCGCCTCAACTCAGTCTGTCTGAAACACAATTAGATGCATACACACATAGGTCTATACACTTCAGCACAAACACATAGACCTGCATATCTGTTGGACACGTGCACACACAAACATCTCAGAGGACGTTTATCTTCAGATGCTGACACACACACACACACACACACACACACACACACCTGGAAGAGAGGGGGGGTTGCTGGAGGGATGCTTGGACTTTCACTGCCGCCACTTTTTTGCACATTTGTTGACGTTAAGAATGTTTAGGGTTTACTTTTTCAATCCAGTCACATTGAGGAAAGATAAAAAGAGAATAGAATGAGGAAGGAGAGAGGGCACACCTTGTGTTGTGGTCTTCCCCTTCCTCTGGTTTTTATATCATTTCTATTTGTATCTTGTTTTTTTTTTTTTTTCTTTTCTTTTTGTACTCACTGTGACACCAGCCTGGAATCAGGTGATTCCCACAGGGACGGGTGTCAGAGGGCACTTTGCTTGGAGAGTTCACGTACAAGAAGCAGTGCACACTTACTTTGCCTTCACCACTGCAAAACTGAAGAGACTATGACTGAGGCGTTATGGGTCACTTAAACAATGCCACTACAGGTTCTCTTTCTCTCACTCCTCTCTCACACTGGTGCTCAAACCAAGTCAGTGGATGTATAACTGTGCACCTTGCTAGCCGACACTTTTGTATATAACAATAGTGTACAGACAAAATACACTCAGATCTGCCTTGTTTTGTAATACATTTTGTCCTTGTTTTTTTTATACATGTCAGGAAGCTGCCAATAACTAGACTGGAAGTTTATATACCTTTAAAAGTACTGTAAGGCCTCGA